>NC_072384.2:140474738-141724738 GCF_028885625.2 Pongo pygmaeus | reverse complement strand
CTCCAGGACCAGCCAGGCCTTCCTTAGTTTCACATGCCTGAGGTGGGCTGGGCTGGAGACCCAAGTGCCCCTACTCTCCCGGTCAGCATCCAGCCCCCTTCCTCTCCACCTCTCCTCTGCCATCAACCCCCTTCCTCAGCCCGCTCCCACCCCAAGCTGCTCCTCTGTCCTCTTACTTGTATGGCCGCAGCCCCCCACGCGCACCTGGGCATCATCGATTCTGAACGCCCAGCGCCCGGGCACACCCACGTTGGTGGTGGTCTCCACCTCGGCCATGTCTGCTGTGCGCGAGCCGGGGATACTGAAGTAACGCTGCCCATCGCCTGCGTTGAAGCCAGCCTGGGGGTGGGGTGGGGGCAGAGTGAGGGAGGCCAGTTCCCCAGGTCTACAGAGGTAGGGGTTACCCTGCCCCCACCATGTTCCTGCCAGGGTCAGCAACCTCCCAGTCAGGTCCTGACCTCAGCCAACCGTTCCTGGGAGCCAAGGAGAGGGTTGGCCCTGGCTCCCCAGCCCAATCCTCCGGCAGCTCACCTCTGGGCTCTTGGGCCTCCCCTGGGGCCAGGGGCAAGTATGACCCCAAGAGAAAGCAGGTGGCCAGGAGGTGAGTGGGGGTGCGCACAGCCCAAAGACACTCTCGGGCCTGGGGAGCACTGACCCTGGGCCATTGTCCTGTTTCATTCCCTCCACACCCGGGGTTTCCTACCGGCTGTGGTCCCTTGGGTCACTGGCTAGGCCAAGGGCACAAGGAGCAGAGGACATCTCTGTTGCTGCTGCAGCTGTTAAAGGGGACTGCAGGGGCAGGGCGGGGCAGGTCAGGGGGACAAAGGTGCCTTTGGGCCTGAGGATGTTTGTTTTCGGGCAGTGAGAGGCCTCAGGGATGGTTGTGGATGCCTCTCGTTGGCCTCTGCACAGTACTGGGGGATCTGCCTATGGTGAGCCGCTGCCTACCTCATCAGCTCATGACAGTCCTGGCTGTGGGGAGCAGGGGTTCTGAACAGAGCACCGACTGTACTCGCCTACCTGGGCTGCGATGCCCCCGAGGCCAGTGGCGTTGCCCCCGCTGCTGGCGTGTGTGCCTGTAGTCCACACAATGGACTCATAGTTGAAGATGGTGAAGGAGAGCTTGCCGTCTGTGATGAGCACAGTCTGGAATGTGTTGACCTGCCGGGGAGAGGGGGCTGAACAGGGCCCTGCACTCCCCTTGGCCCAGGGAAGCCCTGCCCTGTCCACCATCCTGGCGCACTGTCATTGTCCACTGGGCCCCTGGCTTGCTCAATGTCTGTGTCTTCCAGCTGGACGGGCAGCCAAGGCAGGACCTTGGTGGCCTCATCCTCTGCTGTCTCCCAGGGCCTGCCACTCAGCAGAGGCCGTCCGCAACCCACAACTGTTGCTGGGGTGAGTGAAACACCCGGGGCGGGTGCGGGGCCCACAGATGGGAGCAGACACTGTCCCCTGCCCTTAGCCAGATCCACAAAATCTCCCGTGTGAAATGAGCACAATTGTAAAAAGGAAAAGAGGAAAGGTAAAAAGAACCAAGGAAGAGCCGTGCTGCAGCATTTAACAGTCAGGACTTATGGTTTTCACAGAATTCTACTGCATGGAAATATTGGTGGGTGGCGTACAGATGAGAGACGCCAGATGAGAATCGAGCAAAGGATCGGGACTGTTTAAGAAATGATCTTGGGACAAACAGGAAACCCCCTGAAAAAGAATCAGATCAGAGTCCTGCCTTTCACCACACACAAAAAGAAATCCCAAATCAAATGAAGTTTTAAAGTGAAAGAAAAGTCCTAGAAGAAAATACAGGCGAATATGTATAACTCAGGAAAGGGAAAGGACTTTTAAGTGTGATGTTTGTTCACAGCAAAAACCAAAAGGGAGAATTATACATTTGACTGCAAAGGGCTTCTGAATATTTAAAAAAAATCCATAAGATCAAATTGAATGGCAAACAGCAATGTGAAAAACGTATTTATAACGCATATGGCGGATAAAACTATCGAGACTCTTAATTCAAGAACTACAGATCAATAAGAAGAAGACCAAAAGTATTACAGAAAAAATGTCAGAGGGTATGAACAGACATATCACAGTAGAATACAAGTAACCAATAATATTAGAACAAATTCAGCACCACTAGAAATTAAAGATATGTAAGTTAAAAAGTAGCACTCATTGTTTTGTCTGTAGAGTTGGCAAAGTTGGAAAATGATAGCTGGGGGGTGCAAGGAAACCAGCACTTCTTTTTATTTATTTATTTATTTTTTATTATACTTTAAGTTCTAGGGTATATGTGCACAACGTGCAGGTTTGTTACATACATATACCTGTGCCATGCTGGTGTGCTGCACCCATTAACTAGTCATTTACATTAGGTATATCTCCTAATGCTATCCCTCCCCCAACCCCATGACAGGCCCCGGTATGTGATGTTCCCCTTCTTGTGTCCAAGTGTTCTCACTCATAGGTGGGAATTGAACAACGGAAACTGGCACTTCTAAATGTGGCTCCTCTGAGTATAAATGTGTAGTTTTTTTTTTTTTTTTTTTTTTTGAGATGGACTCTCCCTCTGTCACCCAGGCTGGAGTGCAGTGGCGTGATCTCGGCTCACCGCAACCTCTGTCTCCCAGGTTCAAGCAATTCTCCTGCTTCAGCCTCCCGAGTAGCTGGGATTACAGGCACCTGCCACCATGCCTGGCTGATTTTGGTATTTTTAGGAGAGGGGAGTTTGCCATGTTGGCCAGGCTGGTCTCAAACTCCTGACCTCAGGTGATCCGTCTGACTTGGCCTCCCAAAGTGCTGGAATTACAGGCGTGAGCCACCGCACCCTGCCTGAATATGTAGATTTTTGAGAGGAAAACTGGAATTCTGCAGCTGGCAATCTCCCTTCTAAACACGTGTACCAGGACAGGATCATGCATAAGGCGACTTGGGCTATGCCGTGCCCGCCTCAGGCCCCTGGTATCGCAGCTGTCCAGTCATGGGGTACAGGTGAAACAAATGCACGTGCCGCCTGGTGCTGGTTTGTAGTCGCTGAGAAAGATGGGTGATCATACAGTGTACATTCCACTTATGTAAAAGTCAACATTAGAGAAACTACGTGCTCTGCTTCAGGAAGGCGAACGTAAGTGCTAACACTCGGAAAACAAACAAAGACGTGAGGGCCGCAGAACTGGGGTGGTGGCACCGTCTAGGGGACAGGGCGGACTAGAGCCAGTAAGGGCCCATCGTGGGGCCCTGGGAGCCAGAGAGGCGCAATGAGGCGATGCATGAAGCTGAACTGTCCACTTTCTGTCAATGAGCCTGCTCCTGGAAGTGCCCCTGGCTGGGTTATGCTTCTGAGCACTTCCTGATCCCTGGCTAGAGTGACCCCATGGGGCAGATGCGTCCTGTCTGCTTCATCCAGGGCTGTCTGCCCAGTGCCTAGAACACTTGCCTGTCACTTGGAAGGTGCCCTTAAAAAGTGTTTATTAGGAGGCCGAGGTGGGCGGATCACCTGAGGTCAGGAGTTTGAGACCAGTCTGGCCGATATGGGGAAACCCCCTCTCTACTAAAAATACAAAAATAAGCTGGGTGTGGTGATGCACGCCTGTAATCCTAGCTACTCAGGAGGCTGAGGCAGGAGAATCGCTTGAACCTGGGAGGTGGAGGTTGCAGTGAGCTGAGATCGTGCTATTGCACTCCAGCCTGGGCAACAAAGCGAGACTCCGTCTAAAAAAAAAAAGTGTTTATTAAATGCATGAACAAATAGCTCTGAAAATGGCGGTTCTGCACCCAGCGCCTCTTTTCTAGGGAGTCACTGTCTGTCTTGCACAGTCATGACCCAGTGCCCAGTACGGGCCTGGCCACAGTAGGTGCTGAGTAAATACATCTGCCACCAGAGTGGGCAGCTGTCCTTGTTAGGGAGTGTCAGCCCACCAGAACTCATCAAGCCTGCAAAGTGGCTGATTATTCTTGAGTCAATGTTTCTGTCATGTTTGGCATTATCAAGGAAGAGTACAAAACAGAATAACCTTCCAGTCTAACCTTTTGAGTACTGGGCCATTCCAAATGGAAATCCTCCCAACACCTCTCTCTGACATGTGAGCTGCTGCTTTGGGGAATTTGGTGTTTCCTGGAGGCAAGTGGCTTCCAGGAGCATTGGGGAAGGTTGGGGACATGTCCTCTTCTGCTCTGGCTCTGTGGTTTTGACCACGTGTTCCCCTCTTGGGTATGGATCAGTGACTGCACCACACCCACATCAGCAAGAGGGGGCCCTGGTGTGGGGAGACCCTGGGCCCTAGCCACACACCCCCCCTCCCCAGGACAAGTGCCTGGACTCACAGGGGATGAGGAACTGCCTCCAAAGAAGGTCACTCGGTACCAGGTGGCAACAAAAACCCAGGTGGCACTGAAGTCCAGGAGCTCGGGGAAGTAGTGCCTGACGTCCTCCGTGGCTCGGCGCAGCATGGCTGGGTCGGTGGCCTCCCGGTAGTACACGTCGCCTGCACGCCGGTTGTCCACATCTGCCCAGAAGGCTGCCACCACGCAGCGGTCCTTGGCAATGGGGAAGGCCACTGGGGTGAACTGAGAAACCTCCTTCAGGAAGGAGATGATCCCGTTGTTGTTCACCTGGGAGGCAGAAAGCCAGAGTGGGGATTGACTGGGGGCTCTGGGCAGGCAGGTGGGACCAGCAGCCTCCCCAGCCCCTGCTACCAGGCATCCTCTGAGGGGAAGCCAGTCCTGGGCAGGGCATCCCCAGGGTGGCCTGACAGTCCCCTGTCCCTGAGATGGGCCCAGCATGGCCTGCTCCACCCTCTCCTGTCATGCTGTGTGCTCAGGGCACAGGTTCTGACCTGTGTGCAGTACCCGATGCCCTGTGGAGTGCCCAGCCCTGGTTGGCTGCTGTGGGGGGTAGGAAAGCCCTCCTTTGGGCCCTGGCCTCAGTCAGTGGGGCACTTGGGCCTGCCCAGCCTACTGCTCCTCAGCTCTGCTCTAGCTGGGGCCTCAGGAGGCGAGGCGGAGCCCCAGTATCTGAGCTAAGCCTGAAAGGGTGGGCAGGGGTCACACAAGGTGGGCTTAGGGGAGGGGTGCCCCCACTAGAGCGGAGGTGGGGATGGCCAGGGGCCAGCATGGCCGGGGAGACTGGAGGGGCTGCAGTGGCCAAGTAGGGGAGCCTGTGCTCGGCCTCCAGGCAGTGGGGGGAGCCCCAAAAGGGTTCTGAGCAGCACCTCTGCAGTGAGATACACATGCTTCAATCCTGGCCCCACACTCCATGCCACTGGCTGTGCATCCATCAATGACACAGTTCAGCTACCGACCTCTCTGTGCTCTGGTTTTCTTACTTATAAGAGGGGGCTATGGCTGGAATGTTTGTGTCCCCCCAAATTCCTATGTTGAGATCCTAACTCTCAAAGAGATGGTGTTAGCAGGTGGGGCCTTTGGGAGGTGATTAGGCAATAAAGGTAGAGCCCTGGTGAATGGGATTAGTGCCCTAAGAAGAGAAGCCCCAGAGAGCTGCCTTCTGCCATGGGAGGATACACAAGAAGATGCCATCTATGGCCCAGGAAGTGGGCCCTCACCAGCCACTGAGGCTGACTGACAGTGCCTTGATCTTGGACTTCCCAGCCTCGAGAGCTGTACAAAATATATTTCTGTTGCTTATGAGCCACTCGATCTAAGGCATTTACTACAGCAGCTCGAGCTGACTAGGGCACTGGCTCTGACTTCACAGGGTGCCGGGCCCAGGTGGGTGAGTTGCTGATCACAGTGGTCAGCTCTACGCTGTCATTATTTGCTACTGGGAAGAATGTGACCAGAACCGTGCTTTTAGAAAAGACCCTCTGGACTTCCCCTTTGGGTGAAGCCTGGAACGGGCACTAAGGGGGTCCCAGACTGGAAGCACCCCTGCCTTCTACACAGAGGCAAAGGAAAACCCTCTCTGGAGGAAGATGGCATCATCTTACGCCTCAAGTTATTCTTGCAAATAATTTTACAAATACACAGTCCAGGACACAGCCAAAGATAATCAGGCACCCAAGGAAGCATGATCCCACCAAGAGGAATACACAGAAATGAGAGAAACAGCAGACACTGGAATTATCAGACTCAGGACATAAAATAACTAGGTTCAAAGAGATCAATGCAAACTTTAGAATTTTATCAGAATAGTCAAAACAGTCTTGGAAAGGAAGTACAATATTGGAGGACTTACACTTCCAGATTTCAAAACTTACTACAAATCTCCAGTAATCAGTGTGGTACTGGCATAAAGACAGATATACAGACTGATGGAATAAAACAGAACCCAGAAATAAGCCTTCGATGTATAATCAAACGATTTTCACAAGGGTGCCAAGACCATTCAGTGAGGAAAGGACAGTCTTTTTAACAAATGGTGCCAGGAAAACTGGACATCCACATGTAAAAGGACGAAGGTGGGCCCTTACCTAACACCACATACAAAAATTAACTCAATATACAGCCAAAACCTAAACGTAAGAGCTAAGACTGTAAAACTCTTAGAAGAAACAATAGGGCAAAAGCTTCATGACGCTGGATTTGGAAATTATTTCTTGGATATTACACCAAAGGCACAGGCAATGAAAGAAAAAACAGACAAATCGAACTTCATGAAAATTAAAAACTTTTGTGCATCAAAATACACTATTAACAGAGTACAAAGGCAACCTGAAAACAAAATAACAGAAAATATTTGCAAATCATATATCTGATAAAGGATTAATATCCTGAATATAGAGAGAACTCCTAAAACTCAACGACAAAAAGCCCTTGTTTCAAAAATGAGAAAGGACTTGAACAGACATTTCTCCAAAGAACCAATGAGCACCTGGAAACATGTTCAACATCACTGCTATTAAAAAAACAAACCTGGCCAGGTGCGGTGGCTCATGCCTGTAATCCCAGCACTTTGGGAGGCCAAGGTGGGTGGATCACAAGGTCAGGAGATCAAGACCATCCTGGCTAACATGGTGAAACCCCGTCTCCACTAAAAATACAAAAAATTAGCCGGGCGTGGTGGCGGGCGCCTGTAGTCCCAGCTACTCGGGAGGCTGAGGCAGGAGAATGGCGTGAACCCGGGAGGCGGAGCTTGCAGTGAGCCAAGATTGCGCTACTGCACTCCAGCCTGGGTCACAGTGTGAGACTCCATCTTAAAGAAAAAAAAACCAAGAAAGTAACAAGTGTTGGTGAAGATGTGGAGAAATTGGAACCCTTGTGCACTGTTGGTGGTGAGAATGGAAAATAGTACAACTGCTGTGAAAAACAATATGGTGGTTCCTCAAAATTAAAAACAGAATTACCATATGACCCAGAAATTTCACTTCTAGGTCTATAACCAAAAGAATCGAAAGCAGGGTCTTGAAGAGATTTGTATTTGTACACACATGTTCATAGCATTATTATTCACAATAGCTAACAGCTGGCAGGAACCTGAGTGTCCACTGAGGATGAATGGGTAAACAAAATGTAGCACATCCATACAATGGAATATTATTTAGCCTTAAAAAAGTAAGGAAATCCTGGCCAGGCACAGTGGCTCATGCCTGTAATCCCAACACTTTTGGAGGCTGAGGCAGGTGGATCACCTGAGGTCAGGAGTTCAAGACCAGCCTAGCCAACATGGCAAAACTCTATCTCTACTAAAAATACAAAAATTAGCTGGGCATGGTGGCACATACCTGTAATCCCAGCTACTCAGGAGGCTGAAGCACAAGAATCACTTGAACCTGGGAGGTGGAGGTTGCAGTGAGCCGAGATCATGCCACTGCACTCCAGACTGCGTGACAGAGTGAGACCCTGTCTTTAAAAAAAAAAAAAAGGTAAGGAAATCTGTCATAGGCTACAACATAGCTGAACCTTAAAGACACTATGCTAAGTAAAATAAGCCAGTCAGAAAGACAAATACTATATGATTCCACCTATATGAGGTACCTAGAAGAGTCAAATTCATAGAGACAGAAAGTAGAAAGATGGTTTCCAGGTGTTGAAGGAAGAGGGGAATGGAGACATTATTTAATAGGATTAGAGTTTCAATTTTGAAAGATGAAAAGGATTCTGTGGGTGGATGGTGGTAATGATTACACAATAATGCGAATGTACTTTAATCATTGAACCATACATTTAAAAATGACTATGATATTAAATTTTATTATGTGTTTTACCACAATGACAAAATTGAGAGAAAAACACTAGAATAAAAAAATTAATCAGGAATGTAAATTATTTAATCAAAAGACATTTTAAAGAACCAAATGAATAGGATATAAGTAACTAAGTAACAGAAATTAAGAACTAACTGGATAGATTGAAGAGTGGACTTGATGCATTAAGAAAGAATTATGAACTGGAACTAAAAGGTCAGAAGAAACTATCCAGAATTTTAAAGGAGAAAAAAAGATGGAGAATACAGAAGAAAGGATGAGACATAATGGAAAACAGTAAGATGACCAAACAAATGCACAACTTGGAGCACCAGAAGGAAAGGAGACACAAAGACAATGGTGAGAATTTTCCAGAACTGATGAAAGACATCAAGCCATATCCTCAACAATCCCAGTGATTCGCTAGCTAGAAAAATAAAAACAGGCTGGGTGCGGTGGCTCACGCCTATAATCCCAGCACTTTGGGAGGCTGAGGTGGGTGGATCACGAGGTCAGGGGTTCGAGACAAGCCTGACCAACATGGTGAAACCCCGTCTCTACTAAAAATACAAAAAACTTAGCTGGGCGTGGTGGCGGGCGCTTGTAATCCCAGCTACTCAGGAGGCTGAGGCAGGAGAATTGCTTGAACCCAGGAGGTGGAGGTTGCAGTGAGCTGAGATCGCACCACTGCACTCCAGCCTGGGTGACAGAGCAAGACTCTGTCTCAAAAAAAAAAAAAAAAAAAAAAAAAGAAAAACAAAGCCACATCAACAAATGTCAGAAATGCACAAGATCAATGACAAGGAGACAATCTTCATTTTTTTTCTTTTTCTATTGCTGCTGCACAAATTATTCACAAGGAGACAATCTTAAAAAGAAAAAAACAGGTTACCATTAGGGGCATTGCAAGTAGACTGACAGCTGACTTCTCATATACAATGAAAGCCAGAAAACAGTGGAATCATATTTTCAACGTGCTAAAAGAAAACAACTGCCAGCATAAAGTCTTATATCCAGATAAAATACCCTTTACTATGGAAGGCAAGATAAAGATAATTCAGGTAAATAAATAATAAATAGCAGACCCACACTAAAAGAGACGCTAACGGATCAACTTCAAGTCAGAGGGAAACGTAAGATCAGAGATGCAAGAAGGAAAGAAGGGCAAATGAAATATAAAGAAATAATATATATTGCCTTATGAAATGGTGTAAAAAATTTATAGAATTAAAACTCATTACAATAATATACATTGAGAGACGATAAATCATGTTGAAGTGTTCCAAGGTCACTGCATTTCCCAGGAGGAGGGTAAACGTATACATGAACTTGGTAGTGAATATTAATAAGTTAAAAGTGTATATTGTATTGTCTAGGGCAGTGGTCCCCAACCTTTTTGGTAGCAGGGACCAGTTTCATAGAAGACAATTTTTCCATGGACTGGGGTGGGGGTGCGGGGATGGTTTGCAGATGAAACTGTTCCACCTCAGAGCATCAGGTATTAGTCTCATAAGGAGCACACAACCTAGATCCCTCGCATGTACAGTTCACAGTAGGGTTTGTGCTCCTATTAGAATCAAATGCCGCCACTGATCTTACAGGAGGCAGAGCTCAGGTGGTAATGCTCACTCTCCTGCTGCTTGCTGCCTGCTGTGAGGCCACAGACCAGTACTGGTCTGCAGCCCCAGGGATTGGGGACCCCTGGTCTAGGGTAATCACCAAAAGAATAGAAACAGTGTCCATATTCTATACTGATAGAGGGGATAATATGGTATGATTGGCCGGGCAAGGTGGCTCATGCCTGTAATCCCAACACTTTGGGAGGCTGAGGCAGGTGGATCACCTGAGGTCAGGAGTTTGAGCCCAGCCTGGCCAACATGGTGAAACCCAGTCTCTACTAAAAATACAAAAAAATTTAGCCAGGCGTGGTGGTGGGCACCAGTAATCCCAGCTACTTGGGAGGCTGAGGCAGGAGAATTGCTGGAACCCGGGAGGCAGAGTTTGCAGTAAGCCAACATCACACCATTGCACTCCAGCCTGGGCAACAGAGCGAGACTCTGTCTCAAAAATAAATAAAATAAGATAAAATAAAATAAGGCATGATTAAAATACTCAACATAAAACATGGCAAGAAAGGAGAGAGAAAAAATATAAAACAGGTGGGAAATTTTGCACAAAAAAGGTAGTAGAGTGGCTGGGTGTGGCGGCTCACACCTGTAATCCCAGCATTTTGGGAGGCCGAGGTGGGTGGATCACAAGGTCAGGAGTTCAAGACCAGCCTGGCCAACATAGTGAAACCCCGTCTCTACTAAAAATACAAAAAAAATTAGCCGGGTGTGGTGGTGGGCACCTGTAGTCCCAGCTACTTGGGAGGCTGAGGCAGGAGAATTGCTTGAACCTGAGAGGTGGAAGTGGAGGTTGCAGTAGCCAAGATAGCACCACTGCACTCCAGCCTAGGAGACACAGAGAGACTCTGTCTAAAAAAAAAAAAAAAAAAAAAGTAGTACGGTGAAATACAACTACACCAGACATGCATTGAATGAAAATGAGTAAGGTTGGGCATGGTGGCTCACGCCTGTAATCCCAGGACTTTGGGAGGCACAGGCAGGCCCTTGAGGTCAGGAGTTTGAGACCAGCCATGGCCAACATGGTGAAACCTCATTTCTACTAAAAATACAAAAATTAGCTGGATGTGGTGGCACATGCCTGTAGTCTCAGCTACTTAGGAGGCTGAGGCAGGAGAATTGCTTGAACCTGGGGAGTGGAGGCTGCAGCAGAGATTCCGCCACTGCACTCCAGCCTGGGCCACAGAGCAAGTCTCCGTCTCAAAAAAAAAAAAAAAAAAAAAGAGAGAGAAAAATAAATTAAATGTTCCAGTTTAAAGATACACTATCCAAATGCTAATCAAAAGCAAGAGCTGGTATAATCATATTATTATCAGATTAAAAAGGCCATAAGGCAAAAAGCGTTGCTAGAGGTAAAGAGGATCACTTCATCATGATAAAGATATAAGAGCTCTGCATTTGTGTATACCCAATAGCAAGGCCTCAGCACATATAAATGAAAAATTGATAAAAGGAAATAGTTCAACTCACAATCATGGTGGGATACTCAATGTATCTTCTCTAGTAAAAGACCAGGCACAGACAAAGATAATATGTCAGAATAAAGAAAATCTGAACAATGCAAATAATAAATGACCTAATAGATATCACAAATGGAACATTTTTCTTTTTTACCACATATTGGGCCATAAAGCAATTGCCAACAAATTTCAAATGACTGCAAAACTTACAGAGCTTGTTCTTTATCCACAGTGTAATTATACTAGAAATAATAACTTAAAAAGTAGAGGTTAAGAAATATGAATTCTCATCACCAGGAAATGGAGGCAAACAGAAAACAGAAATATAAATAACTGTATAAAGAAATATAACAAAAATGCTGTTTAGCAAAAACTTGTGAGGATGTGGAGAAAGCAGAACTTCAATGGAAATTTATAGTATTCCCGTCTGGGAGGAGAAATTCTTCTGCCTTGGGATGCTGTTGATCTATGGCCTTGCCCCCAGCCCCGTGCTCTCTGAAACATGTGCTGTGTCAACTCAGGGTTAAATGGATTAAGGGCGGTGCAAGATGTGCTTTGTTAAACAGATACTTGAAGGCAGCATGCTCTTTAAGAGTCATCACCACTCCCTAATCTCAAGTACCCAGGGACACAAACACTGCGGAAGGCCGCAGGGACCTCTGCCTAGGAAAACCAGAGACCTTTGTTCATGTGTTTATCTGCTGACCTTCTCTCCAGTATTATCCTATGACCCTGCCATATCCCCCTCTCCGAGAAACACCCAAGAATGATCAATAAATACTTAATTTAAAAAAAAAAAAAATTAATAAATGAATGAAAAAGAAAGTTAAAAAAAAGAAATTTATAGTATTGCATGCATATTTTAGTATCTATATATAGTAAATAAACACAAAATTTAGTAAACAAACTCATATATAGTAAGTAAATATACTAAACAAAGTTTAGTAAATAAAATCATATATAATAAACTCCTATGTAAGAGAAGAAACAAATAAAAATTAAGAGCGGAAGTTAATAAAATAGAAAACAAATACTGAATAAAGAGAATCATCAACAAAGCCAAAACTTGTTTAAACTAATTAGATAAACCTCTGGTGAGAGTGATCAAGTAAGAAAGAGAAGGCACAAATTGCTTAGGACTGAAAAAGAGGCTACCATTTCAGCCCCTGATGTTATCAGAGAAGGTAATCAGAGGATTTTATAAACAGCTTTATAATAATACTTTCAAAAATTTTAGCTAAAATAGAAAATTTTCTTGAAAAATGCAACTTACCAAAACTGGCTTAAGAAGAAACAATGGAGGGGAGAATGTTAGCATGACAGAATAATGACTTTCTGGAAGAGGAAGGACAAAGGCCACCATAGCTCATGTTAGGGGAAATGAGAAGTCTTCCAGGATCCCAGTGGAGAATGTTCTCCACAAGTGGTAAGTGTTTGCAGTGGTGTGGGGTGGGGAGAGTGAGGTTCCTCTATATCCTACCTGTTGATGAAGCTGAGTAGTGAGAGGTAGGCTGGAAACAAGGCCACCTGATTTGGGTGTTGTCATGACAAGGGTGCCAAGGCTATTCAGTGGGGGAAAGAATAGTATCTTCAACAAATGGTGCTGGTAAGACTGAATATACTTATGAAAAGTATAAAGCTAGACCCCTACCTCACACCATATACAAAAATTAACTCAAGGTGGATCAAAGGCCTAATGTAAGAGCTAAAATTATAAAACTCTTAGAATAAAACAGAGGTGTAAATCTTTGTGACCTTGGATTATACCATGGTTTATTGGATATGACACCAAAAGCACAGGCAACAAAAGAAAAAATAGATGAACTGAATATTATCAGAATTAAAAACATTTGTGCTTCAAAGGACACCTTTAGGAAATGAAAAGACAACCCACAGGATGGGAGAAAGTACCTGCAAATCATAATCGGATAAGGGATATATATCTAGAAGATATAAAGTACTATTACAACTCAATAATAAAAACTTCAATAGGCACTACTCTAGAGCAGATTTAGAAGGAGGCAATAACATACAAAAAGATGCTTGACAGCATTAACCATTAGGGAGATGCAGATTGAAAACACAAGATACCACTTTTCACCTGGCAGGATGGCTGTAATGAAAAAAGCAGATAATAACCAGTGTTGATGAGAAATTGGAACCCTCTTACATTGCTAGTGGAATATAAAATGGTATAGCTGCTTTGGAAATAGTCTGGCATTTCCTCAAATAATTAAACAAAGAATTAATATACACACTAGCAATTCCACTTATACTACCATATATACTCAAGAAAATGGAAACATGTCCACACAAAAATGTCTATGTAAGTATTCACAGTAGCTTTATTCATAATAGCCAAAAAAGTAGAACCAATCCCAGGGTCTATCAACCGATGAATGGATACATGAAAACAAATAAAATATTATTTGGCAATAAAAGGAAATGAAGTACTGATCCATGCTACAACATGAATAAACTTTGAAAACACTATGTTAAATGAAAGAAGCCAGTCCCAAAAGACTATGACTCTATTTGTATGAAATGTCCAGAACAGACAAATCCAGGAGAGACAGAACATAGATTGTGACTGTCTGGAGCTGCAGTGGATGGGGGGCTGGGGTGTGAGGGCTAAAGGGCATGGAGTTTCTATTCAGGGTAAGGAAAAATGTTCCGAAATAGATTGTGGTGATGGACATACAATGCTGTAAATATATGAAAAGCCACTAATTTGTATACTTTAAAAGAGTGAACTGCATGGTGTGTGAATAAACAGGGAGGGAAGGACAAAGGAAGGGGGAGCCTCTGAGCCTGGACCCACTCTGGATGTGGGAAGTGCAGTGGTGGGGAAGAGGAATGGGCACTGACAAGGAGCTAACAGCTGGAGGGGGCAAGTGGCCCAGCACGTCTGCAACACTCTCTACTCTTGTGGTCCCGGACAGCTGTGCTGAGCCCCCAATTCCTATGCATGCTAAACCCCTCAGAGGTGTTCCCATAGGGAAGAAGGCACTAGAATTAAAGCGAGGGGGTTGCAGTGGGGATGCTTAAGTGAGCTTGAGGATGGAACTTGGGTGTGCGCAGCTGTCACATCTGAAGGTGGAATTGCTGTTGACGTGGTGTTTCCTGCCTGCGTGTTCACGTCCTGTGGTGTCAGGGGACTTTCAGGGACTGTGGCATGCTGAGGTAAGAGGGGGCCCGTAGATGGCCTCTCCCTGCCTCTCTGTCCCTTCTGCAGAAACTGTGGAGTCCAAGAGAAGGGAAGCCCTCTGGAGTCGAGAGGCCATTTCCCAGTCCAGCAGCAGCCCCTGCCCAGGGCAGGACCCCACTGCACTCCCTTTAAGGCGGGGTGGCTACTGGCCTGCAGCGAGCACTTGTAGAAGCAGAGCGTGACCCTTGTGGGCTCTGTGATTCACTGACCCGACACCCCCATTTTGGGGGTTTTAAACTTGAGCCCATAAGGGCAGCACCCAACAGGTCCTGGTGGCCTAAAGGAAATGGTATGTTCAAGAGTACCAAAGAGCCATCTTGGATTTGCAAGAAAAAATGGCAGCTACCCTTTGGGGAAGCTCACCTTCCGGTCCAGTGCCTGAAGTGAGCCACTGGCTCTGTGGGGTGCTCAAGTCACAGGGCCCCCGATGCCTGGGCCTGGTTCAAGGATGGTCCGGCTAAGCTGGAGCCTAATGGCGTCCCCTGGGCAGCAGCTGTCCTGCCCCAGCACCAATTCTGGGAGACAGCAGAAGACCAGTGAGTATTGGGGCTGGGCTGGAAGCTGCCACCCTAACCTTAGGATTCTTAAGGACCAGAAACATTGAAGTTTTACTGAATTTTGGTTGTTGCAAATGGTGTGGTCTGCCCAAGGACTAGCAGACTTTCTGGGAAGGGCCAGATCGCAAATATGTCTGGCCCTGTGGACCACATGTGGTCTCTGTTGCATATTCTTTTTTGTTCTTTTTGTTTTTGCAGCACTTTAAAAGTATTAAGAACATTCTTAGTTCACAGGTCATACACAAACAGGCCTTGGGTCAAATGTGGCCATCCATCCTTTGTGGACCCCTGCCTGGTTTCAAATCCCCACGGGGTTTGTGGGAGCATGGCTGAGCACAGGAGCACGGCTGAGCACACTCATTTACTTACTGTCTAGGGCTGCTTTTTCGTGACAACAGCAGAGACCCTATGGCCTGAAAAGCTGAAAATAGTCACTACCTGGCCCTCTACAGAAAAAGCCTGCTGCCCCAGTCTGCAGTCTGGTGTGCCACTTGGAAGACCACAGCCTGAGACACTAACACCCTCACATTTGGGGCCCGCTGGTGTGCAAACAAATCCTGGTCACTGATTTGACAGCCTGGGCCGCTCGTATAGGTGCCCACGGTAAGGGTGCTCTCTGATCGGACCGCGCTGCCTCTTGGATCCCTCTTGGGCCAGAAGTGGCCATGCAGCCATCATCGTGGACGAGGCAATGACAGGGACCCCGTGCTGCCTGTGTGAGCTGGCGTGCATGAGTCGGCAAAAGCAACTTCCACATACCAGGCTAAAGTCTCCTGACAGAAGCTGGCCTCCCTGCCTCACTGTGGGGCACGCCTGCCCCTGCCCCCAGGACCACCAGTGGGGTCTCCACTCTCCAGGTTATTGTGTTGCTGTTCCAGTTCAGTTAGCCTGCCCTGGCTACACCGCTGAGCGCTTTTGACTTTCTGGACAATTTGCATCTGACAGTGATGCTCCATTTGTCTCAGGTCACTCAGCCATGGGTCACTAATCACGTATTGATGGATATTCCAGGATCGCTCCCATCCACAGGCTTGTGGTATTTTCAAGCCCTAGATCAGCCTCCTCAAAAATCAACTCCGAAAGACTCCAGCCTCTGCCTCCCTGCCTGCTCCTGGTCCACACACTATGGGCATGTGCTCCTGGTCCACACACCATGAGTGGGCAGTCTGGTCCTGAACATGGTCATCCCATCCTCCAAAAGGGTTCTTCTCCGTTTGGCCGCCCTTTGGGTAATGACAGGACAAAAGGTGGGGCTTCTGCGGGGTGACACAGACCTACCTGGAAGCCTTGAGGTTTGGCCCTGACCGTTTCTGGGCCTGATAAGGCTCTTTCTCTGACAGCTGCCCCAGCCCACCTGGTTGGTTTGCTCTCCGGGCGGCAGCCCTGCCAAAAAGGGGCCTCAGGAATTCACTCAGCTCTGGTTCGGCCACCTGGGTTCTCCTGTGGGGCTGACACAGTCCTGAGTCATGAACATGTGGGTGGCTTGGTTGACGGCACTGCTAGCTGGGTTCACCTGCAGTGGTCCGCGGGTGCCAGCCTGGGAGCAGGGCGTCTCTGTGGTTCTCACACGGGTGCTCCTGCTGGCCTTGTGCCTGCACCGCCCTGTGACAGGTCTGGGTGTGAGTTGGGGACAAACTGGGGAAAGGTGAGTGAAAGTTCCTGGGATGTGCATTCTGGCTTCCTGGTTGAGGAAGGAGAGCACCAGTCCTGGCTCCTGACCAGGGACCACCTTAGACCCCGGGAGGTGCAGGGGGCTGAGTGAACAATGAATGTTCTTTGCCCCTTAAATCCAGCACCTGGCAAGGTGCCTCATGGCCCGCCTGAGTCAGGCTGCTGCTAAGCTGGCAACCTGACCTGTGCTGGGTTCCCCATCTCTGTCCTGTGGATCCAGGTGGTATCTGCACCCAAACATGCCCCCATGTAAGTGCATGTGTGGGCACGACCTTGCTTCCGTCTTGCTGACTTGAATTCATAGCTTCCCCATCATCTGAGTGCCTGAGGGTTACGTCGTGTATGGTGACCGAAGCTGCAAATGCGTGGTGACGTGGCAAAAAGACTCAACCAAATCAGCACAGCAGGGACCACGGCAAGGTGAATGGTGATTCTCAGACAGAGCGACTTGGGTTGCGTGTTACCTGGGAGGGAGTGAGCCTTGGAATGCCTCTCCAGTCAGGAAAGGGATCAAGGTACCCACCACCTTGGTTTGCCTGGAACTGAGGGGGTCTCCGGGACGAGACTTTCAATTCCGGATAAACCAGGATGAGTTGGTCATCGTAGCGGTAGCCGCTTTTTTGGCTTATTCATTGCCTCTGTAATTATTGACGGTGGCGTCAACAGAGCAGTCAAACTCCTTGCTTGGGCCACACAAGGATAACAGCCAGGCCTTAGACTGCATCCTGGCTCTCTCAAATTAGACCTACGGGGCTCTGCAGGACTCTTCACAGCTGGCTGTGCCTGGGCCCCTGAGGGTCATGGTTGAGGTCCCGCTGTGGGATTCCTGTGGACGGCAGCCTTCACCCACTTGCCATGGGAGGAGATCAGAAGGATTTGGTTCTGGCTGCTGGTGTGGCGTATACTGGTATGAACATTTGAGTTTGGCCAAGAATGTGTGGGGCTGAGGAGAGGCACTCAGCTGTGCCTCTGCACTTTTTTGCCAACTACAAGAGAATACAAGGCCCTGTCCACTCTTTGCCTGGGTCATTTCTTAGGGTTGTGTTTGCAGAGATCCACCTTGAGGGATGAACTGTCGCCTTGGCGGCGAAAAGCAGGCTTGCTATGGAACAGCCGCACTCCCCAGGCTCCATGTTTCTTGGTTGTGATGCAAACCCACTGTGCACGGCGTCTCCTTGGTCCCCACCACGCCGTGCTGGCAGGGCTCGGACAGCAACAGAACCCAACACAAACCACTCTTGCTACTTGCTGTGCCATGAGGCTCTAACATGACAGTCTCATGCTTTCTGCCAGCACCCATGAACCAGTAACAGGGCAACTTGTTAGTTTGTAAGAAGGGTACAATCCTGACATTTTATATAAAATGAAAAATTTTCTAGAAAAATGCAACTTGGCCGGGTGTGGTGGTCACGCCTGGACTCCCAGCACTTTGGGAGGCCAAGGTGGGTGGATCACCTGAGGTCGGGAGTTCGAGACCAGCCTGACAAACATGGAGAAACCCCACCTCTATTAAAAATACAAAATTAGCCAGGCATGGAGGTGCATGCCTGTAATCCCAGCTACTTGGGAGGCTGAGGCAGGAGAATTGCTTGAACCCGGGAGGCAGAGGTTGCAGTGAGCCGAGATCGTGCCATTGAACTCCAGCCTGGGCAACAAGAGCAAAACCTCTGTCTCAAAAAAAAAAGAAAGAAAGAAAGAAAGATGCAACTTATCAAATGTAAGTGGAAATAGAAAATGCAACTTTTTATATAATCATTAAATTGAATGAATATTCAAAATTTTCCCAGCAAGAAACTCTAGGTCCATATAGCATCACCAGTGAGTTACACCAAACATTCAAGAAATAATTACAGAGACACATAGACTCTTCTAGATAGAAAAATCCATTTTATGAGGCTACCATAACCTGGATACTAAAATTTAACAAAGACAGTACATGAATGAACAACTCCAGGCCAATTTCACATAAAGTTGCTAAAACCTTAGATGAATTATTAGCAAACTGATTCAGCAATATACAAAGAGGATAAATAATCCACCATGGGCTGGGCGCAGTGGCTCAAGCCTGTAATCCCAGCACTTTGGGAGGCCGAGGCAGGAGGATCATGAGGTCAGATCGAGACCATCCTGGCTAACACAGTGAAACCCCGTCTCTACTAAAAAAATACAAAAAGAATTAGCCAGGAGAGGTGGCGGGCGCCTGTGGTCCCAGCTACTCGGGAGGCTGAGGCAGGAGAATAGTGTGAACCTGGGAGGTGGAGCTTGCAGTGAGCCGAGATCGTGCCACTGCACTCCAGCCTGGGCGACAGAGCGAGACTCCATCTCAAAAAAAAAAAAAAAAAAAAAAAAAAAAAAAATCCACCATGACAGAGTTGGGCTTTTGTTAGGAACACAGCTATGCTTTACATCAGAAAACCAATTAATTTAATTTGCCAGTAAATTAACTTTATTAATTTAATTTGCCATTAATTTGATTAATTTAAATGACCAATTTAACAGATTAAAGGAGAAAATCATATTATCATCTGAAAAGGTATAGAGAAGGCATGGAATAAAAGTCAACGTCCATTTGTGATTAAAAACGCTGGGAATACGAGCAGAAGGCAGCCGGTAATCTGAAGAAGGCTTCAGACACACAAGCGCGCACATCGTACTCAATGCTGAACCTGGAACGCTTGCTTTTTGAGACTAGGAACAAGTCAGGGGTTCCACCAACACCACCGCTATGAGACGATTCACGGGAGCCTTCAGTCAGTGCAGGCACCAACACCACCGCTATGAGACCATTCACGGGAGGCCTCAATCAGCGCAGGCACCAACACCACTGCTATGAGACCATTCACGGGAGCCCTCGGCCAGTGCAGGCACCAACACCACTGCTATGAGACCATTCACGGGAGCCTTCAGTCAGTGCAGGCACCAACACCACCGCTATGAGACGATTCACGGGAGCCCTCAATCAGCGCAGGCACCAACACCACTGCTATGAGACCATTCACGGGAGCCCTCGGCCAGTGCAGGCACCAACACCACCGCTATGAGACGATTCACGGGAGCCCTCAATCAGCGCAGGCACCAACACCACTGCTATGAGACCATTCACGGGAGCCCTCGGCCAGTGCAGGCACCAACACCACTGCTATGAGACCATTCACGGGAGCCCTCGGCCAGTGCAGGCACCAACACCACTGCTATGAGACCATTCACGGGAGGCCTCAGCCAGCGCAGGCACCAACACCACTGCTATAAGACGATTCATGGGAGGCCTCAGCCAGCTCAGGAAGACACAAAAATGTGTCACAAAGTAAAATGAGTAGAAAGGAGCCCCACTGCTGCTGTGACTGAATGTGGATGTACAAACCCCAGGGATTCTGCACATAGATGATTTATCAAGATTCATAAGGGATTTTGTCAGGCAGTTGGATATAAAGTAAGAAAATGTAAAAAAATCAATTATAATTCTATGTGCCAGCAATAACCAGAAAATGAGATTAAAGAAAAGACACTATTTACAGTAGTGTGAAAAAATCAAGTACCTAAGAGTAAATCTAACAAAAGATGTGCAAGACTTCTCTGCACTCGATTCTGAAACCTTACTGAAAATGTTAGTCAACCTAAGTAAATCCAGAAATATGCCAGGTTCCTAGATTGCATGACTCAATATGGTAAAGGTATTCAGTTTTCCTCACATTGATCTGTATAGTCAATGCAATCCCAATAAATATCACAACAGGTGTGTGTATATGTGTGTGTAACTTGATAAGCCAATTCTACACTTTACGTAAAAATGCAAAGTCTAAAATAACCAAGACTGTCTTGTGAAAAGCAAGGTGGAAAGGCTTGTTCTAGGAGACGCCAGCCTTTCTCATCAGGCCACAGTAGCCCAACGCTCCTGGCTCAGGGACAGAGAAGCAAGAGGGAGAGCCCAGGAACAGCCACAACGGCGCTGGGGGTGTGGGGAGAGGCGGCTTTTCAACAAGGGTGCTGGCTCTGCTTTCCTTTCCTCCAAAAAGGAACCTGCGTGACTACCTCGGGCCCCACAAGAAGATCACATCCAGGTGTATTAGAGACCTGAGCATGAAGGACAAAATCAAACAGCTGCAAGACTGTTGGAAAGCAATATGGAGAATTTACTACAGTAAAATTAACACCTTCTGTCCACCCAAGGACGCCATTAAAGAGGATGAAACAAGCGCAGAATGAGAAAAGATATTTGCAACACTTATGACCTGGTGTTACCAAGAACCCCCACAAATCGGCGAGAAAGAAGATAACTCCGTAGAAAAGAGGGAAAACACTTGAATAGTCACTCCACAAAAGATGAAATCCAATGGTAAGTGAACATATGAGACTGACTCAGCCTCATTCATAGAAAAGAAAAGACCACGGTGACCTCCCACCATGTAGCTGCTCCATTTGCAGAAGCGTTGGCTGGGGTGTGGCCCTGGGGAGCATCCACACACAGCATATCCCACGGCTCAGAAATCCCCCTCCTGGGTGTGGACTCGACACAAATGTGGACTTGTGTGCACTGGGACATGCCTTCAAGAGTTTTCACAAACAGCATTATTAAGAGTAGTCTAGGCCTGGCGTGGTGGCTCACACCTTTGAGAGGCTGAGGCGGGCAGATCACCTGAGGCCAGGAGTTCGAGACCAGCCTGGCCAACATGGTGAAACCCTGTCTCTCCTAAAAATACAAAACTTAGCCAGGCGTGGTGGCACGCACTTGTAATTCTAGCTACTTGGGAGGCTGAGGCACAAGAATCACTTGAACCTGGGAGGCAGAGGTTGCAGTGAGCTGAGATCGCACCACTGCACTCCAGCCTGGACAAGACAGCGAGACTCCATCTCAAAAAAAAAAAAAAAAAAAAAAGAAAAGAAAAAAGAGTAGTCTTAAGCTAGGAACAGCCCCACCTAAAAAATTAAAAATAGAACTGACATATGGCCTAGCAATCCCACTTCTGAGCATATACCCAATGAAATGAAACCCGTATCTCATAGAATAGCTGCACTCCCATAAGCAAGATATAGACTCAACCTAAGTGTCTGCTGACGGATGAATGGATAAACAAAATGTGGTGTATATATACAGACATATGTATACACAAGGGAATATTATTCAGCCATGACAAAGAGAGGGATCCTGCCATTTGCAACAACATGGGTGAAACTGAAGGACATTATGCTCAGTGAAATAAACCAGGCACAGAAAGACCCTTATATGTGGAATCTAAAATAGCTGAACTCAGCCAGGTGTGGTGGCTCACACCTATAACTCCCAGCACTTTGGGAGGCTGAGGCAGGAGGATCTCTTGAGGCCAGGAGTTCAAGATCAGCCTGGACAACATAGCAAGACCCTATCTCTACAAAAAAAGAAAAATAAAAAAAATAGCTGGAGGTGGTGGTGCACGCCTATAATCCCAGCTACTAGGGGCAGGGGGGTGGGGCGGAGTGGGGTGTGGCTGGAGTGGGAGGATCACTGGAGCCCATGAGTTTGAGGTTACAGTGAGCTAGGCTCAGGCCACTGCACTCCAGCCTGGTGACAGAGCGAGACCCTGTCTCTAAAATAAAATAAATAAAATGAAAATTAAGTTGAGTTCATAGAAGCAGAGAGTAGAAGGATGGTTGCCAGGGGCTGAGGTGGGAAATGGGGAAATGTTGATTGGAGGGTGCAAACCTTCAGTCAGACAGGATGAGTAAGTTCTGGGGTCTCCATGTAGCGCATGGTGACTGTAGTTAACAGTACTGCTCGTGGCCGGGTGCAGTGGCTCACGCCTGTAATCCCAGCACTTTGGGAGGCTGAGACGGGCAGATCACGAGGTCAGGAGATCGAGACCATCCTGGCTAACACGGTGAAACCCTGTCTCTACTGAAAATACAAAAAATGAGCTGGGCATGGTGGCAGGCACCTGTAGTCCCAGCTACTCGGGAGGCTGAGGCAGGAGGATGGTGTGAATCCAGGAGGCGGAGGTTGCAGTGAGCTGAGATTGCGCCACTGACCTCCAGCCTGGGCTAAAGAGCGAGACTCCGTCTCAAAAACAACAACAACAACAACAAAAAAAACAAAAAGCAAAAAAAAAAAAACCCCCCAAAAAAAAAACAGTACTGCCTCGTTTAATTGAAATTTGCTAAGAGAGTAATCTTAAGTGTTCTTGTTACACACATGCACACACACGCAGTAACTGTGTGGTGATGGATATGTAGATTCATGCGATTGTGGTCGTCAT
Source organism: Pongo pygmaeus (assembly GCF_028885625.2). Lineage (NCBI taxonomy): Eukaryota > Metazoa > Chordata > Mammalia > Primates > Hominidae > Pongo > Pongo pygmaeus. The sequence goes on along the minus strand of NC_072384.2, from coordinate 141,701,849 downwards.
TTCACAATGTGTAGGTATGTTAAATCACACAATTTTGTCTGTCAATTTTGTCTCAATAAGGCTGGAAAAATTCAATTAAAAAACAACAGTAGCAGCCCCAAATGTGTACCACTGTAAAACAAATAACCTGTGGTCTATTCATACAACCATACAGAGGTGATAATGAAGTAACACCACCACCAGAGATGTGGATAAGCCACCCTAAAAACACCAGGGAGGGAAAAAGGCGGGTGTGAGAAGGCGCTTTCACAGGCCGGAGGGGCTGCCTTGGGGTGGCGGCGCAGGGTTGGGGGTGGCAGTGTCTGCTCTCGGCCTGGCGGTGGGCCCACCAGGGTTTGCGTTACGTTTGCTCTTTTTTTGCACGTTTATGTTTTGTACCCTTTTTGGCATGTGTTTTGGAAAAAAGAGCTAAGGGTTAGAAGTGACAAGTGGTACCTCTGGGTTGGGGGAGAAGCATCTGGGGGCAGGAGGCCACTGTGGCCGAGGTCCCTGGGGCTGGGCCACCTGCCTGGTGTGGGGGACCTCCCTGCTCTGCCCCTCACCGCACCCCCAACGCTCTTCCTTAGCTGGCCCCACTCCCTGCTTGGCTTCTGAGCCGCTGCCCTGAGTTTTCTGTCAGCCTTTGAAGTGGGAGCCCAGCTTGCAGGTGTGTGGTGTGCAGAGGCCTCGGGCCCACCCGCCACCTGCCCCGCTCCAGCTTTCCTCTCTCCCCACCCCAGACAGCTGCTGCCCTCCCCGCTGGGGGCTGAGCCAGGAGGAGGCAGAACAAGCCGGCCCTGTCTCCTGCCAGGACAGCGCAGCGCCAGCACCGCAGTGCAGGGCAGGGGCCCGCGGGATTTCCTTTCTCCAGATGTGGACGTCCCAACGTCCGGTGGAAGGGGGGTAGTGGGCAAGGCCCAGGCCAGAGGGCCCAGGAGCTAGAAGCAGGGCAGGGAGCCATGCAGCAACCCCTCTCTTCCCAGCGCTGGGGTCCCTCTCCTTCTTCAGGGCTTGGAAAATGCTACTTCCCAAAAAGTGACAATTTTATTATTGTTATTTGCCTACTTGCAACAGCACCTTGTAAAACGTGTCATAGAGACGTGGAAAACAAGGAGAAAGGATTAGCCTGTCTCCCAGCCGACGTCCCCGTTCATGGCTAGGTGTGGACCTGAGCACTCGTAGAGGAACAGTGCGGGTTTAGTCCCTCGTCTTGACTTTGGGGGCGGCAATGCCAGCAGGCTGCCCAGCGCTGGCATCTCAGATAGCAGTGTTTGTCTGCTGGGGTCTGGGGCCTGAGGCCAGCCTGGCAGGCCTGCCCAGCGCCACTGGGACACTTGCAGAAATGTAACCACTCCATGTGCAAGGAGACCCAGGAGACCTGCCACCCCCAGGAAACCGGCCACCCCCAGGCAGGGAGGGAGGGCAGTGTGCTTGTTCTGGGTCTGTAGGGTAGAGACGCCGCAGCAGGCCCTGGCTGTGTCCCCCAGCACCCCAGCCCCTCCCTGTGGATCCCATCGTCCAGGGCCTCCCCGTGGCCACCCTCTGGTCTCCTTTGGGGTCACGGCTCTGCCTGCAGCCTGGAGCCCAGGCCTTGGATCAGTGCTGGCATCGCTCTCCTCCCAGCCAAGCACCGGCTGCTGAGAAAAACAAGACTGCCACCTGGACATCACAGTCCCAGGTGGGTGACAAAGGTCCTGGGAGGGGCTCACACACAGGCCACCTGGAAAAAGCTCTGCGTTGGACACAGCTGAGCACAGTGGGCACCCTGGTGAGTGCCCCACGCCCTGCCCTCACCCTCTTGTCTCAGGCTATGGTCAAGGCCAGCCAGCCTCACAGTGGCCTTGCCATGGAGGGGACGCTCTGACCCCTCTGACCAGGCTGAGATTCTTGGGCTGCTGGTCAGCTGCTAACTGGGGAGGCCCCAGGTCACATGGAACCTGGAGCTGCAGTGACTTGGGGACTTGGAGGAGGCTCCTTGCCCTCCTCCATCGGGGGCGGGGCTGGCCACTGGCACTCAGGGCTCTCCTGCCCTCAGGCACCCATGCCTTTCCTGCAGGACGGGGCTGACCCTCTGCTGGCTCAGGAGGAAGCACAGAGACGTGCTCCAGTGGCATTTCCGACTTGGATGAAAGCAGGAAAGAGCTGAAGCGTCTGGGGAGCCTCCAGGAGGTGACCTCGGGCTGAAAGTGCCAATATGCAACAGCCTGCTCCCCCGGACCTGAGCCAAGGGGCTGCTCTGAGCAGGGCAGGGTGGGCCTGGAGGGGAGCCAGGGACCCAAGAGACTTCCGAGGGCCCCAGGAGCCAGGAAGCAGCACCCTGGCTCTGCAAACGTTACATCACAAAGGGCGGCGCTGCGGTTCCCTGCTTTGACTCCTCTGCCAAGAGTGAAACAGCACAGCCTCGAGGTGTTTTAGAAGCTTGTTTTGAAAAATGTAGGCATGTCTTTTATTTCCTGGCAGCTTTCTGGGCAATTAGGATTCCTCCCACAGGCACAGTGGGGGCTGTGGGCCGGGGGATGGGCCAGGGGATGGGCAGGGCCTCTGGGGCTGAAGGGGATGATCTCCTGCTGAGCGGCCTCACGCCAGCCCTGAAGGGAAGGAGGCTGGCCCCTGGCCCAGCCACCGAGGGCAATATTGGGCTGGGCCTCTGGGGAAACACACATGGGACAGAAGCAGTCACCCGAGGGGGTGTTCCAGTGGGAGGGAAGAGAGCTACCACCAGGGAGAGCCAGGGTGACTTCCTGGAGGAGGGGACATCTGAGCTGCATTCAGCACCCGGACAGGGGAGGGGTAAGGGAGGGGTTCCCAGGACAGTGTTGATGCCATGTCCTCTCTCTCCTGCAGACTGAGGTCCTGGGTCTCCCTGTGGCTTCCCTGTCCCCATGGGGCCATGCCCCCAGTCCCCGTGCCCCTTCTCATGCCCTGTCCCTCTTGCTGTCCTCACAGCCTCTCCCTCTCCACCAGCCCCTCTGCTTCCTTGTGTTGACAGCAGCTCCTGCCTCCCGCTCCTTGCCTCACTTGCTCCCCACCTTGGCCAGGTGCTCCGCCAGTCCCTATGGTCAGCAGGGCCACAGCCCAATCCCCCAGAGGCCCCAGGGCATGCCTGGCCTGGGGGCAGTGGCCCCACACTGTCTGGGTGTCCACACCTGCCCTTTCCATCCATCGCCAGCCTGGGCCGCTGCCTCCTGGCCTCTTGAGATCTTGCTGCCTTCAGCCTGTCCACACCTCAGAGGGAAGGGCCTCCTCGCAGTCACCCTGCATCTCTGCAGTGGCCACTGGGCCACTGTCACCTCCAGCCACCACCATCAGAGATGTAATCTCGAGATGCAAGCCTGGTCTGTCCCCCACTCCCCACATACCTGAAAGTCTTACTCATGGGGACCCGTCACTCCTCCAGGACCCAAGCCCCATCCCCACGTCCTACCCCCAGTGAACCTCCAAGGCTGCCTTGCCTGCTCCACTTTGCCACCTCCAACCCACTCCAGAGCTGATGGCAGGAAATGTTTGCTGAAAGATGGGTTCAAGGGCCCAAGAGGCCGTGCCTGACCCTTGACAAGCTCCTGGACAAGCTCAGAGGACAGTGTGATCCTGGGCTGCCCTCCTGTGTGGAGGCATTGGGGTCAGGGGCCTGGGCTGGCCACAGTCCTGCTCCCACTTGGTGCTCCCTGACTGGCCCGCAGAGCCGAGAGGCGACTTCAGCATGTGCTGAGCCCCGGGCACCACGGGAGCAGGGCAGGGGCTGCACACAGCGGTATCTAATAACTGACACCTGCTGGCTGAATGAATGACTTGCCCTGCTTTGCAAAGAACCAGAGAATGGATGCCAAGGCACCTAGGTGTTGAGGCTGGTCCCCGTAGATGACGAATGGGGTGTCCCACCCGCCTGGTCCCAGACAGGCAGCAGTGTGACCAGGCCCGACCCTTCCAGCCTGTCCTGCCCTTGGATCTGCCCAGAGCCCCCACCCCCACCACCAGTCACAACACCAGGACACCTGTCTGGCCTAGAAGCCCACGGGCAGAAGGAGTGCAAGGAGTGCTATCGGCTGGGACCCTGTGGGGGCAGCTTGTCCCGGCCACCCCTTCATGGTAAATGGGAGGCAGGAGGAGACTGGAGCCTGCAGAGTAGGTTAGGTTAGGAGTGCCCTGGGTCACCATGAGCAGCCCTTGGAGGGAGGGGCCGTGCCTCCCAGGTGGGGCTCTGAGCCAGCCCCAGGAGCCCCTGGTCATGGCACTGACTCTGTTCCCCCACTTGGGATCTGCCCTGGGTGGTCTGCATTCCTGCCACGCCCCCAGGTGGCCCTGGAGCAGCACAGAAGCCTGTTTTGGAGACACACATGGTCCGGACCTGTCAGAACTGGGGAGCTGCCACCTCCGGGCTGCGCTCAGTGAGTCAGGTGGTACGGCCGCCTTCACCCACGGCAGGGTGTAACTGCAAATGCCCTTCTGGGCAGTGGCGGACAGAAGGGAAGTGCCCTGAAAAGCTCCCTGCCTTGGACCCAGTGAGTCCACGTGGGGCAGTTCATTGCAAGGGAGGGAAAGAGAGGGAGGCCTGCACGAAGGCCCGTGTAGGACAGACGCACATCGACTCAGGAGACTGAGACACCACAAAGGCCCGTGTAGGACAGACGCACATCGATTCAGGAGACTGAAACACCACAGAGCCAATAACTATCGACTGGTTAAACCAATCACAGTGTAGCCATAGAAAGGAATCTTGTATTGTCATGAAAAAGCATGCTTTCACAGAAAAGTTAGGGCATGGGTAAATGCTCGTCGTGTAACATTGAAAGAAATATGGAAAATAGAGACCCATATGAGATGGTAACCCGAAGTCTGTCTTGTAAAACCCTACCCTTGAAAACAAATAAGGAAGAACTTCACCAAAATGTTAAAAGCACTTATTTTTGGATGATGGAATTACGGATGTATCATCCCAATGATCAGAAGATGAACAATAATTTTTTACTGAGCAGCTTAGGAGCTAGCACTGTTCTGGAAGCTTGACAGCACGGCGAACAAAACAGACAAAAATAAATATATTTAATACTAAAAAAAGATGCATTGTTGCTCTTCTGTCTCCTTAAATCAGAGCAAGGGCACAATCAAGGTTTTGGACTGAAGGAACGAACAAATGAAGTAGTGAGTAAGTCAACAGTGAATGAATGCACCAAGTTTCTGTGGGGAGCTGCCTGGGAGAATGTGGTTTGGCCAGCTGGCCACTTCTCTGCCAAGAAGCTCTAGCTTCACCTTATCACCGAAAACTCAGGAGGATATGAGAATAAGCTGTAGACCTCATGACCCTCTGCCTCTAAACAAGGAGTATTTCCCATCAACAAGGATATTCTCTCATGTAAGCATACACAGTCACCCACAGCAGGAAATTTAACATTGATGCAAAGCTATCAATACTGTTTTCCCCTCATTTGTATGTTTCATCATTTATTTACTTATATATCAGTGTGAAGCCATGGATTTCTCCTTTGTTTAATAGATTAGAATCTGTTACTATCATTATTTGTTTTAATGCTCCAATTGTCCCAAACACTGACAGTGGGAGCCCCTTCTGGAGGGCCTCAGTGTCCTTTTGATCCATCTCCATCCTTCTCCTTGTGCTTCCTCACTTTATGGCACAACAAGATGTTCCAGGCTCATCTTGCACTTCTCTTGCCACGACCCTAGGATCTCCAAGGCACCCTGGTTCTTTTTAGTAGAGACTGGTGTTTAGCAGCCAAGATCTGAGCATGGAAGTGCCCTTTGCTATTGAGGTATTATTGCTTCCATTTCTCTCAGTGGACAGAGCTAGGAACTGTGGATGTAGGTAGACGCACTGATGTATATACCCGTGTCTACACCCATCTGTCATAATACATACACGGAAATACATGCTATGAGGTTATACTGATATGCTGAAGTCAAATCTAACACAAAGCCACAGGTTTCATTTGATGTTTCCTCCTTTCCATATCTGCAACTCCTATCTTCAAGAGAAGCTCACACCATTCTCAATCTATTTACTCATTGGCTCAACAGCCTCAACATTTCCAACCCATACCACTGTGGAAAACAGTGCTACACATGGAGTTTCATAATTGTTCACCATTCTTTTCACTTTTGTTCACAGATATATAGTCAAAGTATTGTATTAAAAAGTACATGCTGAAATTAGTAGACAGTAATTTTAAAGCAATTATTATAAAGATGAAAAATATGCTCAGGATAGAAAAGGAAACATCAACATAATGAGGGGAGAAATGAAAAATGCAGAAAAGATCCAAATACAACTTACATGAGTAAAAAGTGAAATAGATGAAACAAACATACTCTGAATAGGATGAATAGGTTAGACCATGTAGGAAAAAAGACCAGTGAATTTGAAAACATAACAATAGAAATATTCAAAATAAAGGACAGACAAAAAAGACTTTAAAAATAACAAAGCCTCATTCTCAATGAACTCTAGGACAATAGTAAGAAGTTTAATGTACATACAATTTGAGTCTTCAAAAGAGAGGAGAGAAAGGACAGAAAAAATATGTGAAGATGGCTGAGATTTTTTTCAAATTTCATGGAAACTATACACTTACAAATCATGAGTCTTAATGAAACCAAGCAGAAGAAATATTTTTAAAGCCCTACAACAATACACCTAATAACCAAATTGCTGAAAAGCAGTGATAAAAAGAATATCTTAAAAGGAATCAGAGAAAAAAGATGCATATGCAGAGGAACAAAGATGGGAACGACAGCAGACTTCTCATCAGAAACTATGCCAATCAGAAGACGACAGAGCAGCATCTTCAAAAAATTTAAAACACAAACAAAATCCAAAGTCAATCTGGAATTCTACACCCACCCAGCAGAGCTATCTTTCAAAAAATGAAAATAAAGAGATTTTCAGATTTTAAAAAAACAGAGATAATTTATGCCAGCAGGTCTACACTATAAGAAATATTAGAGGAAGTCCTTCAAGCAAAAGGAAAATGATATAAAAATGGAAATCTGGGCCAGGCATGGTGGCTAAGGTCTGTAATCCTAGCACTTTGGGAGACTGAGGTGGGCAGGTCACTTGAGGCCAGGAATTCCAGATCAGCCTAACCAACATGGTGAAAACTCGTCTCTACTAAAAATACAAAAATTAGCTAGGCATGGTGGTGGGCACCTGTAGTCCCAGGTACTCAGGAGGCTGAGGCAGGAGAATCATTTGAACCCGGGAGGCAGAGGTTGCAGTGAGCTGAGATCATGCCACTGCACTGTAGCCTGGATGACAAAGTAAGAATCTGTCTCAAAACAAAAACAAAAACAAAAACTAAACTAAACTAAAATTTAAAAAATAAAATTTTTTTTAAAAAAGAAATCTGGACCTACACAAAGAAATGAAGAAGACCGGAAATAGTAAATATGTGGGTAAATATAAAAGACTTTCTAATTTTTAATCTCTTTAAATGATAATTGACTGCTTTAAAGAAAAAAAAAACATTGGCCAGGCATGGAGGCCTGGCCAAGATGGTGAAACCCCGTCTCTACTAAAAAAAAAAAAAACTAGCTGGGTGTGGTGGTGGGCGCTGAGGCAGAGAATTGCTTGAACCTGGGAGGCGGAGGTTGCAGTGAGCCGAGATCACGCCACTGCACTCCAACCTGGCGACAGAGTGAGACTCCATCTCAAAAAAACAAACAAACAAAAAGTTAACAGTGCATTATTGGGTTTATAACATGTGTAAAGTAATATATATGACAACAATAGCATGATGGCCAGAAGGGAAATGGATGTATGCTGTTATAAGGTTATTATATCATACTTGAAAGAGTATAATATTATTTGAAGGTAAAACTATGTTAAGTTAAAAATGTGTTTTAAATCTAGAATAATCACAAAAAAATTAAATCAGAGGTGTAGGTAATAAGCCAGTAGTACAGATAATATGAAATCATTTTTAAAAATCCAAAAGAAGAAACTATGGAGAACAGATGTAACAAATAGGAAGATGATAGGTTAAAATTCAACCATATTGATAATTACATTAAATGTAAATGGTCTAAAACACTATAATTGAAAGGAAGAGATTTGTCAGGCTGGATTAAAAAAAATCAATACTACACTTCTTTTTTTTAGCATTTACAAGAAAGAGGATCAAGGCCACAGTCATTAAGGTGTGGTAAGGGTTTTGCTGAAGATTTCACAGGAAGCCAGAAGAAGCCACAACAAATGCTCAGACTGCAGTTTTATCAGTGTTGTGCCCACGACCTACACACATCTCCTTTCTTCATGGCTCCCCTGTTGGGATGTGGGGATCATTTTGTGCCTCAAGCAGAGGCCAGCCTCACCCTCAGGCTCATCCCCACTCCAGGATCTTCCCCTCCAGACATGCATCAGCCTCTCTCCTTCCTCACATAGGACAGCCTGGCCCTGTCCAGCCCAGGGGCTTCCAGCCCTATTCCAGCTCACTCAGCCAAGAAAGGGCTCATCAGAAACCAGAGATGTTAGAAGGCAGAGGGCAGTATAAATGATAACCAACGTTTTTTCGGTCACCTTTACAAATTGCTGCTCCTGTGTGCAGCCTTATGGCTTCTCATGGCCCATCACACACAGAAGTGTCACAGACAACACTTCATGTCAGTATCACACAAACTGACCTGTCTTCCCTGTGAGCCTCTTCTCTAAGCAGGTCACCTGAAGAGGTGGGGCAGTGCAGACAGAGACTTTCCTTATGGGGCCCAGCATGCAGCCAGGACCCCCTACCACACTACCATGTTCCAACAGCTGTGCCTGTGCCATGGGTCAGGCCAGTCCTGGGAGGGAGCCGGCCGTGGGCTGAGGCTGAAGTGTGCAGGTCCTGCATCTCTGTGTGGAAAAGCTGACTCCCAGGCTAAGACTCACCCTGTCAGGGAAGGTGGGACTGCTTCTGCTTTGGGGAACACATGGTGCAGAAATGTGCTGGTGGCCACCACCATGAGCCCACCATGTGGATGTGGCACAGGAGGACTCACTGCTCAGGGTGCAGGCATCTTGCCGCATGCATCCTCTGGCCTCAGCAGGGGTGGAAGAGAGAGTCCTTCGCTGGGGCACCACCATCACTGCAGCCCCAGGCTGTCGTCTGAGGCCTATTCTGAGCCCACCACCAGAATGGTGGCATGAGGATGGATGTGGTCCCTGCCTTCATGGGGTGCACAACCCAACACCTCCCAAACAAGAAAACTAAGGAGCAACCCAGGTGAGGTCAGAACCAACAAGCTGCAGTGAGCACAGAGGGCGGGGCTGGGGGATTGCCTGAGCCGGGGGGCCCGGGTGAGGGCGGAGAGGGGCAGGGAAGTGTAGCAGGGATTCTAGCAAGGAGAGACAGGATCCCACTGGTGTTTTGTACGGCTCCCTTGGCCACTCTGCACAGAGGAGGGCAGGCTGGAGGGAAAGGCCAGGAGCTGGAGGTCGGCAGGGGGGCGCCGCAGGTGTCCAGGCAAGTGGGGATGGAGCTTGCGTCGGGAAGGTGACAGCTGGGAAGTGGTCCAAGTAGAGACGCAGGCGGAGCTGCTGCTGCTGCTGTGGAGGGTGAGGGAGACGAGGGAGGCATTGGGGAGGCTCTCAGGGGTTCACTCAGGGAGATGGTTGGGGGCCAGGGAGGAAGCAGGACTTCTGTTTGGGTCCCACTGAGTTTGGGGTGGCACAGTAAGAGGCAGCTGGACGCAGGAGTCTGAAGGCCCCTGAATCTGCATTCTGAGCCTCGGTTTCCTCATCTGCACTGGGCGTGACTGTCCTGTTCCATCCTCTCAGGGGCTGCCTGTGAGGTCCAGGCAGATCACAGCTGTCCTGGGCTCATGGCCTTGACCTGGAGTCATCAGGCTCTTTCACTCCAGCATCCTCCTTGACTCCAGCCCCATTCCACTTCCCCAGGATCCCCTTCCATCTGCTTCCGCCACACCCAGGCAGCAGCAAGAAAGGAGTGCTGATGAGGGGCAGGACCACCTTGGCCAAGCCCACAGCAGGGGGTGGGCCAGCCCTGGAACCTCAGTGAATAGGGCAGCCAAGGGGAAGCCCAGGACCCTCCTCCCAGCCAAGGGGCTCCTGCATTTGCTGGGGTGTTTCATGAGCTCAGAAAAGAGCAGAGATGGCAGTGATTTCTCCCCACATGTCTGCTCCCAGATCCGCTCATGCGCAGGCCTCGGTCCCACTGAGACAGTCCCTGTGGGTCAGGGTGGATTTTCCAGATGGCTTGGAGCTGGCGACCACACAATCGTGACAGTGATGGGGTGGGTCACAGGTATGACCTGATGGGGGAGCTTCACCACACAGATGGGGAGACAGAGGCTCAGGGAGGAAATGACCAGGCAAAGGTCACAGGCTGTATGTGAACTCCCACACCACAGCAGCTGCCCTGGGCTCTGTGTTCTGGGAGGGGTAGGGCCGGGACTGTGCTGGGATGGTAATGTTGTGCAGAGCCAGCAGAGTTGGGGTGTGGCACCAAGCCTCAGGGCACAGAGTGGGGGTTTGGCCAGCACCAGCGAGGGTCAGTCTGACTGTCCACATTCCTCCTTCTTGCCTGTGGGCTCTGCAGGGCATCACCCACTCTTGACCCTCAAACCCTCCCTGCCTCTGCTCAGGGCTCTGTCGGGGGTCCTGATGCCAAAGAAACTGAGATCCTCCCATGGCCCAAAGACCATGCCGTGGATGGGGGCAGCGCTTGGAGCCAGGGGCTTCAGTGAGGGGGCACCAGGAAGATTTCCTCTCTCATTCCCTGCACCTGCCCCTAGGAAACCACTCCACTTGCACAGGCCCCACGAAGTGCGGCAAGCTCCGTCTTAATGCAGACACTGGCAGTTCCTGCAAGGCAGGATAGTGGCAGCGTGCCACACTCCTCAGCGCGCCACACTCCTTGGCTGCATTATCTTTGTCTGTGTATAGAACCTTAGCAATAAAATGCACTTTCAACACTTTTCAGAGCCTTATGACTTACCACACACATACAGCTACTATGACATGAGAAAGAAGCAGAACGATGGGTCCCTTCTGGAAAGGGAGCCACTCCATGTGTGGCAGAGATGTCTTGCTAGGGCCGTAATCCATGCGCTATTTCTGATGAAGACAGAAGAAGCACCCATCTCATGCAAGAGCACTTCTAATTTCTACCTGTGACTTGCGGGCAGTGTCAGAGGGAGGCACATTCATTCATTCAGACAACAAGCCTACTCTTGGTCAAGCCACGGGCTGGGGGCGGAGGAGTGCAGAGGTCACTGCAGTGGGATGCGGGCTGGAAGGTCCTGGCTGGGCCTGACACGGGAGTCTGAGTCCAGGGCCAGCAGACACGAGGCCCCTACAGACTGGAGCTGGACAAGGGCCAGGGCCAGGGGCCTCAGAAGAGGGTCCGCTCGGCCTGGGTGGGCACGGGAGGCCCCAGGCAGGTCCACTTCCTTCAGAACAAATACCTCCCTTCTTTCCAACTGGCTTCAACCCTAACCTGCTGCCAAGCACCCCTTTCTCTCTCCCTCCTTGACCACAGAGCCCTCACAGTTACTTCAGGCAAGGTGTCCTGGGCAACGCACCCTCAAGAATCCCGCTAAGCAAACAGAAAGGTGAAGTGTGTCCACATCGGCAAATGTTTTTCAAATAATATCTTTGTTTCACGAAAAAGCTCTGATGGAGATAAATGTTTTGTTAGCAGCCAGAAGGTTCATTTCTGACGAAACCCTTGTTTTCCTAGCAGATCTTCCCACGTTAGAGCTGTTTCCCCCAGTTGCTCTGGCAAGGGCAGATGTTTTTGGTGAGGCTGTTAAGTGGGTTAACCATTTTAATAATATTTTCACCTGTGACTGTGAGTGGGAAAGCTGAGCCTGGCCCAAATGCTTAAGGAGCCTCGAGTTCTGTTCGGATGGTGCCAATGTGAGTGTCCCATACCTCAAGTGGACAGGCCTCCTCCAGCTCGGGCCAACGCTGAGCACCATTCTGTCCTACCCACTTCGTACTTCCAGGAGTCAGTCCTGTTCCTCTGTCCAAGTCCTGGTCCAGAGGGACTTTCAGGGGGTAGCACCGACAGCATGGCTGCCCCTCCCACCACAGTCAGGTCACCCAGTGCTGCCACCGAGGTGGGGAGGCCTTCCTGAGCAGGTGGGGAAAACGCAGTGGGCGCTGTGGATGGTGTTGGCAGTTGTGGGGTGGGAGGCGCACTAGAGGGCATATGGTGGAGGAGGCCCTGTGGATGGAGGTGGGGAGGGATGATGACAACCATGCAGAGGATGTGGATGGTGATGACAGGAAGCTGGGGACCATGGGGAAGGTGGTGGTGGAGGCAGTGCTGCTGGTGGTGGGGTTGAAGGAAGTGGTGTTGATGGTGGAGTTGGCAGTACAGGTGGTGTTACTCCGGGCAGCACAGATGGCAGAGGCGATGTGGCTGGCAGTGGGTTGAGGCTGGAGGTGGGCGAGGGTGTGGGAGGTCTGATGGTGGAGGTGGCAGTGGTGATGGAGCTGGAGGGGACTCTACTTGAGGCTGGCCCAGCAGTTTTCTAGATATGATCTGGGGTGTTTCGGGGAGCCACCAGGTACCAGTGCACCGTGGCCTACTCCGGGCGAGTGCTCCATGCAGTTACCAGGTGCATTTCATTCCCTGGGCTGCCGTAAGGGCTTGGCCTATGGTCACACTCTGGGAGACATGCAGACAGAACTGGCACTCGGGCCTGTTCCTTCAGCTGAGCTGAGCTTGCTGTCATGAGTCCCTGGCCCCAGGAGTCCCACTGGGAGTCCTGTTTGGAGAGTCTGAGCCTGAGCGGCCAGTCCCCGGACTGCGGAGAGGAGGGCAGGGAGGGGCAAGCCTGTTGCTAGCCTGCCTAGGAGGGTCTGCGAAGAAGCAGGCCTTGCCCTGAGCGCCTGGGCAAGGGGTCCAGCCTCCTGGCTCTGGGCCGCACTGGCGTCCACGGGGGGCGGGGCTGAAATGGCCCAAGGAGGGGCTGCAACCTTCGCAGGCCAGGCGCCCCACCTGGGAAACTGAGGCCCGGGAAGCCCGTGCCCACGGCCACATTGCCATGTGTTGAAAACCAGGGCAGTACCAGGGCCCTCTGCTCTCCCCTGGGAATCAGGCGCCGGGAAGACGCGCTCGGCAGGGGCCGGGGCGCCGCGCTCCACTCGCCCCCGCCTCGGTGCCCGGCGGCTGCCGCCCCCGCCCCGCCCGCGCGCCTCTCCCGCGGGCCGCTGTCCGGCCTTGGCCGCCGAGGAGGAAGCGCTGTCCTCATTCCACCTCGGGCCGCCCCGGTGCCAAGTGGCTGGCGGCGGCGGCGGGAGTCCGGGCCCGGCGGGCAGCGGCCGGGGCGCAGCGCCCTCCCCTCCCGGGCGCCCCGCGAGCCCGGGAGTTACTCACGTAGAGTCCGGAGTGCTCGGCACCGAAGAACGGGAAGGGCACCGAGAGCGGCCGCAACCCCGAGCCGCCGTCGTCCTGCTTGGGGGTGACGGCGTCGCCGCGCTCGGTGCCGAACGGGTAGAAGTCGGCGAGGGCCACCGCGCCGCGCACCCCGCGCGCCCCAAGCCCCAGGGCCGCGGCCACCAGCAGCGCCCAGGCGACGCCGTGCCGCATCGCGGGGGTGTGCGGGCGGGACGGGGCGCGGGCGGAGCAGGGCGCTGGGGGACTAGGCTGCGCGCGGGGGTGGCCGGCAGGGCCAGGCGGGGTGCGGGGAGCGCGGGCGCGCCCGCTGGCCGCGCCGTCGGGGGCTCAGCGTCCCGCGCCCGTTCGGCCGGGCGGCGCTCTCGCCGCAGCTCCGCAGAGGAAAGCGCCGGGCGGGACCGCGTTCGGGGCCAGCCCCGCCCCTGGGGCCACGATTTAAATATCCAGCCCGGCGGTCACTCGGGGGGGCGGGGACATGCAAATCAGGGGTCTCTTAAAGCGCCAGGCCCCGTGGGAGGGCGCGGGCGCGCGGGGAGTTCAGTCCCCTGGCGTGGGCACAGGCAAGGTGAGGGCTTTGCGGGCGCGCGCCCTGTGGTGGGGCCATGCTCTGTCCCGGGTCCCTACCCTAGTGGAGGCTCCTGGGCCCTCAGAGCCGTCCTGGGACAGACCCGTGTCCCTAAGGCCTGAGACGCTGGGCCCGCCCTGAAGGCGTGTCATCACGCGGGGGGCGGGAGGGGCACCCTGGCCGGGCAGTGCCTGGATGAACCCGTTCCGTGCTGCCCCCTTCCCAGCCCTGAGCATGGGGACGCCAGGCTTCCAGCCACAGGGGCAGGCTACTCCCGGAGCCCAGTCCCTGCCTGGGTCTGTGTGAGGAAGAGCCCGGGCCGGAGACTTGGAGGCATGGAACAAAGTCTTTGCATCTGCGTGGCCACATCAGGAGAAATTCCTGGGAGGCTCAGGACCTCGGGGGCGACCCCTGGGTAAAGCAAACCCTCCGTGGGGAAGACTTACCCACTCAGGCCCTGGGCGCGAGCGCGCCCATGACACCGGCCTTGGCAGGTGGGGGCAGGACTCTGAGTCCCAGTATTTGAACTCAGGGTCCCTACCCTGTGGCCTGCCAGCCCTCCCCCCTGTCTCTTGGGTTGCTGGCCTGGGCATTGCTCTGTGCCTGTCTGTCCTTCCTCAGGGGCTCAGCCGGGACCACCTCTATGTCCCCAGGCCCATGGCAGGGTCTGATTCCTGGAACTCACCCGGCCCACCGTGGTCTCTTCTCTTAGATCCTGGTGTTGGGTGATGTTGGCTGCGTGCCACACTGGGGCTCCCAAAGATAAGAGTGCACCCCTCGAAGACAAGCAGGAAAGGCCGGGCTGATGGTAACTGCATCTACCACTGAGGTGCTGGGTGGTTTTTTGTTTGTCTTTGCGTTTGTATCTTCTGAAATGTCTCAAGTGAGCACGTGTTGTTTTTCAGTGAGAGCCAGGCACAGTCAATGTTATTTTTAAGAAGCAGTGGAGGGTTCTCTGCGTGTGACTGGGTGTTGCTGGTTCTCACAGATCCTGCACTTGGTGTTTTCATTCAGAGGTTCATGACCCTTTAGACTTGGTGTCAGGGCCAGGTGCAGAATTGTTAAGGAGGAGCTGACCCTGCACTGGCACGCCCCTGAGAGTGAGCACCTCCTGAAAGCTTGCCCCTGGCGCCTCTCCCACCCTGCATGGGGTGGCAATTCTGTCTGCAGAGAGGCAAACTGAGCCTGGGAGGGGAAGGGCTCTGTCCCGCAGTTAGCCCTTAGGTCACGGTCCCAGGTTTCAGAGCTCCAGGACAGCAGCACAGCCATGGTTCCAGGGCCAGGAAGGTCAAGGCCTCCTGTCTTTGGAGGGAGGCACCAGAGAGGGCGTGGAACTGTAGAATCCCTACTTGCGGCCGGCTCTCGGTGAGAGCCTGGCAAGGAAAGACACATCTCCATGCACATGTACACACGTCCACGCACACATGCATACTTATTCACACGCATGGAGGCAGCATATGCACATACATGGGGCCTCAAGAATATGCTTTAACCCCTTCCTCAGCCCAGCCCTGGCCTCGCTGGTCAGGGAGGGCTGCTCCCACCTCTCGCTGGCACAGGCCGTGGGGTCAGGACAAGGCCCCATGTAGCAGCCTTGGGAACAGAGCTGCCAGGCGTCACCGTGGCGGGAATCAGGGAGAACGCTTTTCTATTTGTCTTTTTTCTAGAAAAACCTGGCAGCCCTCTACCCTCTTTTCAGTGTATTTGGGGCCTGGCTGGAAGTCCCTTCCCGTGAGTTTGCGAAGGTGGGAGGTGGCAGTGCCAACCCCAGGGCAGGATTTCTCCACTGAAGAGGTGTTGTCATGGGGACGTGAGGCTTTGAGCCCCACTAGGGCTGGCCCACCTCCTGCCCTGTCCCTGCTACCCATCCACTTCCCACCACATGCTCCTGTTCTGCTCTCAGAGCCCAGCCTGGGGTGCTGCCTCCCAGCCAGCTGCCCAGGCCAGGCGCCCTTCTCGCCACTGCTGACCTTCTCTTGAGCACACAAAACAGGAGCCTGGGTAACAACCCATTTCTGGGCTGGGTTTGGGTCAACTTGGGGGCAGGGCTGCCCAGGGCCCAGGGCACCTTGGGGCACACAGTGGCACTCAGTGGCTGCACTGAGTGGAGGCCTGTTTCTCCAGGTGGGTGGGCTGGTGGGCCTCACGGGGGTCGCCGAGCAGTGTTGGAAACGCTCAGGCCCGTCCTCGTCCCAGAGAGTCAGAGCTCATGGGCCTGGGGAGTGGCTGGCAGTGGGCCAGACCCTGGTCATGGCCCAGAGAGGCCACACTTCCTCGGGCCTGTACCCTGCTCACCAGCCTTGGCCTACGCCCTGTGCAGATTTTCAGCCGGGCGTGGGGAGCTGGGGGTTAACACAAGGCCCCGCTGCTGCTGGGCATTACATTTCATTAAAAACACACACAAACACACACACACACACACACACACACACACACACACACAACTCTGCAGGCAAAAAAGAGAAAAAAATGCTTTTTTCAGGTGCTAAAAATATTATCAGGAAATACTTTTCAGCAATGTGCTGTTTTAGGCTCCCCTCTGGACTCAAGGGCGCCTTTGTCTCTGCCACAGAAAATCCACATTTATCAAAACCAAAATTGTTTTATCAAGCAGGCTCATGTTCTGTGGCCAGGAAACCTGAGCCTCCCCAACCGGCCTGTGACATTTTAATTTAGGGCCTGAGCGTGTGTGCAATTTAGATGGGGTGCCCCGGGAGCTGCCCTCAGGATGCCCCAGGACTCGGGGCTCCACGCAGGCCAAGGTGGGGGTGCCCTCCCCAACCTGCACCTGGTCGGCTGGGCCTGTTTGGTCCTCACAGGGTAGGGGTGGGAGATCCTGGGGGTTCAGGCCTGAGCTGCCAGGGGCAGGGGCTGGCTGGCTGTAGCCCACCCTAACTTTCTCTCCTTCACTCCCAGAAGTGGCAGGTGGAGTGCAGGTCCCCTGCCCCAGAAGCCCCGATCCCAAGTAAACCTCCACATGTTCCAGAATGAGGCCAGGAGGTCACAGGGACCAAGGGCCGCTCCACCTGCTCACCTGGTGCTGGTTGGGGTCTTGGTGCAGTTGGCCCCTGAGGGAGTGTGGGGGCCACGCAGCCTGCCCTGTACCTCCTCTTCTCATACACACAGAGCCGCACACACATTGACTCCCATGATGGGACTTCTGTGGTTGATCTTAGGGAAACGATGGGACCGGGGTTCAACACTTCCTTCCCAGGATGTTCACTGCTGCGCGGGCTCAGGCATCGGCTCTCCCTGTTCTGGGGGTGACGAGACCCTGCCTCCCGTTGGGAGACTTGTCCATCTCCTGAGTGCCCAAGACAGGACAGAGCCCCATTCTCTGTGGGCTCCAGGATGGCAGGGACAGCCAGCAGTGGAGGGACACTCAGGCCCAGGGTCCTCCGATGCCCCGGAACTTCTGCAGCAAAAAAAACCATGCTCTGAGACGTTTTTAGTGATTCGGGAAACTCTTAACGGTATTGTGTCAAGCAAAAGTTTTAAAAAATAGTACTCTCGCTCCTCTCCCTCTCCCTCTCCCTCTCCCTCTCCCTCTCCCTCTCCCTCTCCCTCCCCTTTCTTCGGTCTCCCTCTACTTCTTTTTTCGGTCTCCCGCTGTTATCGAAGCTGGACTGTACTGCCATGATCCGGCTCGCTGCAACCTCCCTGCCTCGGGCTCCTGTGATTCTCCTGCCTCGGCCTGCCGGGTGCCTGGGATTGCAGGCGCACGCCGCCACGCCTGAATGGTTTTTGTATTTTTGGTGGAGACGAGGTTTCGCCGTGTTGACCGGGCTGGTCTCCAGCTCCTGGCCTCGAGTGATCTGCCTGCCTCGGCCTCCCGAGGTGCTGGGATTGCAGACGGAGTCTCGCTAACTCAATGCTCAATGGTGCTCAGGCTGGAGTGCACTGGTGTGATCTCGGCTCGCTGCAACCTCCACCTACCAGCCTCCTGCCTTGGCCTCTTAAAGTGCTAAGATTACAGCCTATGCCCCGCCGCCACCCCATCTAGGAAGTGAGGAGCATCTCTGCCTGGCCGCCCATCGTCTGGGATGTGAGGAGCCCCTCTGCCCGGCCGCCCTATCTGGGAAGTGAGGAGCGCCTCTGCCTGGCCGCCCATCGTCTGGGATGTGAGGAGCGCCTCTGCCCAGCTGCCACCCCGTCTGGGAGGAAGTGAGGAGCGCCTCTGCCCGGCTGCCCCGTCTGGGAGATGAGGAGCACCTCTGCCCGGCCGCCCTGTCTGGGAGGTGAGGAGCACCTCTGCCTGGCCACCCCTTCTGGGAGGTGAGGAGCGCCTCTGCCCGGCCGCCACCCCGTCTGGGAGGAAGTGAGGAGCGCCTCTGCCCGGCTGCCCCGTCTGGGAGGTGAGGAGTGCCTCTGCCCGGCTGCTATCCCGTCTGGGAGGAAGTGAGGAGCACCTCTGCCCGGCTGCCCCGTCTGGGAGGTGAGGAGCGCCTCTGCCTGGCCGCCACCCTGTCTGGGAGGAAGTGAGGAGCGCCTCTGCCCGGTTGCTCCATCTGGGAGGTGAGGAGCGCCTCTGCCTGGCCGCCACCCCGTCTGGGAAGTGAGGAGCGCCTCTGCCCGGCTGCCACCCCATATGGGAAGTGAGGAGCGCCTCTGCCCAGCCGCCCCTTCTGGGAGGTGAGGAGCGCCTCTGCCCAGCCGCCCCGTCTGGGAGGTGAGGAGTGCCTCTGCCCGGCCGCCCCGTCTGGGAGGTGAGGAGCGCCTCTGCCTGGCCGCCACCCCGTCTGGGAGGAAGTGAGGAGCACCTCTGCCCAGCTGCCCCATCTGGGAAGTGAGGAGCGCCTCTGCCTGGCTGCCACCCCCTATGGGAAGTGAGGAGCGCCTCTGCCCGGCCGCCCACTCTGGGAAGTGAGGAGCGCCTCTGCCTGGCCACCCACTCTGGGAGGTGAGGAGCGCCTCTGCCTGGCCACTCCGTCTGGGAAGGGAGGAGCGCCTCTGCCCGGCCACCCCATCTAGGAGGTGAGGAGCGCCTCTGCCCGGCCGCCACCCCGTCTGGGAGGAAGTGAGGAGCACCTCTGCCCGGCCGCCCCGTCTGGGAAGTGAGGAGCACCTCTGCCCGGCCGCCACCCCATCTGGGAGGAAGTAAGGAGCGCCTCTGCCCGGCCGCCCCATCTGGGAAGTGAGGAGCGCCTCTGCCCGGCTGCCCCGTCTGGGAGATGAGGAGCGCCTCTGTCCGGCCGCCCCGTCTGGGAGGTGAGGAGTGCCTCTGCCTGGCCACCCCGTCTGGGAAGTGAGGAGCGCCTCTGCCCGGCCACCCCGTCTGGGAAGTGAGGAGCGCCTCTGCCGGGCCGCCACCCCGTCTGGGAGGAAGTGAGGAGCGCCTCTGCCCGGCCGCCACTCCGTATGGGAAGTGAGGAGCGCCTCTGCCCAGCCGCCCCGTCTGGGAGGAGAGGAGTGCCTCTGCCCGGCCATCACCCCGTCTGGGAGGAAGTGAGGAGCACCTCTGCCCGGCCGCCCCGTCTGGGAGATGAGGAGCACCTCTGCCTGGCCGCCACCCCGTCTGGGAGGAAGTGAGGAGCACCTCTGCCCGGCCGCCCCGTCTGGGAGATGAGGAGCACCTCTGCCCGGCCGCCCCGTCTGGGAGGTGAGGAGCGCCTCTGCCCGGCCGCCGCCCCGTCTGGGAGGTGAGGAGCGCCTCTGCCCGGCCGCCACCCCGTCTGGGAGGAAGTGAGGAGCGCCTCTGCCCGGCCGCCCCCTCTGGGAAGTGAGGAGCGCCTCTGTCTGGCCGCCCCGTCTGGGAGGTGAGGAGCGCCTCTGCCCGGCTGCCACCCGGTCTGGGAGGAAGCGAGGAGCGCCTCTGCCCGGGCAGCCCCGTCTGGGAAGCGAGGAGCGCCTCTGCCCGGCCGCCCCGTCTGGGAGGAGAGGAGCGCCTCTGCCCGGGCGGCCCCGTCTGGGAAGTGAGGAGCGCCTCTGCCCGGCCGCCCTGTCTGGGAGGTGTACCCAACAGCTCCGAAGAGACAGCGACCATCGGGAGCGGGCCATGAGGACGATGGCGGTTTTGTTGAAAGGAAGGGGGGGGGAAGTGTGGGGAAAGGAAGGAGAGATCAGATTGTTGCTGTGTCTGTGTAGAAAGGGGTGGGCATAGGAGACTCCATTTTGTTCTGACTAGGAGAAATTCTTCTGCCTTGGGATGCTGTTGATCTATGGCCTTTCCCCCAGCCCCATGCTCTCTGAAACATATGCTGTGTCAACTCAGGGTTAAATGGATTAAGGGCGGTGCAAGATGTGCTTTGTTAAACAGATGCTTGAAGGCAGCATGCTCTTTAAGAGTCATCACCACTCCCTAATCTCCAGTACCCAGGGATACAAACACTGCAGAAGGCCGCAGGGTCCTCTGCCTAGGAAAACCAGAGACCTTTGTTCATGTGTTTATCTGCTGACCTTCTCTCCACTATTATCCTATGACCCTGCCATATCCCCCTCTCCGAGAAACACCCAAGAATCATCAATAAATACTTCATAAATGAAAAAAAAAAAAAAAATAGTACTCTCAGTAGCATCCATGCTATGGCCTCAACCATCCTAAGCACACGTGTGCTAGAAAAAGGGAGAGCTGGGTGTCACCTCGGGGCTCTGCAGGTCACAGATTATGGTGGTGGTTACATTCTCCTTTCTATGTTTCCCTGCTAACATTTTTTGCAATTAATTTGAAAAGTATGAATGCTTTGGAAGCCCAGATAAACAATGCCCTTGGTTCCAGCTGGCTGGCTTCCTGCCCCGGCTTCAGCCAATCAAAGCTTGTGCTTCCCTCAACCTGGGGTGCTTCAGAGGGCTGGCCTGTCGTTGGGTGCCGCCGTCTGTGTTCAACGTGGCCCCTCCTCCAGTGCCCCCTCCCCAGGGGGCCTTCCTCTCCCATTTGTCCCCTCCCTGTGTTGGTCTGCAACCCCATCCTTGGGTGCCTGCAAAGGGTGCTGACCCCGGACCCAGGCACCTGAGGGCCTGTCAGAGTATCGGAGCTTCCTGGCCAGAGGCCGGATGGGACCCTCCAACAGCCCCTGCGTGCCCCACATTCCTCGGCGAGCCTCAAGGGTGGCAGGAATCCGAAGGGATTTTGTGTTCTGTCTCAGACAGGAGCTGGGCCCCTGCCTGCATCCCTGCCTTGTGTGGGGGAGGGTCTCCTGGCTTTCAGAAACCCCAGGCAGATTTATCGCCTCTGCCCACCGGAGAGGGCAGGCAGAGGAAGAGCCAGACCATGGAGGCCTCCCAGGCCGCAAGCGTATGTGTGGCTCCAGCTCCATGAGGTGGTTCTGGGGGTCCATCCCCTGCAGGGACAGGCCTGAGGGCCACCTCTGATTTTTCACTGACACCCAGACTCTCTGTGGGCTCTAGAGGCAGACCCTGAGAGTCACCCTCTCCTTGGGAACACCACGGATCTGCGCCGCCTCCACCAGGCTGGCCTCAGGGGCTGCTCCCTCGAGCACCCTGGCCCTGCTGGACCGTGGCTGGGGATGGCAGCAGGGAGATGGACATGGCACTCCCAGAGCCGTGGGTGCTGCAGGTGACAGTGCCTCCACCGTTAGCTGAGTGCTTCTGGCCTCAGCCTGGGCAATACTTCACGTAGGACACACCATGGCCCTCTGGGGCTGGGGTCACCCCACTTTATAGACAGGGAAACCAAAACCTAAAGAATCTGTCTAGGGTTGGGTTGCACAGCTGGTGGGGGCACAGCTGGGACCCCCCGTGCAGGCAGGCCTGGGCTGGAGGCTGGCTGCAGGCCACGTATGGTCTTTTCCCCTTGACTGTGGGAAGGGTGTGGGAAGGGTGTGGGAAGGGGTCCAGCCCCCTCTTCCCTTGGCCTTGCCTCCACGAAGGGGCAGGGGGACCCCAGCATCTGGGGCATGTCCTCTGGTTAACACGGCTCTGCCTGCCCCCTCACCAGGCAGATGGGTCTGGGGCGAGGCCAGTGGAGGGGGAGCCTTGGCCTGGGCTGTCGGGTCCCTGGGCCTGACTCCTCCTGTCGACCTGGTGCAGACTTGTCCCAAAGCAAGGCTTCCTCCTCATCTGCAAACCAGGTGCTCAAAAGGGCTGCTGCGAGAACAGAGGGAGAGCTCTCCAAACCCCAGCACGGTTCTCAGTCATCATGAGACCAGAACACAGAGGCCCATGCACGACCGCTGGACATGTTTAAGAAAATGCCAATGTATTTCCACTAGAAAAATCCTCTTTTCCTAAATACATGTCTTTATGTTGAATAAGTTAAAATAGCATCTCCTATGCTGATTTGACTATTTGTTAAAATTCAAAATTCTGAGGCCCCCACATTTCAAATGTTCCCCATGAGCAGCTAGGGCAAGGAGGGTCCTTAAACTGCCAGAGAGCGAGCTGTCTCATCACGGGTGCCTTTCATTGTGATACTAAGAAATCACCTGGGCCCCTCCCACCTGCTGTGCGTTCCCTTCCTCTGCAGCCGCGCTGGACGCCTCTCCTGTGCTGGGAGCTTCGGTACCTTTGGGCGCTGCAGGGATGCAAAGAGGGAGGCGTGGACACCGCATTCCCGGGGACACATGGGGGCTCCCGCTGCCGGGGGCTGGAGGGACCGATGCTGAGTCTCCTGCCCACAACTGGGAACCTTGAACTTCTGTTCCTCCCTCGCACCCTGGCCATCCCTCAGGTCCTTCTGCTGGGCTGCGGAGTGGGAGGCCCCCTCTATGAGGAGACTGCGGATGGGGAGGGAAAGCAGGGAAGGGACATGCCTACTAAGTGCCAGGCCCTGAGCACCACACGCTGCCTCTCAGTGACCCCCTCCACCCGCCATCTGGCAGAGAGCTCTCCAGCAGTGGGGGCAGGCCTGCCTGCTGTCCTCCACCCCTGACTGGCCACAGCAGAGGGTGCCTATTGGGGCACCTGTGCCACACTGACTCCTCCTTTGCCCAGAGTAACATCCGCTCATGGGTCACCAAGCTCTTCCCCTCAGAGCCCAGGCTGAACCTCAGAATCCTTCTCAACACAGCCACCAACAATCAGGCAGAGGTGACAGACAGGAAGGAGCCTATATGCCCACCTCTCTTTAGCTATTGATTTTGCACGATTTACAGCATATGGTAACTCCATTACTAAATCCACCAGAAAACCAGGTGTGCCAGGACAGACTATTTTAAGTCCCAGAGTGATCTTGAAATAGACACTGTTGCACATTCAGCCAAGGCTCACAGTAACTGTGATGGGGTGGGGGCCGGGAGCCTCTGGCCTTGTACCCTTAGGCCAGAGTCCTTGCGACCAGGATGGGAGGCCCCTGCGGTACATGCAGGGATTCACTGGGCTGGCTGGTGCCCCACAGATATCACAAATGACCACTTATAAAGCATGCAGCCCTTTGGAGAGGAGAACAAGTCACTCTGAGCAATGGTGATGGAGACGAGGAGTGCAGATGGACACAGGTGGCCCACGCCACAGGCCCAAGATGTCCGCCTGGGTCTCCATAGCAACCCGGCTGGAGTCCTGCAGGACAGTTCCCAGGGTTTCCAGGCCAGGAACATGGGAGGCTCTGTAACAGCTTTAAGTGTTACACTCCCCTTCTTCTGGCGGCCAGTGAGTCACGGGGACTTGAATCTGAGTCACTTCCAGCCACCTGCCACCGTGACGGCCGCAGTTCCTGGATGCAGAGGCTCGCAGCCGCTGGGCGTGGGGATGTGGTGGCTGGCTTTGCAGGACATTATGTTTTTGGCTCCGGTTGGTGGAAATGTTTCCCACGTGTTTTCCCGTGTTTACAGAGCTGAGGGCACGGAATGAAGCCGGGGAAGCCAGCCTGACGGGGCCTGGCCCCGGGGGTCTGGCCAGAGCAGCTCCTCCAAAGCGGAAATGGAGTGCCCGGTGGGGGCAGGTTGTGAGGACGCCAGGCGGGGGCAGGCTGTGAGGATGCCCAAGCCCCCGCTCTCTGCCGGAGGGGAAGGGGCTGCCAGAGATGAGCGACCTGCAGCGTGGTCCAGCACCAGCTGCAGGCCGAGTCTCCAGGGGCGGGAGGAGCTCTGCAGTCAGCGGGCTCAGAGTGCACCGCTGCCTGAGGACTCTGCAGAGTGAGTGGTGGCCCGGGCGGTGGCTGCCTGCACCCTGTGCTTTCTGCTGTCATCGTGCCTACCCCATTTGAGCTTTGTCCCTCTTGTGCAGAGCACAAGGCATTGGTTTTCCCAACAGTGGTTCCCCCAGCAGCCTAGGGCCTCCAGCACCTTCCCCAGGGCCGCCTGCCCCTGGCCAGTCAGGGCTGAAGGCGGCTAGGCTGCTGGGTGCTATGCAGCAGGGCTCACTGTCCTGTCTGGAAGGCCTGGCTGAGGTGGTCCTGTTGCCGCCGCTGCACTTCCTGGTCCTTTTGCTACTTCAGGCTGGCCACCTGGGGACAGGACAGTGGCTCAGGTCAGGTGGGCAGGCTGCGTGGCCAGGGCCCCAGGGCATGGAGGCATGGAGGGCTCTATGACAGGAAGGGCTGGAGGCCATGGTCTACAGCTCCCAAGGAGAGGTAGCATGCATAGGACAGAAACATCAGGCAGAAGTCAGACCGACTCCCTTGCTGCCAGAGAGGGATGCGCAGTCCCACCTCTCACCACGGATCTCCACCCTGCCCACCTGTGGAGGCCTCAGGAGTATGGCCACTGCACACCCTTGGTGGATGGGCCCGCTTCTATTCAGGTGCTCAGAATGAGGCCGGGTGCAGTGGCTCATGCCTGTAATCCCAGCACTTTGGGTGGCCGAGGTGGGCCTTGGGCATCAGGATCACCTGAGGTCAGGAGTTCGAGACCAGCCTGGCCAATGTGGTGAAACCCCGTCTCTACTAACAATACAAAAAATTAGCCAGGCGTGGTGGCGGGTGCCTGCAATCCCAGCTACTCTGGAGGCTGAGGCAGGAGAATCGCTTGAACCCGTTAGGTGGAGGTTGCAGTGAGCCAAGATCGTGCCATTGCACACCAACCCAGGCGACAGAGTGAGACTCCATCTCAAAAAAAAAAAAAAAAGCACTCAGAATGATAAGGAAATAAATGTCCTTTTGCTAATAAATTTAGCAAAAGTGCCTTGGTGGTCGGGGACCCTAACTTGGGGATGACACTGGGCAGTCAGGTCACCTCCTGGGCCTCAGTTTCCTCAAGTGTAAAATGAACAGACAGCTCTAAGGTCCTGATAGCTCTGAGCTCCAAGGCTCAGTGGTTCAGCCCAGCAGGTCTGTCACATGTACGTATGCATGTGTGGGTGTGCAATGCACACACATGCCCAAGGCTTGGCTATGCTTCCTTATCCACCTCACTGTGCCTACGTCATCCCCACATATGCCACATGTGCCATTGTTTTCCCTTTGTGACTCTGAAGAACAGGTGCAGGGGCTGCCTCTGCTACAACTGTGCGTGCTAGGTGCTGTCTAAGCACCTCACACATAATGACAGCTCAGTCTCCCAGTGACCCCTGACAGGAACTGTCCTCCCTACCCCACTTTAGAGACGGGGCAATGGAGGCTCAGAGAGGGTGGTGACCTGCCCCAGAATCCACGTTCCACCTCCCAGCGGGATAAACCTGGTGCCCTCGAGAGCAAAGAAGTGCAGGCAGTGCCCGGAGCGGGTCTGGAGCCCACTGGGTGGCAGTGGAGAGCCCCTGTTGCTAGAGGACTTCAAGAAGTCACCTCTACTGGGTGACTGCGGGGATGCCAGTCCTCCATCCCTGCCTCTTCCCTCACCCGGGGGGCTGGGGTCCCGACCTTACCTGCTCTTCCAGCACCTTCACCCACTGCTGGTGGGTCCATTCTTGGGACTCCAGGGCTTGTGTGGCCTGCGGCCGGTCCCCATGCAGACGCTCTGCCTCTGTGGCCAGGTCCGGCTGGTGCTGAGCTGTCAGGTCCTGGAGCCGCTGGGTGTGGGCCTGCTCCATCTCCAGCATCTGGGCCTGGAACGAGAACTCGGGCATCTCACTGCTGTCTCTCACTGAGGGCCACACAGAATCCCAGGGCAGGAGTGCCACAGGGTGTTCCACCTGTCCTTGTGGGCCCCACTGCCCTCTGCCGGTGTTGACCCTGGCCAGGACTGCCCAGCAGACCTGGGGTTGGGTGCACACGTTCAGTCCACGGGCCTTGGGTTTGGCTTTGGCTGGGCTGGAGACTAAGCCACAGCCTCCAGGGTGGGCCTAAAATCTGTTTTAATGGCACCCCGGGTTCCTTTTGGCTGTGCTGGGTGTCCGGAGGGCATCAAAGTTTGATTCTTGCCCATCCTGCCCCATCCCCTGCTGGTTTCTGAGGATGGGGGTGTGTCCAATGTGGACAGGGAGAATGAAGCCTCTGAGTCCCCTTCTTGGGTGTCAGGCCCCTAGGCCTCAGGGGATTCCCCTGCCCCAACACAAGCAGGTAGCAGCCTCTGGCCATGCCCCACAGGCCTCTCTGACCTCCCTCGCCTGGCCCTTGTGCTGCTCTACAGAGCCCGGGCCTGGCTCCCACGGGGACTTCAATGTCTCCAGAAGGGCAGAAGGCTTGGGTCCTGGTTCCAGCTCTGCCTGGGGCCTTGGTCTGAGTCTGTATCCATCACATGCAGAAGCTGGTCCAGCCACCCTCTCCATGTGTGCACGTGTGAGATGGAGGTACACCAGCCACCCCTCTGGAACTGACACCCTCCTGGATCCCAGCCCAGGTCTGCCCCCAAGTCTGGGGTAGGCAGAGCTCCGCTGGCCCGGTTGACCTGCAGCTGCTGATTTTGCCTCAGGGCTCCATCCACCTCCTGTTGCAGGCTGTTCAGAGACTGGTCCAGCTGCTCCTTGTCAGCTCCCAGCCTCGCCACATCCTCCTCCCTCTTCAGTGTCTCTTGCTCCATCTGCAGAGATCCCGGGAGGCAGAACCTGTGGCCTCCTGGCAGGGAGTGAGGTCAGGCCAGCCCTCCTCTGGGAGCACAGGGATGCCTCTGGGAAGGACTCTGAATTCCCCTAAGAGCTGGCAGCGTCAGGAAGGGCACTGCCCTGGGCCAGGACCCCTGGCCTCACCCAGGTCTATCCAATATCTGCAGCCAGAGTGACAGCTTAAGGAGGAGCATAGGGCCAAGTCCCCATCCAGCTACAGAGCAGCAGATGTCCCCATCAACATCCTCAATGGGGGACTCCATACATCTTTTAAGGTGACATCCCAGGAGCTACCCCGCAAACCCCTTATCAGTGTTCCTCCAGGTCTCATGAGCCATGATCCCCTGCACTCTCTGGCACCTGCCTTCTGCTGTTGGCACTCAGGATCTGCTGAGCTCGTACAGGCACAGGCCCTGAGAGCTGGGTACACTTGCTGTCTCAATCCCAACAAGCCTGTGGTATTGGCATCACTATCCCCACCGTCTGTCCTCCTTGTAGGCTGCAGGCTGCCCCAATGTGCACCCTCCTTAGTCATCCACTCCCTACCCCATGGTCAGGAGGGATAAGCTGCAGGTTAAAAATCAGGGAAGGTTACCCAGGAAACAGACATTTTCTATGGGAAAGTTGGCAGGGACCTTTTGTTCCCTTGCGAATGGGCCCTCTGGAGGAAAGGATTGAATCTAAGAGTTCTTTCTTACAGAGAGCAGCACTAGGAGAGGAACACCGTCCACCAGCCCCAGACAGCCTGCTTCCAGCGCCCCCAGATGGCCTGGGGCATGCCTCATGGGTGGTTGGTGTGGACGGGATCCCATCATGTCACAGGCTCATTGGGCCAGGCAGGCGCTGAGGAAGGCTTGGAACCCAGGCCCTGCTCTCCGAACCAGGCTGCCTCCAGGCTCTGCTGTGCCCAGCCCTGAGGGTCCTGCCTGCTGGGGCTGTGTCCACAGGGTTGTCAGCCTTGGGCTGGAGTGCCAGGTCAGTCCTCTGTCCGCCCCAATGCCCTCTGTCAGGTGCTGGCCCTGGCCCAGGATTGGGCAGCAGACCTGGGGCTCAGTGCACACACTTGGCACACCACAAACCTGCCCTCTTAGCTTCAGGGCTGGAGCAGGCCTGGTTTCGGGCCCTAAGACAGAGGGGATAATTTGCGTGGGTAAAGTTCGTTACAGGGTCAGTGGTTGGAACTTTACAAAAAATAAGGGTTCCTTTCTTCTTCAGGACTGAGAAAAACAGAGAGTCCCCTGCACTGAAAAAGGAAGTCCTGTTTCTTTAAAAATCCAGTTACGCTCCTGGAAGTGCATGTTATAAAGAGAAGAGAAAAGTGAAATCCAAAATAAATAAACGGCCACATCCGGGTTTCCCCTCCTGAGACACCAATAAAGGGTTTATGGGTTTGTGGGCCCCTCACAGCTGACCTCCTGGAACTCATTAGCTGTTCCTTCCCTCCCCCTCCTCAGGCTCCAGGGACTCACGGCGGGCACTGTGCCCACAGCTGGCTCTGCGTCCCTGGGCAGTGCTGTCGCAACCAGGGCTGATGCAAGCCCCCTGCTCCTCCACCCCCAGCAGCATCCACGGGAGGCCCCAACACCCTGGCTCCATGGCCCAGGGCTGGGCTCCCTTCAGGAACAGCAGCAGGGGCTGGTGACTGGACCCCATTGGCTAGCCCTACTCTGGAGGGCAGGTGGTCCTTTGTGGACAAGCTGGCTGGTGGCTTTCGTGACTGTCCTGAACTGCTGGTCCCTGTCCCCTGGGCAGGCTGGGCTGCGGGGCCTTCTGCAGGTGGCAGTGAGTCCTTGGGAAGGGCCACCCTGCTCTGGGGTTCACCCCTGAGGCCTCAGCACCTGCCTTCCCCACTTCATAGATGGGGGCACTGACCCTGCAGGGGCCAGCTCAGCAGATGCCATCCTCCCCTCCCCCATCCTGAGTGCCCGTCATCCTTCCAGCTGCCTCCTCTGGAGCCCTGTCCCACTCTGGGGCCCCCTGCCTACTCCCGGAGGGGGGCTGTGAGGGCATCAGAACCCTGGGCCCACAGCTGGTGCAACCCGCTCTGCAGGGCCAGCCTGGGTGGCTGTGTGGGCACCTTCCCTGTTCCTGCAGGGCCTCAGCAGCACACAGCAGAGGGAAAAGGGGCTGTCCCCCAGGCTCCACGAATGGAAGGCCAAAGACACTCGCCCTTCCCGCCCCTCCCCCTGCGCCATCCGGCCTGGGATGGTGAACAAACTTCCCAAGGAGAACAAGCTGGAACCCCCCAGGACGCTGGAGGTAGGCGCTTGTGGATGGGTCGTGATGCTGGCAACCCCGGCTTGGCTTTCCAGGCCTGTCCCTCCAGCTGGGTGACCCACAGGTTACCTTGACCTCTGGCTCTCCTTGATCTCGGCGGCCACTCTGCGGCTGCATGAGCGAGGGTGGCAGGAGAGTAGCTGGGAGGCGGTGGGTGTGGGGCTCTGGGGTCAAGCGGCCATGAGGAGGCCTGGGTAGTGGGCAACAGGGCCCAGGGATGCTGAGCTGGAGGCAGCCCCTCCAAAAGCATCCGGTCCAGTAGGAGATGGGCACAGCTTCCGTGGTGACTCTGGCCTCAGGCCACCAGGACTACCCCACCCTGCACCTTGGACCCACAGGGTGGGTGGGAGCTGTGCCCATGTGCCCATGTGATGCACCACCCTCTCCACTCAGACCCGTTTGTGAGCCAGTCGCCGTGCAGGACCCTGACGGTGTCCTGGAGTCATTTAAACAACCCATGCTGTAGAAACGGCAGTGTCCAGCCCTGAAGCCCCGGACAGCCACCAAGTCCCCATCAGGGAGGAGCCTAACTGTGCAGACAGCTTGAGGGGCCGGCATCAAAGAGAGAGGATGAACAGAAAGAGGGATCGGTGTGAGGCCACCCCGTGGGCTGGGGCCATGTGCCCACTCTGCCCTCACCTGCCAGGTGGGGGCCCTGCATGCACCCAGACCCTGCTGTGGGGGGCAGCGAGACCCCCAGTGTGAGTGCCTGGGTGTGTGTGGAGTGAGTGCCTGGGTGTTTGTGGAGTGGGTGCCTGGGTGTGTGTGGAGTGAGTGCCTGGGTGTGTGTGGAGTGAGTGCCTGGGTGTGTGTGGAGTGGGTGCCTGGGTGTGTGTGGAGTGGGTGCCTGGGTGTGTGTGGAGTGAGTGCCTGGGTGTGTGTGGAGTGGGTGCCTGGGTGTGTGTGGAGTGGGTGCCTGGGTGTGTGTGGAGTGGGTGACTGGGTGTGTGTGGAGTGAGTGTCTGGATGTGTGTGGAGTGGGTGCCTGGGTGTTTGTGGAGTGAGTGCCTGGGTGTGTGTGGAGTGAGTGACTGGGTGTGTGTGGAGTGGGTGACTGGGTGTGTGTGGAGTGAGTGACTGGGTGTGTGTGGAGTGAGTGTCTGGGTGTGTGTGGAGTGGGTGCCTGGGTGTGTGTGGAGTGAGTGTCTGGGTGTGTGTGGAGTGAGTGTCTGGGTGTGTGTGGAGTGGGTGCCTGGGTGTTTGTGGAGTGAGTGCCTGGGTGTGTGTGGAGTGGGTGACTGGGTGTGTGTGGAGTGAGTGTCTGGGTGTGTGTGGAGTGAGTGTCTGGGTGTGTGTGGAGTGGGTGCCTGGGTGTTTGTGGAGTGAGTGTCTGGGTGTGTGTGGAGTGAGTGTCTGGATGTGTGTGGAGTGGGTGCCTGGGTGTTTGTGGAGTGAGTGCCTGGGTGTGTGTGCAGTGAGTGACTGGGTGTGTGTGGAGTGCTCACAGAGGACAAGAGAGCTGCCTCTCAGGTGATGGGGAGGGGGTGCTGTACATAGCAGGCTCCTCCTCGATGGGCCCAAAGAGTGACGGCTAGGGTGCAGGCTCTGAGAAGCTCTGCCTGCTTCCTGGAATGCCATTTCCTCTTTCTTGGGCTGTTTCTCTATCAGTCGACCTGGCGGCTGTGCGCCCCTCATCTCCCCGCCAATGGTTCTGCTCCGTCTGGTTTCATGAGTGGGAGCCGGGTCCACATGCGCCCGGGGGCCGAGCTCAGTGGCCGGGATCACTGGATTACTCATCAGCCAGCAGGTGCCTCCACCTGGCCTCACCTCTGCGGCCCACCCCTGGACACAGTGGTCTAAGTTTGTCTGACCTTTGGGCTTGGAAACCCTGTCTTGCACCGGGGAGGCCGGGGGATGACAGGACTGGGTGATGACCGTCACTTGACCACT
Organism: Pongo pygmaeus; assembly: GCF_028885625.2. Lineage (NCBI taxonomy): Eukaryota > Metazoa > Chordata > Mammalia > Primates > Hominidae > Pongo > Pongo pygmaeus. The sequence goes on along the minus strand of NC_072384.2, from coordinate 141,670,973 downwards.
GAGCTCTTCCGGGTCTCTCACCCTGTCTGCCCGCGCCCTACCGGGAGCTCAGGGGCCACTATCCTTGTGAGCGTTGAGAGGGGAGGTTGTGGGGCACCTGCACAGGCTGGCCCACCTGTTGCTCCAGCCACAGGGCACACCCCAGGGGAGGGGCTATCTCCACCATGAGCAGGGGCCTCTGGGGCTCTGGGGTGTGTGGTGTGTCAGGCCACTCGGTTTCCAGCAAAGCTGGGCTCAGACACTGGAGACAAAGCCAGGGATTTGCCCTCACCCATGGTGCCTCTCCAGGGAGAGCCAAGGCAGGGCGCACACGACACCACTGGCAGGGCTGTGGCCACCTGCGGGCGTCCTGACCCCGAGCTTAGTGCCACCCCGCCGGCAGGTGAGGACACAGAAGCATGCGTGGGCCAGCGCCTCGCCCAGCCGCGCCCCTGCGGACCCCAGCCAGGAGCTCCTCCCTCTTCTCTAAGGACCACCGCTGCCGCCTACCTGTGCGAGCTGAGCGCGCAGCGCCGCGAGCTCCCCCTGCAGACGCGCCCTCTCGGTGCGCAGCGCCGCCGTCTGCTCCTGCAGGACGCGCCTTTCCGCCTGCGCCTCAGCCGCCTCCTGCCCGCCGCTGAGCCTCTGCGGCCGACAGAGCACCTGGGCCGGAGACGCTGGGCGTGGGCCAGGGATTGGGAGGGCCCGAGTTTCTGAGAGCGAGGTTGTTCCATCTAAGGCTGGCTCTGGCCTCAACTTATTTTCTCCTAAACGGCGTGTCCACAGCTGACTCCTCTGTTGTAGGGGTGCTTACTGTACGGCAAGAAATCCAGCCCCCTGACTCCCTGTGGGCCCCTCCAGCCTCAGTTTCCCTGTCTGTCAGCGGGGGACTGGATGGTGCCTGGGTCTCTGCAGGCCTGCTCACCTGCCTCCAGCCTCTCTCTAGGCCTCCCTTCATGTTGAGGGACTGATTCTGCAAAGGACCACAGGGCCTCTTCCCTGTAGGCCTGTTCACCGCCTCCTGGTGACAGCGTACCCTGCCCTCCTGGTCACCCTCACCTGTTGCAGGGGCTCCAGCGATCCCTCAGCCTTCTGGCACCTGTGCTCCAAGTTGGTGAGCTGTTCTTCCAGCAGCTTCCCCTTCTTGGCCAGGCCTTGGCTGTGCCTTCTGCTCTCGTCAAGGGCCTGGTGCAGCATGTCCAGTTGCTCCTGGGGGGGAAGGAGACACAGGGCCCACCTGGAGACACGGGGTAGGAGGCCCTGCAGGGAAACCCTTGCCTCAGGGCATCTGCCTAGACCGTCTGGCAGGACCGTATCGCTGGGATGAAAACAGCAAGACGTGGTTAAGGACAACCTGAAGTGCGTTGATCGGGCGGTTGTGTTTGCAATGTAACCTCAAAGGTGTGGACCCCCAGGAAGCCTGAGCCGAAAGTCCTGGGGGTCTGGTCTAGCGTGGGCGAAGGTTCGGGCTTGGCAGTTTCTCTGCTGCAGCCAGTGGTCTCAGAGGGCACATCGGTGGCATCCCTGCCCTGCCTCCAGCCTTGGTGGCTCCTACTGCCCTTGGGATAAAGCCTGAGGTGACCCTCCCCAAGGCTCCTGGAGCCTGTTCGGCTCGGGCCCTGCTTGCCCCTTCTGCCGTCACACTGCATGTTCTCCCGCTTCAGCTCCCACCTGGGGACACAGCTAGTCCCAAACTGAGCTCAGGAGCTCCAGAGCCTGTGAAGCTGGGATGGCCCATGATCCCCGCTGTGTCCCTCACCCCTGCGCCCTCTTCTCAGCCCCTCTGCCTTCAGCCTGTCCAAACTGCCATCATCCACTTGGGACCAGTGACAGCCCTTCAGTTTCCTCACTGTCCCCAGGCGCTACCCCATGATGGCTGAGGGTGCATTTCACTTGAATATCATCGGCCATGCCACTGCCTTGCTCTGGGCCTGTGGTGCTCCCAGCTGCCCACAGGACAGTGCCCGGGGAACTCGCCATCACTTTGATCACGTGCACCTGCTGCCTTCTGTGCACAGCCTCCCCGCTGGCGTCCCCACCCTACGCTGCTGCCTTCTCCTCCTGCTTGCAGGAATCCTGCCTCCCTGTCATCCCAGGAGGGAGGATGGCACCCGTGGTGTCCCCTGAGCCCCAGAGCTGGCAGCTGTTGGGCCTTGAGAGGACCCCAGACGTGTGAAGGAGCTTGCAAGGTGTCTGTCATTGGAAGCTTGCTGACTGCAAGTTGGCCTGGTCAGGTCTTGATGAGCCCCCAGCCCTTGCACCTTCCTGAGGGTTTTGCGGGAGAAATGGCCAGCTCCTTCTGGGGTGGCTGGATTCTGAAAACACTCTTTTTTTTGGTCCGACACTTTGTTACTTTAAAAAAGGAAAAGAAGGAAGACAATGGTTGTACCTCAGACTGTGATGCTTCACCCTTTGTGCAATTTTGAAAATTATAGTTTTCTATATAATTTTCCAGTAGAAAAGGAGAAGTTTTCTGCAAATATGGCTTAAATATTTCATGGCAGTTTTAAGAGGTCCCAAACCTCTTGTAATGACTCAGCTTTTATGGAATTTGAATGAACCGTAATAATTGAGTTGTTCTCCTTTAATGCACAGCCCCACTGGCCCCAGTGAGTTGCTCTCATCTCTTTTGTCCCTTTGGCTCTAAATCCTGATGCTGTGTGAGAGGCAGGCTGGCAAAACAAACCTTGAAAACGTGGATTCAGTCTGAGGGCTTAAGTAGCTACAGGAAAGAACCCCAGCCCTTCTCCCCCAGAGCTGAGTGCTCAGGGATGAGCCTGGGCTCCAGAGGCTCCTACCCCAGAGCCTGAGCAGGGATGAGCCTGGGCTCCTGAGGCTCCTACCCCAGAGCCCAAGCAGGGATGAGCCTGGGCTCCTGAGGCTCCTACCCCAGAGCCCAAGCAGGGATGAGCCTGGGCTCCTGAGGCTCCTACCCCGGAGCCTGAGCAGGGATGATCATGGGCTCCTGAGGCTCCTACCCCACAGACTGAGCAGGGATGAGCCTGGGCTCCAGAGGCTCCTACCCCAGAGACTGAGCAGGGATGAGCCTGGGCTCCTGAGGCTCCTACCCCGGCGCCTGAGCAGGGATGAGCCTGGGCTCCTGAGGCTCCTACCCCAGAGCCTGAGCAGGGATGAGCCTGGGCTTGGAGCCAGCATGCGGGGCTCCGGTGTCAGTTTCCTCATCTGGGGCATGGGTATGATGCAGTCTCACAGGGGTCTCGTTGAGACCAAAAGAAGGCTGGGGCCAGGTGCTGTGGCTCATGCCTGTAATCCCAGCACCTTGGGAGGCTGAGATGGGCAGATTTTCTGAGGTCAGGAGTTCGAGACCAGCCTGGACAACACGATGAAGCCCCGTTCCTACTAAAAATACAAAAAATTAGCCAGGTGTGGTGGCGGGCGCCTGTAATCTCAGCTACTTGGGAGGCTGAGGCAGGAGAATCACTTGAATCTGGGAGGCAGAGGTTGCAGTGAACCAAGACCGTGCCACTGCACTCCAGCCTGGGCAACAAGAGCAAAACTCTGTCTCAAAAAAAAAAAAAAAAAAAAAAAAAAAGCAGGCTGGTTGGATTCTGAGATGCCCCCGGGGAAGCTGTTAAAAATGAAGGCTTGCATGGAAGGCTGGGAGTGAAGGCTGGGAAATATCTGAACAGGAGCAGAAGGGACAAAGGCCTCGTTAATAAGCGTCCTGCCGGCTGCACAGAGAAGGACGGGACAGGCCACAAACACTCGCCAAATCCGTCCTTTGGGATCTGGAATTGGGGTCGTCAGCCTCATACCAATTTATCCACTGGGCGACGATGGGCCAATTTGATTGCCCACTGGCAGGTATCCCCTAGTCTCCCTGCACTGGTGAGCTGCCCCATCCTGCCCTCAGGCCACTGCCCTCAGGCCACTGAGTCACAGGACAGAGTTAGCTCTGGACAGTCCTCAGATACAAGGGGGTCGGAGCCGTTCACTCCACACAGTGGGACTCTGGGGCCAGACAGAGGGCAGGGTCTGGTGCCAGTTCATGGTGGCAGGGCCTCCTCTGGACTCTGGCCTGCCCTGCTTCCTCTGTATCTATACTACCAGCCTCTCCTGCTTTGACCATACTAGCATTATAGCCTGTTGTACTATTCACTTTCAAAATTTTCTTGGAAAATCTCAAACATCTATTCTTTCCTGTAAACTTTGCAATCAGTTTGTCCAGTATTCTCTAAACACATCACAAACAAATAGACAAAACCAAACCAAAAAAGCAAATGACCAATAAACAACTGACAAAGCAGGAGCATAAACAAAGATCCACCCAGACGCTGATCAAAAGAAAACCGTCATCCCTGCCCAAAGCCACAGCCTCTCCAGGAAGATGACGTAAGAAACAAAAAGTGGCACAAACACGCACTCATGCTTTCAAATAACCCCCAAATTTAAGAAGAAATAAAAATGGAAACTTCTAGAAAACTGGTAAAAAGGAAAAGAACTCACATCAAAAACTGATGGGACACGTACCAAACCACAATTAGGGAAAATGGGATCACATTAAATGCTCTTACTATTAAAGAGAAAGCCCAAGCATAAACAAATTAGTTATTCCTTTCAAGAAATAAGAAAAGTTACAACAAAAAGAGGGTGTTGGCTGGGTGTGGCGGCTCATGCCTATAATCCCAGCACTTTGGGAGGCCGAGGTGGGTGGATCACTTGAGCTCAGGAGTTCGAGACCAGCCTAGGCAACATGGTTTAACACCATCTCTACCAAAAAAAAAAAACAAAAAACAAAAGTTAGCCAGGTGTAGTGGCATGTGCCTGTAGTCCCAGCTACTCAAGAGGCTGAAGTGGGAGGATCACTTGAGCCCAGGAGGTAGAGACTGCAGTGAGCCGAAATCATGCCACTGCACTCTAGTCTGGGTGACAGAGCAAGACCCTCAAAAAAAAAAAAAAAAGTAAACTAAAAGTAAAAATAGAGTGTTCATAAAAATAAAAGCTGAAATCAATAAACTAAACAAAAATAAAAGAAGAGATACATTGATTCTTTGAAAAGAGGAATAAAACATGAACCGTTGGCAAATCAGGTTAAGGGAAAGAAACAAATCTCCAACACGAAGGACAGAAACAGATATAACTCCACATGTAAATAAGGCACAACTGTGCGTATAAAGCAGGTGTAACTGCTGACAAGACCATGTATATAATGAAGATGATGCTAAGCAGACGTATGTGCAGGTCTTTGGCAACGTATTGAACATATGAGTTACACTCCCACAGGGCAAAACTGACCCGAGAAGAAATGGAAAACTAAAGCAGACCCTTGACAGAAAAGAGATTGGAAAGGGAATTAAAGTGTATTCTTTACGATGACAGGAGCTGTGGAATATGTACAGGGGAGTTCAATGAACCTTTCAAGAAAAGTTATTTTGAGTGTTCCAGGTGATGGAAAAAGTGGAAAGCCCACCAACTCATTTTATAAAATAATACAATTTTCTTAACACAAATAAATCTGAAAAATATGTCACCATAAAGGAATTACAGATGCAAAAATTCTTGACAAAACACTGAGAGTAATCAAGTCCGACTGTGGCTCAGTGCCCACCTTGTGGGCCCCGCCGGCCCTAAGCTGCTCTGCTAGCTTTGGGCATATGTGGACCCCGGAAACTTTTAGAACCTGTGACTGACGCTGAGTTGAGCCCCACAGGCGGGTGACCTGCAGGGCTGGCACTGGGGATGTGGGGAGCTGGGGGGGGTGGGTGTGGCACGTGGGCACAGCAGGGGAAGGAGGCCTGGGCAAGAGTCCAAGAACGCTGTGAGCTTCCCTGAGCCACGGAGGCTGTGACCGGGCGCCAGTCCAAGGGTGGCATGGGGGGCCTTTCTGAGTGGGCATGAGGCCGTGGGTGATGCTGAGTGAGTGCCAGGCCTCCCGCCTGCTCAGAGACCTGGCCAGCTACTTGGGCACTGCTGCTGCATTCCGTGTGTGTCCTGACACCACGGGCTGGTCCTGCACGGCTGTTCTGTCGAATTCCCAGGGTAGCCTTGGAAACGGGGAGGGATTTGCTCTCAAACAAGAATCTTACTGTTTGCATAGCACAGCCTACCATTTAATTAGAAAAATATGTTTTTAATTAACTTTCTCTTGACAAACACGTTGGTTTATGTGAAACAGGGGAAAAACCAGCCCATGAAAGTGAAAGAAGTTGTGTCAAAGGCAGAGCTGGCTCTAGACTGTGCCGGGAGCTTGGCAGAGCCAGGAGAGGCGCCAGGCCTGCCCTACTGGACCCTAGCACCCCCCAGCACCCCCTGGCTCAGCAAGGGGCATGGGGCAGCAGGGAGCATGGCTGTGTTCCCAGCCCCCTGGCTGGCTAGAAAATTTCAACCCTGAGCTCTCTGCCTGGGTTTGCTGTGTGTCAAAAGCGGGGGCCTCTGGTGACTTAGGTGTGTCTGAATCCAGAAACCCATCACAATGACCAATAGATTACAAAAAGTTGGGAAAAACTTTCCTCAGAGCTGGAGACCAGGGACTCGGAGGACTCCCAAGGGCAGATGAAACCAACTTGGCCTAAAAATGGGTGAAATAGTAATTGCCAGAATTGTAAGAAAACATTGACACAATAATGATAGATTTTAGCACATTTCACTAAAAAAGTTGAGCAAATTCTAGACCAAGCAGAAAAATGCATACAGACAAAGGTCTGATCAATGTCAGAGACGTCCTCTGCACTCACATGTGGAGACCCAAAGTTGGACCCCCATACCCCCATACCCTGACTCAGAAGGGCGAGGGCTGGAGGGAGCTGCAGGGGTGTTGGGGAGGTAACTCTGTACCACCAGGACCTCAGGGAAGAGGGTTGCTGTGGCTGGGGGACCCGGGGAGCCTTCCATCCCTGTGAGGCAAGCAGCTGGGGAGGTGGAGGACCACACCGTGACCGTGCATCAGAGAGCACCGCTCCCACTCCGCCCACTTTAGGAACAGAACAGCTCTGGGAGGGCCAGAACTCCACTGCTGGCTCCCCACGTTCCCCATGGCTCCCTGTGGCTGCGGGATCTTGGAACCCTTCTCTCTGCCTTTCTTTTGAGCCTGAAATATTTGGATGGGGACACATAAAGTCCCTGATGGGTTCCTCTCCACTCCCAACTTCAAACAAGGCCAGAACTCCTTTCTTTAAAGACACGCAAAGGAAAAACAAATAACAAAACTAGTATCCACTGGGGTTTGAGAAAATAAAGTCGATCTGAGGAATCAGATCTGAGAGTCTCTAATTAAACAGAGAAGTGAGCTACTGACACACATCAGAAGATGGTAACTAGTGTTCTCAAGGTGAGGACAGGGCAGGGGTCTCGAGGTGGACAATCCAAAATAAAAACTCAGGCTGAACGAGGCCACGGTGGGGGCAGGAGCAGCAGACGAGATGCGGCAGATCCTGAGATTAGCTGAGTAGGAGTAAGACCTGAAATTCTCCTGGGACCTTGGGGAAAACCGAGATGACAAGGAGAAATTCAAGATTGAAGCCAGGAGGACAGGTCCAGGGGGTCAGTATTGGGACGCTGAGAATTCCAGGACAAAAGAACAGAGAAGAGGGAGAAGGAGAAGAGATGTTTTTTTACAGTGGAAGGAACCTCTGTAAACAGAAGGTAGATTTGATTCTGCAAGTAGGGAGGGTTTGCCGGGGTAGGTAAAAATAATGAAAGGGGCCGACACGCCCACATTTTGGCGACATTTTTGAATTTCAAAAACAAGGAGGCCTCTGGCTGCCACTCTGGAGAGAGCACTGACAAGAAAAACACAAAGAACCCAGGGAATCCGCACATTTCTTGAACCCATCTGAACTCAAGGTCAAGGTCAGAGGCAAACAAGGAGCCTGGAATCGAATGAAAACCAGGCCCCTCCAGGAGAGATGCCATGAGTGGCCCCACTCATCATACCAGCGGCAGGGAGTTCACCAAAGCTGGTAACACGTTGCTCGGACCCATGCGGCAGGCAGAGCCCTCAGAGGGCCCTGTGAGCTCTGGCCCTGACGTTATCCTGTGATTACGTTGGATTCATGGCCAGGGGACTTTGTGGATGCAAATAGTTGACTCTGAGTTAAGCAAAGGGTGACCACCCAGGCGGGTCTCACCCACTCACGCACACCCTCGGGTGTCAGCAGAAGGGAGCCGTGAGGTGTGAGGCACGTGGAGATGGGGGCGTGGGGTGCAGGCGCGGCTGCCACACTGTGGCACAGCCAAGGAAGCCTCTGGCTAGGAGTGGGGAGCCCTTGGCTGACCGCCCAGAAATGAGGCTCAGCCCGACAACGCAAAGAGCTGGACTCGCCACGTGGGGACGAGCCCGGATGCCCCAGAAGCACCTGGAGGAGCCCAGAGGAGGACTCTTCCCTGGGGCCTCGGGTGGCCCAGCCTACTCCATGACTGTGAAACCCAGAGGGGAGACGCCAGTCACACCATGCCAGGCTTCTCACCTATGGGACTGGGGGCTCAAAAGTGGGGTTAAGTCATCAGTAATTTGTTGCAAAAAGTAGTGCACCAGGTGTGGGCTGCTGTGGGTAGAGAGCCCTGGGGTCCACAGACACCAAGAGAAGTTCAACCTACAGGCAGGAGAGCCCAGAGCCCCCCTGGGGGGCGGGTTTGGAAGAGGGGATTGTCCAGAGCAGGAAGTTCTAAGGAACAAAAGTCTTGGCTCCTAGGGCACAGGTGGAAGCAGTGCAGCCGGGAAGGGAAGGGACAAGACCCTCGGCCCCTGGAGGGGGCAAGGTGCTGTCCTGGCCCAGCCATAAGATGCCCTGGATGCAAATGCTAAGGGAAAAGAGGATGAATAAATCATCCCTGCCATGCAAGACAGGACAGGCAGGAAAGACACACGGAAAGGAGAAAGTGTCCTATAAGCAACCTAAGGAAAAACAGAGCATGGGTTACCACAAAACTTCTATGTGGGACAAATTCCCTCAGAAGAGGCAGAGACTCTAAGGTGGGATTGAAAGCAGAACCAGGCTGATGAAATGAAGGCTGGAAACACCAACACCAAAAAAGCAGAGGCTAAGAGGAAGACAAACAGCAGTCACAGGACATGCAGGCCACTCAGGAAAAGTTAACCAAGAAACTTCAAATTCGAAGAGTCAAGAAATCTAGAAGTCAAATACCCTTGGAAATAAAAGGAGACATTGACAAAAAGAATTGTAGTGGGAAAATTCAACACATTGTCCTTAGCTTTGATGAATTCAGGAACTGGATCAAATGTGGCCTATTTGAATAATGCATTTGTAAAAGTTGATTTAAAAGGTGTATTTCAGAACTGGGCACGGTGGCTCATGCCTGTAATCCCAGCACTTTGGGAGGCTGAGGCAGGCAGATAATTTAAGGTCAGGAGTTCAAGACCAGCCTGGCCAACATGGTGTGAAACCTGTCTCTACTAAAAATACAAAAAAATTAGGTGTATTGGCGGGTGCCCGTAATCCCAACTACTTGGGAAGCTGAGGCAGGAGAATCACTTGAACCTGGGAGGCGGAGTTTGCAGTGAGCCAAGATGGTGCCACTGTACTCCAGCCTGGGTGACAGAATAAGACTCCATCTCAAAAAATAAAATAAAATAGAAGGTCTATTTCAAAATGTGTAATCTGTGAGCAGAGAACGTTATTTTTGCACACGCATGTGGGAGGCACACATGTGACTATACATATAAAATGAAACTTGGCCCAGCTCAGCCCGTTCCAGGTCCCCTGACTTCTCAGGTGCCCCCATCTCCTGGGCATCTCACAAGTCCTGACCCCATCCCTGGCCAGGCCGCCTGGGTCTTTCCACAGACATCTCTAGTCTTACTGCCCCAGCAGCTGCCACCAGAGGGGTCTTTCCAAAACAGAAATTTCCAAACTCCTGGCTAATGAGGAACTTGCTCTCTCTGCAGCCTGGCCTCTGCTCTCTGCCCCCTCCCCTCTCCCCTGCAGAAGCCAACTTCCTCAGAGGCTCAGGGCCTACTGGGGACTCAGTGCCTGCCTGCTAGTCTGAGTGCTGACAGCCCTCTGGTGGCCTCTGAGGGCCACCAGGCTCCAGGGCTGAGCCCCGCGTGGAGCAGCGCAGGCCTGGCCGGCTGCCCTTGGGGCCCTTCTGCCAACCTGCAAGGCCGTCCCTCCTGATAGCTCACCCAGGCCTCCCTCATTGGAGGCACACTTGGAGAGGAGTGGCTCCCCAGTCTCTGTGCCCTGTCCCCTCTGCACTGTGCTGGCTCCCTCTTTCTAGAATGGGTTGAGCGATGCCTGGGGGCAGTTGCCCTGGGGAGCCTCAGCCAGGCACGCTGTTCTCTGGCTGCTGGGGCCTGCAAGGGAGCTCTCTGGAGGAGAACAGTTGTCCCCTGGCCGAGTCCTGACAAGAGGATCTCAGGACACCCCGGGGGCTGCTTGGACCTGGGGGGCTGGGCTGGGCCTGGGGCTCCCTACCAGCACTGAGGACCAAGGCCTGGGCCAGGCCTCCATCCACCACGGCCTGGCTGTTCCATTTCCAGGCCCAGGCTCCTCACCTGAAAACCTCAGACCCAGTGGGCACCTCCCCAGCACAAAGCCTGGCGTGTAGGGACACTGACTTCAGCCCTTCCTGAGGAGCCCCTTTTGTGTCTGAGGCACATGGAATGAAAAGTGGTCTTGGAGCAGGACAGTGTGACCCTATAAAGAGCCCCAAGGCTGGGCCAGGGCCGCCCCATGCCTGCCAGCAAGAAGAAAGGGCCTAGACTTGGGGCTCTGCCCCCCACTGGCTGTGCCCCCAAGGCCAAGTCCTCAGTTTCCCCGATCTGTAAAACAAGGGCTAGAACCACCTTAAAGACAGCTCTGCTAAGGACGACCCCAGTCCTGACGACCCCAAAGCTGCCTGCCACAACCCAGCCTGCACCTCTGCCCCAGGGCCCCGCCAGGCTGGCCCACTGGCTCCAGCCCTGAACACCCACAGAAGCCCTTGCAGACCCCTCTCTCCCACCTCCCGGCCCTGTGGCCTCCCTGCAGGGTGTGAGGGTGACTGAGAGGCCTTGTTCTTGTGCCCCACCTGGGACCCACCCTGCCGTCTGCCGCACCTGCAGCCGCCGCTTCTCCTGGCCTGCTGCACGCATGCTCGCCAGGTGCTCCAACTCCAGCCTGCGGAGCGCTTCCTTCTGCAGGGCACGTGCTGCCCGGGCGCTGCTCAGTGCGCCCTCCACCTGGCGCCGGCCTGTTGGGCAAGCAGGGTGGCTTGAGGGTCCCCCATGCCCCTCCAGGTCACAGGCAGGCAATGCAGGGCTCCGTGGACTTGAGTGACTGGCTCCCACGTGGAGGTGGGGGTCCATCCTCGCAGCTCAAGGGTCCTGGGGCTGCCCCAGGGTCCCGGCTTCCCACCCATCCTTCCCTCCTGCCTCTTTCCTTTAATTGAGGGGGCAATAAGCAGAGAAACTCGCGCGTGTGAGGCAGTGGGGGCACAAGGAAGGGGCCTCTCTGAGGGGGTGACAAGGGGCAGGGCCTGCCCAGGGAGAGTCATGTAGCACAGCCAGGGCAAAGGCCCCCAGTGGGAACTGCATGAGGCTAGGGTGGGGCAGGGGGCAGAGGATGCTGGGAGCCGGATCGGGAGGGCCCTGATGGGCCTGTGGACGTCACTCCTCTGTGCTGGGGAAGTCGCCGCTGAGAACTCCGATGCCAAGTGCTGACCCAGCCTCGCCAGGCCTGGTGGTTTGGGTGTTGCCCCCAAGCTCCCTTCCCACCGAGCTGCCCCAGGGGCCGAAAGCTTATAGCCGGCAGCAGTGGGGACATGGTGGTGCCACCCTCACAGCCACTCCCAGGGTGGGCGGGGCAGGGCAAGGGAGGTCACCTTCTTCCGCCTCAGCCAGGGCTTTCTGCAGCTGCCCCACGCGGCTCTGGGCCCGGGCACACCTGCACTCTGCCTCGCTCAGCCGGCTGCTCAGGGTCGCCATCTGGACACGGGAGTCATCCTGGGCAGAAGGACTGAGGTCAGCGGGGGCAGACCAGCGGGCGGGTGGAGGGCCAAGGTGTCTGCTAGAGGGTCGGGGCCAGCTGGGGCCACTCACGGTCTAGCCTGCGGGTGTGCGGGGCAGGGCAGTGGGTGGTGTGGGCCATGGGCTCGGGGAAGGTGCGGGGAAGGTGGTCTCACTGGGAAGCTGAGCTGACCTGCAGGCCTGGGGAAGTGGAGGCGCCCAGTGAGACCCGGCCTAAAGGGTCCAGGTTTCAAGCACAGGTGTGGTGTGGGAGAGCTGGCAGGTGGCAGCCCACAGCCTGTGGTCAGGGGGACCGGCAGGGGCTACCCCTGGCAGGACTTGGGGCTGAGTGCAGATGGGACCCTGCCCCCTGGGGCTGGCAGCGGTGGGAGGGTGGGCCTGAAGGGAAGGAGTGTGCACAGAAGACCCTGGCCAGGGCTCAGGGCCTGCCTGTCTTTCCCACAGTCCTGCCCACTGGAGTGTCACCCAGTGAGGTGGGAGGGGGCCGCTCACGGGTGGTTCTGTGGGAGCCCCGAAGCCAGGAGCAGCCACTGGGGAGCTTGGCCCCACCGGAGGGGTCTTTGGGAGCATTGAGGGGAGCTTGCTGGCTCTGTCCTGCAGTTGCCCAGCCCCGGCAGCTCTTCAGGGGTGGCATGAGTTGCAGAATGCCCTGCCTTGGGCTCTGGTGGGTGTCACAGTAGGGCCTGGCTCCAGGGGCTTTTCAGCCGGTATAAGGAAGGGGGCGGCCTCCAGCCACCCGAGGCACTTGGGCTTGGGGGCCATGGTGGTGCTGGTGTTTATCACAACAAACAGGACAGCCTGGACACTGACCCTCAGACCCAGGGACGCGCGGATGGATGGACAGCAGGTGTTCTTCCTAGAGACCCCCAGGGGGTGCCGCCATGGGCGGGAGGACCCAGTCCCCATTACCCGCTCCCGCTGGGCCTCCCGGAGCTTCTGCACAAAGTCCCGCAGGACGTCCTGCACGGTGGCCACATCCATGAGCTCTGAGCTGCGGCCTCTGGGTGTGGGCAACGGCCATCGGAGGGCCGAGTGGGGCCTGGCTGGGGGGCTGGCACCCTGTTGCCCAGGGAGAGCCTGGGAGCCATCGGAGCCTGCGGGAGGTGACAGTGGAGGGGTCGTGGACAGGAACACAGTGACAGATACACGCCCTTCCCCCTTCCTCTCTGCTGCCCCAGCCATGGGAGCTTGGGGAGATGACCACAGGCTCCTACAATTGCCTGTCCCCACTGTGCGAGTTGTGAGGCCTGAAAGAGAGGTGCCAGGCCAGGGACTGAGCTGGGACAGGGGCCCGCCTGCCTCCACTGAGGACTCTGACCTTTGGTGGGAGAACCAGGCTGCTCCGGGGAGGCCCACGGGCTCTGTCTCTGGAGCCCCAGGCCACGGCAGAGTGTGGAGCACAGCCGGCCCAGTTGGGCCTCTGCATCCTGCCTTGCACCCTCAGCCTGGGCCAGCTCCTGCTCCAGGCTGTGGATTCGGTGACAAGCCTGGTCCAGGCGAGCCTGGAGAGCATCAGCCACACCACTGGCTTCCTGCAGCTTCCTGGTGACACTGTGCAGCTCTGCTCGGAGGGTCTGCTCAGCCCCCCGACTCTCACGGAGGTGCTCCTGGAGCCGCTGTCCATGGGCCTCCCCTGCAGCCTCCACCTCTGCCAACTTCTTCTGCAGTCCCAGGACCTGTAGGAGGGATGTTGGGGTGCGCCCGTGGGAGACAGTGAGGAAGTGCGGTGGGCCTCCTCCCTCTGCTCCCCGACGCCCAGCTCCTTCCCTTCTGAGCACAGGCAGCCCTCCCACCTCCTTCCGGGCACCCTCGTGCTTGGCCTCCGCCTTGGCTGCCTGCCTCCGCAGCTCCAGCACCTCCTGCGAGCACTGCATCTGCAGCTCATGGGCCTCTCCGCTCCTCTTCTGGTTCTCGGCCTTCAGTGTCCTCACCTGGGAGCGTGGGGCCGCACGGTCACTGGTCTCTGTGCTGGAACCCAGGCAGCCTCCCTGCCTCCTGCCTCTCCTCACACATCCCTTGAGGGCAGCTGGCCACACTCAGGGAGACTTGGACTAAGCTGCCCCCAAAGGAGTTGTCACCCTCAGCCACTCTGCAGACACCTACCTGGGACCTCCTCGGAACCTCCTTGGAGGACCTGGGACAAGGAGGAAGCTCAGGTGGGGCGGAGTGGGCACTGATTAGGGAGTGTGGGCAGTGGCTGGGGTGCACTGGAGCCAACTGCCCCAAGGCCACCGTGATGAGAGGGAGCCAGGCTTCGGGGGGACCCGGCTTGCCAGCACCCTGCCCTGCAGTGGCCAGGCCTCCCCTCTAGCCTGCCTGAGTTCCCGAGCGCCAAAGTGTTGCATGTAGGATACTTCCGTGTGCTGCTGTGCATGGCTCCCTTCCTCCTCGCTAAAGCATTTCTGGTTTTGCCCTCTCCAGTCTTGTCATCTGCGCCCCATGAGGACAGACCCAACCAGGGACCCTGTGAGCCCGAGCAGGGCGTGGCCCAAAGTCTGGGGACAGAGAGGTTCAAAAGCGGCAGCAAGGCCAGGGCTGGGGGCTCCCCTGGGAGGAGCTGGGACCCACCAGGCGGGAAGGTGCCTGGTTGGATGTTGACCCCTCCCTGCCGCCCTACCTGTCTGTGGAGTTCCCGGAGCTCCTGACGGGCGTCCCCCAACGCCTGCTCCAGCTCCCACAGGTGGGCCCGCAGTGCACTGGCCTCCTGCTGCAACGCCGCCTGGGCCTCCTCCAGGACGAGCAGCTTCTGCTCCTTCTCCTCCTTGGACCGCTTAAAACTGACGAGGGTGCCACAGGCTGGGGCCCCCGCCCTCCTGGGGGGGCCAGCACAGCTGCCCAGCAGGTCTCTGCCTCCCCTAGTGAGGCACTGGCCCCAGTCTTGACGCTGCACAGTGTCCTCAAACTCAGCCTCTGCAGGGCTCCCTGTCACCTTACAGACACATGTCCACCCAGGTCCCAGTGCCCGGCCACATGGCCCCTGTCCACTATCCACCTCTTCAGCCCCTCCTCACCTCATCCCTCCCTGTCTCCCCCTCTCCCTCACACTCCCGGACGCTCAACATCCAGCCCAGCCTGGCACCTCTGCCACCTGCTGTGAGGGCTGTGCCGTCCAGCCCAGCTGCCCCACAGGGGCCTTTCTAGAGCCCCAGCCAGGCCCTTGGCCTCCCTCTGCTCCTCAGCTCTGCACCACCTCCTGGAGGCCACCTGTGACCTATCTTGCCTGCTGGATGGGAACTCCCTGTGGGCAGGGACAGGTGTGTCCGTGTCCTCAGCCATCCCTCGCACTGGCCAGCATTGCAGACCTCTTGGACTGGGCAGCGGGAGGCCTGCTTGGCATGTCTACCCCACTATCAGTGGGGCCCAAGTCAACAGGACGCCCCTGCCTAGCCCCCTTGCCCCGTCCTCCCTACGGCCTGGGTGGGCAGCAGGCTGCAGGGCACCCCCAGCTGCTCCTGGGTGGCCGCCATACCTGGCCTTCTCCTGCTCGGCCCTGCAGATGGTGGCCCGCAGCTCGCTGTTAAAAAGCAACAGTACGTCCTTCTCGCGGGCCTCGTCGCTCAGCGCCCGGCGGGCCTCCTGGGCCTCCTTGTGCAGCCCCTCCTGGCTCTCCTCGACGCCCTGCAGCTGCTGGCGCAGTGCAGCCAGTCCCTCCTGGGCCACGGTCAGCTGTGCTCGAAGCCTCTCGGCCTGGGGAGGAGCATTCAGCTCTAGAGGCCAGCTGGGGACTGCTGCTCCAGGGATATAGCCACAGGGCCCTGTGGCCTCTGACGTGGTGTGGCAGGCACAGGTGCCCTGCCCAACTTGGTCCCCATGCGCTTTGCTCACCCCATGGAGCCACCAATCCCTACTGCTGCAGAGGCTGCAGGGCGGCTTCCACGGGCTGAGGCAGGGCCAGCCTAAGAGCCAAGAAGACCCCACCTTGAGCCCCTGGGCCCGGCCCCACCCTACGGCCTCCCTGGACCCCCAGGACGCTGACCACTGGTAAGCAAGGCCTACCTGGGATGCGGCTCAGCACACATGTCGGCACCATCACCGCCCGGGACCCTTCCCACCTCCTGCCCCCGCCGTCTAGTCCCCTCCTTAGGTGACAGTGTGGTGCCCAGGCCGCTGCCTGTCCTAGTGTGGGCAGCAGCCTCGGCAGGCAGGCTGGACCTGACCCTGGCACAGTGACCCCGGCTCAGTGACCCCGGCCCAGTGACCCCGCCACAGTGGGGGCTCACCCACTCCCTTGGTCCTCCTTCCCCGGTTGGCATGGGAGGCGGTGGGAGGACGATCTCTGGCGATGGGGAGGGCAGTGGGAGGAGGGTCTTTGTTCCCTGCTCCGGACACCAAGCATCTCACAGTGCCCGGGAGAACCCAGGGGTGGGGTCCGGAGTACAGTTGCAGCCTGGCAGGAAGGCCCTCCCCAGCACCTACGCTCTGGGGGTGGGGACTTGCTGGGTCTCGGCCCTGGCGCCCAGTCTCCTGCCTCCCAGGTCTGAGCTCTGGGCCTGACCAGAAACCCTGGAGAAGGCTCCATTCCAGCTCTCGTGTGTCCCAGAGGAGGAGGTGGAGGTAGCCAGCGGGGCATGGCCAGAGGTGGCAGCCACAAAGACTCCGCGATGTCAAGCTGCTGGCTTGACGAAAGCAAACCCCTCTTTCTGGCTGTTTTCACGGGATATTGTCCAGGCCCCCGGCCGGCCTGGCTCCTGAGGCTGCCGCTGTTATTGTTGTTCTGTTTTTGGGAAGGGCCAGAGCCTCCCCTCCGCTCCCCTCCACCCCCACACGTGGGAGCCATGACCGTGCTGAGCATTTTCCGCAGAGCTCAGCAGAAACCCGCCCAGAAGGTCAAGGACCAGCAAAAGGGCCCATGCATCATAAAAGAAACTGTTTTCATTTCCCAGCACAGAGGAGATGAAAACAAGCAAAACAAATGCAGGGGAGGGCCTGCCCCCACTCCCGCCCCCACCCCACCCGCTCCCTCTGCCTCATGAGAACAGCCATCCCTTTTACAGGAATTTTACAGCCAAATCACTTAATGTGATTATAATAATTATTTCTTGCTAGAAATTGTATAAACAGCCTCTTTTAAAAATCTCCTGCAGGGAGGCAGCTCCAGAGCTCTGCAGGGAGGAGAGCTATGGAGGGAAAGCAGGGGAGGGTGAGAGTGTGTGTGTAGGTGTGAGTGTGAGTGCGTGTGTGTGAGTGCGTGTGTGTGCGCATGTGTGTGTGAGAGTGTGGGTGATGAGTGTGTGTGTGGGCTGGTGCAAATGTCCACTCTGTACGTGGTGTGCATACGTGTGTGTGTGCATGCATGTGTGTGCGTGTGTGTGATGAGTGTGAGTGCGTGTGTGTGTCATGAGTGTGTGAGTGTGTGTGTGAGTGTATGTGTGAGTGCGTGTGTGAGTGTGATGAGTGTGTGTGAGCCAGTGCAGGTGTCCACTCTGTGGTGTGCATACGTGTGTGTGCACGTATGTGTGTGCATGTCTGTATGCCTGTGCGTGCACTACGTATGTGCATGTGTGTGCATACATGCATGTGTGTGCCTGGTGCACGTTTCTGTGCATGCCTGTGTGCACTGTGTGGTGTCCATATGTGATTCCAGCGTGAGTGTGTGAGTGTGAGTGCGTGAGGCTTGTGTGTGTCTGCATTCAGCATGCATGCACCACTCTGAGTGTTGAGTGTACACAGGTGTGTGTGGTCTCACTGTGTGGATGATGTGTATGCATGTGTGTGCACACGTGTGGTCCTCAGGCAGGGTCTGAGAGCCTGGAAGTTCCTCCAGTTTAAAGGTTGTGAAAAATGTTTTGGTTTCCATGGTGACCCTGGGCCAGCCTGGCGCCTGGACGGGCTCTGCTTGCTTTTCCCTGTGATTGTTCCTCTTGTCCCCCTCAACCGTCCTCACCTTTTAGCCCCCACTCCCTTTCTGGGCACCCTGCTCTGTTCTGGGAGCCCCCACTCCCTTCCGGGGGCTGCTCCTCTGAGAGCCTGACCTTCCCACGAGGCCTGCGCTCTCTTCCTTGAGGCCAGCGGAACCGATGCACCCCCACCCTCTCCACACCTCCCCCTCCCCCTGCTGCCCCCAGTTTTGCAATCTCGTTTTGCTTCCCCGTGTGGTCGCTGACCGGGCCTGACTTTGAAATCTGTTGAAAGGAGACCTTTCTCCTTGGGGCCAATGTAAACAGCCGGTCATGTTAAATCATGTTCTCTTCCTCTCTCAGCCTGCCTCTCGGGGGTGCTTGGGGAGGGCTGAGCCCCTCTCCTCACTCTTCCCTGCTGGCCGGCCCAGCCTCTGGGGCGTGGTGTGCGCCAGCCGCTCGCTCCAGCACCAGGTCAGCTGTGCAGCCCCCAGCCTTGGCAAGCAGCCCAGGGAGTGTGCGAGGCCGCCCCGTCCCCGTGGGCCCCATTGGGGCTCCAGCTGACCCTCCCCTCCTCCAGCCCAGATCCGTGTGCCCTGCTGCCCTCGCCACACACAGGCGTCCCCCCGTCCTGGCAACCCCCCTCAGAAACGCCTCTCCAATCTGCCTGCCCGTTGAGCCCAGGCCAGCCTAGCCCTGGCCACTCTTGCCCCCTGCCCACGACTGTTCCCCACCCCACGTCACCATCATGTGGCTCCTGGGGGCCTCCGTGTCAACCTCGGGCCCTCGGCCAGGCCCAGGCCCCCCCCGAAATCTCCACTAACCCACTTCTTTTCTTGCCTGCTGCCCCAAATCCAGCCTCCCCTGACCCTAGTGTCCAGCCCAATGAAGTCCATGCCTCCTGCTGTGTGGGCAGAGCCTAGCTTGTCTAGGGCCTCCCCATGCCTCAGTGGATTGTGCGGTGGGTCTCTTGGCCAAGGGTCCAAATTCTTCTTTGCCCCAGGTCCTGCCTGTCTCTCGGGAAGGCTTTGGGAGGCGACAGCTGCCCCAATGCCTCCAGAGTCAGGCCCTTCCTGACTCCACTTTCTTAGCTGTGCGTGGAACGAGGGGGCTGGCTGGACTCCCGGAGCCTTTGGCTGCGTGCCTCTGGCCACCCTTTCACATGCTAGCCCTCCCAGCGGCAGGTGTGCCCCGCCAGTGCGCTGGGAGCTGGCAGGTGTGCTGTGCACCTTCCCAGGACAAGCAGGGCAGCAGGAGCCACGTCGGGACCCACGGCAGCCTCCAGGGAGCTCCCTTCCCGCTCAGCTGGCACCCTGACTCAGCCAAGCCCACTTTCACCCCGAAGTCAAACTCACCCCTTCAGGAGGCTTAGAAATGATGCCTTCTCTTCCCTGAAAACTGGTGTCAGCTTCCCTTAGCCAATGGCCTGGGCCAGGCACCATTTCATCTGCTCTGAGAGTCTGGGCTTGACTTGGTGCGTGGTGTGAGGGCCCCTTGCCCCACGGCCCCTATGGCTGTTTGCCTCTTCCTAGTCCCAGGGGCTACTCTTCCCTTCTCCGTGGTACAGCCTCTCTTTCCTCCTGGCACCCCCCACTCTCTCCTCTATTGGTACCTGCCCTGCTTTCTCCTCTCCTCTGGCATCCCCAGGAGCCCCCCTGCCCTGCCCCTCACCTCTCTCTCCACATCTCCCCGCTCGGCCGCTAGGTCCCGGAGGCTCTTGCATAGGGCCGTGGTCTCCCTCTGATGGGCCGTGATGGCGTCCTCAAACTGGGCCTGGAGGGCCTTAAGCTCCTCAGTCGTGGCACTGATGGTGGCCTGCGGGGAGAAGGGAGCCCACAGTGGCACCAGGGAGCTGGGCCCAGCAGTGGAGGGTGAGGTAAGGCCAGGACCCTGGAGCAGGAGGTGTTGCAGTGGCCGGGGAGGGGGAGCTGGGTCCTGCTGATCATGCAAACCCCGGGGTAACTGGCCCTTGGTTTCCTAAACTGTCAAACAGGCTGCTGGGATGAGGAGACGTCCACGGCCCCTGCCGGCTGTGATGTGTGAGTGCCCATGGACACAGCAGGAGGCAGCCCCTCAGCTCAGCCTGTGCCCTGGGGCAGGGCCCATCCCTACAGGGACCACCACACACTGGGTAGCTCTACCCTCCATTTGGGACCGAGCTCAGCTGGAGTCAGCTCCCTGTCGCCCACACCACCCGAGGTGTCCTCTCGGGCCTTGGGGCAGCTTGGCCAGCAGGGATCCTTGGGCCAGGAGGCCCCAGGCTCAGCCCATGGCCCCTTATTCATGGACAAATGCCATCTTCTTCACCCCAAACCCCAGGCCCCTCAGGATACCGCCCCGCTTCCTCTCAAGGCCCTCCCCATTGCACCCCTGCCCAGGTTGCGGCAGCAGGGCAGATGGGGCTCAGGGGGTTCTGAGCTTCCTGGGCCTCAGTGTCCTCAACATGAAGAGTCAGAGCCCTGCCCTGCTCAGGCTCCACACCCCAGGGCTCAGGGCACCAGACCAAGCTTCCAGGCAGCAGCAGGCAGCTGGCGGGGGGCGGCTGGTGGGGGATGGCTCCCTCCAGAGCTGGCTTTGTGTTCCCGGGGGCACAGGTGCCCACACAGCTGCCCCTGTGCCAGATCTCGGGAGCCCCTCCTGTCCACCTGGATTCTGCTAGGGTGGGGGCTCCTGCAGCCTGTGCCCCCTGCTCTTGGGAAAGGAGCCATGCTGCTGCCTCCTGTCCTCATTCTCCACAACCCCCTCTGGTCTCTCTGGACTGACAAGGGCCATCTTGGGTGACCAGGCCATGGCTCTGTGCCTCAGCATGCCCCAGCACTGCCAGTGATGGGTGCTCCTGAGGCCTGGCTGCAGGATACCCCTGTGAGGGCCTCAGGGACAGGGCATCGGCTGGGAGCCCGGTGGCAGTGGTGACTCAGCCTGGGAGCGCATGCTCTCCTGTCATCTGGCGCCTGGTGCTCCTTGGCCGGCATTCCTCTTCTCCCGCTCCTCTCAACAGTTTTAATTTCCATTTTCTGAGCTGAGGTGGCAAAGGAACCCTTAACGAGCTCCCCAGGGAGGCCAGCTGGCTGGCAGGCCTGGTCCTGAGTCCGGGGGAGACTCAGGGCCAGCTCAAGAGAAGGCTCTAGAAGCCAGCACTGGCTCCAGAAGAGGCCCCTCTGTGAGCCAGAGGTGTCTGCTCCCAGGGCCCCAGGAAGGCTTTCCTGGGTCCCTGCCCACAGGATGGAGCCAAGAGAGCTGCTGGGCCAGTGGTCGGGAGGAGGGAGGGGCACGGTCACAGGCCGATGCCAAGCTTGGTCCTTCTGGGCCCCGTGGAACCCTCCAGGCCTCAGGGGCAGGAACAGAGCAGGGTGGGGCTTCATGGAGTGAGGGGCAAAGCTCCCCTGGGCTGCCAGGAGCTCCTCTGGGCAGCCCTGCTTGGAGGGACTAGGAATCCGGGTTGTGGCGTCAGGCAGGAGGAGGCTAAGCGACACTCCAGCAGCCGCCTCCTCATTGCAGCGCCCTCTCCCACTGCGCAGTGCCCTGGGGATGGGGCGTAAGCCCTCCACCCCAGCTCCGAGTCACCGAGCATCCCCCAAGGCCCTGTTGCCTGGACGCCCCGGCCCCCCAGCAGGCGGCCTGCACATGCCTCTGTGCAGTCAGTGAGAAGGGCTCCCGTTCAGAATGGGCAGAGAAGGGGCCTGTCTCCTGCACCTGGCACCATGGCCTGTGTTCTGTTCACTGCACACTGAACCGTACATTCAATGCCAGTCAGGTAGGTGCCCAACCAGGGACAGGGAGGAAAAGGCTCGCCCGAATTTAAAATGAGCCGACAAGTACAAGAATGAACGGTCACTGAACATGCTGGGAGCTGGAAGGACAGAGGCAGGAGGCAGGTGTGGGCCCAGCTAATGGGGTGTGTGCGGCCAGAGAGGGCAGAGAGCTGGGGGTTGGCGATCAGCCTCGCCCTCAATCCTACCTGTTCCTGGCAAGGAGAGGAGCGGCGTCCGGTGCCTTGAGCCCATTGCCTCCCTGCCCACGGCACCCTTGCACCTGTGTCTGTTCAGGGCCAGCCCCTGCCACCCAGGACAGCAGCCCCGACCCAACACAAACAGCCCCTCCCCAGGCCCCCTGGGCCGTTGGAGATCCTGCTGTAGCTCCTGCATCTATGTCCTATTGCTGGGCTCTGGCCACCCCCTCGGGAGCCAGGCCCCCATCTATGTCCTATTGCTGGGCTCTGGCCACCCCCTCGGGAGCCAGGCCCCCATCTATGTCCTATTGCTGGGCTCTGGCCACACCCCCCGGGAGCCAGGCACCCTCTATGTCCTATTGCTGGGCTCTGGCCACCCCTCCCCGGGAGCCAGGCCATCTATGTCCTATTGCTGGGCTCTGGCCACCCCTCCCCGGGAGCCAGGCCATCTATGTCCTATTGCTGGGCTCTGGCCACTCCCTATGAGGCCTGCCCAGTCTCTTCATCTCCCATGCGGGACCTGGTGCCACGTCACAGATGGGCTGAAGCCTTGGCGTTCTGCAAGCAATAACAGTGGGTGTCCAGCCTTGCCCATGAGCTGGAGGCACAGGCCTTAGAGTCCTCTTCCCCTGAGCCTTTCTCCCTGAAGCCCTGCTCCCCAGAGCCCTCCTCTCCAGAGCCCTCCTCCCCAGAGCCCTCCTGCCCAGTGCCCTGCTCCCCAGAGCTCTCCTCTCCAGAGTCCTCCTCCCTATAGCCCTCCTGCCCAGTGCCCTATTTGCTGCTGCCTGCCCAGCCCCCTGGACTTGGGCTCCAGGGGAGGACCCAGGGGTCCCAGGTGACCCCCGCTGGCAGCCTGCAGCAGCCTTTGTGCATGGGAGGGCCTCTGTTCACTGGCTGAGGGTAGGCGGCTGTTTGCTGGGGAGCTGTCCTAGCCCCTCCGCGGACGTCTCTCTCCTGGCTCCGCTCAGGACTCAATGTGGGTGTCCTTTCCTGCCGAAAGTTTCCTCGGGTGCAGGGCCAGCCGCCTTGGGTTCGGTTTCTCCTTTGGAAGGATCTCTCTGGTGAGTGAGTCCCACAAGGCTGGTGCTCATGTCCCCAGCTGTGCTTTTCTACGAGCAGCTCCAGTACACATATGGGCTCAGCCACTCGACGCTGCTGGCTCATGGGAGGCCCCCAGCTGGGCCAGGCCTCCCCTCTCTGGCCCCTGCCAGCCCTGAAGCTAAGGGAGAACTGAGCCAGGTAAAGTCCTGGTGCCCACTGCTTTGGTTCACTCAGACCTTTCCTGCCCATTGAGTGCCCCTCCCACCAGAAGCCCTGGAGGCACCTGGGGGAAACTGAGGTTCAGGAAGGGAGGGGATGGAGAGGGTCATGCCACTGGGACCAGACAGGAGGGGTGGCCCCCTGGGGTCTGCCAGCACTTGCTTGGCTGTGCACGTGGCCTGGCTGCATGGGGCTCACCTGCGCTCGCTCCTGCTGGCTCTGTGCCTCCTGCTGTACCCGCTCCAGTGTCCTCCTGGCCCTGGAGAGCTCCTCGCTCAGAAGGCTCTGCTCTGTTTCTTTCAGGGACAGGGCCTGAACAGGACGGGGTATGCTTGTGAGAAAGTTGGGGAGTCTCGGGGGAGAGATGAGACCCCCCTCTAAGGAGAGGCTGTGGCAGAATGCTGAGTGCAGAGGCTCCCCTGGACACAGCATGCTCATGTTCCTGTCTGCACATCCCTACCACTGGAGAGGAGAGGTGGCTCCCACAGAGGCAACCCTGGGCCCTGGGCCCTTTCACCCTCTGAGCACCTGCCCTCTGTCTGACATCATCCCACCTCTTTGTCTGCACTTGGGCACGTCCCTGTGGTACCCTCCCCTTCCTCTGCCTGTCTAAAATCCTGCCCTTTCCCATGCAGTTTGGGGGCTTTCATGAGCCACCCCCATCCCTCTAGGCAACACTTGCTGCATTGCAGAGAAGGAAGCTTAAAAGCCCGAAAATGCTCCATCTCCCTGATGGTGTGGGAGACGCGTGTGAGCGAGACACCCTCAGCTCCAAGGGTGGCACGCTGCTCTGTGGATCAGGCTATGGAAGCAATGCCTGTCAAATCCACACGTGTATATTCTCTCTATGCCCAGGCCCATCTGGGGGAGGGCAGCCCAGAGACATGCGTGCACCTGTGTGGGCTGACCTATGCGCAGTGTCACCAATGTCTGTGACATTGTTGTAACGACAACAAAGCTGGAGGCCACCCAGACGCCCATGGAAGGAAGAACAGCGCAGAAAGACCCAGTCCTGGCAACTCAGCATGCAGCCCAGAAACAGAAGAACAAAGCTGCAGATACACAGCTGGGAAAGGCCACCGAGATGCTTTGATAATTGAGAAGAGGAAAGCCCAGGAGCCGGCATGGATTTTTCATTCCTTTTGTATTAAAAATGCGGTGTTGGGGAGGTAACGCTGTATATTTCTGTTTGCAAGCAATCTTTGGAGGGTGTTGCATAACAGAAGATGTATCAGGTCTTTGTCCTGGGTCCTTGGAGGAAGCTTCTAAACCCTGGGGGTTTCTCCAAAGTGTGGAGTGTCGGCATTATTCCTGGCGGGCCCCTGGGACCACACCCGAGTTTATGCTAATGAGGTGACTCAGGATGGGCTCCTACTGAATTTTAGGATGGGGACTGTCTGCTGAAAGACCCATTATTAGAGGGTTGGGGCTTTGAGCCACGGGATGTCAGCGCAACCTCCCAGCAGTCAGAGAAGTGGGCTTCAATCACGTAACCAATCACTCCACCGATCATGTTACACGGTGAAACCCCAATAAAACTCTGGACACCAAAATGCAGTGGAGCCTCCTGGCTGCTGAGCACACTGGGGTGCAGGAAGGTGCTGGGCTGGCTCCACGGGGAGGGTGCAGCAGCCCCTGTCTGTGACGTGCACACACCTTGCCCATGTGTCTCCTCTTCTGGCTGGTCTTGAATTCCATATTTGATAATGAAACTCTAAGAGTAACAAGAGGCTTTCCTGAGTTCTGTGAGTCATTCTAGTGAATGGCTGAACCCGAGAAGATCATGGGAACCCCCAAACTTGTAGTCAGGTGGTCAGAAGTGTGGGTGGCCTGGAGACCCCCAGACTTGTAGATGGTATCTGAGAGAGGGCGTCCTGTTGGGGACCATGCCCCGTGGGGTCTGTGCTCTCTGGGTCAGAATTGCATGGGCCTATTACAGAGGAATCAAAGAGAAAGGACAACTGTTCCCTGAGTGGCCTAGTGAAGGGGAGGGGCAGGAGTGAGGGACTGTTCATTGAATGGCTTTCTATATTCTAAACAATTTTAAAAATCAGTGCTCCCCTTTCTCCCTCCCTTGAGGCCCTGCTTGTTTGCTCGGCTGGAGGCCGGTTGGCTGTTTATGAATCTGCCCTTACCGGACTGTAAGGTCTGCAAGGGTGGGGGCCCTGCCTCTCCCTCCTGTGCCCCTCATTACTGGACACAACAAGGTAGTATTTATTAGAATTTTAGGCAAAACTTCATCAAATATAGAAGCGTGGCATTCTCTCGGGTGAGGGCTTCACTTTGCAAACAGGTGTGGGCAAGCCGCCATTCAGACACAGTGGGTCAGAGAATGGAGGGTTCCAGTGGAGACAGCCCCTCCTGGGCCAGCGGCTCCAGGTCTTTGGCTCTTGCTCCACATATAATTCCTCTTCTTTGTTACAGAAATAAGATCCCCAAAGACTGTTTTGTGACGGGGTCATCACAGGTTCCTCAGGGAAGTGTGGGGAAGTTTCCCGCTAGACCTCGCAGCCCCACTTATCCACTCAATTTCTCTACACAGGCCACCGAGAATAAAGGGCAGCTGGCCAAGCAGAGGTCCCAGGAAAGCTCACTTGCTGCACCGGCAAGGGCTCCCCACAGGCCAGCCCGTCTGTGCTGTGTCCCTGGGGTGCCCCTTATTGTGGTTCTGCTGTGGGTCCAGGGGAGGGAGGACACTAGCACATGGTGTCTGTCTGCCCCCTTAGCCTGCGCTCCTGTTTTTTTTTTTTTTTTTTTTTTTGACGGAGTCTCACTCTGTCACCCAGGCTGGAATGCAGTGGTGTGATCTCCGCTCACTGCAATCTCAGTGAGACTCTCCTGGGTTCAAGCGATTCTCCTGCCTCAGCCTCCTGAGTAGCGGTGATTACAGGCACCCACCACCACACCCAGCTAATTTTTGTATTTTTTTTTAGTAGAGACGGGGCTTCACCATGTTGGCCAGGCTGGTCTTGAACTCCTGACCTCAGATGATCCACTGGCTTCGGCCTCCCAAGTGCTGGGATCATAGGCATGAGCCACCAAGCCTGCACTCCTGTTTGACCGAGGTCCCCTCTCTTGGGGGCTGCGTGTGCCACTGGGAAGCTGGGATTAAATAATCACATGAGAACAGGCCACGTTGCCCAGTGGTTGGTCTCAGATGGGAATGAAGGGCTGCGTGGGGAACTTGACGGGCCACCCACTCCCCAGATGTGTTGCTTCCCCTGGAGCCTCTTTTCTCATATATCCAATGGGAATAATATCACCACCTCCCAAGGGGCTTTGAACTTACCTTTCTCCTCCTTTGCCTGGCTCTCAGCCCCTCTTGCATGGACCCTGCCTCAGCCTCTCCCCAGTCTCCTGGCCCCAGACTCTTTTCCACCCAACTCCTATCATATCACCCCTGCTCAAGAACATCCACTGGCTCCCTATCACCTGATGCTGGCGCCCAAGGCCCGTCTTGGCTCCACTGCACACCTCTCTCGCTGCTTCCACTCACGTGCAGCCTGGCAGCTGTGCAGAACTTCATGCCATCCCCAGACATCCTGCCAATGGCCATGTCCTCTCCACTCAACACTACCATACCTCCTGTAAGGCCTTCCCTTCCTCTATCTAAGGATGCGAGTAGTGGGGCAGTTAAGAGCACAGACCTCGGTGCCCAGCAGGTGCACTGCACAACCCTGTGCAAGGCATTCAACATTTGTGGACCTTATTTTTCTCACCAGTAACATAGGGATAATTAGAGCATGTGCCTCAGAGTGTGGCAAGAATCAAATATTAAATGCAGAGAGTTTGACAATAAATCTTGGCTATTTCAGCTACTGTAACTCCTCCTGCAGTTTGTCATTTTTTTTTTTTTTTTTTTTTTTTTTTGAGAAGGAGTCTCTGGATCTCAGCTCACTGCAACCTCGCCTCCTGGGTTCAAGTTATTCTCTTGCCTCAGCCTCCCGAGTAGCTGGGATTACAGGTCCCCACTACCATGACCAGCTAATTTTTTGTAGTTTTAGTAGAGACTGGGTTTCACTATGTTGGCCAAGGTAGTTTTGAACTCCTGACCTCAAGTGATCCACCCACCTTGGCCTCCCAAAGTGCTGAGATTACAGGTGTGAGCCACAGCACCCGGCCTGTAATTTGTACCAACATCTTATAGTCCTTATCACCCCATGGGACACAATGTGGACGTGTTCATGTGTCCATTCCTTTCACTCAACAGTGAATTCTTCAGGGTAGCATGATATACTGGAACAGCCTAGACTCAGGGTAGCCTTTATAGGGCTAGTGGCTGAGTCTCAACTGCTGGTGGGATGGAAAGATGGCCATATGTGTGGCTGGTAGTTGTGTGCTTGACTTGGTGTTTGAGTTGGATACACTGATGGATGATTGGATGACTGGCTGGTTGGCAGATCCACATGGATGGATGGTTGGATATGTGGCTTGACAGCTGAGTTTGTGGACAGATGAAAGGATGTTAAGTGGATGGATGGATGGATGGATGGTCAGATGGGTTGTGGATAGCTGTGTGGATGGAAGGTTGGGTGCATGGATAGTTGGATGGATAGTCAAATGAACTGATGAATGATTGCATGGATGGTGAGGTGTGTGGATGGACAGCTATGAATGTGGATGCATGGCCATATATCTGGGTGGATAGCTAAATGTGTGGAAAGAAGAATGGATATTCAAGTGAGTGGGTGGATGAAGACAAGTGCGTGGAGGGTCATTCAAGTGCATGGATGGATGGGTGGATAGATAGATGAATGGATAGATGGATGGATGGATGGATGGATAGGTGGGTGGATGAGTGTATGGATGGATGGATGGATGGATGGATAGGTGGGTGGATGGGAGGATGGAAGGATGAACAGGTGGATGGGTGGATGGATGGATGGATAAATGGATGGATGGGTGAATGGATGGACAGACGGATGGATGAATGAATGGATGGACAGATGGATGGATGGATGGATGGATAGGTGGGTGGATGAGTGTATGGATGGATGGATAGGCAGGTGGATGGGAGGATGGAAGGATGAACAGGTGGATGGGTGGATGGATGAATGGATAAATGGATGGATGGGTGAATGGATGGACAGACGGATGGATGAATGAATGGATGGACAGATGGATGGATGGATGGATAGGTGGGTGGATGAGTGTATGGATGGATGGATAGGCAGGTAGATGGGAGGATGGATGGATGAGGAGGTGAATGGGTGGGTAGATGGATGAGCAGGTGGATGGGTGGGTGGATGGATGAGGAGGTGAATGGGTGGATGGATGGATGAGTAGGTGGATGGGTGGATGGATGGATGAGTAGGTGGATGGATGGATGAGGAGGTGAATGGGTAGATGGATGGATGAGCAGGTGGATGGGTGGATGGATGGGTGGATGGATGGATGGACAAATGGATGGATGGGTGAATGGATGGACAGATGGATGGGTGAATGGGTAGGTGGGTGGATGGGTGGATGGATGGATGGGTAGGTGGGTGGATGAATGGACAGATGGAGGGATGGATGGAGAGACGGATGGATGGATGGGTAGGTGGGTGGAAGGATGGATGGATGGGCAAATGGATGGGCGGATGGATGGGTGAATGAATGGACAGATGGCTGGATGGACAGATAGGTGGGTGGGTGAGTGGATGGATGGATGGATGGATGGGTGGGTAGACGGTTGGACCTGCCTGAGGTGTGGCCATATACAGCCCTTGTGCTGGGCCAGAGGTGACAGGTGCAGTGGGTGTGAGCAACCCCACTGTCCCCCAGCCCCACCATCACCTGTTGCATCTTGTGCTCCAGTTGGAGAAGGCTCTCGTCTCGCTCCTGCTTCAGGCTCTGAATTTCCTCCTTCAGAGCCTCCCTCTCGGCTGCACTTTTTGTCACCAGGTCCTTCTCCTGCTCCAGCTGGCATCTGGCTACCTCCTTCTCCTCTGCCAGGGTCAGGCTCAGGGTCTCCTGGGCCAAGGTAAAGGGATGGGCTGTGAGGTCCGGCAGGTGAGGCCAGCAGTTGTCTGTGGTCCTGAGTGAGACCTGGCCCGTGGGACGCCAGGGCTGATGGACCCCAGGGGCTGTCCAGACCAGCCAGCTGCACACCCCTCATGTCTTCCCCTCAGGGTCACCAGAGCACGGAGGGCCTTTCTGGGTCTCAGCACCTGTCATCCCATATTGATCTATCAGTTTGTAAACCATTCCTGAGTCTCTGCAGTGCACCTGCCATGGAGGGGTGTAAAGACATGTCAAACCAGGCCTCCAGAAGCCTGTGACCTGCGGGACGGCTCTAATGGGTGTGGGGCCCCCTCCAGCCCTCATCCTTCAGACTGCACCAGACCAGCCAGCAGTCCTTCCAGCCTCTTCCATGAGGGAGGCCCGCCCCAAATACAAACCCAAGCCCAATGTGAGGGCTCCATGGGGAAGGCCCTGGGTGCCCACGTGAACTATAGAGAGTGAGCCGGACCTTGCCCAGCCTTCCCTGGCCAGGTGCCTATGTATCTGAGCTCAGTCTCCCAGGGCCCCCTCCTCCCAAGGGCCTGCCATTCCCTGGGACCTGGTAGCCTTCTAGGAAGCTACTGGTGGACTCCTGGGAAGCGGACCTTCTCCCTCTGGAGCTGTGCCAGGGCCTCGCGGTGGGCCGACGCCTGGCTCTCCAGGGCCCGCTGTGCCTCTCGCTCCTTCTGTGCCACCTGTTGCTGGAGCCGCCCCGTGTCCTGCCGCAGCTTCATCTCCTGGACCTCCCAGTCACTTTGTAGCTGCTCCATTTCCACTGTGGGGTGATGGATAAGGTGCGCCAGGGCCTGGCATGTGGACCCCCGAACCCTTTGAGACTTCCTAGCGAGTGACAGCCTTGGGGGCAACCACTGTCCACTCCAGGCTCTGGGAGTGGGTGGCCAGCACATGGCAGGGTGGGCTGAGCAGGGTCAAGGGTACAGGGCTGCAGCTGGAGGCTACATGCTGACCCTGTGGCCACAGCCCAGTTCTGAGCCTCAGGCTGGCACCAGGTGCAGCCTGGGCAGGGTGTTGCTGTTCCTCATGGGCGAGGGTGGCCCAACTCACTCAGTCACACAAGCTCCAGGCTCACATTTGTGCCCCTGTGGGCTCTGGAGAGGAGGTGCAGCATGTGTGGGCACTAAGCTCCACTCCAGGGGCCCCTCCAGGGCTGACTTTCGGGGAAGGAGCTGAGGGAGTGCCCTTGGAGCACCTTGCAAGGCCTGCCGAGCGAGTCCTGCGCTCCGGGCCTCCTCCTCCAGCTGCTCCTGCAGCTTCGTGGCCAGCTGTTGGGCCTCGAGGAGGCTGCTCTCCAGGGAGTCCCTCTCTGCCCTGCAAAGGAGCAGCAAACAATGAGCAAGTCATCCCCAAGATCCTGCGTGTAAAATGCTCTCTATAGCTTTACACAGGTGTTAATGAGACTCAGCTGAAATGCAAACAAATGGAAGAATGTTTTAGAAATTATGGTGCATCTCTGGAGCACCATGTGCTGTTAACAAGGATGAGGAAACTATTTTCTATTCTCATGTCATGAAAAGAGTCCCCCCAGAAAGCCACGCACCCAATTGGACCCCCACATGCGGCGTGATTCCATCATGTGAAAAGCCTGCTTGGTGCATTTGTGCATGGAGATGCCACTGCTCAGAAGACACCTGGAGCACACGCCAACACACAGCAGTGCCCACTCCTGGGAGGGAGGGGTGATAAAAGACCTCACATTTCTAACAGTTAATTCATCAATGATCCAACCATCAACGGCAAGTTTCATTCTTGCTGTTCGCTGCCCTGTGCTGGGTGTTTATCCGTGATCAAAGCAAGGCATCAAACGACATGTACAAACACACCACAAAGACTCAAACGCAGACACCCCTATGAACACACAAACGGTAGGTGCACAACTCCAAAAAGATGAGGTCAGGGCGGGCCATGGGCCACGGGGACCCTGGCAGCTCCTGATCAGGCCCTGCCTCCATTTCTCTTCCATCTTTCTGGCCACCGCCACCCCCTTCATCAGGGGTGGAGCACATCCCAGCCTTCTGGGGCTCACCAGGGCTCGCAGAGGGAAGTCCTCTGGGCTCAGGTCAGAACTCCCAGAAACCTCACTCTGCTGCACACTACTCTGCTCCCCCTCCAGTCCCTCCTCCTGTAAGTGTCCTCATGGACCCCATTCCACACTCCCAGGCTTGAGTGCTCTCTTCACCTGGCAGCTCTTCCCCCTTCTGCGTGTAGGAAACCCTCCCTTCAAGTCAGCCTGGAAACCCCTCCTCCTAGAGGCCCGCCTGGTCTCCTGTAAGGGATGTGGCCTCTGCTGCTCAGACATCGGATGTCTTTGCCTGAAGCTTAGGGACCTGAGCGTGGGCCCAGCCTCTCTCTCCATGGGGGCCCAGGAGCAACTCCAGGGGCTCCGCCACTGAGCCCCTGGACTGGAGGACTGGCCCACCACGGGGTGCTCTGAGCAGGGCAGTGCTGCTTGGGGCGTGGGCTGGCAGGGACCTTGGTCCATCTTGCTGGGTGACAAGCGGGCCAGGACTCCATGAAGGGAGAGAGCAGGTCCCCACTGCTGAAGCCTTGTCAGGGCCTGAGGATCCGAGAGTGGAGCCCTTCATAAAGCAGACCCGTGGGGAGGCCTCATCAGAAGCAAGGAGCTGCAGCAGGATTTCCCACACTTAATGGTCCTGAATGTTACCTGCAA
Organism: Pongo pygmaeus; assembly: GCF_028885625.2. Taxonomy (NCBI): domain Eukaryota; kingdom Metazoa; phylum Chordata; class Mammalia; order Primates; family Hominidae; genus Pongo; species Pongo pygmaeus. The sequence continues at coordinate 141,639,348 of NC_072384.2, read as the reverse complement.
GCTCATCAAAATGGCAGCGTCCACGCTCTCCGGTCCCACTGGGCCAGTCAGATAAACACACAGAGTGTGTCCAGGCAGACGTGGCTTCAGGTCAAGCCCCTCTGTCACCAGAGGCTCAATGGGCCATCAGGACGCCCTGTTCAGTGGCCTGTGATGCTGGGGCCTACAGGGCTGCCATGTGCAGGGGCCTCGGGTCAGTGGCAGGAGAGGTAGGGGCAGCTGTCAGGGCAGCACCCAGGCTACTGAGGGCTCTGGCTAGGGCCTGTGTTCTGGGCAGCAGACCCTGCTGGCAGGAAAGGGACCTCCACCCCAGTCCTTGGAGCCCCCAGGGCCCAGGAGGGAGCATGGGCAGGAGCCCAACCCGCAGCAGCCTCCCTCAGGTTTTCCTTGCTGCACAAGCTTTCATTTGGAGAAGAGGTTTGTCTGCGAAGCTCAAGGATCCCAGACTCCAAGGTTTCTCATGCCTCCCAGATTCTACAATTCTAGGAGGAAATCTTTTCAACAAAAATACTTAGCAGTGCCTGAGCAGGGCCCTAAGCAGGGCCTATAAGGCACAGAAGCCATCAGCTGTTGGGTTTCGGCAGAGGCTGCAGGACCCATTCAGATCACCAGGCAACAGCCTACACACATCCTGTTCTTGCCTGCAAGTGCCCGTCCCAACTTCTGGGAGTTGCCCTGCAGGCCTCTGGGCTCACCCGCCCACACTCTCCACCTCATGTGTCCCTGGGCTGACCCTGCTCCTGGCTCCAGGGATGGGTGTGCAGCCCAAGCCTAGGATCAGGCCCTGTGACTCCCGGCTCCTAGGATTGGTACAGGGATGTCACACAGCTCAAGATGGCCCATGGCAGCCGCTCTCAGGCCTTGTAGGGAGAGGGGTGCTCTGCGTCTGCTGGAAGGGGGACCCTGGGGTGGCTGCTGGCCATCTTGCCACCTCTCAGAGTGACCTGCTTGGGAAAAAGATCTCAGAGTCAAGCTGTGCTGAGGGAGGGAGAAGCAGGATTCCGAGGGCACTGTGGGAGTGCCTGAATCCAGCCATACCTGAAGCAGGATTCACCCTGAACTCCTCAGCTCCATGAGCAAGACATTCCACATCTTCCTTCCACTGGTCTGAGCTGTTTCTGCACTTGCCACCACCTCTTTCAGGAAGGTGACCCCAGCGCTTTCACTGGGTTGACCTCTTCTAGATGCCCTCCCCCAACCCAAAGGCTCTGTGCTTGCCTCTCACTCACAGCCCATTTCATGTGCACACACTCCCTCCCAGTACTATGTCATGGTGTGAGTGTCCCCATACCCTGCCACAATGCAGACTCTCTGTGGGCAAGGACACGTGGGACATGACCTGACTGGCAGGCCCTTGCATACCTGAGATCAGCTGCCTCTTCAGCTGCGAGCCGGCCCTGCCTCTCCAAGGCCTCCTGCTTGGCCAGCAGCTGGGCCCGCTCCTCAGACAGAGCATCCTTTCCTTGCAGGGCTTGCTGCAGAGTGTCCATTTGGGCCTCCCAGTCCTGCAGGCTCTGAGCCAGCTGCTCCTCCAGGGCCTGTTTCTGGCATGTGACCTAGGGGAGGTGGGGAGGGGACAGTCAGCAGAGAAAGAGAGTAAGTAGGTGGGTGAGCATGGGCCTCTTGAGGGGAAGAAAGGACTTCAGAAGAAGTGTTTTTACGCAGAATGGCATGGAGGTGAAAGTGGAAGAAGTGGGTGGATCTCAGAAACACATGTATGTTTTTACAATAGAGGGGGCATCCACTCAGGGTACCTAAGTGGATGGAGATGGTATTGAACTGGGCACTCTTAGGTAGGAGCCAACTGTCAATCTAAATGGTACCATTTGTTTGTCCTCCAGTGTCCAGGGGTCAGGAAATGCTGCGTAGAAATGGCAATAGAAGGTAACAGAAAACTAGATTGCTGTAGACCAACACTTCCACCAAGAATAGCATAAAAATCTAGAGAGAATATATCACAAGAATATGCAAGAGACCTCAGAGAGCTGAAAAGACAGCTGGGACTGAAGGAGTGAAGATCTTGGAGAGAAGGGAGGCACAGAGGAATGAGCCCAGCTTTTGGTGTCTCCTCTTCCTCAAGGCATTTGCTGATTTAAGAGTTTGAGCTGAAAAATTGAGATGCCGAGAAGAACTTCTGGCAGTACCATGGCTTGAGGGGGACAAAAATTAGGGTTCAGAGCCACCGAAGCAGAGAGGCTCTGATAAATATCACAAGACATCAAGTTGTATTCACAGTAGGGCTTGACCCTAGCAGTAGTGGTGAATCAGAAATAGACCATCCTTCATAGACACTGAAGCTCACGTGTGAATCATCCCAGTCACTGATTGGATTACAGTGACCTTCTATGTCCACTGCCTGTCAGGGTCAAAAGTAAATTCTGGCCAGGTGAGGCGGCTCACGCCTATAATCCCAGCACTTTGGGAGGCCAAGGCAGGCAGATCTCTTGAGGTCAGGAGTTCAAGACCAGCCTGGCAACATGGTGAAACCCCATCTTTACTAAAAATACAAAAATTAGCCAGGCATGATGGCACACACCTGTAATCCCAGCTATTCAGGAGGCTGGAGGCAGGAGAATCGCTTGAACCCAGGAGGCAGAGGTTATGGTGAGCCAAGATCATGCCACTGCACTCCAGCCTGGGTGACAGAGTGAGACCCTCTCTCAAAAACAAACAAACAAACAAACAACAACAAGAACAAAAATAAACCCTTTCTGGAAGAAGAATCGCATCGTCAAGATCCTCAAATTATTTCTATAATTTATTACATATAAGATTGACTATTCAATCAAGATCTGGCCAATCAGGAGACAGGACCACATGACCAAAAAACCACAAATAAGAACAGAAAATAGATATAGATCCTCCTACCCTGTTTATCTAGATATTGGAATTATCAGACACAAACTTTAAAATAGCTGATTAATATGTTCAAGCAGATGGATAGCAAGATGTAAAGTTTAACAATAGAACTGGATACTAAATATAAAAAAGACTATTTAAAATATAATAACCAAAAGTAAAAAAAAACCTAATAGACAATGGCAGATTAGACAGAATAAAAGAAAGGACTAATAACCTGGAAGAGAGACAAAAGAATGTGTTCAGACTGAATCATAAAGAGAAAGAAGGATGGATAGAAAATACACAAAAGAGTGTTATAGACATATAGGACAAGCTAAAAATGCCCATCATATGTGTAATTACAGCCTCAGAAGGAGATGAGAGGGCATATTTGAACAGATACAGGCCAAGAATTTTCCAAATCTAATAAAATACATCTAGCCACAGACTTAAAATGAGCTGTAACCCCCAAAAGGATAAATTAAAAGAAAATGTCACATATATACAACTTAGTAAAGTTTCTGAATACCAAAGATAAAGAAAAATGTTTTTTAAAAAAACAAAGGGAAAAAGACACATAGCCATTAAATGAACAAGACTGACATTTGCTTTCTACACAACAATGAAAGCCAGAAGACGATGGTATCACTTCATTAAATTTCTGAAAGAAAATAATGGCTATTTTAGTATTCTATACCCAGTGAAAACATTCTTCAAAAGTAAAAACCAGGACTTTCTGCTTCTGATAATGGTGAGGTGGGTTGTTGAAGACCAACCCTCCCACCTAAAGCAACTAGAAAAGTGATACAACATACAATCCAATAATCTGTTTAAAAGCATTAGAGAGACACTAAGGCAGTCAGATCCAGGTGTTCAGGCTACAGAGAGAAATATATTAAAGTGAGTCTGAAATTCTATGAATACAACAGATTTCCTCTTTGAGGTATCTGCCAAGTCCTAAGTGACAGGGGATGTAGAGCCTCAGTATCCAAGAATAAATCTTTAGGCTGGGCTTGGTGGTTTATGCCTGTAATCCCAGCACTTAGGGAGGCCAAAGTGGGCAGATCTCCTGAGCTCGGGAGTTCGAGACCAGCCTGGCCAACATGGCAAAACCTCATCTCTACTAAAAATACAAAAATTAGCCGGGCACGTACCTGTAATCCCAGCTACTCAGGAGGCTGAGGCAGAAGAATTGCTTGAACCCAGGAGGCAGAGGTTGCAGTGAGCCAAGATCGCCCCATTGCACTCCATCCTGGGCGACAGAGCAAGACTCTGCTTGAAAAAAAAAAAAAAAGCTTTAGCTAAAAGACTGGGAACATGGCCTAAGATTTCAGCAGGCTTATGAGATTGAAGAGACATAACTTAGAGTTCAGATATACCAAAGCAGCCAGGGAACGAAAAGAAGAGCGGATATCAGAGAGCAAGGAAATGCCTTGAGGTAAGTCTGAGATTCTATATTGCGATTTTAAAAAATGGTACTGCTGGCTGAGCGCATAATCCCAGCACTTTGGGAGGCTGAGGCAGGTGGATCACTTGAACCCAGGAGTTTGAGACCAACCTGGGCAACATGGCAAAACCCCATTTCTACAAAAAACACGAAAATTAGCTGGGCATGGTCATGTGTGCCTGTAGTTCCAGCTACTTGGGAGGCTGATGTGGGAGGATCGCTTCAGCCCAGAAGGTCGAGGCTGCAGTGAGCCATGGTCATGCCACTGCACTTCAGCCTGGGCAACAAAGACCCTGTCTCAGAAAATAAAATAAATGGTACTGCTTTGAAAAAGTGTGTATTTTTTATAATTCAGAAGTAGTAAAGGACCAGGAGACTAAGAATCTGAACAAAAAAATAGCAGCTGAGAGTCTGGGAAGTCAGATAGGACTTATGAAAGTCCTATCTGAAATAAAGATAATAAATAAAAAGATAATAAATAAAAAGAAAATAAAACCTGGAGTTTAGGGCTAACTAAAGAGTAGGAACCCTGGTAAACACCTGAGATTTCCAATTAGGAACATAGGAGAGTTATATTATACCCTGGGATAAGCCAGAAATAGACGACTCCTCACAAAAGACTGAAGTACAGTTACAAAGCAGCTAAATCCTGGACTGGATAAAGGTGATTTATCCCTGTTCTGATTTCCCAAAGTCAAAAGCAAATTCCCTCTAGAAGAAGCTTATATCATTCAAAGCCTTAAATTATCTCTATGAATTGTATCTACAAAAACACAAAGTCTGTCATTCGATCAAAAATTATTAAGCATAATAAAAAAAGAAAACAAAAAATATTAAGCATACTAGGAGACAAGGCCAAACTACTGAAAATAAATAAATAAAAGACAATACAAATAGTTCATTAAGGGATTCAGATGTTAGAGTTATCAGACAAAGACACAAAAAAGTATTATAATTAATATGTTTAAAAACATACTCAAGAAGGAAAAGAATGTTACCAAATAACTGAAATGTTTGTGTAAAGATGAGTGTGTGTGTGTGAATGGTTAAAAATAATCATTTAAAAGTAAAAAATATTAATAAAGTAATGTACAGTTTATAACAACATACACAGAAATAAAATATAGAACAACAAGAGCAAAAAGGATGGAAGAGATGTCTTAGTAAATTTGTGCTGCTATAACAAAGTACCTGAGACTGGGTAATTTATAAAGAACAGAAATTTATTAATTTATCTTCTCACAGTTCTAGAGACTGGGAAGTCCAAAATCAAGGTGCTGGCAGGTTCAGCGGTCTATCAAGGACTACTCTCTGCTTCCAAGGCTGTGCCTTGATGCTGCATTTTCCGGATGAGAAGAATGCTGCATCTTCACATGGTGGAAGGCACAGGGCAAGTGAGACACAAATGATGAAGGAAGCTCCTTTTGTAAAGGCTTTAATCTCACTGATGAGAGTGGAACCCCTATGGCCTAAATCACCACTTAAAGGTCCCATCTCTTAATACTATCACAATTAGTCATTAAGTTTCAACACCTACATTTTGGAGGGGACACATTCGAAACATAGCAAGGGATAAATGGAATATATTGCTGGAAGGGTCTTACATTGTTTGTGAAGTAATATAATATTTGGATATAGACTGTGCATATCATAATTTTAGGGTAGTCACTAAAACTAACAAAAAGAAACACAGTTTCATTCTTCTACATGTGGCTTGACAATTATCCCAGCACCATTTGTTGAATAGAGTGTCCTTTCCTTACTTTATGTTTTTGATTGTTTTGTCGAACATCAGTTGACTGTAAGTATTTGGGTTTATTTCTGGGTTCTCTATTCTGTTTCATTGGTCTATGTGCCTATTTTTATACCAGTACCATGCTGTTTTGGTAACTGTTACCTTATAGTATAGTTTGAAGTTGGGTAATGTGATGCCTCCAGATTTGCTTTTTGCGTATTCTTGCTTTGGATTTGCGGGCTCTTTTTTGGTTCCATATGAAATTTAGGATTTCTTTCTAGTTCTGTGAAGAATGGTGATGATATTTTGATGGGAATTGCATTGAATTTGTGGATTGATTTTGGCAGTATGGCCATTTCCACAATATTGATTCTACCCATGCATGAGCATAGGATGTGTTTCCATTTGTTTGTGTCGTCTATGATTTCTTTCAGCAGTGTTTTGTAGTTTTCCTTGTAGAAGTCTTTCACATCCTTGGTTAGGCATATTCCTAAGTATTTTTTTTTTTTTGCATCTATTGTGAAAGGGGTTGAATTCTTGATTTGATTCTCAGCTTAGTCCCTGTTGGTGTACAGCAGAGCTACTGATTTGTGTACACTAATTTTGTATCCTGAAACTTTGCTGAATTCATTTACCAGATCTAGGAGCTTTTGGGAGGAGTCTTTAGGATTTTTTAGGTATATGATTATATCATCGGAAAACAGTGAGAGTTTGACTTCCTCTTTACTGATTTGGATGCCTTTTATTTCTTTCTCTTGTCTGATTGCTCCAGCTAAGAATTCCAGTTCTGTGTTGAATAGAAGTGGTGAGAGTGGGCATCCTTGTCTTGTTCCAGTTTTCAGGGTGAATGCTTTCAACTTTTCCCCATTCACTATAATGTTGGCTATGGGTTTGTCATAGATGGCTTTTATCACTTTAAGGTATGTTCCTTCAATGCCGACTTTCCCGAGGGTTTTAATCATAAAGGGATGCTGGATTTTGTCAAATGCTTTTTCTGCGTCTATGGAGATGATCATGTGATTTTTGTTTTTAATTCTCTTTATGTGGTATATCATATTTATTGACTTACGTATGTTAAACCATCCCTGCATCCCTGGTATGAAACCCACTTGATCATGGTGACACACACTTTAAATAAGCAGACACAGACAAGTTGAAAGTAAATATATGAAAAGGATACACCATGGAAACACTAAGCATAAGAAAATGGAAGTGGCTATATCAATATCAAAAAAGTAGATATCAAAAAAGAGTATTGCTAGAGATAAGAGGGGATGTTTCATAATGATAAAAAACCAATTCCTCATGAAGAAATAAAATGCTAAATATATATACACCTAATAATAGAAATTCACATGAAGCAAAAATTGACTGTGGAAGAAACTAAGGGGAGATCTAGGGGAAGAAACAGACAATTCCATTATCACAGATAGAGATTTTAATGCCCTTTTGTCACTAACTGATGCAGCAAGGAGACAAAAACAACCAATCACAGAAATAAATCAACACACAAAAAACCCCAGTAAGGACTTAGAAGATTTAAACAGCACTACTAAGCAACTTGATTTAATTTATATTTATAGAACAATGCACTCAGCAATAGCATAATACACATTCTTTTGACATGTTCAAGATAGACAATAGACTGGGACATAATACATTTAAATCGATTCAAACAATATGGAGTGTGTCCTCTAATCATGATGGAATTATATTAGAAATTGATAACAATTAGACTTTTAGAAAACCCTATTTGGAAGTTAGGCCATATATGTCCAAATAATCCACGGGGCAAAGAATAAATTACATGGGGAAAGAGAAAATAGTTTGAATTGATTAATAATAAAAACACAACATGCAAAATTATTAGGATGCAGATGAAGAAGCAGACATAAAAACAAATAAGAAATTGGAATAGATTATATATGTGTTAAAGAAATTGAATTCATTATCAAATGCTTTCTCACAAAGAAAACTCCAGACTCACATTATTTCATTAGTGAATTCTGCCAAACATTTAAGAAATAAGTAATACCAATTTTACACACACACTTTCAGGAAATAGAGGAAGAGAGACTACTTTCCAGTGTATTTTAGGAGGCCAGCACAACCCTGATTCCAAATTTGATGATTCCAAGGAAAGAAAATTACAGAAATATTACTCACAAATATAGATGCAAAAATCTTTAACAAAATATTTATAAGTTGAATAAAAATATATAAAATGGATACTAACTCATGACAAAGTAGGGCTTATTATATATGCAAGTTTAACATCTAAAAAATTAATCAATATAATTCACTACATTAACAACAGAAGGAGGACAATGATGTGATCATCTTAATAGTTCCAGAAAAAGCATTTAGCAGAATCCAGTACCCGTTTATAATTTTTTAAAAATGTCAGCATACTAGGAATGAAAGGGAACTTCCTTACTCTGATAAAGGGCATCTATGAAAAGCCTACAGATAACATCATATTTAATGGTGAAACATCAAATTATTTCCCCATGATTGCCTTGGGTGGAAGTATGGCCACTCTCATCACTTATATTCAACTTTGTTCTGCAGGTCTTAGTGCAATAAGATAAGAAGAAGAAATAAAAGGTATTCAGATAAGAAAAAAAGTAAAACTATTGTTACAGATGAATAATTATATAAACATACAACCTTAGTACTTATAAGTGAATTTGTCAAGGTCACATGACTCAAAATAAACATATGAAATGAAATTATATTTCATATGAAATTATATTTCTATAATAATGAACAGTAAGAAAATGACATTAAAACAGTAATGTAATTCATGATATAAAAATATAGAATTAACCTAATCAAAGATGTGCAAGAAAACTCTACATTGAAAACTACAAACATGGCTGAGAGAAATAAAGTAAAGACATGGAGAGATATACCATATTCATGGATATAATATTCAATATATTTAAGATGTCCATTTCCTCAAGTTGATCTATAAATTCTAAACAATTTTAATCAAACTCCTAGCAGGCTATTTTGCAGGGGAGGGAAGAAGAAATTGACAAGATGATTCTAAAATGTATATGCATATGCAAAGGATTTAGAACAGCCAAAACAATCTTGAAAAAGAACAAGGTGGATGTGTGTACACTACTTAATTTCAAGACTTACTAAAAAGCTATCAAAATCAAGACAGTGTGGCTTTGGTGAAAGAATGAATAGATTGACTTGCACAGATCAGCAAATCCTACATATATGATCCATTTGTTTTCAGCAAGTTGCCAAATTTAATCAAGGACAAAAGGAGAGACTTTAAAAAAATGGTGCTGGAAAAACTGAGTATTAGTTTGAAAAATAATGGACCTTAGTTCTTACACCATACCATACACTTGTGGTTCTCACACTTTAGTGTGCAGCAGAATCCCAAGGAGGGCTAATTAAAATCCAGATTTCTGGGCCCTGCCCACAGAGTTTCTGATGCAGTAAGTCTTGTGTGAGGCATGAGCATTTGCATTTTTAACAAGTCCCCAGGTGTATTAGTCTGTTCTCACCCTGCTGTAAAGAACTACCTGAGACTGAGTAATTTATGAAGAAAAGAGATTTAATAGACTCACAGTTCTCAGGCTTAATAGAAAGCATGACTGGGAGACCTTGGGAAACTTACAATCATGGTGGAAGGTGAAGGGAGAAGCAGGCACCTTCTTCACATGGCGGCAGGAGAGAGGGAGTGAAGGGAGAAGTGCCACACACTTTTAAACCATCAGATCTTGTGAGAACTCACTCAACATCAAGAGAACAGCAAGGGAGAAATCTGGCCCCATGAACAAATCACCTCCCACCAGGCCCCTCCTCCAATTTGACATGAGATTTAGGTGGGGACACAGAGTCAAACCATATCACCTGGTGATGTTTATGCTGCTAGTCTGGGAAGCACACGTGGAGAACCCCTGCTGTCCATAAAAATAAACGAAATGGATCATAGATCCAAATGTGAAAGCCAGATGAAAATGTAGGAGGATATCTTCTTGTCCTTGGGGTAGGCAAAAATTTTTCAGACAGAACCTAGAAAATACTAATTGTAAAACTAAAAAAAAAATAGATAAATTGGAGTTTGCCAAAGTTAAAATTTTATGTCCATCCATAAAAAACATCATTGAGAAAATGTACAGGCAGCCACAACCTTGGGGAAAATATTCATAGGACATGTGTCTGATAAGGTACTTGTATCCATGATATATAAATTCCTGTATATTCATAACCAAAATGCAAAACCCCAGTTTAAAAAATGGGAAAAAGATTTGAACAATTGATAAAATAAAGCATACAAATATCCAATAAGTGCGTGAAAATGTGTTCAATATCTTCAGTTATCAGGGAAATGCAAATGAAATCCTCAGTGATGTATCACTTCACACACATAGAATAGCTAAAAAAAAAAAACAAAAACCAAAAACCAAAAAAACAGACAATACCAAATGTCGAGAAGGCAGAGGAGCAACTAGAACTCTCCTACACTGCTGGCTGCAGCGAAGTGATTGAACCACTTTTGGAAAGCTGTCTGTTTTTTCTGAAAGCTGCTTGGTTGTTCCCAATAAAAGTTCAACACACACCTATACAGTGAGTGCACAGTTTTGCTCCTAAGTATTTAGTTAGGAAAAATAAAAATATATGTATGTGACTTGTACAAGAAGGTTTAAAACAGCCTTGTGCATCACAGTCCCAAACCAATCGCCTCCCAGCAGGCCCCTCCTCCAATTTGACATAAGATTTGGGTGGGGACACAAATCTAAACCATATCACCAAGTGTGTGTCACACAATGCAACATAAGTGCAGGGTCAAGGCAGTAGAAGGGAGTCACATCACTTACATAATGGACCTAGACATAAGCCACAATGCTCTTTGTAGGCAGGGTTCAGGCAGAGAATTCACATCACCTGGGTGCTGGTCCCAGTGATATGTTAAAGTGCCCTTTGTAGGCAGGGCCAAGGAAGGACCTTGTAGGCAGGACCAGTATTGGAAATATTGTTGCTGGACAATCCAAATGTCCAGCAACAGGTGGATGAGTAAGCAAATGTGGTTTACTCATCCCAAGGAATATAACTATGCAGTTAAAAAGAAAGGGCTTAGTGATACACTGAACAACACGTATGGATCTCAAAGACATGATGCTGGGAGAGAGAAGCTGGACACAAAAGCGTCCGTACTGCATGGCTCCATTTATAAGGAATTCTGAAACAGGTGCATCCAGTCTGTGGTGCTGCACATCAGAGCAGAGGTCACCTGGGTGGGAGCCAGGGGCTTTGGGCAATGGCTGAAGGCACGTGGGGGAACCTGCTGGGCTGACAAAAATGTTCTATGTCTTGATCCTGGTGGCGGCTACCCGGGTTTGTACAATTGTCAAAATTCATTGACACTGTACACTGACTTATTAAATGTCAATAGAAAAAGAAGAAAAAGATGACCCCCAAAAAGGACAAGGCAGAATCTGAAAACGGAAGGAGGGTTGAGCTGTCCTGAATGTGATGGGGGCTGCAGAATCTGAGCCACAGGGGCTTGAAACTCAGCACGGACAGGGTTTCTGCACGGATGAACGAGGCAGGATTGGAAAAAACCAAGACTGTTTTTTTTCTCCGGTGAGTTGAACTTCCTCAACAAAAGATGGGGAAATTGGGAATAAATGCGTGAGGCACCAGTGAATGTGCAGTCGCAGAGCTCAGCTGTGTGGATGTGGACCAGGGAGAAACAAGACAGAGGAAGAAAGAGCAAAGCTCTCTAAGGGCCCAGCGTGCAGAAGTCACTGGCCTGAGGCCCGGGCTCCCCTACCAAGTGGCGGGATGGATATGGAGGCCAGGCCTGATGGGAATCTTCTTCTCTGCATACCCTCCCCCTGCCCCCACCCCCACGGGGAGCCCCCACCCCCACGGGGAGGCCAGCACTGGGCCTGATCCATTACCAAGACAGAAAGAGCTGACATGGGCATCCTGAGCCTGCCTGACTCCCAGAAGTACCTTAGGCAGGACCTGTGACCCAGCCACATCCCAGACGGCGGCAGCCTGCCCTGCAGACATCCTCACCTGGCCCACCTGCTCCTGGAGCCGGGCCTTCTCTCGCCCCAGCAGGGCTGCCTTCCCCTCTAGCTGCTCCTGCTGCTGCTCCAGGCGTCCGCAGGCCTGCTGCAGGCCCCTGCGCTCTGCCCGCTCCAGCGCCAGCTGCTGTTCTGCCTGTGCCAGTTGCTCCCCGGCCCGGGCGTGCTCCTGCTCCAGAGTCTTCCGTTGTTCCCGCAGCTGGTCTCGCTCCTGCTCCAGCTGCCACCAGGTGTCGGGGGCTCTGCATCCACTCCCCCAACCCTCGGTCCCTGTAGGCCAGCCATCCCCAAGGACTGCCCAGGGGCACTGTCTTCCCTCCCTCAGACCTGGCCAGGGCTAGTCAGGCTCCCTTGTCCCCAAAACCTCGAACCAGGAGAGGAAGTGATCTGGGAGGATGGAAGGAAGGCCTAGGGCTGGGAGACCCACAGCCACCTGGGAAACAGGTTCCAGCGAGGCCCCCCCGACTGGCCCTTGTCTCACCTGGAGAGCCAGGTGGTTCAGGGCACTTTTGTCCTGAGCCAGCCCCTCCATCAAGGCGGCCATTGCGGCCAGGGAGTCCCTTTGCTCTACTCCCTCCGACTTCAGCCGCCTCACAAGAAGCTCCAGGTCCACGTTGCTGCACTCGGCCTGGGGCAGGGAGGGGGATTCCAGGGGGGGACCTTCAGCTTCCAGGGCAGGGCTGTTGCCGCTGGGAAAGGAGTGAGCCCTGAGCCACGGAGGTGTGCAAGCCAGAGCTCTTGGGCGGACATGATGGGAAGGTCGCCACAGTGGGGAGGTCTCAGGGCCAATGGTGGCTCCAGCCAGAGGAGGTGGCTGGCAGGCCAGGGAGAAGCCACGAAAAGCAGGCGTGGCCAGCAGGGTTGAGAGCAGCTGGGCCAGGCTGGTGCCTACTGGTTGGGGACGGGAGAGAACTTCAGTGACTTTGGGATCTCTGGTGATGGGCTGAGGGTCCCCGCAGGCAGGAGAGAGGGAGTGGGAGGCCAGGTCAGTGAGGCCAGGGTGGGTGGGGGCAGACGGGAGAGGGGACGGGGTTGGGGGGAGCAGAGTATACCCGTGCCAGGGCGCTGCGCAGTCCCTCCCTCTCACTCTCCACGACATCCCGCTGCAGCTGCGCTGTGCTCAGTGCCTCCCGGGCTGATGCCAGCTCCTCTCTGAGCCCGGAGACCTTCTCCTCCAGCTGCTGCAGGCGGCCTTGACTGAGGCCCCAGACCAGAGGGCGGGAGGTTGCTCAGGGTGAGCAGTGGCTGCCCCATGGGATTTCAGGCAGGCGACTGCCTGCAACTCCCTCCAAGCCCAGGGAGGCCCAGGAGGAGCATGGAGTCCCTGGAGGACCAGGAAGGCAGGGAGCCCTTCGCTTCCAGGCTTCATTTCTGGGGCAGGGGAGGCACAAGTGCCTCTGGGGGGACGGGAGGGGTGGGGCCCCACATCTGATGGGCCCACAGGGTGGTGGATGTGCACCCAGGTGGGGCACTGGGCCAGAGGGAGTGAGGGTTGGTCTGGAGGATGGTGCAGCCTGGGGAGGAGCCTGGAGAGCCCCCATCCCTGCCCTGTTAGGGCCGCCACCACACCCTGAGATGAGACAGGTGAAGAGACAGACCCGTGGCCCAAGGCCAAGTGGCTGAAGGTGGCAGAGTGGGGTCTCTTCTGCGGTAGGGTCCCTGCCCACCCAGCCACGGCTGCACACCTAGTCTCCAGTGCCTTGCAGCTCCGCTCCCTCCGCAGAGCCAGTTCCTCCCTCTGCTCTGCCTGCAGCAGGAGGCTTCTCTGCAGCTCTGCGGCCTCGGCCTCCAGCCCCTGCTTCTCCGCATCTGCAGCGTCTGCCTTCCCTTTCAACTCCTCCACCACCATCTCCAGAGCAGCCTTCTCCCTGGGGATGGTGGGGGCAGAATTGGGGCGGCCCTGGACACATTCAAGGTGCATCATGTGCCTTGGTGGGCACTTGGGGCTGGGTGGATGCCAGCCCCTGAGACTGCATGGGCAGAGGGAGCCCGAGAAGCACACAGGGTCTCACTGGCGGGTGTGTCCCACCCAGGCCCATGTCCAACCGGTGCTCACGGAACTCTGCTAGAAGGAAAGGACCCCTCCCCGGCTGGCAACCCCTCCAGCTCTAGAGGTGCTTGTCCTGACAGCAGCCCTGGGCCCTCAGGATCCCACACATCCTGTGCAAGACCGTGCAACCCCTTCACCCCATTACCTCCCCAGGAGCTTGCAGGACGCCCGGCACTGCTGCACCTCGAGCCTCTGGGCCTCCAGCTGGCCCCGAAGGGTCTCTCGTTCCTGTGCCTGCTCCCGAGCCTGCTCCTGCTGGAGCTTCTGTGCGGCCCACAGCTCCCGCCGGCTTTCGGACAGCTGCTCCCGGAGCCCGGCCACCAGTGCCTGGGAGGACTTCAGCTGCAGGCACAGCTCCTGCTCGGGTGGGGTGCGGTGTGGGTCTCTCTGGCCTAGGCAGGCTTTGCCCACTGAGGCCCACTAGGGCTTACGACTCCCCAGAAAGGACACCCCCTCCCTGGGGCCCCTCCCTGGGGCCATGGGGCTCAGGGGCAGGCCCCATAACTACCCTTCAGCCTGAGGAGCTCATGTTTCTGCCCTCAGGGAGACAGAGAGTCCTGTGGGCTGTGGCTGCCCACCTGTTCCCGCTGCCACCGCCTCTCTACAGCTGCCCGCACGGCCTGCAGTGCGGGATCCAGGGCGGCTGGGGAGCAGGTGTGTGGTGGAGACACCCCTTGATGGGGGGATGTGGTACGTTGGGGGCTCCTCAGCGGGCGCCGTGGCTCCCCCAGTTCAGTGATGCTGCTCCCTGCCAGCTCCAGGCACCGGGCGTCCTCCTGGGTCGCCTTCAAGGTGCAGAGAGGAAGGGATAGAGGGGCCCAGAGCACAGGGCTGTGATTTGGTGGGGACCGCGCAGACAGTCCTGAGGGTCCCTGTGGG
This sequence comes from Pongo pygmaeus, assembly GCF_028885625.2. Taxonomy (NCBI): domain Eukaryota; kingdom Metazoa; phylum Chordata; class Mammalia; order Primates; family Hominidae; genus Pongo; species Pongo pygmaeus. The sequence goes on along the minus strand of NC_072384.2, from coordinate 141,624,331 downwards.
CCACCTCCCCCTCTGCCACCGGGAGGACAGGCGAGGGGCCACACCTTCCTGACGTGCCTCAAAGTGCACTTGCAGGGACCCCACCTTGCCCTGCAGGCCGTCCGCTGCCCCCGGGCCGCTGCTGCACCAGGCTTCCTGTGGCAGGGGAGACTCCTGAGCAAGGGTGACAGACCCCTGCCACACAGCCACCCCCGTCCCGCCCACCAACCAGGTTCTGCAGGTCGGTTCTGAGGGCAGCGATGGTCTTCGCCTTCTGCTCATTCTGCTCCGTAAGCTTCTCCACCAGCTGCGTTTGCTCCGAGAGTCTGGGAGGAGTCGGGGGTGGGGGGGGTGAAGGGCAGAGCCCAAAGGACGGGCACCCAAGCATGCCCTGGCTCTGCCCGGACTCCTCCGTGCGGTGGCCCCCCTGCCGGTGCTGGGTGATGCCTCTGTCTGAGTGGCCTCTGTCCCTGGTCTGAGCACGTGTCTCCCCTGCCACTGAGCCTTCAGTGGCTCCCACGGTCTCAGGAGTCAAGGCCCACACCCTGACCAGCTCTCCAGCCTCAGATGCAGTGGCTGCCCGAGGCTCTGCCTTGTCCTTGTGGCACAACAGAGGGAGTGCCCACCATAGGCCTTTTCCCGGCCAGTCCTTCTGCCTGGAGCACCTGTCACCATCAGTCTAACAATAAGTGATTTTACTGTTCCTTCCTTCCCAGGACCCACCTTCTTCCTGAAGACCCCAGGTCCCCGTTCCTGTGGCTCAGGCCCTGCTGTGCTGCCCCTGCAGCTGTACGGCACCATTGGGCCCCCATGTCCTGTCCTGCTCATTTGGGACTGGGTTGTGGTGTGTTTGACTCAGCTGGACCCCCTGAGGGTAGGGAGGGCTTCTGCCTGTCAGCCTGGCGGGGTGTTTGTGGCCAAGTGGGCCCCGGACCCTGGGTTGTGAGGCATTGGCCCCACGGCCAGCAGGTTAGACCTCCACTGGGGAGCCGCCTCCCCACTTTCTGCTGAAGCTGCCCTCAAGAGACCTCTGAGCCCCCGATGTGGGTGGTGGGTCCAAAACCTTCCACAATCATGGCGGGGCTCACAGAACCCCAGAGAGGGTGTGGGTGTCCTTCATATCGGGCAGGAGGTGGCCTGGTCCCTCTTCCTGCCTCAGTTTTTAAACGATTTACTTAAGGTGAGCTCTTGCCCCCGGAAGAATGTTCCTGCTTTAAGCCTGAAAACTCCAGTTCTGGGTGCTGACCCCCAGGACGCAGTCCCAGTGAGTTCCCTGCCATGCTCCCTGAAACCCTCACTGTAGGAGACCCCAGTGTCTGCCTCCTGGGCATTAGGGGAGTGCCCTGCAGCCACTGGGATGGTGACTCTGAAGAGTGTGCACCACCAGCGACGTCAGGGCCCCACCTGCCCTGGAACGGTGTGACCACATCTGGGATCCACAGCTGCTTGGCAGGCTGGATGGGCCCCGACCCCCCAGGCCCTCCCTGTGCAAGCCTGCTGGCCCTGGGCACCCACCTGGCCTGGAGCAGTGTGACCACATCTGGGATCCACAGCTGCTCAGCAGGCTGGATGGGCCCTGGCCCCCTGGGCCCTCCCTGTGCAAGCCTGCTGGCCGTGGGCACCCACCTGGCCTGGAGCGCCACCTTCTCTGTGTCCCAGCGGCCCTGCAGCTGCAGCATCTCCCCGACCTTGTCGCGAAGCTGCTGCCCCAGGGTGCTGGCCGTGCTGCTGGCCGACAGCCGCAAGTTGGAGTCAAGGTTCAGGCAGGCGGTGTGCAGGCGGCGGGCTGTCCTGGCCGTGTCTGCCTGCAGGTCAGCAAGGCCCCTGGGAGACAAGGGCAGCACCTGTGGCTGACTCAGGACCCATCTGCCGAGGGAGGGCCTGGTCCCATCAGCCCCACAGAGGACCCCCTCCTTGGCCGTCCTCAGGAGAAGCCCCCACTGCATGGCATTGATTGTTCCCATGTGTCACCAAACACCAGGAAGGCAGCTGGGGAGGAGTGAGCAGGGGCAGGGCCAGGTTGCACACTTCAGGCTTCAGCAGCCTTCACCGAGTCATCGACCCTCTGAGCCCCCGATTCCTCCTGTGCAAGGGGCTGCTACGTACCTAAGGGCTAGCAGGGTGATACCAGGACTGACCTCCAGTGTGGCACCCAGCAAGGACTGGACAGACTCCAGAAGCTCCATCTGGGTAGGTGTCCCCCATCCCACAGTATCCTCTTCACTCTCCTCTCATCTCTCCTTGGCATCCCCAACCTACCTCCCTGGCCTGTTTGTCCTTCTCCCCCACTGCCCTCCTAGGCCGCCCTCATCACTGCTCCCACTGGCCAGCCTGAGGCCCAGCCAGGGCTGGGTGAGAAGCCGGCAGGCCAGGGCTACTTCACCCACGGGAGAGCCCGCCCTGGGCACCGCCTCCCCCCTCCCCGAGGAGGCCTCAGCTCCCTGCAGCCGGGTGCCTGGCCCCAGGTGGGGCGGCTGGCACTCACCTCTCAGTGGCTGCACGCAGCTCGGCCAGGTCTGTCCCCAGCACCACGGCCTGTCTCCACAGGAGGAGGAGGTCCCGGGGCTGCCCCAGGCCCCCTGGCCGGGTCTAAAAGCAAGAGGCCTCTTGTCTACTTCAGGCTGGGGCGCCTTTACCCTTTTCCAGGTGCCATGTCCCTCTCCATGGGGGCTGGAAGTGGACCCAGCATCCCAAAGCCCCCATATCTCACAGGCAAATGAGCCCTGGGCTCCCCCAACCCCACCCTGGGGCCATACTGTACCCCTCCGCAGGAGATGACCTGGGGACATGACCACATCCAGCCCTCCCAGGCCAGCCTGTGTGCGTGGAGGTGGAAGGGTGGGGTGTGTGGGCCGCTGAAGAGAAAAGGTGCTGACTCAGTCACGGCTCCCCAGCTACTCTCAGGAACTGCTCAGGCTTGGAACACCCCAGAACCAGGCCTGGTCCCCTGTTGGGGCAGACACTTCTGCAGCACACGGCTCCTACCCTCCCACTCCGATGGAAGAGAACGGGTTGCCTTTCTCCAGTACAGTCTTTCTCCTTACTCTGGAGGGCTCCTGAAGATGTCCAGGTGTTGGTCTGGCACTTCGAAGGTGCCAGGGACACAGAAGCAAGTTAGAAGCCTCAGGACTGGGGCCCGAGGTTCAGCAGAGAGGATGGTGGGGAAGCCACTGAAGTTAGAAGCCTCTAGCACTGGGGCCCGAGGTTCAGCAGAGAGGACGGTGGGGAAGCCACTGAAGTTAGAAGCCTCTAGCACTGGGGCCCGAGGTTCAGCAGAGAGGACGGTGGGGAAGCCACTGAAGTTAGAAGCCTCTAGCACTGGGGCCCGAGGTTCAGCAGAGAGGACGGTGGGGAAGCCACTGAAGTTAGAAGCCTCTAGCACTGGGGCCCCTGTTCATCAGGGAGGAGGGTGGGAAGCCACTGCTGAGACAAGTCCAGCAGTTAGGCTGTAACGGAGCGGAGTGGGAGGACTCTGTGTTGGGGGCAGGAATGGGGGGAATCGTGTGTGCACAGTGGTTCCAGCCTTGCAGGGAGCTAAGATGAAAGCCAGAAGTCTCACAGTCTCCACACCACCTTCTAGGCCCTGCACTCGCCTTCTCCTGCTTGCCGACCTCTGGAACTCAGGGGGCTACTGTGTTCCTACCACCTCTCCCTGCCTGTGAAAGCCTCACCCCTGCTCCTCCGGGTTGCCTTCAGGTAGAGCACTCACATCCTGCTCATCCTCCAGAACCCCCACAGAGGACCATGACCAGACAGCAGCGGAAACGATAGAATGAGACCTTGAAGAACTTCAGGTATTAGATCATCTCACCTTCATGAAGCTTGCCTGACCCCCTCACCTGATCCCACACCTGAGGTTCCCCCCAGCTGAGCCTATAACACCTGGCCATACACCCTCCAGAGAACACGCCCCTCTGTGTCCATTCCACCTGGCTGTACACCCTCCAGAGGGCATGCCCTTCTATGCCCATTACACCTGGCCATGCACCCTCTGGGGGGCACGACTCTCTGAACCCATACCTGGCCATACATGCTTTGGAGGGCATGCTCCTCTGAGCCCATTACACCTGGTCATATGCCCTCTGGCGGGCATGCTCCTCTGAGCCCATTACACCTGGTCATACACCCTCTGGAGGGCATGCTCCTCTGAGCCCATTACACCTGGTCATATACCCTCTGGAGGGCATGCTCCTCTGAGCCCATTACACCTGGTCATACACCCTCTGAAGGGCATGCTCCTCTGAGCCCATTACACCTGGCCATGCACCCTCTGGAGGGCATGACTCTCTGAACCCGTACCTGGCCATACACCCTCTGGAGGGCATGCTCCTCTGAGCCCATTACACCTGGCCATACACCCTGTGGAGGGCATGTTCCTCTGAGCCCACTACACCTGGCCATACACCCTCTGGAGGGCGTGCTCCTCTGAGCCCATTACACCTGGCCATACACCCTCTGGAGGGCGTGCTCCTCTGAGCCCACTACACCTGGCCATACACCCTCTGGAGGGCGTGCTCCTCTGAGCCCACTACACCTGGCCATACACCCTCTGGAGGGCGTGCTCCTCTGAGCCCACTACACCTGGCCATACACCCTCTGGAGGGTGTGCTCCTCTGAGCCCACTACACCTGGCCATACACCCTCTGGAGGGCGTGCTCCTCTGAGCCCATTACACCTGGCCATACACACTCTGGAGGGCATGCCCCTCTGAGCCCATTACACCTGGTCACACACCCTCTGGAGGGCGTGCTCCTCTGAGCCCATTACACCTGGTCACACATGCTCTGGAGGGCATGACTCTCTGAACCCATTACACCTGGTCACACACCCTCTGGAGGGCGTGCCCCTCTGAGCCCATTACACCTGGTCACACACCCTCTGGAGGGCGTGCTCCTCTGAGCCCATTACATCTGGTCACACACCCTCTGGAGGGCGTGCTCCTCTGAGCCCATTACACCTGGTCACACATGCTCTGGAGGGCACGACTCTCTGAACCCATACCTGGCCATACACCCTCCGAGGGCATGCCCCTCTGTGCCCATTACATCTGTCTGTACACCTTCGGAGGGCATGCCACTCCATGCCTGCTATACAGGGGTGGACGCTTGCTTCAGCCGCACCGCCTCCTGCACTCTGTGTTCATCTCAAGAGCAGGCTGAGACACTTCCTGGCAACATGGAGGCGTGGCTGCCAGATTAACCTGCTGCTTAAACACATGAGAGTCCAGATTCACAGCCTCTTCCTGAATGCAGGGCTGGGGTGGCCTGAACGGCTGGAACACTCAGGCCAGGAGTTGGTGAAGTCACAGACCATCAGAGAGTGTACGCAGTTTCTTGCTACACACACACACACACACACACACACAGACACAGACACACACACACACAGACACACACACACACACAGAAAAAAAACAAAAACAAAAACAAAAAACAAAAAAACAGGCACACATGACCCTGCAGGAGATTATAAGGAAAACTGCCTGTCTAGAATGTCGGAGTTAAACAGAGAAAAAAGTCTTCCTTGTTGTGCATATGGAACCACACTACACAACCAGGATAGTCTCAAGAAAACTTAAGCTGAAAATGTACTTCAATGTGGCCCCAAAGACTGTTAGAGCCCCTCAGCATCTATCAGAAACAAATAAAAACCCTTCCTGGAAAATACTATATTCACCTCAGGTTTCAAAGAAATTTCACAAAATTCCAAGGAAAATAAGCAGCTCTTAGTTAAAAAATAAAAAAATCACCAAAGGCACAAGGAAACAAAGGACCATGATCAGAAACCAGCAGAAACAATAGAACCAGACCTTAAAGAATTTCAGATATTAGATAGTCAGACACAGGCTACAAAAAGACTATTTTTAACATGGTTCAACAAATAAATAAGAGACTTGAAAATGTGAGTTAAGAAGCCAGGCGAGGTGGCTCATGCCTGTAATTCCAGCATTTTGGGAGGCTGAGGTGGGCGGATCACCCGAGGTCAGGAGTTCGAGACCAGCCTGGTCAACATTGTGAAACCCCATCTCTACTAAAAATACAAAAATTATCCAGGCGTGGTGGCACACGCCTGTAATCCCAACTACTCAGGAGGTTGAGGCGGGAGAATCGTTTGAACTTGGGAGGCGGAGGTTGTAGTGAGCTGAGATCGTGCCACTGCACTCCAGCCTGGGCGACAGAGCAAGATTCCGTCTCAAAAAAAAAAAAAAGAAACTGTGAGTTAAGAGTAAGCTATTTAATATTTGGGAAAGAATCAAACAGAACTCTTAATGAGGAAAAATACAATATCGGCAATTTAAGCTAAGTAGGCAAATTTAACAGAGATTAGACATCAGAAGAGAAAACTGATGGACAGGAAAGGAAATTTGAAGAAATTATCTAGAATATAGTCCAGGGTAATAAAAAGAATAAAACCGTGAACTGTGACTGGGAGACAGCATAAGAATGGCTAACACACGTCTAGCCGGAGCTCAGAGGAGGGGAGATGGATGAAGAGCACCAGCAATGTTTAAAGAATATTGACTTCCCCAAAATAACAAGCGACACAGAGGTTCCGCGAACCCTAAAGCAGGAAAAACAAATAAATCTACACGCAGACACAACAAAGGGACATGGCACAACAACCAAGTCGGAGCAGGGATCTTAAGAGCAGCCGGTGAGAAGACACATTACCTTGATAAGGAGCCAGTCAGAATCCAGGCAGCCTGGAAGCTGACTTCTCAACAGCAGCAGCGGAAGGAGAAAGAGAAAGCATATCTTTAAGGTGCCAAGAGAAAGCAGCTGTCAACCAGTGAGAACAGTTCTCAAGGACAAAGGGAAAATAAAGACCTGGGTGATCGAATGCCAGACTGAGCTCAGGGACCCTCTCCTTGCGGCATTTGTTCTCACACGGCGGAATCGGCTCCTGCGGTCCTCAGGTGACCTGCCCAGCCGTCTGAGGACGGGGACCAGGCAGTGGGAACATGAGATCTGCCTCAAACGCCTCGAGCCAGAAGGCCTGGCATAGGCGATGACTCCTTGCTGATAGCACGGCTCCCACTGACGCTATGCAGAGGCCGGCATTCCCTCTCGGGGTGTAAACCTCAGCTGGTTTGTCTGACACCCGCCTTTCAGGAGCAGCAGCTGTGGGGGGCTCGGGGCTGGGACCCGGCCCCCATGGGGGCGAGTGGCGGCCTCTCTGGGACAGGCTTGTCTGAGGGACGTCTGTGGAGGCAACCTGAGGCCAGAAACGCGGCTGCCCCTCTGACTCCTGCCTCCACCTGGCACAGCACGTCTTCCGGGGGAATTCCTTGCCCGTGGTGCCCGTAGCGTGCAGGGGCTGGGCATCCAGGCCCCCTTTGCTGGAGGGCTGTTGGGAACACCTTCAGGCCCCCAGGGACTGCCTGGCTGGAGAGCCACGTTACCCAAGGCCACAGCAGCTTCAGGCGGTCCCACGACCACGGAGAGATCTGAGCAGGGCATGAACACCTGGATGTCTCCCTCCCACAGGGGCTGGTGCCTGGAACCCTGTGCCCTGACCTCCTGCATGCCTCAGGGTTCAGAAGTTGGAGTGGGTAAGGCTGCAGGGGGACCTGGGGGGCCACGGCCAGGTGCTGTGAGCAGCGGTGCAGCCCCAGGCTCCCTCCAGGGTCCCCCCTCCTGAAGTCTGGCCAGGAGTTCGGCCTATGGAGAACAACCTGCCTCTCCAAACAGCGTGGTCCACACCAGAGCCGGGGTGCGGCCCCAGTGCCCCATTCTGAGAGCCCTGCCCTCCTTCTCTGGGTGGGGGGCAGTAGGGGTGGACCAGGAAGTGCCTCCCTCCACAGACTGCTGTGGCCAAGCCGGGTTGGGGACATGGTGTGGCAAGAAGCTGTGGCCTTGTCCCCAAGAGGGACAGCCGCTGAGCCAGCGCACCCTCACCAGGTCCCTGCCTGTTACCCAGCCATAGGCACCCAGACAGGCAGCCGCCATGGGGTGAGAAAGGGTTGGGGGAGCACCTGTCTCTGGGCCCAGCGCCTCAGCTCCAGCTCGCCCTGCAGGCGCTGCACGCCGCCCGTCATCCCGGCCAGCTCCCGGCCCAGCGCGTCGTTGGCCTTCTTCATGTGCTCCAGCTGTTCCCGCAGGAGCGCATTCACCTGGCAGAGGCCGGTGCTCCTGGACAGACAATCCACAGGGCATGGTGGGGGTAGGCAGCCTCTCCTAAGAGAGGCACTCAGAGTCCCCAAGTCAAGGGGCTTGAATGGAGCCCCAAACCCTCTGGGCCTAACTGACGCCGGCTCAGGTGCACAGCCGCTGCTCTGCCCCCACTTGCCATGGGCCCCACAAAGGACCCCTAAACTGAGTGCCAGCATCAAGGTGGCTCTCCCAGGTGCCAGCCCAGTGCCCTTCTGCCTTCCTGCGATATCTGCCCTTTGTCCTCCCCAAAGCCCCTGCCCTGAGCTCTCCTGGCTCTGGCTCTGCAACCTTGGCCCGTCCCCCAATGCCTGAGACAAGGTGCCAGGGGCTGGGAGGGAGGCGCCCTTCGCGGGGCGGGGTGACGTGGAGAGGGAGTCGGATATGCCCGTGGTGGGGGACGGCCTCTGCTGTACCCTGGGGCCTTCCCCACCACGAGTAGGTCCACACTTGCTGCAGTAGTGGTGCAAGTCCGCCAGATGTGTGGACCTCGGGAGCCGGCACCCCTGCCAGGCCCACGCCGTGGTTCACTCACTGCTCCTCTCTGCCCGCCAGGCCTAAGCCCCCTTTTGGGTTATTTTTCTTCCCCCTCAAAACCGGTTTTCAAAAGTTTCTCAGCACTTTGATTCGTTTTCCAGATTCCTGGAGGATGAACCAAATGTGGCAATATTCTGCAGACAACTTAACCTCCCCAGGTCTGGGAGACTGGTGGGCCTTGGTTACTGTGGGGGGCTGGGTTAATGTGGGGGCTGGGTTAGTGTGGGGGCTGGATTAGGGTGTGAGGGGCTGGGTTAGTGTCGGGGGCTGGGTTAGTGTGGGTGGGGCAGGGTTAATGTGGAGGCTGGATTAGTGTGGGTGGAGATGGGTTAGTGTGAGGGGCTGGGTTAGTGTGGGGAGCTGGGTTAATGTAGGGGCTGGATTAGTGTGAGTGGGGCTGGGTTAGTGTGAGGGGCTGAGTTAGTGTGGGTGGGGCTGGGTTAGTGTAGGGGGCTGGGTTAGTGTGGGGGCTGGGTTAGTGTGGGGGCTGGATTAGTGTGGGTGGGGCTGGGTTAGTGTGAGGGGCTGAGTTAGTGTGGGGGGCTGGGTTAGTGTGGGGGGCTGGGTTAGTGTAGGGGGCTGGGTTAGTGTGGGGGCTGGGTTAGTGTGGGGGCTGGGTTAGTGTGGGGGGCTGGGTTAGTGTGGGGGGCTGAGTTAGTGTGAGGGGCTGGGTTAGTGTGGAGCTGGGTTAGTGTGGGTGGGGCTGGGTTAGTGTGGGGGCTGGGTTAGTGTGGGTGGGACTTGGTTACTGTTGGGGGCTGGGTTCGTGTTGGGGCTGGGTTTGTGTGAGGGCTGGATGGGTGTGTGTGGGGCTGGGTTAGTGTGGGGCCAGGTTAGTGTCAGGGGCCAGGTTAGTGTCAGGGGCCAGGTTAGTGTGGGGGTTCTGGGTTAGCGTGGGGGCTTGGTTAGTGTGCGGGGCCGGGTTAGTGTGGGGGAGTTGGGTTAGTGTAGGGGGCTGGGTTAGTGTGGGGGCCGGGTTAGTGTGGAGGCGGGGTTAGCATGGGGCCTGGGTTAGTGTGGGGGCTGGGCTAGTGTGGGGGCTCCATTAGTGTGTGGGTCTTGGTTAGTGCGGGTGGGGCTGAGTTAGTGTGGGTGGGGTTGCGTTAATGTGGGGGCTGGGTTAGTGTGTGGGGCCGGGTTAGTGTGGGAGCTCAGTTAGTGTGGGTGGGACTGGATAAACGTAGGGGGCTGGGTTAGTGCGGGGACTGGGTTGGTGTTGGGGGCTGGGTTTGTTGGGGGCTTGGTTAGTGTGGGAGCTCAGTTAGTGTGGGTGGGGCTGGATAAGTGTAGGGGGCTTGTTAGTGCGGTGGCTGGGTTGGTGTGGGGGGCTGGGTTAGTGTTGGGGGGCTGGGTTAGTGTTGGGGGGCTGGGTTAGTGCGGGCAGGGTGGGGGCTGGGCAGAGGCCCCCTAGATAAGCCCAGGCATGACATCGTCAGCACTATTTCAGGGTGTGAGAGTGGGTGATCCACACACTGGACTCAGGTGTGGCTAGTGGCCCGGGTCTGTTGCCAGGGTCCTAATATCAGCGCTCACTGATGGTGGGTTGCGGGGGCTCTGTCCCTCTCTGCCGCTCCCTCCCTGTCATTCATGAGGCTCTGTCTCTCTCTGCGGTTCCCTCCCTGTTATTCATGAGCCAGGTTGACCCATGGCAGGGAGGATGGCAGAGTGTGGAGAGGCTGCCATGTGGAAAGCTGGCACCAGTCCTGTCCCCCATGGTGAGCAGCCCCTGCTCCTGGAGTGTGGAGCGGGGGAGGGGTCTGATAGAGATGGGTACAATCGTGATGCTGCTACTATAATAGGAATGCTGCTGAGCCGCTCTCAGAGGCTGGGGCGGCGGTGCCTGGTCGCGTGAGAGGCCCAAGCCCAGGAGGCTGAGTGTTTCACTGTTTCCACTCGGCCTGGGATCTCCCCACAGCAAGAGGGAGCGTGCTGCAGGCCCCCACACTGCCCAGCCACTCAAGTCAGTACCCCCTCCCAGCCGCGCCTTCTCTAGCCCCCTGCCCTGCCCTGCCAGGCCGTGGAGGCCTGGGTTGACTCCCACAGGGAAACTGAACTCACGACTGCTTTGGGAAGAGCTGTCAGTAGCCCCAAGGCACAGAGGGTCCCACTGCCTCTCCGGGGGATGGCTGTGCTTCCTGCAGCCCTGACTGCCCCACACCTGGCCTCACCTCTCCTCGGCAGCCTCCAGACGGCCAAGGGCCTCCTCCAGATCCATGCTGTGCTCCAGCTCCGACCTCCGCAGCTGAGCCTCGGTGGTCTCCAGCCGGGCCTGCAGCTGGGGAGGAGCAATAGCCCACCTGGTCTGGCTGCTCCTGAACCTGCCGGGCAGGGGCTGGGGCATCTTGGGCACAAAGCCGACCCTGGTGGGGAAGAGAGGGCTCCCTGGGGCCCCACAGCAGGGGCTGGGGTTGGGTCTGGTGAGGCCCAGGCCCTTGCACACAATGAACCAGACAGGCGGCCTCCTGCCGTGTGCCAAGTGCCCATAGCTGGCAGAGGAGGGGAGGGGCAGGGGCACGCTGGGTTGCACTGATGTGCCGATCCCATCAGGCCTTGAGGACAGTGTGAGTACGGTGGCCCAGTGGGGGCACGGCTCTGGGGGCCGCTGGAGCATGCCCACATTTCATTTACAGATGTGTAAACTGAGGCCCCACTGCCCCAGCCACCTGGGCAGCCCAGCTGTCAGGGCAGGGGGAGGGGCTTCAGGGCTCCATTCAGGCACACAGGGGCAGGATGGAGGGTCACAGGGCTGTCTCTGGGGCTGCCCTCTGGAGAGTGAGTGAGTGTGGTTCCCCTCCAACTGGGCCTCCTGCCTGAGTCCAGCACCTCACCTACAGGGGACAGGACCACACCCACCATGATGTGGGCCCAGTGCCACTCCCACTGCCCAGGGCCACTGCCACTGCCCAGGGCCACTCCCACTGCCCAGGGCCACTCCCACTGCCCAGGGACACTCCCACTGCCCAGGGACACTCCCACTGCCCAGGGACACTCCCACTGTCCAGGGACACTCTGCCATCACTGGGCCAAGACTGAACTGGGGCCCAGGAAATCAAGGGCCAAGGATGGCCCAGGTGGAGGGGTGGAGGGGTGGAGGGGTGGAGGGGTGGAGGGGAGGGCAGCAGACCCGGGGCCTCAGCTGTGGCTGTGCCTGGGCCGAATGCATGGGAGAGCAGAGGGGCCCCTCTTCAGCCACCAGCTGGAAGAGAAGGGGGCGTCGGAAGACCCTGGAGGAGCCGGGTGGGGTCTGGGGGTGCCACCCCAGGATGGAGATGCCACGGTCAGGCACTCTGGCCACCCAGACCCACCCTGTTCCGCCTGTCTTGGGGGTAACTTGGAGTGAGACCCAGCCTCCTGGCACCCACACTTTGCCTGCTGAGCCGCCTGGGAGCTGGCGTGCACTGGGCTGCTGGCGAGTTTGGATCTGACTCACGCAGCTTACTAATCTGTAGGCAGCATTTCTGAGGCTTCTATTCCCAGCGGCCTGTTCCCAACATCTCCCCACCCTGTGCTAGGAAGATGCCTCCCCCAAGGCCTCCCCACAGCTGTAGGGGCTCCCAGGAAGAGTAGGCTGGCTGGCAGCTCATGGACGTGCTGCGGCCCCCATCAGGTGGGGTGGACCCCAGGTCCTGCCCTCAGGGGCTCCCACGGGTGCCAGCAACAATGGAAACGTGTTTCCCGTGTGGGGGTCAGGCCGTGATAGAACTGGGTGGGGAGCAGAGAGCAGGCCCCTTGGAGAGCTGAGGGTACCCCTGTGGGGCTGGTGCTGCTGTGGTCCTGGGAAGAACCCTTCCAGAAGGTGAGGCCCCCTGGGGACCCCTCAGGCATTCAGTACTGGCCGCTGGTCATGTGACTAAGAAGGGGCCAGATCTGGTTCAGGGGTTCAGATCTCAGCCCCAGTAATGGTGGTGTGGCCTGGGTGATCACTGGCTGGCTCTGAGCCTCTACTTCCTTATCTGGAGAGTGGGGTCATCTGACCTGCCATGCAGAACCGGGGGGGCTCTGAAGATGGCATGGGTGCAGCAGGGGCCCTGAGTCCCCCACAAGGTGGGCTGGACACCCCACTCCACGCATTGGCTCCTTGCCAAGTCCTGCCTCAGAAGCCAGCATGTCTTGGAGCAGCCGACATAGGAGAGAGGCTCTGGCCTAGCAGGTTTCTTCACCTGTCTGCCTCGGTTTCCCTGTCTACACAACGGGAGGCCCTCCCCAGCTCCACGTTTTGTCACTAAATATGCCTCTCGCTCACCTCACAGGTCACCCTGGAAGGCACCACAGCCACCAGGGGACCAAAGATACAGCCCTGCCTCTGGCCCCTGTCCTCTGAGGTCCAAGCGACCCCGGCCAGCCTCAGTTGTCAGGAAAGGGCCAGGGGACTGGGGTGGAGCCATTTCTCTGCAAGCTCCATCTGGGATTGGGGTCGGTGCCTGCTGGTCTGCTTTCCTCTGCTGTGCAGGTGCCAGCTTTGTGCCAACGCTGGGCAGAGCACTGGGCCCTGAGAGTCAGGACTGGCCAGGCCACCCCACAGGGCTCCTGGGCAGGTGCGGGGACAAGTCAGTGCCTAAGCTGGGTTGCGAGACCTAGGGGACACGCTGGGCATCAGAAAGGCCTGGGCATGTGCTGCTTGGCCTCCCACCTCTGGCCTCAGCTATCCCGTCTGTTGCCTCAGTTTCCCCATCTGTTGCCCAGGGTTTGAATGTCCCATGGCTGACACTCTGTCTTTCCCAGTCTTAGAAATTGCTGATGGTCCCAGGCTCTGACTGCTGTCCTGACAAGTGACCCCTCACAAAGGGCCAGGGTGCTCCCTCCCGCCTGCCCTGAGTCTGCTGCACACACGCACCTGCTCGCTGACCACACGGCACCTGCTGGCCAGCTCATCTCGCTCGGCGCTGGCCTGGGCCAGCAGGTCCCCCAGCCGGGTCAGCTCCTCCTGCAGGAGCTCGTTCTCCTCTTGCACTCGGGCCACGGTGGCTGTCGGCTCCTGTACCCCTGCTGCACAGTACCTGGGTCAGCCCGGGTGGCCAGACCAGGGCCCACGCGCACTCAGCCCTGTCTCCACGATGGGACCCTGGGCTGGCCACCAGGCTCCAGCTGCTGGACCTGCCCCTGTCTCCTGGGAGGGGTCCCAGCTCTGAGTCAGAGACCCTAACATAGGGAGGCAGACTTCATACTCTGAGCCCCACTTCCTCTCATGTTAACTGGAATCCTACCACCTCTGAGCACCTGGAACCCCAATGCAGACCCAGGCCCAGGCTGAGCCCCAAACCAATGGCAGCAGAGTGTGTGGGCAGCCTGGACGCTGGGCACTTGCCCTGTCTATGAAGCTGTGATCCCTGTTGCTTCTGGGGGAAGGGACCTGGTCCCCGAGTAATAAGGTGCTTTTGTAAATACACACACAGCCAGTTCCCCAGGCCTGCAGGAGGCCGGACAGACCCTGGGACAGAGGGATCCCTGGGACCCATGCACGAGGGAGTCCTGAGCACACACAGGACAGGCGGCCTGGAGCTGGTTCCTCAGCTGCCAGGTGGACAATTGGAGGCAGCACAGGGACCTGGGGCGGGTGCAGGACAGGCAGAGCCCAGGGGGGTGGGTGTCTGTGCTCCCTGAGTGCCAGTGTCCAGCATTTCCATGCTGAGGAAGAAACCAACACCAGTGAGGCGGAGACTCAGGTGGCCACAAGTGTGCCACACAGAAGCAGCCCTGCTCAGGCCCTGCTGAGTGCCCTGGGGGTAGTGATGTGATGCCCCTGAGGGTGGCCCTGTGGGGGGTGGGGCCAGCCCCGGGCCCAGGACTGTCCCCCACGCTGTCACCTTGGCCATCCCCGGGCCCAGGACTGTCCCCCACACCGTCACCTTGGGGTGGCTCCTCACTCAGGCTGCTGGCCACGATCTCACGGATGCGGGTGGGGACGGGGGTGGGCGAGGCCCGCCGGCCTTCCCCACGCACGGTCAGCGCCCGGTCTTCCCTGCTGGCTGTGGGACTCAGGATGGTGTCCTCCAGTCTCTGAAAGACACCCCCAGAGATACCTGGAGATGGCAGCCTCCAACACTGCCAGGCACCCCCTGCAATCCCACTAAATGGGATCCACCACAGGGCCACCCCAAGGCAGCTGAGTGCCCTGGAGAGGACAGGGTGAGGCTGGGCAGGTCACTCAAGCACGTGCCTTGGTTCTCCACCTGTGGAGTGGGGCTGCGCCTGTCCCCAGGTTCTGGAGAGGAGGACCACACCCAGTCGAGGTCAGCAGGAGCAGGTACTGTGCTTGGGGCTCTGCCCTGTCTTGGTGGGGGCTGGGCTGAGCGCTGGCTAAGTGGTTGCCAGTCCCCTAGGGGATGCTGACAGGCAGGTTCCTTTGCCTCTGCTCCACAAGAAACCCAACATCCTCGCCCACCTGGAGCAGGTGGTCTCACAGCTTGTTTGCACAGTGGGGCCAGAGGAGGGACCTAGATCCCACACAGCAGTCACAGAGCCCAGTGTGTTTGTGTGGGGGGGATAGTGGGGGCTGAGGATGGGTCAGAGGGCGGAGGCTGAACGCATGCTTCTCTGCTCAGCTGCCCACTGCCCCTCCACAGGCTCGGTCTATCGGGAGGGTGGGCAGGCCCGGGGCTGCATGCTTGAGGCTCCGAGGATGAGCAGGGCCCGTGGAGCCCTCTCCTCCCACGGCTGTGAATTCTGGGCAGAGTCTGGGACTCCCACCCTCAGGCTGCCCTCAGAGGGCTGCGTGGGCCGGGGCAGCGAGGACAGCGAGGACAACCTTCCTTCCCAAGTGGGTCCTTCATGAAAGCCGACTGCCAGGGAAGAGGCTCCAATAGGCCCAGAAGTGGGCAGGAAGGCCCAGGACCTGGGCTCACACTCGAGAGGTGTTTGCTGAGTGGCTGCCCTTCTGCCCCAGGAGCGCCTGGGTGTCCTGGGTACCCCAGCCTGGTTTTGAGGGTCTTGGGCTCTAATGGCATTTTGCCGGGCAGGGGCACAGCTTGGGGAGGGCCGGGACCCCAGGGCAGGGGACTCCTGCCAGGTGGAATAGATTACTGACTGTGGGCAGGACACACAGGCCGCCTGTGCCAAGCCAGCAGAAGCCCAGGCAGGATCCCGCAGGAATACGCAAGGCCACAGCTGTCCCCCGCCTGCTGCCTTAAGGAATACAGAAGGCCACAGCTGTCCCCGGCCTGCTGCCTTAAGGATATCTAAATTTCAGGC
Organism: Pongo pygmaeus; assembly: GCF_028885625.2. NCBI lineage: Eukaryota > Metazoa > Chordata > Mammalia > Primates > Hominidae > Pongo > Pongo pygmaeus. The sequence goes on along the minus strand of NC_072384.2, from coordinate 141,608,477 downwards.
AGTGAATTAACTACTAAAGGGTGACTGGATGCTTGCCGGGGAAGCTGGGAGGGGATGTCCATTCCTAGGGCTCTCCAGCATGGCACCCCAGAGTCCGCCCAAGTCCTCCTTGCCTGGCTCCCACGCCAGCACAGAGGACCCCTCTCCCTGGGGTCCGCAGGGCAGCTCCCCCACCTTGTGCCTCCTGGATCTTCCTCCTGACCAGGGTCCTCGTGGGTGACCACCTGGCTGCCTCCTGCCTGCCATCTCTTGGCTCTCCCTGAGACCCTGCTTGCATCCCCGGACTCTGACCTCAGGTCTGGGCTGGTGGCTGTGCCCTGCTCCCCGGCCCTGGCCCTCCTCCCAACCCCAGCCAGGCCTCCTGCACCTGGTGCATGCTGTACGGCTATCCCAGATGCTCCCTGGACACAGGCCTCCTCCTCCAACTGCACCCCAAAGATCGCGGCCCCCCTCGCGGGGGTTGGAGAGTCACTGCAGACCCAGGCTCAGCATGGCGCCTGGAGTGGCCCTGTTCTGACCCTGCTGCCCTGTGAAGGGCAGCCACTCAGCAAACACCTCCCCACTATCAGCTGAGGTCTGGGGCCAGCCGCCCGTCCTCCCGACAGCCCGTGCACCAGGGTCTGTCTCTCAGTCCCCTGGGAGGTCTTAGGAGGCGCCTTCACTGCAGGTTCCCCCATTGTCTCTTCTTCTGGAGGGAGTAATGGGCCCCCTTTGGGAGCAGCAGCCCAGTGGGGGAGGGGGAGGGAAGTCCCTGCTCCTCGTCCTAGGCCCAGCTGGGAACCAGGTGCCAAGACCACCAACCAGGAGGAGAGCTGCTGGAAGGGGCTTAGCCATTCTGTTCTAAACCCCTTATTTTGCGCAGCGGGGAAAGGAGGCCCAGCAGGGTGGCAAGAGGCACCCCAGGCTCCTTGATCAGAGACCGTCAGGCTCCACTCAACCCCCCAGGCCGGGAAGGGCTCTGCCCCGCCCTCCCTCCGCCTGCTCAGCAGCTCCCGCCCTGCGCTCCCCCGGGCATCGGCGGCGCCACCCCGCTAACGGGAAGGCTGCAGCGCGGAGTAAACTTGACTCATTCCTAACATTTACAGAGGGTCACTTATTAGCAGGACGTCCCGAGAGGCGCTGGGGCGTAATGGGTTCCATCTGTGGACGGGTGCCTGCAATGGGCCGCGGCCCAGCTGGAGCCGGAGGGGGGCGCGGGGAGCGCGGGGGGAGCGCAGGAGGCGTTCAGGGGGACACGGGGGGTGCGGGGGCTGCAGGGGAAGCAGGGGGCGAGGAGGGGGGGCTGGGGGGAGCGGGGAGCGCAGGGGGCGCGAGGGCTCGGGGCACTGGGGAGCGCAGAGGGGGGAGCGCAGAGGGGGGCGCGGGGGACGCAGGGGTCGTGCAGGGGGGCGGGGGACGCAGAAGGGGGCGCCGGGGAAGGAGGGGGCGAGAAGGGGGGCGCAGGGGGACGCAGAGGGGGGCGCCGGGGGCGTAGAATGGGCGCGACTTTGGAGTGTGAGGGCAGCGCCGCCCCCACGGAACCACCCGGAGGAGAGAGAAGGGCTGAGGGAAGGAGCAAGCAGGAGAGAGGCAGGGATGGGAGCGGAGGGGAACGAAGGGAAGGTGGGGGTCGGCGTGACCGGAGGCCTGTGCCGCCAACCTAAGCGCTTAGGACCCCGCCGACGCTGCTTCCTTCCCCACGGCTCCAGGGTGGTCCTGAGGGTCTGCACCACCCGCTCCCCAGGCCCCTCCCGGGGACTCTGCGCTGCCACCTGCGCCAGCGGGTCCGGGCAGGGCGTCCCCTCCGCGACCTGTGGGTCCTTCTGGGCCTGCCCGTTTCCCGCCCGGGCCTCTGCGGGGTGGGCCCAGGCTGTGGCCCAGCGTCCGCTGGAGGCTTGTATTCTGGAAGGCCTCGTAGTGGGAGGGAACACCAGGGCTGGAGGTCACTTTCCCCTAAGGCTCCAGACTCACAGTTGAGCCCGGCTCATATCTCTTCCTCCTGCCCCCATCACCCTCTTCAGCTCAACCCGCATTAAAGACCCCAGGGAGGTCATAGCCCCTGCGTGGAGCTACGCTAGGGGTAGCTGGCCCACTCAACTCGATCCTGGCCCTGAGAGGGGTGGCCCAGCAGGGAGAGCCAGCGGGTCCTCACTGCTGTGCCACCCCATTTGGTTGTGTGGAGAGGGACAGCCAAACCTTGGGGGAAATGTGGGCTCCCCATATCTCTGCCTCCGCAGGGTCAGAGCAGGGCTCCCCTCTAAAAGAGTTGGACTGGGGTCCTTGCTATGCCACCAATAAACAGAGACCGTGAGTGTGTTACCCCCCACCTCATGTCCCCATCTGTGAAATGGGAGCGTTGGCCATCCAGGCCCTCCTGGATCCCAGGGCCAGGGGCTGGGGCTCTGTGAGGGTGCAGTGGATGGACCACATGTGGCCTCAGCTGCCTGCCCCCAACTGGCCACCAGCCCCTGGGAAATGCAAGCTGCTGGAATCTTGCCTGCAGGCAAATGACCTCCCACCCTCTGATGGAATCAGAACCCTCCTGTGGATCCAGGGTCCCACCTGCACTTTGGCACTTGCTGGGGACTGGGGGTTTCAGGGCTGCTGCCAGAGCCTCTCCTCTTACACCCCTTCCCCATTCCAGGGTCTTGGCCAAGATCCTGGAATGGGGGGCCGGGAGGTCACCTTATCATACTCCATGCTGCAGATGGGGAAACTGAGGCCAGGGACACGACCCCAGCTCTCCACTGGGGTGGGGTGGAGCCAGAGTGCACCTGCCAGCCCGTACTGCCTGCAAAAGGCTTCCGCCTGCAGGGAGGGCGCAGGGACTCTAGGTCTGCACCAAAAAACCTGAGTCTTGGCTTTATCTGGAGGCCACACTCTTGTGCTGATTCCCATCCCTGCACCTGGGGCATGACCTTGGAGATGCTGTCAGGGGTCAGAAGCCTTGGAGGGAAATCCCCCACACCCTCGTCAAAGCCACCTGAAGCAGGGACGGTCAGGGGCCTGCTGAAGCTCAGATCCAAGCGTCACTGGCCCCACCAGCCCTCAGCAGCCCCACCACCCCTGTCGTCCCATCCTGCTTGGACAGCTGCCTGAGCTGGGGGTGGGAGGGGGACGGGGAGGGGGAGCATGTCCATCGGGACCCTCGCCCACCCATCAGCAGGCTCCTCGGTCAGCCTGGGTCACCCTCATTGAGGGGTGGACCCCCGAGTGAAGGGTGGGGTGGAGGGCGAACCTCCTGAGTGAGGGGTGGGATGGAGGCAGCTCCCAGCCAGAGGGTGGAGGGTGCCTTCCCTGAGCTCCAACAGTGCCCCCGTGTGGCCGCGAGGAGCGCTGCAGGGGGCTGCCAGGTCCTGCTGTTGTAGAACGGAGGCTGGGGCTGGGGGTTTGGATGGCATCAGGGACCAGTGCTCAGTGGAAAATGAAAGATGTGTGTCCACGAGAGTGAAGGCACGCGCCAGCATCGGCCCGCAGGGTTCTCCGCGCTCTCCACTTGCAAACGTTTTCGCATCCATTGTCCTGACCTGCACTGGAGGCTTCTGGCCTCCACCTTAATGGGTGAGGAGGGTGAGGCTTGGCACCTCTGAGACTTGCTCAAGGGCACCTGCTCAGCAGCAGCGTTAGGACTGGGACCCCAGCCTTGGGCCCCTACTCGCGCACAAGGGTGGTCACTGATGAGCCTTCCCAGCGGCGGTGTCTGGACTTGGCTCTGCTGCAGTTCTCCTCCCCTGTGTGCCCCCTCCCCAGCCTGAGCAAAGGGCAGGGAACCAAGCAGCTTCCGGGCCGGGCAGCAGCCCCTTTCCTCCTGTGTCTGAGCCCAGCCATGCTGCAGCTGCTGCCTTTCTCTCCTGGGCCCTCCATGGCCCTCCCAGCATCCCTGGGCGGGGAAGTCTGGCCTTGCCAGGAGCAGGCACAGCTTGAAGAACACATCTGAGGACAGGGCCTCCGGCCAAGTCCAGCCACCGGAGGTCTGCTTGCCGTCCTTCCGCAGCCCAGCCTGCCGCAGAGAGGGCCTTGGGCTGGGTGGCCTCCTGCCAGGCTCCATTTCCTTAGGAAAAAGAGCTTCTCTGTGGCTGGGATAACACCTGGCCTCCAAAACGCTGTATTTCAGCAACTGCTCAGTTTAAGTCTCTGTGTTTGTGGAGCACACTCTGGGCCTGGGCATCACCCAGGAGCAGGAACATGCCTCTGTGGGTGTCAGTTTGCTCCTCAGGTGATGATAAATCTAGGCCACCCCTGTAGGCAGGACCCCGGCCGGCCAGGCATTGAGGCAGGGATTGTGGATGGGGAGAGACAACTTATCATTTCCTTCTATGCCCCCAACACAATGCTTGGCACACAGACAGGCTTGGACACAGCACACTGCTTGGAAGACTGAGAGCTCAGCTGGAACTTCCTGAGGTCCGAATCACCAACGGCAAAATGACTCAGAACAAGGAACTTGAAGAAGGCAAGGACCCTGTCTTTCCTGTTTGTCCCTGTGTCCCTGGTGCCCACGCAGGCTTCCTGGGGGAGGTGGGATAAGAAAGAACCCACCAGCTAGAGAGCCCGGGCACTGTGTCCATGTGGAGGGAGCTGTGGAAGCAAAGGTGGAGAGGATGCGTCTCCAGGGGTCTGTGCAGGGCCTGGGGGAGGGGCAGTGGGGATGAGGGTGGGTGGGGCAGAGGAGGAACCTGGAGCCAGACCGTGAGGGCCTCAAATGTTCTGTGGAGGATTGTGGGACACGATCCTTGGACCACGGGGCTAGTGGGGGTTCCTGAGGGGGAGGATGGGCCCATGTCGTTAGTACAGTGGCTCCGGCTGTGCCTGACAGGGCCTGGATGCGGCCTGGGAGATTTGGAGATGGGCTGAGCATCTGCTTCTGGCTTGCTTGTGACAGTGTGGAGCTCGGTGACGGGCACCATGGCCTGGCTACTTGGAAACCATCCACCGCTCCTGTCCTGTGGTGGGGACTCTAGACTTGGGCCCTCGGGATCTCCTGAGTGATAAGCGTGTCTTTTGTTGGCCTATGAGATGACTGATGGCCAGGGCCCCTGGATAGCCGCAAAGAAGGGGCTGGTTACCAGAAAGACCACGGCACGATTAGTGCGTTGGTGCTTTCAGCCCCACACCCTGACATCTGGGGAGGGGAGAGGAGCTGTCTCTGGAGCTGATCACCAACGGCCAATGATTTAATGAATTTTGCCTACTTAATGAAGGTTCCATAAAAACCCTAAACCACAGGGCTGGGCAGGCTGGGTTGCTGAACACAGGGCAGTGCTGCGGGTGGTTGGTGTGCCTAGGGGCCTGGAGGCTCCGTACCTGCCGCCTGTACCTTGACCTGGGCACCTCTCCTTCTGGCTAGTCCTGAGTTGTGTCCTTTATAATAAACCAGTAATCAAATGGGAAAGTCACTTCCAGAGTTCTGTGAGCTGTTCCAGCAAATTATCAAGTTGAGCAGGGGGTTATAAGAACCCCTAATTCATAGCCAGTCAGACAGAATACGGGAGGCCCAGGACTTGTGATTGGCATATGAGGTGGGGCAGCTTTATGGGACTGAGTCCTTAAACTGTGGGTCTGTGCCAGCTCTGGATGGTTAGGGTCCGAACTGGATTGAATTGTAGGACAGCTAGTTGGTGTCCAGAGAGCTGGAGAATTGGCTGGTGTCAGGAAAAACCCACACATTTGGTGTTAAAAGTGGTGTGAGTAACAACAGTTCAGACAGGTAAACCTTGCTTGGAGGGAAGCGTGTACGTTAGAGAGGAAAAAAAGTGGGAGGGTAAGACGGCGCGGCTACTATGGAAGATGGCATGAGGGGTCTCCACAAAATTAAATGTAGACTCTCTGCGCGATCCAGCCATCCACTTCTGGGCATCTGCCCGAAAGAACGGAAAGTGGAGGCTCGAAGAAATATTTGTACCCCGAGGTTCACAGCAGCATTTTCACAGTGGCCGACAGGCAGAAGCCACTCAGGCATCCACTCAGAGATGAATGAATAAACAGAGTGTGGTCCCTCTATGAGTAGAATATTACTCAGCCTTAAAAAGGAAGGAAAGGCTGGCGCCTGCTACAACATGGGTGGACCTCGAGGGCGTAATGCTCAGTGAAATAAGCCAGCCACGAAGGGACAAATACCATCTGATCCACTTAGACAAGGCTGCTAGCGTCATCGACTTCGTAGAGACAGAGAGTAGGATGGCGGGGGCTGGGAGAGCGGGGAATGGGGCGTGAATGTTGAATAGGGGCAGAGTCTCAGTTTGGGAAGATGAAAGTTCTGGGGCCGGGTGTGGCAGCTTACACCTGTAATTCCAGCACTTTGGGAGTTTGAGGCGGGCACATCACTTGAGGTCAGGAGTTCAAGACCCTCCTGGCCACCATAGCGAAACCTCGTCTCCACTGAAAATACAAAAAATAACTGGGCATGGTGGCGTGTGCCTGTAGTCCCAGCTACTGGGGAGGCTAAAGCAGGAGAATTGCTTGAAGATGGGAGGGCGGAGGTTGCTGTGAGCCGAGATCGCACCACTGCACTCCAGCCTGGGCGACAGAGACCGACTCTGTCTAAAAAAAAAAAAAAAATTCTGGACTTGGATGGTGGTGATGATGGTTGCTCGACGCTATGAATGTGCTTAGTGCTACAGAATTGTTCCTAAAAATGGTTAAAATGGTCAGTTTTATGTTATGTATATTTTCCCACAATTTAAAGAAAAATGAAATTTTTATTTTTTAAAAAATTTATTTTATTTTATTTTTTTGAGACAGGGTCTCGCTCTGTCTCCCAGGCTGGAGTACAGTGGCGCGATCTTGGCTCACTGTCACCTCCGCCTCCTGGGTTCAAGCGATTCTCCTGCCTCAGCCTCCCGAGTAGCTGGGATTACAGGCGCCTGCCATCACGCCTGGCTAATTTTTGTATTTTCAGTAGAGACAGGGTTTCACCATGTTGGCCAGGCTGGTCTCAAACCCCTGACCTCAAACGATCCGCCCGCCTTAGCCTCCCAAAATACTGGGATTACAGGTGTGAGCCACTGCGCCCAGCCAGAAAAAAAGAAATTTTTAAAAAGGCTGAACAATCAATGAGTCAAGTACATTTTTCCAGAAGTGAGATGAAGAGCAAACCCAGAGAAACTGAAAGCAAAAGAAGAATGCATATATGTAGGTTAAAGGAAGAATGCATACGTAGGTTAAAGGAAAAAATGCATATGTAGGTTAAAGGAAGAACGCATACGTAGGTTAAAGGAAGAAAGCATATATAGGTTAAAGGAAGAGTGCATATGTAGGTTAATGAAACACAAGATAAGAATACTATGAGGAGGATCGGTACGTGGCTAGTATCAGAAACGAGAAAGGGGATGCCACTTGGGGGCAACCACTTCCTCCCCACTGTGCCCAGGACTGGGGTTCCGGACCCAAGGCTGTCTGGAGTCCTGGGAAACCCCTATCTCGAGCACCCCAGCAAAGAGGGACAGCTGGTTACCCCACGGATCCTGCAGACATCCAAAAGACAGGAAGAAGATATTGTGAACAACTTTTGCCAATAAACTTGAACATTTGGATGTAATGGACAATTTCCTAGAAAAATAGCACGAATCAAAACTCAAGCCAAGGAACCGGAGTCTGAGGAGCCCCCAGCTCTGAGGGGACTGGGCTTTCTGTTTTGGGTTCCTCATCCGGGACTCTGCGCCGCGCTTCTCCACCAGCTGCGGGTCTGGGTGCTGGAGATTCCGAGGAAGGGCACACCCCCACCCCTCGAGGCAGTCACAGATACCCCCCACTTCACGTGTAATTTCAGGGGGCTTTGCGCTCCCCAAGTCCAACTTGCTCACCCCAGGGACAGAGGTTGAGAGTTTCCAAGCCTGCCCCCTTACGTCCAATTCCAGCTCTGGGGTGGGGGCATTCTGGGGTGCTGTGCAGAGGTTGCTGGGGGGCTTCCAGAGGAGGGGAGAGCGGCTGTGGCCGGAGGAAGAGGGATGTCAGAGAGGCTCCTCTGGGCCTGGGAGCATGTTCACCATCCGTCCGGAGCCACCACTCCTGGTCACGGGGGAGCCTCCTGCATCCTCAAGCCATAGCCTTCCTCAGGCCCTGCAGTCTCCCAGCTGTAGCTGGAGGGTGGAGGGTCCCTATGGTTCTGCCGCCCATCTGGACAGGTGATCTGGGCGTCTGGCGCCCGCCTGCTGCCTGCTCATTCTGGGCTAATGGCATCAAGATCTCAATCACTACAGCGAAAATAACAGGTGTCAGCAGGGCGGGCAGAGCTGACTTCGCTGGGGCCTGCGTAGCCTCCAGATGAATTTCCCAGAGACAGTGGGAATTTGGGAGCAGGCAAAGCAAAGCATCTCTCAGCCACATTTGCACAGCGCTCATGCCCCCGCCTGATGTCAGCACCGGCCTGGGTTTCCCCCTCAGACCAGCCGCTAACCACAGCAGCTCCCTCCAACCCTTAAGCCTCAGCTTTCCTGACATCCGAGGGGATGAGAATCCTCACAGGGCTGCAAGTGTCCTGTAAACGTAGTGTGCTGGCTCTCCAGCCTCCATTCACCAGCCCTGCTCTCAGAACTCATGGAGCTGACACCCAGGCAGAGCTGGCCGAGCTCCAGGTGGAGGAGGTAGAGGTCACCCCAGGGGGAGGAGGTAGAGGTCACCCCAGGCGGAGGAGGTAGAGGTCACCCCAGGCGGAGGAGGTAGAGGTCACCCCAGGCGGAGGAGGTAGAGGTCACCTCAGGTGGAGGAGGTAGAGGTCACCCCAGGCGGAGGAGGTAGAGGTCACCCCACGGCACTGCTTTGTCTTGTTGCATCACCTGATTCAAATATCCTGCCCTCGAGTCCTCGTGCAGCCCTGTGGGTGAGCAAACCCTTCGTCTACCCTGTCACTAGGTCACCTGCACCAGCTGTGGCCATTTCTCTTTTCAGGTGACCTGTATTGTTTGGATAGGGCCATGTCAGCCTGCCGTAGCATAGTTTTGAGATGCTAAGAGCTGGGTTAACAAACAACCGTGAGTAAGCCAGTTCATCAGGGGTTCTCTGGGATCCCGAGGGGTCCGTTGGAGGTGGGGGCGGCCTGGCTGCGGTGGTCAGCAGCAGGTGACGGCAGTGCAGGTAGGAGGGATGTCTGAGGTGGGACCGCAGGCTGGGTCCTAGGTGGGCTCTGGGAAGTAGGGAGGCAAGGGGAGAGGGACACGGGACAATTCCCAGCCACCGTTGTCACGCACCAGGTGCTATGAAGACAGAACCAGAACATCTGGAAGCCAGAGAATAGACACTAGGGCTAAGCCACAGCCTCCCACAAATGTGCAGCAATGGGAACACCACCCCAGAGAGGCCCTGCTGGCCCCCACACTTTGCCATGGGAGGGCAGTGAACGAGGTCCCGGAATGTCAGCACCAAGGGCTGTCTGCCCGTCCCCACCCCAGTGTGCAGCCTGCAAACCTGTGGCTGCCAGGGACGCCAGTCACCTGAACGTCCACAGCCAGCCCTGGCCCCGGGCTCTCCCTCCACCCTGCAAACCGGCTACAAGGGATGCCGGCCACCTGAACGTCTATAGCCAGCAGTGGCCCCGGGCTCGCTCTCCCCAGGCTCTCTCTCCTGGCTGAAGGCTGCCTGTGTGTGCGTGCAGGTGTGCCTGCTTGCATCCGTGACTGGCTGCACGCTCAAGGCAAACATGTGAGCAAGTGGAAAGTGCCCCGGGAGGCAGGAAGGTGCCTCCTGGCCACCCCCTCTCTGTGCCGCGTCCCTTCCAAAGTGCCCTGGCAACTTGCTCACAGGAGGGTGCAGGGAAGTGACCGCCCCACTGACCTGGATCACGGTGTCCAGCCCCAGCAGGGGCTGTTGGGAGGCATCCCCATTGCCAGGCTCACTGGAGGCAGAGCTCATTGCAGCCCAGAGCGCAGGACCCCAGAGAAGGCTGGGCTTTGCTACCTGGCAAGTCTCCTCCAACTGGCCAGGGTCTTCCTTGGTGCATGGGCCCCACACCTGTGTGGCACCTGGCTCTGCAGTCCTGTTTCCCGAGCCTGGGCACCCAGTTGCTCTTGCCCTATGGGTAAGACAGTATGGCCAGCTGAGCCCGTAGGCGTTGCTGTGGCAACCGGGACGCTGAGAGCTGCGTTTCCCTGGAAACAGGAGTGCAGGACCCTGTTGCTATGGGGACAAAGGAACGCTGTTGGCTGGAAGCAGTTTTGCCTGGAGACCTGGCGACGCCCTGGGTAAAACTGTCTACCTGAGCAACGGCATCTGGGAGGGGCTGGCCTTTCCCCCAGACACCCCCTCCCGCATTCGCTCCAGGGGGAGCCGTGTGCTTGCTGGACACACAGCAGGCAGAGGCAGCACGCAGATCACTGGTCTTCCTTGATCTGGACTCATAAACTATGACTTTTGAAAAACATTTGTCAAAGAACGTAGTGATCGTCACAGGTGGTGGACTGAGGCCTGGAGAGGGACGCTGCCTGCCTGAGGGGCAAAGGAAGCTCGCCTTCCTGGCCTTGCACCTGTGAGTCCTTCTGGAGTCTGACTCCCGCTAGAGCCCTTCAGAGTCACCTGCCCATGGGTCCACCCTTGCCCCGGGAAGCTGCACTGTTTCCCACCCTCTGGAACCGGAAAGGATCGCCAGCTGCCCTGTCCGAGGGGGAGCAGGCCCTGGTCAGCATGCGTGGTGGAGGGTCTGCAGAACTTGCCCACGGCTTCCCACCCCAGGGGCTGCCAGGGGCTGTCCAGATGCCAGGGCAGGGCAGCTTCCCATAGATGAGGCAATGGGAGGGAAGCAGGGCCATGCCTGCCATCTCCAGGCCGGCTGTCCCTGCAGACGCAGAGCTCTGTGGCTTGGAGCCTGGGCCTCCCAGGGCCTCAGATGAAGTCAGGTGCCTGGCAGGCATCCATGCCAGCATTTCTGCCCCATTCCACTCCTTCTGGGGCTCCTCATTCTGAGCTGGGACCTCCTTGAGCTGATGCTGGCAGGAGTCCCTCTGGGGAAGGGACAGCCGCAGAGGTGGGCCCTGCAGCAGGAGTGGCTGCCCTCCCATGAAAGGCTGCCCTGTTCAGGGGCCTCTGGGGATGGGTACATCTCCGAGTCTCTCAGAGACCCAGGTTCTTGGAGCCAGCCCAGGAGACTGGGAGGCAGCCTGCCCAGCAAGGCCACAGGGGCCTGGGCAGTGGAAGTGGATGCCAACTTGGGGGACCAGCATGTTTGTCCCTGGGGCTGCCGAGAGAGGGCCTGAGGGCCCAGGCCACCTCCTCAGAGGCGAAATTCAAGAAGCAGAGGCACCTGTACTCAAAAGGAGCCCTCCCAGAGAAACGCCTGTGCTCTGTTCACCCCCACTCCTGAGGACAACCTCCAGGGTGGCCCTGCAGGGACAGGCCAGGCTTTCTGGTCAGACATGGCCCCATGGGCATCTGGGCTGGGCTTCACTGGACAGTCCCTGGAGGGCCAGGGGCCTGGGCAGTCCTTCTGAGCCTCGTGCTTCTGGCCCAAGCATGACCTCTAGCTCCAGGTCCAGACTGAGGACACTCACTCCATGGGCTGGGCCCCTCCCTGAGCAGCCTCCAGATCCCCCAGGGACCCAAGACTGCTTGTTGCCCACCCTCAGAGTCCTGGGAGGCCCTGTGGCCATGGAGAGTCCTGCCCTCCATGCCTCAGCCTGAGTGGGGAGGGGCAGCGTTTCCTGCTGGGACTCCGCTGAACTCCCCTGAGGTGGGTCAGGGCTTAGAGGGTGTGGCCCTGGCCTCTGGTGAGAGTTCCTGCTGGGGGCAGGGTGGGTGGAGTGAGGAAGGGGCATCCCTGTGGACCTGTGGACGGCAGGGCGGGTAGAGTGAGGAAGGGGCATCAGTGTGGACCTGTGGATGGTGGGGAGTGGCTGGGAGGCTGATGTCATCTCCCATGCGGGTGTCTTGGATTGGTGGAGATAAGACCTCACATGCCAGAAGCAAGTCCTGTGTCAGTCCTGACACAGATGCCCATGTTCAGGGGCGGCCCGGTGGCCTGAGTAGGTGTGTTGGAGAGACGCCCTGACCTGAAGCTGTACATCCAGGCCAAAGGTGACGTGCACTGGGCCCAGCCAGGTGGAGGCACCGCCTGTGGCCTCTGCAGGTGACGGCTCTCAGGAGGGCCGGTGGGCAGGGGCTCCCATCTGTGTTTAATTTTATTTTTATTTATTTATTTATTTTTGAGATGGAGTCTTGCTCTGTCTCCCAGACTGGAGTGCGGTGGCGCTATTTCCGCTCCCTGCAACGTCCGCCCCCCCAGGTTCAAGTGATTCTCCTGCCTCAGCCTCCGGAGTAGCTGGGATTAGAGGCACTCGCCACCATGCCCAGCTTATTTTTGTATTTGTAGTAGAGATGGGGTTTCACCATGTTGACCAGGCTGATCTTGAACTCCTGACCTCAAGCAATCCTCCCGCCTTGGCCTCTCAAAGTGCTGGATTACGGGCGTGAGCCGCCGCGCCCGGCCTGCCTGAGTTTTAGAAAGTTCCTTCTGGCTGTGGAGTTCCCCTGGAGAAGATCAAACGTGAGGATGGGATTTTGTCGGTCCAGGTGGGCATCGCCTGGGGCCTCTGTGCCATCTGGGGTGGGCGTGGCCGCCTGCAGTTGAGCCTCCCCTGCCTGCAGCAGCTCCAAGTCCATGATTTTCCCAGATGACCTCCCGCGCCTCTTCCTCAGTCACTGGAGGTTTGCCCAGGGAAGAGGGATTTCCTGGGAGAGTCCTGGTGAACCATGAAGCTTGGTTCCCCCTCTTGGTGGGGCCCTGACCCAAGGCAGGCCCTCCTTGCCGCCTACCTCCTCTTAGCCTTGGGGTCCCAGCTGCTCCACCGGACACGTCCTCGTTTCTTTGCCACTTCTCCCCCTTTGCTGCTTCTCCCCCTTAACCCTGCCCCTCCGTGGCTGTGCAGGAAAGCCCATGCCTGCCGGCGGTGGCCCGGATTCCCCCCAGGATGCCTTTCCAGGACACGAGGGCTGGCCCAGCCCCGTGCATGCCCCCAAGGCCTCACTGCTGGGCGTCCATTATGGGGCTCCCAGACCAGGGCCATGGCTGGACTAGAAGAAGAACCGGCAGGGTAGGCCTTGGCTGGAGCCTGGCTGGGCCCCCAGGGAACGTCCTGGGACAGTGGAGGATGGGATAGAGGGTCCTCTCCGAGTGCAGGCATTCTGTGGGGTGGGCTCTCGGGAGGGCAGGGCTCGGAGGGCCCTGCCCAGTCCTGACCCACAGCCTGATGGGGGTTGAGCTCTTGTTTTCTGGACCTCACGCCTCCCTCCCCGGGACTGGGGAAAGTACTTGGCACCCATGGCCATTCTGGATGCGGTCCTCCTCGTCCTGCCCGACCTGCCTGGTTTCAGAGGCTGAGGAAGAACCCTCCTGGGCTCAGAGGAACACCTGTCTGTAGATACACCATTGCCGGTTTTGTCATTGTTCCCTTGAAACAGGAAACCTTGCTTATCCTTATCAAGGATAACCTTGTATGTCCTTATCAAGGAGATAAGGAGTTACATACAGCCTTATCTCCTTGGGAACAGTCCCCAGTCCTGGCTGTGCTGGGCCCATGTGGGGACACAGGAACAGACGATGAGCAGGCACAGACACTCTGGCCGCCGGGCACCCACACAGCCGGCCATGGGTGTCTTTTCCTGTCTAGCACCAGCAGGGGATGTGCCTTGGACAGAACCCAAGGAGGCTGTGACCCAGGTCGGCCCCGGGGAGCCACGGAGCCACTCCTCTCGAGCAGTCACTGGCTGTCCTCTCAGACAGTCTGTGCTGCCAGGTGTGGACTTGGCTCTGAGCAGGAGACGCTGGCCTTGGGGGTGCAGAGTCACCAAATGAGCTGAGACAGTGATGGACAGCAGGAAAGATCCCAGTGTGATTACGGCAGGACGGGCAGCCCTGGAGGCTGTGAGGCTGAGACAGAGGGCGCCACATTCTGTCCACCGGCTACCCTCTCTGCGGAGCTGCCCTGCACAGGAACTTTCTTCAGAGGGCATGGAAGTGCCACCCCATCCTGCACACAGCAGCCGAGTGGCACCATCCCACCCCCATCTGTTGGGCGTGGACAGGAGGCCAGCTGAGGGCAGGGGTGGTGGCTGGTGAGGCAAGTGGTCTGATGCGGGAGAACAATGCATTTGGTGTGATTTTCAAGGTCTTTTCCACTCTCCTGAAAGGAGAGACCAGCTGGATACATGTACTGGGTTTTAGGGGGAATCCAAATGGTTGTGGGGGCAGGCAGGTCCTGAGAGGTTCTGTGGGGTGGGAGAGAAGACCTCGCTCTTCACCCACCCCGTGTTTATCCACGTGAGGGGTTGCCAGTGGATGCTGCCGTGGGCAGGCCCTGGGGGACCTGGGTCCTGGGAGAGGCTGCAGGGCTGGCTGGGGACCCTGCTCTCTGGTGCTTTCTGTCAGCGTGACAGAGGCTGAACACCACAGCACAGTAAAGAAAGGTGCCTGGGGAGGGACTCCTGTCTGGGGACAGGAGGAGGCTTGGGGCTACTGCCCTGCCCAGGGATCCAAAGGTAAGAGCCCAAGCCATACAGAGCTTAGAAGAAAATGCAGGGAAAAGCTTCATGACACAGGATTTGGCAGTGATTTCTTGGATATGACATGAAATGCACAGACAATGAAAGAAAAAAATAGATAAATTGAACTGCATCAGAATTTAAAACTTGTGCATCAAAGGATGCTATGAAGAAAGTGAAAACCCACAGAATGGGATAAAATATTTACCAATTTTATATCTGATAGAGGATTAGTATTCAGAATTTATAAAGAATTCTGGCCAGGCACAGTGGCTCACACCTGTAATCCCAGTATGTTGGGAGGCCGAGGCAGGTGGGTCACCTGAGGTCAGGAGTTCAAGACCAGCCTGGCCAAACCCCGTCTCTACTAAAAAAATACAAAAAAATTAGCTGGACGTGGTGGCGTGCGCCTGTCATCCCAGCTATGCAGGAGGCTGAGGCATGAGAATTGCTTGAACCTGGGAGGCAGAGGTTACAGTGAGCCGAGATGGTGCCACTGCACTCCAACCTGGGTGAGAGGAAGACTGTCTAAAAAAAAAAAAAAAAAAAAAAAAAGAATTCCTACAACCCAACAACAAGAAAACAACAATTAAAAATGAGCAAAAGACCTGAACAGACATTTCTCCAAAGAAGATACACACACAGCCAATAGGCATGTGAAAGACACTCAGAGTCGCCTCATCCAAGAAATGCAAATCAAAACCACAGCGCGTCAGCACTTCACAACCCCTGGGATGGCTCTTACCCAGAAAGCAGAGGATGAGTGCTGAGGAGGACGTGGAGAAGCCAGGGCTCTCTTGCACTGTGGTGGGGACGGTGTGACAGATCCTCAGAAAATTAAACAGAGTTCCCATATGATCCAGGAACCGACTTCTGGGCATATACCCCAAGGAACTGAAAGCAGAGACTCAAAGAGATATTCGTACCCCTGTGTTCATAGCAGCATTTGCACTGCAGCCGATGGTGGAAGGAGCCCAGGTGTCTGTTCACAGATGATGTGGTCCGTCCCCACTGTGGAACATTACTCCGCCTTTAAAAGGAAGGAAATTCTCACACATGCCACAATCTGGAAGAACCCTGAGGATATAACGCCAGGTGAAATAAGCGCGTGCTAAGGCTGACGCTCACCTGAGGTCCCAGGAGTCAGTGTGGAACGGGCACAGAGTCTCAGCTTGGAAGATGAGACGAACTCTGGAGACTGACGGTGACAATGGCCGCACGGCAACATGAATGTTCTTAATGGCGCTGAGCCGCACGCTTAAAGGTGGTCAAGATGGTAAAAGTTATGTTTATTTACCAAAATGTAAAAAACTAAAACTCCAACCAGCAAGCAAAACAAAACCCACTGTGGCCAGCACCTGGGGAGACCTAGAGGGTTCCCCCACCCAGCTGCATGTTCCAGGGGAGCTGCAGCCTGTGGTCTGGCCCTGAGCTGGCGACTGGAGCCCTGGACAGACGGAGCTGGTGTCCCCGTGTGCCCAGGTGAGCAGTCTCCATGCCACCACTGAGAGAACACCCCCTTCCCCTCTCTCACACCGCCCTCCACCCAGCCCTGTGCCGTCGAGCTTCCTTCTCCCCAGGACCCCTGCCCACCCCCGTCCTAGGCTGAGCCTGCCTCAGAAAAATGAGTCTGCTCCAATGTCTGCTCCCCACTGGTTTTTCCAGGTGAGGGATCAGCCCACCCTCAGCCCCATGCGGCTCAGCTCCTCAGGGTGGTCCATAGTAACCCCCAGCCCATGACCCACAGATGCATCTCCCGACCCCACCCACCCCGCCACACACCTGACTGTTTCCCAGCTGAGCAGACCCCAGTCCTCTCCGTCCACCTGGGGCTTAACTGTCCATCACCTCCTTCCTCCTCCAGCCCCTGCTTCTTTGCTTTGCTCCTCCCAGCGGGGGTTCACCCCTACCGCTCAGTGCTGCTCCGAGGGGGGCTGCCATGCTTAGCAGTGGAAATACAGGGATCCCTGTTATATTCCAACTCCAGATCAACAACAATAAATGTTTGTGTGCCATGCAAATTAGATTTGAACTTCAGATTAATCCTAACAGCTGAGCGTCCTGCATTTTATTCGCCACCCTGATGCAGAGTTAGGCCGTGAAGGGGAGGCCGCAGGGGCCGGGCATGTACTCTGAGAGTCAGGACGCGGGTTTGTCCCGTGTGGTGAGCATTGCAGCTTTATCCTGAAGTCCAGACTGCTCATGTCAGCATGGAAACTGCTTCCCCGCAGAGGCATCTGCGTAAAGGGCATCTGGTCGCTGGGTGGCTGGATTCTGTCTGAGAGTCTGTCTCCTGTGGATTCCTCACTGTCCATTGAGGACCTGGAGCCCAGGTGGGGCAGTGATTTGCTCAGGCCACACAATGGTGCCAAGCTCGTCTGCTCAAGTCTGACTTTTCTGCATCCGCACCTGAGCCTGAGCAGGCCTGGTAGGTACTCTGGGCACCTTGGCTGAATCGGACCACAGTGTCCTGGAGAGAAGTGCCCGATGCAGAAGGGTCTCCTTCCCGGAGTACTGCAGGCATTGGTGGCTGGTGTAGACCTCGGCTGGAGACTCCTGTCTTGGTTGCTTTTGCATGCCTGAGGCTGCACAGAGCTGTGCCCACTATTCCCGAACAGGTGGCTGGGCTAGGGGAGGGGCAGCGAGCACAGGGTCCCTGCAGGCAGCGTCCCGGCAGGGCTCCTGGCAAGTGGTGGTGTGGGGGCTGCTGACCGTGGCTGGCTGAGGAACAGCCACCTCCTGGTCCCCAGAACCTGTGAACAGGACCTTATAAAGCACAGGAGAGACTGTGGCCTTGCACGGTAACAGACTGAACCATGGGTGAATTGAGATCTTACGTGGTAACAGACTGAACTGTGGGTGAATTGAGGCCTGTGGGATGAGGAGATCATCTGGGATGGCCTGGTGGCCCTAAATGGTCTCCCCAGTGTCCTTGTAAGAGAAGCAGAAAGAGAGAGCACAGCTGCCCACAGGAGAGGACCACGTGAGGATGGAGATGGAGAGACATGGCCAAGGAACGTGGCTGCACCGGAGCTAGGAGAGGTGGGAGCTGTGCTTCCCTGGAGCCTCCGGAGGGAGCTCGGCCACATAACACCATGCTCTTGGACGTCTGCCTCCAGAGCTGTGAGAATTCACTTCTGTCATTTAACCTCCACTGTGGTCTGTCGCAGCCCTGGAAACATGCCCCTGCTGTGGGCTGCAGCTGCGTGGAGCCCCCACGGCTCAGGGTGTGCCCCTGCTGCTTCCCTAGGTTCAGCCCCGGGACTCTGTTCAGGCCGGAATGTCTGCTTCCCACCCCGCCTTTCCCAGCACATCTGGGACTTCCTGAAATACAGGATCCGTGCTCTGGCCCTGAGCTCTACTGAGACACTGAATCAACACCCATCTGAACATTTGCGGTTGCCACGGGTGCCAAGGAACCCCTTCTTGAGTTGCCAAGGCCCCAGGACATGTCTGGTTTCTCTGACCCTCCCCACCCTCACCACGCTGCCCTCCTGGGGTCAGAGTTGGAGTCCTGGGTGCACTGTGGCTAGTGGCTGCCTGCAGGCCTCTGGAGCACTTGGCCCTTTTGTGGTCAAAGCTGCCCAGCCGTCCAGGGCGGGCATCCACATCCCCTCCGTCAGCATCGGCTCTCCTCTCTCTCCCACAGGTCCAGCTTCCCGGGGACCTTTGCTTGTCCACAGTTCCCTGGTGTATTCCACATGCTCCTGTGTGCCCGGCATCGTGCCCGGCTCTAGGGTACACTGAGGAGTGTGACACCGTTCCAGCCACAGGGAGCTCACCATGTCATTCATCACCTGCCAGAGGGGCCAAGGGGCAAGGATGGGGCCTGACCCATCGGAGGCTCTGACCTCAGCTGGGGCACAGGTGGAGAGAGTGGGGTCCCTTGGGGCAACCAGCTGGGTTCAGCTCAGGAACTGGTGGGAGCCAGGAGGCCAGAGCCAGCGAAGGACAGGACAGGGTGTCAGCCAGGTGGAATCCCCTGCCGAGGAGAGGAGAGGGGGGACATGGTGTTGACAGCAGTGGAGAGGGGGCTTTAGGGGCAAAGGAGGATGCAAAGCCTGGGGGCTGCCCCCGAGGGAGAAGGGCCCTGCTCTGTGGCCACTAGAGGGAGCAGCTTGGGGGCCGAGGAGCCGAGCCCCTCATATGGCTCAGAGCCCCTGGGCACTTTGGGTAGATTGGGGTGGGGTCAGGGGGCTCCTGGGCGAATTCAGAACACCGGGAGGTTCCTGGGAAGGAGGAACTGGGACACTGAAGATGTCATCAAATCACAGACGTTGAAGCCAAGGCCAAGAACAGGCAGATGAGCTCCCTGGGCCACTGTGGCCGAGGGTGAGGGGCAGGACTGGGCTGTCCAGGAGTGCAGGGCCCCAGCTGCCCTGCAGCAGTGTCCACCTCCCTGCAGGCCAGAGTCCTGTGGAGACGGAGGACTGTGGCACACGGCTGTGTGTGGGGACCTAGGCAGGCCGTGTGGGTGAGGACCCAGGACAAATGGGGCCTTGAACCTGAATGGCTGCCCTCGGGGAGGGGGACACGTGCTCTATGCAACTCCAGGGAACAGGAGTGGGCCAGCTTGGAGGAGGGATATCTGTCTCTCGCTTGACCGTGGGCTACCCTGTGAGGTGGTGAGCTCCCTGTCCTGGGAGGCATGTAAGCAGAGACCCGCTCACTGGGCTGCAGCCCCTCACAGGGGCTTCCAAGCATCAGGAAGTGAGTGGCTGTTGCCCCCTGCCCCACCCCTCCTGGGATCCTGGTTCTGCCCACAGCTCTGACTCAGGTGCAGCTCCCTGGAGGGTGAGAGGCCCATGTGCGGTGGCTACAGGGGCAGCATCTCCATGACGCCCGTGTGGGGCCGTCTCCACGTTCACTGTTTGCAGACACCCCTGCGGCTGAGCACCCGATGCACTCGGCCAGCTGGCAGGGCCAAGGGTCGGTGGGGCGGCTCCCTGCTGGTTGGGACTTGCACGGCCCTGAGCAGGGAGGCGGGCAGGGCCGGCAGGGTGCCTGGCGCAGGTGCTGGAGGGGGATGGTGGGGCGAGTTTCTCCACCTGGGTGAGGTGGAGCCACGGAGACTGCTTCTCTCCAGAACCAGACCAGCTCCAGTTCCCAGGCTAGGTGAGTGCCAGCTCCTCTCAGGTTGGAGGCTGGGCAGGGTGGGGTGGGGTGGGGACTGGTAGCCCAGGGGTCCGGGGCCTAGATGGCTGGATGCACAGCTGGGGCAGAGGCAGGAGCCATGCCAGGACTGCGGCCGATGCGTGTTTGAGGTGTCTTCCTTTAAGCCGGGCACAGGTGTCTGAGGGGAACATTGCAGAGACGCAGCCTCCAGGTTCCCAGCCTTCCAGGCAGCCTTAGAGAGTCCGGGGCTCCCCCACAGCGGGGTCTGGGCAGCCACCGCCCTGCCTCCCCTTCCTCACTGAGCCACGGGGTGCCTTGTGTTCCCTCCAACCTGGCAGGGAGGCTGGGGCAAGGGGGCCTGATCCAGAGACCCGGCCCCCAGGCTGTGGGGAGGAGGGTGGAAGGAAGTCCATCAGCAACACACACAGGCTCCCATCCCAGGGACGGCACAGGCCAGTGGCAGTATTTCTCCAGGGACCCCAAGCCTGGCTGGGACAGGGGCCGTGCCTTGGGCCTAAGATGAGAGAGCTCTTCTGACGGGAGGGAGGAGGGTGGTAACGAAACCCAGCCTCCGCCTGCCCTGCGCGGCCCCTGTGACATTCCCAATTGCTGGGGACTGACTCACCCCCACTTCAAAGGCCTTAAATAGTTCAGCTATTTCACCTACCACACTGTGCCGTCACTCTGGAATTCTGCCGTGCGGGAGCTGAGGCCCCACCTGCAGACCTGCTGCTCACCTGGGCAGGTGCCTCCTCACAGCCCATCTGCACAGCTGGCCTGTGGAGTCCTCCTCAGGGGCCACTGGGCCTCACCTGCCGCTGTTGAAGGGATGCCTGCCCCTGCTCTCCCCACCTCAGCCATGGCCGTGCAGGTGCCCCTGTGGCACCACTACCTGCAGGCCATCCGGTCCCGGGAGGCGCCGCGTGCCCAGGACTTCCAGCGCGCAGAGAACGTGCTGCTCACGGTGCTGGAGCGCGTGCATGCTCTGGACCCCCGCTTCATCGTGGACTACTCCCGCGGCCTGGAAGCCTTCCAGTTCGCCCTGCGCTCCTCTGAGGACCCAATGGACATGGAGGTGCCCCTGTGGGTGGATGCCGAGGCTCTACTGATTGAGGAACCAGAGGCCACCCAGCAGGGGGATGGCCCTGAATTATGCCGCCTGGGTGTGCCCAGGGAAGGGGCTGGCCTGGAGCAGTGGACCACCGATGATACCTTCACTGCCTCCTCGGAGGGTGACACCAAGTGCCGTGGACACATTGTGCCCAGCAAGGTCCTGTGTGTCCTCAAGGGCCTGCTGGTGGCAGCCATCGTACACTGCAAGCACCACAGTCTCGTCGCGCCAGGTACAGGCACAGCCCACTCTGCACGCATATCTGTGTGTACCGAGGGGCTGCTGTGTGGGTGCTCACAGAGCTGTACCTGCCCACTGTGTGGGTGTCTGTGTGCAAGTGTGTGAGTGCACATGTGTGTGATTGCCATGTACGTGCACACAGGGTGGCGACTGTCCTCTGTGTGTGACTGCACGCACAGGCATGTGTGCACGTGTGTGACACTGTGCAAGTGTGGACAGCGTGTTGGGGCACAGAAGTCGGGAGACCTCACTTAGGTCTTCCAGCTCCAAACGCCTCTAAGAAGACAGATGATGTGTTCTGTGTTGTGTGTGTTTGCATGGGGTTTCCACGGCTGCCAGTCGTCCAGTGGCTGGAGTCTGGGGCAGCTGCTTCACTGGTGGCCTTGCAGGAGGGTCCCTCACACCGCTCTGGGCAGGCGGCTCTGTTGCCAGTCACAGCCTGTGACCTCAAGGCTCCCGGAGGCCATCGCATGCCCACTTCCAGTGTCTGACGATGTTGCACCAGGTGGGAGGGGTGTGTGTGTGCCTGCCTGCGTGTGCATGAGTGCAGGGGTGTGAATGTGTGCGCATGTGTGTGCCCGTGTCTTATCAGCTTATGGCTGAGTTGTCTATTGGTGTCTTGAGCCCCAAGTGGGCTCTGAGGCTGGGCTTCCGCATGGACCAGGGCTGGCCTCAGTCTCTCCTCTGGGGCCTTTTGTTTGTTTTTGAGACGGAATCTCACTCTGTCACCCAGGCTGGAGTGCAATGGCACGATCTTGGCTCACTGCAACCTCCACCTCCCGGGTTCAAGCGATTCTCCTGCCTCAGCCTCCTGAGTAGCTGGGATTACAGGCATGGGCTACCACGCCCAGCTAATTTTTGTATTTTTAGTAGAGACAGGGTTTCACCATATTGGCCAGGCTGGTCTCGAACTTCTGACCTCAGATGATCCGCCCACCTGGGCCTCTCAAAGTGCTGGGATTACAGGTGTGAGCCACAGCGCCTGGCCCACCTTTGGGGCCTTGTTGATATGGTCCAGGGTGAGTCTGAGCCCAGGGCTCCTTCAGCAGGGGCTGCCTGGATGGCGAGGGTGGCTGGGAGGACAGGGCTCAGCCTGTGCAGGGGCCAGGATGATGGGGACCCTGAGTGGTACAGACATCCTCCAGGGGGTCAGGTTGTCCTGGAAGGGAACTGGGGACTGGAACAGAATTTGTCACATGTGAGTCACCACGGTCCTCACAGGGCTTTGTTGCCTCGAGTCACCTCCCTAGTATTCATCTGACCCTCATGTCCTCCGTGAGGTCAGCGGGTGGGGTCAGCTCACCTTTGCGAGAGGCCGTGACCTGCTTGGGGCTGCCCAGCGCTGGGGCCTGCCTGGAGGCAGGGGCATCTTCTGTGGGTTCTGGGGAAGGGTGTGCCGCCACTGCTGCACACAGCCAGGCCTCCAGTCTGCAGTCTGGGAGGCCAGGAGGGTGGATTCTAACAGAAGCCCTCCCCAGACCTGTCTAGTGCCCTGGGGCGAGTGACTGACCTGACCTCTGGGGTGTCAGCTTCTGGTGCTCCCAGCCAGCCCTCACCCAGCCCCTCGGGCTTCCTGCCCCAGCATCTTCTGAACCTCTAATCATGCAGGCCGTGGGGTGGGTATTTCTATCTTCTTCTCGACCTCACTTGGCCCTGTCCCCACCTGTGAGACAGGCCCACCCACTGGGGTGAGCAGGAGGCCGTGCCGGGCCCTGAGTCGTTCGGATTTGGTCTAAGCCGCCAGGCTCCTCACACCCCCAGAGTGCGTCCTGAGAAAGCAGACCCGATACTGCAGGCCGCGCCTACGGCCCCCGAAGCTGTGCTGGGCTGGGCATGTGAGGAGATTCCAGGCATTGTTTCCTGACACTCACCTTAAAGGGGAAGTGGCAGCCTGGGTGACAGGGGTCAGGCTGCCCCCACCCTGGGAACCGGTGAGACCAGCCCGGGGCTGTGGCCTGTGGCTGGGCTGGTGCAGTTGTGGCTGCCTTCCAAGCTGCCAGGTCACGGGCAGCGAGCGTGTGTGGCCCACGGCAGATGAGGTGTGTGGCCACTAGAGGCGGCTCTGAATGGCAGGCACCTCACATGCTGCATGGGGGGGCCCCTCCTTCTCTTTCATTGATGGGAACTGAGGCCCCTGTGGGATGCGCTGCCCAGGCAGCAAGACCAGGGTTGCCCTGAGGTGGGTCCCAGAGGTGTCCCCAGAACTGCCCCACGGGAGATTGTGGGTGCTGAGGGGTCCACACAGTCAGGACCAGGCTCCCTCCGGAAGGGCCCTGGGGCGGTGGGATGGTGGGAAGGCAGGCCCCTTGCTCGCTCATGATGGGGACCTTTCCCAAGGCACAAGCCAGGATTCCCTTGGGGACACGCCAGCATGCTGCCTGGACCCAGCTCCCTGTGACCTGGGCACCCTGGCTGGACAGTACTGGGGAGGGGAGGGGCGGCCTCTCCTCTGGTCCCTGGGCCAGTGTTGGGTGGGGGCCATGTGGGTGTCTGCAGTCACCCTGAGTGACACCTCACCTCTTCATTCTCGGGTATTAATTTGTTTTTGGGGAGGTAGGGCGACTGAGGCAGAGGCCAGAGGGCCCCTGGACTCACCAGAATGCCTCCAGCCCCAGCTCCATTACACCCTGGAACAGGCCCTCGAGGGGCTCTGGGCTCTGTGTTAGGGAAGTGGGCACTGGGCTGGGTTCCGGGTAGGGTCCGAGGAGGGAAGGGAGTGGGAAACCTCTTGGCCAGAATGTGCCGCCTGTTGGGGACAGAGGCCATGGGGCTCTCGGGCAAGGGCTCCCTGGGAAGTGTAGGATCCAGACCTGGTCAGGAATAATGGCTGAGCTCCGTCACTTTGAGCTTGCTGGCCTGGGCAGCCCAGAAATGGGGGTGGCCGAGCTGGCTCCCCACTACTGGCAGCTGCCGCCGCCTCTTCTCTCCATGGGAACTGAGCCCCGGCCTGGGCTTGTCCCTCTCTCCCCAGCTGCCCCCATCATGTAGACTGGTCCCCTAGCTGGATCCAACATGGGCTTCCCATGCACGCAGTTGATTTGAGTGGCAGGGGGCTCTCAGGGAAGCTTCCAGGGGCAGGGGCAGGGGGCAGGGGGCAGGGGGCAGGGGGCAGGGGCAGGGGGCAGGGGGCAGGGGGCAGGGGCAGGAGGAGGTGAGTTCTGGGGAGGAAAGGCCTAGCTTCGCTCCACCCTCTCCAGCTCTGGAGTGGGAGCCCTGTGGCCCCAGCCTGGACTGCTGCTGCCTCCTTCCCCACAGAGAAGGCAGCAGAGACACCAGGGCCATCGTCAGGAGGTAGGCGGCTAGCTGAGGGCTGGGACTTCGTTCCCACGGCTGGGGCAGAGCGAGCAGGCTCAGGAAGGCCTGGGAAGGCACAGCAGGTGTGGTCCTGGGGTGTGGGGTGAGGGCGGTGCCTGGCAAAGGAAAACCTCACGTAGGACGCTGCTGTCATCACTGATGCTGCAAGTCGCTAAGCTGACAGTTGTGCTGTGGACTGTCACCATGGGGCAGGCATGGTGGCCAGCTCCTCACTCGGCTGAGGTCCAGGGATGGACACAGGTGTCTGAGGTTGGGGAGCTGCAGCCTGCAGGTGAGGGCCAGCAGAGAGGGCTGCAGGTGAGAGGTGATGAGGGGCAGGGGCCAAGTTGGCAGCAGGAGGAGGGTTGTGGAGTGTCCTGGGCGGGTGAGGCAGGTCGAGGGGGCTGGAGAGGTGATGAGGGGCAGGGGCCAAGTCGGCAGCAGGAGGAGGGTTGTGGATTGTCCTGGGCGGGTGAGGCAGGTCGAGGGGGCTGGAGAGGTGATGAGGGGCAGGGGCCAAGTCGGCAGCAGGAGGAGGGCTGTGGAGTGTCCTGGGCAGGTGAGGCAGGTTGAGGGGCCGGCGTGACTTGGGTCTTTGCAGGTTCGCTGAACGCAGCCAGCCTGAGGGAGGAGCAGCTCCACCTGTCCTTGCTGGTGTCCAGCGGCTGGAGAACAATCAGCTTCCACGTGGTGCCCGTGGTGAGAAGGAAGCTTGGGGTGCCTGTCCTGGAGGGGGCGCAGCAGATGCCCGGATTCCCCAAGGGCAGCTTGAGAAGGATCCTCAGCCAAGGGGTGGACCTGGTGCCGGCCAGCGCCCAGCTCTGGAGGTAGGCACACCCTCCCGGTCACAAGGTTCCTGGGGAGTGGGTAGGAAGGGGCCACCACCCCCATGCTCCCCCGGCCCCAGCCAGGAGAATCTGCAGGGTCCTCCATCTGCCTCTGCCCCCATGGGCATGTGTGTTCCACTGAGATTACTGGGGTCTCCGGCTGTAGGAAGGGTGAAAATGTGTCCTCTCCCAAGTGGAAAGGGGCCTGGTGGCATCTGACACTGGGTGATGAGAGACCTGGAATTGTGGACGGCTGCCCTAGATGGGACCTTTCACTACCCAGCTTTTGCTTGGGGCAGGAAAATAGCTGAGAGGTCAGGCAACCTGTCCAGGCAGGCAGGTTCCCAGAAAATCTTAGAGGGTTCCTACACAGTGGGGGTGCGTCCACATTGATGTCTGTGAGAGGGAGGAGAGGGGCACTGGGCAGAGGCTGAGCTCCCCTGGAGACCCCTAGCCAATGGCCAGGGACTGTACCCCATCCAGATCTGACACCACTGCAACAGCCCCTCAGGGTGGCTCACACCCCCTCACTTGCTGGAAGGATGGTTGAATCCACGCTTGTCAGTGGAGGGCTTTGCAAAGCTGGTCATGTCCCCCCTGTGGTTTTCCCCCGAAAGGAAAGGCTCAGCGGAGCGCCGCTCACCTGCCCTGCATTGCTGCTGACCCCTTCACGCGAGGCAGGGGCAGCGTCCAAGCTTGTGGAATAACTACCTGCCCGCCTGCCAAGGAAGGGGAAGGGCTGGGCTGGGTAGAGTCATTTTTGCAAGTAAATGGGAAAATGACATTTTTGGTGCCCCACGTCCTGTAGACTTGGCGGGGGAGGGGGACACTGGGCACGTTACTGGCCCCCGTTGCGGCTCTGTGAAGGGTGGGCCCATGAGGGTGCGGTGCCAAGGCTCCACCACCTCAGCCCATCCAGCATGCACACAGCAAGTCATCTGGTGTGAGCTGCTCTGAGCTATGGGCATGGGCGGGGCTGGGGTGTGGAGCAGAGATTCTGAGCCCATCGTGCGGCCACCCCTGGAGGCTGCTGCCCTGGGCTTCCTGAAGGGGCCATGGGTGGAGCTGTCACACCCCCGGGCTGGGTGGCTCCAACCTGGGCAGGTCTGAGAGGCACCTTCCTGTCTACACAAAGGGCTGGGCTGGCCTGGAGGCTCCTACATCCCTCCATATTCAGGGACAGGGAGTCTCCATGAAAAGCAGGCGTGCACACTGCACAGCTGATGACAGCAGCTCCCGAGAAGCCTGGGTTCCGGCTGGGTCCCACCAGCAGACACAGCACAGCACGACCCCGGCCAGGGCCTGAACCTCCGGGGCTCAGGAGCTCCCCATGCTGGGGGCCAACAGTGGCGGGGGCTGACCCAGTGCGTCTGTCTGGGCCCCAGGACCTCCACTGACTACCTGCTCACAAGGCTGCTGCGGGAGCTGGGCTCCCTGCAGGGTCATCGACTGGACAGCCTCTCCATCCTCGACCGGGTCAACCACGAGAGCTGGCGTGACAGTGGCCGGACTGACGGCCTGACCTTCGGCCACCTGAAGGTACCCAGGGCGGGACTCAGTGGGTTGTCTGTCACCAGGGCCCAGGGGTAGGTGCACCCAGGCTTGTCCCTCCTGCCAGCCCTGACTGGCGGGCAGCTGCTGTGAGTCCCGAGTCGGAGTTGGGGGGATTCTGAGAGCCTGCCCAGGTTCTGAGGAGGTGAGGCCGTGGCTCATGAGGGTCACAGGAATGTGGCTGTGGGTGCCGTGGTGCTGCAGGCTGGCCTTCGCCATCCCTGGGCCGTGACCTCGGAGGCCCTCCTGGCCCTGGGACACTGTTGGGTAGAATCTCAGGGTGGGGCCTCACAGAGCCCGGTGTTCCCGCCCAGCGAGCCTCCTCTCAGTGTCTGGGAATGTCACCTGGCTGGGACACCTCCCTCTGGGGGTTCCCAGGAGAGTCCAGGCACACCCTTCTCTCTGCTTCCTGGGCCACAGTGACATTCTGCAGAACCCTGTCCTTCTGGGGCTTTGTAACGTCAAATGCTGAGAAGAACAAGGAACAGGCAGGGGCCAGGGACTCCAACCCACCCCAACTCCGAGGAAGCAGGTAGGGGCTGTGCTGTCTTGGGGTCTGCTCGGCTGGCCCCTCCCTGGAGTGTGTGGCCAGCCGGGCGCTGCTCCACAGACGGGGCTGGCCCCTCCACCTGGCTCAGTGTTGAGGGAGAGGTGCCCCTCCTGGTGTCTGGAGTCCCTAGGTGACCTCTGGCCATGCCCTCTCAGGCCCCTATCTGACCTGGAGCTTCCAGCCCCCGTTGAGGTCGGATGCATGGTGGTTCCCAAGCCCCAAACTCAACTGCAGGGTGAGGGGCCGTGGGAGAAGAGGTTTTGAAAAGCCACTGTGAGACAGGGCCTGGGGCAGGATGGAGGGGAAGGGTATCTGGAGCGGCCGCAGGCAGCTCAGGTCTTGTGGTTCAGGCCAGGGGTCATGCGCACACAGGCTAGGACTGTGACAATGCCATGGTCCCCTAGGACTGTGACAATGCCATGGTCCCGTTGGGTTGGGCTGCAGGGGGTGAGTATGAGCTCAAAGGGGCAGAGGGAAGGAGAGAAAGGCCCAGAGGATGCTGGGAGCTGCAGAGGGCCCCAAGGGAGGTCCTGGGGGGTGAAAGGAGGAGCTGGGGTGGGGCGCCAGGGCCAGAGCCAGGCAGGGGAGGAGAGAGAGGGGTTCATGCCTTCGGGAGCCAGCAGGCTGGGGGCAGCGGGTGGGAGGGGCCTGGGACTCTGACTGGGACGTGGAGGGGAGGGCGCAGGGTAAGGAGAGATGGGGGTGGGAGCAGGGAGAGGCAGCAGGGTGAGGGTGGGAGCGCAGGGTGGGAGTGCAGAGTGGGCCGGGTGGGCCAGGAGGCCAGGGCTGACCCTGCTGTCCTGCAGATGGTGCTGCTGTGGGCCTCTGCGCTCTTCCCGGCGCCCGAGGACTGGGCAGAGCTGCAGGGTGCCGTGTACCGCCTGCTGGTGGTGCTGCTCTGTTGCCTGGCCACGCGGAAGCTGCCCCACTTCCTCCACCCGCAGCACAACCTGCTGCAGGGCAGCGGCCTGGACCTCAGCGCCATCTACCAGCGCGTGGAAAGCTTTGCCAGCCAGCCCGAGGCGGCCCTGCGCATCCACGCCACCCACCTGGGCCGTAGCCCCCCGCCGCGCATTGGCTCCGGGCTCAAGGCCCTCCTGCAGCTGCCAGCCAGTGACCCCACTTACTGGGCCACTGCCTACTTCGACGTCCTGCTGGACAAGGTGGGTGCTGGCCGCGGGGGCCTTGGGCAGGCCCAGGGGCATGGGAGGGTGGGATGGAGCCCTGGCCTGGCTCCCTGCCCATTCTCTCCTGGGTCAGCGGTCCCAGGAATGCTGAGGGCAGGTCAGGGCTCGGATGGAGAGTGTCTGTGGGGACATGTGATGTCTGGGGGTCACATGGGCTGTGGGGGGTCCCCTCACTGGTGGCCTCACAGGGCCTGGGGCTTCTCCCTGGAACCAGGGCAGTGGGTCTGACCCTGCTTCCGTTTCCCACCAGAATTGCCCCTGGCTCACCCTTGGTAAATGCTCAGAGCCCCAGCTGCCCACCCTGGAGTTCCATTCCTCATGAAGGGATATGGCCTTACCTGGGCCCCAGAGGGACCATTTTTTTCTCCCTGGACTCAAGAATCCACAGCCATGCTCCTTGGGACCCTGTGTCCCCTGGGCCACTTCTCATGGGTGCCTGGAGGCTCCACCAACTGCCCCTCCCTGTGCCCCAGGCTCTGCCACCTCTGCCGAGCCTGCCCGGCATCCACCCTGCTCCTCACCCAGGGCCCAGCCCTCACCCTCATCCGAGGAGCAAACACAGTCTCCTTCCAGGGCACAAACAGGGGTTTCTTTGCCACCCTCTCCTGTGTCCTAGTGGCAGTGAGGCCCCAGGGTAGCCGCCCTCTGCTGGGCATCTCCTATCCTATTTTAGCAAACTTCCGCCTGTTGAGATGCTGATGGCCTCCTGGGGTCTCCCCTCATGCCCAACACTTAAGAATTTTTACCCCAGAGCCTGCAGATTAGGGGGCAAGGGCCGTGCTCTGTGCTCTCAGCAGACCTGTGTGGGCAGGGTGGGGTGAGGGTGGGGTGGTCGCCGGAGGCAGCCTTCAAGCAGCACCCTGTGGGGCCTCCTCCTCAGTGTAGACCCATGCCAGGGATGCCGTGTGTGAGGAGGGACTCAGGGAGCAGCAGAGGCTGGGGCCACTCCACCTCTGGGATGCCCGTCCAGGCAGATACTCAGGGCAGGAAGGCCCGGCATGGCCCAGGGAGGGTCAGTTGTTCCATGCTGTGCTCTCGGCCCTGAGAGCTTATGATGGGCTCCAGGGGTCCCTGTAACCCTTCTCCCCTGCAACCCTGCCTGTAGTTCCAGGTCTTCAACATCCAGGATAAGGACCGGATCTCTGCCATGCAGAGCGTCTTCCAAAAGACCAGGACTCTGGGCGGCGAGGAGAGCTGAGCTGGGCCACCTGGTCTCAGCCACCTGTTCCTGGCTCCTCGACAGACTCTGCACTGCACCATGGGAGGCTCCTGGGATGTTTGGAAGAAGGAACGGGCTTCTCATTGAGGGGGATAGTGGAGGGATTTTGTCCCCAGGAGTGGCCTCTGAGAGTCTTTCAGTGCCTGGTGGGGCAGAGCAGGCCTCCTGGAGCACCTCCTTCCTGGGTCAGGGCCTGGATGCAGGTGCCAAGCTCTCCATGTGGTGCATGTTGACCCAGCCATGTGGTGTTGTCAAGCAAACAGCATCGGCAGGAGACCTGGAGCTGAGGGCTTGGCCCTGCCTGCACTGTATGCCATTCCTTGGTGATGAAATGCTGTATATTTGGTCTTGAAAAATTGAATGTGCTGGGTATACACAGCAGAAAGGGTACTCTCCACTTTTTGTATATCTGTGTGGAAAATATTTCCCCTAGAAGTAGAAGAGGCTCGTGTGCTGATGGATAATTTTGAGTCTTCTCTATTCTCTGTGAATGACCCCCCTTCCCCAGGAATCCCCACCTCCTACCTCATTCTTAGAGCAAACTAAAGCCAACTGAGGGTGCACACACAGCCATGAGCCCACCTGCCCAGGACTAGTCCCATCTGCTTCTTCCCGTCCCCGTGGAAGTGGCCCATGATATGGTTTGGATCTGTGTCCCCACCCAAATCTCAGGTAGAATTATAATCCCCAGTGTTGGAGGAGGGTCCTGGTGGGAGGTAATTGGATCATGGGGGTGGGGTTCTCCCTTGCTGTTCTCATGATAATGAGTGAGTTCTCATGAGATCTGGTTGTTTGAGTGTGTGGTCCCTCCCCCTCCCCTTTTGCTCTCTTCCTCCTTCTCCGGCCATGTAAGATGTGCCTCCTTCTCCTTCACCTTCCACCATGATTGTCAGTTTCCTGAGGCCTCCCAGCCATGCTTCCTGTACAGCCTGCGGGACCATGAGTCAATTAAACCTCTTTATTCATTACCCAGTCTCAGGTAGTTGTTTACAGCAGTACAGGAATCTACTAAACATCCCCCCTCTCTGATGTAAGGTGTCCTCTTCTGGCATCTGATGCCACCCCCACTCTGTCCTTACCATTCTTTGTACCCGCAACTCACATTCTCTCATCAGCCCAGCACTGCCTGCCTGCCTGCAGCCCATGACCTGCATGGGTCCTGCCCGTTGGACATTTCCTATTCTCCATCTTTGGCCTCTCAGGGGCATTGACCCCTCAGTGCCTGAGCCACAGCTCACACCCTAAGCTCTTGGAGGGGACCTGCAATTCATACAGCAGCAGCTCCCTGGAGCCTCCTTGAAAGGGACCATCTGCCAGAGGAAGCACACACTCACGACAGGAGATACCCAGACCCCTTGAAGGCTGCAAGATCCAGGGCCTGAGCTGACACCCACACAAGGGGAGACAAAATGCCATCACTCCTCCCCCATTAGAATGGGGGCTGGTGGAAGCAGAATCTTGGTTCACATCTGATTCATAATGGAACTGAAGGGCCAGGCCCACCCTGTGGCCATTCCCTTGGCATTTGATTGTGAAGCAGGGTGGCTGTACATAGCAGGAGTAAGAGCTGGAATAGCAGGAAGGGCCAAGGGGAAGGTTATTTCGAAATCATCCCTATTCCCACGGCCGAGATAACCCAGCAAAGCATACCACATCCTGGGTGTACTAACAGAATTTAGTTCTACTTTCAGAGACTTCAATTCACCAATATGGCCCCAGTAGAAGCCAGATGGATTATGGTGAATGGTAGTGGATTATATAAACTTAACCAAGTTGTAACCTGTAGTCCAGGTGCTGTGCTAGACATGGTATCCTTAGTACAACAGGACAGCAGGGCCTCTGGAACTCGTATGTGGTCACTGGCCTGGGAGAAAGGCATTCTTTCCAATCCCCATCAGAGGGGAGGCTCAGACACGGTTTGCATTCACTTGGAAGAGATAACATTATAAGTTCACTGTCTGGCCCAGACTGATGTTAACCCTCTCTTCTCTGTCACAATGTAGGCCTAATGGGCCTTCATCACCTGGATGGTCTGTAGAATATTGCGCTGGTTCGCTGTATTGATGACATCATGCTAATTCGAACTGGAGAGGATTGACTGGAAAGTTCTTTGGATGCCTTCTAAGACCATTCATTCCAGAGGGTGGGAGACAAACCTTACAGTCTCAGGGTCTGGCCTAGAGATTAAGACTTTAGAGGCTGAGTGGTCTGGGGCATGCTGAGACATTGCTTCCAAGGTAAAGGGGAAGTTTTTGTACCTTGCCTCACCTATTGTGAAAAACAAGCCTGGTGCTTAGTGGGCCTAGTTCCAATTAGGACATTTCCTAATTGGAAATGTCCATTTGCTGGGGGACTCAGAAGGCTGTTGGTTCTGAGTGGGGCCAGGGCACAGGCAGGTTCTTGAGCAGATTCACACTATGATACCACCATGGTGCCAGTGGTATCTGTGGTAGAAAGGGGCACCATGTGACATCTCTGGCAAACCCCAAAAGAGGAGGTGAAGTCCTGGAACGAGAGCATATTGTCTGCAGCAGAGAAGTATTCACTGTTCAAAAGCAGCATTTGGTGTGATATTCGGCCCCTGGCCAGGGGACATCAAGTAACTGTGCGACCTGAGCTGCCCACCATGAGCTGAATGTTATGGGGTCCTAAGTTTGGGGGTGGCAGTGGTGGTGCAACAGCAGTCCATTGTACATGGACATGGCCCCTTCAGGGCTGGGCCAAGCAGGGTGGGTGGAAACAAGTCAGTTAGATGAACAATGGCTGGGGTCACCCTATCATCACCTACGTGCACCTGTGCCTCTCCTTTAACCTCACACATATGGCCTTGAGAGGGTTCCCTGGGACTAGATGACCGAGGAAGAAAATCTTGAACCTGGTTCATGGATATGATGGCTTGGTCTTTCGGTGCACACCAAAATGGACTTTCCCAACTCAGGGTTCCTAGAAGACAGTGGTGAGGGAAAATCCTCCGCATGGGCAGAGCATTGAGAAATAGAAACTGGGCCAGGTGTGGTGGCTCACGTCTGTAATCCCAGCACTTTGGGAGGCCGAGGTGGGTGGATCACCTGAAGTCAGGAGTTCGAGACCAGCCTGGCCAACATGGTAAAACACCGTCTCTACTAAAAAAACAAAAAATTAGCCAGGCATGGTGGCGGGCGCCTGTAATCCCAACTACTTGGGAGGCTGAGGCAGGAGAATTGCTTGAACCCGGGAGGTGGAGGGTGGAGGTTGCGGTGAGCCGAGATCCCACCATTGCACTCCAGCCTGGGCAACAAGAGTGAAACTCCGTCTCAAAAAAAAAGAAAAGAAAAGAAATAGAAATTATTCATCTCTTTTGTATGGAGAGACAAGTGGCCCAAGGAAAGAAAACACACAAACATTAAGACAAAGAGTATTACCAGAGGTAAGGGGCGATATTTCACAATGATAAAAATAGTCAGTTCATCAAGAAGGTATAACAATCCTAACAATAGACCTTCAAAATCATGAAGATGAATGCATAGAGTTAAAGGGAGAAGGAGACAAGACCACATTCATGCTGGGAGAACAGAACACCCCACTCTCAGCACTTCATAGAAAAAGCAGGCAAAAAACCAAACCAAAACAAACAACAGCAACAAAACCCCAGTGATACAAAGAAGACTTGAATACGCTGTCATCCAGGCGGACCTGGGGATCTGTAGAAGCTCACACCTGACAATGACGAAGACACGTTCATCTCGTGTCCATGGGATAGTCACTGAGACTGCTGCTGGTTTATAAAACAGACTCTCAGTACATGTTCAAAGTACTGAAATCCATATACAGTATGAGCTCTGACCGCAACAGACATAAATTTGAAATAAAAAACAAAAATACATTTAGAATATCCACCAAATATCTGGAAATTACACAATATAAGTCTAAATAGTCTGTGGTTCAAAGAAGAAATCACAAGGAAATTATAAAATATTGTGATCTGAGTGATACCAAAAACATCATCGATCAAAATTTGGGAGCTGCAGTGAAGAAAGTGCTCAGAGGGAAATGTTTAGCTTTAAATGCTCATACTAGAAAACAAATAAATGTTTAAAATCAATTAAGCTTCTACCATAGGAATCTAGAAAAAAAGGAGCAAATTAAAACCAAGGGTAGTAAAATAAAAGGAGCAATAAGAGTGGAAATCAATAGAAAGCAAACAATTGAGAAAATGATGGTAAATGTCACTTTTTTGAAGAGATTAATAAAATCAGTAACCCCCTAGCAAGACTGATCAATGGGGAAAAAACAGGAGAAAATATAAATTACCAATATCAGGAATGAAACAGGGAAATCACTAGAGAGCCCGTAAGCATTAAAGGATAATAAAGGGATATTAAGGATGATTTTATGCCAACACATTCAACAACTTAGAAGGAATTAAGCATGCTCTGGGTAACACAAATTACCAAAACAGGCACAAAGAGAGAGACAAAAATCTAAAGAACTCTATGTCTATTAAAACATTAGAAGTCATTAAAAAAAATCTTTCTCATAAAGAAAGCTCCTGTCCCATAAGGCTTCACTGGACAATTCTACCAAAATATAAGGAAAAAAAAAAGTCCCTATTCTAGACAAATTTAATTGATAAATAAAGGAAAAGAAAATACTGTCTAAACCACTTTACAAGACCAATGTAACCTTGCTATCTAAACCTGTCAAATATATTACGAGAAAATAAGAGGTCCGTCAACGAAACAGCACATCCGTAGAATAAAGAAACATAACTTTATGGTCATCTCACCATAGGCAGAAAAGGTATTTGACAAAATACAACAGCTGTTAGTGATAAATACCCTCTGCAAACTAGGACAGGTGGGGACTTCCTGCCTGTGACAGCAGGGCAGCTGCAGAAACCCCACTGCTGCCGTCAGCCTGACGCTGAGACATTAAACACGTCTCCAAGGCGAGAAGGTGCACGCTCATCACTGGGATTCAGCACTGTATTTGTGGCCTACACCGGCGCAATGAAGCAAGAAAAAGTACATAAAAGGCAGAAGACGTACAACTCTCATTAGTCACAGAGAATTTGATTATCTACTTAGAAAATTCAAAGGAATCTACAAAGAAGCTACTAGGCCTTGTGAATTTAGGAAGGTCAAAAGATACAAGATTAATATAGAAAAAATGAGATTATATATTAAAAAATAAACAACTGGAAATGAAATTTTTCAAATGCCATTTATAACAGCATCAACAATATCAAACACCTAGGAATAAATCTAACAAAAGATCTACGCCCAAGTGGGCTGTTTCCAGGAGGTCCTACTTGGAGGGAGAAGGGCCGCTGGGGGCCGGGGAGGCTGCCTGGTCCTGCCTCCTGGGCTGGGTCAGTGGCTTTCCTGTTCCTGGGTTCCTGGCTTTCCTTAAATAACCCCCTCCAGCTTTGCTGTACATTGAAAACTAGAAACATTGCTGAGAGTAATTTAAAAAGACTTACATTTATGTTTATGAAACGGAATTTATACTTTATTTCCATCTTCCTTAACTTGATATATAGATTTGGTGCAGTTCCTACCAAAATTTCAGCAAGCTATTCTGAAGAAATAGACAACATGAGTCTAAAATGTACACAGAAATTCGAAGGATGTAGAATACGAAAAACCTTTAAAAGGGAGAAAAACATTGGAGGACTTGTTCTTAATTTCAAGACTTACTATAAAGCTACAATATTTGCAACAGCATGGGATTGACACGAGGATGCAATGAAACAGAAGAGAGAGGCTGTAAATAGACATATGAATGTGTAGTCAACTGATTTTTAACAAAGCTGTCAAGTCAGTTCAATGGGGAAAGGAAAGTCTGTTTAACAAACGTTACTGGAACTGGGATATCAGTTTGGATAAAAATGAACCTTGACCCCCTTTCTACACTGTGTGCAAAATTAATATGAGGTGTATCATAGACCTAAACACAAAAGCTGACACTGTAAAGTTTCTAGAAGAAAACACAGGAAGACATCGTCACGACCTCAAAGTAGACAAAGGTTTCTTAGACAAGATACAAACAGCCCAGACCATAGAAGAAAACTCATTCACAAATATGACTTCACCAAAATTGAAAATACCTGCTCTTTGAAAGACACAATTAAGAAAATGAATAGGTAAGCTGGGTGTGGTGGCTCATGCCTGTAATTCCAGCACTTTGGGAGGCTGAGGTGGGTGGATGACTTGAGGTCAGGAGTTTGAGACCAGCCTGGCCAACATGGCAAAACCCCGTCTCTACAAAAAAACACAAAAATTAGCCGGGTGTGGTGGTGTGTGCCTGTAATCCCAGCTACTCGGGAGGCTGAGGCAGGAGAATCTCTTAAACCCGGGAGGTGGAGGTTGCAGTGAGCCGAGATCACACCACTGCTCTCCAGCCTGGACAAAGTGAGACTCTGTCTCAAAACAAAACAAAACAAAACAAAACAAAAAAAAAAAAGAAAGAAAAGAAAATGAATAGGTAAACCACAGAGTGGAAGAAAATATTCATGCCACACATATCTCATAGTATCTAGAATATATTTTAAAATGATCACACATTGACAATAAAAAGATAAAAATCCAAATATGACCAAAATATTTGAACTGACACTTTTCAGAAGATCTACAAACGGCCGATAGCATATGAGAAGTTGCTCAACATCAATAGGCATCCAGGAAATGCAAACTAAAACCAAATCAGACACGATTTTACACCCCCTAGCAAAAAAAGACAACACTGAGTGTGGGTGAGGACGTGGAGCACCCTGGACGCTTGTGCGTAGCTGCGGGAATGAAGCATGGAAGAGCCACTTCGGAGAACTTCGTGGCAGTCTCGTATAAGGTTAAGCCTCTTATATGACCCTGCAATTCCACTCCTAGTTATTTATCCAAGAAGAATGAAAATACATGGTCACGTGAAGGCTTGAGTAAGAATTTCACTACCTCCATATTCATAACAGCCCCCAGATAGAAATAACCCAGATGCTCATTTATGGTGATGAACCAACAAATTGTGATGTGTCCATGTGACAGGACGGCACTCAGCAACAAAGACACACCAGCGCCCACGATGGCACGTCCATATGACGGGACGGCACTCAGCAACAAAGACACACCAGCGCCCACGATGGCACGTCCATATGATGGGACGGCACTCAGCAACAAAGACACACCGGCGTCCACAACAGCACGTCCATATGACGGGACGGCACTCAGCAACAAAGACACACCGGCGCCCACAACAGCACGTCCATATGACGGGACGGCACTCAGCAACAAAGACACACCAGCGCCCACAACGGCACGTCCATATGACGGGACGGCACTCAGCAACAAAGACACACCGGCGCCCACAACGGCACGTCCATATGACGGGACGGCACTCAGCAACAAAGACACACCAGCGCCCACAACGGCACGTCCATATGACGGGACGGCACTCAGCAACAAAGACACACCGGCGCCCACAACGGCACGTCCATATGACGGGACGGCACTCAGCAACAAAGACACACCAGCGCCCACAACGGCACGTCCATATGACGGGACAGCACTCAGCAACAAAGACACACCAGCGCCCACAACGGCACGTCCATATGATGGGACGGCACTCAGCAACAAAGACACATCAGCGCCCACAACAGCATGTCCATATGACGGGACGGCACTCAGCAACAAAGACACACCAGCGCCCACGATGGCACGTCCATATGACGGGACGGCACTCAGCAACAAAGACACACCAGCGCCCACGATGGCACGTCCATATGACGGGACGGCACTCAGCAACAAAGACACACCAGCGCCCACGATGGCACGTCCATATGACGGGACGGCACTCAGCAACAAAGACACATCAGCGCCCACAACAGCATGTCCATATGACGGGACAGCACTCAGCAACAAAGACACACCGGCTCCCACAACAGCATGTCCATATGACGGGACGGCACTCAGCAACAAAGACACACCGGCTCCCACAACAGCACGTGTGAGTGTCAAAAACAGTAAGTGAAAGAAGCTGGCACAGTGGAGGGCCTGCCGTGTGTTTCACTGAACATGAAATTCAACTATAGCCGGGCACGGTGGCTCACGCTTGTAATCCCAGCACTTTGGGAGGCCGAGGCAGGTGGATCACTTGAGGTCAGGAGTTCGAGACCAGCCTGGCCAATATGGTGAAACCCCATCTGTACTATACAAAAATTAGCCGGGCATGGTGGTGCACACCTGTAGTCCCAGCTAATCTGGAGGCTGAGGCAGGAGAATCGCTTGAACCCGGGAGGCGGAGGTTGTAGTGAGCTGAGATCATGCCACTGCACTCCAGCCTGGGCAACAAGAGTGAAACTCCATCTCAAAATAAATAAATAAATAAATAAATAAATAAATTCAAATATGCCAGGCTGATCTATGGTCACAGAAGTCAGGCAGTTAAGGGGTGGGCACTGGCTGGATGGGAGCATAGGGGACCTTCCACTGGAGGTTTCCACGTGTCATGGGCTCAGGTCCTGGCTGTGCGCTCTCCAGCACGCAGGTGCCCTTGTCCATGACAGGGGTCTCCAACCAGCCCTGTGGGCTGTGTGGGTTCACCTGGATGTGGTGCGTGAGAACGTTTGGGGGTGTGACATCTGGGGCTAGAGTGTGGTAACAGCACCCCCTCCAGGGAAGGATCTACCCTGTGGGCTCCAGGATGAGGACTGTCTCCCTAAAGTCCACAATCAGGCAGCTCAGGGAGCAGAGATGCTCTCCTGTCAGACTCTTTCACAGACCACCCCACACAGTGAGGAGAGGTGGCCAGGCCCTTTATTAAACATTCCCAGGAGGCTCACGGCCTGGGGACTGCAGCTCATTTGGAAGGCACTGGGTTCTGCGCCCAAGTGGACTGTTTCCAGGAGGTGCCACTGGAGGGAAAAGGGCTGCCTGGTTCTGCCTCCCGGGCTGGGTCAGTGGCTTTCCTGTCCCCAGGCCTGGAGGACCTTGCAGGATCTGTTTGCTCCTGATCCTCCTGATCCCTCAGGGTGGGCATGGGCCAGGTGTGTGCCAGCGCCAGGTGTGTGCCAGCAGGCAGGTCACAGCTTCTTCTTGGGGCAGTGCTGCAGGGCCGCCCTCAGGGCCTCTGTCACGCGGTCCACATTCTCATGGGTGGCATTGTAGCCCAGCAGGCCGATCCGCAGCACCTGGGGGGCACAGGCCGGGCTGACGTCAACCTCCCGCCTGGGACCCGCCTGACCCTGACCGACGGCTGGCCAGAGCCAGGATGGGCTCATCTGAGTGAGGACCACCCACCCAGTGTCCATGAGGGGAGCTGAGAGCCCCGTGCACGTCACAGAGGGGGCCCCCGAACACCCAGGCCAGGGCAAGCTCTCCTCCCTCTGTACCCGCAGCCATAAGGGAGGACAGGGTGGTGCAGTGAAGGTCCCTCCCCACTGCCACTCAGAGACACAGCAGGGCCCAGGCGTGGGGCTTCCGGCCTGGTTCCAGGGTCTGCTCAGAGAGAAGGAAGGACGTTCCGAGTGGAATCATAAAGGCTGCACTCAGTGACCTCAGCGGGCTGGGGTGGGAGCAGGGGCGACAGGATACGCTTTACTGAATAACCCCTTGAGAGTGGGCCCTTCTGGACACTTCTGCAGTCTGGGCTTTCGGATGACCCCAGCCTCCCCCGGACCTGGTGCACAGTCCGGCTCAAGGAGGGGTGGCAGGTTTTGTTTCTGCAAAAGGCCCTCGAGGCGCTCTCTCTCACCTTCCCCGTGGAGGGCCCAAGGCCACCCATGATCTCAATGTCGAAGTGGTCCATGACATAGCTGACGATGTCTCTCCAGTCATAGCCAGCGGGCACAGCCACAGTAGTGACTGTGGGCAGCCGGAGCGCCTGCAGGAGGGGCCTGGCTCAGTGTGTGGGTGAGAGGCCCTGCACGGGCCTTTGTGACAGCTCTTGGCCGGCGCCATCTGCCCCAGCTTCAGGTTCCAGAGGAGCGGGGGAGATAGGGCCGAGAGAGATCAGGGTCCCCACCCCTTAGGAGGCGGTGGATGGGCAACTTCCCACTGGGAGATCCGGCAACTTCCCGTCCTGAAATCCAGCATCAGAGGCCGGGAGCTGTGACTTCCTGGCTCCTGCCGAGACTAATCCCTGGCCCCGGGGCCACACCACCGGGCAGCCGCCCCCTCCTTCTCAGGAGCCAGTGTCCCTCCTGAGGGGGCTGGGCAAGAGCCCCTCATCCTTCCCCATGGGTGCAGGGCTGCCCACTGCCAGGGGCCTCCTTACCGGGTCCTTCACGAAGAGCTGCAGCCCCAGTGCCTGCAGGCGCCCATGCAGATACGCCGCGGCCTCGCGGTGCTTGCGCCAGCTGTTCTCCAGGCCCTGTGTGGGAGATGGCGATGGTGGGCAGTGGCATGGGTGGGGTGGGCAGGAAGCCCCGCCCTCTGTGGTGCAGGAGGAAGAAACTGACTCTGCAGACCTTGGTGCAGGGGAGCCCCTGGAGCCCCCAGTTTGGCTTTGCCCGGGGGCAGGGCCTGGGACTACCCCAGGGCAGGAAGAAACATCTGAGTCTGGGAGAGGCAGAGGAGGGTTCTGCGAGAGACAGAGGGGCGTCTGTGAGAGACAGAGGGGTGGTCTGCCTGTGGCCCCTGGGGGAGAAGAGGGGAGAGCGCCTTGCAGGGGGAGGGGCTGGGCAGGGAGGGGAAGGGCTGTTGGGCTACACAGGGCTGGGGTGGATCAGGGCCAGGGCTCAGGGCGCCAGCTCCCAGCCCCCCTCTCCTCTCAGGGCCAGCTCCCCCGACCTGGCATCCTCCCCAGCACTGCTCCTGCCTCAGCTCTGGACAGGTGAGGGGTGGTCTCTCCAGCCCTGGGCCCCTCAGTGCCATCACCTCTGGTCACGGGTCCTCCTGGCCTCCAGCCACCAGCTCCCATGGCCACCCCAGGTGGGTCCCCGGGGCAGCAGCTGCTCTCTACTCTGGCCCTGGCCCATCTTCTCTGTGCACATGCCCCTGCAATCCGCACTCTGCCAGGTCCCCGTGCCTCTGCCCTTGACTGTGCCCTGCTGTCTGGTCCTGTTCTCTTCCTTCTCTGCCTGGCTCACACCCTCCACCCACGTTTACGACCCTAGAGCCTTTCTCTGTGTGAGCGCCTTACCCCTCGCCTTCCCCTGCGGGTGCGGGTGGCATTTAGCTTACAGGGGCACCCTGGCACTAACCCAGCCCTAGGTAGTGGCTTTATGAGTGGACCCAGGAGGACAAACGTGGCAGGCACGGCCTTGCAACTTCACGGGAAGCTGGCTGCAGCCTGGGGACCCTTCCTGGACTCTGGACTGGTGGCTGGCAATGGGCCTTGTGGGACACAGGACCCAGATGAAAGTAGGTGGGACTTTCTGTCTCGCGGCCTGCAGAGCTGCTGGGCCTGAGGCCACCCTCAGCCGCCTGTGTCCTGAGAGTGGATGTTGAAGTGGCCAAATCAACCCCTGGTCACACCCAAGTGCTCATGCTCAGCTCTTGCCCTGCCATAGGAGCTGGACAAGCCTGCAGGAACTGCCAACCCCTCACTTTACATCCACGCCCACCTATCTGTGGGCACGTCTCTGGCCCCTTCAGCCTCCCCTTCTCCCAGCCTACTGACTCACCGGGCCTCACTTACTGCTTCACACAGCAATGGAAGGGTTGGGAGCATCCACACCTGCCCCATTGCTGCATCCGTCCCTGGGGCTGTGTCCTCCTGGCCCTGCCCACAGCCAGTGCACCTGGGGCCCTGTCCTCTCTCCCCCACCCCCACTGAGGGTCTCTCTCTGGCAGGCTCCCTTCTCTCTGTGCACCAGGGACTGTTCCTTCTCTGCAGGCCGTGCCCTCGACAATCCAGCCAGTGGCCCTGTCTCCTCCTGTGGAGTGCAGCCCATGCACCTGTTCCGCAATGAGGGCCAGGCTCTCTCTCAGGCTGTACAGGCTGATGATGGGGATTGTGTGATGGTACCTGGAAGACACGAGGGGGCTTGGTCCAGCACCATGGGCAGGGTCAGGGGCAGATGGGGCATTAGCTCTGTCTGCCCCAGCCCCAACAGCACAGGCTCTCTGACCACAGGCCGGTATCCTCCGCAGAGGAGTCCTGTCCGGGTTCAGAACTTTGGACCGGGAAGGCAGCTTCGTCTGCCAAGGAGAGCATGGCTCCGTGTAGGGCCCAGCCAGGATGCAGTGGGTGGCTGCAGGAGCAGACACACGCGCCACCACCTCCCTGCCGAGCCCCTCAGCCCCAGTGTGCCTGCAAAGCCGGCACTGGCCCTCTGTGCCCACTGGGCTAGGGCACCATTCCTGGCGCCTTGTTCCTGTGTGTAACATAAGGGGCCTTGGGTTTATGGCCAAGGTCGTCTTTTGAGAAGGGGTAAGCTGAGGCCCAGGAGTGGGGAGATATGGCAGGGCCAGGTCCAAAGTGCCTGAGGGTGTGCTGGGACCTCTGGGGGGGACAGTGTTTGTGGAAGGGGCAGTGGGGGCCATGACCCTGCCCAGAGCCTCGGGCCAATCGAGGAATGGGGGAACCCAGGGTGGGGCATTTGACTGCCTGATGCAGGCAGATTCTGGGGCTCTAGTTGGGGTTCTTGAGGCATGAAGGTGGGGGGCTCGGAGAATCCCTGAGTGCAGTGAGAGGCCAGCCCCCCACCTCTCAGCCATGCCCAGCGCCCCCCACCTTCCCGTCCCTGCCGGGCCTCACATCCTGGGCTGGTCGTCACAGCCCCAGAAGTTGGCCAGCCACTTGATGTCCAGGTAGAAGGAGAAGGGCTTCGTCTTGCGGGAGTACATCTTCTTTCTGGGGAGGAAGAAGCAGCCTGAGCACCAGCCCCTCAGTTTGGGCTAAAGGCCAGGGCGGTCTTGCTGGCTGTCCTGTTTCACAGGAGTGAGATGGGGTGGGGCCCCCAGGAGGGCCCGCCCCAGCTACATTTGTGCTCAGGGGCCAGTGTGGAACCGGGTGGGTCGTGGGTCCCTTAGCTGTCCAGTCCCACTGGCCCTTGGGCCCAGCCTGTGTGACCCTGCCATGGGGGCACCGAGGCCAGCTCCCTCCGCTCTGTGTGCCCCTTTCTCTCCCCCCAGCCCCTCCTACAGGGTCAGCCTTCATTTCTCACATCACCCAAAGTTGACTGCTTTCGGGCCCCAGGGGACACTGGCCAGGCTTGAAACTTTAAATGCGTCCATTTCTACAACTCCAGATTGACGGGCCAGCCCTGGCCTCTCCCCAGGCTCCTGACTCACACCCAGCCGCCTCCTTCACCCTCTCTTGCGGTCCAGCGGGCATCTCAGACCTCCCACATCCAACACCCAATTCCTGACTTCTCCCCGAAGTCCTCTCTGTTCTGGGGAACGGCACCTCCAGTTGCCAGGCTGCAGCTGGATGGGAACCGCCTGTGAGGCCCCCTTACCCCACCCCCAGCCCGGCCTGGCTCAGAATCTGGACACCAGGAGCGGGAGGTGACATTGGGACTGCAGGGGGCACTGTGTGTGGCCCACGTTGTCCCTTGGGGCAGCCCCTGGAAGCTGAGCCAGGGCGGAGGCCGGTCAGGGCGCTGGGCCCCAGGCCCTCAGTCCTTTCCTGGCCACTCCTTGGTGTGAAGCTGGGAACTTCCAGAGCGGCGGACTCTGCACCCTGCACACACCCGCAGCCCTCCCCTCGCCCGGCCCCCCCACTCCCTGTGAACGCAGCGCCTTTGGCCTCTCAGAGGGTGGGCAGGAGCCCCAGGTGCTGGAGGAGCCTGGGGAGCCCTTCCTGCCTGGCTCCCACCCCTCCTGCCTCGGGCCACCTGAGCTCTCTGCAAGCCCAGCCCTGCACAGAGGTGAGGGTCTGTGGGTCACTCACTTGGC
Organism: Pongo pygmaeus; assembly: GCF_028885625.2. Lineage (NCBI taxonomy): Eukaryota > Metazoa > Chordata > Mammalia > Primates > Hominidae > Pongo > Pongo pygmaeus. The sequence goes on along the minus strand of NC_072384.2, from coordinate 141,565,127 downwards.
CTTGTCACTGAAGGAGATGAGCGAGGTCCCTGGAGGGGCATTCAGGGCCTTCTGGGAGCCCGAGTACAGGATGTCGATGCCTGTAGATGGGTGGTTTGCTCCGGACGGGTGAGCCCCACCTCAGGGCAGCGGGATGCCTACCTAGCTAATGGGCTGGTGGGCTAAGACCCTACCAAGAATCCGTACATGATAGGAGGGGAGATGTGGAAGGCAGTCCTGGGTTCAAATCTGAGCACTGCTGCGTGGCAGCCATGACCTCAGGCCTGAGCGTTGTAGCGCAGCTTCTCCATCCACTGTGCTGGTCCCCAGGGACAGCCCTGCCACCCCGGGCACCGTGTCCCTGGGGCCCTCCCCAGATCCCTGCTTTCAGTAGTAGTTTGAGGATCAGCCCAGAAACCCCTCCCTTCCTGCCTGAGAACTCCCAAATCAGGAGGGGCTCTGCAGAAACAGACAGGCTCCCATGGAGTGGGCGGGCAGGCCCCGCAGTGGATGACAGTGGATGCAGGGTGCAGGCTCTCCCCAATAAGCGGATGGGCACAGGAGGCTCCTTGGCCCCTCGGCCGGCCTGGCTGAGGTTCCCTGCAAGGTGACCCTGAAAGTGGTTCTTATTGCTATGGGCTGCCTGGCAGGGCGCAGGGCAGATGTGAAACTGAGCCTCTGGGGGGTTGGGCAGAGGGGTCCCCTACACCTGATTGACTGGAGCCCTGGCCCTTCCTCTTCCCACTGCTTCTGCTACAGCCCTGGGGCGTCTCAAATGTCCCCCACTAGAAGCTGTCCCTCCTGCCAGTCCCCATGCCTGGATCTGAAAGCTCAGTGGAAACACTGGGGTGCCGGGTAGTTCATGGAGCCACTCTTGCCCCAGTAAGGAGTGAGTGTTTCCCTGGGCCTGGGGGAGATGGGGCCGAATCCGCAGTCGGCTGCTGGACGCACGCTTCCAGCAGGGCTTCCTGCACGCGGAGCCCCAAGGCTGCTTGGGCTGGGTAGGGCCCTCAGAGCACACCCTTACCTTGCTGGTCCATGTAAACGGGGGTCCCGCCCACAGATACCACCGAATCCACCAAGAGCAGGCACTTGTACCTGGAGAGGTGGGGGATGGAACGGAGGGCAGCAGGTGAGGCAGGGACAGAGTCCCAGAACAGTCCAAGCAGCAGCGCCACAAACTCTCACCCTCCCCCGCCTCCATGTTCACAAACTCTCACCCTCCTCTGCCTCCATGTCCACGAACTCTCACCCTCCTCCGCCTGCATGTTCACGAGCTCTCACCCTCCTCCGCCTCCATGTTCACAAACTCTCACCCTCCTCTGCCTCCATGTCCACGAACTCTCACCCTCCTCCGCCTCCATGTTCACAAACTCTCACCCTCCTCCGCCTGCATGTTCACGAACTCTCACCCTCCTCCACCTCCATGTTCACGAGCTCTCACCCTCCTCCACCTCCAAGTTCACGAGCTCTCACCCTCCTCCGCCTCCATCCATGTTCACAAACTCTCACCCTCCCCCGCCTCCATGTTCACAAACTCTCACCCTCCTCCGCCTCCATGTCCACGAACTCTCACCCTCCTCCACCTCCATGTTCACGAGCTCTCACCCTCCCCCACCTCCAGGTTCACAAACTCTCACCCTCCTCCACCTCCATGTTTTCTTGCAAAGAAAAAAAAGACACATAAAGTATCTCCTGCTGGCCGCAGGTGGGGATGGCCTGGGTGTTGCTGAAGCTGGCCAGGTTATGTTTGTGAGCTTTATTCATGGCCACGGTCCATGCAGTAAGCTGTCTGGGCTGGGGGCCCTGTCAGAAGGACCCTCCCTGGCCGTGGAGTTTCTCTCCTCTGTCCTGTTCTCAGACCTGCAGACGGGACTGCTGGGTCCCAAGGGGCTCTGCTGGCATTTCTCAGGAATCCCATCTGACTCCATTCAAGGCCTTGCCCTGTGCACCCCCAAGCGGGGGTGAGGGAGGCTGGAGGAGGGAAGATGGAGGGCATCAGGCAGCTTTAGTGTCCTGGCAATCTCGGGGTGAGGTGGGGACAGGCCCTGGCAAGATATGGAGGTCTGCACCAAGCCCTCTTCAGCCATGGGGACAGAGGTCAGTGGGCACTATGGGGGTGCTCGGCCAAGGAGCACCTGAGCCTGCCCTGGGACCTGGGGTTGTCTTTAGACTCAGCCCAGAGCAAAGAGGACCTGGGAGGTGCCTGCACCCCACACCATGTGACAGAGGCTGGGGTGGGGACCAGGGGCAGAGGGACTAGAGGGACCAGTGCCCACCCCTCCCCACAGCCTGGCTGTGAGCTGTGCTCCAGCCCACCGCCCTGGGGCCAGGCTCACCTGTGGCAGAGTTCCCCGAAGCCGTCAAGGGGCTGCAGCACGCCGGTGGACGACTCCCCGTGGGTTAAGAACAGCAGCACTGGCTTGTGCTGGGCCAGGCCCTGGGGAAGCAGGGACGGCTGCAGGTGGAGCTCAGAGGGGCAGGGGCCAGGACCCCCCCACAAACCCCCCATGGGTGGCGCAGCTCCAGGTACCAGGGGCTGGACCTGCCTCAACCCCTCCCTGATGGTGTGCATGGGAGGAGGAGGCTGGGGCATCTCCGCTCTGGGAGGAGGGCTTTTCCAAGAACAGGACTTTTGCGCAGAGATGGAGGAAGGGTGGCCCCAGCCTGTTGCCTGGCCTGTGAGGGCTGTTGGTAGATGGACTGAGTCCCCACACTCCGGGTAGGCTGAGGTTGACTTCAGCCCACAGGGTGGGGTATCCTGAGTGTCAGGGACATGTTCTGCAGCCTAGACTCCAACTCAGCCTCCTGCCTCCAGCCCCTCTGGCCCTGCCCACAGGACCAGGCTCCTGACTCAGTTTCCCTGCCAGATAGATGCCTCCCTACCAGTCTTCCCACCATTCCCAGGTAATGGAACCCTCTCCTGTGGCCGCTCACCAGATGCTAGGATGGGCTGAGGGTCAGCCACCAGCCTTCCGGCCATGATCCCACCCCGCTGGCTGGCCACTTCCAGGTGGCCCCTGAGCCAGCATGCCCCCTCTCACATCCTCCCGGCCATGACCCCCACCCCGGGTCCCCTTACCTCCTCCACCTCCTGCAGTGTGTAGTGATCTCCAGGGTCCTTGGCCACTCCCGGCCCTGACCCCCACCCCGGGTCCCCTACCTCCTCCACCTCCTGCAGTGTGTAGTGATCTCCAGGGTCCTTGGCCACTCCCGACCCTGATCCCCACCCCGGGTCCCCTACCTCCTCCACCTCTTGCAGTGTGTAGTAGCCTCCAGGGTCCTTGGCCATTCCCGGCCCTGACCCCCACCCCACGTTGCCTACCTCCTCCACCTCTTGCAGTGTGTAGTGGCCTCCAGGGTCCTTGGTCATCGGGTGCACTCGGGCTCCTGGGTGCAGGACAGAGTGGGCTGTGAGTGTCCCGCATACACTGCAGAAGCCAGTGTTGGGCACCTGTGGCCCTGCTGAGCAGGGGGGCCCTGTGAGGGCTGGACCCCACCCACTGTGGCACCCTGGCTGCCTGCCTGAAGAGGAGGGTGGACTCTGCCCAATGAGAGCCTGTCTGTGTGTAGAGCCAGGGCCATCTTGACCCCCCGGCTGTTGGAGCCAATGCTCCTGGGGCGCTCTTGACAGAGGTCAGCTCAAACGCCCTTTCTCAGGCCACACTGACCAGTGCCTCCCCAAGCAGAGAGTGAGCTCCCGGGGGTCAGGGCTGCACCTGGCCCAGGGCTGGCACAAGGAGTGTACCTGGTCCAGGGCTGGCACACCACAGGTGTGATGGATGACAGACTGAAGGATGAGGGGTGAGTGAGGCAGCAGCCTTGCCCTCTGTTGGAGCTGGGGACTCCAGGAATCAGGCCCTCATCCCCTCCCTCTCTCTGCCCTATCCTGTGTGCTGTTCAGGGCCAGGTTGTGGGAGGGGAAGAACCTGTGGCCGAGGGGACAGAATGGGGAAAAGGGAAGCCATATACCGCAAGCATCTGAGCCTGCGTGCCCTGATGTCCACTTGGGGTCCTGGCCTCTGCCAACCCTGGGTCCCCTTGAAAAGTTTGTGGACTTGGGGTTGGGACCCTCTTGGCTGTCGCCATTGTAGAGCTAACCAAGCTGATGTCCCTCAATGCCACAATCAATCATTAAACCCAGGGCACACTCCTGCTCCTGTCTTTCTCCCAGAAAAGTGTACTCCGGAGGCAAATACTCTGCCCATACCTCTGTATTTTGTGTATCACATCAAGATTCCAGAAGGAAGGCTGCTGAGATTTGAGGGGAGGCTTCAGCTTCTGAAACCCCACCCTGTCACAGAGCACAGCTGGTGCCTGGGGCCCCAGACAGCAGCCGGGGCTCTCAGGAGTGTGTGCTGGGACCAGAGGCTTCCCTGTAGTTCTGTCCCGCATGCACTCCAGAAACAGCTCAAGGAGACTGGGGGGATCGGGGCACCTGTGCTGCTCCCAGCCCTATCAGAGTCAGGCCCCATGAGTGCCCTGACACCGCCTGGAGGAGACAGCGGGCTGGCAGGAGGTTCGTGCGCACAGGGCCACAAGGTGGGTAAGCGCTCACCCAGGAACGGGGGCTGCCAGCTTCAAACAGAGGGAGGCCAGGGCGGCCTTGAAGGATGGATCCAGGGCCATCCCCACCTGGCCCTCTCCCTTACCCATGCGCTCCCCGATGTCCACGGCTCGCTGCCCCCAAATGCCATTGGCCCCAACCAGGAAGGAGTCCCCAGGCTCCAGCACATTGACCAGGGCGGCCTCCAGGGCACAGTGTGCCGAGCCAGAGATGACCAGTGTGAGTGGGTTCCTGGTCTGGAACACGTACTGGATGCCTTCCTTGATCTCATCCATGATCTGCGTGAGGGTGGGTTAGGGTGAGACCCAGGCTCCCCCCCTCCCCAAGTGAGGAGGCAGTGACCCCTCCCCTCGTCCACGATCTGTGGGTGGGTACAGGGGTGAGACCCAGCCTCCCCAAGTGAGGAGGCAGTGACCCCTCCCCTCGTCCACGATCTGTGGGTGGGTACAGGGGTGAGATCCAGGCTCCCCACCTCCCCAAGTGAGGAGGCAGTGACCCCTCCCCTCGTCCACGATCTGTGGGTGGGTACAGGGGTGAGACCCAGGCTCCCCACCTCCCCAAGTGAGGAGGCAGTGACCCCTACCCTCATCCACGATCTGTGGGTGGGTACAGGGGTGAGACCCAAGCACCCCAAGTGAGGAAGCAGTGACCCCTCCCCTCGTCCATGATCTGCGGGTGGGAACATGGGTGAGACCCAAGCCCCCCAAGTGAGGAAGCAGTGACCCCTCTCCTCGTCCATGATCTGCGGGTGGGAACATGGGTGAGACCCAGGCCCCCGAGTGACCCCCCACTCCTACCTGGTACATATCCTTGCTCATGGGCCCAATAATCTGCAGCCCCCCAGCTGCCATGATGCGAGGAGCCAGGTTGGAGGGACCCGGCCCCAGCAGGAGCCGGTTGGGGATGGAGAGGGGCTTGAGCAGGGCCTTGGGGGGGTGCACCAGCAGCTTGTGAGAGGCCATGGTCCGCACCCAACCTGCCGCTCGGGGACCTGGGGCTGCACTGGCCTTGGCCAAAGCCTGGAACATTTCCCGGCAGGGCGGACACAGAGGTGAGAGGTGAGGATTGGTGGATGGACTTCCGTGGCAGCCCTGCCTGTTGCTTTTGTTCCCTGAGCCTTATCTGTGCTTGTCCTGCGGGTCAGGGCCAGGCAGCAGGGGACTAAGCCCTCAGGCAGAGGGAGCCCCCAGGGCTGAGTGACAGAAAAACAGAGTGTGACAAAGCTGTCCTCACTCCACCCCTCCTCGCTCCCACTCTGAGTCCTGCATGTCCAGCCCCTCTGATTCTGCTTAGCTCAGGGGTGAGAGAAGTGTTTCTTAAAGGGTCGGAGCACAGATAATTGAGGCTTGGCAGGCCCTGTGGTCTATGTTGCAACAACTCAACCCTGCTGTGTGCTTGCAAAGCAGCTGCCAGAGGTGTGGGCATGTTCCTATAAAACTTTATTTACAAAAAGCAGGTGGCAGGCCAGATTGGGCCCATGGACTGTGGTTTTCTGACCCTGGCGCAGCGGATGGGAAGGCTTGTAAACCAAAAATAAAATTTGAAGGCCCCCCAGCAACCATCTGAATGGGCTTCCCTGTCTGTCAGGGCACTCTAAACTTTAGCCCAGAAGACGTTCAGGCCATGACACATCATACCCCCCAGCATTAACATTGACGTAGACCTTAAGTCTGATAGGAAGCATTTACCATCTATTTTCTCTCTAAAGCCTGCTACCTGGAGGCATCATCTGCTCTCCATAACCCCTATTTCATAACCCAGATACTCCTTTCTGCTGATAATAACTCTTCAATCAGTTGCCAATCAAAATATGTTTAAATCTACCTATGACCTGGAAGCCCCCCAATTCAAGTTGTCCCACCCTTCCAGATGGAACCAATGTAAATCTCCCATGTATTGATCGATGCCTCATGTCTCCCTAAAATGTATAAAAGCAAGCTGTACCCCGACCACCTTGGGCACTTGTGGTCAGGGGTGCACCTTGAGCTTGGCAAGGATGTCCTCTCTCCTGAGGCTGTACTGCGGATGCATCCTTAGCCTTGGCAACAAAAACTTTCTAAATTAATTGAGACCTGTTTCAGGTACTTTTTGGTTTACAGGCTCAATTTAGCAGGCAAACCTGCATGGTATACAGACATACACAAGGCAGGGGTTGCACAGTGAGTTTCGGCATGCTGCATTCCAGAGATGTATAGAAATTCTAGTTATGTATAAGTTTTAGGTTGAAAAGAGGCCTAGAACCAGGTGCCAACTTTAGATAATAGGGAAGTCTAATTACTTCTACATTTCTCAAATAAAGAGGATTCCCCCCCACCCCACCTGGGGCCTGCTTGATGGTCACCAGGTGATCTTTGTTGTCCTCATTTTCCCTCTGACAAATATCTTGGTGAAATCTTTGACCCTTCCTTTTCTGCCATGCTCATGTCCACCTGCTTCCAGTTGGGGTCTCAAGAAAGGGGAAACGGCACAGTGAAAAGGGGTGTCCAGTGCGCCTGACTACTTGCTGCTGAAAGGGAGTTCGGGGGATAGGTCGCGTTTTTCCCTTTCTTGTTCTCGGTTATGAAGGGAATAAAGGGTCATGAAAACTTGTGCAAAGAGGCACGTGATGGGATTCCATCCCATGTAAATGGGAGCTGCCATTGCAGGCTGGTATTTCCATCAAGAAGCCCCATGTAAATCGAGCTGCCATTGCAGGCCAGTATTTCCATCAGGAAGCCCCATGTAAATCGAGCTGCAGTTGCAGGCCGGTATTTCCATCAAGAAGCCCCATGTAAACGGGAGCTGCCGTTGCAGGCCGGTATTTCCATCAAGAAGCCCCATGTAAACGGGAGCTGCCGTTGCAGGCCGGTATTTCCATCAAGAAGCCCCATGTAAACGGGAGCTGCTGTTGCAGGCCAGTGTTGGGACTGCATAGCCTTCTGCAGGTGGAATTGTTGTCATGTGGAACATAGAAATGTAATCAGAGCATTAAAAAGGCAGGGACCAAATATTAAAAGAAAAATGACAGAAGATAAAGGTCTAAGGAATGGGGGAAGCCAAGTGATTTTTTGAAAACCAATCAGTAAAAGTTTTGGCCCAGTCTTGGTTGCTTTGGGAAAGTGTGTATAGCCATTTGGCTTGTTTGATGATTTCTTGGGCATTGGTGTCCACTTCTCCAGACACATTAATGTAGGTGCAACAGGTCCTGTTGATGACAGCACAGACCCCTCCTTGTTCAGCTAGGAGGTAATCCAGAACTCACCTGTTACCAGACACCAAAATCCTGCTGGTGAGTCTAATGACTTGTAGAGCTGATAGATGGGTGCCAGCTTTTGCAATTTCAAGGGAGGCGGTAGGTTCTCTTAGTTGTGATTTCCTGGTAAGTAAAACCTCCCCAAGGGTTAAAAGTTGTGATAGTTTCCACAACTCCGGCCACAGTAAGTCCCAGGGCCCTTTTCCTTCTAGAAGGGAATTCTGAATTGGAAGTGATGTTCAAGACAGTGATTTGGGCGGGAGCTATTGTTCCCAGACTACAATCACCATAGTGAAGAGAATGATCAAGGTGGGATAGGGCCAAAGCTTGAAAAGGGTTTACATAGTTTTTAGCAGGGCTACTAAGCCATAAGAACCCAGGAGGGGCAGGATGATTATTTTAATTAAAATGTTGGGAAAAAAGGAAATGGTCCTTTTGACAGTTTTTAAGAGGACTCATATGGGGGAAAGACTATGTTTATGTACTGATGGAGGAGGTTTAAAAGCAGGCGGGTGCCAGTGCATGGCATAGGATGTAAACTAGGTGGCACGATGGTTATTTCCTGCACTGGTTGCCTCATTATAGTAACATACATGATGGTATTAGGAGTTCAGGGGTGGTGTATACTGGGAGCCCCACTGTATTGGTCCACTTTAATGGCTTATAAATTGGCAGTGATGAGATAGCGTCAGAATCTTTTTTTTTTTTTTTTGAGATGGAGTCTCACTCAGTTGCCCAGGCTGGAGTGAAGTGGCATGATCTTGGCTCACTGCAACCTCCGCTCCTGGGTTCAAGTGATTCTCCTGCCTCAGCCTCCTGAGTAGCTGAGATTACAGGCACCTGCCACCATGCCCTGCTAATTTTTGTATTTTTAGTAGAGACAGGGTTTCACCATGTTGGCCGGGCTGGTCTCGAGCTCCTGACCTCAGGTAATCCACCTACCTCTACCTCCCAAAGTGTTAGGATTACAGATGTGAGCCACCGAGCCCGGCCAGAGTCAGAGTTTTGATTGTAGGAGGCTAAGGCCTCAAATGAGTCAAAGTTAGCTGCATGAGTATCATTATAACAAGGTGTACATCCCAAAATAACATTACAAGTTAAGGAAGTTTCAGTGATATTGTAAGTACGAATGGTGGGGGAAGTAATATGATAGCACGAACAGGGAGGTGGTTTCCAATTTACCAGCACGGAAGGAAAAGGTCAGGGAGGGAAGGAGTGGTGAGAAGAATAATGAAATTCCAACAGTGCAGTTTGATTGGAGACAGGGTGCGTTTATGAAGAAGAATCTACATGGCTTGGAGTAGCGGGTTGTGGATGGCAAAGCCAGCCACACAAGGGATTTTTCTCCTCTTACAATAGCATACGAGATGCTGAAGATGATATTGTCAAACCAAGAGGATTGGGAAGTTTTTATATGAGAGATAAAGAGAAAAACATGAAAGAAAGAAAAAAGGAGTCTCATTGTTCTAATTCAAGGATGGTTACAAAAGTTGCTCCAAGTATAATTAGAAAAACCACCTTGCAAATAATAATCTAGTGCAAGCTGAATAATTGTATGTGGGTATTGAGAAATGGGGATTGGATAAAGAGTAAGTAAATTGGCTGGGAGTGGTGGCTCATGCCTGTAATTCCAGCACTTTGGGAGGCTGAGGCAGGCGGATCACCTGAGGTCAGGAGTTCGAGAACAGCCTGGCCAACACGGTGAAACCCTGTCTCTACTAAAAAAAAAAAAAAAAAAAAAATAGCTGGGCATGGTGGTGCATGCCTGTAATCCCAAGTACTCAGGAGGCTGAGGCAGGAGAATAACTTGGACCTGGGAGGTGGAGGTTACAGTGAGCCAAGATCACACCATTGCACTCCAGCTTGGGCAACAAGAGCTCAACTCTGTCTCAAAAAAAAAAAAAAAAAAGTAAGTGAATTGAGGATAATATCAGAAAATTGGAGGACCTAGAAACCCTTCTGGAGCACGTAAGGAAATGACAAAGGAGGGGAAGGAAAGTGAATGATAAAGACAGCAAAAGGCTTACGTGGTATCCTTTGCTTCTGAAGAGAGGTTAGTATCACCTGGTTGTTTGCAAAACAAAAATCATAGGTCTTCCAAGGGCTCAAAGTGTAAGCAGGCTGGAGTTCTGGCGGTGGTGCAGACTTTATGCGGCAAAGGTGGACCCAAGGGGAGAATCCCTGCAGTTTAACAGCTGTGGGAGAGGCTACAAGGACTTGAAAGGGTCCAGTCCAGAGGGTCGGAAGGGGTTTTCTGTCTTGAGGCGAAGTTTTTAAATATACCCATTCCCCCAGATTAACAGGAGGGCTTAGTTCTGATGAGGAGGGGTCAGATTTTGGACAAAATTTGTCCTGGTATTCAGTAGTGGCCTGGATAGTTTGCCCAGGGAGGCAACATATTGAGACAGATAATGAGCCTCTGGATCAAGTAATAAGTCCGTTTGTAAAAAGGGGTATCCATAAATAATTTCAAAAGGGCTAAGGTGGGTTGAAACCTTTGGGAATTATTCTAGATCTTAACAGGGCTATCGGAAGAAGAGTTATCCAAAACAGTTGAGTTTCTATAGAGAGCTTAGTGAGAAGGGTTTTCAAAGCTAGATTGGCCCTTGGATGACTGTGGGTGGTAAGCAGCATGTAAGTGATATTTTATTTGGAGGGCCTCACTGATTCCTGGAGTAATCGAAGAAATAAAGGCTGGGCCATTGTCTGATTGGAGGGATTGAGGGACCCCAAATCGAGGAATAATGTGTTCTAAAAGAGCCATAGTTACTTCTGATGCTCTTTCTGTTCGAGTAGTGAAGGCTTTAGTCCAGCCTGTGAAAGTGTCTATAAGGACTAAAAGGTATCTGAATCCCTTATGAGAGGGCATGTGGGCAGAGTCAGCTTGCTAGTCCTCCCCTGGGACAGGCCCTCTACATTGAATAGGTTGGACGAGGACCAGGGGGTTCATTGCACCCTCAGGATTTGATTGACAGTAAATTAGGCAGGATTGAGAAATGTCCCATAGAGTTGGGGCTAGGTTAGGCCCTTGAAAAAGAGGGTCTCTTAAGGCTTGTAAAGTTTCCACCCCCAGGTGGGTAGCTTGATGGAGACTTTAGAGGATTTTCCATTGTGGAACCTCAGGGAGGAGAAGTTTATTTTCAGAGCTTTGAAGCCATCCCTCAGGAATGACTGTGAAACTCTGTTTTAGTGCCTTTTGTAATTTTTGTGGGGTGTGCTGGGGTTTTGGTGGGGTTGGGTGAGGAAAGAGGATGACCCAGCAGCTGATTTAGTTTATCTGCGTAATTATCCCCTCTGGCAGGATTTGAGCTATCTTTCTGATGAGCCAGATAGTGAAGGATTTTGCTATTTCAATTGGGAGATGTATGTCTTATAGCAAGGTTGAAATTTCAGGGGCATGCTGAATGGGGGTGTTATGGGCTGTGAGAGGTGCATGGTTAGTGGGGGTGTTACAGGCTGTGAAGGATCCTCTTTCCTTCCAGTGGCTGCATGGGCATGTGTTATGTGACACACACAGACCGAGTCAGGATGTAAGTCGTTGAGCTTTATTCTAGTCCCCGGTTAGAGAGCTATGATAAGGGCTATTAGTTCAGCTTTTTGAGCCAAGGTGGTTCCTCTGGGTGGAGGACCTGATTCTATGACTTTAGTTAGGCTAACTATAGCACAGCCTGACACTCTCCTTCTAAAATGAACCTGCCACCATCAGTGCACCAGGTGGAATCAGGAATTTTATGTGCAGTGTCCTTTAGATCAGCCCTAGCACTGCACGTAAGATCAAGTTTCTACACACGAATGTCCAAGAGAAATCATAGGTTTTATAGAGAGTTCAGGAGTTTGCAAAAGAAGTGATTGGTACTTATGAATTCTATTATCCGAAATCCAATAGAAGGCCTTAAAATTTAGAATATCCAAGACCTGCTGAGGGGGTAAAAATCGTTAAAGTTTGTCCTAGAGTTATTTTTGAGGCTTCTTGGACTAAGAGGGCCACCACTGCTAAAGCTCTTAAGCAGGGGCACCATTCCTGGGATACCAAGTAAAGGTTTTGAAAAATATGCTACAGGGAGCTTAGAGGACCCCAGTAGCATATTTTGGGGGCCCTCAAAATATGCTAAAACTCCCAAGGCGATTCCCCTTTGTTCATGTACATTCAAAAAGAAAGGCTAGGTCAGATCTGGTAAGGCTAAGGCCGGGGCTGAGATTAAAGCCTGTTTTAAAGTCTTTGGAGCATGCTTCATATTATTAGTCCATGTTAGAGGTCGTCCCTCAGCTTCTTTGAGGGTCTCATGTAAAGGTTTTGCTATTAATCCAAAGGAAGGAGTTCATATTTGTACCCCCTAAGGACTCAAGCTGTTGTTTATTTCCTGGAGTTGTCATGTTTAAGATAAGATCTTATATCTTATATTTTATTTTTTAATTTATTATTTATTTTATTTTATTTTGTTTATTTTTGAGACTGAGTTTTACTCTGTCGCCCAGGCTGGAGTGCAGTGGCACGATCTTGGCTCATTGCAACCTCTGCCTGCCGGGTTCAAGCAATTCTTCTGCCTTAACCTCCTGAGTAGCTGGGACTACAGGCACCTGCCACCACGCCCAGCTCACTTATTTTGTATTTTTAGTAGTGATGGAGTTTCACCATGTTGGCCAGGCTGGTCTCGAACTCCTGACCTCAAGTGATCCATCTGCCTCGGCCTCCCAAACTGCTGGGATTACAGGTGTGAACCACTGTGCCGGGCCTAAGATAAGATCTTTACAAGTGCTAGAGAGGCTCTTTGTGCTGGGAGTTAAGATAAGACCCCAAAATTGAACACCCTGTGTGGATATTTGTACCTTAGAAGGAGATACTTTGCACCTATAATCAGCATGTTTGTTTAGTACTAATACTGTATTTTGGTCTGGAACAGCTTTGCTAGGAGTACAGATTATAGGTCATCTACATACTGGAGTAGATTGCTATCTGGGAGAAGCTGCAGTGTGGACAGGTCTTTAACTAGGGCCTGTCTAAAAAGGTGGGAGCTATCTCTGAATCCCTGGGGCAGAACTGTCCAAGTTAACTGTTGAGTTATTTGAGTATCCGGGCCTTGCCATTCAAAAGCAAACAACTATTGGCTATCTGAGCATACAGGAATGTAGAAAAACACATTCTTAAGATCAAGAACTATAAAACAAGCTGTGGTGGAGGGAATCTGTCCAAAAAGGTTGTAAGGGTTTGGGACAATAGGATGAATAAGAATAATAGCTTCAGTAATGACTCTAAGGTTGGAGTCATCTGGTTTCTTTACAGCTAAAATGGGAGTGTTGCAAGGCAAGTTGCATGGGTACACTCATCCATGGGTTAAACATTTTTGTTATTAGAGATTTTAGCCCTTTTCATGCTTCTGGTTTCAAGGGGTATTGGGGGGTTCTGGGGAACTTATTGGAATTTTTAAGCTGAATGATGACAGGAGTGGCTGATATTGAATGGCCAGGAATAGAAGTTTTCCAAACCTCAAATGGCACTTGTTTTAGAATGTGAGGTTCTACAGATTGTAGCAGCTCTTTTGGTGACGCATGAGTTAAAACAGCTAGAAGGTGAAGTCTTAGCTATAAATTAGCTTGTAATTTTGTGAGTAAGTCATGCCCTAATAATGGAACAGGGCAGCTTGGCAGGACTAAAAAGGAGTGGGTAAAGAAATAGCCTTCCATTTCACAAGGGAGTGGTGGTGTGAAACAACCTCATTGGGGTTTTCCATCCACACCTGTGAGGAAAACGAGAGACTGGCACATTGGGCTACAGTAAATGTTTAAAGCTGAATAACTTGCCCCTGCATCTCTGAGGAACATTGTCTCTTGTTCAGCCTCAATCCGATTTCCTCAGGGCTCCTCCATAGAGATAGAGAAGTTAGGGGCCACACAGCCCTGTCAGTCATCTGGAAAATGACTTTCAGAGGCTTGGTCATCACCCAGGGAGACAGGGAGAGTTGCCCGTCCTTGCCCTCATCCTTGTCCTTGTTCTGCAGGACCCCCTTGTTGGGTAGGTTGGCAAGGTTGTGGCTGTGATGGCCTGGAAGAAAGAGGTGCCCCACGCCCTGTCATGGGGGAGAGAGGGAAAGGCACTCTTCCAATGACCCTCTTGTTTACAATGAGGACAGGGTCCCGAGGGCAGCTTATAACCCAGAGGTTTGGGATATTCTATACTCCAGTGTCCTGGATTCCTGAAATAATGACAGGCCCCTGTTCTGTTAGTGTTACAGGGACAAGCCTTGGGGTTAGTAGCAAATGAAAAGAATGTGCCAATGCTGTCGCCGTGTCAGTAGCTTGACCACACCATTTTTCCTCCTCCAGTTGAGCCTTTCTTATTTTTAATGTTTCCTCCTGGTTACTGAAAAACTTAAAGTCTGCATTTAATAAAGTAGGAAAGGGAGTTTGTGGGCCTTGCTCTAATTTTGGAGTTTTTGTCTGATGTCTTAGGGAAGCCTGATATAAAATGTGTGGCCAAAATGTACTGGCCCTCAGGGGTTCTGGGGTCTAAATTGGTATATTTATGCATGGTCTACACAAGTCTAGCTTGGGAAAGGGCAGGGGTTCTCAGATGGCTCCTGAGTGATTTCTCGTAATTTAGAAAAATTAACAGGGTTTATTAGAGCTTTTTTCATTCCTTCCAACAAGTAAGTTATAATCTCATCTGCCCCTGCCTCTGTCTGGGCCACATCGGCAGCCTGGTATTGCCAGTGGGTTCTGTGTTGGGGACAGATTTTTCCCGGCTCTATTATCATTAGGATTATGAGCATGAGCTTTATCTGCCCCAGCTTGAGCTAAAGACCATATGTGTGATTTTTCTTCATGGGAACAACAAGTAGTTAATACCACGAATATGTCTTGCCAGGTTAAATCAAAAGCAATAATTACAGCTCGAAATTCTTGAATGAACTTAGTGGGATCCTGGCTACATGAACCTAGCATGGATTTGAGAAAGATCAGACATTGGAAAAGGGACATGAACTTGAATTGTTCCCAAATCTCCATTTGCCACCTCGTGGAGAAGTAAAACCCTTGTGGGATCTTCTGAGGACTCTTTGCTAGTGGCATATGTGACTCCTGTGTGAGTATGTGAGGGGGATAGAGTATCTGGGTATGAGGGCGGGAGGGTTGATTGGGGGATGGAGCGACTGAAAGGGTCAGGTGAAGTGGGAGCAGGCTGTGGAGAGTGAGATGGGCAAAAGGAAGGCTCATCTAAGACATCAGAATCAGGGAGGGAGGAAGTTCCTTAGAAGCATATGTGACAATTTTTCTGTAATTTTGGGTTGTGGGATAAAGCCAAAAAGTCTTCAACACATGGGACCTCTGCATTCTTTCTGAGGTTCCAGCAAAATGAGTCTAGCTGTAAAATAATATTCCAATCCACGGTCCCATTAAGAGGCCAATATAAATTACTGGGGAGCATATATTGAACCCCAGATATATTACAAAAGAAAACCATATGCTTCTTTTTCAGAGTTTGTGGGTCAAAATGAGACCAGTTTTGAAGAATGCCATCCAAGGACGAGTCAGATGGAATTGAAGAATGAATTGGACCCATGTTGGGTTCAGATCAGGTACTACAAGATCCCTGAGGTGTCCCTGAGGGACTTGGACCTCGCCTCTTCGGCTCACTCTATTCGGGGGCGTCCACCACAGATGGAGGGCCTGCCCTTGCCTGGACGACCACTCCAGGTGTGCCCATGTTTGAGTGGTCAGCTCAGACCTGAGGTGAAGGAGAACTCACCCGTAACTTGGGATGCGGTTCCCGCTTGAACTGGAATCCAAAAGTGTGTCCCCAACCAGCGGAGTGTGTCTGCACAGAATGGGGATCACTGCTGCTCATTTCCAAGGCATGGTTTACAGGGCATTAAGTGAAAGTGGACTTGCCACCCCAAAAGGCAATAGTAAATTCGCTCTTTTGTCTTGGCCTTCGGGTAACACCAGGTAGTGCCCTTGGCCAGAAACCTTCAATTGCCAAAGAGTACTCAAGCTGGTTCCCTGGCAGTTCGAAAATGGAAAAGAACCCTGGCTAATTCCTCACTCCTAAGGGCAGTGATGGAAAGATATCTTTTCTCTAGGGCTTCAGGATCCCACTGAAGAGTGGTCTCAGCCAGGGCCCTCAGTTCCCGAGTAAAGAACCAGACCATCGAGGGAAGCAGGGAGGGAAAAGAAGGGAGAAATCCCGGTAAAGTCCCATACGCACAACCGAGGTGTCAGAGCCCCAGCATCGGGAAGGGGCCGACTCGCTGTCTGGTAAGAAGAACTTACCAATGACAGTATGGGTTTGGAAGAGGAAAGTTTTATTAGGAAGAAAGAACGCTGCAGAGGAGTGCAGTGGGTGCCTCTGCCGGAAGACTTGGCACCACCGGGGATTTTCCTTAGGAACATTTCTGGACCTCACGGCGGGAGCTGAAGGGTGATTTGCACGACAAGTGCTACATTTGTAGACATTCTGGTGCCTTAGTGATGGCGTGGGGGCACATTGAGTTTCATCAGCCATGCATTCCGGAGATGTCTAGAAATTCTAGTTACTTATAAATGTTAGGTTAAAAGGAGGCCTGGAACCAGGTGCCAACTTTAGATGATGGGGAAGTTTAATTACTTCTAAATTCCTCAAATACGTAGCTTTGCCACTGGATGGCCTGCCTGATGATCACCAGGTGGTCTTAGCTGTCCTCAGCCAGCTCACGGGGCCTTTCCAGCTCTTCCTCCTGCCCTCCCCCAAGCGCACTCCCCTCTGCTCCAGTCAAACCCATGCGCCTGTGCCTTGGCATGTGCTGGCCTCTCTGCCAGCAGTGCTTGCTCCTGTCTTTGCTCAGCTCCCCCTCACTCCCCAGGGAGTCATCCCAATTGTCCAATGTCCTCAGCTGCCATCAGGCCACTCACCCCATCTGTCGCATCATCTGTTGACTGCCTGTCCTCCCTGGGGCAGGACCCCCTTTATGCAGCTCTGTGTGCCTGGCATGGCATGTGTGAGGGCATAGAAGATCTGGACACAGAGTTGGCTGACTGGTCCCGGAGGGTGGGTGGGCAGCCCTTGGAAAGCCAAGGAGGTGTGTGTGCTTTGTTCCAGAACAGAAGGTGTTGTTCGCTCATCCTCTGTCAAGGTAACCAGGAGAAGCTGTTGCAACCACCAAGGGAGGGTGTTTCCTCAGGCCGAGAGCTTATTGGGAGCTTCGGAGGTACTGACCACAGCAAGCTGCAGGGCAGGCAACTGACCTCTGTCACCCAGGAGTCCAGGGGATAAGGGCCACCTGGCCAGGTGGCCAGGCCGTTCCAGCCAAGGCCAGCAGCAGCAGCGCCCTGGGAGTGGCCTCTTGCAGCTGTGAAATGGGAGCTGAGGGCACCACCTGCTCAGCTCACCTGCCTTTCTGGGTCCTGGGGTAGGCCTGGGCTGGCAGGATGGGGTGTGAAGTCTGGGTCAGGACCAAGGACAGGCCTGCCTTGCCCTCCTGGGCAGGACTGACCTGGGGTTGTCTTAGTTCCCCTGATGAAGTCACCAGCGGAACCACCTGACACACAAGGCCAAGAACCGAGTCTCTTTTAAAAATTTAACTTGTTTTGTTATAATTGATATAAAATAATGCAAACAATTTCTTTGGGTCTGGTGCCTGTCTCACTAAGGCAGGTGAGCCCGTCGCCCTTCGGTGCTGTAGGGAGATCCTGTGCGGGCTGCCAGTCACACGATGCTCTCGCTGCTCCTGCCAGCATCCCCACCATGCACCATTTTAATTGAACCCCAGCTAAACCAGCCTGTCGGGACATCCAGGCTGCAGGGGACCATCAGGGCATTCGCCCTTCAACAGGCAGCAGCTGGGTCCCAAGAAAGGGGAGGATTGGTGTAAAACCCACTGCCTCAACTGGAAGCAGGCGGGACCCCTGGGCCATGGGGCCTGTGCATGTAATGCAGTGGTGCCTCGGGGGTGTCCGGCACAAGTTGCCCCCTCCAGGTCATGGCCTGAATGGCAGGAGTTGGTTCTGGCAGGTGAGGGTCCTGCAGAACGGATGCTGCCGAACGGCTCCTGATGAGATGCCGTGTCCTGGGGTACCTGTTCTGGTGCCATGTCCTGGGGTACCTGTTCTGGTGCCGTGTCCTGCGGTACCTGTTTGGGTGCTGTACCCAGGTCTGGTGTGCCGTGAGGGCTGCCACACATGCCTGTGCTGTGACCCCATCCCTGCAACAACCCCTCCCATGCTGAGCCTGCTGCTGCATCCCTGCTCGGCACAGGTACCTGTGGCCAGGACTGGGCGTAAAACCAAGTCCTGTGTGGACAGCCTGCCCGTGCAAAGCCAGGAGTCCAGCCACGTGGAGGCAGGGCTGTCCCTGGACCTCTTATGTGTGAAGTGGTGTTAAGTTCTCACCTGGGGTGACAGGGCAGATGTCAGGGGCCACAGGTTTGGGGTGGAAAAATCCGGCTCTGCCTCTCCCACCTGGGCCAAGGCCCTGACACACCCTCCCCTCCCCATGCGACCCTGGCCAGCCCGAGGGTCCTCCCAGACAGGAGTGGGGGGTATGTGGAGCACCTCCCTGGGAGTCGGCACAGCCTCCTAAATGCTGGAGGACTCAGGAGCCACGACATCGGGGATTTCCAGGCAGCCTCCAGGGCTCCTTTCCCCAGGCGCCTCTGGCTGTGGCAAGTTCTTGGCATTTGTGGGTGGGGTGGGGGCAAGAGGTGGGTATAGAATCCAGCCCTGCCTTCCTGGCATTCACTCTGGGTTCCTAGAGGAGAGGAAGCCTTGGCCTCTCAAGACCTTCCCAAGCCCATGCCACAGAGATGTGAGCAGAGACCCCGTGTGGGGTTGGACAGGACAGGCCTGGCCCCCTTTCTGGAGGTGGCTGCAGGGGGCAGGACAGGTAGGGCCGCCTCAACCGTGTGGCCGTGGCAGCTGCTTGTCCCACTGGGACCCCACGTCCTCATCTGCGCAGCAGGGACACGCATTCAGGCAGCAAGGGCCACGGTGACTTGTGGGGAGAGGGCCACGGTGACTTGTGGGGAGAGGGCAGCTGCCCATGGCCGCAGTCTCTGGGCTTTGCTCCTGGGCCCCCAACCTGGCCCCCACCAAACTGGAGGGCCCCAGCACCCCAATTCCAGGGCAGCCCATCACCCTCTTCTCCCAAGTGACTGTAGAATCTGAACCGGAAAGTAGAACAGCTGATGAAGAGGCTGCCGGGGCAGGTGTGGCCTCAGGCTCTGCTGGGGCTGGCCCCATCTGCCACCCCTGCCCTGCCTTCATGAGGCCAGCGTTCTGGATACTGGGGAGTTCTGCTGGGGAAATAGCACCCTCCACACATCTCAGCTGCGATCAGTGGGTGCGGGGTGCATTGCAGCTCCCAGAATATGTGTGTCCTAGAACTAACCCCTGCGAAACTGACCTTGTACTAGGGTCTTTGCCGATGTGATCCGGTTAAGGGCATACTGGATGAGGGTGGGCCCTAGCCCAGATGAGGTAGGAGGCCAGCAGGAGTCATACTCCGGACTGGACTGAAGACAGGCCGAAAGCAGCAAGCAGCATGGAGGACATCCTCTGGCCACCCTCACTGCCCATCAGCCAAAACACCCCCACCAGCACCAGGACAGTTTACAATGGCACCGCAATGCACGGAAGTCATGGCCCATTTCCGCGGCAACAACTGGAAGTTACTGGCCATTTTCTAGCAATTTCTGAATAACCCGCCCCTTCATTTGGATGTCACTAACAGTGGGTATAAATATGGCTGCCAGTCACCCCCACACGCAGCCCACTGCCTGTGGGTAAGCCTGTAGCACTGCTACTGCCTCCCCGAAGCTGCTTTCTTCCACTACCTGCTGGTTCTTGAATTCTTTCCTGAGCAAAGCCAAGAATCTCCCCTGCATCACGGTGACTGGTGTTCCACAGAGGCTGGCATGGATGCCATTGAGGAGAAGGAGGTCTGAGTGAGCTGGGTTCTCCTTGGTGCATGGCCCACACCCACTCACAAGCCTCTCCACCTGGAATTCTGCCCTGTGGAGGGGGATGTCCTCGCCCACCCTGGCCTACATCTCAGGGATTTTATGAGCATCATCGGGCATAACGTGCCACAGTGAAACCTGCCCAATTGTCCCATAGAACGGATGTGGATGGTTTATTTTGAATAAACATAGAAATTGGCCCTCCCAGTCTTAAAACTTGAGAAAGTTACATTTGTCTTATCTGAGTTCCTTTCTCAGGAAATTGGCCCTCAGTCCTCCCAGGTAGTCTGAAGGAATGGAGACTCACCGGATCACGGCATCTAGACAGAGATGCCAGACCCTTCCCCCGTCATGGCTGCCTGTCCGGCCACCTGCTTCCTCCTGACCAACTCCTCTTCCTCACTCTCCCTAGTTCCTGTTTTCCTGCATATAGTTACATTTCTGCTCTATAAACCTCTAATTTTAGTTGATCAGGGTGATGGATTTGAGATGCATCTCCCACCTCCTTGGCTGCAGCTCCCCATTAAAGCCTTCTTATTGGCTTTCTGTGTGGCAAGCAGCAGGACTGATACCAGACTCCTGGCGTTTTGGTAACAAGCAGACACTTGGGAAACTACAGCCACGAATCAGCTCAGCCCCGATGCTGATGAGAAGCTGGTGGCCTTGCCCTTCTCAAGGATTTTCTCACGAAAATCAATTTGATGCCTACCTGAGATGCACTTTTTAAATTGATTTTTTTTACAATAAAAGTATTGTGTACTCATTGTAAGTACTTTTAAAACATCAAAATACATTGTTTAAAAAATTAAATGCCTTTATACCTTCTATTTAGATGAGCCCACTTTTATTTTTTTTTGAGATGGAGTCTCGCTCTGTTGCCCAGGCTGGAGTGCAGTGGTCCGATCTTGGTTCACTGCAACCTCTGCCTCCCAGGTTCCAGCTATCTCCTGCCTCAGCCTCCCAGGTAGCTGGGACTACAGATGTGCACCACAATGCCCGGCTAATTTTGTATTTTTAGTGGAAACGGGATTTCACCATGTTGGCCAGGCTTGTCTCGAACTCCTGACCTTGTGATCCACCTGCCTCAGCCTCCCAATGTGCTGGGGTTACAGGTGTGAGCCACCACTCCCAGCCAAAGCCCACTTTTACAACGGTGGGGTGTGTGTCACTTTCTCATGTTTATTTTGCCACGTTTTTGTCCGTATAACTGAAATCATTCAATATACACTGATATTTGAATGGAGTAAACAGCAGGACAATCTTGGGCCCCAGTGGAAGGTAACAGAAAGGACAGATTGGTGCCGTGCACTGTGTGGTCTAATGTCCCACAAAACTTTGGAAAGAAACAACTGAAGTCACCTGATAACACTCAAAGAGGCAGCGTCACTACCTGTGTGCATCGGAGTGATTTGGCCACGGCTTAAATGGAATGTTTTACCAAGGCATTTCCAGGGTGAATCTCCTTTCTTTGGATCTGCTGGATGCCAGGAGAGCGGCTTATCACCCTCGTGTAGGGAACGGTGACAAGCAGGCTGGGGTGCTCCCTCGGCACTGGATCTTGGGGGTCCTCACCACCCTGGCGGATCAGAGAGGCCACTGCACCTAAGCTGTCTGTGCAGACAAGCGGTTCCACTGGGCACCTGCTTTCCTCCCAGGGATCAGGGATCTGCAGGCACGCCACACAGAGGGTGCAGCATGACCAGCCCCAGAACAGCCCTGGCGCTGAGGCTCTGAGGCACTGAAGGGCTTTCATGGTTGGGACATGTCACACGCGTCACCACAACGTGGTGCTGGGGAATGGCGTGCGTCCCGTGGGCTGCACCTGGAGAGGACGCTAGAAGCTCGCGCCGGTTTCCTCCATGCTCTGCCCCTGCCTTGCCCTGTGCTGACTGTGTGTGTGTCCTTTCCTTGTAAAAAAAAATCAAAGATCAGCAAGTCCTTCTGGAGAACTGTCAGCCTGGAGCCCTGGCAAACCTGCACAGCCACCTGTTTCCACCTCAGGCAGTGGTGTGGTTTCCCTCCGGACAGTTGATTCTCGGTTAGAGCCACGGTCACCGTCCTCTGTGCTGACAACCTTGTTTTCCCATCCTGGGAGAGTTCTGAAGTTTTGATTCATTAATTCATGTTTTTGTTTATTCACCATCATTTATTGATAATCGTCTCTGGATTAATCATAAGAGAATAAATGATCATGAATAAAACAGTGAGAAAACGCACAGGCTTACTGCTCCAACGTGCCAGCTCAGAAGCGGGGACCTGGGCAACCGCATGGTACGACCTCAGAGGAGAGGCGGCCGCGGCAGGGAGTGAGCAGGAGGGAAAGGAAGACTTTCTGGCGGAAGCCACATCTGAGCCAAGATCTGCCTGGGGAGAATGGTTAATCTGGGCATGAAGGTGGGGCCCAGAGCGGCGAGGCCTGCTGGACAGCACCTGCAAGACTCCCCGGTGGGAGGGGCGGGTGCAGCCAGGATCAGAGGAAGGACAGTGTAGCCAGGGGGAGGCTGCGGGGTGGCCGAAGGGTGAGTGGGGCCACAGGAAGGATTTGGGTTGATGCTGAGAGCCCCGCAGAATCATGGGAGGATGGACTCTACCTACAGCAATGGCAGATCACAGCACTGAGAGCCTGGAGGGTCTGCTCGGGAAGGCAGGTGCCAGCTGGGTCTGGGAGGTGTTTTGAACTAAATTGTGCCATCCAAAATGTATGTGTTGAAGTCCTTGCCTCCAGTCCCTCAGGATGTGACTGTATTTGGAGATAAGGTCTTTAAAGAGCTAATTAAGGTTAAATGAGGCTGTTAGGATGGACCCTAATCCAACCCCACTGTGTCCTAATAAGTAGAGGAGATTAGGACACAGACACAGGGGGACAGCCATGTGGAAACACAGAGAGAAGACAGTCATCTACAAGCCCAGGAGAAAGGCTTCTTTTGCTTAACCCCTTCACAACTCTGCCCCTGGTTCCCCAGCGTGTGTGCTCTAAATAGTCCAATCTCCACCATTCCAGAAGCGGGTGGCCCTGCCACTCCCGGGCGAGGTGAGGATTACAGGGAACAGCAGGCAGAATGTGCGGGGCCCGCGGGTGTGCGAAGCACTCAGCACACAAAGCTGTTCTCAGCATTAGAGATAAGAGCTCTGAGCAGCGCCCGGAGTGCGGGCATCTTTTTGACCTGAGCATCCTCCCTGTGGGGTCCTGGCCAACGTCTGAGCCCCTGGGAGACCCCACGAGGCTCTGCCCAGATCAGTGGCCCCAACAGGGCAGCTCAGGCTTGATATGCATATCAGCAGGAAGCCCAGGGGACGGAGCTCCCAGTGGAGCCAGGACCAGCTCAGGGAGGACGGGTCTGGGGTCAGAGGTCACCACCCTGCCCAAGGAGCTGCCAGCCGGGGACTGCAGAGAGAAGGCATAGGGACAATGTGCTGGTCTCTGAGGAAACAGTGACACCTAGCGGCTGCCTGTGACCCCACCACAGGGCACCCAGGGTTCTTGTTCTTCCTGTTGGCGCAAGTGACAGCTGGCATGTCCATGTGGGGCAGGAGGAACTGCAGAAAGGCCCAAAGAGGACCTGAGCCTCCCGCCCCGTCCCTGCCCGGAGCAAGCTCGGCCCGCGGTATGTAGGCACAGACTCCGCAGCCCGCCTGGGCCTGCAGCCTCAGGGAAGCCTCTGGACACTGACATACCTTGGGAATCCTGACGGGTGTGCTCAGCCTGGGTAACGTGACAGCGGCCTCGCGCAGCACAGTCCACGGGGCTGAGGATGGTGAGAGACAGTGACAGGTGACCTGGCTCTCGGGGAGGGACCCAGCCAGCAGGCCAGGGCCGGTGGGGGCTTCCCGATTTGCAGGAAACTCAGGGGACGGTGAGGGGAAGGGTGCTGAGTCACGGAGGGACCCCACCGGTCCCTGGCCTTCGAGGCCTCTGGGGTGGGAGCAGCCTGCACATGGGGTGGTTGCGGTGGGGGACGGCAGCAATGGGGGACGGCAGCAATGGGGGACGGCAGCAGGGGGCCCGGAGTTCAGGCATGACCAGAGTATGGTCAGGAGGCAGTCGGTCAGGTTTAAGTAGGGAGGGACTTGTTTGTGGATTTGTTTTTCCACCTGAATGACTCAGAGGGTGCCCAGGTGGCTCTGACAGGGGTTCCAGTGGAAATGCCTGCGGGGTCTATGTGCCTCTTGCCTTCTGTAGCCCAGCCATCCTGTCTTCATCTCCCCGTCCAGCCTTGGTGCTCCCAGTGCCCTCTGACCCCCATCTGCCACCATTCGTCATCAACAAGCAGTGGGTGGGGCTTTCTCATGCAGGGCTCTGGCCCCCAGACCAGCCTGACCGCCCTCCCTGGCTGGGCCTGCCCTGGGCAGCACCCACTGCCCTTCACTGCTCCTGCTCTTGCACTGCCTCTTCCCTGTGGTGAGTGGGCTGCTCTGAAGGCCCCTAGATTGGTCCTTCTGGCCGTCCTTAGGGACTTCCACAGCCCGGTTCCTGATGGCACTCGGCGTAGCCATGGGCCCTGCACATCGGGGCTGCTTCTCGGCCTTCTCGACAAGCTCAGTGCCTGGCTGTGCCCTCAACCTGCAGCGTGTCCTTGGGCAAACCCCATCCCTGGCCCAGCCTCCACTTCTTCTCAGGACAGCTCTGTAAGGTCTGTGGGGTGAGCCCTCTTGTTCTTCCCTCAGCTTAGCCCTGGGGTAATGGGGTGAATCTTCTATGGAGTAGGAAGCCAAACCTCCTTGTGAGGGAGGAGGGAGCCTCCCACTGAAGCACATGTCCCAGCAGTCCCCTTTTAAAATATCTTCTAAGTAATGAGGATGTTCTCCAATGGCACAGACATGAGGACAACGAAACTGTTGGCGCCAGCACTGGCCTCAACAGCCGGCAGCATCCTGCCATCCAGCTTCTTTTCTCAGTACCCCCTCTGTATTACTCGTTTAATTTTGCTGAGGATTTAAAGCAAACCCCGACAGTGTGTTCTTCCACCCAGATCTTCCAGTGCACACCTAAACAGATGGACCTTTTTCACACAGCCTCAATGCCATTGTCACACTTAAAAAAACCAATAACAATTCCTTCCTATCACCTGGGAGCCTGGCCATAAACATGTTTGCCCAGTCATCTAAAAGACATCTTTTTAAAGAATTGAAATGTAAAGAAGTCCCAGTATCACATGCCGTGGGGCCCAGGACTCAAGCTTTAGTGTCAGCAGTGCTCCTCACCCTCTGATGTGACTTGGTTGTGTCCCCGCCCAAATCCCATCTGGAATTGTAATCCCCTTGATCCCCATTTTATATATATAGGGAGAGGCCTGGTGGGAGGTGATTGGATCATGCGGGCAGTTTCCCCATGCTGTTCTAGTGACAGTGAGTGAGTTCTCACGAGATCTGATGGTTTTATCAGCTCGTCCCCCTTTGTTCCTCACTCTTCTGTCTCCTGCCGCCTAGTGAAGAAGGACGAGTTTGCTTCTCCTTCTGCTGTGATTGTAAGTTTCCTGAGGCCTCCCCCCAAGCAGAACTGTGAGTCAATTAAACCTCTTTCCTTTGTAAGTTATCCAGTCTTGGGTATTCCTTAAGAGCAATGTGAGAATGACTAATACACCCTTTAACGTGCAACAGTGCTCCTCAGCCTCTAACATACAACGGTGCTCTCTACCCTCTAACACAACAGTGCTCCCCACCCTCTAACACACAGCAGTGCTCCCCACCCTCCAACGCACAGCGGTGCTCCCCACCCTCTAACGCACAGCAGTGCTCCCCACCCTCTAATGCACAGTGGTGCTCCTCACCCTCTAACGCACAGTGGTGCTCCCCACCCTCTAATGTACAGCAGTGCTCCTTACCCTCTAACGCACAGCAGTGCTCCTTACCCTCTAACACACAATGGTGCTGCTCACCTTCTAATGTACAACAGTGCTCCTCACCCTCTAATGTACAATGGTGCTTGTCACACTCTAATGCACAACCATGCTCCTCACCCTCTAATGCCTAATGGTGCACCTCACCCTCTAAAGTACAGTGGTGCTCCTCTCCCTCTAATGCCCAACGGTGTTCCTCACCTCGAATGTACAACTGTAGTCCTTCTTCACATGGTGGCAGGAGAGAGAAGTGCAGAGTGAAGGGGGAAGAGCCTCTTATAAAACCATCAGATCTCGTGAGAACTCACTCACTATCATGAGAACAGGATAGGGGAAACTGTCTCCATGATTCAATTACCTCCCACTGGGTTCCTCCCATGACATCTGGGAATTATGGGAACTACAATTCAAAACGAGATTTGGGTGGGGACACAGCCAACCCTATCACCTGTTAAGCTTCCCAAACCTTATCTATACAAATAGCCCCCAGAACTTCAGAGTGCCAACTCCCACTCTTTGGAGTCTGTGCTCCCAGGTGGCTGTCCTCATGCTCTGTGCTCAAGTTAACTGTCCATTTCATCCTGTTTTCTGAATCTCTTTATTTAGGGTTGACAGGGAAGGGATTGGCCATGGCGCCTGGCACATGGGCAGCTCCTGGCAGGAGGCCAGCTGTGCCACAGGTCTGGCCAGTGCTCTCTGCAGGGCTGTGTGGCTGCCCTGCCCAGGCTGCCTGGCCAGCCGACTCTCTCAGACTCTCTCACCAGGGTCCAGACTCCCTGTCCCAGGAGTTTCTGGGCAGCGGAGAGGGAGAGAAGGAGGCAGGCCTGGAGGCTCACCTTCCCCCAGGATCTGAGCTTCCACCAGGAAGGAAACCAAAATATATACCCCGCAAATAAACTTCTTTGACATATTTTGAGATGGCTGTTCAGACGGCCTGAAAACAGAAGCAGCCCTGCAAAGCTTTCTTTTGTGGGGAAATTTGCATCTGTATAGAAAACCTGCATTGATGCAGCCAGGCTTTTGCTGAGGCCCTCATTTGCCTGTATTTAGAAAAGATAAGCTGAGAGTCTGTGTATTAGCCTGTTCTCACGTTACCATAAAGAACTGCCTGAGACTGAGTAATTTTTTAAAGGAAGGAGGTTTAATTGACTCACAGTTCTGCAGGGCTGGGGAGGCCTCAGGAAACTTACAATCATGGCAGAAGGGGAAGCAAAGACATCCTTCTTCATATGGAGGCAGGAAGGAAAAAGAGTGCCAAGCAAAAGAGGAAGCCCCTTATAAAACCATCACATCTCATGCAAACTCACTCACTATCATGAGAAAAGCATGGCAGAAATCGCCCCCATGATTCAATTACCTCCACCTGGTTCTGCCCTTGACACATGGGGATTATTACAATTCAAGGTGAGATTTGGGTGGGGACACAGAGCCAAACCATATCATTCCACCCCGGCCCCTCCCAAATCTCATGTCCTTACATTTCAAAACACAATCATGCCCTTCCAATAGTCCCCCAAAGTCTTAGCTCATTTCAGCATTAACCCAAAAGTCCAAGTCCAAAGTCTCATGCGAGACAAGGCAATTCCCTTCTGTCTATGAGCTTGTAAAATCAAAAGCATGTTAGTTACTTCCTAGATACAATGAGGGTACAGGCATTGGGTAAATACACCCATTCCAAAAGGGAGAAATTGACCAAAACAAAGGGGCTACAGGCCCCATGCAAGTCTGAAATCCAACAGGGCAGTCATTAAACCTTAAAGTTCCAGAATGATCTCCTTTGACTCCATGTTTCACATCCAGGTCATGCTTATGCAAGAGGTGGTCTCCCATGGCCTTGGGCAACTCTGCCCCTGTGGCTTTGCAGGGTACAGCACCTCCCCTCCCCCCACCTGGCTGCCCTCATGGGCTGGCTATGGAGTGTCTGCAGCTTTTCCAGATGTACAGTGCAAGGTGTCGGTGGATCTACCATTCTGGAGTTTGGAAGATGGTGGCCTTATTCTCACAGCTCCACTAGGCAGTGCCCCAGTGGGGACTCTATGTGGGGGCTCTGACCCCACAGTCCCTTCTGCACTGCCCTAGTAGAGGTTCTCCATGAGGGCTCTGCCCTGCAGCAAACTTCTGTCTGGACATCCTGGAAATTCCATACATCCTCTGAAATCTAGGGATTGGGAGCTCCCCAAACCTCAATTCTTGACTTCTGGGCACCCACAAGCCCATTACCACATGGAAGCTGCCAAGGTTTAGGGCTTGCACCCTCTGAAGCAATGGCCTGAGCTGTATATTGGCCGCTTTTAGCCATGGCTGGAGTGGCTGGGACAAAGGGCACTAAGTCCCAAGGCTGCACACAGCAGGGGGGCCCTGGACCCAACTAAGGAAACCCTTTTTCCCTCCTAGGCCTCTGGGCCCTTGATGGAAGGGGCTGCTGTGAAGGTCTCTGACATGCCCTGGAGACATTTTCCTCATTGTCTTGGTGATTAACACTCAGCTCTTCACTACTTATGCAAATTTCTGCAGCTGGCTTGAATTTCTCCCCAGAAAACGGGTTTTCTTTTCCATTGCATCACCAGGCTGCAAATTTTTCAAACTTTCATGCTCTGCTTCCTCTTGAACAGTTTGCCACTTAGAAATTTCTTCCACCAGATACCCTAAATCATCTCTCTCAAGTTCAGCGTTCCATAGATCTCTAGGGCAGGGTCAAAATGCCCCCAGTCTCTTTGCATAGCAAGAGTAACCTGTATTCCAATTCCCAACAAGTTCCTCATCTCCATCTGAGATCACCTCAGCCTGGACTTCATTGTTCATATCACTATCAGCATTTTGGTCAAAGCCATTCAATAATTCTCTAGGAAGTTCCAAAGTTTCCCACATCTTTCTGTCTTCTGAACCCTCCAAGTCTCTAGGAAGTTCCAAACTTTCCCATATTTTCCTGTCTTCTTCTGAGCCCTCCAAACTGTTCCAACCTCTGCCTGTTACCCAGTTACAAAGTTGTTTCCACATTTTTGGGTATCTTTACAGAAGCACCCCACTCTCTGTGGTAAGAGTTTACGATATTACTCCCTTCCCATGCTGCATTAAACAGCTGCCTGAGACTGGGTAATTTATAAAGGAAGGAGGTTTAATTGATTTACAGTTCCACAGGGCTGGGGAGGCCTCAGGAAACTTACAATCATGGTGGAAGGGGAAGCAAACATGTCCTTCTTCACATGATGGCAGGAAGAAGAAGGAATGCCAAGTGAAGCCCCTTATAAAATCATCAGATCTTGTGAGAACCCACTCACTATCAGGAGAACAGCATTGCAGAAACCACTCCCGTGATCAATTATCTCCACCTGGTTCCACCCTTGACATGTGGTGGTTACTAAAATTTAAGGTAAGATTTGAGTGGGGACACAGAGCCAAACCATATCAGTCTGTCACCCTTACAGGCTAAAAGAAGCATTTACCATTTGCTAGCTGTGAGGTCCCCTAACCTGGTGAGCCTGGCCTCCTCTTCTCCCCCTCCCATAACCTGCCATGCCACTGGGATCTGTTTTTGGCTGTGCTTGAGCCTCCATTCTTTCTGTAACCTGTTCAAAGAAAAACCATACTCCATAAAATATTTAAAGAGGTTTCTTCTGAGCCAATATGAGTGACCATGGCCCAGGGAACAGTCTCAAGAAGTCCTGAGAAAGTGTGCCCAGGGAGTCGGGTCACTGCTCAGTTTTATACATTTTAGGGAGACAGACGTTACAGGCAAAGACATAAATCAATACATGGAAGGTGTAAATTGGTTCTGCCTAAAGAGGTGGGACATCTCCAAGTTGGGGTGCTTACAGGTCACAGGTGGATTCAAAGATTTTCTGATTGACAATTGGTTGAAAGAGCTAGACTTTGTTTAAAGACTTGAAGTCAGTAGAAAGAAAGGCATGGGTTAAGATAAGGGGGTTGTGGAGACCACGGTTCTTGTTATGCAGATGAAGCCTCCCAGGTCACAGTCTTCAGAGAGAATAGAAGGTGAATGTCTCTTTTCAGACTTTGAAAGTGTCAGACTCTCATTTAATCTCCCTTAGATCCCGGAAAGGCCTAGAAAGGAAGGCCTGGCTGCATTAATGGAGATTCTCTACAGATGTAGATTTCCCCCACAAAAGATGGCTTTGCAGGGCCATCTCAAAATATGTCAAAGAAATATAGTTTGGAGTAAAATACTTTTATTTCCTTCAGGGTCTGCCATCTGTCGTGTGAGGTTACACCAGAGTCAGGCTGGAATTTGCTGTCTTATTGCCACAAGGAGTCTGCTCTATCACTCTCGTGATCTCTGCTTTAAGGTTAGTGCCGCTCAGCTGTGCCTAAATCCCAAAAGGGAGGGAGAATAAGGAGATGTGTCTGACCCCACTTCCTATCACGGCTGGGAATTCAGCTTTTCAGGTTTCAGTGGAGTCTCCTTGGTCAAGAGGGGGTTGTTAGATATAAGTTCTAAATTTCTCTTCAAAGAATCAATATGTCAGTATGTTCAATTCTTTGCCTTCTACTGTTAAACTTAACTTCCTCATTAAACAACCTTTTTCAATTACCTACTCCACCCTGACTCATTCTGATTACCTACTTCACCCAGACTCATTCCGATCACCTGCTCCCCCTGACTCATTCTGATTACCTGCTCTGTCATAACCATTTTTCCCACCAAAGCACTCACCCCATCACTGCCTTTAAATTAGCCAATTGGAATTAGTTTAGCCTGTGCGGTCTAACCCTAGCCAGCAGGGGAATGACACAGCAGCAGGGGCCACATGCTTCAGCGATAAGAACCCCTTCCCCTCCCTTGTCCAAGTGTGCACTCACCATTGCTCCATCTCTAAGGGCACATCCTTCTATAGCAGTAACTTGCCTTGCTGAGAATTAAAAATAAAATTTTATATTCGAGTGCTATTCCTTTTGCGGCACCAAACTTTATATATATAACGGGGTCTAGTCAGTTGGTTGAATGGGCTTAGGACTTTATTCTTGTTTTACAAATCTCAAGGTGGTATAAAAACAGCAACTATCCTGCCTTTCTTTGAGTTCTTCTTTTTTTTTTTTTTGAGATGGGGTCTTGCTCTACCACCCAGGCTGGAGTTCAGTGGCACCATCTAAGCTCACTGCAGCCACCAACCCCCAGGCTCAAGTGATCCTCCCACTTCAGCCTCCCAAGTAGCTGGGACCACAGGCACGTGCCACCAAGCCCAGCAAATTTTTATTTTTTTTTGGTAGAGACGGGGTTTCACCCAGGCTGGTCTCAAACTCCTGAGCTTAAGCCATCTGCCCACCTCAGCCTCCCAAAGTGCTAGGATTACAGGCATGAGCCATTGTGCCCGGCCTCTTTGAGTTTTTCTATTTCCCTGACTCCTGTGCACGTTAATAAATTTGTATGCCTTTTCCCCTGTTAATCTGCTTTCTGTCAGTTCATTTTTTCAGGGAAACTTCAGAGGGTGAAAGGAAAGATTTTCCTTCTCCCTTACAACCCCAGCAGGCTTGAAGCCTAAGGCCTCACCTAATTCCTGGTGGGACAGGAGAGAGTGCTCTATGAAGGGTCACCCCAGGCAAGAGACCTCCCTTCCTCAGAACAGACCCCCAGGTTCCTTTCCCCAAAGCACAGCCCAGACCTTCACCTGGTAGCCCTGAGAGCCAGCTCCCAGCCCTCATCCCTCAGGGCCCTAGGAATGTCCTAGCCCCTCCTGGGCTTCCCCCAGACCTGGTGCCTGTGGGTCGAGAGGTGTTCTGAGGTCACAGGCCTCCTGCTGACCTCTCCCCACAGGGCTTCGAGTCCCTGAGACTGCAGAAGTGGCCCAGGAGGCTGCAAGGAGGCTGGGAGAGGGGGAACCCTGAGAGTAAGTTTGCTCTGGCCTGACCAGGAGCACAGGCCACAGGCGATCCTGGAAGGAAGTGGGTCCCCCCATGCCAGATCCATCAGGGAAGGGCTGAAAGCAGAAGCCCAGCTGGGAAGGTGGATTCCTGTCCATCCTAGAAGCCCAGGAGTCATGTGAATGAGCCATCGGCATGCCCTGTCCTCCACATTTTACAGAACTCAGCCAGTCCTTGCAGCCCCTTGAGGAAATTCTGTGTTATTTCCCGTTTACAGATGAGGAAACACAGGCATGGAACAGGGAGTGACCTACCCAAGGGTCCCTCCTGTAAACGGAGAAGAGTAGCTGGGGAGGCTGGCCTGGAGGAGATGGGGCCACTGGACCCAGGCACCTATGCGGCTGCACTGATGGGGCTTCAGCATTGAGGTGGGGCCCCCTGTGCTCAGCCAGGGAGGCATGCCTCAGGAGCATGTGTCCAGGCACCCTGAGAAGAGGCGTGTCGGCCACCCAGCCACAGCTGGATCCTCCTGGGAAGGCCACACTTCTGTGGGTACCTGGGCCTGGGCGGAGACAGGCTCCCCCATGCGGAGGGGGCCTGGGCTGCGGCTCCCAAGGCACACTCGCCCTGCCGGGAGCTCCTGTCTAACCTTTCCTATCACTTTTAGACACATCCCTGGTTCTAATTCTTTTTCCCAGCAGGTGGCACTGGGGAGGCTGTTTGGAGCCCTCCAGGCCTGTGAGCTCAGGCCATGGATTGCTGGGGATCCTTGTCCCCCACTGACCAGCCCAGGGAACTCGCTGTCCATGGTGTCTGCAGCTCCCCGTCAGGGTCCACACAGGGTGTCCTCCATGGGTCACGACTGCCCCTGCTGTTGCCAGGATGCCTCCTCCCCACCTCCCCCCTCCATTTCTCCAGTCATGGCCCAGTGATTGCACCTGGGGTGGGGGAGGCAGAATTTGCCTGGAAGAGATGCTCAGTGTGGCCAGCTCACAGCCACTAAGCCCCACGTTTGCTCTCAGAGACAGCTTTGCACACAACAGAATTGGCAGCATCCGGACTGGCCTCTTAGCTCCCCACACGTCCTCTTGAATAACAGAGGAAAAGGGAATTGATCCCCAAACTCCTTCCTCCAAGGTCGTCTTCTCTTCTGCCAAGAACTAAGGAAAGCTTCCATCTCAGCTGCTCCTGCTGCTGGTTCTGTTTCTGCAGGTCATCTTCTGACCTTGAGTCTGAGTTAAGTCCCTTGCGTGCTATGCTCCCTTGGATGGAAGCAGAACTGCGGACCCTTTGATGGAGCCTGAGTGGCAGAAGGGTCATCAGAGGTTGTGGCCTCTAAAAGACTCTCCAGTTTACAGATGGGGAAACTGAGGCTGGAGAGAGGAAGCCCTGCCAGGAGCCACACAGCTAGCATTGAGTAGACACTACCTGGGAACTGGACCCAGGTGTGCCCCCTCCTGACCAGGGCAGGAGCCACCAGTGTGGGCTTCAGGGAAAGTCACTCTCTGGTGACCTGCACCAGGAGCTGGGACCACAGAAGGGGATGAGGGGAGAGGGAGAGAGGGCAGCTCTATACAGATGGCACCTCCTTTTTCCCAGAAGCCACACTCCCTTTCACAGTGCGGGGCAGTGGAGGTAATTCTGACCAGCGGCTCCAACTCAGGCTGAGCCCCAGGAACTCTGGGATGCATTTAACAACACGGTGGCCAGGCCCGGGTGCACCAGGTGCCCAGCCGCCTCTGAGAACCCCTGATGGAGATGAGGAGGCAGAGGCCCTGGGATCAGGAGATGTGTCCAGCTCAACCCTCACTGCCTTCCTCTGAAAGTGCTGTGGGGGCACTGCAGAGGCTCGTGAACGTTAGCATCCTGGAACTCCAGGCCACACTGCAGTGAGGCACAGACCCAACATCAAACTTCAGCTGTGGGTGAGAGGCCTCCGGCTTGGGACTGACTCTGAGTCGTCCAACCATATGCACACATGGGCTATGCCCGCCGATGGCTGCCCTGCACAGTCAGGGATCGTGTCACCAGCCA
The DNA here is from genome assembly GCF_028885625.2 of Pongo pygmaeus. NCBI lineage: Eukaryota > Metazoa > Chordata > Mammalia > Primates > Hominidae > Pongo > Pongo pygmaeus. The sequence goes on along the minus strand of NC_072384.2, from coordinate 141,531,734 downwards.
GCATCCATCCGCAGCACGCAGGCTCGGGGAGGGGGAGCTGTCTCTGATCAGGCTTCGCTGCAGGGCCTGGCTTTTCTGCTCAGCTGGCCTCCAGTCTCCAGCCGCGCCTGGGCCCCTGCTGGCCGAGGGTGTCTCACATCCATCAGACAAAGCCAACCCTGGCCATGGGCCTCCACGTGGGTGAGGCATCAGGAAGGAGCTGGTTCTCGCTGATTTACCCACTCACTCGCTTGCTCCGGAGTTTCCGTTCTTAGGTTAGGTTTTAGTCCACTGGGCTTGTGCATGGAGCAGGGAGGGTTCCTGACTTTCCCTCCCCAGAGATCCTTCACCCAAGTGCAGCTGAGAAGGTTGAGCCTTTCCCCTACTGGTTTGAAATCCCGCCCTTAGCATGTGCTACCTCTATCATTTATCTTTTTGTTGGTTCCCTTGCCAATATTGAGTTGTTTTAATTATTATGGCCTTAAAGTTGATAGGTTGATTTGCCATAGCATAGGTAAGACTCCTCTAGTAATTTCTCTTTGACTTGCTTCAATTTTCTTCTCATTATCCACCTTTTTTTTTTTTTTTTTTTTTTTTTTTTTTGGTCAGGCTGGAGTGCAATGGCACAATCTCAGCTCACTGCAACCTCTGCCTCCCAAGCTCAAGCGATTCTCTGCCTCAGCCTCCCGAGCAGCTGGGATTACAGGCATGTGCCACCACGCCTGGCTAATTTTTATATTTTTAGTAGAGACAGGGTTTGGCCATGTTGGCCAGGCTGGTCTTGAACTCTTGACCTCAGGAGATCCATCCTCCTCGGCCTCCCAAAGTGCTAGGATTACAGGTGTGAGCCACCGCACCTAGCCGTATCAATGTTACTTAGATTTTCACTTTTTATATATGTGTTTAATTTTAAATATTTTGTTTCTATAGTTACATCCTCTTGTCATTTTCAAAGAACCAATCCTTTTTTTTCCTAAGTCTAATTTGTATTTATTTTCTATTTCATGACTTGGGGTTTTACCTTAATCCCTTTATCCCGCCCTGTTGAATCATGTTGTTGATGTTCATTGTCTAGATTCTGAGGTTGAACATAGAGGCCAATCATTTCCAACCTTTCCTAAATTCATATCAATGCCTTTAAGCTTGAATTTCCCTCTCACAGCACAGCAGCTGCATCCCTTTGGTTTTGATAAACAGCATTCTCATTTTCATTCATTTCTAGAAAGAGTGCAACTTCAGTTATATTTCATTTAACCTAGTAAGTTTTTTAACTTCCAAGGCATTAGACGTTTTTTCTTGACCATACTTCTTTTGTTTACTTTTTGTTTTATCGCTTTAGGCTCAGAGAACAATAACTTGTACAATTTCTTCTTTGAATAGTTTACTGGTATTTTGAGGGGCTCTCTGCCTGGTTATGTCAATGCTCGTGGGCTTTTGAGAAAGACCCGCATGTACCAGTGAGGGTTCCGGCAGGAAACCTCTTGCTATGCTCCAGGGACACAGCTGCAGAGAGCTTGGTGACAGGCTGCTTACACAGGTGTGGACAGGGCTGGGGACCCACCGAGGGAGGTGTGGGTGGCATTGGGGTCTTTGCCAGTGCTGGAGGGCATGAGGAAGGAGCCAGTGGTGGAACTGGACAGTGCCATTCAGAAACTAAAGCCCTCAGCAAGAGGGCAGCCTGTCTGGGGTGATCTGAAAAGGTGGGGCCAGGAGGATCAGCCCCCTCCCTCCTTACCCTCTCCTCCTGCTCTCCAGCCCTGGCAGTCTCTCCTACTGGCTGAAGCCAGAATAGAATCTGGAGAGGCCACCCTCCCAGGACACAGGGGCAGGGACAGGCTGAGGAGGTAGGAGTAGGTCTGCACAGGGGAGAAGTCCACCCAGCACACCCTGGGCACCTCCATGGCGTGAGATCCCTGTCTTCCCTGTACTTGTGTAAGTGTCTGTCATCAGAAAGATGGCAGGTTGCCCTGGGCAGGACTGTGTCTTACTCAGTTCCATCCCTGCCAGCATCTAGCACTGTGGTCAAGTCCTCTACATGCTGTCCCCAGAGAACCTCTAGTCCCCAGCCTCCTGCTCTGTGTGTAGGCTGACAGCAGAATCCAGGCCCAAGTCACTGGGGAGCACCCAATTTGCTTCCTCTCCTCCTCAGCTAAGGGTGAGCAGCAGGGGTGACCCCAGCTATTAGCCCCACCTAGCAAACAGCACAGCGGCCCTACAGAGGGGCAGCCCTTCCCACTGCCATGCTGCAGCTCCAGACACAGAGGAAGCTCAGGGCTTCCAGGGTCTTTGTGGATGAACGGATGAGGGAAAACTGGAGGGACTGGGAGCAGCAAAAGCAGAGGGGTAGGGGACTTGGACTGACGTGTCAACAGCCAACACTTCCTTCTGGTCCTGGTCCCCAGGAGCAGCTGGTCCTGGTCTGGGAGCAGCTGCCTGCTGACACGGCTACGCTGCGATGGGATCTGGCCCCAGCCCAGTTGCTGCCGGCCAGACACTGAGTCAGCACCTGGCTGTCCAGTGCGCCACGAGCAGATCCCGGCAGAGCTGCCCATGCCGTGCAGATCCCCGGTGGGCCTCCCGGGCCAGAGTCCGGGGACCCATTCACTTGGGGCCCTACCAGTCCCTACCCTTGGTTGGCTGGTGGCTGCCCAGCCTGGGCCCCACCCACCCAGGGCTCCGGTTTCTGAGTCCGGGGCCCAGCACAGCCCCTCTCCTGCCAATTATTTCACTCCTTCCTGAAATGGGATCATGACCCTGGTCCTATCTCTAAGTGATTCTGATGTGAGATTAGGGATTGTGCAGGGATGGGGGTGTGATCCTGCAATGACGGACTCCTAGGCCTCCTCCCAGCCCCGCAGAGTCCAAATCCCCAAGGCAGGGGCTGAGGAGGGCGAGGCTCATAGAGCCCAGGACTTCTGAGGGTCCTGAGCATCTGGGGCCTCCTGGCTCTCATGATTTCACATCCTGGCCTCTTCCCACCCACCGGAGCTCTGAGGGTCTCAGCCTCTCTCCACTTGACATCTCTTTCTTTCTTTTTTTTTTTGGCGATGGAGTCTCGCTCTGTCGCCCAGGCAGGAGTGCAGTGGCACGATCTCGGCTCACTGCAAGCTCTGCCTCCTGGATTCACGCCATTCTCCTGTCTCAGCCTCCCAAGTAGCTGGGACTACAGGCGCCCGCTACAACGCCTGGCTAATTTTTTGTATTTTTAGTGGGGACGGGGTTTCATCATGTTAGCCCGGATGGTGTCGATCTTCTGACCTTGTGATCCGCCCGCCTCGGCCTCCCAAAGTGCTGGAATTACAGGCGCGAGCCACCGTGCCTGGCCTTCTTTCTTTCCCACTCATGCGTGTATACATACACACACACAGACACACACACAAGACACACACACACACACACACACACGCGCCCCTTCCCAACAAACTGTCCCAAACCTAAATGTGGATAAATACAGAATGTGGTGTAAAGTGTCTCCAAAAACGCAACAAGCCTCGGCCTCCTTGTCTGTCCATTGCACTGAGACCTCCAGGTCTGGGAGTTCCCTGTGGTGTGAAGGGCACCTGTGTCATTTCCCGCCCAAGACGGGCACTGTGAGAGTGAAAGAGGGCATGGGCGCAAAAGCACAAGGCAGGACTCTCCTGCTGGGCCTGGACATGGGGTCACCCTCAGCAGCCCCAGGGTCAGAAACTGGTGCGACTATCTTCAGAAATCCCACGTTGGTGCAATTCATCATGGCTCCTCCTCACCCTCTTCCCCTCAGGATGACCCAGTTTTGGGTTTGGTCCTCAAGAGTCTCCAATAAACATCTTCACCAGACCTGTTTCCTGGGGCAAAAACCTGGTCGTTTATTTCTCTTTACGACTTCTATAAACATTTGGATTTTCAGGAGAAAAACAAGAAATAGGGAGTGGACACTTGTTCTTCCAGCAGAGGAATGGGAAGGGCTGTTCATCTGGCATCATCTGTCCTGCGTCCTGGTCCTGACTCCCTTCTGAGCCTCAATTTCTCCATCCATAAAATGGGGAGGAGGCCTGGACCCCAGTCCCAAGCACAGAGTAATGATTTCGAGAACACATGTCCACTAAAACAGGATGGAACAAAAACACAGTCACTGCGGGCGAGCATTTGGAAGTGTGCAAGGAGGATATGCTGCTTTGCATCTTCTCTCTGCCGATATGATTCTCCGGCAGGCAAGAGGTGATCATAGCCAGGACTTCTCCTGATTGATGGCTGCCCACACCAGGGATCCCAGGGCCCAGCCACACACAGAACCACTTGGCGTGCTTAACTAGGAGCCCCCATAACTCACAGAGAACAATGGAGTCAGGATCTCTGAGGGATACAGCAGGGTGATTCTGATCTGCAGCCAGGGTGAGAACCCTGGGTTAGAAGGTACTACCAGCCTCCATGGCTGAGCTGGGTGGAAGCTGTTTATGAATGACGAGGATTTGGGAGGGGTGGGCTTGAGTGGGGAGAGATCATTGCCAAGGCTTAACATTAGTGCAGAGAGAGGCTGACCTCATGCCTCCATTGGTGAAAAGCCAGGCTGGGGGCTTCCTACCAGGGAACCTGCTTCCTCCCATCCTCTAAGCACTGCCTTGCTCTGGCCCCAGAGAAGCTACTGGAGTTGGGGGAAGGGTATTCAGCCAAAGACCTGGCTCAAGTCAATCTAGAGCATCCTCTGACCCTCAGGGGCCTTTTCAAGTGTCTCAGCCTTGGTCTCTTCATTTGCGAGATGGGGGCGACAATTGTACCCCCATTGGGTGCCCTCTGTGGGTGTGAGTAAACTCAGTTCAGCTATTCAAAAGTAAGCATTTTGGCCAGGCATGGTGGCTCACACCTGTAATACCAGCACTTTGCAAGGCTGAGGCAGGTGGATCGCTTGAGGTCCGGAGTTCAAGACCAGCCTGGACAATATGTTGAAACCCCATCTCTACTAAAATACAAAAATTAGCTGGGCACCTGTAATCCCAGCTACTCAGGAGGCTGAGGCAGGATAATTGCTTGAACCCGGGAGGTGGAGGTTGCAGTGAGTCAGGATTGCACCACTGCACTCCAGTCTGGGCGACGAGTGAGACTCCATCTCAAAAAAACTCCCCAAAACCAAAAACCAAAAACCAAAAAACCAAAAGTAAGCACTTGACAAATTCCACAGCACGGATTTGGATGGCAGGGAGGGTCAGGGTTACTTGGGAGAGCCTCAGCAGGTGTCTGCGGGCTGGGATGGTGGGAAGGGTCAGGGTTACTGGGGAGAGCTGGGGCAGGTGTCTGTGGGCTGGGCCTGAGCTTCTGCCTGGTTGCCCCTGTGCTGCAGTGTGGTCTGCCTGCTCCTTACCCAGGTCCCCGGCTCCACTGCAAGAGCTGGGCCATGACCAAGGCTCTGCTGGGCCTCCTTTCCCTGGACCCAGGCCAGTGGCTGATATTCTGTCTCCGCCCCATCACCTCAGCCTCAGAGCATGCGGCAAACCTGCTGACACCACTGCTGAGGTTCCTGGACCTCTGGGGAGTCTGCGCTGCACCCCAGGCCATGAGCTAGGCCAGCTCCCAGCCACTGTGGAGGTGTGGACACAGCCTGGTTAAGCATTCACCATGCCCTGACAGCCCTTGTTTATTGGACACAATTTACCCGCCATGAAATTGATGGGTAATCACTTCACATTCCACAAACGGAGAGGCTGGGGCTCAAAGAGATGCATGACCACCCAGGCTCGAAAGTTAGTGAGGGGCAGAGCCAGGATTTCATTCCAGCAGCCAGTTCTCAGACAACTTCACTGCTATTGTCTCATTGACATTCTCTTCCCCAAACCTGAGGACTGCGGCGTCCCCACTGTACACCTGACCCCGAGACTCTCAGAGACAGGGTGCACAGAGCAAAACAGGCGTGGATGAAACAAATGAAACCCCAACCCCACCCTTGGGGCATCTGCTGTGAAAGCCCTGCCTGGACCCAGCTCCCCTCCTGGCCCTGCCCTTCTGGGCTTCCCAGGCCCGAGGGGTTCCGTGGGGGGCAGCGTCTTCCTGATCTGCCATCCTGGTGTCCACAGAGCCTCCCGGGCTGACCTCAGGTGACCCCTTTGCCCACCTGGGCCCCCAGTCCGTCCTGTAAGGCAGAAAGTCTTCATGGAGGAGGAGGGGGAAGAGGCATCCCAACAGGGCTTTGGGGGATGGGGATTCTTCGGTATTAGGGAAAGGCTGCAAAAGCTGCAGTGAAGATGTGACTACAGGGTGGGCAAGGCCTGTCATGGTGCCCCTGAGCAGGCGCCTGGAGGGGATCTGTGAGGACCAGGTGGGCAACGGGGCCTCAGCCTGACAGGGAGCTCTGTGGGAACAGGATCCAGGGTCTGTACCAGGAGCACCGTCCACAGGTCACCCCTGGGAGCCATCTGAACAAAGCTGGGATGCAAAGGGTCCTGCCTAGGCCAGCAGGATTCTGCTTGGACATTAGTACGTCAGTTTGGAGCTAGTCCCTCCCAGCGTTTTTCTATCTTGGCCTCAGTTTCCCCATTTGTAACATACAGTTTCCGGTCCCAAAGGGCCTTCCGACTCAATCATGTGGCTGGACCCCAACCTCACCGCGGTGCAGCGCGAGCCCACGGAGCCCCCCACGGCTTGGCCGCACTTCAGGGTCCGGGCGCAGGACCCCACGAGCCGCTCTCACCTCAACCCGGGAGGCCCCGCACAGGCCGCACGCTCCCAGCCGCCATCGTCTAGCCCCACAGGATGCTCACCCTAGCTCAGCGCGCCCCGCGGGACCCGCCCGCCGTTGCTACGGCAACGGCGCTGCTGAGAGGCTAGCGAAGCAGGCAACCCCGCAGCGGAGGGAGGAGGTTGCCACGGCAACCAGGGCGCGTCACCAGCGGGGCGAGGTTTCCTGCGGGGCGGGGCCTACAGCGGAGCGGGGCCTATAGCAGGCGGGGCCTACAGCGGGGCAGGGGCGGGGCCTACAGCGGGGCAGGGGCGGGGACGGGGCCCCACGGAATCGCGGAGCAGAGCGGGCTGCTGGCGGCTTCTTCCCAGACTGCTGGGCTGTTGCAGTTCCACACCCTGGGGTTCTACCCAACGCCTTAGCCTGGGACTTCATAATTCACCTCTTTTAAGATGACCTGTCTTTTCACTGTTTTGTCTCTGGTGTTCTGCAGACTTGCTTTTATTTGCTATTGGGGTCCTTATTGATTCCTAATCTGAGCGTTTCTGTCTGTAGGCAATTCTGGAAAATTCTAAGCCAATATTTCTTCGAATATTGTTTCAGTGCCTTTCCGTCCCTTCTGGAATTCCGCGAATCGTTCTCCAGAGCAGGTCAGGGCATCCCCTGGCTGTGGCTCTTGGCCTGACCCCACCCTCGGGGCGTCTCTGCTGTGAGCTCCCTGCCTGGACCCAGCTCCCCTACAGGCCCTGACCTTCCAGGCTTCCCAGGCCCGAGGGGGACCGTGGCGGGCAGCATCTTCCTGACTTGCCATCCTGGTGTCCACAGAGCTCCCCGCACTAACCCCAGGTGATCCCTTTGCCCACCTCAGCATCCCCGCCATCCGCCCATCCCGGCCCGGTTGCTGCCTGGACGTCACAGCACATGCGTACCCAGGGCTCAGACTGGCTGCAGCCGCCTCTCGGTGTGGCACTTGCAGGTCGTAATTTTCTGTGTAAAAAGCTGGTTTCTGTATTTTAAATTTTGTGATATATTTTTCTACCATTTATTTTTATTAGATGGAACCATTTAAAATTACCACTTTTGTAGGTCAAAAGTAGACATGAATAATTTGATATGATTTAACCTAATATTCTTTCTACATTGTAGAAGTCTACAGCTCTGATAGGATTTTAAAAACGTTTTCCCTAATGTAATATTTATTAGTAGTGTAGATTCAGAATGATACAAAAGAAAGTAAAATATGAAGGCATCTTACTCTCTAACTCCAATGGCATAAAAAGTGACACCTAAGATTAAAAAATTCAAATCATATACACAGAAAGAGGATATATTTAAAAGGAAAGAAGTGAATGCCTTCTCAACAACCCCTACCAAGAGTCACCCCCAGCCATGACAAAGGCTGCCAACAGTTTCTCGTGATTCTTTTCAGTGAAAAAAACGGGATGAGGGGGTTACATTGTGCATACTCTTCTGTGTCCCTTCTAAACAATTTAACAACAAATCCCAGTCATCTTCCCCCATCGGCACATACTTTTGAGACTCCTTCATTTTAGACGCTTTGGATAAATCACTCCTGTATATGCCCCAGTCCATTTAGCCCGTGCTGGTGGGCGAACACTTTGATTATTTTTTATTTTATTTTATTTTTTTGAAACAGAGTCTCGTTCTGTGGCCCAGGCTGGAAGGCAGTGACGCCATCTTGGCTCACTGCAACCTCCAACTCCTGGGTTCAAGCGATTCTTCTGCCTCGGCCTCCCAAGTAGCTGAGATTACAGGCACGCGCCACCACACCCGGCTAATCTGTTTGCATTTTTAGTACAGACAGGGTTTCACCTTGTTGGCCAGGCTGGTCTCGAACTCCTGACCTCAGGTGATCTGCCTACATCGGCCTCCCAAAGTGCTGGGATTACAAGCATGAGCCACTGCACCTGGTTGATTATGTCGTTTTTAAATCCATATTGTGATCAATATTCTTGCCTATTTATGTTGGCGAATTTTTGTGTGTGTATATAACAGGCAAATTGCTAGCCATGGAATTACGGAATTGAGGGTAGGAGCACGCTAACGCAGGTGCATTTTGACAAACTGCCGTCCAGAAACATTGCCCTAGACACTGCCATGGCACATTTTCCCATGGGCTGGCCACACTGGACATTACTAGACATTTTAATTGTATGAAGTTTGATAGGTCAAAAAACAACCCCACTGTTTCTATTTTGTTTTGTTTTTTTTTTTGAGACAGAATTTCTCTCTTGTTGCCCAGGCTGGAGTGAAATGGTGTGAGCTTGGCTCACCACAACTCTGCCGGCCGGGTTCAAGTAATTCTCTTGTCTCAGCCACCGGAGTAGCTGGGATTACAGGCATGCGCCACCACGCCTGGCTAATTTTGTATTTTTAGTAGAGACGGGGTTTCTCCATGTTGGTCAGGCTGGTCTCAAACTCCCGACCTCAGATGATCCACCTGCCTCGGCCTCCCAAAGTGTTGGCATTACAGGCATGAGCCACCACGCCCAGCCAACAACCCTACTGCTTTGATGTGCACTTCTTTAACTGTGACCATATTTTTCCCTGCTATTGGCCCATTCTCTTTCTGTTTTTCCTTCTGCAAACTGTCCCTTTGTAGTCTCTGCCCATCTCTGGGGTCATCATTCAGATTGTTTGCTGTGGGTTTGCAGAGCTCCTTACACTGTCGGAAATCCCTGCATCTTCTTAAGTGTGGAAATAATTTTCCCAGTGTGGGGCTGGGATTTCCATTTGGCTTACGGTGTTGGGCCATAGAGATGCTGGGGTTTTTGTGGAGTCGTCATCTTTTTAGAGGGCTCAGGTGATGTGTCACTCTTTCTTCACTCCAAGATACTGCATACGGCCACCACGTTTCATCCCAGCCCCCTAAGGTTTTGTTTTCACAAATTAATATTGATTCCCTTGGGAATTTGTCTTGATGTCACTCACATGTCAGGTGGGGATCCAGCTCTATATTTTCCCACAGTATCTGATACCAGTTATTAAATGATCTATTTCCCCAAAATTATTTGAAAGGACACCTTTTATCATAAAATTTTGATCTGTTTCTTCTTCAACACTGGCATCTTTTTAATTATGAGAATTTCATATTATGTTTTAGTGTCTTATAGGGCAGATTCTCCTCATTCTTCTTTTTAACACATTTCCTGGTTAGTCTTGCATGTTCGTGTTTCCATGTGAACTTCTGTTGCTATTTTAATTGCATGGAATGTGTAGTTTTAATTTAGAGAAAACTAGCTCTTTTACAATATTGCCTCTTCTAAAAATATGCTATGCTTTTCCACTAATTTACCTCTTCTCAGTGGATTTTGAAAGTTTTCTATATAATTTCCTTAGGAATGAGAAAACTGTACATTTCTTGTTATTTCCTGGCATTGTATTTATTCTTATTTTTATGTTATGTATTCTTTTTTTACGTATGCATTCTAGCAATTTTTGATTGCTATTATGATTGGACTCCTCCATTATAGGTTCTAACTGGTCATTGTTTTGTGGAAACTGCGGCCTTCTTGGTGACAATTTTTCTTATCAGCTCCTAACTTAAAAAAAAAACTTAAAAAACATTTCTATAACTTTAGGGGTACAGATGGTTTTTGTTTTGTTTTGTTTGAGACGGAGTCTCACTCTATCGCCCAGGCTGGAGTGCAATGGCGCGATCTTGGCTCACTGCAACCTCTGCCTCCTGGGTTCAAGCGATTCTCCCGACCGGATTCAGCTACTTTCCCGAGTAGCTGGGATTACAGGCATCCACCATTATGCCCGGCTAAGTTTTGTATTTTTGTAGAGACGGGGTTTCACCATGTTGTCCAGGCTGGTCTTGAACTCCTGACCTCAGGTAATACACCTGCCTCGGCTTCTGAGAGTACTGGGATTACGGATATGAGCCACAGTGCCTAGCCTATAAGTGGTTTTGTACAGTGGTGAAGTCTGGGCTTTTAATGAACTCCTCACCTGAAAAGTGTACATTGTATCCAATATGTAGCTTTTCATCCTATTCCCCACTCTCATCCTTCTCATCCTTCTCGCTTCAGAGTCTCTAGTGCCCATCATATCACTCGATATGCTTTTGTTTACCTATAGCTTAGCTTCCACTTATAAGTGAGACATACAGTATTTGGTTTTCCATTCCTGAGTTACTTCCATTAGGATAATGGCCTCCAGTTCCATCCAAATTTCTGCAAAAGGCATTATTTCGTTCGTGTTATGGTTGAGTACTATACCATGGTGTATATATACCATACTTTCTTTATCCACTCATCAGTTGGTGGGCACTTAGGTTGAGTCCTTATCTTTGGAATTGTGATTTGTGCTGCAGTAAACATGTATATTGGTAATTTTTTAAAAAATTACGTAATGACTTTCTTTTGAGTAGATACCCCGTGCTGGGATTGCTGGACTGAATGGTGGTTCTACTTTTCGTTCTTTGAGAAATCGCCATACTGTTTTCCACAGCGGTTGTACTAATTTACATTCTCATCAGCCGTGGGTAAAGCATTCCCTTCTCATCACATCCGTGCTGACATCTTTTTTTTTTTTTTTTACTTTTTAATAATGCCAGCTCCTAACTTATTGTTCCCTATAGCTTGTCACTCATCCCTTAAGTTTTCTAGATAGATGATTATATCATCTACAAATAATAACTTTGTTTCTTCCATTCTAATATTTTAACCTGCTATTTAAATAGGAAAAAACAGCTGTTTATTCCCTGTACTGAACACTTGATACCAAATGTGAGGGTTATTTTCTCCACACCATCCAATTATCCAACTCTTCTGACACCAACTGGGTGTTCTACAATTTAGGGATGATACTAATTAGCTGGAATTAGCACAGACCCCGCCGGTTAAGGACTTGGCCTCTGAGGACCGCCCCCACTTCAGATGCCAGTCGAAAGTGGTGAGTCCCAGGTTACCCACAATTACGTTCAACTTGGCTACAAATCAGAAGCTTCCAGGACCCTCTCCTCAGGCTCAATAATTTGCTGACAGCTCACAGAATTCAGAGAAACATTTGCATGTACTGGATTATTATGGAGGACCTGGCAGTGACACAGATGAACGGCCACATGAAGAGGGACACAGGCAGGGTCTAGAAGGGCTCCAACTGCAGGAGCCTCTGTTCCTGTGGAGTGGAGGGCACCACCTTGCTGGCACATAGGTGTGTTCACCAGCCCAGAAGCTCTGCAAACCCTGTCCTTTAGGGATTTTTGTGAAGACTTCCTGTGCTGGTCCGTTCTGGCTGCTAAAACAGAACACCTCAGACTGGATAATTGATAAACAACAGAAATTTATTGCTTATCATTCTGGAGGCTGGGAAGTCCAAGATCAAGGCACCAGCAGATACGGCATCTGATGAGGGCCTGTTCCTCGTGGATGGTGCCTTCTATGGGTCCTCCCCTGGTGGAGGGCAGAAGGGGCTCCTCAAACTCTTTAACAAGGGCACTAATTCTGTGTGTGACAGCTCCATCCTCATTGCTCAGTCACCTCCTAAGGGTCCCACCTCTTAAAACAATCACATTGGGGATTAAGCTCCAACACATGAATTGAGGGAGGACACCAGCATTCGGACCATGGCACTTCATCACACAGCCTGACCTGCTGCTCAGTTGCCAGCCTCTCTCCTCTCCCCAGAGGGTGAGGGGGTGGGACTGAAAGTTCCAAGATTTTAATTATGGCTAAATCTTTCTGGTGACCAGCCCCCATCCTGAAGCTATCCAGGAACCCACCAAAAGTCACTTAATTAGAACAAAAGACGTTCCTATCCCCCAGGAAAGCCCGAAGGATTTAGGAGCTCTCTGTCATGACCTGAGGTCCTGGAACCAAATATTTGGTCTAGGAAGCAAATATTATAACAAAGGATGGTCCTAGCACCCCATCACTTAGGAAATTACAAGCATTTTAGGAATGCAGTGTCAGAAACTGAGGGCAAAGACCAAATATGTATTTATGTCACATATTTTCTTCTCTTTTTTAATTGCATAGACGGATACTTCTAAATGCAATGGAGGTGAGAATGTACATCCTTCATTGTAATGAGGCTTTCTCTGTTGTTTCACCAGGTCAGCTATCATTTATATAGGGCTTATGGTGTGTCCAGCCCTCGTCTCAGCATTTTACACATTAATTCATCGCATCCTCACCACTGTTGTATGAGGTTGGTACAGCTTTTATTCCAGCTGCAGAAGAGGTCACGGGCACAGGGGGCTAATGAACTTGCCCAGAGTCATGCAACTGATGGGCGTGAAGCTGCTGCCCTGGGCTGCCCCTTGGCTGGACTCATCCACCAAGACCCTGCAGGGCTGCTCCCTCCTCAGGTGAGGGAAGAAGCCATGTTTCCCTAAAGGGTGTGGTTGTTTTTAACTAGAAATAGATGGCTTCTTGGTCAAGTGCCTTTTCAACATCTATTAAAATCACCCCATTTTTTTAATCCTATAACTTCCTAAAATGAATGATTACATTCATGCCATCCCTAATACTGTACCACACTTGTATTTTCGAGAAGAATTTAGCCATGTTACAGGATCATTCTAATGTACTACTGAATTCTATCTGGTTGTGTTATGTAATTTTTGTATTCATATTGCTGTGAAATTGGTTTGTGGTCTTCCATTTTGGGATCTCTCCACCAGGTTTTGGCATCAGTGTTATGCTGGCTTCACAACAAGAATTTCATCAGTCTCCTCCTTTTCATAGCTATGGGTCACTTTAAGTAATATGAGAGCAGTCTAGATTTTTTAAGCTTAAAAGTCTGAAATTACCTGGGCCCAGGCCTGCAAGGTGGCTGCTTTTTGAAAACTTCTTCCATGTTAGTGATTTATTTGGGGGTGGGCAAAGCCTGCTCCTCAACAAGAGACCAGCAGGCAGGGCCCCGGGGTGACCAGCATTCCTGGACAACGCCACGTCTACCCTTGGCCACTTGGACAGCTTGTAGCCTCTGAGTGTGTGCAGAGAGGGCAGTGGGGGGTGGGTCCTCAGTGCAGTTGTGGGGGCACTAATGTGAGAAAGTCTTGATCTAGTCTATTGGAGGGTGGAGTTCAGAGTGTTGGTCCTGTCCTGCATCCTTGAACTCTGACCTCAAGAAGTGGGAACTGAGCAGGGATAGCAGAGGCAAGCCCCAGAGCTTGTCACATGCTGATCTGTGTTTAATTTTTCTGTTTAGAAGTTGAGAAATGATCGAGTGTTCAAAGAAAAACAATGAGATTGAAAGAAGGGAAAGGAGGAAGAGGAAGAGGGAAGATGAAGGGGGGAGAGAGAGAGAGAGAGGAGGGGAAAAGAAAGGGATGAAATTGACAGCCTCCACCACTGGGTCTGTGAGCTGCATCAGAGCAGGTGGCCCCGCACTCTTGGCTTGATGATCTGTTGTCGCTGGCCCAAGATCCTTAATAATTTCATCTTTTGTGTTTTGTGGTGCTGATGGCTTATTGAGGCAGGTGCAGAAGAGACGCACAAATCTCTGCCTGCTCCTGCAGCCCCATCCCGATCTAGTGTTCACAGTGCCATGGTATGGAGTTCAGCAAGACTCACTCCAGTGCCAGGTAGAGCAGGTCATGCCTGCAGCCCAGTGGGCGTGGCATGAGACAACCCAGAAAGGCCACGCTTTCCATTTGAGCCAGAACTTGTTCCAAATACAGAAAGGGGGCAATGGTGTTCTGAGGAACACAAAGGACATGGGACCCCTGTTGTATCTTTTCTTGCTCATTTTACTTCCCTGTATTAGCCGAGCACTTTCACTGAAATGGTGGCATGGAAGGAAAGGGAAAGACAGGAAGACCTAGAGTTCTCCTTTTATCCCTCCTTCCTCATCAGTAAGCGGGAGGCAGAGAGTGTTGGTGCCAGCATCGAGAAGTGAAATAGAAGCAGGCAAGTGAGTAGTGTGCATGGTTTTCATTGTTCTGGTAAGAACAGAAAACACACACAGATGAACTAGGAAATATGAGCTGTGTAATTTCAGTGATTCGGTGTATGAGTTGAAAGCTCTTCTATCTGCATTTAAAACTGGCATTCTACGATAGAAAGCTGAAGAGTAAAATTCATGCTAGCAATTTAAAATTTTAATTTTTCTTTACTTAGAATGGCATTAAATAGCAAGAAAACACCATGGCTAATCAAGAGAGCCTGGGGAATGGAGGAAGAGGTTTGTATTTTTAGCACCTTTAACTGCACTTTGCCAGGCTTTTGAACAAGGCGCCTTTATTTCATTTTGCATGGGGCCCCGCATGTTCTGTTACTGGGCCTTTTCCCACTGGAAAAATAGATGAGGTCTGTGAAGTGGGTGGAGGCTGCAGCCAGGGCAAGGGGGACCGGCAAGAGAGACACAGTTTAGTCCTGCTCTTCTGCCCGTCTTGGGATGGCCTGGACCACAGGAAGCCATCACGGGGACTGTTAGGGAGCTGCGAGGTCCTCCTGGGTGGGATGGCGCTGGAGACAACAGAGAGCTGTCCAGAGAACCTCCTCTCAGATGCCACAGCATGATGCAGCACAAGGTAGGGAAGTGGCTCCTCCTCTGTGGGCTCTGGGGAGGGAGGCAGCAAGGAGTGGTGATCAGTTTCAGGAAGGAGCCTGCACTCCAGGCCTTCCCTGCATGGGCCTGGCTTCTGTGCCTCCCCACTGCAGGCTGCCAGTAGGGCAGCTGCTGTCCCGACACCACTGGGCGCTCACAGGCCAGAGTCACTCGACGTCCAAGGAATATGGCCAGCTGGAGAGAAAAACATGCTCCCTGGGGATCCATGTCAGTCCTTGTCTCTTTGGCATTAGAGGAGGGGCGAGGGGCGAGTGGTGATTGGGAGTAAGCCCATGCAGGATAGAGGGGAGGGAGCAGGTGCAGGCAGAAGAGCTTCAGATCCTGAGGCAGGTCTGAGTCCTGCAACAGAGACAGGGAAGGAAGGGGCTTGGGTGGGAAGAGTCTCAGACTGCAGTCCCCTTCCCAGAAGCTTTTGGCCAAGCTGATGGGTGTCCCTGATAAAGCTGCCCGTCGGAGGGGTCTTGAGTGGGACGGAGGGGCCAGCACTGGTATCTCAGACTCTGTCTTTGATGAGGAGCAGTCAGGGAACAGGCGGCAAAGCTTAGTCTTGATATAACAGTAATTGCTGTAAATGTAAGTGGGTTAAATTCCAATTAAAAGGCAGAAACAGATTAGATTTAAAAATTTAAACAATGGGTTGCCTAAAAGAGATATGCTTTAAAAAGATACAAAAAGCTTAAAATAAGAAAGTTGGCAAAAGACATAGCAGGCAAATATGAACCAAAGAAAACTGGATTGACATGTAATGTATGACATTCAAATTTAAGGCAAAAAATTTTAAAAACTCCAAACACCAGACAAAGAAGGGCACACATACATATGGGTGCAAGGAGCACAGAATGATAATGCATGTCTATCACAATCATTCTAACATCTAAAAATGTGGCCACAATACACAGCAAGCAACATGTGCCAGAACTGCTGGGAGAAGCAGATATTTTAACAATTCTAACTGGAGATTTTAAAAAATAATAAGCATAGTTCACATTGACAAAAATTAGCAGAAATCTCCAAATCCTGATCAAAATGATTAATAACCTTAAAAAACTTTTCTTTCTGGGATCCTACCTTACTGGGTCAACAATGAATAATTTTGAACTATTACATGATATAGAGAACTCTCTGCCCATCAAGCAGAGAATATAACCATTTTGAACACATGTAGAACCTGTATGAAATACACTATGTGTTAGGACCTAAAGAAGCCTCAATGAATTCCAGAGGCAGAGGGCCATGCAGACTGGGCTGCTAGTTTCTGTTTGTGCTTCTGAGTTCCCTTTGCCCATTCTTCAGGAGACCACCCGTAATGCACCATACTCCTTGGGTGCCCCTGCCCTCCAGCTTCCCCTTGGGTTCAGCCAAAGCACTACCAGATCAGGGGAGGAGGGAGAGTGAGGTCCAGGGTTTGGTGCCCTGGCTCCCTTCCTAGGAAACTCTGGCTGGCTGCACCCCTCCACCTGAGCCTCTGCTTCTGTCCGCCCCGCTCCCTGCAGGCAGTAAGGCTACAGTGCCACCAAGCCCTTGGGGCTCTCCGACCTCCTGCCCACACGTTTGTCAATAGTCTCTTTATCAAACACTTCTCAAATTACCCAATTTGAGTGTGCCATCTGCTTCCTGCCAGGATCTTGACAGAATACAGAGTTCTCTGACAATAATGCAATTAAATTAGAACCTGGTAACAAAAGGTTATAATTAAAGAAACACTATTGAAAAGTAAATAACATTATTAAATAACCCTGGGTTTAAAAGGAGATCATCAGGGACAGTAGAAAATATTAGATCTGAATGATAATGAAAATATTTTATGTCCACATTTGTGAGACTCAGCCAAGACAGTCCTGTAGAAGGAATTTTGTAGCTTTTAATACAGTAGATCTATTGGAAAATCAGAAGGCTTAAAAAGGAGCTCAGCATTTGGTTCAAGACAAAGGAACAGATCGAATCCAAAGAACCACAAAGGAAGGAAATAATACAGAAGGACAGAAGCAAATGAAATAACGGGAAAGACGTTTAACAGAACTAAAAGTTGGAGCTCTGAAAATATTTAAAAATATTAAGAGAGAAAAATGCAAAAAACAAAATACAGGCCAAGTGCACGCCAGTAATCCCAGCACTTTGGGATGCCGAGGTGGGTGGATGGCTTGACCTCAGGAGTTTGAGACCAGCTGTGCAACAGGGCAAAATCCTGTCTTTACAAAAAATGCTAAAATTAGCTGGGCGTGGTGGCACACACCTGTAGTTCCAGCTACTGGGGAGGCTGAGGTGGGAGGATTGCTTGAGCTGGGGAGGTTGAGGCTGCAGTGAGCCAAGATGGCACCACTGCACTCCATCCTGGGAGACAGAGCAAGACCCTGTCAAAACAAGCAAACAAAAAAACCATAAAAAGTCAGAATATAAAGAAAAAAAGATACGCTAGTCATTTAAATATTAACGTGAAATAGATTAATTCCTAGAAAAATGTCTATTGCCTCGAGAAATAGAGAACTTGCCAGATTAAAAAGCATGAGGAAAACGGAGGTGATAAAGACCCCAGCCCCAGAAGCCCAGATGGTTTTATTGTTTCTGCCAGTGTTAGGAAGAACAATTGATTTGTGTTTCATGCCGGTGGTTCCAGGAAATAGTGAAGGAGGAGGAGCTGTCTAGCTGGTTTCGGCGGGGCTGGGGCTGGGAGTGGGGGGCCCGTTTCTTGCACAAGTGGATGTGAATCTCCCCCAGCCACCTGCAAGGCGCTCGCACACAGCTGTGGGGACTGAGGTGAAGCCGGCTCTTCCTGGAGTGTGGATGAAATGGTTAACGGCGAGGCCGCTAGGGCAGCTTAGGCCCCTGCTGGGCGCCAGGGAGGCTTAGCCAGGCGACGCCAGGATGCCCATGGCAGGGGCTCGATGGCAGGGGCTGGGCTGGAGGGGACCCAGCCCCGGGTTTCAGGGTGGCCCGAAGTCCGTGCACCCCCGCACCGCAGTGCGGGGAGGTCCCCGTGGGCGAGCTGCCCAGAGGCTTTGTCGAAGTTGCCCAGCCCTGGGACGGTAGAGGGAGGGCGGTGGCGCGCACGGAGATACCAGTCAGCCCCTGGAACTAGGAATGCGGCTGGGGGCGGGTGACGCAGGCTGGGGTTTGCTGGGGTGGCCCCAGAGCGGCGTGTGACTTGGGGGTCCAAGGAAGTTAAACTGGACAGGCTGGGGTGAGGACAATGGGGGCCTGGAGAGGTGGGGCAAGAGGAGGGCGGGGGGTCCCCACGAGCCGCGGTGGAGGCGAGGCGGTGGGTCCGCGGGCGGGTTGCATCATCCCGCCGGGAGGGCCTCGGTCACTGCTGCTCTTCCCCTGGCACCCCAGCCCCGACACAAGATGCGATTTCACCGCGCACCTGTTACACCCGGAGCCAGCATCCCTGGCGCAAGGAGCCCTCCCTCCCCAGCCCCGCCCGCCCCCCACGATGCGTCTGTCGCTGGCTCAGAGCGGGGGCAGGTGGACGTTTTACGATTTCACTCGAAAGGGGCCAGGGTGGGGGAGGGCCCGGCGAGGGGTCCGCGGGCAAGTTCAGGTGCACGCGGGGCTTCGGGACTGGGCGCCGCCGGGTCCCTCCCCCGCGAGGTCTCGGGGGCGCGCCGGGGGAGGGGATGCCGCGTCCGAGCCGGGTGTCCGTCCCCCACCCTCCGCGGGGCCCGCCGCGGTGTCAGCGGTGACGTCACAGCCCGGCCCCGGCCCCCTCCGTCCCCAGCCCCATCCCCGCGGCGGCCGCGTCGCTCGTCCCTCTCCCCGCGCGACAAACCAGCTGGCGACTGGAGCTCGGACGCCGCGCGCAGCCAACCAGCGCCTCGGGAGGGGCGCGGGGCGGGCCGGGCCGGGGGCGCGCAGCCCGTCACGCGGCGGCGCCGTCACAGCGCAGAGCAGCCGGGAGCGGCAGCAGCTCCGGGCTCGGGAGCCCGCGCCCATGCCAGTGTCCATGCGGGGCCGCCGCCAGTGACGCCGGAGAGGTAAGGCCGCCGCCCGCCCGGCCTCCCGCGCCCGCGCCTCTCGCCCCGCACCTGCGCCCGGCGGCCCGCGCCCGCATCCCGCACCTGCACCCACTGCGCCCAGGGCGGGGAGCTCCGGCCCCGCGCCCTTGTTGCCGCCCAAAGCGCAGGCACTGCGAGGCCCCTTCACTTGCAGACCTTCCTCCATCTCCGCAGAGAACAATGGGGGAAATTCAGGGGTGTCCGCCCTTCAGGTGCCGCTGGAAAAGGTCCCTTTGCCACGATCTCGGCTGCAGCGGGACCCTCGGCTTAGGCGGGCGGGGGTCGCCCTCGGGAGGGCTCGCCCGGCCGGCGGGATCCGGATATCCCCGCCCTTCCCCGGCTATTCCGCTTCCCTGGAGAGGAGCCACCGGCGGGGCTGCGGGAGGGGCTGCGCCCAGACGGCGGGGGAGGGGAGGGATGGAGAGCGGGGCTGAGGACGCTGACGCCGCACCTGGGAGGGTGCTCGGCTGCAGAGCCTCGGCCAGCGGGGAGAGCGCGCAGGGCGGCCGGGCGCGGGCAGCTGCTCTGGTTCTCGGGGTGGGGGAGGGCGGATGCTGGAGCCGGGAGCAAAACAGGCGGGCGGGGCGGGGGCTGCGGCGTTGGGGCCTGGCTACCCGCTTCGTTGCACCGCCGGGCTGCCCATCACTCCCTCCCACGCCAGAGACCCCAGCTCCCTTCCAGAAAGACCCAGCACCTGGGAGGGGCCGCCGGCGAGCACTGCCTGCGTCTCAGCAGCCAGCGCCCCTGTAACAGGTGTGGCCCGGCGGCGAGGGAGGGGCTGCGGGGCCGCAGGGTCTAGGCTGGCGGCGCGCCCCCGGCGCCCGGGCTAAGATGACACGAAGGAACAGTGGCCGCGAAGACCTTCGCACTCCCGCTTTAAGCCGCCCCTCACGCTGACTTCCCCGAAACCAGCGGCACAGCCCTCTCGCTGGGAAGGGCCGGGGCAGCATCCCCACCGGGAGGGAGGGTCCGCAGGAGCGGGGCGCTGGGCGCGGGTAGGTGGGGTTGGGGGGGCCCTGCCGGCCGCAGGGGCGGGAGGGGGAGGGGAAGGAGGGAATGCCAAGTCATGGGGCCTGCTGGGCGCGAGCGCGACGTCGCCCGGCGCGGACCCGATGCGCGCCCACGTCCCCGGGAATAGGGACTTTCCCCCAGAGACTGGAGGACCCCCTTCCCCAGGCGGCAGCCCTTTCGAAGGGGTGCCTGCATTGCCGGAATTAAAGGCCTGCCAGGGCAAGCGGATTGGATCTTGCGGCTGCGGAGAGGAGGCGGTGCGGAGAGGCCCCTGCCGCGCAGGGCTGGCACTGGCCTCACCCTGGGGACGCACAGCGCGACACCGTGCTCGGCTCTGCGGAACACCCGGTCGCACTCAGGCTGGCGGGGCCTTTGCCAGGGAAGCCATGCCAGCACCCTCGTGGTGTGAGAAGGCAGCAGAGGTTTTGAAGGGAAGCTCTGGGGTCCACGTGGGGGTTGGGGCTGCACCTGCGGCGGCCATTTTGCAGGTGTGGTTGGCCACCAGCCTTAGCCGGGCTGTGGAGTGGGGCAGTCAGGAGTGGGGCAGATGTGGAGCTTGCGGTGCAGGGTGTGGGATGGGCCAGGGCCAGGGTTCAGGTCTGCCCTTGCACTGAACACACACCGTCTATTTAGAGCGGTTCCTTGTTTGGTTGATGGAGTGGTTGGAGTCAAGACCCAGGAACCCTCTGGACCGGAGGGATGCGGGAGGGATGCGGTAAGGCTGCTGGCTGAGGGGCCCAGCGTGGGGTCGGAGGAGGGCAGCCTTTACCGGGGGTGAAGTCTCGGGAGGGCGTTGGGTCCAAGGCAGGGCCCAGATGAACAGCTTCACTCCGGCTGCAGATGGATCTGCGGCCCTGCAGGTGTCCTCCCCGGGCAGGTCCGCAGGGTGGACAGAGGCTGGAATCAGGTGTCAAGGCAGGGGTCCCGGCCCAGGCCCAGGGAAGTCCCCTGTGGTGAGGGCCTGCAAGATGTCTGCTGTGTGCCAGCCCTGCTCCCAGCCGGGTGCTGCTCCCCTGGGTGCCTCCTTTCCCCCTTCCCCACTGGAATGTCCCACAGACTGCCCCATCTGGGGCTCCGGCCGGCCAGCCACAAACAGGTGGAGCCTGGAGTTCTGCCCAAAGCCCAGGGATGATGATTGGCTGAATCAGGATTCAAACTGGGGCCACTGCCCGGCCGCCCAGCCTGTGCCCCGCAGTCCTCACTGATGTCATGACTGCTGACCTTGGGCCCACCATGTCCTTTGGGAGTAGGGTAGGGCAGTCCTCCTGTGGGATTTGTGAAAGGTGGAGGGGGAGATGTGGGCTGGAGGAGGAGGCCCTGGAGGAGCCTGAGGGCATCTCTTCAGGCCACTCAGCCGGGCCAGCCAAAGCAGGTGAACTGGGCGTGGCAGGGACGGGCAGGGACACGTTCCCACAGAGCCCTGGTCCTACCGGATTGGGATCTATGGAGGGGCTACCAGCATTAGGTCATTGGGATTTACTGAGCCCTGCACGTGCCTAGCTGGCCAATCCCGTCAGGCCTGAGACCATCCGTTCACATCTATCAGTGAGCTGGGAGGGGCCTGAGCTGCTACCACGGGTGGAGAGTAGTGGACCTGGGTCTCTGGGTGGCTGTGGTTGGTAGGACGAGCACGTGGTTGTCTGCCTGCAGAGTCTGGGGACCTCTCTATGTCATTGCCACATTCAGTGTTCTTAGGCCTAAAGGATGTGGCTCACCACCCGCAATATGGGTGGCCAAAGGGACTCAAGGTGTCACCTCCCACTGCCCATCACCCACTCCATGCCCAGGAGCGTCTCTGAGAACCACGGGGGGCTGGGCCACACCCTGCCCCGAACCTGTCCATGGGTGGCCAGGGTACCCAGGGACACAGCCAGGCAGCAATGGGCCTGCGTCCTTGCCGGCTTCTGCCCCTTAGGTGGTAGCCTCCGGCCATAGGCCCATCCCTGCTATAGGAGGGTTTGGGATCCCAGAGCTTTGCATCCCAGTCCTTTGGCATGGCACCTGGGCAGAGGCAGGGACACAGTGGCCCCACCTGACGAAGCCAACTTGCTCTTTAGCTCCTGAGCCCCACTGGGATCCCCACCCTCAGCCTGGCTGGCCTCTCGCCACCCCAGTGCCCCCACCCCCAGGGCCTCAAGAACCCAGGGAACAGCCGGCTGGGCTTGGCCCACATGCTGCCTTTGGGGATGCTGTGGGGCAGAGGGCACAGTCAAGGTCAGCAGCAGGTGGAGGCTGAGCCTCCTGACTTCTCCTGCTCCTTCCCAGCCCATCCTGCCGGCTTTGGCCTCCTGCAGGCCTAGTGCATTGTAGAGACTGATCCAGATGTGTGGATGTGGGACCTGGATGTGGGACTCAGAGGCTGGGGTTGCCGGAATCTGAGTAGGAGGGGCTGCTGCCTCTCTAAAGCCTCCTCACCCTGGATTTAATCTCCTAATCCCAGGCCTTGCGGTCTGGGCAGGCCCAGCCCTGGCTGCCACAGAGCCTGGGGATTCAGATGGCCTTTGGGGGTCCCTCCCGCTTGCCATCCCTGCCAGATTTCAGGACGCCCTGGGGTCTAGGGAGGGCAGGCCAGTGCCTGGCTGTCCAGGCATCCTCGTGTTTATTCCTCACCCCTCCCCACAGTGCCCTGGAGGGGGACAGAGCAGTCACCTGGCCACACACAGTCATAGTCACATGCATCCACTCGAACACACACAGGTCCACATGCATATACACATACACACACATTGCACACACATGCACACACACACCCACACATACATTCACACACACAGACACTCATACACACACATACATGCTCATGCACACTCACGTACCCACACATACATTCACACAGACATACACATACATGCTCATGCATGCATGCATACACACATTCATGCATGCAGATACACACACACACACACACACACACACACACACACACACTCTGCATCCCTTGTCCCTGTCTTTGTTCTTGCCTGGTTTCTTCTCTATACTTTCTACTCAACCTCCACATTAGGTTTTAGGCCCCCCTCAAATGCTGCCTCTGCCATGATGCCTGCTGTCACTCCTACCCCTCAGAGTGGCACCCCCTCCACAACCATAGGTTTCCAGGGGTGGGGAAGAAGACAGGGAACACTGATTGGGCATAGCCTGCACTGTGCACCTCATGTACTTCCCTTTATCCCATGCCACTCCACACCTGAGCAATGAGAACAGCACCACTTGGCTCGGACCCCACTGAGCCAGGTGGTGGTGTTCCCATTTTCCAGGTATGGAGACTGAGGCTCCTGAGAAGCCCATGTGGCTTGTAAAGAGAGGACCTGGGACTCCGAGGATGGTAGCTCCTATAGTGCTTTCTGCTCGTCCCTCCACTTTCTCCTCCACCCCCATTGCCCCCCACTTCTCCCACCCCCATGAGGGCCAGCACGGTGCCTCACACAGAGTGAGGACTCAGTCAGCGCTCTTCCGTGGCTGAGCTGGTTGTTTTAGCCCAGGTACTGCATTTCCTGGTAGAGTCCAGGGTGAGCTTTGGCCACCCTCTCAGGGGTTGGGGTGTCCTTGGGTCTCAGTGTCTCTTGTTCAGAACCTACGGATTCCTGAGCCTGGCTCAGGAATGACAGGCACCCCTTTCCCTCTGGGCCTCCCGTGGGGCTCCTGAAATGCAGTTCTAGGGACACGCATGGCCCCGGACTGCTCCTGCAGGGCCCTTCCCTGAGGCTGGTAGTGCCAGGAATGCCCTCAAGGGGTTCCTGCCCCCACCTCAGCCCTGCCAGGAGCCCTCAGGTGGGCCTCAGTTTCCTTCTCCATCTGTCATCAGCTCAAGCCAGGACGGTGCAGGACAGGGCTGGGCTGTCAGTGCTCAAGGTCATGGATTGGTGTGGCTCCTGAGGAGCTGCTGTGGGGCTGGGGCGGGGCTGTCCTCAGTTGCTGGGTGTCATCTGGTCCCCATTCTCCTCCTGCTTCTGGGGCCAGGGCCCCACCATGGCTGCAGGTCCTTGGGACCTGGGAGGGCTGCAGCTCTAGGACAAGCAGTGGCTGCAGTGGGCTAGGCGCAGACCAGAGGAGCACACTTACAGCCCCACACCCTTTGCGTCAGCTCTGTACTTAGGCTAGATGTTCTTGGTTGGTGTTTTATTTTCTCCAGCTCTTGGTTATCTTTATTTTATTTTATTTTAGAGACAGGGTCTCACTCTGTCACCCAGGTTGGAGTGCAGTGATGCAGTCACAGCTCACCACAGCCTCAACCTTCTGGGTTCAAGTGATCCTCCTATCTCAGCCTCCTGAGTAGCTGGGACTATGGGCATGTATCATCACACCTGGCTAATTTTTTGTAGACGGGTTTTTGCCATGTTGCCCAGGCAAGTCTTGAATTCCTGGGCTTAAGCAATCCTCCTGCCTCGGCCCCACAAAGTGCTGGGATTGTAGGTATGAGCCACCGCACCCAGCCTTTTTATTTTCTTGAATGGGTTTTTTCCCTTTTATGGCACCTCCAGAAGTGGCCTCTGGCAGCTGCTTGCCATGTCCCCTGGATTGGAGTTTCTGTTTCTTGGACCCTAGAGCTGCTTGTTTCTTGGTTTCCTGTCTTGTTTTGCTGGAGCACATCCTTGTGTGACTTCCTTGAAAGGGTGCATGAGTCTTTGGTGTGTGAGCGTGTTTTTGCTGTGTCCTTGCTCTGGGTGGTAGTGTCTGGGGTGCTTCTGTTCCTAAGTAGTTTTCCTGGGAACTCTGAGGATAGAGTCACCATGGCTTTCTGCATCAGGTCACTTATGAGCAGGCTTTGTTGGCAACTCGTCTTTTCTCCCTGGAAGCTTTTAGGATCCTGTCTTTTCCTCGGTGTTCTAACTTCAGGTTGATGAGTGTAAGGATGGGGTTTGCATTTATTGGCACTCGGGGGGCCCTTCACACTGAAGTCAGGGTCTCTTCTTCTGTTTGTTCTTAATTTCCTCCTTTTCATTTTTTCTTTTACCCTGAATTCATGGGTTGGTCTGTTTGGTTGCTTTTCTCTTGTATATTCTATCTCCTTGTTTATATTCTAAAGTCCTTTGACTGCCTTTTCTAGAGGTTTTTTGGAATCTTGTACTTCATCTCTTACATTTTTCATCTCTAAAATCTTCACGTTTCTAACTGTTCTGTCTCATAGCATTCTGTCCTTGTTTTGAAAATGAGCATCTTCTTGAATCTCCTGGGTGTGTGGACAGAGGTTGTGCTCGGTTGTTTCGCGTCTGTTCCATGCTTTGCCTGTCCTTCCCGCAGGGCCTGTTTTCTGCTGGCAGCTCTGGTCCTTCCCTTTCACACTCTGTTCTCACGCCCGAGGAAGGCATTAATTGGCACATCATGTGTTAGGGAGGCCGTTGGCGGGAGCGGCAGGGCTGCTGCTGCTCACCCCGGAGTGGTTCTAACCAGAGCTGGGGTGGGGTGTCCATGGAGGGTGGGGCGTCCATGGCAGGCCCTGGCTTAGGTGAAGGGGTGGGGCTGGCTACCAAGCTGCTCCTGCATATCAGAATGAGGGGTACTGCATTCTTCAGCTCACTGAAGGCTTCACTCCTGCTATGGAGAAAGCCATTCAGCTGCTCACCTGGGGGCACTGGCAGTGACCACCCTCGGAGGGTGGATGGTGGGGCTGGGGGTGCGGACTTCCATGTTAGCCTCACTTCTCACCCCTGCCTTCCACCAGGTACCAGAGTTCCCGAGCCTGAGCCCCTGCCCCTTCCCTGCCCTCTGCAAGTGGCACTCAGGGCTGAGGTCCCAGGAAACGCCTCTCCCACGCCCTTTGCAGTTGGGGGCTCTGTGGTGGGCTCTGGCCCTATCTCATGGGGTCTCAGAGAGACCAGTGTGCCTGCAGTCATTGGATCTGGGGCTTCTTACTCTCCAGGGTGGCCAGGACACTCCTCTATGACCATCAGTTGTAATTCTAAGAAAAACCCGCTGTGGTTTTTTTCTCAAACTCTTCAAGAAGGATCAGTGTTTTAGGAAGTGGCCCATGCCGATGCTTTGTGCTGGGCTGGCCCTGCTGGGTGTGCACATGGCGGGCCACTTGTCTAACTGGGAGCAAGTGGAGCCTTGAGGTGAAGGCAGATCCCCGAGGGGAAGGCGGATCCCTGAGGTGAAGGCGGATCCCCAAGGTGAAGGCTGATCCCTGCCTGAGGTGAAGGCTGATCCCTGAGGTGAAGGTGGATCTTGAAGTGAAGGCGGACCCAGAGGTGAAGGCGGATCCCTGAGGTGAAGGCTGATCCCTGCCTGAGGTGAAGGTGGATCCTGAGGTGAAGGCTGATCCCTGAGGTGAAGGTGGATCCCCAGGTGAAGGTGGATCCATGAAGTGAAGGTGGATACCAAGGTGAAGGCGGATCCCGAGGTGAAGGCTGATCCCTGAGGTGAAGGTGGATCCTGAGGTGAAGGCTGATCCCTGAGGTGAAGGCTGATCCCTGAGGTGAAGGCAGATCCTGAGGTGAAGGCAGATCCCGAGGTGAAGGCGGATCCCTGAGGTGAAGGTGAATCCCCAGGTGAAGGCTGATCCCCGAGGTGAAGGCAGATCCTGAGGTGAAGGCGGATCCCGAGGTGAAGGGTGATCCTGGAGGAGAAGGCGGATCCTGAGGTGAAGGCAGATCCCGAGGTGAAGGCAGATCCCTGAGGTGAAGGTGGATCCCCAGGTGAAGGCGGATCCGCAGGTGAAGATGGATTCCCCAAGGTGAAGGCAGATCCCGAGGTGAAGGCAGACCCCTGAGGTGAAGGCAGACCCAGAGGTGAAGGCCGTCTGGGCTCCAGGCGGATGCCTGTGCGATGCTCTGCAGCGTGGGCCTCTCCAGCAGCTGGGCAGGGAGTGCCTGTGCCAGGCCTGTGTCTGCCCCTCACTGTCACCCCATGCCTGGTCTTTCCTGGACACTCCTCGAGCTGAGGCACACTTTGTCATCTGCCTTAGTGCCACCCCCAGCCCCCTTCCACAGGGACTTGGCTTTTTCTGCTGATGCCCCCACCCCAGGGTGAGGCAGGAACCTGAAATGGTCCCAGAGCCCCAAAGCAACAGGGGAGTTCCTCTGGGGCCACCCTGCCCTCTGTGCCTGCAGTGACTTGCGGGGCGTGGCCCGGTGCGGCCCGGTGGGTCTTCTGCATGCATTTTTACCAAGTGAATGGATTCTGTTCCCCTCTCCTCTGTCCCGGGGCCCCTGGCTCAGGGCTCATGGTCTCCCTTTCCTGGAGTCATCACAGCTGGCTGGCCACATCCACATACCCACATGGATGGCCACCATCCCCCAGCCCTCTTTCCCTCTCCTGCCCACGGGCCATCTTCTCTGCCCACTTCCCGTGGGTGCATCCTGGGTCTAGTCAGAGCCTCAGACACCCATGGTGTTGCCTCTATGTCCCCAGCGCAGACCCCACCCTGCCGCCAGCAGCTTCTCAGCCTCTTCTTTGCCTCTGAGCAGTCATCCCAGCCCCTCTGGCTTCCTCCCTGCCACCCTTGAGCCTGTGCCCTCATCTCTGGCCACTCCACCCAGCGTGACCTCACCACGCAGGACCAGTTCATGCTTCTTGTTTCTGATGACTTCCTGCCCCACTTGTCCCAGAGGTGCCCCTCTCTGTCTTTGAGGGGAGCTCGCCCTTTCTCCTGGGATCTGGCGTGTGCTGTGTCTGGCACTGTGGCCCGCAACCCCCCGCCTTCTCAGGGGTTCAGCTGTGTCAGACCCCCATCCTCAGCTTTGCCTTCTGCCATCAGCCACGCCCACAGGCTCTGGCCACCCTTGGGACTACCTGGCTCCCTCTCAGGTTGGCTGACAGAACAACTTCTTGAAGATAGTTTCTTTTCTTTTCTTTTCTTCTTTTCTTTTTTTTTGAGATGGAGTCTCATGCTGTAGTCCAGGCTGGAGCGCAGTGGCGCAATCTCTGCTCACTGCAACCTCTGCTTCCTGGGTTCAAGTGATTCTCCTGCCTCAGCCTCCCAAGTAGCTGGGATTACAGGTGCCTGCCACCACGCCAAGCTAATTTTTGTATTTTTAGTAGAGACAGGGTTTCACCATGTTACAAGCCAGGGTGGTCTCTAACTCCTGACCTCAAGTGATCTGCCCACCTCAGCCTCCCAAAGTGCTGGGATTACAGGCATGAGGCACTGCAACCGGCCAACAGTTACATCTTTAAAAATTGTGTCATGTGGTAGCAAAAATATACAACAAAGAATACAGAATGTTACAACCAACGGCCACATGCCCACATCAGCTTTCAAAATAAGGCATTTCCAACTTACTCCCCAAGGGTAGCACTGGCAGAGGGCTCACCGCCACCCGGCATCTCGGCCGACCCACATCACCCTGGGGAGGAAGATGGACAGATGGGGCCTGGCGGGAGGGAGGTCCTTCCACGTCACCGTGGCGGGCACATCGAGTGGCCTTGGTGGCGCCCAGGCCCTTAGACCCCCTCCATGCCCAGCACCGTGCATTCGGTGCTGATCGTTCGTGGAGTGTCATCGTCCGCCCCGAGTCTGTGGAGTGCTGCTTGTGTGTTTGAAACTTCAAGGGGGCTGCAGCCGACTCTGCATTCATCTGCATCTTGGATTCTGGGCATTTGGGCTGTCTCCATTCTTTTTGTAATGATAAGTCATTCTGCATTTGGGTATATTTCAACCTGTGAATATGTATAGCATCTCTACTTGCAGAGTTGCTGGGGCACAAGGTCTGCGGCCCCTCCAGATGTTATCATGTTATTTTCAAAGTGGTGGCACCCGTTCACTCCCAAGGTGAGCTGTAAAAGCTCCTGTGGCCTCCTTCTGGCAGCGCTTGGTGTGCCCCACTTTTAAATGTTGCCATCTGGTGGATACAGCTTGAAAATATGGTTTCCGAATTACTATCATGGTTGAGTATCTTTTCATGTAAATTGCCAGTTCATATCTTTTTGCCCATTTTCTTTTGTGATTTTTGTAAATTTTTATTTTTATCTGTCCTCTATGTTTATCAATCCTTCATTGAATTGTATGTGTTGCAGTTACCTTCTCCAGGTGGGTGGGGTTCTCGTCACTGTTTTAGTGATATCTTTTGATACCCAAACTTTCCTTTTGGTGTTTTCCGTGGGTTAAGAAATCTTTCCGTCTGGGCGCGGTGGCTCACACCTGTAATCCCAGTGCTTTGGGAGGCCGGGGTGGGTGGATCACTTGAGGCCAGGAGCTTGAGACTAACCTGGCCAATGTGGCAAAACCCTATCTCTACTGAGAATACAAAAAATAAAAATAAAAATAAAAATAAAAATAGATGTGATGGCGCATGCCTGTAATCCCAGTTACTTGGGTGGCTGAGGCACAAGAAACTCTTTTTTTTTTTTTTTTTAATTATACTTTAAGTTCTAGGGTACATGTGCACAACGTGCAGGTTTGTTGCATAGGTATACGTGTACCATGTTGATTTGCTGCACCCATCAACTTGTCATTTACATTAGATATTTCTCTTGAATCCTGGTGGCAGAGGTTGCAGCGAGCCGAGATTGCACCACCGCACTCCAGCCTGGGCGACAGAGTGAGACTCTGTCTCAAAAAAAAAAAAAAAAAATTCCTTCCCTAGGGGTAGTATGAAGATACAACTCTTCTTTATTCTCTTCCAAACATTTTTTGTTAATGTAGAGGTCTTTAATCCACATGGAATTTATTTGACATATAAAGGGATCTAACGGTATATTTTCCATATTGCCAACCAGTGTTCCTTCCATCGCTGGTTCGGTCGTCCGTCCTCTCCCCCTTGCTCTGTAAAGCCACCTTTCCCAGATGTCAAAAGGGCTGTGCTTCTGCAGGTCTGTTCCTGGGGTCCCTTCTGTTGCACTCGTGGTGGCCTCTTCCTGTCCCAGCACAGCCCGACTTCATACCAGGGCTTTCTACCAAGGCTCAAGATCATAGGGCGTGTTGCCCTCTGCCCTCTGGTCTTTTTTTTTTCTTCTTCTTCAGACTTGTTATTGATATTCTTAACATCTTACTCTACCATATACATTTTTAGAAGCAACTTGTCATGATTCACAAAAGAACTTGAGTTTTCATATGAAATGACATTGAGTTTTCAAATCAATTTGGGTAAAATTAAATGTTTTCAAGATATTGAGATTTATTTTCCACAAATAAGTTATAGTTCTCCATTTATTTAGATTTTCTGCAATGTTTTTAGTAAAGTTCTACAATTTTCTTTATAATAAGTTAGTGACAGCTGGGAGTGGTGGCTCATGCCTGTAATCCCAGCACTTTGGGAGGCTGAGGTGGGCAGATCACGAGGTCAGGAGTTCGAGACCAGCCTGGCCAACATAGTGAAACCCCATCTCTACTAAAAATACAAAAAATTAGCCGGCCGTGGTGGTGAGCGCCTGTAATCCCAACTACTCGGGAGGCTGAGGCAGGAGAATCACTTGAACGCAGGAGGTGGAGGTTGCAGTGAGTCGAGATTGCACCATTGCACTCCAACCCCAGGCGACAATGTGAGACTCCATCTCAAAAAAAAAAAAAAAAAAGTTAGTAACATTTATTCCTAGGTACTCTATAGTTTGGGTTATTATTTTATTTATTTATTTTTTAGAGAGAAGATCTTGCTCTGTTACCCAGCCTGGAGTGCAGTAGTGTGATCATAGCTCATCCCAGCCTCGAACTCCTGAGCTCAAGTGATCCTCCTACCTCAGCCTCTCAAGGAGCTGGTACTACAGTTGTTGCCACTACTCCTGGCTAATTAAAAAAAAATTTTTTTTTTTTGATTTAGAAATGGGTCTTGCTATGTTGCTCAGGCTGGTCTTGAATTCCTGGGCTCAAGTGATCCTTCTACCTCAGCCTCCATGGTAGCTGGGACTACAGGTGTGAGCCACTGTGCCAGGTTGGGTTATTATTTTAAAAGATACCTTAAAATATGTTTTAATTCTTTATCAGGTATATAAGAATGTTCTTGATTTCTACAACCTTATTGAACCTTCCTAATTCAAATAATTTTTCTGTGGATTCTCTTGATTTATGTGTAGATGAGCAAATGGTCTGCAAATAATGACAGTTTGGTTTCTTTCTTTCAAATTCCTATTATGTTGTTGGTTATTTTCCTGTCTTACTGGTTTGGCTAGAACCTCTCCTACAATGTTAAATAGAAGTAGAGATAGCAAGCATCCTGGACTTGTTTCTGAATTTAAAGGAAATGTTCCTATCATTTTACCATTAAGTGTGATGTTTGGGTAGGTTTTTAATAGATAGCTATTATGAGGTTAAAAAAGTTTTCTTTTATTCTAATATTGCTTAGAATTTTATCACAAATGAGTCTTGAAAATTATGGAATGCTTTTTTAGTATCTATTGAGGGCCTCATATTCTTTCTTCTTTAATTTGAAAATTATAATAATAGCTATCCTAATGTCAAGCTATACTGGTATTCCTGGAATATGCTTACCTACATTGCCTTTTTTATTTGTTACTGTATTTTCTTGCTAATTTTTCAGACTTTTGTACCTATGTTCATCAGTGAAACTGGTCTAATATCTTTCTCAATTTTTTCTTGTTTACTTTGATGCTAAAATTCTATTAGCATCAATGAATGAGCTAGGAGTACAGTTGGCTCTCCATATCCGTGGGTTCTGCATCTGTGAATTCAACCAGATCAAAATTTCTGGAAAAAAAGAATGGTTTGTCTATACTGAACATGTACAAATATTTTTTTCCCTTGTCACTATTACCTGGACAATACAGTATAGCAACTATTTATTAATACATAGCATTCACATTGTATTAGGTATTATAACTAATCTTGAGATGATTTAAAATATATGGAAGGGGCTGGGTGCGGTGGCTTATGCCTGTAATCCCAGCACTTTGGGAGGCCAGCGCGGGCAGATCATTTGAGGTCGGGAGTTCAAGACCAGCCTGACCAACATGGAGAAACCCCGTATCTACTAAAAATACAAAATTAGTTGGGCATGGTGGTGCATGCCTAGTGGCGCATACTAGGGAGGCTGAGGCAGGAGAATCACTTGAACCTGGGAGGCGGAGGTTGCAGTGAGCCAAGATCGCACCATTGCACTCCAGCCTGAGCAACAAGAGTGAAACTCTCTCTCTTTCTCTCTCTCTCTCTCTCTCTCTCTCTCTATATATATATATATATGAGGATGTGTAGGTCAAATGGAAATACTATACTTGCTCATATGAGGGACTTGAGCATCTGTGGATTTTGGTATCTGTGGGGGGTCCTGGAACCAATCTCCTTCTGATACTGAGGGATGACTTTATATTCTTTGGGTGTTTCCCTCTCTTTCCTCCATTCTCATAAAGAGTTTGTATAGGATTGATATTATCTTTTAAACAAATGTATAGTGGAACTCACCTATAAGAAGCGTCTGAATCTGCTGCCTTTTTTTGTGGGTAGATTTTTAAACTATTAGATCAATTTGTTTAATAATTGTAGGAAAATTCATGTTTCTATTGCTTACTTTTTCTCATAGTTATGCATCACATTTTCCTGGTTCTTGGCAGGTCTAGTAATTTTTGATTGGATGCTATACATGATTTTTAGATTTTAGAGAGTCTGACTTCTTATATTTCTTGCTTTAGTGCATGTTGGGCTTTGTCTTGGCAGGTGCTTAACTTACTTGAAGACCAGTTTGATCAGTCAAGACCTGTTCTTAAGCTTTTCTAGAGTTGGTCCAGAGTAGACCACCTGCAGGAATAGTTTAGTCCCCCACCTAGGGCATGCCTTCTCCAGGGTCTCCACGGAATATCTGGAGTGGAGGCTCAAGAGGACTCCCTGTTCTGGCTGATAGGATCACAGATGTCTCCTTACCTTGTGTGAGTTTTGAGAATTGTTCAGCTTACAACAGTCCAGTCTTTTTGTGTCTGGATTATCCGGGAATGGACTAGTATTCTGAAAAGACTCAAGGGTACCCCTGTGCAAATTTCTGGACTTCTACTGAGCAGCTCCTTTCTTCCAGAACTCTGACTCACAACCTCCAGCTGCCTCTGCCCACCCAAACTCTGACCACCATCTTCTCAACCTGTCAAAGCTGCCAAGGTGCTTGGGTCCCACCTCGCTGTGCCCGCCTCTAGGCAGATTTGGGGTGATCATAGGGCTCACCTAGTATGTGCGCCTTCTCTCAGGGATCACAGTCCTGCACTGCCTATTGTCCGATGTCTGAACACCATTATTTTCGTATATTTTGTCTTCTTTGCTAGTTATTGTTTACAGTGAGAGGTTAAGCCTGGTCCCTGGGACTCTGTCATGGCTGAACATGAAAACTCCATGTTTTGCTATTAGTGTTTTCATTTCCATTTAATAAGTATTTTTGTATTTTCATCATGATTTTTCCTTTGGTTTGTTATTTAGAAGTTTATTTTTAAAATTTCTAAGCATATGGGTTTTTAAGTATTTTAAAATTAATTTTTAGTCTAATTGTGTTCAAATTACATGATTCATTCGATACAGGTCTTTGAAAGCTACTGGGAGTTGCTTTATGGTCTAGTACATGGTAAAATATTGTAAATGTTCCATATGTAATGGAAAAGAATGTTGCTCTAATTTTCTGCAAGAGGCACATATGTCCATTAATTTATGATTATTGTGTTATTC
The DNA here is from genome assembly GCF_028885625.2 of Pongo pygmaeus. Lineage (NCBI taxonomy): Eukaryota > Metazoa > Chordata > Mammalia > Primates > Hominidae > Pongo > Pongo pygmaeus. The sequence goes on along the minus strand of NC_072384.2, from coordinate 141,498,037 downwards.
ATGCTATGCTCTTATTAATTATATATCTGCTTGATCTACCAATTAGTGAGAAGTGTGTTAAAATCCCTGTCATGATAAATTAATGAATTCCTCCATATTACATGACTCTGAACTTTGGTTTTATATTTTCACCCTTTTTTTCTTTCTGGGATCATTTTGGGTAATTTTTTTCTGACATATTTTCCAGTTCATTAATTCTGTGTTGAGCTCCATTTAATTTGCCGATTAGCATGTCTGCTAAGTTTTCAGTTTTAAATAATTACATTTTATTTCTAAAAGTTCTGCATGGTTCTTTCCCATATTTTACCCCATTGTTTTTCACTTCTGCTTATTTCTTAGAACATTTAAGCCAACTTGTTTTTATAATCTATATTTGACAATTTTAATATCTGAAGTCACTGAGGATCTAATCCCTCTCTTCCCTCTCTCTTTCTTCTCCCCTTTCCCTCCCCTCTCCCTCCCCTCTCCCTCCCCACTTCCCTCCCCTCCCCTCTCCACTTCCCTCCCCTCCCCTCTCCACTTCCCTCCCCTCCCCTCTCCACTTCCCTCCCCTCCCCTCTCCACTTCCCTCCCCTCCCCTCTCCACTTCCCTCCCCTCCCCTCTCCACTTCCCTCCCCTCCCCTCTCCACTTCCCTCCCCTCCCCTCCCCTCCCCTCCCCTCCCCTCCCCTCCCCTCCCCTCCCCTCCCCTCCCCTTCCCTTCCCTTCCCTTCCCTTCCCTTTCCCTTTCCTTCTTCTCTCCTCTCCTTTTTTGGTGACTCTTGCTTATGGTGAATTGCTTCTCCAAGTGTTTGGTAATATTTCATTGTGAGCTAACATTTGACTGATGTTCATCTGTGGGAATCTTGGGGCCCTGGGAAAGGAAGCCTTCTCCTGGGAGGATTTGTGTGTACTTTGTTAGGTGCTTTGGGGGCTAACTCCTGAGAACTACTCTGAGCTAACTTCTTGAATTTGGATTTCACTGATCATGCAGGTGTTGTAAATTTGAAACCCAAACTTTATGAGGAGAGGCCTGTGGCCTTAAATTGTCAGTAACACTTGCTTTTTCACCACCTAGAGCTGGGTGTCATTCAGATTAATTCCCCCATGTCCCTTTTTTTACCCAGCCTTCCGTTTCACAGAGGTTGTAGCTTTGAAGGATTCAATTTTGTGGTGACTTGGTTCCAATCCTCACTTTTTGTCTCTTTGAGGTCCTGCCTCCCATTCCCCCCACAGCAGGTGAAACCAAATTCTCTGGTTTCTGGTATCACCAAATGCCTGTAGCTTTGTTGCCACCTTAATTTCATCTCCTTCTTCCTCTTTTTCATTTCCTTCTGAGGAGTCCTCTAATTTTCTTCTGATGTTTGTTATTTATCCTGAATTTCTAGGTGCTTTATAATGGAGGGTGTCTCACCCACCATACTGCAGAGGTAGAAGCCTCCATTCAGCCCTTTTGCTCTCTGTTGGGAAATATTATTGTTATTATTATTATTTTTTTGAGACGGAGTCTCGCTCTGTCACCCAGGCTGGAGTGCAGTGGTGTGATCGTGGCTCACTGCAACCTCTGCTTCCCAGGTTCAAGCGATTCTTCTGTGTCAGCCTCCCAAATAGCTGGGATTATAGGTGCCCACCACTATGCCCAGCTAATTTTTGTATTTTTAGTAGAGACGGGGTTTCACCGTCTTGGCCATGCTGGTCTCAAACTCCTAACCTTGTGATCCACCCACCTCGGCCTTCCAAAGTGCTGGGATTACAGGCATGAGCTACCACGCCCGATCCGGGCAGGAAATATTAATTTTAATGAGCAAACTGATTTTTGAATTCACATATATCAGTATTTGTCAACCAAAATGAGGAATTTCTATGTATTTTACCTCAACTGTTTGGTAATGACTTTTAAAATGATTCTTTTTAGGTTAAGTATGAGCACAGTGTAGAACAATCAAGCATTTTATAAAATTTGTTTAGAAAATCAGCAGCCTTTGTTCCTCATACCCAATTTTTTTCAACTCTCTTAGCTGTTTTTAAAATTTAGCTGTATATTGCGAATTAATGTGCTTGTTCTGCTAATTCATGCCTGTTTTAGCAGTTATGTAAATAGAATTATAAAATGTTTACCCTTTTGTGTTTGGTTTATTTTTTTTCAATGTCCTATTTGTGGTATTCATCCATTTATCATCTCTCCCTCCTGAAATGCCACTAAAATAAAGATAAAGGTAAACTAAAAAAAGACCTAAACGCTCTCATAAGAATGAAACAGGAGAGAACACTCAGCAGCCACATTCTGGATGCTGAAAAGCAGACCCACGTGGAAACTGATTTAGCTGATTCACAAGAGCGGAACCTTGGTTCCCTCCCAAGGCAAGCCTTTGTGACCTCCTGAAAGTCTTCCCAAGCCAACCACAGCTCCCTCGGGGACACTAGGGTCTGAACCAACCTGGGGATGATGTGGAGCTGCCCTTCCAAGGCTGTGCATTTCCTCGTCAGTCTGGCTTTAGCTACGTTCTGCAGGACCTTTGCCACAGCTTTGAAATGTATCTTCATTATCACTCATTCAAAATATTTTCTAATATCCAGTGTGATGATTTCTTTGACCCACGGGTTTTTAAAAATTGTATTGCTTAGTGTCCAAGCAATTGGGTTGTTTTGTAGGTGATTTTTTTTGAGGGTATTGATGTATAGCATAATTATATTGTGGTCAGAGAACATCTGCCTTATAACTTGAATTTAAGATGGATATTTGTGGAAGTTTGCTTTATGACCAGCATATGGCAAATTTTAGCACACATTCTGTGTGCACTTTAAAAGAATATGTATGAGGCTGGGCATAGTGACTCACACCTGGAATCCCAGCACTTTGGGGAGCTGAGATGGGAGGATCATTTGGGCCCAGGAGCCCAAGACCAGCCTGGCTAACACAGTAAACCTCATCGCTACAAAATAAAAAATTTAGCCAGGTATGGTGATATATGCCCATAGTCCCAGCTCCTCGAGAAGCTGAGGCAGGAGGATTGCTTAAGGCTAGGAGGTAAAGGCTGTTGTGAGCTAAGATCATGCCACTGAACTCCAGTCTCAGAGACAGGAGACCTGGTCTCAAAATAAATAAACAAAATAATGTGTACGATATATATTTTCTCCTCCTCAGTGGCTGATAGAACAGGCACAAATTTTCATCCTTTTATTTTCAACCTCTCTGTGTCTTTGTATGTAGAGTCTCTTATGAACAGAATATAATTTATAAAAATCTGGTCTGGCAATTTTTGATGTTTTACTTGGTGTATTTAGTTCATACTGAGTTGACCTTTTATCTGCAATCTTAACTCTTTCTTTTCCACTTGACATTATCTTTTCATATTCTGTTTTTCTCCTTCGTTGCCTTCTATTGGATTCATAAAATAAATTTTAATTTTTTGGGTATTTTTCTATTAACTTGTTAGTTATACATTAGTTTTCTACTTTCTAAATGATTACCCTAGCAATGACAACATGTATCCTTGACGATCAAATATAAATGATTACTGTTACCTCTTTCATGATCATGTTGAAACCTTGCAATCTTGTCTTTTGGTTTCTATCATTTCTGTTGAGGAGTCAGTTGTCAATCTTATTTTTGCTGCTTTAAAGGTTACATGCCTTTTTTTTTTTTTCTGGCTGACTAAGCTTTCTCTCTTCATCCTTGGTCCTAGCAGTGTTGCAGTGCTTGCCTTGTGTGACTTTCTTGTTTGTCTTGCTTTGTGTTTGCAGAGCTTCTTGAACCTGTGGATCAATGTGCTTCAGCAGCTTTGGACAATCCATGGTCATTAGTTTTGTAAATATTGCTTCTCCCCGTCTCAGTCCATTCCAGCTGCTGAATATCACAAAAATATCACAAACAGGGTGGCTTGTGAATAAGAGAATTTATTTTTCATGGTTCTGGGGGCTGGGAAGCTCAAGAGCAAGGCACATTGGCTGAGGATCTGCTTTCTGGCTCCTAGACGCCTTCTTGCCCTGTTCTCACGTGGTGGAGGGGCTGAGGGGTGTCTCTGGCATTTCTTTCGTAAGGGCACTGATCCCATTTGTGAGGCCCCACCCTCATGACCTAATCACCTCCTAAAGGCCCCACTTCCTAAAGTCATCGCTTTGGGGGTTAGGATTTCAACATAAGAATTTGGATGGGAACAGGGGACACAAACATTCAGACCATGGCACCCCCATTCCATTTCTTCTCCTTCTAGATTCCAGTTACAGGTATGTTTGACCATTTCACTGTGTCGTATACTTTTCTGGCTCTCATGTCTATATTTTCTATTCTTTTTGTTCTAAATTTTCTGTATTTCTATTACCTGTCCTCCAGTTTACTAACACTGTCTTCAACTGTGTCTATCTCTTGAGTTCTTAATTTTAGGTATTTTGTTTTCCAGATCTAGCATTTCCATTTGATTTTTTTTATAGTTTCCAGTCCTCTGGCAAAATTCTCCATTTTCCATTTATATTCTCTGTCCTTTTTGCTCTTATTTTGAATATATTAGTCAAGGTTGTTCTAAAGTCCTTGTTTAATAACTCCTAGATCTGGATCATGTGTAGATATGTGTCTTTTTTTTTTCTCATGTGTTTATATTTTATTTTTCCTCTTTGTTTTTAATCAGAGTCCTTTCTTATTTTATACCTTCTAAGTTTTGATTGGATGTCACACATTGCCTATTAAAAGAATGCAGAGTACAGAGATTATCCTGGGTTTGAAAAAATAAAAATAAAAGAGTGTAGAGGCTCCAGATGGCTTCCATTTTCTCTCCCAGGCAACCAGACTGAAGTCCGAATTAAACCAAGTGAGGGCAGGTTGTAGTTTTCATAAGGCTCATCCAAGCTATGGCTCTGCCCTGCTCTTAGGTTTCGTACCTTGCTGGGCTTTCAGCCAGAGCCTGGTGTGATCACTGGGTATTCTCCTCCCGGAGGACCCTGAACTCAAATCTTTGTTCCTTCCCACCTGAGACTGTGCAAGACTCTTCTTTGGTTTTCAGCTTGGGTTTTTAAAATCTCACCTCTCATATCCTCAGCATTTGGCAGATGTCTTAAGGGAAGGACTGAGCATTTGTTCATCTTAGTTCTTCACCTCTGTCTTCTGGAATCTTGGCCTCTCAAGTTTCTTTTTGCCCAAAAGCTCTGCAGCTTCCTCCGTCCCTCAGCAACAGCTCTCTGTCTGGGAAGACTCCAGATTCCCAGTCTCTTGCCCTGTGCGCAGAATGCAAATACACCCCGGAGGCTGTGCTGCGGAGGCCAGCTCCTGTCTTGGCAGCCCCTCCTCTGGAATGTTGGCTTGCGGCTGCACACTGATTCCTTCACACACAGTGCAGCGTGGTATCGGGCCTCTTGAGTTGTGCATTGGTCGGCTGCTGGCCACTGCACCCACCAAGCCGCCTTCGCCTTCCATGCTTCGTGGTGTGCATATTCCACACCCCAGAGCCAAGAACAGAGTCTTCTCTGTGTCCTTGTAATGCTTTTACATTTTAAAGATCAAGTTCTATAATAGCTTTAGTTTTTCAATACGGGAGAGCCAGTTGTCCCATACAGATCTTACCTCATTCCCTAAATTGCTGCCTTTTTCTTTAGTGTGTGTGTGTGTGTCTGCTTTGGACATGCTTAGTCTGTTCATGTGTCATTTCTAGACTTTGGAAATCGTTGTAGCTCTGTAGGATATATGATAGCTGATAGGGGATGTTTCCCCTCTTTGTTCTCATTTTTCAAAATTCTCTTATCCTGCCTAGTTCCATTGAATGTCCTGTTGGAATATTTTGCTTATTGGAATTCCACTGAATTTATATAGCGAAATTTGGGGAGAACTGGAAATTTTGCACTGTTGAATGGAATATCTGCTTTCATCAATATTTTCTTAATTTCTCAGTATTTCTGATTTCAGTACTTGGGATTACTGAGTCAAAGAATACAGACCTTCTTAAAGTTCAGGGCGTGCTGCAGAATTGCTCCCTAGAAACCTTGCGGGATTTGTGCCCTAGCCAGGGACTGGTGAACTTGCCTGTTCCTCTCTCCATCCCGGCTGGGGATTTGTGCTCTAGCCAGAGACTCGTGAGCTCACCTGTTCCTCTCTCCATCCCGGCTGGAACATCCTAAGACTTTTTCCAGTTTTAAAAGTGCGGGGATTTTCAACACAAGGAAACACAGATTCTCAGATGTCATCCCTCCGTCCACGCTGGCGGCCACTCCTGGCCGTGAGGAGAAGAGATAGTGGCGGAAGCACTCTGGAGTGTAGATGCGGCTGCACCTTGTGGCTCTAAGGGGCTGTGGTGTAGGCGGCATGAGTCCAGCCACATCAGGAACTTGTCCCCACTTAGCCATAGGGTGGCCTGGCACATCCCCCTCCCCTGTAGCCTCTGGAAGAGCTGTTTGCCTGAGGGACAGCCCTGCCCCACATCCAGCCTGTTTTGTGGAGGAGTTCTGGGGAGCCTGGGAGTGGCCTGGGCAGGGTCCAGGAGTTCAGCATCTGCCCTGGTCCCAGGCTCGCTGTGCCCCCTTTCCTTCTGCAGACAGACCCCTCCTGCTCTTGATCCTGGAGCTTCCAGGGGCAGCCCAGAGGGGCTTGTCCCTTCTTCACAGCTATGAGGCTGGGGCACTGTAGGATGGGGGTTTTTGCCAGATTCTCCCAAGGGTGGCACTTACGGATGGGGACGACCAGGCAGAAGGTTGCCTTTTCACGGAATGTCAGTGTGGAAGGGTTTCAAGGAGGCCACCTCCTAGCCTTTGCTCTACTTGGATGCCTCTGGTGATGTGGGACTCACCACTGAGTGGGCACCCTAGAGCATTTAGACAGCAATTGGCAAAAACCTCTCATGTCAGGCTGCATGAATTCTGTTTCATAGAGCTCTGGCCATTCCTGTAACCAACAGCTCTGTCCCGAGGCTGTCCCTGTCCCTGTGCCCAGGAGCCCCATCGTTCAGACCGCAAGTCCCATGGGGAAGCAGCAGCATCTGGCTGGTCAGCCTGGAAAGACCTTTCACAGTGGCTGCTTCGTCACTGTTTTGCGGGGAGTTTTCATCAGCCTTCCTCAGAGTCCCAGCACCCAAGAGGCCAAATCATTTTGGGGTTCCTGACCACCACCCTGTCATTTCACAGACGGTAAACTGGGGCCCAGGAAGCTAAGTCACACAGCTGGGGTAAAGGCAAGGCCGAGGCTGGTCCCCCAGTCCTGGCTTGTACCGAATTCCCCATGACTCGTGGGCTGCTCCTCCTCAGTGGGGCTCAGGAATGTTCCTCTCCACCTTCTGCGTGAATTACCAGCAGGAAATTGGGCCGAAAACGTTGACTTTTGTCCTATTGCTTAGGGCTGTCTGTGCTGTTCTTTTCATTTCTGAGTAAAGTTCTCTTTCTTGCTAATTCAGAGACCACACTACTGCTGATGTGGCTACCAGCTGGCGCTTGGTGTGGAGGGTGTGATGGGGCATTCTAGAACACTGTTCCGTTTTAAAGCGTCCTTGACATGTCGATCTGGAGCCAGCACTGGCTCTTGCGGCCTGCACGGACCTGGCATGGAGCCCACCAGGGCCTGCATCCGCAGGGGAAGACCCTTCTTGGGGGATTTGCCGTGGGTGTGAAGGCCACATCCACGTTCACACCCAGGTTGCTGTGTTTCTGTTTCTTTTGTTGGGTTTCAGCTTCCTCAGGCTTGTGAAGCTGGGTTCCACTGGTCCCACTGGGCTCCTGCTTTCTAGAATTATCTGCGCTGCCTCCTCTCCTTGTGGATTCCACCCCATGCATGTGTCACGCTGGGGGCTTTGGAGGGGAGTGGAGAAGAACTTTGGCTTCAGCTGCAGCCAGAGTGCCTGTCCTGCCTCCTCAGATATTGTTTCTAATTCATGTTTCCCTTTTTTCCAAGGTGTTCCCCCCACACTGGGGCTCCCACTACTGTAAGGAGTGACCCACGAAGGCCACAGAGATGGCCGGGGCTTCGGTGAAGGTGGCGGTGCGGGTCCGCCCCTTCAATTCCCGGGAAATGAGCCGTGACTCCAAGTGCATCATTCAGATGTCTGGAAGCACCACCAGTGAGTATCGGCCTGCACAATGTTGGGGTCGGCCACGGGTTGCTGGGGGCCATGGTCCTGTGCCGATGGGCCAGGCTCAGCAGTCAACCTGGCCCTGGCCCCAAGAGCACCTCCTTGTCTATGTGGTGTGTGGGTGTCCTGGGGCTGCTGTAACAAACTGCCACCAATGGTGGTGGGCTTATAAGAATAGAGATTTACGCTCACAGCTGTGGAGGCCAGAAGTCCAAAGTCAAGGTGCCAGCAGGGCCTCACTCTCTCTGAGCTCCTAGGGAGGACCTTTCCTGCCTTCTCCGGGGTCTGGTGGTTGCCAGCCACCTTGACTTGCAGCAGCGTTGCTCTAGTCTCTGCCTCCGTCATCACGTGGCCTTCTCCTCTATGTGTCTGTGTCTCTGCTTTCATGTGGCTTTTTTATAAGGACACCCATCACTGAGTTTGGCTTTCTTATAAGGACACCCATATGTTTCCCCACATATCCAAACCATATCAGTATCTTGGAGGAAGAACCAATTGTCATCTCTCAGTTCTGTGACTGGCTGGGCTCAGCGTGGCAGCTTGTGCTGGGGCCTCTAGTGCAGCTGCAACTGCTGCTGCCGTCACAGGATCAAGTGGTGTCAGCTGCATTGAGTGGTGACATGAACAGCCACCTGGTATTCAGGATGTGGACAATGACAGCCTTCCCATTCCCAGGTGCTGTGCACCCATCCAACATGCCCTCATGTATTATCTACCAGGTGGGGAGGGGGGCGTCCCGAGGGGAGGGCACTCAGTTCCCATGGAAGCTTCCTCCCTAGGTTTAGTCTCCGAGGCCTGCTCAGGGGGTGGAGATTCAGGTGTCACTGGGGGTGTTCTGGGCTCTGTCAGGTCCTGTGGAAGTGAGGGCTCTGCCCGGGCCCTCTGTCTGGCCCAGGGTTGATCCTTCCAGAAGCCCGTGGAGCTCTGTGGCTAATCATGGTACAGTGGGCAGGCTGGGGAGACCCTGCTAAATTCCAGGGTATGGAGGCTGCTGCGGCTATGGGACCCCAGTGCACTTCGGGGTTGCATCCTGACTGTTCTTCATGGTGAATTGTTTTGTCTGTTTGGTTCCTGGAAGCAGACCCAGAGATGAGGATTTGAGTGCCAAGAGTTTATTTGGGAGGTGGTCCCAGGATGCACTGTGGGAGATTGGGGAAGTTTGAGAGGAAGCTGACAAAGGTGCATTCGTAAGTGGGTGACCTCCGTGGCCAGGGCCCTGGCCTTGCTGGGGCCCGTGGACGAACACAACGCACCTCCCGATTGTCCTGCCCAGGAAGGCCAGTGCTTTTCCAACAACGCTCGCTGCATTAGCTGACTGCAGCCTTGGCCTTTTGTGGTCAGAGAAAGTGCTCAGGTGACAGGACCCTTGCCTTTAAGTGGGAAGCCTCAGGCTGTGCAGAGCTGTGAGTCTGGAAATGTGACCTCAGGTGGGAAATGTGACCTCAGGTGCGAACCATGGCTCTGGGTATGAACTTCGACTCCAGGTGGGAACCATGACCTCTGGTGAGCACTGTGGCCTTGGGTGGGCAGAGGAGGCCTGTGCCACGCCCCAACAGGCTTTGCTGTGTCATTGTAAGGTGACCCAGGACATCAGGGAGGGCCCTGTGAATCCCCTTCCATCCCCCACTGGGTGCCAGCAGCACAATTGCCACCTCAGTCTTGCATGTGGGGTCATGGGGAACTCCATGGTTGGCACAGTGACAAGAACCAGACCCGTCGAGCAGCTAAAGACCACCAGAAGCAGAGTGGATGGAAGAACAAAGCTTCAGAGATGGGACCCTGCTGTCCCTGAACCTTGAGAATGGCCCAGCCTCAGGCCAGACCCTAAATGACAGGGTTAGGCAGGTGGGCAGGTTGGAATGGGTGTCCCAGAAGTGACGGCCAGGGTGGGTGAGTGGCCCCCTTGCAGCTTCCGACCTGCCCCATGGCCCAGCCTCCAGGGGCACTGGGTGGGCGGCCTCCCCATTTTGCATTTCCCCTCATAGGATCCAGAAACGGGAGGGTGCAGCCTGGAGGTGAGCCAGTGTTGCCAAGACCTCGACACTGGCAGCGCTGCCCACCTGGTGGAAGGTTATCTGGCTGAGGCTGTGCCGGCCCAGACCCCAGAGAGCTGCCGGTTCAGAGACAGCAGTGCAGGCCTGGACCTGAGACCTCATGCCCCAGTGGTTTTTGCCTGCTTCACTCCACCCTCTCCTCTGGCCTGGAGAACAAAAGCTGAACCAAAGCTTTACCCCAGGGCTTAGGAGCCAGAGGCCAGAGCCGTATCTGTGGGCAGCCACGTTTCCTTTAGCCAGCGGGGTTGAAACCTGAAGCGAGACACCCTGCTCCAAATGCTTGGATCCTATCCGGCCCTGAAGACACTGGAGTTCTGGGATTTCGCCTACGTGCCAGCAGCCTCTGCTCCCCAGTAAGCTCTGAGCAGAAGTCCAGGCAAGCCCAGGAGGTCAGGAGGGAAATGCAGGAGCCCCTACACTTTTTTTGGGCAACTGGTAGGTCCTGAAGGAACTCCCCTTCTCAAAGATGAACATATGCAAGACACCAACCTCTTCCGAGATGCCGATCTTCCAGGAATCACCAAACTAAATCAAATATCTGTGGGGTTGCAGCAGAGTTCTGAAACCAAGGAGGAGGAAGGGGCCGTGGACTCAGAGTGGGGGTGGAGAGCCCTCCAGGGCATTTCCTCCAGGACACCTGGAATGTTTCAGACGTCGTCACTTTCATCCTTGGGAAACTGAAGAGCCACAGAGCCAAGACAACACATGAGATCAGTGTCCTGCCCGCTGTAGCTGAAGATGCACCAAGAAAGCCAGGGCCCCAGGTCGCCGGCAAGCAAAAGGCGGGTTGTGAGGGTGGCAGGGACAGGCACCCAGGCCATTTGCTGGGGACAGCCTGGTGATGGATATCAGACGTGTGATGCCGACCTCACCAGGCTGCTTGCGTGAAATGCAACGAGGATTACCCAGCAAGTGTTCAAAGGTGTGCATTTGAAACGTTCACCCTGGTGCTGTTTTACCAAGCCCGAGGCAACTGCCCAAATGCCCGCCAGCTGGGAGCTGCTGAAGGGATGTTAAGTCTATCCCAGCAGTGGACTTGAGTGCTCCTGAAAGCTTTGTGTTTACAGCCTTGAGAAAGTGCCACACAATGTTGTGGGGAAGGGGGCAAAGGTCAGCACAGAGCCCAGGAGTGAGACTGTGTGTGGGCAAAGGGCAGGTCCTGTGTGCACTGGATGTGCACGTGCATGGGAGACAGCAGGGTGGCGGGAGGGAAAAGAGTGGCCGAAGAATGAATAATCAGGAAAAATCTCTAGGAAAGCTGTTTTCATTTTGGAGAAAGCAAACCAGTGGTGGTTTTGGAAGAAAGTGCTGGAAGCTACGTCAGAAATCTGAGTGAAGGGCTGAGGGAGCTCAGGAGGGAAGGATGTCCCCTAGGCCTGGCGCAGGGAAGCCTGCCGGAGGAAGGGGGTCATGGGCTTTTCTCCTGGAGGTTGAGGGACCAGGGTGTTCCAGAGGGCTGACCTGCCCCAGAACAAGCCCCAGGAGGACACCTGCAGACAGGGCATGAGAGGGTGTGGGTGGATGCCCACCTGCCAGAAGCACTCACAGGAGCCACTGTCCCTGGTGACTTCTCAGCTGCAGCTCAGATCAATAGAATCGGGAGTGGCTGCCCTGGCTGGTGTGCCAGGCCCCTCGGAAGATGGCGGGTGCTGTGCCGGGCCCCTCAGAGGATGTCGTGGGGAAGTGACCTGGCCAGCCTGCCCTGCCTGCCCGGTGAAGCTGCTGACTGTTTCTGGAGTCTCAAAACATGAGGAGAGGCCCCACTCTCTAAAGCGTGCCTTGTAGCTCCGCTGTGATGCAGAAATTGGAAGCATTTGAAAGTAAATTTAACTGTTATCCTGTAATCATCACCTGCATAAATAATCCTCTTCATTTGAACGCACCAAACCTAGCAGTTTTGTGAGCCAGCCGAGCTGTCCGTTAGGTGCACTTCGGTCCGGCCTGGCAGAGCTAGTGTAGGTTGGCCTGGGGACAGAAGTTGAGTGTGAGTGCTTCCGTCCTCCTCCTCTCTCCTCACATTCTCTGCCCTGAGAACCGGAAGACATGAGGGCCCTGAGCTTGCCCAGCCGTTCTGCAGATGCTGGAGGCTGGCTGGGGACGCGGACCCTCAGCCATGTGCAGCCCCTGAAGTGAGTTCCTGGAGTGAAGGGCCTGGCTGTGCTCATGACTTACTTGCTGTGTGACACTGGCTAGAGGGTATCCCTTTGGGCCTCAGTTTCCCCACCTGTGCAGTAGCGAGGGGTGGTGCTGGGTACTCCCTGAGGTCCCCAATCATATCTGCACTCTTCTGGCCTTCAGAGGAGGCCCAGGGTTGGGGCGGCCTCTCATCTCTGCCCTTGCCCACAGATGGGGACCTGGACCCAGGGTGGGTGCGACCCCAGGCCCCCAGCCTCCGCTGTGGGCTCCCCCAATCCTGAGCAGTCGGGGAGCTGGGCAAGCCCCTCCACACGGGCAGCAGTGGCACCTGTGTGGTCCCTGGGACTGCTGTTACAAAGGGCTACATCCTGAGTGGCTTCAAATGACAGAAATGTCTCCCCCTGTTCTGGAGGCCAGACTCGGAGGTGCAGGTGCGCTGCAGAGTGGGTGTCTTAAACAGCAGATGTTCCCTTCTCAGCAGTCTGGAGGTGGAAGTCCAATCAAGGCGCCCACAGGTCTGGATCGTGGGAGGGCTGTCTTCCCAGCCTGCAGCTGCTGCCTTCCTGCTGTGTCCTTGCCTGGCCCAGGGAGCTCGGGTCCCTTCCCCTCCTTTAAAGCCACTCATCCCACCATGAGGTCCCTGACTTCGTGGCTTCGTCTCACCTTCATCACCTCACAAGGCCCCATCTCCAAATACCATCTGGTTGGGGGTCAGGGCATTGCATATGAATCTGGGGACACACTCGGCCCACGGCAGGCTCTGTCGGGAAGAGCCAGCTCAGCTCGGCCCTCACACCTGGTGCTCAAGGCTGCAGGAACGCTGAGACTCTGAGAAAACGGCTGTATTCCATTCCTTTTCCGTCCCCCTTCTTCCAGCTCCCCCCACTCCTCGCCCCAACCCTCCCCCTGCTGTCTCTGTCGTCTCAGTGTCCAGTCCTTTGCAGGCCCATGCAGAGTCCTGGGAAGGCTGCCTGATACTGGGCACCTCGCCGGCCTTGGAGGGGCCCAGCTCTGGGGGCCTGGCCAGAGCCTGGGGCGGGAGGGGATGAGGCCCCTAAAGGGGCTGGCTGAGGAGCCCAGCCCAGCAGGCCCGGGGAGGACCTGTTTCTCCCTCCTCCCTCCTCAAACCTGCACAAGGAAAAAATTCCAGACCCTGGCAAAAAAAGCCCTTTCTCCAGCAGAATCGGGGAGGTCTCTGTGAGAAGCAGGCTGCTGAAGGAGGGGTTGCCTGTCTCCACAGGCCTGGCGGACCTCGGGGCTGGGAGGTGTTGCGGGGACCCTGGCTTCTAGTCTGGCTGTGCGTCGTGTGACCTGGGGAGAGGACCTCCCCTCTCTGGAGCTTGGGGCCCATCTGTAGTGACAGGATGGTTCCCAGCCACAGCACAGGGTGTGGGAGGGGTGGCAGGGCCAGGGTGGGGTGGGGGTCCCAGACACAATACATGGCCTGGGAGTGGGGTTGCGAGCAGGGTAGGGTGGGGGTCCCAGACCCCATACAGGGCCTAGGATGGGGGTGTAGGCAGGGCCAGGATGGGATGGGGGTCCCAGCTACAACACAGGCCTGGGAGGGTGGGGGCCCAGGACAAGCAGGCCTGAGGGATTCTCCCATGGGCCATTTACAGCTGCAACTGAGCCCCACTCCTGCCCACTCACCTGTGCTGCCCTCTGTCCCCCACCTACCTGGCATTCCTTGGGCACTATCTGTGCCCTGTCCCAGAGGGCCCCCACCTCATAGAGCTCATGGCCCATGTGGGGTGTGGCACCGGGGCTTCATCTGAGCAAGGTTGGCACCTAGGGCTGGGCAAGGGTGGGACAAGGAGCAAGGGCTAGTGGGGGTGCGGGAAGCCTGACCGGAGTGCAGCGGGATGAGGCAAGGGGGTGGATGGGGCAGGAAAGGGTGTGGGGATGGGGCCAAGCCTGTGCGGGGAGCCCGACCTGAGTGCAGCGGGGTGAGGTGAGGGGGTGGATGGGGCAGGAAGGGGTGCGGGGATGGGGCCAGAGTGCGGTGGGGTGAGGGGATGAGGTGGACACAGTGGGTGTTGCTGGCTTCAGCAAGGGGCCCCAGGCCTCTGTGTCAGAGCTGGGAGGCCCAGCCGGGCTGTGCTAGGGAAGGCGCTGCAATTGTTTCCACAGCGCTGGTTGATCTGTGCTGGGGTTCTGGAGGCGGCACCACGGGTGCTGTTGCCTGGGTCCCGGCAGGCATTGAAGTCAGGACAGCTTGGCCTTCTCTCTGCCTCTGCTCCTGGCCACAGCACGGACGACGGACGTGGCCCCTCTCACCTCCGAGGACAGGGCTGTGATGGTCAGTCCCCGGCTCCCTCCTGCTGGCTGCCCAGGGTGCCCGGGTGTTTCCCAGAAATCCTCAGGCCTGGGATGGGGGTGCAGGTGGGACCTGAAACTGGATCTGCCCTGGCGACAAGGCTGCCAGTGATGCCTGTGCTGTCAGGAAGACGCTTGGCCAGAGATCACAGCCCAGGTGCCTGCCCACAAAACCACCGAGCCTGGGGCAGCAGCAGAGTGTGGACAAGCAGAGGGGGTCTCAGTGCCCTGAACTGCCATAAGGAAGCACCACAAACAGAAGTGTGCTGTCTCGTGATTCTGGAGGCCAGAAGTCTGAGATCAAGGTGGTGGCAGAGGTGGCTGCTCCTGAGCCATGAGGGGCACCTGTCCAGGCCCTCCAGCTTCTGGGGCTTGCCAAAAGCCAGCTTCTGGCATTCCTAGCTTCTCATCACCCTGATATCTGCCCTCATGTTCTCATGGTACCCTCCCTGTCTCCAAATCTCCTCTTTTATAAGGACATGGCAGCACTAGATTAGGGCCCGTCTTCATAGAGTAGGGCCTCATCTTAACTAATTACATCCGCAGCAACTTTATCTCCAAATGAGGTCCCATTCTGAGATACTGGGGGTAAAGACTTCAAAATATGAAATTGGGGGGACACAGTTTAACTCGTAACTGGGGCATTTTGTTCTCTGTGGTCCTGGTGGCAGGTCCGCAGGGTGCATGCTGGCATGGAGGGTATGGGCATCCTGGAGGCTGTGCCGCCGGCCCCCAGCCCATGCTGGCTGAGAAAAACCAATCTGGGGTGGACAGAGCTCATCTCCAGCCTTCATCTCCAAGCATAGGACGGTGCCATGAGGGCTTCGTTCTTCAGGTTTGCTGATGTGATGGTGGTGGTCTCCGGGGGCTCCCTGACCAGGAATGGCCAGTGTTCCTCCTGGGTGTAAGAACCTGGGAGGGGACTGCCTCAGGCCTCCAGGCCTCTGTCAACACCAATTCTGGGTTCAGACGGTGTTCCAGGGGGCAGCAGGTCCTGTCCTTCCGGCCACTGAGGACATGCAGCCTGCAGGGTCCAGACCTGTCCAGGGCCTGGGAAACACTGGGGGCAAGGATGGAAGGTGGCGGTGGGCGTGCTGGGTCCCTGAGATGCTTGCAGGCTATGTGGGTGGGAGGAGCTCCTGGGACACTCATCCTGGGACAGCTCCTGGGAAACCCCCCCAGGCACTGGCTGTGGGCGGGGGCATCATCATGTGTTCATGGATTTGTTCTGGGTTTGATGAACAGATATTCTGTGAGCGCTGCCTGAAGCCAGCCCAGGGTGCCTGGGATTGGGCTTGAAGTTGGGTGGAGGAGGGAGGGGGAGGAGGGACTCTGGCAGAAGACAGTCCCATAGAGCTCTGTTTGGAGTAGCAAGCCTAGAAGAACCGCACAGGCATAACACAAACGTGATGGACACCCAGGCTTCCAGCGCTTCTCGGGCACGTGCACGCTGAGCCGGAGTGTAAAGGCCTGGGCAGGGGGCGGGGCAGGGCAGGGGCTGTGAGCCCTGGGTGGACCCCAGAGATGGAGGGGCTGCGGCTTGCAGGTGGGAAGGATCCTCCCTGGGTGACTGCCTTTGAGGGGAGCCAGTTGCACTTGGCGGGAGAATGACACAGAGCCTTGCAGGCTGGTATGGTGGTACCCTTGGACATCCATGGGTGGCAGGACCCACCATAAAGAGGGGGCAGAGACAGCTCATCTGCCTGGGAGTGGGGTCCTAGGTCCCCTCCAATTTGGGGGCCTGGCTCGTCTGGGGCCTGAGGCCTCTTAAGACCATCTCCCCAACTTGGAGTGTAGATGCCAGCTAGTCAGGGGCCCTCCCAGCACAGCGCTAACCACCTGTGTTCCTTCCCACAGCCATCGTTAACCCCAAACAGCCCAAGGAGACACCCAAAAGCTTCAGCTTTGACTACTCCTACTGGTCGCACACCTCGGTAAGCCGGGACCCCGGGTCGGGGGAGGTGGGGGCAGCAGTGCGGAGGCCATGTGGCCCTCGGGGTCCCTCGACCTCTCTGAGCCACTCATTCCTCTCTAACTGGGGCGAGGACCCCACCCTGCTCCCCTGGAAGGTCACCCTGAGCGGCCCATGCAGGGTCCTCAGCGAAGGCAGTGATGGAGGCTGCAGGGACTGAGGGGCCTTCAGCTCCGTGTGGGTAGTTTCCAGGGTCAGAGCTGTGTGTCCGTCCACCTGCTGGTGACTTTTCCCCAGACATCCCAAAGTCACAATGCCCAAAGCTGACCCTGAGCCTGTCTGGAAGCTGTGCCCTGCATGCTGGGAGCCCAGGAGACCCCTGGACTCTTCTCCTTCCCTCCTCCCCGATCCAGTCCACACTGAGCCCTGTCCTCCACCTGCCACCTCCTGGACCCGTCTAGAAGAAGGCATGCAGCCTCCTCATCTAAGCCCCTCATATCTATATCTCTGAGCACCTGCCCCCCATAACAGCCCCAGGGCTCCCTGCTTCTGCCTTCCCCATCCAGTCCGTCCTCCTTCCAGGATGACCCCCAGCTAACCACCCTGTCCCCCTGCCTAAAGTGCCCCACTGTCCTCGGGACAGTGTTCAGGAGCTGTAGCCCAGCCTGTGGGGTCTCTGGGCCTTCACACCCTGTCCCCAGTCCCAGCTCTTGTCATCCCTGCTTGTCACGGTCACATGGAACTTACTTTGGTTTTGAGGTCCCACCTCTGGGCCTTTCACATGCTGTTCCCTCTGTTGGAACCCGTCCTGCCTCCTGTCTGGCTGGCCGCTCTTCATCCCTCATCTGTGACACAGAGGGCTCCTCCTCCAGGAAGCTACCCCACAAGGCAGGAGTAGGATAGGGGGCAGGCATCCCTCCCCACTGTGCTGCCCTGGCACCCTGAGGCCCTGGGCATCCCCTGGCTCCGCAGACATGATGGGCTGAGCCTCGGGTGCACCCAGCCTCCTGCAGCTTCATTCCTTCCTCGTCCTCTAGCCCGAGGACATCAACTACGCGTCGCAGAAGCAGGTGTACCGGGACATCGGTGAGGAGATGCTGCAGCATGCCTTTGAGGGATACAACGTGTGCATCTTCGCCTACGGGCAGACGGGTGCCGGCAAGTCCTACACCATGATGGGCAAGCAGGAGAAGGACCAGCAGGGCATCATCCCACAGGCACGAAGCGGGGGGCGGGTGGGGGCAGCCCCGGCAGATGGGGCGGGACCAGCTGAGGCTGAGAGCTCCGGGCCAGGCACCCCTGAGAGCAGCCCCCAGAGAGCAGGGAGTCAGGAGGGGAAGGCCAGCTGGGTCAAGTGTGGGCCTGGGGCAGGTGAGAGCCAGATGTGGCCGTGAAGCTGCAGACCCAGGCCCCAGGTGCAGGAAGGGCCCTGGCCTTGGACAGGGTCCACCTTGATCATATGCCTAAGACACAGCAGCTGGGAGAGCCCTGGCTGGGGCAGCTGATCTCTGAGGGTGTGAGGGCTGGCAGTGTGGGCAGAGAGAGGTGCTCAGGACAGGGGTGACCAAACACCAGACCCAGCAGCTCCTCATTTGCTGCAGGAACCCTAAGTCCCCAGCCATTCCCCTGGGCAGGTCTCTGGACCTGAGTTGGTCACTAGTACTTTGCCTGCTGAGGGAAGGGAGATGGCTGGGATGTCTGTAGGATAGCAGAGCTAGGGGGAGGGGCAGATGACCCACACCAGCCAGGGACCCCTGAGTTAAGAGGGAGACACTGGCTCCTTGGCTATAGACTTTCTCAGTGCCTTTACCATGACGTGTGTGGTGAGGGTGCAAGAGGGGCCTGAGAGGGTGGCATCCCGCCTGGCGCAGGCTGCCCACAGCATTGCAAGGGGCAGGGATCCAGGGAGCAGCCCCAGCCCTCCCCGGCTGACTGTCCCCCCATTCCTGCAGCTCTGCGAGGACCTCTTCTCTCGGATCAACGACACGACCAACGACAACATGTCCTACTCCGTGGAGGTAGGGCTCCCGCCTGCTGTCGGCCGCTGGGGCAGGGCTGGGAATCTGGTGTGGCTGGCAGTGCTTTTCATGTCCTACTTGGTGGAGGTAGGGCTCCCCGCCTGCCGTCGGCCGCTGGGGCAGGGCTGGGAATCCGGAGTGGCTGGCAGTGCTTTTCTGATGCAAAGTGAGTGCCCACCATGGGTCTGCACGCCCAGCTTGTCCCTCACTCATCCAAGTGGCAGGCAAGACAGCGGGCCTGGGCAGAGCTCAAGACCCCCAAAGCACAGAGTGATGAGGTGATCCCCACCTGGCAGGTGCTTCTCCAGCAGCTGCTCTGTGCCAGGGCAGGGGCAGGTGCCTCAGAGCTCAGGGCCTGGCCATGCCTGCCGTGGCTGGGGTGGCCCTGGTGTGTGTGTGTCCTAGAGCCCAGGATGGCCGTGGTGAGGGAGGCCACATTGACACCCCTGCCTCGAACATACACACAGGGGCTGCAGACTGGGAGCCCTCTGCTCAGCAGGCAGTGCCCCCCCTCTCACTTAGGGGTCCTGATGGCAGCCCCCACCCCCTCACTCAGGGGCCCAGCAGGCAGCCCACACCCCCTCACTCAGGGCTCCTGATGCTGGCCCCCATCCCCTCAGGGGTCCTGATGGTGGCTCCCATCCCCTCACTCAGGGGTCCTGATACTGGCCCCCACCCTCTCACTCGGCTCCTGATGGCGGCCCCCACCCCTCACTCAGGGGCCCAGCAGGCAGCCCCCACCCCTTCACTCAGGGGTCCTGATGCTGGCTCCCATCCCCTCAGGGTGGCCCCCACCCCCTCACTCAGGGGTCCTGATGGCGGCCCCCATCTCCTCACTCAGGGGTCCTTATGTTGACCCCTACCCCCTCACTCAGGAGTCCCCCCAGTGGCAGCCCCACTCCCTCGCCTCAGGGGTCCCTGATGGCCTGGCTCTGCCCTGCAGGTCAGCTACATGGAGATTTACTGTGAGCGCGTCCGTGACCTCCTGAACCCCAAGAACAAGGGCAACCTTCGCGTGAGGGAGCACCCACTGCTGGGGCCCTACGTGGAGGACCTCTCCAAGCTGGCTGTCACCTCCTACAATGACATCCAGGACCTCATGGACTCAGGGAACAAGGCCAGGTGGGTGGAGGGACTCGCTGGACCTCCCTGCCCTCCTGTCCTGCCGCCTCTCCCCGGAGGAAGCCCCTTCACCTCGGTCCTGGCACTTTTTGGTAGGGTCCATCTGTGCCCCCGTGGAGGTGTGGCCTCCTGAGCCCGAGGTCGTTTAGGCCTGTGCCAGCCCAAGAGAGGCCGAGGGCTCCCCCTGTGCAGGGGACACTGTCACCTCCATGGGGCTTCTCCTCCATGGGGGTCTGTGTCCTCCAGCTGAGGTGCCCGGGGGGTGCCGGCAGCATCTGTGGCTGCTGCTTTGGTGGGGCAGCTGCTCTGCTAGTCCCAGGGGTCCAGATTCTGTGTGGGGGCCAGCGTGCTGGGGTCAGGGGGCATGTGGGGAGGGTTGGCTGCTCTGCTAGTCCCAGGGGTCCAGATTCTGTGTGGGGGCCAGCGTGCTGGGGTCAGGGGGCATGTGGGGAGGGTCGGCTGCTCTGCTAGTCCCAGGGGTCCAGATTCTGTGTGGGGGCCAGCGTGCTGGGATCAGGGGACATGTGGGGAGGGTCGGCTGCTCTGCTAGTCCTAGGGGTCCAGATTCTGTGTGGGGGCCAGCGTGCTGAGGTCAGGGGGCATGTGGGGAGGCTCGGTTGCACAGTGCTGCAGCCATAAGCAACCTGGTTCCTTGGCCTCTGCTGCCCTGGGCCTCCTGCCTGGGATGCCCTGGTTGTCATGGCAACAGACCCCCTCTGCCACCCGGGACTTCTTGAGGGTGAGGTGATGGCCCTTGTCACTCTCAGCTCCTGAGGTCGTGAGTCACACTCTGCGCCATCCTGCACCCCTTTGGTGGCCCCACAAGGGCTGGTGGGTGGGGGTGCTGTTCCTGATGAGGCCCACAGCGCACCCTGGCCGTCATTGTGACTCCATGCTGGAGGTGGGCCCTGGGCTGCCACATTCCGTGTGCTGAGTCTTGGGAGCCTTCCCTGAGGTCCCTGGCAGGTCAGGGTGGCATCAGGACCAACTCCAGGCCACCCTCAGCAGCCTTGGGCTTCCTGTTCTGAAGGACCCTGCCGAGACCCATGCCACCTCCTGTGGGGTGTGGCGGGCTCCTTGGGCTTCCCAGAGCGGCGGGTGTGGGCTGTGGTAGGGTGGACAGTGAACAGCCCCTTCCCCTCCCACATCACGGCCCTGGAGGGCTCCTGCCCAGCTGGGCACTGCATGGGCTTCTCTGTGCCCAGGAGTGGGAAGCTTTCGCAGTCACTGCTGCCCCGAATACACCAGGCAAGGGCTGGGGCTGAGGACGCCACTGTGGGCAGGTGGCCGTGGGCCCTGCTGGAGTCCTGGCAGGAGGTGCCATCAGTGCCAGGTCCAGCAGGGCAGCCCCTGGGGTCTGGGGGAGCTGCCCCCTGATGACCTGGTTCAGAGGGCTGGCACCACCGGCGATCTTGCACCCGGCCACAGGTTGAGGGGTAACCATGTGTGGCTTTCTGCTCCTCAGGACTGTGGCGGCCACCAACATGAATGAGACCAGCAGTCGCTCCCACGCCGTCTTCAACATCATCTTCACCCAGAAGCGCCATGACGCAGAGACCAATATCACCACGGAGAAGGTGAGTGAGTGGCCTCACAGGTGGTGCCACCAAGGGCAGTGGCTGGTGGTCAGGGTAGGGGTGGAGGTCAGGCCAGTGGGAGCAGCACAAGGACATCAGGCCCAATGCTGGCCTGTGCGGGGCGGGCAGTGTCCTCACACTTACACTGGCACCAGGTGTGGACGTCCCCCCGGGCCCCAGAGGCCCTTCTCCCGCGCCTTGGCATTCTCCATGGACCAGGCCAGGGGGCCATCTTCTGGGGCTTTTGCCTGGACAGCCAGTCCAGGCTTATGGGAGGGGCAGCAGGAGGGTACCCAGCCTCTCCCTGACCATCTCTTACTCTGTCCCCTGCCCTCATGCCCCAGCTCTCCAGGCCCGGGGGCACCTCAGCCACCACCTGGTTGGGGGCTCGCTGAGGCAGCCGCATGGGGAGCACAAAGGGGCTGGGTGGAGTGAGGGCTGCTCAGTCCCTGACGGTGCTGGAGGTCCGCCAGGCACATCCTCCTGACCGGGACTCCATGAAACAGTGAGCGGGGGCTCAGGATGGCTGAGGTGGGTTGGGGGACAGACGAGGGTGAAGCTGGACAAGGTCAGCCCAGCTGCCTGCCCCGCTGCCCTCACTGGTGGGCACTGAGAGGGTCCTGCGGTGTCCGTGGGCAAGTCCTGCCCTGTAGCTGTGGCTCAGGAGGGGCCAGGCCTCCAGGTGCAGGGCCTTCCACCCCAGACTGCGGATGCCCCTGTTGGGAGCCTGGCCGGTGCCCACCTCGCTAGCTGCAGCCATGGCCCGTGTGGTGGCTGAGCAGGGCCAGGGCCTCCTGGAGCTGGGTTCTAATCCCACCACGGACACTGAGCACCATCTGTGGAAGTGGGGACAGTGACAGTCGCACCTCGTGGATGCCGTAGGGAGCGAGTGCGCCCTTGTGTGAAAAGCACCCAGCATGTGGCGGCAGCGCCCGTGCTTCCTTGGGAAGGTGGCTGGGCACTCACTCGGGCAGGGCCTGGGGAGAGCTGGGACGGAGGTGCGGGTGGAAACTGCGGGGTCGGCACTGCTGGGCCTGGGGAGGGGCGGCGCCTTGCAGAGGGGATGCTTGGCCAGGGCTCCTTCAACAGCTGTGGAGACCTTGCCCAGGGGTCCTGGGAAGCCCCCACGCATCTTGCGGCCTCTCCCGCATGTGATGCATCTGCTGTTTCAGGTGAGCAAAATCAGCCTGGTGGACCTGGCTGGGAGCGAGCGGGCCGACTCCACGGGAGCCAAGGGCACGCGCCTCAAGGTAGGGGCCAGGCCGCCATGCGGGGACTGCAGTGGGCCCCGTGTCCACATCTGGCCTGCTCCAGGGTGGGCGGCAGGAGGGCTCTGTTGGGGTCCCAGGGGCCTGGGCCACCCTGAGGGTGAGCCTGCGTAGGGAGGGTGGGCATAGGCTGGGGTCTTGGGCTGCCAGCAGCCAAGGGCCGTGCCTGGGGCACCAGCGCTGGGCACACAGGTCGGGGTTTGGCGGGACGGTGTCCTCTTTCGGGCCCCAAGGACCTTGCGCCTAGAGGCCGGGTCTTCCCTGGGGAGATCGGGGCACCCCGGGGAAGCAGTGCTGGGGTCGGGAAGGAGTGTGTTTCCTTGACCCCTGCTGGCCTCAGCACCAGATGCTTGGGCAGGGGCCCCGGAAGCATTTCAGGGGGACACAGGATGATATCGGGGTTTGCATGGCGCTGAGGGCAACACTGGGGTACATGCTCCTGGCCAGAGGCTCCAGCTGGCTTTCTGTCAGGGCACCTCATGCCCGAGTGGCCCCAGAGATCAGCAGCTGCGGTGGTGGCCTCCGCTCCACACCGCACAGGTCCACCCAGGGCGTCCCTCCAGAGCAGGAGGCCCCACGGGTCCCCAGAGTCCCAACCCCACTGTCTTTTCTCCCCGCAGGAGGGGGCCAATATCAACAAGTCGCTGACCACCCTGGGCAAGGTCATCTCCGCCCTGGCTGAAATGGTGAGTGGCCCGGCCCGGCTTCCATAGCCAGACCCCCAGAGGGTCTTCGGGGCCCCTATCCTGCCCCTGTCACCCCCGTTTCCAGGCCCTGTGTCTGGGAGGTGGCCAGGTTCAAGGGAGAGCCCGGAGATGGCCGGAGTGTCACACGCTGGAGAAGGGGTAGGGGCCCTGGTTTCTCCCGGGACCCTCAGTTTCCCCACCTGTAAAGTGGGGCTATGGCCATGGTTGGCCCCGTGCAGTAGGCAGCCCAGGCCTGGGCCCGGGAAGGGTGGCCCTGAAGGGACCCTGCCCCGGGGGAGCTGCTGTCGAGAAGACCACGGGGTGGCAGAGCCTGAGTCATGGCCGGGGCGAGGGAGCCGGGCCGCCTGCTCTTCCGCCCCCACAGCCCGCACCAGCTTCACTCCGGGCCTCAGCCTCTCTCTATCTTTTCCTTTTCAGGACTCCGGACCCAACAAGGTAAGCGGCTTCCTTCAGCCCCGGGGCAGGTGCGGGAGGCTGGTGGTGTTGTCTGCCCTGCACTGGCGCCCTGTGGTGAGGGGTGGGGCGGGCAGTGAGTGCGCTGGGAGGCGGGGGACATGGGGGTGGATCCCGGGAAGGAAGAAAACGGGTGTGGGAGGCCCCGTGCGGTGCCTGTGTCTGCGTGGACAGAGGGCGTCTGGGGTGGCCTCACGGCAGGGCCTGGGGCAGGGGCTGCTGGGAGACACTGAGGTGGGAAAGGGTGGCCTGGGGGGCGTGGGGGCCCTGAGAGGAGCTGAGAGGGGCGCGGAGGAGCCCCTCGGGCATGGAGAGGGCTGGGGAGCCCTGAGAGGAAGCGGGTGACAGGCGTGCTGGACTCTGAGCAGCCATAGGCGTGACGGGGCCAGTGGGGGAGGCGAACGTGTATGGAGTCGGAGGTGCCGTGGAGCGCGCTGTGTGTGAAGCTGCCTGGGGGGAGACTGGGGACTGTGTGAGGAACTGCGTGGGCAGCCGTGAAACCTTTCGAGGGACTGGGCAGGAACGGAGTGAGCCAGCGTGGGAATGCACGAGACAGGGCGGGCGCCACTGCGAGGATCTGCGAGGTGCTCACTGGGAAACGCACTGGGAACTTGGTGGTGGCTCTGTGGGGACAGAGAACTGTGTGAATTGTGAAGAGCTGTGTGGCCTGTGTGAGGAGTTCCAAGAGACTAAGAACACATGTGGGGCTGTATGAAGAATTCTGAGAAGGCGTGTGGACTGAGCGGGGAACTGTGGAGAATGGCGTGGGGAACCCGAGTGGGAGCGAAGTGAGGAAACAGGGCCCCTCTGGGGAACTGTGTGAGGAACTCTGTGGGAACAGGAGAGGAAGCGTGTGGGAAACAGCATGGGACACTGCGTGGGACTGCGTGACACTGAGGACCTGTGTGGGGAATTGAGTGTGGAGCGGAGTGAACTGTGAGGAGCTGTGATAACCGTGTGGAACTGTGAGAGAACGGTGTGGAACAGTGTGGAGCGGCGTGGGGAGGGAGGAGAGAAGGATCCGCTGTGCAGATTGTGCGGGACTGTGAGGAACTGTGTAGAACTGTGTGGAGCTGCGTGTGGAGTTGTGTGTGGAACTGCGTGTGGAGCTGTGTGTGGAGCTGTGTGTGTGGAGCTGTGTGTGTGGATCAGTGTGTGTGGAGCTGTGTGTGTGGATCAGTGTGTGTGGAGCTGTGTGTGTGGAGCTGTGTGTGTGGATCAGTGTGTGTGGAGCTGTGTGTGTGGAGCTGTGTGTGTGGATCAGTGTGTGTGGAGCTGTGTGTGTGGATCTGTCTGTGTGGATCTGTGTGTGTGGAGCTGTGTGTGTGGGGAGCTGTGTATGTGGAGCTGTGTGGAGCTGTGTGGATCAGTGTGTGTGGAGCTGTGTGTGTGGAGCTGTGTGTGTGGATCAGTGTGTGTGGAGCTATGTGTGTGGATCTGTCTGTGTGGATCTGTGTGTGTGGAGCTGTGTGTGTGGAGCTGTGTATGTGGAGCTGTGTGGAGCTCTGTGTGTGGATCTGTGTGTGTGGATCTGTGTGTGTGGATCTGTGTGTGTGGATCAGTGTGTGTGGATCTGTGTGTGTGGATCTGTCTGTGTGGATCTGTCTGTGTGGATCAGTGTGTGTGGAGCTGTGTGTGTGGATCAGTGTGTGCGGATCAGTGTGGAGAACCACAGGAACTGTGTGGGGAGCCTGCAGAGAACTGTGTGGCCCGCTATGTCGGAAGCGGGAAGAACCTGTGTGAGGACCAGAGGAAGAAATGGCTCAGGAACTGTGGGGGGAACCCGAGGAACTCTGGGGGCCTGAGCGGAGCTGCGTGGGAACATGAGCTGTGCGTGGCGCCGGGAGAGGAAGTGTGTGCCACAGGGTGGGAGCTGCGTGGAATCACGTGAGGAACCGGGCAGGGCTATCCGTGGAGCTACAGAGAAGCTCTGTGGGAAAGTATTTGAGGAACCGTGTGAGGAATTGCGTGGGGAACTGTGGGAGGATGTGACTGTGCGGGGAAGGCGGGGAACCAGGCGGGAAGCGTGTGGGGAATCGCTTGGGGGAAGTGTGCGCTCGTGTGGGGACCCCCGTGGGGGATCTGTGGAGCTGGAGCTCCGCGTACTCTGAGGAGCTGTGGAACTGGGAGCGGAGGTGTGTGGAGTGGTGTGGGGCCGCGTGGGAATCGTGTGACGGAACGCCGAGGAGCCGGGCGGGTGCTCGGGGAGCGGTGGTGAGCTGTGAGAAACTGCGGGGAGCCAGGCGGGTGGCTGCTGCGAAAGGCACAAGGAACCGCGTGAACGCTGCGTCAGGGATGCGGGGGGTCTGTGGAAATGTGGAGGAAACTGTGGGGAAGTGTGCGGGAACTCGGAGGAACCCGCGAGGGCCTGAGAGGAGCCACGTGAGCCCCCGTCTAAGGCACTGTGAGAGGATCTGCTTGAGAAACTGGGGAACTGCGAAACTGTGAAGGTGGGTGAAACGGGGCCGCGTGGACCTGTGTGGAATGCTGTGGAGAGCTGTATGAGAAACGGAAGCACCGTGGGGCGTGGGGAGGCCTGGGGGGAAACATGTGACAGCCTGTGTGTGCAGCCATGTGGGAAACTGCAGAACTGGGAGGCAGTGCACGCGGCCGCATGAGGGGCCACAGAACCAAGCGAGGAAGCGGGTGAGCCAGTGTGGGGAAGTGTGGGAACTGTGTGGAACTGTGAGGAAGTGCGAGGAATTGAGTAAGGAACTGTAAGGAACAGAGTGTGCAACAGTGAGGAACTGAGTGTGGAACTGTGAGGAACTGAGTGTGGAACTGTGAGGAACTGGGTGAAGAACTGTGAGGAACTGAGTGTGGAACTGAGTGAGGAACGTGAGGAACTGAGTGAGGAACTGAGTGAGGAACAGTGAGGAACTGAGTGAGGAACTGAGTGTGGAACTGTGAGGAACTGAGTGTGGAACTGAGTGAGGAACTGTGAGGAACTGGGTGTGGAACTGGGTGGAACTGGGTGAGGAACTGTGAGGAACTGAGTGTGGAACTGAGTGAGGAACCGTGAGGAACTGTGAGGAAGTGAGTGAGGAAGTGAGTGAGGAACTGTGAGGAACTGAGTGAGGAAGTGAGTGAGGAACCGTGAGGAACTGTGAGGAAGTGAGTGAGGAACTGAGTGAGGAACTGTGAGGAACTGAGTGAGGAAGTGAGTGAGGAACCGTGAGGAACTGTGAGGAACTGAGTGTGGAACTGAGTGAGGAACTGAGTGAGGAAGTGAGTGTGTAACTGAGTGTGGAACTGAGTGAGGAACTGAGTGTGTAAATGAGTGAGGAAGTGAGTGTGCAAATGAGTAAGGAAGTGAGTGTGTAACCGAGTGAGGAACTGAGTGTGGAACTGAGGAAGTGAGTGTGGAACTGAGTGAGGAAGTGAGTGTGTAAATGAGTGAGGAAGTGAGTGTGGAACTGAGTGAGGAACTGAGTGTGGAACTGAGTGAGGAACTGAGTGAGGGACTGTGAGGAACTGAGTGAGGAAGTGAGTGTGTAACTGAGTGTGTAACTGAGTGAGGAACTGAGTGTGGAACTGAGTGAGGAACTGTGAGGAACTGAGTGAGGAACTGAGTGAGGAACTGAGTGTGGAACTGAGTGAGGAACTGAGTGAGGAACTGAGTGTGGAACTGAGTGAGGAACTGAGTGAGGAACTGAGTGTGGAACTGAGTGTGGAACTGAGTGAGGAACTGAGTGTGGAACTGAGTGAGGAACTGTGAGGAAGTGAGTGTGTAACTGAGTGTGTAACTGAGTGTGGAACTGAGTGTGGAACTGAGTGAGGAACTGAGTGTGGAACTGAGTGTGGAACTGTGAGGAACTGAGTGTGGAACTGAGTGTGGAACTGAGTGAGGAACTGAGTGTGGAACTGTGAGGAACTGAGTGTGGAACTGAGTGTGGAACTGAGTGAGGAACTGAGTGAGGAACGTGAGGAAATGAGTGAGGAACTGTGAGGAACTGTGAGGAAGTGAGTGTGTAACTGAGTGAGGAACTGAGTGAGGGACTGAGTGTGGAACTGAGTGTGGAACTGAGTGAGGAACTGAGTGTGGAACTGAGTGTGGAACTGAGTGAGGAACTGAGTGAGGAACTGAGTGAGGGACTGTGAGGAACTGTGAGGAAGTGAGTGTGTAACTGAGTGTGTAACTGAGTGAGGAACTGAGTGAGGGACTGAGTGTGGAACTGAGTGAGGAACTGAGTGTGGAACTGAGTGAGGAACTGAGTGAGGAACTGAGTGTGGAACTGAGTGAGGAACTGAGTGTGGAACTGAGTGTGGAACTGAGTGTGGAACTGAGTGTGGAACTGAGTGAGGAACTGAGTGTGGAACTGAGTGAGGAACTGAGTGAGGAACTGAGTGAGGAAGTGAGTGTGGAACTGTGAGGAACTGAGTGTGTAACTGAGTGAGGAAGTGAGTGTGGAACTGAGTGTGGAACTGAGTGTGGAACTGTGAGGAACTGAGTGTGGAACTGAGTGTGGAACTGAGTGTGGAACTGAGTGTGGAACTGAGTGTGTAACTGAGTGAGGAACTGAGTGAGGAACGTGAGGAACTGTGAGGAACTGTGAGGAAGTGAGTGTGTAACTGAGTGTGTAACTGAGTGTGGAACTGAGTGAGGAAGTGAGTGAGGAACTGACTGTGGAACTGAGTGAGGAACTGTGAGGAACTGTGAGGAAGTGAGTGTGTAACTGAGTGTGTAACTGAGTGAGGAACTGAGTGAGGGACTGAGTGTGGAACTGAGTGTGGAACTGAGTGAGGAACTGAGTGTGGAACTGAGTGAGGAACTGAGTGAGGAACTGTGAGGAACTGAGTGTGGAACTGAGTGAGGAACTGAGTGTGGAACTGAGTGAGGAACTGAGTGAGGAACTGAGTGAGGGACTGTGAGGAACTGTGAGGAAGTGAGTGTGTAACTGAGTGTGGAACTGAGTGAGGAACTGAGTGTGGAACTGAGTGAGGAACTGAGTGTGGAACTGAGTGAGGAACTGAGTGAGGAACTGAGTGAGGAACTGAGTGAGGAACTGAGTGTGGAACTGAGTGAGGAACTGAGTGAGGAACTGAGTGTGGAACTGTGAGGAACTGAGTGAGGAACTGTGAGGAACTGAGTGTGGAACTGAGTGAGGAACTGTGAGGAACTGAGTGAGGAACTGAGTGTGGAACTGAGTGAGGAACTGAGTGTGGAACTGTGAGGAACTGAGTGAGGAACTGTGAGGAACTGAGTGTGGAACTGAGTGTGGAACTGAGTGAGGAACTGAGTGTGGAACTGGGTGAGGAACTGAGTGAGGAACTGTGAGGAACTGAGTGAGGAACTGTGAGGAACTGAGTGTGGAACTGAGTGAGGAACTGTGAGGAACTGAGTGAGGAACTGAGTGTGGAACTGAGTGAGGAACTGAGTGTGGAACTGAGTGAGGAACTGAGTGAGGAACTGTGAGGAACTGAGTGTGGAACTGAGTGAGGAACTGAGTGTGGAACTGAGTGAGGAACTGAGTGAGGAACTGAGTGAGGGACTGTGAGGAACTGTGAGGAAGTGAGTGTGTAACTGAGTGTGTAACTGAGTGAGGGACTGAGTGAGGGACTGAGTGTGGAACTGAGTGTGTAACTGAGTGTGTAACTGAGTGAGGAACTGAGTGTGGAACTGTGAGGAACTGAGTGTGTAACTGAGTGAGGAAGTGAGTGTGGAACTGAGTGTGGAACTGAGTGTGGAACTGTGAGGAACTGAGTGTGGAACTGAGTGAGGAACTGAGTGTGGAACTGAGTGTGGAACTGAGTGTGTAACTGAGTGAGGAACTGAGTGAGGAAGTGAGTGTGGAACTGTGAGGAACTGAGTGTGTAACTGAGTGAGGAAGTGAGTGTGGAACTGAGTGTGGAACTGTGAGGAACTGAGTGTGGAACTGAGTGTGGAACTGAGTGAGGAACTGTGAGGAACTGTGAGGAACTGAGTGTGGAACTGAGTGAGGAACTGAGTGTGGAACTGAGTGTGGAACTGAGTGAGGAACTGAGTGAGGAACTGAGTGTGGAACTGAGTGAGGAACTGAGTGAGGAAGTGAGTGTGGAACTGAGTGAGGAACTGTGAGGAACTGAGTGTGGAACTGAGTGAGGAACTGAGTGTGGAACTGAGTGTGGAAGTGAGTGTGGAACTGAGTGAGGAACTGAGTGTGGAACTGAGTGAGGAACTGAGTGTGGAACTGAGTGTGGAACTGAGTGAGGAAGTGAGTGTGGAACTGAGTGAGGAAGTGAGTGTGTAACTGAGTGTGGAACTGAGTGTGGAACTGAGTGAGGAACTGTGGGGAACTGTGAGGAACTGAGTGTGGAACTGAGTGAGGAACTGTGAGGAACTGAGTGTGGAACTGAGTGAGGAACTGAGTGAGGAACTGAGTGTGGAACTGAGTGTGGAACTGAGTGTGGAACTGTGAGGAACTGAGTGTGGAACTGAGTGAGGAACTGAGTGTGGAACTGAGTGTGGAACTGAGTGTGTAACTGAGTGAGGAACTGAGTGAGGAAGTGAGTGTGGAACTGTGAGGAACTGAGTGTGTAACTGAGTGAGGAAGTGAGTGTGGAACTGAGTGTGGAACTGAGTGTGGAACTGTGAGGAACTGAGTGTGGAACTGAGTGAGGAACTGTGAGGAACTGTGAGGAACTGAGTGTGGAACTGAGTGAGGAACTGAGTGTGGAACTGAGTGTGGAACTGAGTGAGGAACTGAGTGTGGAACTGGGTGAGGAACTGAGTGAGGAACTGAGTGAGGAACTGTGAGGAACTGAGTGTGGAACTGAGTGAGGAACTGTGAGGAACTGAGTGTGGAACTGAGTGAGGAACTGAGTGTGGAACTGAGTGTGGAACTGAGTGTGGAACTGAGTGTGGAACTGAGTGAGGAACTGAGTGTGGAACTGAGTGTGGAACTGAGTGAGGAACTGAGTGAGGAACTGAGTGTGGAACTGAGTGTGGAACTGAGTGAGGAACTGAGTGAGGAAGTGAGTGTGGAACTGAGTGAGGAACTGTGAGGAACTGAGTGTGGAACTGAGTGAGGAATTGAGTGTGGAACTGAGTGTGGAAGTGAGTGTGGAACTGAGTGAGGAACTGAGTGTGGAACTGAGTGAGGAACTGAGTGTGGAACTGAGTGTGGAACTGAGTGAGGAAGTGAGTGTGGAACTGAGTGAGGAAGTGAGTGTGTAACTGAGTGTGGAACTGAGTGAGGAACTGTGGGGAACTGTGAGGAACTGAGTGTGGAACTGAGTGAGGAACTGTGAGGAACTGAGTGTGGAACTGAGTGAGGAACTGAGTGTGGAACTGAGTGTGGAACTGAGTGTGGAACTGAGTGAGGAACTGAGTGTGGAACTGAGTGAGGAACTGAGTGTGGAACTGAGTGTGGAACTGAGTGAGGAAGTGAGTGTGGAACTGAGTGAGGAAGTGAGTGTGTAACTGAGTGTGGAACTGAGTGTGGAACTGAGTGAGGAACTGTGGGGAACTGTGAGGAACTGAGTGTGGAACTGAGTGAGGAACTGTGAGGAACTGAGTGTGGAACTGAGTGAGGAACTGAGTGAGGAACTGAGTGTGGAACTGAGTGTGGAACTGAGTGAGGAACTGTGGGGAACTGTGAGGAACTGAGTGTGGAACTGAGTGAGGAACTGTGAGGAACTGAGTGTGGAACTGAGTGAGGAACTGAGTGTGGAACTGAGTGAGGAACTGAGTGAGGAACTGAGTGTGCAACTGAGTGAGGAACTGAGTGTGGAACTGAGTGAGGAACTGAGTGTGGAACTGAGTGAGGAACTGAGTGAGGGAATGAGTGTGGAACTGAGTGAGGAACTGAGTGTGGAACTGAGTGAGGAAGTGAGTGTGGAACTGAGTGAGGAACTGAGTGTGGAACTGAGTGAGGAACTGAGTGAGGAACTGAGTGTGGAACTGAGTGAGGAACTGAGTGTGGAACTGAGTGTGGAAGTGAGTGTGGAACTGAGTGAGGAACTGAGTGTGGAACTGAGTGAGGAACTGAGTGTGGAACTGAGTGTGGAACTGAGTGAGGAACTGAGTGTGGAACTGAGTGAGGAACTGAGTGTGGAACTGAGTGTGGAAGTGAGTGTGGAACTGAGTGAGGAACTGAGTGTGGAACTGAGTGAGGAACTGAGTGTGGAACTGAGTGTGGAACTGAGTGAGGAACTGAGTGTGGAACTGAGTGAGGAACTGAGTGTGGAACTGAGTGTGGAAGTGAGTGTGGAACTGAGTGAGGAACTGAGTGTGGAACTGAGTGAGGAACTGAGTGTGGAACTGAGTGTGGAACTGAGTGAGGAAGTGAGTGTGGAACTGAGTGAGGAAGTGAGTGAGGAACTGAGTGTGTAACTGAGTGTGGAACTGAGTGTGGAACTGAGTGAGGAACTGTGGGGAACTGTGAGGAACTGAGTGTGGAACTGAGTGAGGAACTGTGAGGAACTGAGTGTGGAACTGAGTGTGGAACTGAGTGAGGAACTGAGTGTGGAACTGAGTGTGGAACTGAGTGAGGAACTGAGTGAGGAACTGAGTGTGGAACTGAGTGAGGAACTGAGTGTGGAACTGAGTGTGGAACTGAGTGAGGAAGTGTGAGGAACTGAGTGTGGAACTGAGTGAGGAAGTGAGTGTGGAACTGAGTGTGGAACTGAGTGAGGAACTGAGTGTGGAAGTGAGTGTGGAACTGAGTGTGGAACTGAGTGTGGAAGTGAGTGTGGAACTGAGTGTGGAACTGAGTGTGGAAGTGAGTGTGGAACTGAGTGAGGAACTGAGTGTGGAACTGAGTGTGGAAGTGAGTGTGGAACTGAGTGTGGAACTGAGTGAGGAACTGAGTGTGGAACTGAGTGAGGAACTGAGTGTGGAACTGAGTGTGGAACTGAGTGAGGAAGTGAGTGTGGAACTGAGTGAGGAAGTGAGTGTGTAACTGAGTGTGGAACTGAGTGTGGAACTGAGTGAGGAACTGTGGGGAACTGTGAGGAACTGAGTGTGGAACTGAGTGAGGAACTGTGAGGAACTGAGTGTGGAACTGAGTGAGGAACTGAGTGAGGAACTGAGTGTGTAACTGAGTGTGGAACTGAGTGTGGAACTGAGTGAGGAACTGTGGGGAACTGTGAGGAACTGAGTGTGGAACTGAGTGAGGAACTGTGAGGAACTGAGTGTGGAACTGAGTGAGGAACTGAGTGTGGAACTGAGTGAGGAACTGAGTGAGGAACTG
This sequence comes from Pongo pygmaeus, assembly GCF_028885625.2. NCBI lineage: Eukaryota > Metazoa > Chordata > Mammalia > Primates > Hominidae > Pongo > Pongo pygmaeus. The sequence goes on along the minus strand of NC_072384.2, from coordinate 141,465,280 downwards.
AGTGTGCAACTGAGTGAGGAACTGAGTGTGGAACTGAGTGAGGAACTGAGTGTGGAACTGAGTGAGGAACTGAGTGAGGAACTGAGTGTGGAACTGAGTGAGGAAGTGAGTGTGGAACTGAGTGAGGAACTGAGTGTGGAACTGAGTGTGGAACTGAGTGAGGAACTGAGTGAGGAACTGAGTGTGGAACTGAGTGAGGAACTGAGTGTGGAACTGAGTGTGGAAGTGAGTGTGGAACTGAGTGAGGAACTGAGTGTGGAACTGAGTGAGGAACTGAGTGTGGAACTGAGTGTGGAACTGAGTGAGGAACTGAGTGTGGAACTGAGTGAGGAACTGAGTGTGGAACTGAGTGTGGAAGTGAGTGTGGAACTGAGTGAGGAACTGAGTGTGGAACTGAGTGAGGAACTGAGTGTGGAACTGAGTGTGGAACTGAGTGAGGAACTGAGTGTGGAACTGAGTGTGGAAGTGAGTGTGGAACTGAGTGAGGAACTGAGTGTGGAACTGAGTGAGGAACTGAGTGTGGAACTGAGTGTGGAACTGAGTGAGGAAGTGAGTGTGGAACTGAGTGAGGAAGTGAGTGTGTAACTGAGTGTGGAACTGAGTGTGGAACTGAGTGAGGAACTGTGGGGAACTGTGAGGAACTGAGTGTGGAACTGAGTGAGGAACTGTGAGGAACTGAGTGTGGAACTGAGTGAGGAACTGAGTGAGGAACTGAGTGTGTAACTGAGTGTGGAACTGAGTGTGGAACTGAGTGAGGAACTGTGGGGAACTGTGAGGAACTGAGTGTGGAACTGAGTGAGGAACTGAGTGAGGAACTGAGTGTGGAACTGAGTGTGGAACTGAGTGTGGAACTGAGTGAGGAACTGAGTGAGGAACTGAGTGTGTAACTGAGTGTGGAACTGAGTGTGGAACTGAGTGAGGAACTGTGGGGAACTGTGAGGAACTGAGTGTGGAACTGAGTGTGGAACTGAGTGTGGAACTGAGTGTGGAACTGAGTGAGGAACTGTGAGGAACTGAGTGTGGAACTGAGTGTGGAACTGAGTGAGGAACTGAGTGAGGAACTGAGTGAGGAACTGTGAGGAACTGAGTGTGGAACTGAGTGAGGAACTGTGAGGAACTGAGTGTGGAACTGAGTGAGGAACTGTGAGGAACTGAGTGTGGAACTGAGTGTGGAACTGAGTGAGGAACTGAGTGTGGAACTGAGTGTGGAACTGAGTGAGGAACTGAGTGAGGAACTGAGTGTGGAACTGAGTGAGGAACTGAGTGTGGAACTGAGTGTGGAACTGAGTGTGGAACTGTGAGGAACTGAGTGTGGAACTGAGTGAGGAAGTGAGTGTGGAACTGAGTGTGGAACTGAGTGAGGAACTGAGTGTGGAAGTGAGTGTGGAACTGAGTGTGGAACTGAGTGTGGAAGTGAGTGTGGAACTGAGTGTGGAACTGAGTGTGGAAGTGAGTGTGGAACTGAGTGAGGAACTGAGTGTGGAACTGAGTGTGGAAGTGAGTGTGGAACTGAGTGTGGAACTGAGTGAGGAACTGAGTGTGGAACTGGGTGAGGAACTGAGTGTGGAACTGAGTGTGGAACTGAGTGAGGAAGTGAGTGAGGAACTGAGTGAGGAAGTGAGTGTGGAACTGAGTGTGGAACTGAGTGTGGAACTGAGTGTGGAACTGAGTGTGGAACTGAGGGGAACTGTGAGGAACTGCGTGGGAACACTGAGGTGCTGTGGGGAACCGTGGGGAGCCGTGTGGAACGCTGTGTGTCGGAACGGGGTGAACACGTGGAACGGCCTGAGGAGCTGTGTGGAAAGTGCGTGTGCACCCGCATTAGGGATGGCGTGAAGGGTTGTGTGAGGACCCGCGTGAGGAAGCGTGTGAGGAACGGCGGGAGGGGCTGTTTGGGAAACGGTAGGGGGCGGTGAGGAACCGTGTGAGGAACCGTGTGAGGAACCGGGTGTGGAACCGGGTGTGGAACCGGGTGAGGAACCGTGTGAGGAACCGTGTGAGGAACCGGGTGAGGAACCGTGTGAGGAACCGTGTGAGGAACCGTGTGAGGAACCGGGTGTGGAACCGGGTGTGGAACCGGGTGAGGAACCGTGTGAGGAACCGTGTGTGGAACCGGGTGAGGAACCGGGTGAGGAACCGTGTGAGGAACCGTGTGTGGAACCGTGTGAGGAACCGTGTGAGGAACCGTGTGTGGAACCGGGTGAGGAACCGTGTGAGGAACCGTGTGTGGAACCGTGTGAGGAACCGTGTGAGGAACCGGGTGAGGAACCGGGTGAGGAACCGTGTGAGGAACCGTGTGAGGAACCGGGTGAGGAACCGTGTGAGGAACCGGGTGAGGAACCGTGTGAGGAACCGTGTGAGGAACCGTGTGAGGAACCGGGTGTGGAACCGGGTGTGGAACCGGGTGAGGAACCGTGTGAGGAACCGTGTGTGGAACCGGGTGAGGAACCGGGTGAGGAACCGGGTGAGGAACCGTGTGTGGAACCGTGTGTGGAACCGGGTGAGGAACCGTGTGAGGAACCGTGTGAGGAACCGTGTGAGGAACCGGGTGTGGAACCGGGTGTGGAACCGTGTGAGGAACCGTGTGAGGAACCGTGTGTGGAACCGGGTGAGGAACCGGGTGAGGAACCGGGTGAGGAACCGTGTGTGGAACCGTGTGAGGAACCGTGTGAGGAACCGTGTGTGGAACCGGGTGAGGAACCGGGTGAGGAACCGGGTGAGGAACCGTGTGTGGAACCGTGTGAGGAACCGGGTGTGGAACCGTGTGAGGAACCGGGTGTGGAACCGGGTGTGGAACCGTGTGTGGAACCGTGTGAGGAACCGTGTGAGGAACCGTGTGAGGAACCGGGTGTGGAACCGTGTGAGGAACCGGGTGAGGAACCGTGTGAGGAACCGGGTGAGGAACCGTGTGAGGAACCGGGTGTGGAACCGTGTGAGGAACCGGGTGAGGAACCGTGTGAGGAACCGGGTGAGGAACCGTGTGAGGAACCGGGTGAGGAACCGTGTGAGGAACCGTGTGTGGAACCGCGCGGAACTGTGGGGAGCGCCGTGGGGACCTGTGCGAGGGGTTGTCGGGAGTGTGAGGAGCTGGATGGGAATGTGTGGGGAACCGTGTGTGGAACCGCGCGGAACTGTGGGGAGCGCCGTGGGGACCTGTGCGAGGGGTTGTCGGGAGTGTGAGGAGCTGGATGGGAAACTGCGGGGACCTGTCGGGCACCGCGTGGAGCTGTGTGGAGCGGGAGGAAGTGTGTGGAACGGGGTGGGGAGCTGCGTGGGGACCGGGGCGGAGCTGATGGGGTTTTCGGGAGCTGCGTGGATGCCGTGAGGACCGTGGGACCCCGAGGAGCCTGTCTGTGCGCGTGGACCGCTGTGCGGGAGCTGCGAGCGCCTGTGGAGAGCTCTGAGTGATGGAGGATTGCGTGAGGCATCGTGTGGGGAGCCGTGTGAGGAAATGTTTGAGGAACGTGGGACACTTTCTGGGGAGCTGTGGGGAGCTGTGGGGAGCTGTGGGAGCGAGTGTGTCAGGGACGGGGAGGATTTGCGTGTGCAGAATGGTGAAGAACGCCTGTGTAACGAGGCCCTGCGTAGAGATCTAGGTGAGGATGGGGTGGAACTGTGTGAAGAACTCCACAGAGAACTGTGACCGAATTGCATGTGGAACTTGTGGGAAAACTTGGTGAACGGTGTGACCGGCAGCCATCCCACGGGTGGAGTCCGCATTCGAGTGACTGCCGTTTTCCTCAACGGAGGCATAAAGGGGGAAGCCAGAGGAGCTGCGTGAAGAACCGTTTGGAGACACGTGAGGAAGTGCGTGGGGAGGCGGGAGGAACTGAGGAACTGTGTGGTGAGCTGCGAGCAGCCGCGTGGGAACCGTGCGGGGAATGGCGAGCGCTCCTTGAGGGACTGAGTGCTCGAGCGTGCGGGACTGAGATGTGGAAGCACCGCGTGGGAACCGCGTGACTGTCTGTGTGAGGGACTGGGAGGGAAAGTGGGAGGGACCCTGCGAGGGACAATGACAGAGACTTTTGAAGGAGCCGAGCGAGAGAGTTTTGGAGGAACTGGTTGAGGAGCCAGGCCCAGAGCAGGGAGGCGAGGCCGGCAGGAGGCGGGCCCGTCTGAGGATCTGAGGTCCCTCCCGGCTTGTCAGGAGCCGCCTGGCCGAGCTTTAGTGGCAGCAGCGGGCGGGTTTTCAGCAGGGCTCGCAGCGTCTGCTTTAGCCAAGGATGGGTCCTCAGGCCATGCGCGCGGCGTGAGGGATAGGTTGGGAGCAGGGTGGCCTGGTGCGGCAAGTCAGGATGGAAGGTCAGGGTTCCAGGCTTGGGATGGTGGAGGCTGGGGGGCCGAGACGGGAGAGCGGGGTGGTACTGGGAGATGGCGGAGCATGACTGGACAGGGAGGCCGTGAGGGAGCAGGAAACCCAGGGGGCTGCTGGGCTCCTTGCTGAAGTGGCTGAATGGCTGGAGGACATTTATGTGGAAGCAAGGAATATGACACATAGCAGAGAATTCACCCTCAGGAATTAAATAATCAAAAACCAAACTAGAGGCCTGGTGCGGTGGCTCACGCCTGTAATCCCAGCACTTTGGGAGCCCGAGGTGGGTGGATCATGAGGTCAAGAGATCGAGACCATCCTGGCCAACATGGTGAAACCCTGTCTCTACTTTAAAAATACAAAAATTAGCCAGGCATGGTGGCACACGCCTGTAGTCCTAGCTACTCAGGAGGCTGAGGCATGAGAATCGCTTGAACCCGGGAGGCGGAGGTTGCAGTGAGCCAAGATCGTGCCACTGCACTCCAGCCTGGTGACAGAGGGAGACTCTGTCTCAAAAAACAAAAACAAAAACAAAACCAAAGAAAAAAACCTAGAAATAGAGTAGAGGTAGTCCCTACCACGTTTCCAAAGAAAAAAGAAAGCAGTCAGTTGTGCTGCTGAGCTGTGAGATGGGCACCCCGAAACCCTGCTCGCAGAGAAGCCAGTACAGCATTCTGGACCCCCTTTGACAGGGAGTCTCAAGAGCTTTCAAATTTTATGTGCCCTGTGAGCTGGTGGAGCTTCTCCTGGGGTTGTCTTCAAGAACAATGATGTCTGTGTGTGCCCCCAGCCCTTGAGGTGGCATCTGCATGCATGTCCTGGGGTGCAGGCTCCAGGGTCAGAGGCCTCGTCTGCCGGCCCAGCAGGTGCTCTGCAAATGCGTCATAAGCCAATGCATACATGAACCAGTAGACATTGGAAATCACTGAAACCCACAACTATTGGGATCATTAAGTCAGTCACAGAGTGTCCATCAGAGGCAATTCCTGGCAGCCATTATGTGGATGGAGTCCATATTTTAAAGAGCCAAAGAGGTAGCAAGAGCATGGAGGATGCTTCACTCTGAGGGGAGGGATGGGAGAACAGGCCGTTAGAGGAAGGCTTGTGAACTGGCTTCTGCAGGACCAGAGGGAGTTTGATGGGAGAGAGGGTAGGTGAACTCTGGGTGAAGGGGAGATTTAAGCTGGCAGGGAGGTAAGTGTGGCAGAGGCCATGGGGCCTGGAGGGTCACATTTAGCTGTGGGGCCTTTTCCCTTGGGTCAGAAGGAGTCGCTGATGGTGTTCGAGGATGGGCCATGGGCTCAGATGAGTCCTTCAGACAGAGTGGAGGGAGGACACACTTGCTGGTGACATCAGCACTCCTGGCTGGTGTCCAGCTGGGTGGCCCAGGGGCAGCAGGGATGGACGAGGGAGGAACCTGAAGGACGTGCTAGCAAGTCCCTGACTGTGACCTAGAGGAGGCCTCTGGAGTGGCGCCCTGGGGTCTGGGCAGGGAGAGGCCTGGGCAGCCTGAGAACGTGTCCATCAGAGTGGGCCCCGCCCCTTGCCCAGCCTCCAGCTTTGAGGACCCACTTGTCAGGGCCCTCGCTGGCCCCTCCCTTTCGCTTCCTCTCCAGTGGGCTCGGGCTTGACCTTGAATGTTCCTCCCCCACAGAACAAGAAAAAGAAGAAGACAGATTTCATTCCGTACCGAGATTCCGTGTTGACCTGGCTCCTCCGGGAAAACCTGGGTGAGAACTTGTGGGTTTGCCTGTCCCCAGGGCTCTGGGGACACCCTGGGCTGTGCCCTTCTTCCCCACTGAGGGGGTGCCCAGTCGCCAGGAGGCCTCTCACCCTTTCTGGGCTGAGGCTGGGAGGTGAACCTGGAGGGTCCAGTCAGTTCATGGCGCTTCTGGAGGACCTGGGGCAATGGCCAGCAGTGGGTTAACGAAGCGAATGTGGGAACCAGGATGGCCCAGGGGGTGGCACAGCACACACCTGCCTGTGTCAGTGGTCCTGGGTCAGGTGGGCTGTGACACCCAGGCCAAGTACTCATCCTTCTCTGGGCCTTGGTTTCCCCATCTGTCATGGGGACCTGGGACTCGATCTGGGAGCTCTGCTTGCTGGATTTTGAGGGGCTGCCATAAACCTCCTCTTCTCTATCTGAGTTCTGAGCAGTGAGACTTAGATGGGGAGGTGGGAATTGAAATGCACCCGACGCTGATCCCATCCATCCCGGAATAACCTCAGAGTCCTCCCCAACTGCATTTACACCTGGAGAGGCTGATGCCCAGGGAGGTAAACTGAGTCTTGGGCTTACCTGGTGAACATAGATGACTGGGGGTCCCTGGCCTCCCTCAGCGGCATGGCTGAGGTGTGCAGAGCCGTGGCTGACCACCTCTGCACCCCACAACTAGCCATGCTGCTCCCCAGCTCAGGCCAGTATTGCAGACCCCAGCAGGCCTGCGGATGGATGGGCCCCGCTGAGAGAGGAGGAGAGTGTGTTCCTTCACCTGAGATGTGGGCTGGGAAGGAGCCCCCTGGTCCAGGCACACCCAGGTTCAGCCCCAGGGCAGGGGCAGAGGAGTCCTCCCACGGAGGCTTTCTTGGGGCCCGTGTGGTATATACTCAGCCCTTCACACTGTCTCTTCAGTCCCTATGGGGACCCACTGGGGACCCATGCCCTGGGGACATGGCCCTGAGGATACACAGTTCCCTGGGGTCAAGCAGGCAAGATCATCTGTCCAGACTTGAAGCACCACCAGGCAGCAGTCCTGAGGGCTGGGGTGGAGTCAGTGGTGATCTTTTCCGACTGCTGAGGTCACCTAGACAGGATTCCCTGAAGAGAAAGAACACAGTCTGTTCCACACGCCACGCATTACCTGATGCTGGGATCCTACTAACCTGGGCCAGGAATCTGATGTTAAATACTGAGGAATATATTTCAAATGAAAATGATAGAAGTGCTTGAAAAAAATATTGAACATAAATGGTATTTATTTTGGAGTAAATACTTTAAAACCCTCCACAACTTTCCTCTCTGCTTTGGGGAAAGGAAGGCCTGATGGTGGTAAAATGGCCCCAAATGTGAGAAAAACACAAAGTAGAAGAGAAATAATGGCAGTGCCTGGTTCAGAGATGAAGGAGCAGCCAAGGAAGGCCAGGTCCTTGCTGTTGTCTGTGTTCATGGGGGCGGGGGTGGCGGGTAAGCCTGTGACTCAGTTTACCTCTCTGGGCCTCAGCCTCCCCATCTGTAAATGTGGGGGGAAGGGGGGAGCAGACATAGCCCTGGGGCCTAGATCCCCCTCTGGGCACAACCTGGTCTTCTTCCCACAGGCGGTAACTCAAGGACAGCTATGGTGGCAGCCCTGAGTCCTGCAGACATCAACTACGACGAGACCCTTAGCACCCTGAGGTGAGTTCTCCAGGGAGACAAGCTCTGCTTCCCGCTTCCTGGTCTTGGGGGATGGATCCTCTCATGCTTGAATTAGGAGCGCCAGTGAGCAGGGGCGACTCTTTGTGAGGGGTATAACCTGGACTCTGTGAGGCTGGAAGGGACTGTTCTGAGGCTCGTGGGCCTGCATGGGCCCTGTTCCATTCCCTCCATGGAGCCTTTGGGGGTGTGCTTTGGGGCTGCAGGCAGCCCAGGGCCTGGTGGCACCAGACTGGGAGAGCTGTGCCTGCTGGGCGAAGCAGTTTACACTCACCTGCCGGCCGGGATAACCACTGGGGATTTTTGGATAGCAAAGGGGGCATAGGTATGTCTTATGGGCAGGGTGGGCACCTGGGGTGGGGAGCCTGGGTCCCTAGCTGTGCTAGAGGCTGCTCGGTTGTTTGGGTCAGTGATCTCTCCCTTCTTTTGACCTTGCACCACCAGTGCTTAAGAGAAACAAAGGGCGTGTGTCTCAATAGAGGTTCATGTACTAGCTGGAAACGTAGACATGCGCATCGGCTGGTACACGGTGTGGGCGCAAGCCTATGCACACGTAGATGTTCTCACATTTTCCCTGGACTTTCTCCCTCTACCCTGGGACCACTGGGGGAGAGGACACCACCCTGTCCCTTCTCACCTGGGCCTCAGTTTCCCCAAGTGGGCGAGCTGGAACTGGGTGACCTCCCCTGTAAGTCTTCTCTGGCCTGTGGCCCCAAATGCCCTCCCCAGCGACTTGCCATGGGGGCGATTTCTCACTCTGTGCCAGGCTGTGCTGGCTCAGGTCCACCTCTGGCCTGGCTGCTGAGCCCAAAAGGCTGGGTCTTGGGCAGGGCTCTGGGCACCCTTGGGACCTGCCAGGTGTGGACCTGTCCCGAGCACAGCCCACAGCCCCCTCTGCCACCCAGGTATGCTGACCGGGCCAAGCAGATCCGCTGCAATGCTGTCATCAATGAGGACCCCAACAACAAGCTGATCCGCGAGCTGAAGGATGAGGTGACCCGGCTGCGGGACCTGCTGTACGCCCAGGGTCTTGGGGACATCACCGACAGTGAGTGCCTGCGCCAGCCTGTCCTGGACAGGGTTGTGGGGCCTCAGGCTCAGGGGCCTCGCAGGTCATCACATCCTCTCTCCTGGGGCCACCACTTTGCTGACCGCACCCTGGGCTGTGGCAGCTCCACACCGCTCCCAGAGCCCCTCTGGGCCAAATCCCTGTCCCTGCTCCATGTTCCTGGGCAGAAATGCCTCTGGGTGGGAGGCTGGGCGGGAGCCCTGGACAAGGGCAAGTTTCCTGGCCTTGGCCTGGATGGTACCACATGGTTTGGGTTCAATGCTGATGCAAGTGGGCCAGAGACGGCTCCCCTGGAAGCCCCATAGGCAGGCTATGGGTGCTGGGGTCACAGCGGTCCCCCGTGTTCTGGAGCTGAAGACCTTCACCACCCTGCTTGTGGCCACACACCCACTGCTGGCCACCCTGGCCTGTGAAAGGCGTGCCTGACCCTCTGGAGACAAACCTGTTCTTCTGTTTCTCTGTCTCTCCCCCTCCCCCACGCTTCCCTCCCCCGTAGCCAACACTGTGCCTGGAGGACCCAAATGTGTGTATTCCCTTTGCTGCTCTCTGCATCTCTGCTTCCAGCCCCAGCCAGCATGAGGGCCTAGGGTGGCACGGGCAGGGAGGGGTGAACCCCAGGGCACCTGCTCTGCTTTCTTCTCCTTTTTGGGGGGCAGAAAGCACTGCTCTCCCTCAGCCACAGGGCCCTGCTCATAGATGTGGGATTCTGTCTGCCTCTGAGCCCACACTCCTGGCTCCTTCCCACCCATATGGGCTACATGAGAAACCAAAGCAACGGGCGAGTCAGGGTGTAGCTGAGGCCTTCTCAGGCTAAACGTGGCCGAGATCAGGTCCTCTGACCCCCTGTGCACCCAAATGCCTGCGAAGGTCAGGATATCAGCACCAAAGGGCCAGGAGGGCTGGAGGGACTGTCCTGTCCCCAGCTCTTGGCTCAGGCCTCCATCTGCAATGCCATTTCTCCAGCTGACCTGACCCCCCACGCCCAGGCCCTCAACTCTGGAAATGCCAGAAGCTCAGCTTTCACAGCGGATGCTGCCAAATCCCGCCCAACCTTTGTGCCTCCTGGCCTTGGGCCTGGCTCCATGGGGCTCAGTGCCTCCCGAGCCTGGCTGCAGGGCGCCCTCCACTTCCCCCACACCCCGTGTGGTCCCGTGCTTGCTGCTGCTCTGCTGTGTGTTCGCTTCCGCTAGGGGACCCCTGGCACCACCCACTCCAGAGATGTCACAGCCCCACCTCCCAGGCCTTAGGGATGCATGAGGCCTAGGCTGGTGGGTGAGCTCCTCGTGGTGGAGGGGAAGGGCCTCCCTCATGAGGGTCCCATGTTCACCTCCTCCAGGATGGTCTCTGGGCCAATTTCTATGTCAGTGGGCTGAACGGTTAGCACAGCTCGGCCCCACAGCTCAGGGGTGTGTGGTGTCCCAGGCTGACGGTGGGTGCGAGGGATGGGAGGACAAGTGTGGGAGTCTGTACAGGGTGCTGCTGGGTGACCACGCCAAGCCAGTGGACAGGGTGGGAAGATGCAGGGAGGACAGGCTCCCAGCCCTCAGGTGCAGGGACTGCAGGGCGGCCTGGCAGTGGGGTCTGGAGTGCAGCTGTGAGAAAGCAAGAAGCCTTGCGCAGGGGGTGCAGGGGAGCTCCAGAGTGCTTAGGGCTGTGCCACGCTGCTGCTGGGGAGGGCAGGCCTGGGGGGCAGGCGGGCAAGTGGGTGCCACTGCTGGCCCTGTCCCATCATAGGCAAGGGGTGGCAGGAAGGCCTTGCATGCGCTTGTCCTGGGCCGGGCGGGGCTGCTGTGCCTCGTTGATGGTTTCTGTTTCTTGCCTTCTCTGGGCCCCATCTCTTACTTTTTCCCATCTTCATCTTTTTTCTCTCCCTCTCTCTGTCTGTCTGCCCGCCCTACCCCTCCTCCCCATAGACGTGTCCGACCTTGAGAACAATAACCTTAACCGTGGCGGGACGGTGAATGAAGCCCCTGACCCTCTCTCCACAGTGACCAATACCCTGGTGGGTATGAGCCCCTCATCCTCGCTCTCAGCCCTGTCCAGCCGCGCTGCCTCCGTGTCCAGCCTCCACGAGCGCATTTTGTTTGCCCCGGGCAGTGAGGAGGCCATTGAAAGACTGAAGGTGAGGACACCACTTGGGGCTTCGGGATGTCAGACTCTGGGAGTGGGAAGCTCGGAGGAGTTAGAGGCACCCTGCCCTCCTGGGTACAGCCCACCCTCATAAGGGCCATTGTGGAGCATCAGCAGGAGCCTCTGGCGTGTGGCCACCCAGGTGCCCAGTGGCCTATCTCCAGACCACCCACAGCAGCCAAGGCAACCAGTTCACTCGGGGGTCCCCAGGCTGTGGGCTGCACAACACTCAGCTGCTGGACAGGAAATGCCCCTGCAGGACCCTAGACCTGGGTGTCTGGGTGGCCTGTGCCCACACCCATGCCAAGCCTGGACAAGGGAAGATCCAAGAATGAATGTCCAGGACTGAGACTCTTCCTGTTGAGTCTTTAATTGTGTGAGTGGGTGCTTGTTCAAGGAGCAGTGAGCTGGATGGCATCTGTGGGTGGAGAGGTGTCTCGTCCCTCCCCACCCCGCAGCACCCCCTCCACTGGCGACAGCCCCAGGTCACAGCAGCTTCCCTCCTGGCGTCCTGTAGAATTACACCCCCTGAGAAGGGCAGTGAGTGTGGTGCAGGTTCCTGAGCCCCCTCCAGGCCATCCTGTGTTCACACCTGCACTCCTGCCTGGGAATAGTCACCACCTCCCACCGCTCAAAGGCACGGTGTGCTCCCTGGTGCCCAGCAATGGGCGGGGATCGTTTTAGGTTTCCACTCACATGCCCCTCGGTGAATGGCTGTGCAGGGGCAGGTGAGCCACACGCCTGGAGACTGAGGGGCTGAGGGGAGAAGGCAGAGGCCCCATTGAGGCCGGTGTGAGGAAGGGGATGGGGGCGAGGTTGGGCCTGTGACCCTGGAGCAGAGAGCCCTTCTGGGGTGTTGGGGTCCCACTGGGCTGTGGGTGGGAAGAAAAAGGAGAGACCAGGCTGATGTTGGGCAGTGTCGTCCATGTCCTGAAGAGGGGTGAGCACCTGGGCCTCTTGGCAGCAGCGAGGATGGCTGTGCTTTAGGAACTGAGGCGCAGCATCTCCCAGGAGCATTTGCTTCTCTTTTCCTTCCAGATTTGTTTTGCGTTTTCCCCATTCTCCTGAGTGTGTCTAAGGGAAAGACACACATTCTCTGAGCTTTACCTTGGTCTTCTGGATGCCTCGTTGCCTGGACAGGCCCAGGAATATGGCTCTCTTGTGCTTTGCAGCCCCTTCTCCTGGCACCCGTGTCTCCATTGTCTTCTCCCTTGGCCCCAGCCCCAGCAGCTCACTGTGCTCTGCCTCAATCCCCAGGAAACAGAGAAGATCATAGCTGAGCTCAATGAGACCTGGGAGGAGAAGCTGCGGCGGACAGAAGCCATCCGGATGGAGAGGTGTGCAGTGGGGAAACTGAGGCCCGGGGGAGGGGTGCAGCCAGCAAGCCCGGAGCCTGGGCAGGATGAGCACTGAGCCCTGCCCTCCAGTGCTGGGCACCTGCACCATAGGGTGGCCACGTCCCAGCCCAGGGCAAACCTGTTCCCTCATCCCCAATGACCCCCACCTTGTACACTGCTGGCTGCTAGCCACCAAGGCCTGAGAGACCTGAGGCCTGAGAGACCTGATCCCTGACCATGGTGCAGAGGGGCCGGTCCCATCAGCAGATGCCCTAACCCAGTGACCAGATGGGACATGCATGGGCACCACCCAGGCCACAGTGGCCACAGGCCCACTGCCCCAATTGGTCAGCCAGGGCTGAGGCCGGTGCTGGAAGCCTTGTGGAGCTTGTGTTGACCTCAGCTCTGTTCCCCCAGGGAAGCCCTGCTGGCCGAGATGGGTGTGGCCATGAGGGAGGATGGCGGCACCTTGGGCGTATTCTCTCCCAAAAAGGTAGGAGCTGTCTCAGTTCTGTGGTACTGCCCTCATCTGAACAGGACCAGGTGAGGTGCTGTCTCAGGTAGAGCCAGAGGGGGCTCCTGGAAGTAGGGGAGCACGGTGGGGCTCTGGCCCAGGCACTGGGGCTGTGAAGCTCACCCATAGTCACACTTTGCTTTTTGTGGAGAATTAGGTCCCCACATTCTCATGGTGGGGCATGCTGGTGGCTTTGGGACATCAGATGGGTCTCTTAGTGGCCTGGAGTGTGGACTGGGCTCTCCAAGGTCAGGGCAAGGCTGAGAAGCCAATGCCCAGGCTGGAGACTGAGACACAAGGGGCCTGGACCTGCCCTGGAGCCTGTGCTGCTCACAGAGCTGGGTGCCAGCTGCCTTCTTAGAACTCAGCTAGAGTCAGGTCTGACTGTTCCAGTGGGGACCCCTCTTTTCCCACCAGGTCAAGCCTAAGGGGTCTTTCAGCTGGGGGCCCTCAAATGGCACAGAACCCCTGGGCAGCTGCTTCAGAGTGTATATGACTCCTGTGCCCCCATCCAGCAGCCCAGGTGGGGCATGGCACACGCGCTTGGGAAAAAGTCTTTCTTGTGGTTCTAGTCCCCAAACCCCACACACCCACCCCAAAGGTGGCCGGGACATGGGGACAGACACCTGTGTGTCCATAGCTTGGGAGGGCCTAGGCAGGGCTGTGCTTCAGGCCGGGGGCCCAGCACCTGCTGAGGTCCAGAGGCAGGAAGGGCCTGAGAAGAGCTGTAGGGAGATTCCAGTCCCAGGCAGGGCCAGGACAGGCAGTGTCCTAATGGGGCTTCACTATACACGTCTTCTAGACAGGCCTTTGGTTTGGTCTGGAATGGATTGTTCCCTGCACTGTTTCAGACCCCATCCCCTTCCTGGAGGGGTAGGGTGGAACTCCAGGGGTGCAGCTTTATTGGTTGCCCTGGGTCTGGGCACTGCCCAGAAGTGGGACCACTGGGGACCCCTTTCTTGAGAAGTTCAGTGTTCTTGGGAGTCACGAGACGTGCACAGGCCAGTGGGGTCCCAAGGCTGCAGCCCCTACTCAGCCCCAAAGCCGTGGGCATAGCCCCTCCTGGCTGGATGTCTTCCCCACTCAGGGGGCAGGGACGGCTGGGGATGGTCTGTCCCCTTCGTCCAGCGACGAGGTCTCCACCTCTCTGCATGGGGGTGCCTCAGGTGGCTCATCAAGGATCCTTTCACAACTGCTTCATTCCCCAGACCCCAGGGCTGAGCCCTCCGTGGTCAGTGTCCTGATCCTTCTTGGCTCTTGGCTCTTGGCTCCCACTGGTGAGCCCATGGTTTCTGGGCTGTCTGAGCTGGAATGGGGTCCTAGAACCCCATTTTACAGTCCAAAGCTGGGAACCCAGGACCCCATGGGACAAAGCCTGTGGTCTGCACATCTGGGGGCTCACCCCAGCCTCAGAGGGCCCCAGGGCCCCCACGTGCTGAGAGCTGGGGCTCTCTGCCCTTCTGGAAGCTCAGTTTCTGCTGCAGTGCTGGGGCTGCTGTGCCAGGCCTGGGTGTATGTGGGTGGTCGGGTCCCACCAGCCTGCTGCTATTGGTGGGCTGGGCCTTCGGCTTGCACTTTCTGTTTTCCTCATTTTCCTGGCTTGGAGTGACCAGCCTGGTGGCACCAGCTGAGTGCGGGGGCAGGGACCCTGGTGGTAGTTTGGTGCCTGGAGAGCGGTCGGAAGGGGTGTGGCCAGCATCGGGCTCCTGCCCCTCTGCAAGACAGATGATCCTCCTGTCTCCCTGCAGACACCACACCTCGTCAACCTGAACGAGGACCCGCTGATGTCTGAGTGCCTGCTCTACTACATCAAGGATGGGATCACCAGGTGAGAGGGGACCTGGCAGCCACTCCAGCCTGGCCAGGCCCTGGGATCTGGCAGGGGAAGGCTGGACTCGCCATTCCTGCTGCTGCAGAGGGGCCACTGAGTTTGGACTTCCCCAGCGACCCCGCTGATGTCTGCCCTGGGTGTTTCCCAAACACTCCTGGTTGGGCACCCCTGGAGGCCAGTGGGTGGCGTCCTGGGTGTATTGGGTCCCGGCTGCAGTGCTGATGGTGCCCCCACCCCGCAGAGTGGGTAGGGAGGATGGCGAGAGGCGGCAGGACATCGTTCTGAGTGGGCACTTCATCAAGGAGGAGCACTGCGTCTTCCGGAGCGACTCCAGGGGAGGTAGTGAAGGTATCACCACCCTACCGTCCCCACCCGCACCCACACCTGTGTGCTGTGATGATCAGGCCTGAATGAGGTCACCCTCTCCCAGCTTACCCAGCACTAAGTGGGTCGCGAGTCATACTTCTAGGCAGGACGTGTGTGTGTGTGTGTGTATGTGTGAGAGAGAGAGAGAGAGAGATTTGGAGAGAGAGAGAGAGAGATTTGGGGCCAGCCTTACAGACAACTTCCATTAGGTTGGTACTTGGGAAAATGCCTGGTACCTTCTGTGGCCAGGGGTGGCTGCTGCCTTAGGGAGCTGAGCCTCCTTGAGGGCTGGAGGTGGGGGCGCAGGTGGGCTGCTGGCCAGGAAGCGTGTTGGGGCCCAGGGTGGAGGATGTTCATGGCGAGAGGACAGTGAGCCATGAGGATTGAGCCCAGACCTAGGGTGGAAAACTATTTCCAGACCTTGGTTTCCTGTTGGCTGTGGGCGGCCATCTGTCTGTTTCCCCTGCCTGCAGTGGTCTTCCTCCCGGAGATGACGTGGGGCTGTCCCCATTGCCTGGTGCTGCCCAACTCGGGGATGGGCCTGCGGTGTCAGTGTGCCGTCACATGGCCCACAGCCCAGGCTAAGGGCATCTCCCGGCAGCATCCAGCCAGCCTCTGGCCTGCAGACCTGTGACTGACACCCACCGTCCAACTTGGCCACCTCAGGATGATGGCCCTAAGTGGTGTTGGGACAATTGGCTCTCCTGGAATTCTCTGACTGCAAAGCCCTGCTTACCCTCTCCTGTGGGATGGCCCAGGCCCCATTAGCTGGTGTTTTTATCCTTGTCCACCTGGAGAGCTGGACAGGGCCCTGGGTGATCAGGCCCAGCACAGCCTCTTAGCTTCAATGTGGGCACATGCATCCTCCTTCTGGGGGTTACTTTCTTCCTCTGTTAAGTGAGGTGAGACCCCTAAGCTCCTCTGAGGCCCAAATGAGAGTTGCCAATGGTCACGGCCTGTGTAGCAGGGAAAAGAGAGGCGAGAGGCCTGGAAGAGGCCGTGCCTGGGGGCCAGGTAAGCCGAGCTGCTGTAGGTGAGAGCCCCTCATAGTCCTCTTCTCTGCCCCTCCCGCCTTTCCTGTAGCTGTGGTGACCTTGGAGCCCTGTGAGGGGGCAGACACCTACGTCAATGGCAAGAAAGTCACAGAGCCCAGCATCCTGCGGTCAGGTACGGCTGGGGACTCCAGGGGCCAGTCAGGTAGGCAGAGGCATGAGGCGAGGCCTCTGTTCCCATGTCCAAGCCACCGCCTCCTGTGCACTGTGTGGGACGGCAGCTCTCAAGGGCCGCGGGGCAGGTAGGGGAGGGGGCTGCGGGTACCCAAGCAGCTCATGTGCCTCCCCAGTCCCCCAGCTCCAGGAACACAGTACTACAGGCCCCATTCACACAACACAGGGACCCCGAGACACTGAGTCCATGCTGTGGGCTGAGTGAGGAGCCAGGGTGTGCCTGCCTAGGAAGAAGCTCCTGCCTCCTGGCCCAGGACTGTGCCCTGTCGGGCTGGTCTGGGGGATACAGGGCTGTGGACAGGGGCTTCCCAGAGCTGAGGTGTTGTGGAGCTCAGTGGGGTGGGCTGCTCCAGTCTCTGAATGCAGCACCCCAGGTGGGGCTGAGCTCTGTTCCCAGACACTGCAGTGTCTGTGATGTTCAAACACGTGCAGGCACACATGGCATAAAGTCCCTTCTTTAGAGAAGTCAGACATGGAGCCCTCCTGAGTGGTGTGTGACTATCGCCCACGCAGTTAGGGTTCTGCCAGAGAAACAGCAGCAGCCTGACGCACAGACATGGCTGTAGACATGGACCGAGATGTAGTGAGATACATACAACCATGTCTAGGTATAAAGAGATTTATTTCAAGGAATTGGCTTATCAGATGGCGGGGCTGGTCAGTGAAGTCTGAAATCCATGGGCAGGTGGCAGGCTGGGAACTCGGGGCAGGCTGGGAACTCGGGGCAGGCTGGGAACTCGGGGCAGGCTGGGAACTCAGGGCAGGGTGGGAACTCGGCAGGAGTGGAATCCATCCGCTGGGTTTCTTCTTCCTCAGAGGAAGCCCCAGTTTACTCTTAGGTCTTCACCTGCTTGGATGAGGCCCGCCCCACCGTTGGGGGCCTCCTTGATTTCCATCAGCCAATTGCGGGTGTGGAGCACATGTGCAGAAACCTCCACACAACACCCAGGGAGGGTGTGGCTGAATCACTGGGTGCTGTGGCCTGGCCAGGCTGACATAAAAGTGACCATTGGCTTGGAACAGGGGAGACCCTTTCCTGACCCTGTCTTAGGGGAAAGCAAAGGGGGTGAGGAAGGGCAGGTGACACCCAGCAGCCCCACTTCTAGCCCATCTGCCCACCCCCGAAGGCGTTCGGAGGAGTCTTCGGGACTCAGGAGTCCTGCCTATGGGGTCCCTGGGCAGGAGGGCAGGACACACTGAATGTCCTGAATTCGTGGGGTGGCCTTGTCATGGGGAGTCGGTGTGGCTAAGCCTGGGCGACAGCTGGTCAGATGGACAGACAGACAGCTGTGCCTATTCTCCCTGCTTGTTTTGGGGTTGGCCCTGGTGCCTGTGGGGCTCAGGGCAGGGCCTAGGCTAAGAGAGGCCTTAGCTTGGGGTTTCCCTCCCAGTGTCTGAGGTGGGCTGCATACGGCCTGCAGACAGGGAGGACAGAGGAAGTGGCCAGCTGAGAGCGGCCAGCAAGGAGGTGCCGAAGGGGGACAGACCTGCAGGCACGGACCACCTGGGTGGGAGGCAGGGCAGAGGTGGCTCTATGGAGCCCCAAGACAGAGCTACAGCTACTAGGGAAAGTCAGAGGGAAACTAGGCCATCCAAAGAGAGCCCCTGCAGGCAGGACTGTCCCAAGACAGTGAGTGCTGCCCTGGAGGGCCCTGCAGATGGGGCAGCCCTGAGGGGGGTCCAGCCGGATGCTGGGGTGGGAGGGGCTGGACTGATGCCCATGGCTCGGTGGCCCTGATGCTGAGGCTCCGCAGCCACCTGTGCCTGTTAGCTGCCGTCCCTGCTTCCTTCTTGTGGTCTCTGGACTCCGGACCCTGGACCTCAGCCCTGGGCACAGGGGACCTGCCCCAGCCCTGCTTCCAGTCTAGTGGGGGAGACAGATGGAAGGGAAGGGTCCTGCGCCCTGCAACAGTGCTCTGTGGAGGGCCCAAATCCAGCCCTGGGGGCACCGGCCCCAAACTGGATGTGAGAGGGAGGGTCCTGGCTCCCATGTGTGCACGGGGGCTTGGGGGCAGGAGGCAAGTGCAAGGCTGGCCTGGGGAGGGGCAGGGACACTGGAGCACAGCAGAGGCCCCAGATCTGTGGTTTGCAAATGTCACTGGCTGCTGAGTGGAGAGTGGCCAAGGGTGGATTTATGGGGAGAGTGAGGAGACACATTCAGGTCCCAGCAAGGGCTGAAGAAGGAGTGGCTGGGAGCTGGGGATGGTGGGGTGCCTGTACCTATTCCCCTTTCTCCTCACACCTCCCCGCTTGAGACCATCAGGGACCTGAAGATCCCCATCCCCCAAGGTCACCTGTCCCTCTGTCCCCCAGGAAACCGCATCATCATGGGTAAGAGCCACGTGTTCCGGTTCAACCACCCCGAGCAGGCCCGGCAGGAGCGTGAGCGCACGCCCTGTGCGGAGACACCAGCTGAGCCTGTGGACTGGGCCTTCGCCCAGCGTGAGCTGCTGGAGAAGCAGGGCATCGACATGAAGCAGGAGATGGAGCAGAGGTGAGGCGGAGGCCACCCCCATCTGCCTGCTGCCCCTCCTGCTCTCCCGTGCTCACCCCAGCGCCCCCTTGCAGGCTCCAGGAACTGGAGGACCAATACCGCCGCGAGCGGGAGGAGGCCACCTACCTGCTGGAGCAGCAGCGGCTGGTGAGTGACGTGGCCCCGTCCTCCCTGCCCAGCCCCCACCCCCACCAGGGGACCCCTGTCCTCCCACGCCCCCACTCCCTGCTTGCCTGGCCCCATCTCTTGCATCTAAACAGTGGGATGTGGTGAGGCCCACTGTCTAGGCGCAGTGCGAGAGGCCCAGGAAGGTAAGGCCGTAGTGGAGTCACAGGCCTTGCTTTCTGCAGGACTACGAGAGCAAGCTGGAGGCTCTGCAGAAGCAGATGGACTCCAGGTACTACCCGGAGGTGAATGAGGAGGAGGAGGAGCCCGAGGATGAAGGTGAGGGGTCACTGGGCCAGCACCTGCTGCGTCAGGAGGGTCTCAGCATGGAGGTGGGCAGCCCCGGGCCCCTCTCTGGAGGTCACTGGTCAGCACTTTTGCCGTGGGGTGTGGACCTGTCTCTTTAGGGAAAGACCTCCTTGCCCTGGGAAGCACCGTGGAAGCAGCATTGGGGGAGGGGGGATACTGTGCCACAGCTGGCAAGCAGCTTTGCACACTCATGCACTTGCGTGTGTATACACATACACACATTCATGTGCACACATGTACACACATGTGCACACACATGCTGCCTCTGACAGGAATGGCTGGATGATGATGGGGAATGGGGCTGGTAGGGGCTCACCATGCTCATATGCGTCCACTTTTCCCGTCCTGCTGACCACAAGGCTCATGGGGCCCCCGAGGAAGAGTCCACTGTGCACATCACCTCAGGATTCCCTCAGTGAGCATGTGCTCGGGGGGCCAACCCAGCTGACCTCCCGCAGCTGTGGGCAGAGGTGGCCCACATGCAGGTGGGGAGGGGTTTGTGCCCATCTCGGCCTCTGGCCAGGTGGTCAGCAGCTTTGTGCTGGCATGACCTTGGCCTCTTCCCCTGTTTGGTCTCATTTACCCAGCAAAGCTCCCTCCCACTGCAAAGCTCAGGCGTGCCGGACTGGGGGCAGCCAAAGGCGCGTAGTGCTGTCTTGCGAGGAGGGGTGGGGCCTCAGCACAAGGACAAGTCCCTCCTTGTGTCCCTGCTTGTCCTTCTCTCAAGGGCCCAGTGGACAGACAGGGCGTGGGCGGGGAGAGTGTGTACGGGCCAGGGCCACCTGGGAGCACCTGGCCTGCCCTCCTGCCTCCTCTCCTGTGGGTCCTGCTCCCCACTGCTGGCCCCAGATGGTGTGTGGCTGTCATTGATGGTGTTGCTCCCCCAGCCACTCTGATCTTCAGCCTGACTCACAAGGCTGCTCGTGGCGGCCTCTCCTTTGGGGCATGCAGAGCTTTTCATGTTGCCCACTGTGACAGAGCTCTCTGCCGGTTTCTTCTTTCTGTGTACCCAAATAGTTAGTGTGAAACAGGGGGGCCAAGCACAGAGCTCTCCCAGCCCAGGCCCAGAGTGAGAGGAAGCCTGGGGAGAGAGGGGCCTGTCCACCTCTGGCCTCAGTGACCACATGGGGAGTAACCTTCCAGCCTTCCATCTTTTTACCTGATAACCACCCGGCTGTGAGGTACACAGAGCACAGGGTCAGCTTAGGCAGCCCCATGGAATGGCCGACTGGCCTGACCTTCCAGAGGGCGGGGCATGGTGGGCAGGGTCATGGCCTTCCTGCGATGACCACGTGTGACCTCTCCCCACAGTCCAGTGGACGGAGCGGGAGTGTGAGCTGGCGCTCTGGGCCTTCCGGAAGTGGAAGTGGTACCAGTTCACGTCTCTGCGGGACCTGCTGTGGGGCAACGCCATCTTCCTCAAGGAGGCCAATGCCATCAGCGTGGAGCTGAAGAAGAGGGTGGGCTGCCCACTGGCTGTACCATTTCCTGTTGGAGAGAGTGTGCCACCTCACTCATGATGGGGACAGCTACTTGGGACTCAGCACTTGGCTCTCTGCTGGCCCCGGGGATGGCGTAGCAGCCCTGCCTGACCTGGGCCCCCCAGAAGGGTGGGCAGTGAGGGATCCCAGACCTGGCCAGGTGGGACTTGGCTGCTCACGGGAGACGGCGGCCAGGTGGGCAGGCAGGAAGCAGGTGGTCCCCCCTGGTGGCTGTCTGAAAGATTCCAGTGAACCATTGTGGGGCAGGCAGCTGAAATCTCCAGAAGGTGGGAAGGAAGCCTTTTTGGGGACCTGGCACCCTGTCCCCCAAGGAGCTGACGAGTGGTCATCTTCCCCCGTCACAGGTAGAATTCCAGTTTGTCCTCCTGACGGACACACTCTACTCCCCTCTGCCACCCGACCTGCTGCCCCCAGAGGCCGCCAAAGACCGAGAGACACGGCCCTTCCCCCGCACCATTGTGGCCGTGGAGGTCCAGGACCGGAAGAACGGGGCCACCCACTACTGGACGCTGGAGAAGCTCAGGTGTGGCTGGAGGGCCGCTGGGTGGATGGTGGGAGGGTCCTCCTGGGCAGGGCTGAAACCACAGGAGCGGTGGCAGGCACAGGCTTCACAGCGAGTACCTGCAGACACCGCTGTTCCTCCTGTTCCGATTATTTTAAAATCAGAAGAAAAATGTGAATAGAGTCCAGCCTTGTAGAATCCTCATTCTCTTTCTACCAGTGCAGCAATCATACATAAAAATAGATCTGGGCATTTTCTTTCGGAGGAAAGGACAGATGAGGGGAATGCTCCCTAGGCCCACAGGGGTCAGGACGGTGCAGTGTAGGGGAGGGCAGGCTGTGGCACCGACAGAACAGGCTGGCGGAGCACCCAGAGCGGGTACAGCAGGGCCTGAAGGGTGGCTCCCCAGAGGGGCTGGGAAAGGTGGTGGGGGGTTTGCTCCTCCATTCAGGAAGCTGCCGGGAGGTGGATCCCTTAGCTGAACCCAGTGGAAGGTGGAGGAGGAGCTGAGGTGGGGGTGGCGAGGAGGAAGCCTGGGCTGTGCCCCTCTGTGCCCTATGTGAGCTCGTGTCCTTCCTAAAGCTCGGCCTCTGCTGTCCCCACATGCTCACTCTGATTTGTCTTGAGCCTTGATTTTTTTTTTTTCTTCAAGAGACAGGGCCTTGCTCTGTTGCTCAGGCTAGAGTGCAGTGGTGTGATCACAGCTCACTGCAGCTCGAACTCCTGGGCTCGTGATTGTTCCACCTCAGCCTCCTAAGTAGCTGGGACCACAGGAATGGAGTGCAGCATGACACCCAGCTAATTTTTGAATTTTTTTGTGGTAGAGATGAGGTCTCGCTCTGTTGCACAGGCTGATCTCTAACTCCTGGCCTCAACCAATCCTTGCACCCTGGCCTCCGAAAGTAGTAGCATTATAGGTGCGAGCCACTGCACCCAGCCAGGCCTTAAGTTATGGGGGTGACTGAGTCACCATGTGAGGTCAGCGCCGTCAGTGGAGGAGTTGAATGTCACTCAAAGGCCCCTGGGAAGCAGAGCATGGCACGCTCCACCCTGCAGGGCTACAGGGGGAGGCACCAGGGCCCATCAGGAGGCAGAGAGGAGTAGGAGTAGGGGAAGGCCCAGGCCACAGCCTGGAGTTGTGGGAAAGGCCAGGCAGGGCAGGGAGACAGCTTAGGCTTGGCTAGTTTGAATAATTCTGCAGGGCTCTAGGGCATAGGGCTGTCCCTAGTTGTCCGGTACCTTGTCCTGGGTGATTTAGGCCAGGGGGAATATTGGCCTGGTGTGTGAAAAAGTTAGAGAAAGGAGGTGGCTGGGGTACAGACTCGGGATTGGTTGGTTTGTGTAGGAAAGGCAGGAGTGATGGCAAGTTGCTGACTGTCTCTAGGAATTATCAGGACCTATGCAGCCCTCCGCAGCCTGCAGTGCCCCGCAAGGAAGTCAAAACATCACAAGATACAGAAAATAAAAATATGATTAATGCACTCCTACACACATACACATTCATGCACACACACACACACACTCATAAGCATTCATGAAGACGTGCACGTATACACAGCATACACTCCCACACTCACGCTCCTCACTCTTCTCCCCTGTTCTCCCAGGTTACGTGGCTTTTGGAAGGACGGACAGCCACTGTTGATGTGGTTTCTCTTATACCTGAGACCTAGGGGCACAATGATTGCTTTTCCTTTCTCCTACATTGTATTTTTCTTGGGAATAATAATTTGTAGGCTATTTTCCCTGTCTCCTGTGTCCCTACCCCCAGTTTGCCCTTTATTTCTTGAGCTCTTGGGCCTCTGTGGCCTGATCCCCGTTTCTGAGCTTCACTTGGATTCTCTTCCCACCTCTCCGCCAGCTTTCCAGCAGCCCAGTGCAGCCAGCCCGTCTAGCCCCTCACTGCTTGTTCCCCAACCCACCCCCTGGAGGGAGTTTGGGAGGAGCTGTTGGTGACCTTGCGTGCTTAGCTGAGTATGTTACCTGTGACTGACCAGCTCTAAGGGTCACAGAGGGGATCTGTCTAGCAAGCCCCCTGAACCTTGATGACCCTGAGCTGGATGTTGTGGCCAGAGCTAGGCTGAGCCCACTGTCCCCAGGAGATAAGGGCGTGCAGTGCCAGCTGCTGAGCGCTGGGCCTGGGTCCACATTGACCCCTGCTGTCCCTGCAGGCAGCGTCTGGACCTGATGCGGGAGATGTACGACCGCGCTGCAGAGGTGCCCTCCAGTGTCATCGAGGACTGTGACAACGTGGTGACCGGTGGAGACCCCTTCTATGACCGCTTCCCCTGGTTCCGGCTGGTGGGCAGGTGGGCGCCTCCTCCCTTCCTTGGCAGAGAGAGAGATTGAGAGAGAGGGAGATTGAGAGAGAGAGATGGCAGTGGGGGTAGGAGTGGGCCCTGGCCTGATACAAGGAGCGGCCCCGACAAGTGCTTTTCCAGCCCCATACTCCCAGCCCTGTCCTCCCCGGCCTGAGGTTCCTCCCAGCCATTCCTCTCCACACACCACAGGGCCTGTTATTTCAGGGGACGTGGGATGGGGACTTGGCACTGCCACCCAAACCCACTGCAGGGCTGTAGCCTCCAGAACCCATGGGTCCATGTGTATGAATATGTGAGGCTCCCAAGCAAACTTTCCGGGGTCACCTGTTGGCCTTGAGGGTGGGAACATGGAGGCAGGGCTGTGTCACCTGAGCCTTAGAAATGGCTGCCTCCTTCCCTGGTCTCCCAGTCTGGAGTCTGCATCCAGCCCCCTTCACCCCATGGGACTGTGGTATTCTGAGGCCTCAATGTGGCCAAACTCTCGAGGTCCTCATATGGCCTCAGCCACTCCCAGCCGAGACCCCTGTTCTCAGTCCCACCTGCAGGTGTCCTCCGGAACCTTCCTGCTGGCCATACATGTGATTTCTTTCCAAGCCTGGGGGCACAGTTTTGGTTCTCTCATCTTTTAAAGCAGCATTCTCGATGGTCTGTGTGTTTGGTTTTGGTTTTAAACAGAAGATCCCCCCAGCCCCGGCCCCGGCCCCTGTTCGTCCCTGCGAGTCGCTGGTGTTAACTTCTCTCTGTCTTGTCGCACTAACCTCAGTTCAGCCATCTCTGGCTGCAACAGCTACCCTCTTCTCAACACATGCATGAGCGAGCGCATGGCTGCTCTCACCCCCTCCCCCACCTTCTCGAGCCCCGACTCCGACGCCACCGAGCCTGCTGAGGAGCAGAGCGTGGGGGAGGAGGAGGAGGAGGAGGAGGAGGAGGATGAGGAGGAGGAGGAGGACCTGGAGGACGACGTCTTTCGGCAGCACAAGCTGTGTGACCGCCGGGACCCGTTTTACGACCGGCCCCCCCTGTTCAGTTTAGTAGGAAGGTTGGTGAGGTCGAGGAGAGCATGCTGGGGAGGACCCAGCTCTTTTGCACAGGAGCACTGCTGCGGGCACAGATGGACCGCTGGGGCCTGGCCCGGGCCCTCCCAGGGCAGGCGAGGCAGGTGGAGGGGCTGGCCTCCTGAGGAGAGCACCCAAGGGCCCCCGGGCCCTGCATCCTTGCAGTGGGGCTGCTCACCCATCCTGGAGACTGTCACTTTGGGCCAGCAGGGAAGAGTCTGGGTTCCAGGTACAGAAGAGGTAGTGCACCCCGGAGCTTGCAGCTGTGGCCCCAGGCAGGTGGGACTATTTCTGCAGAGAGGCCGTAGGAACCCCAGAGTGGCTCAGGCACGCAATGGCCGAGTTCCTCCCTGAAAGTCCCGGTGCAGGGCCCGAGGGGCATTTGATAGGTGAGGGCCAGCTGCCCCCAAGCAGGATGCCCGTCCTGTCATTCTCCTGGGAATCAACACTGTCCTAGCAAAGGCAGCCTCACCCCAGCTCAGCTGTCATCCAGAAGAGACAGAGGCTCCCGGCTGCTCTCAGTGCTCTCCACTCTCTGTGGGGAAAGGAGCTGAACTCAGAGGCAGCTATCCTGAGACCAGGGAAGGCCTTCCTTTTAGGAGTGTGAGGCAGCTGCTAACCCTCCCATCTCCCTCTGAAGCGATGGGGCCTGGGCAAACCATGCCTGTCTAAAGGTGAGGACGACTCCATCCCTCTTGACCTCCTCGGTTGTCATGGCCAGAGATGGGGGCATGTGGCCCAATGCCCTCATGGAATGTGCCCTTTGCAGAGAGAAGCTGGTTATCACGTTGCCCAAATGGATGAGAAACCACGGTTGGGAGACAGAATGGAGGCTGGGGAAGCCCAGACCCAGGGAGCAGGCGTCCCGCCCTGCTGGCAGATTTGGCAAATCCAGCTGCCTTCCTGTTATCATGGAAGGGAAGTCAAGTGAAGGAAAGATCTAGAAACCTGGCTGTAGTAGTCAGAAGGTCAGCTCAGGAAACAGCTGAATTTATATATTTTACATATATGAATGTCATAAGATAATTCTTAATAGTAACCTTTTTTTGGCGATTAAGATTGCTTCCCTAGGCTAGGCCAGTGGAAGTTTTCAGAAGTCTGGAGCTTGGAGCAGCAGTGCTGACAGCTGAAGGCTAAGGGTGACCCCAGATCGCAGGGTTTACACGGGCTTTACTCTGTCCTTGGGTGGAGACGGTGGAAGGAAAGCCTCACTCTCCCTCTTGGAAGACAGCAGGTCCTCATGGGCACGTGCCATGGATTTATTCTGATTAATTTTCCATGGGTGTTACTAGGCTGTGAGGTGAGATAAGCTGGCCTACCAGATAAAAACCTGTGGCACTCTCCCTCCGAGATGCTCTGGGCCTGTACTTCCCACTCTGCAGGGCCCAAGAGGGAGCAGTGGACCCCAAGGCCAGTTCTATTCAGGCCTCTCTCAGAAAGCCCTGGGCTGTAGGGCCAGGCCCCCTGCACCTCCTGGGCCCCAGGAGTGGCTCCGGGTGTCAGGTAGGTGAGGGATCAGGACGCACAGGGGGACGAGGACATCAGGAGAAGTGGGGTGGGGCTCTCGCAGTCTCAGCCAGAAAGAGCTGGGTCCTTCCAACATTTTTTTCCCCTTTTGTGGATTTGAGATTTTACAAAACTACCAAACCAAACAAAAGTCATCAAAGAGAGACCTGGCCCCCATATTGCGGGGTGGTCTGTGAAGGGCTTCATTCAGAATCATCTTGATCTTTTTGGTTTGGCAAGAATTGGCTTCTCCCATGCAGCAGCTGTGCAGGCCCGGCCCTGGGAAGGCCCCTCGTTGATTTTCCTTTAACCTTCTGGTAGCTGCTGGCTCTCTCTCCAAAGCTTCAGCGAAATTGAGGCACCCACTCTTGTCCCCTCTGGAAAGGCTTCCCTGGGTCCCAGCATGCGTCTTTGCACCTCACCAATCTGTGGTTAGCGCCTGCCTCCTCCCTCCCTCCCGCCACACTCAGCCCTCGCTCTGTCTGCCTCTGCTGCTGCCTCTCTCTTGGGCTGGGTTTCAGTCTGCTTCAAGGTACCCTGGCCTCTGCGAAGGCCCATCCAGCACTGGCCTCCTGTGTTCTGCACTGGGGCTCCTCACCCAAGGCCAGGGTCAGCCCCCAGGGGCCTCTGCCTCTGGCGGTCTGGGGCACCAGGTGACCTGGGGAGGCAGGTGGGTTGGTAACCACTGCCCATATTCCAACAGGAGTGGGCCTGGGGCTCTGATTTCCCCTGGCACAGGACGGGTGGGAAACACAGGAAAGGTGGGTGGGCACAGGAGCTGCAGAGAGAGCAGGGCGAGAGGCTGACTGCCTGGGATGAGGGTCCCTGGGAGGGGAGCAGGGCTGGGGAGGGAGCGCAGGTGTCTAGGGCTGGGTCGATAAACGTTGCTCCAGCTCGAGGGCTTCACTCAGGGTCAGCTCTGTGCCCCCTGGACTGGCAAGGCCATGCCACTCCCTTGGGTTCCACATGGTGCTCTTGGTGGGCTGGGGCCCCTCTGTCTTGGTATTTGTAGCATGGCTGCGGATGGCGTCTCTCGGCCCGAGATCCTGAGAACCACTCTGTGCATTGGGTGTGTCTGTGGCTGGTAGGGACAGGCCTGGGCTACGTTCTGGTTCCCAACTGATGTCAGGTTATTTCTGGCACCTAGAGGGCAGGTGGGGGCATGGCCTGCCCAGGCATGTGAGACCTGCGGCCCTGGAGGGTGTCTCCACTGGGCAGAGACGCCAGGCTTCAAGATGCCAGGCACCAGTGCTCTGCCCCATCACCTCCCACTTGGGGTGCATTGGTTGGCATGGGCTCTTCACAGAGTGGGGGGGCACCTTCCAGGCCCAGCTCACAGCTCTCTTGAGGCTGGTGCTGCCACTGGGGCAGTGGATTCAGGGCCCTAGAGGTCCCTTGTGGCTGAACAAGTCTATCACCAAGCCAGGCAGACTGGGACGGGCAGTGGGGAGAGGAGAGCACCCAGCACTAGAGCCACAGCCAGATCCACCTGTCCCACTGGTGGCCTGGGGCCTGAGGTCAGTGCCATGAGGATGCTCACAGGGTGCAGTAGAGATGGGGGAGCATTTGGTGTCAGACCTCAGGGGTCCTTTTCATTGTATAACCTCTACCTGGATGTCCCTCGGGGCCCCATTGCCAGCAGTCCCCACCTTTGGGGCACAGTCTGGGCTGCATCTTGCCCATCTGTTTGAAAGCAGTTAGCAGCAGTCTGTGGTGCTACAGTGTCTGGGTCCCCCCAGCCCCCAGCATGAGGACAATCCGAAAAAGCATGAAACAATCGATCTGCTTAATTAATCAGCTGTGATAACTAAGCAGGTGCCCAGGTTAATTGCCCACTCAGAGTGGGTGAGGAAGAGCCCATGGAAGCCAACCCTGGCCCTAGAAGTAGGCGGTGGAGCTTGATGTCCACACAGTTGAGCTGGAGAGGAGTCCCTTGCAGGCCCTCGCTGCCAGGCCCTGGTGACTTCCTTAATCTCTTTGCCTCAGGGTCATCCTCAGTGCGATGAGGTATAAGTACCATATTTCATCGTTCTAATGTGCTGAGACCCTGGGTGGATTTTGGGCATCTCTAAGAAAGAAGGGTGCAGCTGGTTGAGTTGAGATGGCTGTTTATTAGGATGTGCCCTGGTGAGGAGATGGGGGTGCGCTGCCTCCCAGGAGGTAGAAGAGGAAAAGGCCCCATGTGCTCGCCTCTGTGCTTGTCCCGTAGGGAGCCTCCACAGATGCCGGCTGCTGTGATTTCTGCCATGTTGCTTCACAATGGGATGATCTGAGCCTGGGGTTGCGAGGGGCTTGGGCCTCCTCCTCGAGTCCAGCCCCTGTTTGATTGGTGGGGCACTCGAGTCTGTGCTGTGCTGCTGGTGCCTGAGCCCACAGTTGGCAACATGGCAGAAGGCGTCTCCTCAGAGTCAGTTCCACACAGCGTTTGTTCAGCAGGGAGGCCCTGTGGAGAGAGCCAGGATGGGGCCTGCCTGCTGCAGCCTCACCATGTGACCTGGGATGGGCCCGGCCCCTGCCTCAGTTTACCTCTCTTTGCACTGCCTCAGACCCACTTGGACCTGACCTTTCAGGGCAGTGGGGGAGAGTGAGGAGGGGATCAGTGTGAGACCCCGAGAGCTAAGAGTGGGGAGGGGGTGGCCCCTTCTCTAGCTCAGGTGCAGAAGACTCCTCCCTCTGGGGGTGGTCCTGGGGAGCTCAGAAGTTTGTGGGTCACCTTTGTGGTGCCATGAGTGGCACATGTGGATGGCCCCAGAGCCCAGGGCTCTGCTCACTGCCAGCAGCCCCTATGGAATTGCCCTAAGCTTTGGGAAGGCAGCTGTGGTGATGGGTCTTTGGGGTAGGAAAGGTAGTGTCTGACTCTGTCTGGGTGGCCCTGGACAGCTATAGCCTCTCCTTCCTATGAGCTGCGCTAATGGATTCAGGAACCCCGTGCCTGAGTGTCCTCACCTGGCCCACAGTGGGAGTGGTCCCAGGTCCCGCCCCCTCTCCCAGCACCACCCCATGGGCTCCCTGCAGAGTGGGGTGGGGCAGTCTCTTCATCCTCAGTGCCCTTCTGCCCTCTAACCCTGGGATTTTTGCAGTGGGCACTGGCTCTGGGAAAATGTGGGGTGGGTGGGGGCTGGAGGGCAGGGGCTGGCTCAGAGCCCTACAGCATGGGCTGTCCCGTCTGGTCTCATTATGTCTCCCCCAGTGTGGTGCGCCAGCCACGGGGAAGAGCCGTGCTCTCTGGCGGCCCAAGTCCTGGCTCTCCCCACCCCCACTCCTGGACACCTTAGCTTTGCTCAGTTTATAGCAGCCCCTTTTCCCACCCCCACTGTCAAGCAGAGACCCTCGTCCAGGAGCCCAGGGTGCCCTGGGGAGGGAAGCCGTTGCCATCCCACTCCCAAGGGGATGCTGGTGAGTCCCTGCCTGCGGAGCACCCAGCAGGACTGTGGGGAGGGGCCCCGCCCTGTGGGCCTCAACGTCCTCTCGTGACTAGGGCCAGGGTGAGCTTCCATGGCCACTTCCGGACATAACCTGGGTGGGTGGCCTAGGGCAGTGGAGCCCCAGCCCCCACACCTAAGTCAGGCAGAGCCACCTGCAGCCCTGTGGGTAACAAGTGCCTGATGGGCTCCATTGGTGTGGGGCACTGGCTTCTCGGGGGGCATCTTCAGAGGGGGCGTTGTGCTGAGGAGAGGGCCCAAAAAGCCACCAGGGGCTTCCTTTACCCCAGGAGAGAGGCCTGAGGAGACTTTCAGGCCCCTAGAGGGCAGCAAGACCCTTTTCCTATTGCGAGCCGGGGCCATTTTGCAGTGAGGGTGTTGGTGAGGTCTCAGCTTAGCAGGGCCACTCAGAAAGCAAGGGAGGTTCCATGGGGATGTGTAAAGTCAGAATGAAAGAGACGGCCAAGGGGAAGGTCCTGACAGTCGCTGGAATGCTGGGGCCTCTGAGGAGGCTTGAGGCAGCAGATGAGATGGAGGGTAGGGCTTCTGCATTGGAAGCAGAGACACCTGGGGCATCCATGGACCCATGGGCCACAAGGCTGAGCTTGACTGTGATGGGGAGGCAGGGCCTGGACGCCCAGGGCCAGGTGGGGCATGGACACCCCTGCAAGGAGCTTGGGTGTCACCAAGGGCATGGGGGGATGTGTCTGATTGGTGCCTTAAGACCTTTCTGGCTGCTGTGGTGGCCATGGCAGGGTGGCTGGTGGTGATGGGACAGTTGAGGGGGGCTTCTTGAAGACTTTTGAGGTGGAACTGATGGATTTGATGAGTAGGAGGGGCCGCTGTGCTGCTGGTTTCTGACTTGCTGCTGCAGGAAGGTCAGGGGGGTTAGGGTGTGGAGGGAGCAAGGTCAGGAGCCCACCTGAGAGAGGTGTTGGGCGTTCACAGCCCGCTGAGTCTCACTCAACCCCTCATCAGTATCTGCTCTGGAATCGAGGGCCCCAGGCACGGCCCTTTCCCATGCCGGAGGTCATGGTGCTCAGAGCCACACCTGCCTGGAGCAGGAAGCAGGGTATCCTTCCCCTGGCTGGGTGGCGTGGGGTCTTCCAGAGTCCTCTCTGTCCTCCCAGCTGCCCACATATTGGTCAGCACAGGGAACGCAGCAGCTATCTGGCGACCGTAGGTGCTCGTGGTCTCTGCCTAGGCCGATCCTGGGAAAGGGAGGGTCTTGGTGCTCTGGGTCGCTGACAGGGCAGGCTGGGCTGCACCGTGGCCCTGGGGGTATCCTCAGGGCTCCATTCAGCACCTCCCTGGGCCCTGGGCTGGGGTTGCCTCATCTTGGCCAGCTCACCTCGGAGCTCCCACCTGCTGAGTTTCTGTGTGGGGAAGGGGTTCTGTGGGGTCCGTGAGCATCAGGGACCCCTGGGAAGTGAGCAGGAGGCAGAGCGATGCTGGCCATCAGTGCCAGTGTGAAAAGGGGGGCAGTGCAATGTGGTCTGGGTCCTGGTCTGGCCCCCGTCCTCCTTGAAGCAGGCTGAAACCTCCCTCCTCGGCTGCTCCCTTCTCAGGCAGCCAGGTTCGGGCCCAACTGGGCTGTGCCTCTGCTCGCCGCAGCTCCTTCCTCGTCCTCCTCTCTGTCGCTCCACCTCCTGTCTCCTCCGAGTGCCCGCCCTGCCTGTCCCCACCCGCTCTTGCTGTCCTGGCCCTGGCTGTCCTGTCTGGCGGCTTCCCTCTGCTTTGCAGCTCCGTGTTGTGTCGTGAGCCAGGCCATGCTGCCACCGCTGCCGTTCAGAACACACGTGGAGGGGTGGCCCATGACCGCAGCCTCTGCTTCCCCCCAGGGCCTTCGTGTACCTGAGCAACCTGCTGTACCCCGTTCCCCTGGTGCACCGTGTGGCAATCGTCAGCGAGAAGGGCGAGGTGAAGGGCTTCCTCCGCGTGGCTGTCCAGGCCATCTCAGGTGCGTGTGGGCCGAAGGCCGTGTGGGGCGTTGGAGCCCCTGGGGCTGGCTCTCACCTTTGTAGGCAGAGGCGTGGGCCCGAGAAGGGCCTTCTGGCATCATGTAGTGGTTAGTGGGAAGCTGGCCTCAGCTGGCCCTCCACTCTCCCTGGGGTCAACCTGAAGCTGCTTTTCCACCCTGTCCTGGGCTGGCGCCCTGGGCTGCTGCCCCACGGTGGGCTCTGGAGGGGAAGCCCCTGCTGCCCAGCTCTTGGCTCTGGACTCCCCAGGGTCAGCTGGGGGTGCCTTGGGGGCTGTGCAGGCTGAGCCCAGTGCCATCTGAGCCTGCTGTGGTTGGGGGTCTCCACCTTCCCATCAGGCAGCCCCATGTGGACCCAAGACCACCTGGATCCCTCCCCCAGCCTGCTGCAGAGCAGGTGCTCTCTGTCAACACATCCCACCCACCCAGCTGTCTCTGCAGCCCCAGGAAAGGCATGTGAGGCCCAGTCCCTGGCCCCTGGGCCCTGCTCAGGGCAGCCCTCCCTGGGGTGCTTCTGGTGCCCTGATGCACTCCCTGGTCTCTCAGGCACAGGCCTGTCCCCCTCCACACTGGGCCTGAAGACACAAGCCCCTCCCTTGTGGGAGGTGGAGACTGGTGCTGCTCAGCCTGCTCCTGATGGCCGGAGGCACCAGGGCAGCCCCAGAGTGTCTGAGCCTTGGTTTGCTCACATGTAAACAGGATCCGTTGTAATGCTCCCCACCTGATAGGAATGTTGAAGGGTACTCCAGAACACAGATGTGAGAGAGCTTGGCTGCCTGGAAGCTGCAGGGCAACAGGCAGCTTGTGCCGTGAGGGAAGGTCCCACTCCCTTCTCTGCCCGCCCCAGGCTCCTCTACCAAGGTCTCCCCTCACCAGGGACCACTCTTTTTCCTCTCAAAGGCCTTGGCTGCCTGGGCACCCTAGGGAGGGAGTAGTACAGACAGACACACAGACAGGCAGATGGATGCAGAGAGGACGTGCATCCATGGCTGCAGGGGTGCTCCTGGCTGCCGGGCTGGGGCTGCTCAGAGAAGCGACCTGGAGCAGGCTGAGATGGCCATACCCCTCCCCAGATGGCAAGTCCCCCAACTCTGAGATGGCTCGTATTATCCACCCTGAGATACCTCATATCCCCCGCAAGATGCAAGATGTCTGGTCCTCCCGGCCCTGCTATCCTGGCCGCCTTGGGCGATTTTAATCTCACCTAATTAATGAAGTTAATTTGACTCTAATGTTAAATTCTCCTTAGGCCATAATTTCTTTCTTTTCTTTTTTCTTTCTTTTTTTTTTTTTTTTGGACAAAGTCTTGCTCTGTCACCAGCTGGAGTGCAGTGGCTCGACCTCGGCTCGTTGTGCAACCTCTGCCTCCCAGTTCAGGCGATTCTCCTGCCTCAGCCTGCCGAGTAGAGTAGCTGGGACTACAGGGGTGCATCATCACGCCCAGCTAATTTTTTTATTTTTAGTAGAGACGGGATTTCACCATGTTGGCCAGGCTGCTCTCGAACTCCTGACCTCAAGTAATCTGCCCATCTCGGCCTCCCAAAGTGCTGGAATTTCAGGCGTGAGCCACCACGCCCAGCCAGCCACCCTGCCCAGCCTAGCCCATAATTTCTAAATGCTGTTTACAGCACCTCCCACTGGCCATGTCATTGCTTGTCATCCAGTCACTGTGATACCACAGTGCTGAGAATCAGGGGGCCCACCTGGGGAATGAGGGCGAGCACCAGGGAAGGGCCCCAGCCCTGCTGCTGGAAGGTGGGGTGTTTACCGGGGCTGCAATACTCAGGGAAGCTGGGAACACCTATCACCTCCTTCTCCCCTCCAGGAGGTGCCACCCCCACCTTACCAGGTCCTCCCAATCCTGCCTTGTGCCAGCAGCTCCCGCCAAGTGGTCAGGATGGCTGAGCGGAGCCATCCTGACCACTGCCTCCCACTGGCCCCCACCCTGACAGTCACTTCCTGAGAGTGGGGCTGCACCAGAGGCCGTGGGGCCGGCCCATGTCCTTGTGAGGGCAGCTGCCGTCCTGGTCTGCCCTTGGTCAGAGGAGCTCTCTGGGGTCCACGTCAAGGTTGCCCATTTCCCAGGCCCCGAGTTCAAGCTCAGTGCAAAGCTCTACCTCTGTCCTGCACCCTATGGGGTTGAGAGGTACCCCCACCTCTCAGATGAGGGTCACCAGTTAGGAAGGCGCACAGCAGCTCTGAGCCCAGGTCTGTGTGCCCAGGTCCACAGCCCCTGCTATCCCAGGTCATATACTGGGAAACCAGGTTGGGACAGTGCCTGGGAAGTGCTTCTATCCTGGGCTGGGTCACCAGGCCTCCTGCCGGCCATCCTACAACTGGATCATTTTATGTTGGGTGACGCCTAATTGTTTCCCTGTCTAATGGCTGTGGTGGTGGAGAAGGGAACTTAGAAAAGGCACCGGCCCTTGCATTGGTGGTGTCAGAAGTCTCATCAGCCCTGCCCGTGACCTGGGCGAGGTCAGTTTGCTGTTCCCTCAGCACTGACTCCTCCATGAGCAGGCGCCGGCTGTCACAGACCATGGCAGGACAGAGCTCAGGGCTTCGGGCAGTGGGTCCAGTGAGAGCTTTGAAGGCTGGGAGTGTGGGCGCATGCACCGGCAGGCCTGGGGAGCTGCGTGGAGGGGCAGTTGGTGGCCCTTGAATGTCTAGGCAGGTGACAGGTGGTGGCTTCACCCAGATGGTGGCAGAGGCACGTCGTGATTCTGGAGGTGGGACCAGCAGGGCCGGTGGGGTGGTCTCTGCACATGGGGATGGGGAGGGGCTACCCGGGTTCTGCTTGAGCACCTGGGAATGTGGGCAAGATTTGGTTTTGAAAATATAGACTTCGTGACTCCTATCAAAGTGGGCTGTGATGAGGCTGTGGCTGCTTTGGGGCCCCTGGGCAGTACAGGCAGGTGGTCAGTGTGCCGGGACATGTCCTGGTTGTCACTGAGCCACGGGCGGCAGATTCGGTCAGGGGCCTGCTGCCCGCTCTGGCCTCTGTGCCCTCACTTTGACTGCGGGGTGGCCCGGCCTGGCTCTGCCCACACCCACCTCAGGGGACAAGCTGGGCTCCAACCATTTGCTCCGTTTCTTCTGCAGCCGATGAAGAGGCCCCTGATTATGGCTCTGGCGTCCGCCAGTCGGGAACTGCTAAAATCTCCTTTGATGACCAGCATTTTGAAAAGGTACCAAGCTCCCTCCCAAGTCCCAGACCTGGAGGTGCCTGGTGCTCACTGGAGTCCTGTGCACTTTGCTCCTCTAACACCGCTGTCCCATCCCACGGGCCCTGAGTCCTCTTGGGGTTCTTCCCTCTGGTCCAGAGCACTGAGCCTGCCCCGTCTCTAAGCACACCACGTCCCTTTTCCCGGGTTTGCCCTGACCCCTGGATGCGCCCATCTCCTACCACGGCCGCTCCAGGGTCCAAGCCGGGGCGCAGAGCAGGTGGACAACATGAGCCTCCAGAACAGACACTGAGGTGTAACCACCCCCACCCTGTCTCCCTTCTCTGGACCAGCTCTCCTCTGGGTCCCCACAGGACAGCGCGTTCCCACTGCCCCCTTCGCCTACTCCTTGCCTGTTCCCCAGTGAGAATGAGGGGGCCCCCTGAGGCTGCCTACCTGCGGTCCTCATGTGAAGGGCCAGCGCTGCGTCCAGTGGCACCTGGACCACTCAGTCTCCTCTTCTGCTCTTGAGAGAGTGGTGGAGGAAGGTCCCCAAAGTGCACCCCATGCCACACTCAGGTGGCTCCTGCCCCCACCTTCTTAGACTCGCTTCTCACCCGTGCCCACCTGGCCGTGCCGTCACCTGGAACCTGGGTGCCCTACTCCCTGAGCGAGGGTGGTCTATCTGCCCAACGCCTTTTCTCTTGGAGGGGCTGTCAGTGTTGGAGATGCCCAAGAAGGGGAGGGGAGAGAGCTAACCTGCTGGGCAAGGGGCCCTGGCAGGTGGGGGTCCGGCTGAACTGAAGACCAGAGCAGAGAGGTGGGTGGTGAGTTGTTTCCAGGACAGCTCAGACCTCACATAGCCATAGGCTATAGAATCCAAAGACACATATCCACAGCAGGGGAAACTGAGACCCGGGGAGGTGGGTGCCCCCCACAAGGCAGGCACAGGTCTGGTGCGTGGGTTCATGGAGGCCCCAGCCCAGGCTCTGGGCGGCACAGCCCTCCCGTGGGCCTGTGACAGGGTCTACAGTGCCCCTCACCGGCTGGATCCTGGCTCTCTCTGACTCTGGTCCCCCTCTGATCAGTTCCAGTCCGAGTCTTGCCCCGTGGTGGGGATGTCCCGCTCGGGAACCTCCCAGGAAGAGCTTCGCATCGTGGAGGGCCAGGGCCAGGGCGCAGACGTGGGGCCCTCAGCCGATGAAGTCAACAACAACACCTGTTCAGGTGGGCCACCCACCCCAGCTGCCCAGGGCGTGGGGGATGCTGAGACCTGGTTCCTGAGCCCGGCCCAGGCCTGTGGCTGGAAGACAATATGGTCTGGAGGTCCATGACTCTCTCCTTGACTCCCAGCAGCAGTGCCCCCAGAAGGCCTCCTCCTAGACAGCTCCGAGAAAGCCGCCCTGGATGGGCCCCTGGATGCTGCCCTGGACCACCTCCGCCTGGGCAGCACCTTCACCTTCCGTGTGACAGTCCTGCAGGCGTCCAGCATCTCTGCTGAATATGCCGACATCTTCTGCCAGTTCAAGTGAGCCCCTGCTGCCTTTGTGTCCCTGCGCTGTGCAGGGACTCTGTGTCCAAGGAGCCCCTGCCTAGGCGCTGAGCAGGGAGCAGGCCATGTTGGTGCCGTGTTGGCCCAGCCCACAGGCCCTGAATGCCCCGGCACCCTCATGTGAGGCGGGTTCCACCTGGTAAGGTCTCATCCCAAGTCCCCCACCCCACACCAAAGCATCTCCTCTGCTTTGCAGCTTCATCCACCGCCATGACGAGGCCTTCTCCACGGAGCCCCTGAAGAACACAGGCAGAGGCCCCCCACTTGGCTTCTACCACGTCCAGAACGTACGTCCCTGGACGCTTCTCCCCATCCCTGCCACTGACTGAACCTCCCAGGGCCTCTCTGAGCATGGCTCATTCTCCCTCTTCTGAACACCAGTTGTGGGCCAGGACTGCCCTGAGCACCAGGAACTCCAGTGCCAGGCAGGGTGTAGGAGCAATTTCTGGGCAGTGGGAGACCCTTGATGGGTTTACAGCTGGGGGATGGGGGCCACTCAGAGCCCCTGATTGCTGCCCATGGTGAGCATAGAGCCGATGGGGAGTCGGATGCAGGTGCAGTGGGGCCTGGGGTTTCTACCGAGGGCTGGGGGTGCTCAGCCAGGGCAGCCGTGGCTTGGGTGTTGGGAATGGGAAGGAGGCAGGACCACAGGGGCTGCAGGATGCCAGCAACGTCCCGAGAGGTGTGGAAAATTCCAGGCAGGAGAGTGATGGCAGCTGGGCTGCTACGATGATGGACAGGAGGGGCCTTTAAGGCGGAGCAGCTCCTCCTCCAGGCAGGAGAACTGGGCTCTTGGGGCAGCAGGGGAAAGAGGTGCCTAACGGTGATAAGGAAAGCTACCAGGGAGCCAGGCCTTGAGTGCCAGGCCATGGGTGTGGATTTGGCAGGGCTGATAACCTGGAGACTCAGTGGGTTAGTTGGCTGGGACTTCTGTCACAAAGCACCATAGATAGGGGCATCTAAAAACAACAGAAATGTGGCCTCCCATGGCTCTGGAGGCTGGAAGCCCGGGATGAGGGTGTGGGCAGGGTTGCCTCCTTCTTAGGCCTCTATCCTTGGCTTATAGAACAGCCGCCTCTTCCTTGTGTCTGTCCACATGGCCCTCCCCCTCTGCGTGTGCCTGGGCCCAAACTTCCCCTTTTCATAGGGACAGCAGCCACGCTGGATTGGGACCTACTCTGATGACCTCTCTTTAACTCCGTTTTCTCTGTAAAGGCCCTATCTCAGGATATACTCTCATTCTGAAGTCCTGGGGTTAGGACTTTAACATACAAATTTGATGAGGGGGACACGGTCCAACCCGTAACTCTTGCTGAGTGGGGCAGGGCCTAAGAAGGGGCGTCCTGCAGAGGCCAGCGCTGCCCTTTGTCACCTTTCCCAGCTCTGTGTTCTGAAAGGGCAGCTGAGCCACGTGGCCCCTGTTCATCCTGGGGAGAGAGGCCGAGGGATACACTCCAGAGTCTGTCTGGGGCATGTGGTGGGAGGAGGGGCTGGGCTGAAGGGCCTAGAGGAGGCTGCTGCCCCTGGGCAGAGGTGGGCCCAGCTAGGGGTCCCAGATCTGGGCCTGAAGCGCTTAGCTCACTGATGTGACTCTCCTTCCCCCTTGAATGTGACCTGGCTGTGCCCTCCTGTCCTCCCACCTGCCTGCCCGCCAGATCGCAGTGGAGGTGACCAAGTCCTTCATTGAGTACATCAAGAGCCAGCCCATTGTGTTTGAGGTCTTTGGCCACTACCAGCAGCACCCGTTCCCGCCCCTCTGCAAGGATGTGCTCAGGTCAGCGCCCTGGGTCGGGGAGTTCGGGGCTGCTGTCCTCAAAGCCCCTGCCCAGATCTTTTCATCCAGCTGTCTTGAGGCTGCAGAGCCTATGCATCCCCTGAAACCCACCTCCCCTGCCCATCCAGGAGGCCTTTTGCCCAGGGCTGGCAGGACTCAGAGAGCAAAGAGCTCTGGGCCTGCCCGCAGCTTCTCTCCTTCAGGACTGCAGAGGGTTCCTTGTGAGCATTGCTTGACCTCCTGCTGGCCTGGGCAGTGTGCAGGGGCTGCCAGCTGTAGGATGCTGGGGTGGCCCCGGGGAGACCACTTCTGCTGCCCACCAAGGACCCCAGGAAAGGGGCCCAGCTGTGCCACACCCTGGGGAAGCCCGGCCTACCTCCCTCAGTCCATGCAGCCTCCTGAGGCCTGGAAAATGGGGGCTCAGAGAGACTTGCGGGGCTGGGGCATGAAGTCAGGACTTCCACTCAGGCCATCTCACCCAGACACTTGAAGGTGGACAGGAGTGTCTACCCCGGGCCAAGCCGACCCCTCCTGGGCACCTCAAGTGCAGAGAGAACCACAGAGAGGCCTTGGGTGGGCCTCAGGTGGGCCCTTGTCTTCCCGTCTCCATCTCCCCTCCGCTGTCAGGCAGGACTGGGAGCTCAGGGACCGTCCAGGGTGTCAGGGAAAGAGAAGGGCAATGAAGGCTTTGTTTTGGGGGTGCTTGTCTGTCCTCGGGAGTGCCTGAGGGACTCTGGACTGGGAGCCAGAGCTTGACCCTTGCCCTGGTTTCCTGTGGCCTCTGGGGTGGGAGCTGGGGTCCCAAGGGTCGCTCCTCTTCCTCCCACCAAAGCTGGTGGACGGTCTTGGAGAAGACAGGGTGGGAGGGGCCGGGATGGGCACCTGGGGCCTGTAGCTCTTCTGTCTCCTTCTGACCCCTCCCGCTCAGGGTCCCGCAAACACCTCACACTGGTCCTTCTTTCTCCACAGCCCCCTGAGGCCCTCGCGCCGCCACTTCCCTCGGGTCATGCCACTGTCCAAACCAGGTAGGAAGGGTCTCTGGAGCCGTCTTAGGGCAGTGAGCTCCCCTCACTGTGGGTGCTGTAGTGGGCTGGGTCCCTGCAGTGGATGCTGTCCTCTGTGACCGGGCTGCGCCCTCCTGGGCACTCTGGGGCCACCCTGAGCCTGTCAGGCCTCATGGGGTCCCCATGGAGCAAGGGTCTGCCCTGTGCCCAGAGAGTAGCCTGGAGCTGGTGGCAGAGGTGTGGGGAGCCAAGGAAGGAAGGCAGCAAGACAGCTGAGGGCTTTGAGGGGACTTCAGGCATCTCAGCTGCACACAGAGAGGTGGAGATTTGGAGATGAAAGGCAATGTAGGAAGCTCCTTCATGGGGGTCCAAGGCTGGAGGTGGGAGCAAGAGTGTGGGGTCAGTCGGGAAGGAGTATTTGTCAGAGCTTTTGCCTGGAGCCTGGAGCCTCTGCCTGTGGGAACAGGTGGGTTGTGGAATAGCACTTGAGATTCATTGGCTTTTAGTTAAAAGAGTGGAGTTTATTTCCTGCAAGACCAAAACCCAGGGACACATGGTTGGGGGAGAGCTGAAGACAGCCAGACTGAGGCCCAGCAGGTGTGGCTGAGTCTCTCACAGCCCAGAAACCCTCCTGAAGGAGGGAGTGTGGTCCTGGGCACCAGCGCCCCAGAGGGTAGGGGCCTGTGTGAGAAGCTGCTTCTGCAGCTGGTGGGTGGAGGCACTGGGTCTGCGCACGTGGTGACCAGGTGTCAGCCTCCTGTGCCTGCCTTGCAAGGACCCTGTCCTCGGAACCCCTGTAAGATGAAGGTTTGCAGGTTGAGGACACTGTGGGAGGACACCCTCCAGCTGCTGCGGAGCCGGTCCCTGGTCTGTACAGGCTTTGTGACCCGCAGTATGGGTTCCCTGAGATTCAGTCCTCCCCACAGCCTGCAAGAAAGACCAGTAGATCCATATTTGTAGGAGAGGCAGAGGAGGGGACTTGCTAGAGGAG
This sequence comes from Pongo pygmaeus, assembly GCF_028885625.2. Taxonomy (NCBI): domain Eukaryota; kingdom Metazoa; phylum Chordata; class Mammalia; order Primates; family Hominidae; genus Pongo; species Pongo pygmaeus. Next base: position 141,425,344 of record NC_072384.2, on the reverse strand, counting down.
GACCTGTGTGATGGGTCTCAGAGAAGGGAGTGGTGGACAGAGGTGGGTGAAGGATGTGAGGACAGAGGCTGTTTGTCAGGAACTGGACACGAGTGGAGGGTCAGTGGGAGCTGAGGGACAGGGCCTCTCGGGCCAGGCCTGGGTGCTGGTGAAATGTGCTTGGACAGGTGTAGTAGGCTGTGGCCAAGGTGTGGTGTAGGCAATGGGCCTGGCAGCATGGCAGAGGGGCCCCGTGAGGGTTGTGGGGCTTTTGAACAAGGGTATGTGCGGCTGCCCTGTTGGTTCTTGGGGTCTTGACCACTGTCCTCCTCATGAGCTGTGCCCAGTGTGCATGGCCATGTGCCTCTCCTAGCCGGGGCACAGAGAACGTGAGCGTCCATGTGACGTGCTAAGGCCACAGAGTGCCCAGGACCCGGTGTGTCTTGGGAATGGCTGGGGTTGGCTGGTTGTTTCCCTTGAGGAGGGGGAGGTGCCCTCGCTGCCTCTGAGCACCTTTGGCCCCGGCACCTCCTCCTTGAGTGTGCCCTTGGCACGTGATAGGTCAGGTCTCCCATCCACACATGCCTCCCTCCTGTCCCTACAGTGCCGGCCACCAAGCTCAGCACACTGACGCGGCCCTGTCCGGGGCCTTGCCACTGCAAGTACGACTTGCTGGTCTACTTCGAGATCTGTGAGCTGGAGGCCAACGGCGAGTGAGTGCTGGTGCTGGGGACCCCAGGGTGTGAGTGTGGGGGGAGTGGGGTGGAGAGGGACGAGGACCTGAGCTGCCTGAGGGTTGCCAGCATCCAGAGTCGTTCTTCCAGCGCGTGTTCACTGCAGACCTCTTGTGGGCCTGGCCTCATCTAGGTCTTGGGGAGTAAAAGCAAAGTCCTGGAGGAGCTGGCATGGGGGGCAGGGAGGTGCTGGACAGATAATCACCTGAATTGGTGGCTCCATGGTCCTGAGCACTAGGACAGCAAACCAGGATATGGCTCGGGGGTGGGGCGGGGCAGCAGACGGCACTTACAAAGTGATCAAGGGACTTTTGAGAGAGGTGGGAGGGGAGCCCTGAGGCCCTAGGGAGGCAGGTTCCAGGGCCCCAGTGCAGAGGCCAGTGGGGGTCTGCCTGGTGCCCTGCGGGCAGCTGGGAGCTGGGCTGTGGCTGGCAGCTCAGAGTGGCGCCTGGTGGAGACTCGGATCCTTGCCCAGAGTGGGACAGGAGCCTTGGAGGTTGGAGCAGACGAGCCCATCTGCTGGGATTTCCTCTGGATCCTCTGGTCTTGGGTTGCGGATCTGCAGGGCATGAGGGGAAGCAGAGGACCCTTGGGAACTTACAAAGATCCAGCCCAGAGGGGCCAGGCTGTGCCATACCGTGTCTCCTTGTTGGACACCCTGCCAGTCCAGTGGGCAGGGCTGGGAGGTGATAGCCAAGGAGGCCTGGTGAGTTTCTGTGCTCAGCTGACCGTGGTCTCCATGGATCAGACCACCTGATCTTCACCAGAGGGAGCTGCTGACTTTTGCCTGTTTTTGCTCCCATCCACTGTGTCCTGTGCTGCAGGGAGGGCAGAGAGGAGGGGCTGGCCGCTTCTCACATGTGTCTCTCTCTTCCAGTTACATCGCGGCCGTGGTGGACCACCGTGGGGGCATGCCATGCATGGGGACCTTCCTCCTCCACCAGGTGTGAGCCCCTCCCTCCCCTACCCTGCCTGTGTCCCCTCCCCCACCCCCACCAGGTGTGAGCCTCTCCCTGCCCCTACCCTGCCTGTGTCCCCCTGCCTCACCCCACGTGGCCCCCTGAGCCATCTGACCATATCCTCTCACCTGGCACTGGCAGGGCATCCAGCGACGGATTACGGTGACACTACTGCATGAGACAGGCAGCCATATCCGCTGGAAGGAAGTGCGCGAGCTGGTCGTGGGTGAGTGCGGTGTGGGGGCTGCCTTGGTGGGTGGGGCCGAGCTGGTGGGAAGAGTACAGGCCCTGAGCTGGATGCCCGGGTTCTAACCACCTCTGCGTCTGTTGCTGAGTGACCCTGGCCAAGTCACATAACCTCTCTGTGACTCACTTCCTCACCTGAAAAGGAGAGCCTTGGACCTGGGTGACGATCTGCAAATTTCTATTTAATCAGTGTATTGGAGTTCTGGGGCTGCCATGACAAAATACCACAAACCAGGTAGCTTAAAACAGCAGACATTTATCATCTCACACTTCTGGAGGCCAGAAGTCCAAAATCAAGGTGCCGGCAAGAGGCACTCTTCTCTCTCTCTGAAACCTGTTGGGGAAAATCCCTCCCTGCCTCTTCCAGCTCCCGGTGGTGGCCAGCATCTTGGGTGACCCTGACCTGCAGACGCATCACTGCATTTTCTCAGGCTTCTCCTGTGCTGTGTCTTCCTGTGGTCCTTTCTCCTAAGGACATCAGGCAGGTTGGATTAGAGGCCCATCCTGCTCCAGGGTTGACTGCATCTTTACTCAGTTTGATCACCTCTGCAAAGCCCTACTTCCAAATAAGGTCCCATTTGGAGGTCCTGGAGGTTAGGACTTCCACGTATATTTTTCGGGGTCACAATTCCGCCCATAACCATCACCAAGGATCTTACACTCTTTTCTTCCATGACCTCATGTTTTGAACTCGGGTCCGCCAAATGTTTCCTTTGCTAAAATGGAAAGAATTTGTCTTCTCAGTTTTCATTCAAGGAGGCAGACAGTCATCCATTCAAGTGTGTCACTAGCATGAGGCCAGCCCAGCCCTGCCTTGCCCCAGACATTGCCATGGCTGGGCTGGGTGACCGCTCAAGGTCACTTCCCTGAGGCTGGACCCGTCACCCTGTGTCGCAGTGCAGGACTGTAGACAGGAGGTTCCAGGCACACCAGGATACATGCTTATGTTTTACAAGTCTTGTGTCTAATTTCACATGAATCAGAAAGTCATGGAACAAGCACCCAAACCCTCCTTTCAGAGGTTGTTTACGGCAAGCCTAAAAAGAGTGAATTGATTTACAGGCAGAACGTAAGCAAATACACAGCTGATTTATGGACCTGGCCACATGGTAGTTGAGGAACGATCCCCGGGGCAGCACTGCCCTCACATTCTGAGCCCTGGTCTCACTTCCCTCAAGGCAGACAGGAGAGAAGGAAGAGGGGAAGCTGGATCTGCATGGTTGAAAGGATGCATCATTCGGGCCTGGGTCTGTCACCACTCAGGACCCGCCTGCTCAGATCCACCTTCTCCCCACCTCCTTTCTAAAAAGACCAACAGGAGTGTCTGTTTATGTGGGGTGGGGGGATCAGGGATGCTATTTAAAGGGATTTGGGGAGATATGGTATGAACCCCAATGCTCCCCTTCAGGCTAAGGGGTTTGGGCTCAGCCTCTCTGGGCTTCGTGACTGAGCAGCCCTGTGATTGGACACAGGGCACAGAGCAGCCAAGTCACTTTCTGGGGAGCACCTAGCCTCTCTCCTGCTCCTCACCTGGGACCCAATCTCACTGTTCACAGCCTTCTCCGAGCTCAGCATCCCTCCCAAGAGGGCCATGGGACTTTCCAGCCCTGTGAGTTGGACAGGACTGTGGGCACAGGGTCAGCGAAAGGGATGAAAGTCGAGGAGAGACCCCGGGTGTCCATGAGCAGTGGGTGGGTGCGCCCTTTGAGGCAGGGGAGGGAGTCAAGGTGCAGACAACAGAGGGTCAGGACCCCAGCCCAACCCCTGGCACTCTGTCCAGACCAGCGGGCTCATGGGTGTCAGTTTTATGGGCCAGGTACTTGGTCAGACTCAGAGCAGGCTGAACACTGCTTAAGTGCAGGCCCCAAGGGCTGAGAGCCGCTGCGCTCCCCTCCCCGAGGGCTGAGAGTGGCTCTGCCCAGGCAGCAATCCCTGCAGCTGAGCCTCTTCCCTGCCATGGGCGCTGCCCAGCATGGACCCAGAGGGCCCTGGCGTGGGGAAGGGCACTTTGCTGGGATCCACCTGCCTCTTCCCAGGACCTAAGTGCTGCAAAGTCACGGGTCGGAGTTCCAGCAATGGGATGGGGCAGGCCTAGTGTGCACCCGTCAACACAAAATCCTAGCGTGTCCTGGGTTTTATCTTGTCCATGCGTGGCGGAGGAGAGGGAAGGCTGCCGTTCCTTCCTGGCGCAACAAAGAAAATGTACGTGTGTTTACTCCTTTGAATGAGCAGAACTGTCACTGTCTGGCCAAGAAATTACTAGGTGAAGCCACTAGACAGTTTTCCTGCCTGATAACGGCTCTGGTTTCTTTCACAGACACAGGCAGACACCCCCAATGCATGCAACTTAGCGGGCTCTCCTGGAAATGCCCCTTGTAAGAAGAGGTTTTATGGCACAGATAGTGTTCTCTCCTCTCCCTTCCCATCCCTCCCCTCCTCTGCTCTCCTTTCCCTCCCTCCCTTCCTCCCTCCCTCCCTCCCTCCCTTTCCTTGTTATTATCATTATTTTTAGGTGTAAGAAGAAGCAGGAACATTCCTCCTCTGTGTCTTGCTTAGCCTTCCTTTTCCAGCAGTCGGGAAGGCCTGTGGTTTCCAGGCTAAGCACCTGCATTTGTTAGTGTGTGTGTACGGGGGTGTTCATTGTGGCTGAGAGACAGACAAGAAAGACTGTGGAGCAGTAACTGCACATGGCACCTGGGTCGCTGAGGACCCTGCAGGGCCTCCCTGTTCCCCCTGGCACCGCCTTTGACAGATGCTCTAGTGACCATGTGGGGAGCTGGCTTGCTGATAGGACCCCCACCCAAGGCAGTGCCCCAGGGTCCCACCTGCCCCCTGGGAAGTGACCTGTGGCCCGTTGCCTTTTCTGTAGGCCGCATCCGAAACACTCCAGAGACCGACGAGTCCCTGATCGACCCCAACATCTTGTCTCTCAACATCCTCTCTTCCGGATACATCCACCCAGCCCAAGATGACCGGTGAGTCCGAGACTCTCTGGAGACAGGGCCCAGGGCATGTTCCCAGCTTGCCAGGCCCTCGGCCAACCCGGCACAGGGTCCAGCCACACAAGGTGACCCACTCAACGCTCTCCCGGCCCTCCCTCCTGGCACCTGCAGGAGCTGTGCGGTGAGGGGCTGGTGGCCTCTGCACCCCCAGCCCCTCGTTTGTGCACCTCGTCGCTGGTTCAGGCATCCCATGCCCATTTGTTCATCACCAAGCAGAGGGGCCAGCACAGGGGTTGGAAGATGAGCTGAGTTCTGTCCTCGGGAGTTTTGTGGTTGGGTGGTGCGGGGACAAGTGGCTGTATGTCCAAGGACCATGCTGCTGTGGATGAGTCAGTGGCCTCTGGCAGGCATCCTGGGGCTAGAGGTGGAGCAGCTGGGGTGGGCGCCCACAGGCACTGCTTGGCACAGGCCCCTCATCACCAGGCTGCTCCTTCCTACACTGCACGGCCAAGACCCCACAGTCTGGGCGGTCCCAGCCCAACCGCATTTAGGCTGGGGTTTTGGCACTCTGGGATGTCTGTGGCAGCCCTATCGGGGTCTGCTGGGGTTAGGGGATGGGAGAGGGAGGCAGCCCCTGCGGTTGGCCTGGGCAGGTGGCTCAGCACTGCCAGGGGCAGCCCTGGTGGGTGGGGACGTCCTGCGGGCTCCCCTGCGTCCCAGACGCTGCCTTCCAGGGGCTTGGGGAAAGTGAGGTGGGGGCTCCAATGTCCAGTCCTGGCTGCTCCCTGGGGGCTCGACCTGGCTCACGACGCACAAGCCCAGAGTAGACCCTCAGAGCTGGAGCCGCGGGTGTCTCCATGGCTGTGTTTGTAGGAAAACGTCTTTGAGGGCCTTCCTGCAAGGAGGGTCAGGCTCATAAGGAAGGAGGGTCCTAGGGGGCGTCGTCTCCTATTCTTCTGACTTGGGTCCACACAGAGCTTTGGTTTCATCAGAAACACCCAGAAAGTGGGCTATTGGGGCTTAGCACTACAGTAAGGAGGGCACTGCAGGGGCAGCCAGGGCAGGGGGCAGCTGGATAGTCAGGGTGGGCACAGTGCTGAACAGTAGGGGGTGGGGGTTGGGCAGAGACCTGGGCAGGGTGGATGCAACTCTGGTCCCAGCCCTGCCTGTGGCCTTCCAGAGGGAATTTGCCCTGCACTCATGTCCACAGGAGGGTGGAGAATTCGGGGGGTGTTCTATGTGGAGGTGGTGCCATGACGGGGGGAACACGTCTGGGAGAGGGAGAGATGAGGCAGACCAGGTGGGATGGGCTGGGGCTTGGGGCTTCCTCGTGCCTTGCTTCTCCTGCCGCCGTGAAAACGCTCCCTGGTGAGGTGTGGAGAAGGCCTGGAGCCCCCAGCACGGGCACTGCCTGCAGAGTGTGGGCTGCTGTGCCTGGGCCACGGGGGACCAGGAATTGGAGTAGGGGGTGGGGCCCAGAAGGGCAGGTCTGCCATGTGAGATGTGCTTTGGAGCCTGGGAGATGATCTCATTACCTTATTTTCCTGACCTCTGACCTTCCCTTAGCCCAGGCAGCTCCTGGGGTGGGGTGGGCAGGGGCTCCAGCCCGCCAACCCCACCTGCTATCTCTCTGCACAGAGGGCTGAGTTTCTGAGGTCTTCCTCAGAAGACCAGTTGCCATGGGTGACATAGGAGGGAGCGGCTCATGGCTGGACCTCAGGCCACCCTGTTCCTGGATGCCCGAGAACCTGTCACTGAAGGGGCTTCGGCCCCACACCCTGAGGGCTGAGACATGAGGCCAGTCCCAGGGTGCCTCTGGGGTTGATGCAGCCCTGTGCTGGGGTCAAGGCCCTGGGTCTGAGAAAGGAGGAAGGCGCATTGCGTGGGCGTGGCCTCCCTGAAGCGGCTTTGGCCCTCGCTTGGCTCCTGCCGGTGCTGGCAGCTCCCACCCCCAGCCCTGCCCTGGAGCAGTCTTGGGGACTGTCCTCTGCTGGCATCCCCAGGCAGGCACCGTCCTGTGGCTTGGCTGACCAGGCCAGTGGGCCTTCCTGTGCTATGGATGGTGCTGGCGTCCTCAGCCCCATGATGGGCCGGGCTGCTCCAAGGCCTCTCTCCCTGACATGCAGAGGCTCGGGAGCCCCGGCTTCTGGCTCCAGCCTGGAGCCTCGGCCTTCCATGCGCTTTGCCACGGCCTTGCCTCCTGCCCGCTCCCAGGCCCCGCGCTTTGCAGCCTCCCCGGCTCAGAGTGGGCCTGTGGCCACAGGCCGCTTCCCTCTGCCTGTCCCCCACCCCGCTCCCGCTGCGCTGCCCGGCCCTCACTAACCGTGTGATTGTTTGTGTTTTGCAGGCAGTTTCTTGATTCGGACATACCTAGGTATCATCTGTGACCCTTGGTTTCATTTCAGCCTCTTCTTTCCTCCCTGCTCCTCCCCTGACCGCCCCCCACGCCCCTGAGAAGTTAACTTCCAGCTTCCTGGACTCCTCACACACGTGCTCACCTGTCTTCCTGTTCCTCCCGTCTTTTTTCTTTTTATTCTCTTGGAATCTTGGTTTGATTTCTTTATTGCTTTCCCACCCTGTCCTCTTGGCTGAGTCCCTTCTTCCCCCACTCCTGATTTTGGCTGCTTTGTAGTTTCCTGCTCCCTAGTAGACACTGGCTGGCCTCCTGCTCCTCCTGCCCCAGCCTTGCCCACCCCGCACCACACCCTGCCCTGTGGATGGGCTCGGCGTCCTGCACGCTGCTGGCTGGCCCGCTGCCCTTGGCTGCACCACCCTGTGAGGACCAGCCCCGCTCCTCTCTCCCTGCAACGGGCTGTAGCAGGCAGAGCCTTGAGCACAGGGAATGGGGAAGGGCAGACAGGATCCAGCCCAGGAGACCCTCACGCTCCGGCACATTCCACAGCCTCTCGTGAGTCCCTCGCCTGGCCAGGCCAGGAGGAGGGACAGTGGCTCCAGCCACGCTCTTCTGGCCGTGGCCACCGAGCATCCTTTTGTGGAAGTGGTGGGTGGTGAATTCATGAAGAGACCATAGAGTCCCAGACTCAGGTTGTCCAGCAGGAGGCTCCCTTTTCCCCGGCTGCAGTGAGGCCCCTGCCCATGCCAGCCTGGGGCAGGGAGTCGGCGAGACCTTGGGGATGGAGGGCCTCCAAGTCCCTAATCCAGGCACTGGTGAGAACTCGAGTCCGTTCCGAATGGAAGATCAAGGCTGCCTGCTCCTGGGTCTCTGCATGACTGTGGCCAGCGTCACGGCAGTTATCCTGTGGGGTGGCGTTTGTGAAGTAAACTGAGCAGCAGAAGGCCTTTCAGACCAATGTTGGGCCTTTAAGCCCTGTTGTTGGGAGGTGTGAGGCCACTCCTGGCACAGAGCCCCAGGGCAGTGGGGCTTGGCCAGCACTTTCTGAGGCCACATCCTTGTCAGGTCATGTTGCCATGGGTCAGGACAGATGATTGACAACTGTGGCAGAGGGACTGTGGCCAGGAGAACACTCTGCCCAGGGGTGGCAGGGCCAGAGTCCCCATTGGCATGGTCCCTTGAGCACGCGCACACACACCTCTTTCCATGAACAGATCTTTTCCGAAGGCTGCCGCACCAGCTCTCCCTGGGGACCTGGATGCAGCAGAAACCCTGTCAAGGGACCCCTGTGATGGTGGCTGCGCTGAGGAGGGAGCACAGCCCTGCAGGGCCTGAGCAGGGGCCTCCGTCTCCCTGCAGTGAGTCTGGCAGGCTTGCAGGAGGAGGAGACGACATCGTGCTAGCCGGTCCTGGAGTCAGCTGGCCTGCCTCTGGGAGTTTCCCCATGCTCAGAAAGATCTGGGTCTGGGGAGCCCATCAGCTTGGGCTCTAATTTAGGAGCTGTTTTCTGGGCATTGCTGTGCCATTGGTGGGGCCGCAACCTTCACCCATGCACTCATTCATCTTTCACGTGTGACTAAGACACTCATTTGAGCCACATCCTGTGGGACTAAAGGCAAAATCAGGAAAAGTCTGTCCAGGCGGGTCAGAGCCTGGCCAGGAAGCTCATTCACCCTCTCATCCCTCCCTCATCCCCTCATCCCTCCCTCATTCCCCCTCATCCCCTCATCTCTCCCTCATCCCTCCCTCATCCCCTCATCCCTCCCTCATCCCCTCTTCCCTCCCTCATTCCCCCCTCATCCCTTCCTCATACCCTTATCTCTCCCTCATCCATTCCTCATCCCTTACTCTTCCCCATCCCCTTATCCCTCCCTCATCCCCTCTCTTCCCCATCCTTCCCTCATCCCCTCATCCCTCCCTCATCCCTTCCTCATACCCTCATCCCTCCCTCATCCTCCCTCATCCATCCCTCATCCCTCTCTTATCCCTTCCTCATACCCTCATCCCTCCCTCATCCCCCATCATCCCCTTATCCTTTCCTCATTCCCCCTCATCCTCTCGTCCCTCCCTCATCCCCTCATCCCTTATCCCCTCATCCCCTTATCCTTCTCATATTCCGCCTTATCCCCTCATCCCTCCCTCATTTTCCCTCATCCCCTCATTCATCCCTCATCCCCTTATCCCTCCTTCATCCCCTCATCCCTCCTTCATCCCCTCATTTCACCCGCTCTTCCCTCACCCCCGAACTCCTCATCCCCTTATTAGCTCCTCCCCTCATTCCCTCATCTCCTCATCCCTCCCTCCTTCCCTCATCCATCCCTGATCCCTCCCTCATCCCCTCATCCCTCCCTCATCCCCCATCCCTCCCTCATTCCCTCATCCCCTCATTTTACCCTCTCTTCCCTCACTCTCTCAATTCCTCCTCCTCTCACCCTTTCCTCCCCTCACCCCCTCATCCCTGCATTCCCTAATTCCCTCACCCTCTCCTCCCCTTACCCCCAATTCATGTCTCCCTTCATTCCCTCCACCCCTCTTCCCTTCATTTTTTCCTCCCCTCACTCCCTCACTCCTTCACTCCCTCATTTCCTCATCCCCTCCTCCCCTCATTCTCTCCTCCCCTGATCTCCTTCTCCCTTCATCCCTCCTCCCCTCATGCTTCATCCCCTCTTCCCCTCATGCCTCATCCCCTCCTCCCCTCACGCCTCATCCCCTCCACCCCTCATTCTCTCCTCCCCTCATCCTCTCCTCCCCTCCTCTCTCCTCTCCTCCTCCCCAATCCCTCATCCCCTCCTCCCCTCTTCCTCCTCGCCTCCTCCCCTCCCCTCATTCTCTCCTCCCCTCCTCCCCCTTCTTCCTCCCCTCCTCCCCTCTTCCTCTTCGCCTCCTCCCCTCCCCTCATCCCTCCTCACCTCTTCCTCCTTCCCTCCTCCCCCATCCCTCATCCCCTCCTCCCCTCATTCCCTCCTCCCCTTATTCCTTCCTCCCCTCATCCCCTCATCCCCTCCTCTCCTAGTCTCCTCCCCTCCTCCCCTTATCCCTCATCCCTCCTCCCCTCCTCCCCTCAAGCCTCCTGCCCTCATCTGTTATCCCCTCATCCGTCATTCCCTCCTCTCCTCCTCCCCTCCTTCCTCATCCCCTCCTCCCCTCATTCCCTTATTCCCTCATCCCCTCCTCCCCTCCTTCCTTCATCCCTTACCCCCCAATCCCCATAGCAGACACTAACCAAGCAGGCTGTGTCCTGGCCCTGTGGCACAGCAGTGATGGGGACTGCTGTCCCTGGTTCTGGAGCCAGAGTCCAGCGACAGTGTCAGCCAGGGCAAGGGGGACTGTGGGGGTCTTCCCAGTGGGGAGGGCTCACCAGGAAAGAGTGAGCTTGCCTGAGCTGGGGGCACAAAAGGAGCCCATGAGCAGAGGTGGAGGGGAGAGTGGAAAAGGCAGCTCCCGGTCAGGGCCGAGCCCCTGACCTGCACTGCCTCTGAGGCCAGATCTGGTCTAGGATTCTCCTTCTCTGAGGACAGCGACCTCCAGGGCCATGCTGTCTGGTGGAGGTGGTGGGGAGCAGTGACATGCTGGTTGTCTCCCAGCTGGCACGACTTCAGGGGTGGCACGCGGTCAGGGCGCTAGCTCTGGCTGTGTCAGCGGCTACAGCCCAGCGCTGCTGGTAGAGCCCGGGCCAGAGCCACATCCGATGTTGCTCAAAGTCCATGCATTCCTCAAGCCTGTGGGGATAGGATGCAGCTCTCTCCAGCTGCGCCCCCACCCGCTCCCTACCTCTGTTCAGTCCGTGCCTGGCATCTGGCATGCCCACCATCCCAGCCCCTATGTCTAAGTCCTTGGTGGGCTTTGAAACTTTGAAATCCAGCTGCAATGGGCCCTCCTCCAGGCACCTTCCTGACTCCACCCACCTCCTTCTCACTAGCCTAGCTGTAAAATCTCTCCTGTGTCTGTGTGGAGCTACTGCAGATTTGCCCCCAGGCCAGGTTTCAAGCTTTTAAGGGCAATGTCAGCCTTCCCAGATGTACATTTCCCCACAGGATAGAGCCCAGGGGCAGGGCTCAGTCAGGCCGGGAGGGAGCCTGCAGCTGCCCTCAGGGGGCTTGGAGGGTGGGGCCAGTACTGACCAGGACACAGGCTGGAGGTGGAGAGGCTACAGAGCAGGCTCATGCTGCGGCCCTCAGGGGTGCCTGGCCCAGCCTCCTCCAGTTGGCTGGGCCCTGTGCGAATGCTGCATCCAGCTTTCATCCCAGAGACAGATGGGCTGCCTATGTTCTCTGCTCCCTTCTTGGGCTGCTTGGTGGATGGTGCCACATGACTGCGTTGTGTCATGTCCAGATCCTGTGAACCGTATGCCTGAGGTCAGGGTTCAAGCACAATCCCCTGCTCTTAGCTGTGTGTTCACGTCGGATCAAGTCTCCTGCTGGGATCATGTTCCCTTTGGGCGAGGAGGGTCAGCCCTGGCTGCCCTCTGTGGCCTCAGCCTGTTAGATCACCTCCCTGGAGAACCTGGGCCTCCACATCCAGGCTGCATGTTTCCTCTTGTGATGATTCTGAGCGTTTGGCAGCTGTCACGTGGGATAGAGTGAGGGGGGCTTCAGGGGACGGCCTGGAGCAACCTCATGCCTGCTCCTGGAGTGGGGGTCCTGGAGTGGTCTCCAAGGCCCTCCCCGCCCACATCCTCCGGTTTTTGCCATGGCAGAGTGATCTTGGCCACCTCTCAGCCTCCCTGGGTCTTGGTTTCCTGCTGTATGATCACGGGGCACCCGTCAGTGGTTCCCATGCTGTGCCCTGCAAGCCTGGTGGGCCCCAGCTAGCAATGTGGGTCCCATGTGGGTGAGCTGCTACTCTGCCAGCCTGCTTCTCCCCGATCCACCAGCTGTTGTCCCCTCTAATCTCACTTGGGATCTGGGTAAGACCTGTCCTCCGTTTGTAGAGACTTGAGGGGCATAGGGGGACTAAGGAGTGTTGCCAGGGACCCTCCTGGCCCGAGCTTCCAAGGTCTGCTGCCCGTGAGCAGGTGGAGCCAGGCAGGATGTGGGCCAAGGGCTGGTTGAGAAGCATTTAGGGTGCAGCTCCCCTAAATGGGGCAGAGTGGGAGGCCTCTGGGGCTGACCAGCAGTTTGGAAATGACCCAGGGGCAGCACCATGGCTGTGCCCATATCAGACCCTGGTCCGGCTAGCCATCTTGGCACCTGGGGGAGGGGACAGTGGTCTGGAAAGGGCCCATCCCTGCTGTGCACACAGTCCTATAAGGCCCCCTCCCACCATTCTCTCCCCAGCTCACAGGTGAGAATCCACCACAGTCAGGTTCTCAGAGAGATTTTAGTCCACTGGGTTCTGAGCAGGGCAAAGCCACATACTACCTGAACTGAGAAATTCTCTGCTAGGACCCCCAAGGGGGCTGTTGTGGTCCTCATGTGGAAGTGGGTTCATGTTCTACTTACAGCCCCAGGCCTGGCTCCAGCAGAGTCCACTTGCTCCTAAGGAGCAGCCCCTGGCTGAGCCTTGGGGTCCTGCCTGCCTCACTGGGCTCGTTCCTTTGCTGTGTCCCACTCAGGGGCCAAGGAGCCCCAGGATGGGGCAGGGACGTGGTTCCTGATGAATGAGGAGTGCCTGGGCTGGGAGGACCTGGTGCTTTCTGAAGGGTGCACAGAAAGGAGTAGGTGCTGATCCTGGGAAAGACCTGCTGGTTCTGATCCTGGGGCCCAGGGGTGAGGGGCAGGTGGGCTGTGTCTGCACACACAGAGATGGAAGAGAAGGAAGGGGAAGAGAAGCAAGCTGAGGCCCTTTAGGGACTTTGGAGGCAGAAGACAGAGAGAGGGTCCAGCACAGGACCGAATGCTTGGGCTCAGCAGGAGAGACACGGCTGGTGGGACCTGCAGGCTGGGTCTTACCCAGTGCATAGAAGTAATGAGGATGCTAGAGTGTACTAGATAGTGACATGTGCCAGATAGTTACACTGACGTGTACCAGATAGTGATGATGACGTGTACCAGACCGCGGTGCTGACGTGTACCAGACCGCGGTGCTGACGTGTTCCAGACAGCGGTGCTGACGTGTACCAGACAGGGATGCTAACGTGTACCAGACAGTGATGCTGATGTGTACCAGATAGTGATGCTGATGTGTACCAGATAGTAGTGCTGATGTGTACCAGCTCCAGGCTCTGTTCTCATCGCGCTCTAGTATTAGCTCATTTAATCTGCAAGACATCTTGAGGTAGGGGCAATTACTGCCCCATGGTACTTACAAGGAAATGGGGCACAGAGCTGTTGGTGACATCCTGAGGCCACGCAGCTGTGAAGTGGCTCTGTGGCATTCCAGCAGTCTGAGGCACTTGTTCCAGGCCAGGCTGCAGTGGCTCCAGCCCTGGCCTGCAGGCCTGACCCTCCACAGGATCCGCAGTGTTCCAGGAGAGGAGCAAATCCCTCCAGGCCTTTGTCCTGGCTCCTGGGCATCCACCTGGCCCAACTGAGGACAGACACAAGGCTCTCACTGCAGACCCCAGGGAAGGGGGTATCTGCAGGGCCAGGGCCAGGGGCTCCACATGGGGCTTGCACCCCAGCCCTGTGTGCAGTGAGAGCCTGGGGGCCGTGAGATCCGGCGTGCACCTGCTGAGCTCCTCAGTTTTCTGCCCTGGGCCTTGTGCCGGTGCTTGTTCTGACATCTCCATTTCTTCTGTATGTGTACGTGTGTGTCCTGGCTGCCTCCACCTTTAGCGTTTCATTGGGAAATGACACTAGGTACAGCTCACTTTTCTCTTCCGCCCTTGCTTGGTCTGTCCTCTTCTGCTCTTCCGAGTTCCTTTCTCCTCGGCGTCTGCCTGCTTCTACGCCCTTTCTCTGACCACCCGCTGTCCTCACTCTCCCAGGATTGCTCCTTGGTGACATGTGTCTGACAGCAGCCCTCCCTGGTCCTTCTGCTTCATTCCACACCCCCAACTTGTGAGACCCATGCCCTGTGTCCCAGACCATGTGTGCAGTAGACAGGGCAGCCTGGTGCCACCTGTGCTCCACCGCGGTCTCGGGAGGGGCCCGGCCGCCTTGGAGCCTGCGAGGCCACCCAGCTGTGTGTGTTGTTGTCTCTGAACTGTGTCCTTGTGAGGATGCTTGGAGGGGAGCTGGGTGAGGCTGGGTGGATGGCGGGGTGGGCAAGCTGAACATGCTGCTCAGGGCCTGCAGAGTGGCCACATTCTGGATTCAGGCAAATTGTCCACCTTGGGTATGACCAGTCCTCCCTGTGAGCACCAGGCCTGAGGAAGTAGTTCAGTCACTCTGCCATCCAGAGGGCTGAAAACAGGAACTCTCACGTAACAGAAAACCCTGTTCCGGAGCAGAGGGCACCCAAGGTGTTTGCGGAACGTGGTTCGACCCCATAGGGATGTAAAATCCCAGGCCCCTGGGATTGGCCCTGAGCCACCCTGGGACAGGGTTTGTGGGTGGCTGGCTCAGGCTGTGCTCATCATAACTCCAGGTTGGAGATTAGGGACACAGTGAGGCCGCCGCTGTCTCCTGTGTGCTAACAGAGATGCTTTTGCACACGGCCTCGCAGCAGCCACCCTGCCTCCATGCCAAGCATCCTCCCCCCCGGGGCCTTCCTCTTCCCGATGGACCAAGGGTGAGTCCATTGTCAGAGGAGATGGACCATGGAGGTTTTTGGCAAACCCGGGCAGGTCCCCTTCAGGTCCAGGGAGAGATGGTGGCGCCTCCTTACTCAGACTGAGGCTGGGGTGGGCCCTCGCAGGCTCTGCCCTCTCCCTCCCTGCCACTGTCCTTCCTCTCCTCCCTGCCCAAGTCCTCTCCTCCTGCCCTCCCCTCTCCCTTCCCTGTGTTCCCCACATCCCAGCTCCCTGTCCTGCCTCCCTCCTCCCTTCCCTCTCTGCCCTTCTTGTTCTCATTCCCTGCTGCCTCCTCTCCTTCCAGCCTCAGCGTGACAGCTGGGGCACCATTTGTGGTGGAGCTGGGAAAATGCTGGGCTCACCCCCATCGGGGCGTCCAAAAGACCCCACTCTCTGGGTCCTGAGTAAGGAGGGACCCGTCCTTCCTGGCACCGCCGCCCGGGCTTCCAGCCTGTGCCCCCAGCCGCTCCCTTGCGGCTGCCCCTTGTCTGTCGCTCTGTCTGTCTGCATGTCCCCGGCCTGGCTGAGAGCAGCCCCCACGCCATCAACTTCTACTTTGTCTCTGCTTCCTTTCAGGACCTTTTACCAATTTGAGGCTGCGTGGGACAGCTCCATGCACAACTCTCTCCTGCTGAACCGGGTCACCCCTTATCGAGAGAAAATCTACATGACACTCTCCGCTTATATCGAGGCAAGGCACCTATGCCACGGCACTTCACCAAAACCACTCAGCCCCTGAAGCTTGAGGTTCTTGTAAGCTCTGGACAACCCCACATGACCCAGATGACTTCTCTAGTTCTCAAGTCCCTGGGTTAAATTCGTGTGCCTTTTTTAAAAAAAACACAAAAACTGGACTACAAGGTTGAATACATAAATCCATAAATCCATGTGCTGTTTTTTTTTTTTTTTTTTTTTGAGACATAGTCTCACTCTTGTCGCCCAGGCTGGAGTGCAATGGCGCAGTCTCACTGCAACCTCCGCTTCCCAGGTTCAAGTGATTCTCCTGCCTCAGCCTCCCCAAGTAGCTGAGATTACAGGTGCCTGCCACCACGCCCGGCTAATTTTTGAACTTTTAGTAGAGACGGGGTTTTGCCATGTTGGCCAGGCTGTTCTCAAACTCCTGGCCTCAGGTGATCCACCCACCTCGGCCTCCCAAAGTGCTGGGATTACAGGCGTGAGCCACCGTACCCATCCTCCATGTGCTTTTAATGGCAGTTAACTCACTCTACTAAACTTAGTGTGTGGGTGTTGTCCTTGGGATGCAAGATGGCTGCAGCACCACCAGACATTGTGTCTGCGTTCCGGGCAGCACAAAAACAGAAGTGTTCCATCCCCACAGCACCCCCAGAGTCTGCAGTACATAGGCCGTGGCCAGACCTGGGTTGTGGCCTCCCTTCCAAGTGCAAGAGGTGACTGGAAGTGTGGGCGTTTCTTGCTGGTCATAGTAGTGAGGGAGAGGGAGGGTGGGGAGCAGTGGGCGGGGGCCTCTGCAAGCACATCCCCTCTCCTTAGTTATAGCCAAATTATTCCGGCTTCACATGGGGATGGTGTGACCATCTCACCGGATGGTGGTGAGGTTGCCGTGAGGAGGCGCTGGCAGAGCTCTTCCCAGCGAGTGCTTGGGACTCTTCAGCCGTGCACAGCAGCTGCCCCCACTTCAGGAAGACAAAGGGGCCAGCTGTTCAGCAGTTAGCGTGTCGTCCACCAGGAAGTCATTTTCTGTGGTGTTTGAGTTAAAATGCACACATTCAAACAAGACCTGGTTTGATCCTCACAGACATTCCAGGGTCGGGGAGGGGTCACCCCAATTTTATGGTGAGGCAGCTGAGGCCCGAGCAGTGAGCCTGTGTCTGGGACCCTCGGGGTCCCCACACGTGGAGACCAGTCCCTCAGGCAGCCCAGGGGTGGACAGAGCTGGGGCTGCCTGTCCCCAGTGGGGTTTTCTCAAGGGCAGGAGCAGAGACTTTCTCCTGCCTGCGTCCAGGCCACACCTGAGGCCCTGGGAAGGCCCTGGGGCTGCCCGTCAATCCTGGGCATTGTGCCTCCAGGAGAAGGCTGGAAGGGCACCTGGGCACTTGGGGTGTCCTTGTGCCTGAGCCCTGCTCCCGCCTATCTCAGATGGAGAACTGCACCCAGCCGGCCGTTGTCACCAAGGACTTCTGCATGGTCTTCTATTCCCGTGACGCCAAGCTGCCAGCCTCGCGCTCCATCCGCAACCTTTTTGGCAGTGGGAGCCTTCGGGCCTCGGAGAGGTAAGCGTCCAGGGGTGAGGACCACATGGACTCCCACCCTGCTCTCGGTGCGGGCCAGACAGGGCTCTGCCTGGCAGCGGTCCTTGGGCCACCCGGCAGCTCACCGTGTGCGAGGCCCAGCCACACTCCTGGCTGGCTCCCTGTGCTCTGTCCCCTCCCGCTCACCCTAGATGAAGACTGTGAAGGCCATGGTTCCTGCAGGGGACACGGACACCACTATGAGGGACTTGAGGGCCAGCCTGCAGGGAACGGGAGGAGGGGCAGGCCCAGGGTGCCCACCTGGGGCCTCCTGTGGGTGATGCTGGGGCCACACCGTGCCCCCACCCCCCTGCCGGTGACCTTCTTCCCTGAGGACCACAGGAACCTGTGCCATGGGACTGCCCACAAGGCACTGAAGGAGGAGCTGGATAAGTGGGCGGTGGCTGAAAGGGGGCTCTGGACACAGCTTCCCACAGGACCTGCTGGGTGGCTCTTCTTGGAAGCTGTCAGCACCTTGGGGAGCCAGACACCAAACACCAGGACCAGCTGTGCTTGCATGCTGAATACATTCCTGCATTCTTGGGGGTGGGGGAGAATGAGCCGGAATGTCAGGGCCCTGACAGCAAGGCTGCCGAGGCTACCGGGCACCTGTGTCCACCTTCAGTGGGTCTCCCTGTGGTCTGCCACATGGACCTGGTGTCCAGGTTCACACTGGGCACAGCTGGGAGGAAAGAGCTTGGGGGTCAGGATCCAGTGTCCTTGAGGGCTGGCTGTGGTCATTCTGGAGGTCACTCAGTAATTGTGGGATGCCACCGACCTGTCTGTGGGAGGGTGGCCGAGGTGCTCTCAGAATCTGTCCTGGGCACAGTGGGGCTGCTCTGTGGGGTATAGGGCCTGAGGGGCTCTCGACGCCCTGGAGGGACTGGAGATACCAGATGCTGTGCTCATGCTGCCTGTGCCTCCCTTGGGCTGGGACAAAGTGGAGGCTGCTGTGGGGGCCTGGCCTCAGGTCACAGCCCCATGGGCACCTGAGCAAGACCAGCCAATGCATCTTTTCTCTGGGGGCCGGAGGGAGTCTGGGATGAGGACTCTGAACAGGGGCTGTAGCTCAGGGACCTCAACACCCCACCACCCCAGCCAGGCTGAATGTGCGTTTGATAGTGGGGCAAGTCAGCAGCCAGGCTGGCTGTGTGTCCCCATTGCGGGGCCTGGTGACTGCATGTCACTCCTTCTACTCCCCACAGTAACCGTGTGACTGGTGTGTACGAGCTCAGCCTGTGCCACGTGGCTGACGCGGGCAGCCCAGGTAGGTGTCTGCCCTGCTCTCACTGGGTGGGTTCCTGGCCTGCTCAACCTCTGCCCACTTGGGGTGACCACAGCGAAGCTGCCATTTGCAGGGGGATCCCTCACAGAACCCAAGCACTCACCTTGTGGCTTCTGGAGTTGTTCTGAGATGGGAGGAGAACGAGGGAGGAGAGTCAGGCCTGCTGGCTTCCTTGGGTTCCCAGGGCACAGCTGAGATGGCCATGGGACGCCGGGCTGGATAACTTCCTATGGAGGAGGCCTACATGGCTCTTTGGGCCCCAGGTTGGACCAAGGACAAGGGGAAGCCCATCTCTACCCCAGAGGGGAGACAGCTTCACAGATGGGCGGACCTCTAGGGTGGGTGGGAGGAGCAGCCACCCGTCAGGTAGGGGTGGAATGTCCGCGTCCCCCATGCAGGGATGCAGCGCCGGCGCCGACGAGTCCTGGACACATCTGTGGCCTATGTCCGGGGCGAGGAGAACCTGGCAGGCTGGAGGCCCCGGAGCGACAGTCTCATTCTGGACCACCAGTGGGAGCTAGAGAAGCTGAGCCTCCTGCAGGAGGTGAGGCAGCCTCAGAGGATGAGGCCCGCACGGCTGGCTTTGTCTGCAGAGCAAAAGCTGGAGAGGGCCCAGTGCCTGGTGCCCACTGGGGGGCAGCACAGCCGGTCGGGAGTCACAGCCACCTGCAGGAGAAGCATGTGATGCTCCAGTGTGCACTGCGGGGCTGCGTGGCGCATGACAGAAACATGGCCAGTGTAGCACAGAGGCATGCTCTGGAGTTAGCCGAGGAAGACTATCAGGCGTATAGACAGAGGCCAGAAAGGGACCCTGAAGGAAAGTCGCGGGGCCCGGCTGCCCTCTGCGGCTTTGATCGGGGAAACCAACATGCAGCATCTAGGCACTGCCTCGGGCCGAGTGTGTGTGTGACACGTGACTCGTGACATGTGAGATGCGTGAGGCCAGGGCTGTGCCCACCTCTCGGCCCTCTCCTGAGGCCTCCAGCACTGCAAGGCAGCACAGCCCTGCCCCAGAACCTGGTGCGTGAGATGCATGTGTCCAAGAGGGAGCAGCTTGCTTGCTGGCCATGAAGGTGGCAGGGCTGGGGTGGGGGCTGAGTGCTGTCAGCCCCGGGGCGCCAAGGTCTGTTCCCTCATTTCACAGCTGAGGGCCATCAGTCTTCAGTCTTAGCCCAGGGGAGGGTGGGCTCTCCGGGGTCTGCCCAGAGGGTCATGCTGCTGCTGAGGCTGAGCCCAGCTCTGGAGGTCACCCCTGAGGTGCAGCAGGTAAGGCCTTGTGTCCTGTCTGAAGGTGGAGAAGACCAGGCACTACCTGCTCCTGCGGGAGAAGCTGGAGACCGCCCAGCGGCCTGTCCCAGAGGCACTGTCCCCGGCCTTCAGCGAGGACTCTGAGTCCCATGGCTCCTCCAGCGCCTCCTCCCCGCTCTCGGCTGAGGGCCACCCATCACCCCTGGAGGCTCCCAACGAGAGGCAGCGGGAGCTGGCCGTCAAGGTGGGTCCAGCTGGTGGGCAGTACAGCCCTAGCCCCAGGCCCTCAAGGGCCCTGAGTCATTTCTGGGCAACTCCAGCAACCCAGCCTTACCCATGGCTGCTCTGGTTAGCACCACCAGGTGCTAGGAGCTTGAGGGGTCCCTAGGGTCCCCTTGCCCACTGACTGCACCCCACCTGCACTGAAAGTTGGGTGCCTTTTGCAGCCTCCCTTCCCAAGCAATGATTCACTCCCTCTTGAATACCTGTGCTGATGGGGAGCTCACCACTTCCACCCACAAGTGGCTCTTTTGGCGGCTGAACGGGCCTCTGGGAAGGCCTCCCGCACTGGAGGCAGCACTGCCTCTGGCCCTCACACCAGGCCCTGAGCCGGAGCCTGACCCTGGGAGACTTCCTGGGCTCACCCGAGGACCTGGGTGGGGTGGAGGTGCTGCCCACCTTGACCTGCTGTGCTCTGGCCTTGGAACCCACCTGTGTCTGGGGAGGGGTGGGTAGAAGAGCCTGCAAGGCTGTCTGAGCAGGGTCCCGGGAGGCCTGGCCCCTGACCATGCATGTGCTCTGTCCACAGTGCTTGCGCCTGCTCATGCACACATTCAACAGAGAGTACACACACAGCCACGTCTGCGTCAGTGCCAGCGAGAGCAAGGTGGGTGCAGAGGGGCTGTACCAGGCTGCCCCGCAGGGCTCGGGCTCCCGTAGGCAGTGGTCCCTGAGGAAAACTCCCATTCCGAGTGGGAAAAGGCAGTTAAGAGTTTCCTAGGAACACGTCTCAGTGCAGAGGGACATCTCATACCTGAGTGGCTGGTTTCCCTGGGTCGGCCTGGAGTCCATGGGAGGTGGAGACGTGAGTGAGGGGCCGGGTGGGTCCTGTGGCCTGGGACGCACCCATGCGCTTGCAGGCTTCTGCTGTCTTCCTGGGCCCCACCCTGTCTGGCCATCACCCTGTGGCCTCTGGCCCAGTCAAGCTCCCACTTGGCTGTCCCTCCTCCTCCTGGGACCGACCCCACTCCTGTAGCCTGGGAAGCTGCCACTGTGCTGCATTATGCATGGAGCTCCAGCTCTGGCCCATGGCCTTCCTTGCCACCATGGCACCACCCAGTGCCACCTCACGCTGGCACGGGCAGGAGGCAGCAGGGCAGAGCTTACCCAGCCCACTCCTCGAGGCGTGGGGTCAGGCCGGAGCCTGAAGTGATGGGAGGGGCTGGCCAGGGGCCACAGGGGCTGGAGGGGGCCAGGGGTCTTGAGCTGGCCAACTTTGAGCCAAGGCTGCTGGTAGGAGGGGTGGGGTGCCCTAAGCAGCAGGTGTGGGGTAAGCGCAGGCACAGGGAGCAGCTCCCACAGAGGCCGGAGACCCCCCTTCCCTGTGTCCCCTGAAAAAGGCCTTCTCTCCTCCGCAGCTCTCCGAGATGTCTGTCACCCTGCTCCGGGACCCGTCGATGTCCCCTCTAGGGGCGGCCACTCTCACCCCCTCCTCCACTTGCCCCTCTCTGGTTGAAGGGCGGTACGGTGCCACTGACCTGAGGTGAGTGAGCTCCAGGCTCCCGGAGTGGCTTCCGGCACCACGGCTGACCCATGACCATGGCCATGACTCGGGCACAGAGAGCACAGAACAGGGGGCCCCAACGGCCGAGTGTCTTGGGGTGGCCACAGGCTGAGGGAAGGGCCTGGAGGAGTGGAGTCCGCGGCCCTCTCAGAGGGCGCCTGTGCCCCGCCAGCTCCATCCTAGTGTGTGTGTGTTCTCTTCCCTGAAGAAGACCAGAGATGGGTGGAAAACAAGCTAAAGCTCCCCTTTCCTGAGACAGTGCTTATAAAATAATGGAAAAAGAAAAGGTTACAAAAGAGGTCGTGAGAGCTGTTAGGGTCAGTATTGCGGAGGGAACACCTGGTCCCTGCAGGTCCGCATTTGGAAGAGACCCCGTGTGAACCCCTTATATATGATTCATAAGCAGGCAGATGCTTTTCACTCTTGCTTTAAAGTGCCTTAAGGGTTCCAGATTTTCATTTAAAAAAGAAAGACGGTGGCATCAGCTGGCCTTGTCTTCTGCAGGCCTCCTTGACCACCAGGTTGAGTCGCGTGGGGCCTGGCCCATGTGGGGGGCCCATGCGGGAGGCCAGCGGCACCCTCTGCTCCAGTAGCTCCTTAGAACCTCATGTCACCTTCAGTCTAGTTGTGGAGATAAAGAGATGCTGGACTTGCTTTCACAGAGTGGAGGTGGGGGCAGGAGAGCCACTGGGAGAAGGGCGTGGAGTGGGGCACAGGCTGCCTGGCTGGGCCCCGAGGTTCCTGGGGGACTCTCCCCACCAAGCCCAGCACTTCCTGGAATCGGGCACAAGCTTGGTTGTCCTGGTGGACGGGCCCCGGGAGCTCCCACTGTGGGCACAGCTGGAGAGACCCTGCGAAGGTGCCCTACTGCGGCTCTGAGGCGGGTGAAGCCTGGGGGAAGACGGCCCCGGGCCCAGGGAGGCCTGCAGTGTGCAGCACTTCCCTCTGCTTCCCAGGACCCCGCAGCCCTGCTCCCGGCCAGCCAGCCCAGAGCCTGAGCTGCTGCCAGAGGCCGACTCCAAGAAGCTCCCTTCCCCTGCCCGGGCAACAGAGACAGACAAGGAGCCCCAGCGCCTGCTGGTCCCTGACATCCAGGAGATCCGAGTCAGGTGTGTGGGGCCTCCCTGGAAAGTACCACCACCAGCTCTGTGCTGACAGGGGACAGGCAGGCCACCCTGATCCCCATACTGGGGGCACAGGGACCCTCATACTTGGGGAGACAGACAGGTTGCCTGACGCCCATACTGGAGGTTCAGGCAGGCTGCCCCGACCCACATGGAGGGGCAGCTGCATGTGGGAGGTCAGGCAGGACCCACATGGGAGGTCAGGCAGGGCCCTGTGACCCACATGCCTAGGCTGGGAACCAGCACAGAGCACAGGGGAGTGGGTGGGGTCAGAGCCAAGGCCCAGGTGGGGAACTCGTGGTCACTTGGCACAGTGTGACAGCCTTGCAGCAACTTTATCTTATTTCTTTAAGTTTTTCCATTTTATGGTGGGGAAACTGAGGCCCAGAGCTGGCTTGGTGGTCTGGTCTCCAGCCTGCTGGGTCGGGGTTCCGCCAGGTGCCCTTCGATGCCTCGACCCACTTTCTGGCTGGGGAGGTGGTGGCACTGCTGCATCCCAGCTCTGGGTGGTGGACGGTGAGGGCCTGAGTCAGTCACTGCCCCCACCGAGGGCCCCAGAGAGCAGCTCTCTCTGCCCTCAGCCCGATCGTCTCCAAGAAGGGGTACCTGCACTTCCTGGAGCCGCACACGTCGGGCTGGGCCAGGCGCTTCGTGGTGGTGCGGCGCCCCTATGCCTACATGTACAACAGCGACAAGGACACCGTGGAGCGGTTCGTGCTGAACCTGGCCACTGCCCAGGTGGAGTACAGCGAGGACCAGCAGGCTATGCTCAAGGTGCGGCTGGGCCCGGCTCAGGCTCGGCACCACGAACCCCAGCAGGGCAGGAGCTGAGCCACCGTCCTCTGCAGCCCTGCGTCAGAGCAGGAGGCCCATCTGCTCACCCCAGACTCTGTCCTGTTCCACGGAGGCCAGGCTCAGGGACTCAGCCTCAGGGATCCTCTGTCCTTGCCCCAGGCCTCTCTGCCTGTCCATGGGGCGCATATTCCTGGTGACAGCGAGTGGGGATGGGCTCTGGTCAGGGCAAGCATTAGTATTCTCCTGTGTGATGGCCACAGCCATGTCCCCTCCTCCGGAGTCACCCAAGGTGGGTGGCACCAGCCCTGCAGGAATGGGAAAGCCACACGGCTCAGAGGAGCCCTCCTGCCCCCACTCTGCCCAGCCCCTCCAGCTGGAATGGCCCTGGACAAGTTCAGGAGCCTGGACTCCTTCAGGCTGGCTGGAGGAGAAGTTTCTCTGAGCCATCTGGAGGCGGCCCCAGTGTCTACGAGATGGTTTTTTGATTCCCTGTGGTGGGAGTGGGTGGTGTGAACCCACATCTGGACCAGCAGCCCAGCCAGGGTCCCAGGGAGCAGGGGCCATGAGGGGCAGGCACGTCCCGTGGGGATGCAGAGCAGTGGTGAGGGTGTCCTGGGACCACTGGCCGCAGATGCGTTCAGAAGGCAGTCACAGCCCTGGCTGGGTCAGCCTTCCCCTCTGTGTCCCCTCCGTGTCCCCTCCGTGTCCCCTCCCTGGGACTTTCCTGGCGGTGCCCCTCCCCTGCCTGCCTGGGCCCTGGGGAGCAGGAGGGTGGTGTGCTGACCACGGGGCCTGGCACCTCCTCACCAGCAGCCTCCCTCTGCAGACACCCAACACATTCGCAGTGTGCACGGAACACCGCGGCATCCTGCTGCAGGCTGCCAGCGACAAGGACATGCATGACTGGCTGTACGCCTTCAACCCCCTCCTGGCCGGGACCATACGGTAGGGCCGCCTGCAGGGCGAGGTTGCTGCCATGGGGGTCCTGCCCTCAACCGGCTCCTGGCCAGGACCATTTGGTAGGGCCCTAGGACAAGACTGCTCTCCCAGGGGTCCTGCCCTCAATCCCCTCCTGGCGGGGACCATTCAGTAGGGCCAGCCACAGGGTGCGGTTGCTCTGCCAGGGGTCCTGCCCACAAGGCTGCCTGGGGAAGCAGTGTGGCCGGGGAAGGCGGTGTGGCCTGCCCTCACTTGTGTGGGCTGGGGACGCCCTTAGGGCTGTTAATGCTTCCTCTGAGTCGTGGCTTCTTGTGGAGTGATAAATCCCAGGCCATACTTTCAAAATTACATCCTAACACTGTGGCCTTGGCATGGAGAAACCGTGTGCCCTTGGGCAGGCTGCGGAAGGAGCCGGTCCCTCCCACAGCAGGGATGTGAAAAGCGGGGTGCAGGAGGGGATGGGTGGGCTGAGTCCTACACACCAGAAGCAGAGATTCAGTCCCTTCCCCAGGTGGTGAGGGAACCAGCGGGGACATGGGGTCTGTGGCTGCCCCTCACGGCTGCCTGCCTGTGCAGGGCACGGTGGATATGTCCTGCAGGTGTTCCTGGCCTGACCACGCCGCCTCTCCCAACTCTTCTGCAGGTCCAAGCTCTCCAGAAGGAGGTCTGCCCAGATGCGGGTCTGAACCTGAGCCCTCCCGTGACAGCCGGCAGGCCCAGCCCATCCCCACCCTCATCCTCGTCTGTCCTGTCACCTGCCGCCCAGCTCCTCTCCTGCCAGACAGCCCACGACCGGGTCGACCCCCCAGGGGACGCCCTTTCCAGGCCCGGGGACCTGTGCCACACGACCAGCTGTGCTCCCAGCAGAGGCTGCGCGTGTCAGTTCTTGCAGAATGTGCTCTGGTGGAACAAGCTGGGAGAGGCTGGGGGGGCCAAGGGCGCAGGTTACGGGGGTTCTTGCTGCCGTTCTAATATTTTTTTAAGCATAGACAGACTTATAATTAATATACGTTAGTTAGTGACATTGAAACAGTCAACTCGGAAATTAACTATAAGACTTGTTCTATTTATAAGTATTTATTTCTAATGCCTCCACATAGCCCTGTAATATTCAGATGGAACCCCCAACAACCTCCACCCCGTTTGTTCCCACGTGTGTCTCCCAAGCCTGCTAGGGACAGGCAGGGCAGGGACAGCCACTTTGGAAGGCCACAGTGAGGAGCTGTCTGGACCAGTGGGGCACCTTGGGGCTAGCACACGGGTGCATTGCCTGGGCCCCAGGCTTCTCCATAGCCACATGGGTCCTGGGTGTATGTGTGGGAGGGTGGGGGGGTGTCTTTGGTGCCTGAAGTCTGTGCAGCATGGAGGGTGGTGTGAGTTCCTCTGGTGGGAGGTAGAACGCACATCTCTTCTGGGCGGCCACCTGAGATGTGACTCTAAGAAGAGTTCCAGCAGCTTCCCCCAGGAAAGGGTGAGGGGTGACACTCGGCTCTGGCTCTGAGATGAGGCAGACGGCACCCAGGCTGTGATCTGTCCTGGGCGGGGACCGGGAGGGATCGGGGTCGGGATCACCCGCCAGTGTGCAGACTATGGGGCTGTGTGCTGTCTCCGGACCATCAGGGCAGGGTGAGACCAGGAAGTCAGGGAAGGTCGGAATTCAGGGCGACGGTCTAGGTGTCGAGGGCTGTGGCACAGCCTCTTCAGCTGCAGCGAGAAATGGAGTGAGCTCAAGGTAGCTTCTGGGAAGAAATTCTGCCATTAGCAGGTTTCTTGCAAAGACTTTCCTCTCTTTGTTCCCAGGGCAGAGAGTTTCTGTGAGTCCCATTGAGAAAATCCCACGGGGTGGGGGTATCCTGGTCGGTCGGCAATGGAGGGTGGCTGGCTCGGTGGTTATTGTCTTCAAGGAGCTCTTCCTTCTGCATCTGCGGTGTCCCTTTGTTCTTGTCCCATTTCACCCCCTCTGCAGACACCAATGTCCGAGGGCCACCCAGGACAGGACAGGGGTCAGCCCCAAGCTGAGAGTCTGGTCATAGGAGTCATGTCCAGAGGCCTAGGGAGATTTTAGGGCCCTCCCCACCCACACCCACAGGTCGATTTGGTCTCTTTTTAGCTCAAGGAAAGACAGTAGCCAAGCAACAGAGCCCCTCTCCCGCCATGGCCTGTGGGAGCAGTTACGTCGGGTCTGGTGCTCCAGACCTAGGGCCCAGCACTTTCATCAGATCCTGCCTCCTGGAGTGGGGGAGATGCAGCACCCCACTGGTTCTGAGGCCCCTACTCTCCCAGGCTGTCCCATGTGATGTTGACATGAGCCTCAGAGACCCCAATCCCATGCCTGGGGGAGAGACAGCGGCTCAGGAGTGGGGGAGCGTGGGGCTTCTACACCACATGGGAAGGCTCTGGCATGAGGTTTTCCTTTGGGAAGGTTGTTTGGGCCCCTGAAGTTCCATCTCCGAGAGTGGCGTGCAGGGCAGGCCAGGGCCCATGCTGGCTGCGGTCTCTGTGGTTGCCTGCCTGGGCCAGCCTGTTTGGGAGCTGGGACTGTGGGCTCGCCTTTTCGTACCTGGGCTCAGGTGCGGTGTGGCCACCGCCACCCTCATCCCCTGCCTGGGAGGCTTTCCCAGGGGCTGATGGGGGTTTCTGTGAGGGAGAATCAGGGCTCGGGAAGCCACGTCAGGGAAGGCAGGACACAGGACACAGCAGCTTTCTTTGGAAATCTCCCAGGTGAGGATTCACATCCCAGAATAAAATTCAGAAGCCAGGTGGCCTGTGCTCCCCATGGGTGTCCTCTGGAGGCAGTGGGCCAAGATGCAGAGAGGAGAGAATGCAGAGCAGCTTCTTGCAGAAGCACCTGCTCCAGCATCCAGGGCTGCCTGGAGGCAGGAAGGAGAGGCAGGGCAGGACATACTGGTCTGAGATGAGTGGGAGCCCCACGGGCCCCAGGCAGGCTAGAGGAGGCACAGGCCCTGCCGCGGCCAACTCAGGTCAGCCAGCCTGAGGCTGCGGACTCCAAAGGGTCTGGGCGCGCCCCCCAGGTCGCAGGTGTCTGAGGCCAGCCAACCTGCAGAGAACTCGTGGCATGGGTGGGCTGAGCGGAGGTGCCTGGGAGCTGCCTAAATTCAGAAGCCTCCACTGCCATGGAGACTGCCTGGCTGTGTCCTCTCAGCCAGGTGCCGTGTTGGCCTTGGCTAGGACCCAGAGCCACACTGCAGCCTCCACCGACTCCTTCCTTCCAGGCCTGCTCTAGTGAGGAGTGCCTGAGCCAGGACCCAGAAACTCAGAGTTGATGGTGAGAGGAGGCCGCCTGAGTCAGGACACCTGGCTTCTTGAAAGTTCGCTCTGCCAGAAACCACCTAGGGATCACGTTAGCTGCATTCCTTGAGCTCCCCAGGAGTCAGTTTCCACATCTGTGAGGTGGAGGGCTGGTGTGGAGGTGCTCATGGGGTGCGGTGCTCAGGAGACAGCCAGGCCCAGCATGGCTGCTGCTTCCTGCTAAGTGGGGAAGGTGAGACAGATCTGGAAAACCGTCTCTCTCAGATGGTTTCATTTAATGCTTTATACTGCCGAGTCTGGGGGCTTGTTTTGGTTTGGGGGCAGCCATCTTCCACCAGAAAGGGGGAGCTCCTTCCACTGCGGCTCCAGATAGATGGGGATGCCGGGCTCCAGGCCGACCAGCACTTGGGCTCTGATGGGACACGGCCAGTGCCTAGGGGTGCCAAGTCCAAGGCCTCCCACTGGGAGTCATCGCTTGGAAGATGCCAATGTTTCATTCACCGGCTGCACAGGCACAAACTCCCCCACCCAGGACGGCTGTGATGAGGTGGCCCTCCCTGTCAACCTGGTCCCTGGAGTCCCCAGCACCTGGGGCCCTGGTGGGGCTGATGTCACAGGTGTTTACTGTGCTGCTGCACTGGTCCTATGCCAGCCTCACCCGTGTGGGGACCACGGAAGGCACACTCCCTTACCCCCGGTGCCGGGCCGTGCGTCCCCGAGATGGACAGCAGCTGTGGCGACCCGCGTTTCTCCCTGGGCCTGTGCTTCCTGTAGTTAGTCCGTCCCCTGGTTTCCCTGTGGCTCAGAGGCCGCGTCCCTGGCTTGTACATACGTGATTGCTGTGGGCACACCCCAGACCCCATGTCATAGCTGCCGTCCCGACGTCACAACGCCCGTCCCGATGTCTTACACCCGAGTGTTAGCCCTAGGCTCCTGTACTGTGTGTGCACTTGAGGCTCTGTCCAATTACGAAATAAATGTGGCTCTTACCCAACACACTCCTGTGGGCTCTGCTGTGGCTTTGTTTGCGTGTTAGGTGTGTTGGGGGCCCCGGAAGATGGTTGTAGGTGCATGCATCCAGCGTGGTCCAGAGACAGTGCCCCTCCCCCAGTGATGAGGCAGGGAGGGGCTGGCTCTCGAGATGGGCATGGGGAGGTGGTGGGGAAGGTGTTGAAGACTGAGTGTACACAGAGTGCTGGTCTTGGAGGATCAACCTCCACCTGCCTCTCTCCGTGACCGGCTGCACCCCTGTGAACCAGCCCCAGGCACCTCCCCGGGGACACAGCACCTACCACCCTCATAGCAGGCCACTGCACCCATCCCAGGCAGCCTCGGGCCTGGACCCTTCAGAGTCTCTAGTCCATGAGGTCTGCGCCTGGGCCCAGATCCTCAGAGCCTCCTGGAGTTCCAGAGGCCGCACCATTGCACACAAGGGCCTTAGTCTTGTCCAAGGCATGGCAGGAGTTTGGGGACCGGCGTCGCACTGATAGCTGATGGGAGGATGGGGTGACAGCCTTGCACTTTGGGGGACTCTGGGCAGGGCCTCCAGTCCTTAGGAGCCCCCAGGCCCTCCAGAGGTGAGTGGCTTTGTCACAGGCGACAGCCATCTCCAGGACATTGAGTGAGGGTGGCACCTGCTCGGAAAGCAACGCCTCTCAGTGGGCCTGGGAGGTGGACCCTACTGGCTGGCATGGGGGCTCCAGGGCCTTGTGTGGGGCCACCCTCTGGCTACAGGTGGGAGGGGCTGTGTCAGGGCTGACATAGATATCGTTCAACCTGTGCGGACTCCTCCTGTCTGAGAGGTCGTAGTCTTCCAGTCCTGAGATTCTAGACTTAGAACTTTTTGCCAGCTGGGTGAAGGGCACACACAGTTCCTCTCTGTGCTGTTTTTTGTTGTTTTTTATTTTAGTAACTTCTTGTGAGCCTACCATTATTTTAAAATGAAAAATAAAGAAAAAACCTTTTTATTCATCGGATTTTCTAGTTTCTCTACAATGAATTTGTGTTACTGTGTAATTCTTTTAAAAATTAAGAGTGAGAAGGAAATCAAACCAGAATTCAGTGACTGGGCAGAATCATAGTGGCCTCCTCACTGGTTGAGGAGGATAAATGAGTTAGCTTTGGAAAAGGCTTAGGACGGGGCCTGACACAGACTAAGTGCTGTAGAAGGTTTCTGTTTTTTAAAACAATGAATGAAACTAACAAAATTAACATTAAGTAACAAGTGGCTGTGCCTTCCAGTGTTAAGGAGAAACCTGTCGCCACCTCTGCTTCCACCTGATCTTGTTCTTGGGGCCCCAGGGACGACACGTATTGTCCGAAGGTTCTGGAAGACCAGGGAGTAGAACCAGGAGTGTGGGCTGAGTGGCGCTGGGCTTTCGTGGTTGGTGCCTTCCACCAGTGGTGTGACCGGGCTCTGGGACCTGGGACCACTTCTGTGTCCAGGGCAGTGCTAAGCTGGGCACGGTCATCCTGTGCCCTGTGGGGCCTGGTTCACACTCCCCAGCTGCACTCTCTCCTGGCTGGGATGGTCTTTCTGTCCATGTTGGTGCCTCAGTGCAGCCCTGGCTGGTGGTTCTCTGAGGCCTGGGAGCCATTCAGACCCTTTTGATGCCTGCAAGTCTCTGCTGCCGTCCAGCGAGGGCCAGTGGCACAGTGGACTCACACAGACAGACAGATTCACGTCTTAACTCAGCAGATGGCCACTGTCACTCCTGCACTGGGGGCGGTCCTTTAGGGGTGTCAAAGCTTTCACAGCCTCCAGGATGTGTAGAGGGCAGAAAAGCCTGGAAGCCCCAGCCTTGAGGACAGAGTCCACCCCTGTGCAGACAGCCAGTGATAACCTCAACCCGGTCTCCAGGCAGAGGTGGCCTGTAATGCACCTGGCTCCCTTCTGCTCCAGCCTCCTGCCCATCTTGACACCTCCTGCTGCTGCCCCAAAGCCTGACTCGGCCCAGGGCCCCTCCTGTGTCCCCTGTGAGGTGGAGTCTGAATGCAGAGTCCAGGCCCTGGGGAGGCTCCCTTGCTCCCGCCTGTGCGGCAGATCCTGAAACTGAGACCCAGACCCTGAGACGGTTCCAGAACCCTGGACTGAACCTCACTGGCCCATCCAGCCTGTGCTCTCCTCTCCCCAAGACCTTAAGGCTGGCTCCGTGGAGCCTGGAGCAGACCAAGCCACAGTGTGGGTGTCTGGAGGCTCACGTGTCCATTGGACGCGTTGTATCTCTGGGGAGCTGAGCCCCAGCCTTGGGGACACCCGGACAGGATCCAGCAAATTCCTCATCCTACTGGGGTGGCACCCATTGGCCAGCTAGACCCAACTGGACCCAGGGCCAGAGGGGCGCAGGCGTGTCCTGTCTACGGTCCAGGACGCAGGAAGCAGGGACTTAACCCCTCACCCCCACGGCCCTCTCCTGTCCCTACCAACCACCACCGGGAGCCCGCCAGGCCCCCAGCCAGGAGATCTTGACTTTATAGGTGTGTGGGGTGTCAGAGGATCCCACTGCACAGCAAATGGCATTTCCCAAGAAGAATTCCCATGAGCTGCCCCTCTTCCCCGCAGTGTGGGCTTCCAGGACCTGGCCCGAGAGCACCCACCAGCTTCCTGCCTGCTCTGCACTCCACACCTTCCTCCTCTCATGTGTAGAGTGAACTGGTGCTTTCCTGATTCTTCCAAACTGTACTTTCCA
Organism: Pongo pygmaeus; assembly: GCF_028885625.2. NCBI lineage: Eukaryota > Metazoa > Chordata > Mammalia > Primates > Hominidae > Pongo > Pongo pygmaeus. The sequence continues at coordinate 141,394,113 of NC_072384.2, read as the reverse complement.
GTACAGTAAACAACAGAGCAACATGGGTCCTTACACATAAAACCGTGCTCTTATCCTACTTTTGGGGACAAAGTCCTAGCTGGAATTACTGTGTGGGAGTTTATATAAATTCATATGTGCATCTTACGTGTGTGTGTGCGTGGCACGTGTGTGCACATGCGTGCGCACACACAGACACACACACACGGCTTCTGAACATAAAGCCCATCATCCTCTCACTGCATGTCTGAGTCTCTTTAGTCTTCCCCATTTGACAGGTGGTAAGTGGCACCTTATCATTTTTCAATTTTATTTATTAGTGTTGCTAAATTATTTTCATGTGTTTTATATATATATATGTATGTGTATATATATATGTATGTATATATATATATATGTATGTGTATATATATATATATATATTTTTTTTTTTTTTCTGAGATGGAATCTCACTCTGCCGCCCAGGCTGGAGTGTAGTGGTGCAATCTCAGCTCACTGCAACCGCCGCCTCCAGGGTTTAAGTGATTCTCCTGCCTCAGCTTCCCGAGTAGCTGGGATTACAGGTGCCTGCCCCCACACCTGGCTATTTTTTGGATTTTTAGTAGAGACAGAGTTTCACCGTGTTGGCCAGGATGGTCTTGAACTCTTGACCTCAAGTGATCCACCCACCTTGGCCTCCCAAAGTGCTGGGATTACAGGCGTGAGCTGCCGCGCCCAGCCAGATTATTTTTATTTCTTTTGTGACTTGCCTATTATGTCTCTGGCAAAATTTTCCTCTTAATTGGCAGTCAATTACACATATATCAGATAGCTCATTCCTTTGTCGTATGTTTTAATTTTCTAACTTTGTAATTTGTCTTTCTGTTTTGATAATATTTTACTTTGCCTTATAAAATTATGTTTAATATCTTTTAAAGTCAAATGTAGTTTATTTTTCAAAATTTCTAATCTTGGGCATTGTGCAGAAAAGAATTAGCCCAACAGGCTTGCGCCTGCTATTCTTTAAACATCTGCTGCGAGGTGGAGCCTCACACGGCTTCTGGGAACTTGGCACTTGAACTGTTCCCTGGATGACAATGAGGGTTCACTGTGCCCAGACTGTACAAATACTATAGCCCTCAATGCACTTTCCTTCTAAGTCTGGAGTTTGGTGTGTTCCAGGCAGGGCATGGCCAGCTTCCAGTCAACGCCACAGGCACTGAGTCCCTACTGAGCTCCCCAATGGGGAGCCCTTAATATGGACGGCCTTGCAGCATTGCTGGGAATGAAACATGTCCTGTGTTACTCTGTGGGGAGAGAGGCCTTGGAAGCACGAGCCCGGTTTCCTTCACACCACGCCCCATGCCTTTTCCACCCCATGCTTTTTCCGTTCACAGATGTGGTTTCAGAGCCTTTTGCAGTAACCAGTCTCAGCCATGGCACCACTGTATGCTAGATCCTGTGCATCCTTCTAGAAAGTCTCTGAACCAGGGATGACCTTGAGGACTTCATGATACAAGAACACACTTTGAAACTCCTTTCCCATTCATTTCCCTTATCTCTAATAGTGATTTCATTTATGTCATCAAATAATTAACCTATCTCACATGATATGACCATGTAGAGTTTACTCTGGGAAGGAAGAGGTCACTTCATATCAAGAAATCTATTAATAAAATCCATCATATCAATAGAGCTAAGGAAAAATAGTTATGACCACAGATGCAGAAAAGCTAGGAACAGAGCAGAATGGCATGCTAGCATCACCACTATTCAATGGCATTTTGGAATTACTAGCTAATTTCTTTACACAAGAGAAAGTAATCAGAGGGATAAAAACAGAGAAGGAAATGTAAAAATTATCTCTTTTGCAGATGATAGAATTATATATCCGGAAATCCCAAAAGAATCCGTGGGAAAACCACAAATAGCCTGAATTTGAATTTGAAGGGTCAATATGAAGATATGATAGATTTCATTTTTCTTTAAAAAATATACATTTCCTAGCTCCATCTATTGAAAAGGCCTAGAAACAACAACCAGCTCCTTAACAGTGACACATTCCTAGAACCAAGATTGTATCGTCTAAATAGAACTTCTCTCTAATACTGGGAGAAATCGCTAGTTCCAGAGCGGGGATGAGAATTGCACAAGATTACCATGAAAATCTTTTCAACAAAAACATTATCACACTTTAAGGATTTTGCCGATAGGCCCCAGAGTCATTGTCAGACTTCAAGGGTTGTGTCAAAAGGACCCAGGATCCAACTTAGAGGCTCCCACTGGCCTAAGATGGGACACTTTGAACATCAGTAAGGCTAATAAATGTGATGACTGGAACACGTGATATGTTTTGGCCCTGTGTGCCCATCCAGATCTCATCTTGTAGCTCCCATGATTCCCACGTGTCGTGGGAGGGACCCAGTGGGAGATGATTGAATAATGGGGGCAGGTCTTTCCTGCGCTGTTCTCATGATAGTGAATGGGTCTCATGAGATCTGATGGTTTTAAAACACGGGAGTTGCCCTACACAACCTCTCTTTTTGCCTGCTGCCATCCATGTAAGATGTGACTAGCTCCTCCTTGCCTTCCGCCATGATTGTGAGGCCTCCCCAGCCATGTGGAGCTGTAAGTCCAATAAAATTCTTTCTTTTGTAAATTGGTCAGTCACGGGTATGTCTTTATCAGCAACATGAAAACAAACTAATACAACATGTAATATGATTACATCTATTGGTTTATAATGACAATTAAAAATAGTAAAAAAAAAAAAATAGCTCAAAATAGCTCACTGGTAACCATCAGAGGATGCAACTCATTTTGGAAACAAGTAAATCAGGAAAAAGAAACAAGCATTATCCTGTCTTCCCTTAGAAACTGTACCTAAGCATGGCCAGGTAGCCGAGGAGCAGAGATTTGTCTTTGCAGAAGTATTTTTCCTATAAAGGAAGAGAGAAGGTCATCCTAAAACCCCATGGCTGTGTAATCCCCAACACATGAGCAAATGAATGAATGAATGCGGCTAGGCAGTGACATCACCAAAGACACAGCAGGGTAAAATCTACCTCTGGATGGAACGGCACAAACCCACCTGAGGGGTGGTTTACAAAAACCTGGCGCTGAAGCTGATCAAGTGTCCAGATCCGGCTGTAAGAAACACCAGGGTGACAGGCTATGCCGACAGACACTGTGGGATGCCTGCATCGAAACCCAGACGTGGGAGACTTCCCTCACAGACGACCTCTGCTCTTCAACAGATAAATTACGAGATGAGAAGGTGAGGGAAATAGGTTAAAAGAAATTTAAGAGACCTCATGTGGATCCTAAATTTTTAAAAAGTTAGCAACGTTAGGTGAGTGCCTTTGGTGCGTAAAGAGCTTGAAAGTCAAGAAGCTCATCCTTACAGCAAGAAAAGCTGACAAACCTGAAAATCAGTGTTTTCTTTCACCAATCAAAGCTTTGAGCTTACAGGGCACACTGCCACCCCAAACTCTGAAGAGACAGCACAGAGTCTCAGTGGAGACTGGCGCCCTGGAACAGAAGCTGCTGGAACCGCTGCTGGCAGGAGGCCCTAGATGGCAGTTCTAGCGAATTGCTGGAGGCTGTGTGTGGACCAGCTGGAGAGAGAAAGGGTCCTGCACCGCAGGCTGGGGGGACGCTCATGTGCTCATGGGTTTTACTACCCTAACCCCCACCAAATTCTCAGAGAGAAAAATCCCCTCATGTTCCCATGGGGGGAGGGGCAGAGTAATCATCTCGAAGCATGCCGAGAACTGCCTCCACAGCAAAGGACTCTGGGGTGGAGGTGAGAAGGAAAAACGAGAAAGAGATGGGAATTTCCCCAGCTTGATGAAGAACAGCTACAAAATCCCGCAGCTGGCATCACACTTAACGCCCGAAACTGGCAGGTCCCCCGCTTAGACTGAGGGAGGGCGATGGTGTTCCCTCTCAGCACTCCTTTCCGCATCCCACTGGAAATTCTAAGTGCAACCAGACAAGGAAAGGGAATAAGAGGTATACAGGCTGGGAAGGAAAAAATGGAAGTATCTTTCTTTGCAGACAATAGAGTTTTCTGTGTAAAAAATGCCAAAGAATTGACAAAAAAAGAAAAAAAAAAACTCCTGGAACTAGGAAGTGAGTACACGAAGGCCACAAGATACAAATTAATACACAAAAGTTAAATAATTTATAATTATTGTGTATTGCTTTCCTATAAACCAGCAATAAATCATTGAAATGTTAAATAAAAATGCCATTTATAATATCATTAAAAAAGAAACAGAAATAAGTAGGTATAAATCAAACAAAATATGTAGAGGATCTGTATGTAGAAAACTACAGCATTTCTGAAAAGAATCAAAGAACATCTAAAGGAATGGAGAGACATTCTGTGCTTATGGATTGGAAGATTCAGTGTTGTTAAGATGTCAGTTTTTCCTAGTTGGTGCTATAGATTCAATGCATTCCCAATCAAAATCCCAGCAGCTAATCAGATATTGACAAACTGATTCTAAAGTTTATATGGAGAGGGGAAAGACATAGAATAGCCAACATTTGAGAAATAAAAATAATGTTTTAAGGCCCCCAACTGACTGAACAGATCTCTTCTTGGCCAAGGGGACCCAAGAGAAACCTTGAAAGCTGAGTTCCCGGCCACGATGGGACAGGAGGCCAGACACACCTTGTTATACCCCCTTCCTCATCAACTGCCACTGGACGTTCTTTCCTAATTGGTGAGCAGAAACCAGCCCTTTTGAAAGACTTGCCAGACCCCTGATCCCTTTTTCTTGTTTCAATACAACAACCAACTAGCATCTCTTCCCAGTAAGAGACCACAGACCATGGACTGGTCTGGCCGTGTGTCCTCTGTGTCACCTCTTGACATATAGGGGCCTACATTTTCTTTTTTTCTTTTTTTTTTGAGATAGAGTTTTGCTCTTATTGCCTAGGCTGCAGTGCAACGGCGTGATCTCGGCTCACCGCAACCTCCGCCTCCTGGGTTCAAGTGATTCTCCTGCCTCAGCCTCCCAAGTAGCTGGGATTACAGGCATGTGCCACCACACTCGGCTAATTTTTGCATTTTTAGTAGAGATGGGGTTTCATCATGTTGGCCAGGCTGGTCTCGAATTCCTGACCTCAGGTGATCCACCCACCTCAGCCTCCCAAAGTGCTGGGATTACTGGCGCGAGCCACCACTCCTGGCTGGGGCCTACTATTAATGAACTGAAATGAAAGTCTCCGCCCCACAGGGAACATGCATGTAGCAGGCATGTGTGCTTACTATGTGTGCGTGTGCTCCCTGCTTCATGAATATTCATAGCTCCTCCTAAAATGTTTAATATGTGTATGTAGACAACCTGTTCAGCATAGATTCCTCTCCCACTTCCCACTGTTAAAGTGCCTTTTTCCAGTTTCTGCCAGAGGCTATGCTTCCCAGCCTGCAATGGCCGGGATGCAGGCTGCAACCCTTTGTAAGAAATGAAGCTCTCCTCTCAAAGTCAAGAACCCTGTGATCCGTCAGCTGGCGCACAATACTGAGGAACAAAGTTGGAGGACTCACATGACCTGTCTTCCTGGCTTTCTGTAAGGCTTACATAGTCAGGATCATACAGGATTCCCAAGACTGGTCATATCGGTGCACAAAACAGAGTAATAGAGAGCCCAGAGGAGACCCACACCAATAGCGCCAACTGGTCCAAAGGAGCAAACGCAAGTGAGTGGAGACGGGGAGTCTTTCCAGCAGAGGGTGCTCCAACAAACGGATGCCCACATGCAGAAGCAGGCACACACAAAGAATCAGAAGGATGTGGTCACAGACCTCCCGCCTTCTACAGAAGTTCAGCCAAAAGGAATCCCAGACCTAAACGTAAAATGCAAAACTACAAAACCATTAGAAGAAAACACTGGAAAAAATCTGGGTGATCTTCGGTAAGGCTCTGAATTATTTAGATAAAACACCAAAAGCATGATCCATAAAAGAGAAAATCAGTAAGATGGACTGTATAAAATTTAAAATGGTTTGCTCTGCAAAGGGAATGTAAGGAAAGCCAGAGACGTGGAGGAAAATCTTTGCAAAATACACACTGGACAAAGGACTGGCATCCAAATATAGGAAGAATGCTTAAAATTCAGCAACAAGAAAACAAAGAGCTCAATTAAAAAGGAGGTAAAAAATCTAAACAAACCTCATCAAAGAAAATACACAGATAGCAGAAAGCACAGGAAAGATGCTCTGCACTGCATGTTGTGAGGGAGCTGCAGACTGAAGCTGCGGTGAGAAGCCTCTGCACACCCACGGGAATGTGGGGCACCCACCCGACTGACAACGCGGAGGCCTGGGAGCAGCAGAAGCCCCGTGCCTGCGTCCGGTGGGAGCGCCGCATGGCAGAGCCGCCTGGGGGCAGCTCGGTGTTTCTCACAGAAGTCGCCACAGCCCCACACAGACCCCAGTGTCACAGTCCTTGGCGGACCCAGCTGATGGGAAAACTCCCCAGAAACAGGGTGTAGGTGGTGAGGATCTAAAGAGGAGGAATCAGGGGAGCTGGGCTGGGGAGGGGCCTGTTTTGGGGGCACTCCCTCATGCACAGAGAGTTCTGGGGGGTGTCAGGGAGAGAGGGGTGAGTTAGAGGGCTGCGGTTGGGGCACAGTGGGAGGGAGTGGGGAGAGGTGAAGGGTGAGGGTGGGAGGGTTGGGAGAGGGGGTCAGAGAGGCATAGTCAAGGGCTTGTGGAGGGAGGTGGGGTGGGGTCTGGCCGAACCTCACAGAAGGGCCCCCACTAGCCACACCCTCCATGGTGGGATGACTCTGCTCTCTGGCTGGACAGGACCTGCTGGAGCAGCCTGAGTGGCCTCAGCGGTCACTGAGCAAACCTCAGACACCCAGGGAGCTGCAGCATGGGCACCCAGATGAGCACAGGCCAGCCCCTGCTGCCCACCCACTGCACTGGACAGACTGCTGGAGGCCTGGAGCCAAGTCATGGAAGGAACAGGGAAGATGGTGTCCTGAGGACCAAGGACAGGCAGGAAACAGCCCCTCCTAGAACCCTCAGCACCGGCTGACTTGACTGCTGAGTGACCCGGAGCAAGACCCTCTGCGTCTCAGAGCCTCACTTCCTGCCTCACAATGGTCAGGTGAGACCCATCCCAGGGAGCTGAGGGTGGGGTGGGGCAGAGAAAGCTGAGGTGCTGTATCTGGGGGCTTCAGCAGAGGGCAGGCCCCATCCCTGGCCCCTGAGCCCAGCCTCCTCCTCCAAGCAGGCTCCCCTCCTCCCTCAGCTGTTGCCTGGAGACCAGGATGCCCCGTGTATCCACCCCCAGCAGGTGCCAAACAGGGTCCCCATCCTGCAGCCCACCCTGGTGGGGATCCCCCAGGAGGAGCACGGCCTTCCCCAGGGCCTCTCTCAGGGCCACCTGTGCCTTATGGGCTCCCAGCCCAGGAAAGCAAGGCCACAAGCCAATATTTGCCCAGGCAGGCACGCGCCTGACCCCTCTGCCTGCTTTTCCACCCCAAAGTCTGTGCTGCTGATCTCCCGAGCTGGGGGAGCCTGCGGGTGTTCCATATGAATCATGGGCACTCAGCCCTCCTGGAGGCCAGCCCGGGTCTAGGAAGCACTGCTCTCCAAATCTCTCTCTCCCTCATGCACATTTCCACCATTTGAGAGTCACTCCTTTAGCTAGATCACAGTGTCTCCAAAAGCTGTAAAGAAGGTTACACTTAAAGACACCAACACAGGGCAGGTGTGGGCCCTGATAAGAGGGACAGTCTGCCCAGGTGAGGCAGATATGAGGCTCGGTAGCCAGGCTGGGTCCAACCCCTCTGAGGGGGCAACTTCCCACCAACCTGCCCGGCTGAGGCAGCAGCTGAGTGGCCTCACTGGTGACATCCCCCGGAACGCAGGTCATTTCAGCCATGAGAAGTGGACACTCAGAGATGTACTGAGGTCCCCTGGCAGTCACCCTGCAGACCCTGTCTGAAAGCCTGGACGTCAGCCACTGGGTTTCGGGGAGCCGAGGAGGGTCTTGAGGAAAAGGGGCATAGTGAGATTTCGGTGTGACTTAGATGGGGCTGGACAAGAGGGGCAAGACTGGAGGGGTGACCAATTAGGAGGGAATGCGGGAACGTGGGAGACAGGGAGGCGGCCTGGGCTTGGGCCGCCAGAGGGAACGAGGTCAGGGAGGACCCCAGGGGTGGTGAGATTTCAGGGGAGGGCAGGGGTGAGTGTGACCCCCACGTGTCTGGCCTGGCTGCCTGGGTGGCAGTCCTGAGCCTGAGGACATAAGACAGACTTGGTCTCATGGTGACTGGGGTGGGGACATGGGGACTCCGAGTTCAGTTGGGACCTGCAGAGTTTAGGGCTTCTGCAGAGCACCCCCGGCCATGGCAAGGAGGCAGTGGGGTGGTGACCATGGAGATGGGGGGAGTGCATTGTGGCGGTGACGATGGTGATGGGGGAGTGCAGTGGGGAGGTGACCATGGAGATGGGGGGAGTGCATTGGGGTGGTGACGATGGTGATGGGGGAGTGCAGTGGGGAGGTGACCATGGAGATGGGGGGAGTGCATTGGGGTGGTGACGATGGTGATGGGGGAGTGCAGTGGGGAGGTGACCATGGAGATGGGGGGAGTGCATTGTGGCGGTGACAATGGTGAGGGGGGAGTGCAGTGGGGAGGTGACCATGGAGTTGGGGGGAGTGCATTGTGGCGGTGACAATGGTGAGGGGGGAGGTAACCCTGGTGGTGGTGGGGGGGAGTGCATTGTGGCGGTGACAATGGTGATGGGGGAGTGCAGTGGGGGGTGACCATGGAGTTGGGGGGAGTGCATTGTGGCGGTGACAATGGTGAGGGGGGAGTGCAGTGGGGAGGTGACCATGGAGATGGGGGGAGTGCATTGCGGCGGTGACGATGGTGATGGGGGAGTGCAGTGGGGGGTGACCATGGAGTTGGGGGGAGTGCATTGTGGCGGTGACAATGGTGAGGGGGGAGTGCAGTGGGGAGGTGACCATGGAGTTGGGGGGAGTGCATTGTGGCGGTGACAATGGTGAGGGGGGAGGTAACCCTGGTGGTGGTGGGGGGAGTGCATTGTGGCGGTGACGATGGTGATGGGGGAGTGCAGTGGGGAGGCGGCCATGGAGATGGGGGGAGTGCAGTGTGGAGGTGACCACAGTGACCGGGAGAGCAGTGAGGTGGTGACTATGGTGGCAGGTAGGAGTGCCACGGGGTTGGGTGAGAACACTTTGTTGGAGGTCAGAGGGGTGTGAGGAGGGAGGTCCTAGGGAGGGAGAGGAAGGGTCTCCTGAGTAGCTGAGGAGACTCCATGAGAGGGTAGGGGGCTGGGAGCAAGAGGCCAGGCAGGGCATGGCCATTGCGGCAGATCCTGACCCACGGCCAATGTGGAGAGGAAGCGGCCTCTCGTGCCTACAGAGGGGAATGGCTGGCACCCTGGACATGGCCAGCTTTGGTCCCCATTCCCCAGACCCTGGGACCCTGCAGCCCTCTCTGATGATTTAACTGCCCTCGCGAAGATGCCACTGGAGGCGACCTCCACAGCCTACTCAGGTCCCTCAGAGGCAAAGCCCGGTGGATCCCGTCCCATTGCAGAGGGGGCTGGGGGGCTGGGTGGAGGGTACTTACTCCCAGTTGCTTGCCTGGAGCCCTTGGAGCGTCCCCAGGGCCAGCCGCCCTCGTGGGCACACAGGCCCTTCCCCACCCAGGTGTGGCGCATCCTGCCCCGAGACACCGCCTTCACCACCCTGCGGGACCCGGCCCGCGTCCTGGAGTCCGCCTTCTCCTGGTACAAGATGGCCTCGCCAGAGAGCCTAAGCCCGGAGCATGCGCCACTTCCAGGGCCACACCCGGGCCTTCTATGACCCCCGACGGCCAGACGGCCACTATGGCCTCAACTTCATAGCCTTCGACCTGGGCTTCAACCACAACGCGACGCCGCCTGGCCCCGAGGGTGCAAGCGGTGGCCACGCGCTTCGATCTGGGGCTGATTGCCCAGCACCTGGACGAGTCCCTGGGGCTGCTGCGCCGCGCTGTGCTGGGACCTGGATGACCTGGTGGCCTTCCCCGTCCAGTGGCGCGCGGCCTTCGCCCAGGAGCCGCTGGAGCCGCACGTGGAGCGCAGGGCGCGCGCCTAGAACGCGCTGGACTTGGCGCTCTGTGCGCAATTGAACCGCACGCTGTGGGCGCGGCTGGGGGCCTGCGGTGTGCCGCCGGAGGTGGCGGCGCTGCGGGCACCGTAGGCGCGCACCTGCCTCCTCCATGGCGAGGCCTGGGGGCCGGGCGCGGAGCTTGACACGCAGCTGGCACCGCAGCAGCACGGCCTGGCGCCCATCCTGGGCTACCAGCTGCGGCCAGACATGGACCAGGCCACCCGCCGCCACTGCCAGGACCTGGCCTCCCCGGAGCTGCAGTTCGCCAGGCGTCTGTACCTGCGCCTGTTCCCGGAGCGGGTGTGGGATCTCGGACGCCCTTGGGGAGCAGAGCCCCTGGCCAGGCGGCGTCGCGCAGCAGGCCCAGGCGGAAGGGAAAATGTGGGCCGTGTTCAGAGGCGGGCGGGGGTCCGTAGGGCCCTGGAGCAGAAGGGCGCGCCCTCAGCCTCTGTTACATGGGACCCCACAGGGCGGGCGACAGTGGCCAGGAGCCACAGCTGAAACTGCTCTGTCCCGGCTCCCTTTCCTGCGCATCCTTCAGTAGTTACGGGAAACCTGTTTTTAGCAACTTGCTTTTCTTTTCATCTACTTGAAACGCACGTAGGTCGCCCGTGGCAGATACAGGATTCCAAGTCATTTTGGCAGTTTTTATTGTGGAAAAGGCTCTTTCTGCTGAGGGAACGTTCCGGAGCTGCTGGGAGTGTCTCATAGGCTGTGGCGACCCGGGAAGCTGCTCTGCTGAGCCACCCGGAGTCGCAGATTTTAGCACATCTAGAGCAGATGAGCGGCTAGTCCCAAAAATGTTCGCGCTTCAGACAGATCACTTCTGCATAAGTTTGAGTGTGCTTTTAGATGCAAATCTATCGTGATTATGTTTCCGCTGACGTTTCCGGTACTTGTGGAGCTCACAGCAGAGACTGAAGGTGAATTCACAATTACACGCAACTTACAACATCTGTTTGTGAATTCGATCAGTGTATCTTCAACTGTAAGAAAAATTAATTTCAAAACTTCTGCATTAATACCTGGATATTCCAACATCTTATATGAAAATTGTGCTCATTTCTGTCCAATGCAGTGGCCTTTGCTTCAGGGTTTGTGGATTTTGTTGAGAATTTCGAGATTGTCAGAAAGAGATTCTAAGCTGGAGTAATTCTAACAGCTTCCTGGTTAGGTTACTGGGATAAAGCTGTGTCTGCTCCTCCCATGCTCAGTTACTGATAAGTTACTGCCTGAGCACCGGGACCTCCACTCCTGGAAGGATCTGTGCAGAGGCTGCAGGCACTCGTGGGGAAACAGACACACCTCCGGCACCCAGGGGCCTCGTGCTGCCACCGGGGAAGGATCCCCTCTCCTTCCTGGGGCCCCACCCCCTGCTGCTGCTTCTGCTGCCATGTGACACCCAGGCACGGCCAGGCCCCCACACAGAACGTCTGTGAGGGGAGCTGGTTGGCCCCACTCCATCGGCTCCCCTGTGTGCTCAGCAGCCCTTTGCCTGGCAGGATCTGGCAGCCCCAACGGGGCCTCTGGATGCCACACAGGACTGGCTCTCAGGCCTGTCTCATGGGATTGCTGTCTCCACTCCACGGCAGGGAAGAGGAGCCTGGGGCTCCAGAAAGAGCCAGCTCTCTGCCTGGGTGGGAGGGGGGCTTTCTGGCAGAGAGGAGGGTGTGTGTGTGAAGGGGCAGCTTCGGGGAGGAGGGTGTGTGTGTGAAGGAGCAGCCTCAGAGAGGAGGGTGTGTGTGTGAAGGGGCAGCTTCAGGGAAGAGGGTGTGTGTGTGAAGGGGCAGCTTCGGGGAGGAGGGCGTGTGTGTGAAGGGGCAGCTTTGGGGAGGAGGGTGTGTGTGTGAAGGGGCAGCTTTGGGGAGGAGGGTGTGTGTGTGAAGGGGCAGCTTCGGGGAGGAGGGTGTGTGTGTGAAGGAGCAGCCTCAGAGAGGAGGGTGTGTGTGTGAAGGGGCAGCCTCCGGGAGGGGAGAGGATTCTTCTTTCTCTCCCTCCACCAAACGCTCATCCAGGAAAACGTGGCCTCACCAGCATCCCCAGGGAGAAGCCCACTCACCATGAGACGGGAATAATACAGGGTGGTTGGAGGGGAGTGGAAGTTCCAGGCAGCCCCTTCTCATCTCTAGCAAAAGGAAGCCCTGCAGAAGCGAGGGGCTGACAGGACCCAAAACACCGGGGTGTGGCCGCGCTGGCTGAGACCGCCTGGACCCCACGGGGCTCTGGCTGTGCCCCGGTGTCTCCTGCGACCTCACGATGCGCTCATTAGCACACTCATCACACCCCCACCAGCGCATGATAGCTCCAGAACACCCAGATTTGGTGTAAAACATGGGCGGCCCTGCAACTCTGAGACATCTCCACGTTTTCCGGGAATCCTGTGGATTCCTCCAGCCCCAGCGCCCTGCCTGGGACGGGACTCTAGAGGGCGCCACACTCCCTTTCTCCAGTGGGAGCTTTGGGCTTCGCAGGAAATCTCTGGTCTTTCACTATTTGCCAACTCGCCCCTGAATTCCTTCTCGCAATGATGTCAAGAGCCTGGACGCTGGCCGGGGTGGAGGTCTCACTGGGGGTTGGGGTGTCCCGTAGCCCCCCGCATCGAGGACATCTCCCTGCTTCCTCCTCTCGTCCTTCCCCCGTAGCAGAGCAGCTGGGCCCAGGGCTGCTGCCCACCAGAGGACGGGGTGCAGCCTGTGGCAGGAGCACCGGCCACCTCACTCACTCCCTCTGGGTGGGGCAGCAGGACGCATAGCAGAGGGCCCTTGTCTCCTTTGGGTGGAAGTTTCCAGACCGGCTCTGTTCTTCGGGAAGGAAATGGCTGGAGGTGCCATGCCTCCAGGTCCCAGTTCTGCCACCAAGGTCCCAGTGATTGACCTGGCTTTGGGCGACGAGAGGGCCATGGTCCTGAGGGTCGTGAACTCAGGGCCCGTGGGACTGGGTGCCCTGTGCCTAGTTCACAAGCCTACAGCCTCAGGCTCCAGCGCCATCCTCAGCATCCCAGCAGGTCTCAGGCCTCCCTGGCTGTGGGCTCCTTCCCGGGCATGTCCACGGCTGCAGCATCATCTTTGCAGACTGATACCTGGCGGACTCCCTGGGCTCTTCCCTGTCATCCTGCCCTTTCCTCTCCTGCTTCTTCTGTAACAAGAGGCAGGAAGGAGCCCGCGGGAGATGGGGAGACTCAGACCAGCCTCACCGTGTTGCCGCACACCCTTGCCTGCCCATCCAGAAGCCTCTCTCGGGCCCAGGGGGACACATAGATCTTAGAAATGGTTTATTGACAAATGGCTTCTGGGGAGAGGGGCCAGGATTCCCTCTTAGCTCCAGAGGGTTCCAGGGTCCAGCTACAAGCAGGGCCCTTGCACGGGGCTCACACAGAGCAAGGCCACTCAGCTGGAATGTGGCCCTTCAACATGGCTGCGCCCAGGCTCCCGGCCACTGGACCCCTTTGCAGGGGTCTGGGTGTCCCCCGAGGCCGGGGCCAGCTTCCCTCGGGGTTCTCAGTACTTGTTCTTCTGGCTGTAGAACAGGTTCCTCTGGAAAAGGCGGGGAAGGCGGCCCTGGTGCAGCAGCACAGCCAGGACCATCCCTGCAAGAGAAGGCAGGTCCCAGGCGGGCCGCGGGGCTCCTGGGCCCAAACACAGACAGGACACCCACTCCCAGGCCTGTGCCAGGACAGAGGAGCCAGGCAGCCTGGCCAGGAGCCCCAAGAACCCTGAGGCCCAGACCCTGCCTGGTCCTGGTCTTCCCTCCCTGGTCATGCCCCTCCCTCTGGGTATGCCAGCCATGGGGACGGGGGCAAGCCGGTGGGGTTCCTTGTACTCCTGGACCACCCTCTGGGATGAGTGACTGGAATTCCCCTCCCCCCACATTGTCCTGAGCCACCCCCAGAGCTTCTGTGGCCATTTTCCTCCGGGACCTGATGTGGTGTCCCAGGGTGGCTGTTTGCAGGGCTGTGGCCTGGCGTAGATGTGGGGGATGTGAGTGGACAAGAAAGATATGGGTGCCCCTGGGTGGGAGGCTGGGCCTGGCTGAATCCTCATGCAAACGTTCTCCCAGAACTCCAGGAGCAGAGACTCCTAAATCCCTGCCTGCCTTCCAGGTCATTGGGAAGGGCAGGTGTTCCGGGCAGAAGGGGAGAGTGGATCCTCTTCAAGTTTGATCTCAGTCCTCTAAGGATTTAACCCACAGGGTCTTAGCTCCACTAGGGCTGGCCTGAGCGGGACCTGCCTGTCAGCACCTGCAGCTGCTGTGGCTCCTGACAGTGGCCCCTGTGCCTACAGCTTGCCTACAGTTGCCCCTCACTGGGCCCTCCAGGCCCACGCTGGTCCTATCTCTGCTCCCAGGAGGGCAGGCACAGGGAGGCAGGATGACCTGCTCAGGGGTGCAGCCAGCAGGTGCCGGTGGCTGCTCACACCCAGGGAGCCAGCCCCATGTCCACACCTGGCTACGGGCCTCCTGCCTACAGCCTCGGAACTCCCCAGGGCTCATGCTGACCCTGAACTTGTGGATAAAGGAGGTTAATGGAGGGACACAAGCCTGTTTTTCCGGTTCCTGAAGCTGCTGTAAGATGACAGGAAAGGGATGCTGTCAGAGGTGTCAAGCATCCAGATGGATGAGACGGGAAGAGACGCAGGAGCACAGCGTGGGGCTGACAAGCATGTGGACGACCAAACCCTGATGACATGGAGGGGCCGGATCGCCCCTCCACAGGGACGAAAGCAAGGAAACAACCCACTTCTTCCGCAGATGCCCCATGCTTTCAGAAGCTGGCGCCTGGGTCCCTGTGGGATGGGGTAGCCCTGGGACTCACCTAGGAGGAGGGATGGCAATTCCGCATGGGAAGCTCCAGAGCCCCAAACCCCAAAATAGAGAAACAGCCGGTGCCTCCCTCCCTGGCCCTGGCAGGAGACAGGTTCCTCTCTAGAGGGGGCATTTGGACTTGGGCATCAGGCCCGCCCAAGCCCGGAGTCCCGCCAGAAACAGGGATCCCAGCCTCTTCCTACTTGGCCCCTAGAAGCCGCAAATGCCCTTTGCGCTTCTCCATAGAGGCAGTTCTACAGTGAGAGGTTGCAGCAGAGTGAAGAGCATTTCCCCAGCGACATGTCCTTCCCAGAACACAGGATGTGCCCTTGTTAGAAATACGGCCTGGGACATAAAATTAGTTAAATTACGGTGATGTCATACTTGAGTAGAGTGAACCTCAAATTCAATGACACAGAGGAGGCGGCCAGGGGAGCCGGCAGACATGGGAGTGGTGCGTCTCCAAGCCCGGGGACACCAGGGGTGCCAGAGGCCCCCAGAGCCCAGAAGAGGCAGGAGGCTCCTCCCCAGCAACCTCCAAGGAGAGCTGACCCTGTCAATGCTGCCAGCTCAGGCTCCAGCCTCCAGACCTGGCTGAGCATACAACCCTGTCACGTGAAGCCTCTTCGTTTGCGTCCTTTGCCTTGTAGCCCATGAAGCCACCACAGGCCATGGCGTGGGGCCTGAGAAACTCAGGACGAAACTGATCTCCCACCCGGAACCCTGCCCAGGCATCACAGATACTCAAGTGCAGGTCAGAACCAGGACACTGTATTTCAGACACAGGAGGTCTGAAGTGTACCTGCCAGGTCCCTGTTGTCAGGAAGCTACTGTGAGACAGGCACCAGCAAAAAGAAGGAATCAACCAAAACAGGAGGCGATGAGGAACGCAGGAAACAGAAATGCAACCAGGATCAGTGAAGGGCAGGCTCCATACCAGAGATGGACGCCTGCGGATAACCCCGAGTTGCGGATCCTCGGGGGAGACGCTGCCCACACAGAGCACTGGTGCTGAATTAAGGAAAGCATCCAGAAGCCTGGGCAGGAGAGAGTCCAGGACCTCGTCACCGCAGGAAGCAAGGCCTATACAGGAGCTGAGAGGCCTCCTGGGCCACCACAGCTCACCGGGGCCATGTTTCCACGCCAGGGAACTACAGGGGGCTCTGGAGCTGATCAGGAGGAAGAGGCCGACCCACCCCAGGTGAAGGATCCTCAGGGGGAGCGCGGGGAGTCAAGGAAAGAAGTCCGCCCCCCCACATCCCGGGAGACAGCCCAGGGTTGACACCTGAACTGAAGAGTCTCGGAGAAGCCCTGCAGGCCCAGTGTGTGGGGACAGAGAGGCCAACACTGAGCTGTTCCTAGCAGGGGGCAGGGCTGCCTCGGGGACGAGGGGCAGGAGGGGGTTCCTGATGCATTTCATATGCTTCCTAGGACCATGCACATGCCTGAGAGACTGTGACCACATCAGAACCACGGCGACAGATCACAATGATGTCAGTGTCACCATTGAAGGGCCAGGTGCCTGAGAGACCCCCAGCTCCTGTCTCTCCCACAAAGGGGAGGCCGAGGCAATGCCCCTGAGACCTTCCCATTGTAGAGCCAGCAGAAGCTGAGAAAAGCTTCCAGAATTCCACAGGAACCCAGCTGCCTTTCTGGTACCTCAGTGAGGTGGAGCCGAGTGTCTGAGAGCAGGTGCAGGAGAAGGTGTGGGCTCCACCTGGGCCTCTGAAGCCAGGGGCCAGAATCCCCAGATCTAGGGCCAAGAGAGGCCTCCGTGACCTCCCCATGCTGCTCCTCTGCTTGGATCCAGGATATAAGGAAGGAGGGGCACACACTGTGGGGGAGCTGTGGGGTCCCCTGTGTGCATCAGCAAGTCCCGGATCTGCCCCACCAGGATGCAAAGGGCCTGGCTGCTCCACCCCCATGCTCACAGCCCTATAAGTGCATGATGGCACCCTATATCATCTAAGTGGGGCTCCCTGTCTCCTGAGGCTTTAGGGACACCAGAATGAGCCCCTCTCGGGGAAACCTAGCTCCGGGTGTGTGGAGATGCCACCTGGGACGGGAACACCAGGTGCATGGAGCCTCACTGCAGACACCGTCCCCCGTGTGCCCAGCACCCCTTGCAAGGTTGGCCTCTCCCCAGCCTGTCCCCTCCTTACCTGGCTGCAGCTCGCTCGGCACCGGGACGGTGTCCAAAGTGAGACATGCCGTCACAGCCCCTACCGCACACACCGTGCCCACTGCAGAGACCTCCCCAGGAGCACTGACCAGGCACCCTCACCTCCACCCTGCACGATCCCATGTGCCAGGACACTCTCTGGGCCCCAGCAGCCCTAGGGACCCCACCCCGCCCCTGCCCTTCCCTGTCAGAGGGCGCAGCCAGTACACCTGCACGTACTCCAGTAAGGTGTGTCCCGAGCAGGCAAAGGTCACAGAAGCGGCCAGGGCAGGGTTGAAGAAGGCGGACGTGAAGGGCCTGGCTGTGGGCAGAGCACAGACAGCCCTGGTCCCCAGCCCTGCCTGACGCCCCTCTGCAGGCCAGGACCTGACCCCCGCCACCGAATCTACACCGAGAGCCCCACTGTGTGCAGGCCTGGGAGCTGCTCTCGGCTCCTGGAGCCCCACCTGGTCCCCCGCCACCGAATCCACACCGAGAGCCCCACTGTGTGCAGGCCTGGGAGCTGCTCTCGGCTCCTGGAGCCCCACCTGGTCCCCCACCACCGAATCCACACCGAGAGCCCCACTGTGTGCAGGCCTGGGAGCTGCTCTCGGCTCCTGGAGCCCCACCTGGTACCCCGCCACTGAATCCACACCGAGAGCCCCACTGTGTGCAGGCCTGGGAGCTGCTCTGGGCTCCTGGAGCCCCGCCTGGTCCCCCGCACTGAACCTGCCACAGAGCCGTGTCCCTGCAGAGCTCCCTGCTCACCTGTGCCTTGGTTTCCCCATCTGTACAGGGCTCTGGTGGCACCTTCCCATGGCCTTTGTGGTCCAGGTTCCGTGGTGTCTGCCCAGTGCTGGGTCGTGGGCAGTGTCATGGACCTAAGTGCTGGTCCTGTCCTGATTAGGACCTGGGACCCCCGGAAGGAGACCTGGCGCCATTCTCCCTGCAGCCCTTCCTGTGGTGCCTGGAGCACGAGCCGGCCTCCCCTGGCTCTCCCCGCAGCCCCAGCACTGTGGACACCTGTCCTGGGAACTTGCTGAGCAAAGGTCTTCGTGGTGGTGGAGCCTAGCGCTCGGAGGGGAAAGCAGACATGGGGGACTGGATCAGACGGAGGGTCTGAGTGGAGGGAGCTCACAAGGGGGTGATGGGACCATGAGAGCTGGGTCCCACGGTCGGCCCAGGTGCAGGCAGAGATCACAGCTTGCTGGTGTCAGTAGGCGGCCAGGGAGGCCAACTGGGGCAGGTGGGACAGGACCTGTCGCTCTGGAAGGGGTGATAGAGGGTGCAGGGACTCCCACACCACACCAGGAACCTGGGCTGGGCCCAGAAGAGTCTGCCTCGGCTGTCCCTACTATCCCAGAGGCAGAACTTCTGGGAGGACCAAGAATAGCTGGGACTGGGGAGAGGCGCAGTGGGCAGGATGGCCCTGGCAGGGGACAGGCTCCTCCACAGCACCCCACGTCCAGCGCAGGCCCTCGTCTACCCGCCAGGTCCCAGGAAGTCACCGCCCCTTCTGGTGGGTTTGTTAGCCACCCGGGCCAGCAGCCCCCTATCCTGGGTGTGAACGGGCCTGAGTGTGCATGGAGGCCACACAGGTGGAGGGGTCCTGAGGGGCCCAGGGGAAGGGGAAGCAGTGCTCACCCGTGTAGGCCGTGACGGTGACCAGCAGAGCCATAGCGGGCACGCTGTAGGCGGGAGGACTGTGCCGCAGGTGCAGGAGGGTCAGATGGAAACAAAAGGCGCAGGCGGCCTCCACAAGCGCCCCGTGGGGCACGGATGTGCGCAGGGCAGAGCTGCAGCTCTGGGCCATGAGGCTCTGCAGCAGGTGCAGGTCGCTGAGCTCCCAGGCCCAGCAGAGGCGCGTCAGGGTGCAGGCGGCCTGCATGCCCAGCCCCTGTGCTGCCAGCTTCAGCAGCGTGCCAGGCAGAGACTCCTCGGCCATGAGGAACTCCTGCAGGGACACGGTGGGGTTGGCCGAGGCCCCGTCCAAGGTGACCCCGTGTGCCAGGAAGAGCAGGAAGAACAGGGTGAGCAGCAGGCAGGCCCGAAGCCCCCAGCCCAGGGCCCGAGCTCGACCAGCGTCCTCATCTCCAGGCAGCAGGCCCCGAGCTGCACCGCGCCCACCGCCTCCCGGGCGAAGCCTTCATAGGCTCCCACTGGGAGCAGGGCTTTGGAGGCCCGCCTGACCCCCTCGCAGAGGGCGAAGGTGGCAAAGAAGAAGGAGGGGGACACGTTAAGACCTGCCATCGGCCTGGGCCCTGCCGAGGAGCTGTGCCTGCAGGACACCTGAGGGGACAGGGCAGGAGCTGGCCGGTTCTCACAACCCAGAGGGCTCAGGAGTGTGGGAGAGGGCACCTGGGCCTCTGGGAACACCACAGCTGCAGCCCCAGCTCCCGCCCCACCGGCTGCCACCCAGGTGCACAGCCAGAATGGCCACAGGGGCCCTGCCCCACAGCCTGGCATCACCCTGTCATGTGACACACCCGGACCCACTGGCCATGCTCGGCCAGCCCTGGGTGCTGGAGACTGGCCCAGCTCTTCAGAGCCTCCATCCGAGCTCCACTACTCCTACCTGTGCTCTTGGCTCCAGGACCCCAATACCTGCTCCCTGCACCTGGCCCCTCTTGAGTCAGGGTCTCCCAGATCCCTGCACCTCCTCCAGGTCCCTGCCTGAACAAGGGCCCCCATTTCTGCCACCCTGCATGGATGCTGTGTCCCCATCTCAGTGAGGGCCCCATGCCTTTTGCACCTGCACTGTGTCCCCACTGGGGTGAGACCCCCACTGAACCTGCACTGTGTCTCTGCCTGGGAGGGCCCCTCATGGCCCCTGCACCTGTTCTGTGACCCAGCCTAGGTGAAGCCCCCTCCTGCCTGCACCTGTAGATGTCTTCCCTTGAGTGAGCACCCCCTGCTCCCTGCACCTGGCTGTGTCCCCACCTAGGCCAGGCCCCCTGCACGTGGGCTGCGTCCCCACCTAGACCAGGCCCCCTGCACGTGGGCTGCGTCCCTGCCTATGGGAAGGTCCTCTCATTCTTGGCTCCCTGCACCTCCACTGTGTCCCCACTTCAGCACGGACCCCCCAAGCTTGTTGACCTGCCTGGGGGCCAGTCTGGATGAGTCCCTCCTCCACCTGCTCTGTGTCCCCTCTGGTCAAGAGTTGGCAGCAGCCCCTGCCCCAGCCCCACATTCCCTGCCCTGTACTGCCCTCACCTGCCCTCAGGAGAACTCAGGACCACCCCTCACATCAACGTCCCTCCCACCTTCCCGCACCGAAAGCGCTTTCCAGAGATGAAAACTGAAAGTGCCATCGCCATTCGCTTGAATTTCCTGCAGAGGGGCCAGCTGCCCACAGCTGCATGGAGAAGGCGCTGAGCCTGGGTGTCTGCAGGGGGAGAGCTGGGGCTGGGACCATCCAGAGCTCCGGATCCCGAGGGGATGGGGCATGAGCCCTGCGGGCCCCGCGATGGGCCGTCTGTCACCCTGCAGCATGGCTCTTGTCCACTGGGTCTGCACCCAAGCACTGGGAATCCAGCCACGGCCATACGGGGTACAGCACGTGGGACCTGCTGGGTGTCCCCCCCACAGGGCTTTCCTTCTCCCCAGGACCGACTCCAGCGCCCGAGGCCCTTCCCCCAACCTGGCCCACAGCTCCCCTTTCTCTGAGACTTAGATTTCCTTTTATTTTTGGAAAGCCAGCTGGGTCCCACCTGGCGTCCCCGTGGCACAGCTGGGGAGACTGAGACCAGGAGGGAAGGGACGTGCTTGAGGGCACAGCGGAGGCAGCAGCTCGCAAAACAAGGGGCAATTTTATTTCAGTTTTGACCTTTCCAGTTCTGGGGTTCAGAATTTCCTCCAGGTAGGGAAGGTGTCTGGTTGCCTCCAAGGAGGATGGGAGGCCCCTGGCTCAGAGCTTTGGGCCAGGGCCCAACCTGATGCGGGACTGGCTGAGTGTCCCCCACACGGCCACTCTGCTCCCACACCTGGAGGTGGGACTTAGGGTCCACCTGCCCTCCCAGAAGCAGCCAGATGGGGAAGGGACTACGGGCCCCTCCGGTATCACCCTGTACCCTCGGCCTGGGAAGGAGGCCCCCACCTCGGGGCCAGGGGATGTCCTGGCAGAGATGGAGCTGTTTGGTGTCACCTGGACCAGAGGCCTGTGGGACCAGGGGCCTGGGAGACCCACACCTGGAGATGGCTCTGCAGGCTTCACTGTCTCAGGGCACGACAGCCCTACACTCCCAGGGCCTCCCGGGAAAGACCGCTGGAAGGTTGTGGGTCCCTTTGGAGATGGCTGGGAGGGGCTGCTGGTGAGCAGGCTTGGGGGTCCCCTCATGGCCTGGGAGATCCTGCAAGTCCCCACGGTGCCCGGCACAGCGCTAGAATGGGGTCTTCCTCCACCCCTGCCAGCCACGGCCTGCTGAGCCGCCTGCTGAAAGCCACGGTGACGCCGCCTGGGCTGGAGAAGAAGGCGGCTCCAAAGACCCGAGGCAGCCACAGGACCCTGGGGAAAGGAGGGCTGCGGCTGTCAGGAGTGCTCCCACCTGATTTTGTAGGGTTGTGTGTGGACATGTTCAGAACAAACATGTTGGATCACTTCCCTCTGCTGTCCTGTCACCATGGAACACGAGAGGCACTGACTTATGTCACTATTAAAGCCTCGTGGATTTTACCACAGAATGTTTATATTATGGGATATCAGGGGATAAACAGCCACCATTCAAGGACTTCACCTCCTCTGTTGGGGATGGGACGAGCGTGTTTTCCGCTGTACCCAGGACACTTGCATCAGGTTTGCTGAAAGCGTGGCCTCAGTATGGTGTTTGTAGCCACACACTGTGTGTTTTTAGAGATGAAGTATGGCTTAAGGAGACGGGTACGGGTGCCAAGCTGACAAGGGGTGGACTCACGATGCTTAATTTTTTGTGTCAAGTTGACTGGGCTCAGGGATGCCCAGAGAGCTGGCAAATCATGGCTTCTGGCACACCTGTGAGGGTGTTTCAGGAAGAGATGGTAATTTGTCAGTCAGCTGAGGAAGGCAGGTCTGCCCTCAGCTATGAGGGTGGGCAGCACCCAGCCCAATTGCAGACCCAGACACGGGAGGTTCCTCTGTCTTCTTGGGCTGGGGCGTCCATCTCCTCCTGCCCACAGACACAGGAGTTTCTGGTTCCCAGGCCTTGCACTCTGGGAGTGACACCAGCGGTTCCTCAAGTCTCAGGCCTTTGGGCTTGGACTGAATGACACCACCGGCTGTTCTGGTTCACTGGCTTAGGGACAGCAGTTTGTGGGACTTCTCAGCCTCCGTGATCAAGGAGCTGATTCCTGTAATAAATCTCCTAAACATATCTCCCAGTGGCTCTCTTCCTCTGGAGAACCCTGACTCACATACGGGGGCCTAGAGGTTTGGTTATAGCAGGCCCGGGGCCCTGTTCCAGCACCTGGCAGTACCCCCAGCTGATGGGCCCCAGCGGGGGAGGGACAGCCGGCCTGAGGGAGGTGCCTCCTGGGCCCTACCGTGGGCTCCCGTGCAGACAGGCAGGGTGGGGAGCAGGGACAAGGCTGTCCCCTCCTCTGGCCTCCGCCAACAGGTGGGACTTCTTCCCAGCCCTTTCTGTGGGTGGGGGGTGCACATGGGCAGGCCAGCCCCAGGCGCCCTCAGGACCACACCCTAGGCCTGCCCTTGGGGGAGTGGGGATGGGGCTGGGGCCTCACCTTGCTCAGGACCCAATCCCGGTGCAGCTGCGCTCCTGGCTTTTCGCCTGCAGGACAGAGGGGCCTGGAGTGGCCTGACCCTGCCATGGGCAGCATGGTGAGGCCTGGCTGAGGTGCCCAACCCCTTTCTGCCGGCTGGGGCTTCCAGGTTCAGTGGTGTGTCTTCCTGTCTGGCATTTCAGAGAAGGGCTCTGCAGATGTGGGGGCTGGGCTGTGAGGACACAGGGAGCCTGGGAAAAGGGTGGGGGAAGGGTCCGTGTGGCCACAGGCCACCCGAGGAGGGGCAGGGCCAGGCTCCTGTGGAAGCTATTGTGGGCCCAGGGGTCTCCTTGTCCAGGCGGGAAAGGCTTGGAGCACGAGGCACAGGCCCTTCACCCCTCAGCCAGCCAAAGCCTTGAGGGCTGGTCACCCCCCGACGAGCTCAGTCCCCTCCAAAGGTGCTGCCCAACACTGGGCCTCCCACGCCGCATCCCTCCCCAACTCCGCCCTGGGATCCTCAGACACCCACACACAGGCAAGGGGAGAAGCCAGGGCACCCCTAGGCTTGGCAGAGTGGGGGCTCCCCGCTATATTGTCTTTGCTTGGTCCCTCCAGGGGAACCAGGGGCCTGTGGGTGAAGGAAGCTGACCCTGGAAGGGCCTGGCGACGTCTCTGGACCAGCCTCACCCTGGCTTTGATCTTTGTTCCGGGGCCCAGACTGACCACTCTGTTCCCATACCTGGCTCAAGGTGGGTCGGGGGCCTTCCCAGCCTTCTCAGAGCTAACCCAGAGGAGTGCACAGGACAGGTAGGCAGAGGGTTCAGGGGCCACTTTCCAATGGGGTGAGGCTGAGGAGAGAGTGCTGTGAGCTGAGCAAGGACCCCGCTCCATTTCAGCTCGTCTCCCCCAAGAGCCACAGGGAATGCTGGACCTGCCTGAGCAGGGGGCATATGGGGCTCAGCACAGCACTGTGGGGCCAGGATGGGAAGCCCCTGGTCTCTTCTGCCCCTCTTTGACCTTGAGGACTGGAACCTTGGGGAGCCTTGGGTGAGGTCCCCTCCCAGGAAATCCTGAGCTGAGACATCGCGGGCCCATTTTGAGGTGGCTGTGAGGGGGTACGGGTGAGTGTACTTGGGGTTCCTTCAAGGCCAGGCCCAGCAGGTCACCTGCGGAAGGCCTTGGGCAGGTGCCCCTCCCTGTCCTGGAGCACCATTCTTCCCCATCGCCCCAGAGGACCAGGCCCAGGCAAGGCTGGGAATCATGACTGTTTATTGCCCCATCCCTGTTGGTACCTGACTGAGCCAACCCAGGACCGATGGGGCTCCACAACCAGGTGACCCCGCCTGTGTGGTGTATCCCTGGTGTCTGGGTCCCCGCCAGGAAGCTGCACCACAATGGTGATGGTAGACTTGTTCCTGATCTGATAGTCCTGGAGCTTTTTCTTCGGGTCCAGGCAGTAGTTGGCAAACATCAGAAGGAAATCCATGGTGTCTGAGGCAGAGAGGAGGCGTGTCAGCCTGGGCCTGGCCTCCGAATCCCCGCGGAGCACTGGCTGGGAGAGGGATCCGAGCATACTCCCCAAGAGAGGTGAGGGAGTCAGTGTTTTCTGGGGTCTGTACTCTCAGGTCCTTTCTTGGGTCATTTCACCTGCTGGGGTGAGCTCTGTACCCTGTCAGTTTGCTGGGTTTATACCCACATCCTGTCTGAATTCTGGGGGCAAAGGGAGCATGGAGGAGGGACTCAGAGAAGGCAGAAACCAGGGGCAGGCCCTCCTCGGGCTGGAGGAGCCCTGAGTGCAAGCATGGGGCCTCTTCTTGCCCAGCAAGGACGCCAAGGAGGGCTGGCCGCTGCTGAACCCCCAAACCCCCACATCCAGAGACGGAGACGGAGACTCCACCAGGAGTTAGGGAGTCCCACCCTGCCAGTCACAGACCCCAGAGTGAGGAACCCCAGGACCCGCAGCAAAACCCCCAGTCCTCATGTCCACCCCAAGCCCTGGATGGGGACCCAGGCAGCCCCTCCTCATCCTCAGCTCTAGGGGAGACCCGGAGCCCTGCCCAGGACCCCTCATGTGGAGCTGAGCCCACCTCCCTGCTCACCTGCCTTCAGCACAGCCTGGGACACCAACTTCATCAGCCACTCTATGGTCATGTTCTCGAATTGCTCCTCAGAACTGGCCAAATCCAGCACTGTGTCTTTGTCCATGACACCGTGCACCACCAGCTGGTAGATCATCTTCCTCCTGGAGCTGACAACCGGCAGACAGGACTGCCTGCAAATGCAGCTGCTCTGGGGGACCCTCCCGCCCCTCCCTTCCTTCCTCCCCAGGCGCCTCCTCTCTTTCCTCCTCAGGGCCCTCCCCTCCTCCCTCGCCTCCCCTCTCCCCTCTTCCTCCTCTCCCTCCTCCCCAAGCTCCTCCCCTCCTCCCTCCCTGATCCCCTCCCCTTGGGGATTTCTACTTTCCCTGCCTTCCCCAGGCAGCTCTGGCTCCCTGAGAGCTTGGCTGAGAAGGGGCTGCGCCTGCTCAAGCTGCTAGGGCTCTCGGAGGGTGTGTGTGTCCCTGTGCACCTTTGCGTGTGTATGACACATGGGTGTGCGTGTCCCCATGCGGTGAGGATCTGCAGATTCTGTGCGTGTGCATTCCTGTGTTTCCTGTGTCCCTCCGTGCGTGTGTGGTGTGAGCACTTGTCCCTGTGTCTCTGTCTGCGTGTGTCCCTCCACGTGTGTGACGTGAGCACGCGTGTCCGTGTCTCCGTCTCTCCGCGTGTGTCCCTCCGCGTGTGTGTGGCGTGAGCGTGCGGGTCCCTGCGTGGTGGGGTCTGAACCCATCTGGATGTGAGCTCTCCTGTCCTAGCTGCCCCCAGTGCAGGTGACTGAGGAGGACGGTGCCGTCTACCTCTGCCCCCCTCGGGAGCAGGTCACGTGAGGAAGGTGGGGGAGAGGCTGGGGACCCCTTCCTCCCTTCCTCCCTCCCTGCAGATTCCCAGCTGTGCTGCAGAAAGCCTGTCTGGGCAGGATCCTCACCGGGGGCAAAGCCCCTCCTCCCATTGCGGACCCCTCAGCCCTCCACCGCCTCTCCGTCCCTCCTCCCATTGCGGACCCCTCAGCCCTCCACCGCCTCTCCGTCCCTCCTCCCATTGCGGACCCCTCAGCCCTCCACCGCCTCTCCGTCCCTCCTCCCATTGCGGACCCCTCAGCCCTCCACCGCCTCTCCGTCCCTCCTCCCATTGCGGACCCCTCAGCCCTCCACCGCCTCTCCGTCCCTCCTCCCATTGCGGACCCCTCAGCCCTCCACCGCCTCTCCCTCCATCTCGGATTCTGGTTAAGCCGCGGTGGACAGCTCTGTGTGGGCTCAGACACCGCACAGGAGCCTGCTCCTCTGCTGACAATAGTCCCTGGGGGAGGGTGTCACAGCCCTGGGTCCTCGGCCCTGGAAGCTGAGCCTGCAGGACCCGCTCCGTGTTCTGGGCTCCCGTGTCTGCAGATGCTTCCAGAAGCTGACCCTCCTGAAGCTCCTTCTCGAAGCCTTTGCCCCTCCCTGGTGGCACCTCAATCCTCACTCCTCCCCTTCAGCCAATGGCAGACAAAGTCAGGCCACAGAACACAGATCTGTGATGTGCAGATCTTCACCCTGGTCCCAAATCTGCTTTTTCAGAAAGTTTCTGGGTATGTTGTCCGTAGCGGGACTGGAGCTGTGCACCTGGCTCCTTTGCTGCAGGACGCGACATGGAATCTTTTCACCAGACACCCGCAGGGTGGGCGCTCACCAGAAACAAAACCACCACTCGTGCTTGCTGGGCCACGAGGCCAGGGGTCTGCGTCGGCGGCCAGCAGCCTCTTCTGTAAAGGGCCGGTCGGGGAACGTCCTCAGCCTCCTCCTCGGCGAGGCGCCCGCGCTGTCAGCGGAGGGTGGAGGTGGCCGCAGACAGTGGAGGATGACGCGGACAAAGGCCAGGCTGAGCTCCCGTGACCCTGTTTACAGAAAGAGGCAGCGGCCCATCTGGTCGTGGTTTGAGACCCCGGCTCTGCGCGTCCCAACCCAGGAGGGGCTGCCTTGGAGGCTGTTCCCGGCTGCCCTGCATGAGCTGTAGTGTTTATGGAAGCGCGGCAAGAATCTTTGGCCAAAGCCCCGGCTCCCCCTTGGCTAGAGGAAGAGGCAGCCGGAGCCCTGCGCGTGTCCCTGACAGCTCGGGCCAGGGAGTGGAGGGAGGGTGGCTGGGCTTCCAGGGCAGAAGCAGCACCCCCGGAAGAGGTGGCCCATGAGGAGCACGGGGGACTTTGGGGTGCGTGGTTCCTCTCGGAGCCAGTGGCCCCTGGTCCCGAGCGAGTGTCCTCTGAGCAGAGGCTCTGGTTCCTGCCGTGGGCGCACTCAATGCCCCGCCCGCTCCTATCCTGAGCAGAGCAGCTGCCCGTGGCGGCGCGGGGCCTCCTGCCGCACCCTCTCTTCAAGAACCGAGTTTTTGGCGGGGCGCGGTGGCTCACGCCTGTAATCCCAGCACTTTGGGAGGCTGAGGTGGGTGGATCACGAGGTCAGGAGATCGAGACCATCCTGGCTAACACGGTGAAACCCCGTCTCTACTAAAAAATACAAAAAATTAGCCGGGCGTGGTGGGCGCCTGCAGTCCCAGCTACTCGGGAGGCTGAGGCAGGAGAATGGCATGAACCCGGGAGGCGGAGCTTGCAGTGAGCCGAGATCGCGCCACTGCACTCCAGCCTGGGCGACAGAGTGAGACTCTGTCTCAAAAAAAAAACAAAAACAAAAACAAAAAAAGAACCGAGTTGTGTTGACAGAGCTGGAAGCTTCGCAGTAGTGGACTTCGTTCTTGTAGGACCAAGCCCAGCTTTTCTAAGCAGAGCAGAGCATGGCCGTGATTCTGCTTCATGAGCCAAGGCTTCTTCCAACTGAGTGATATTCCCCACATCAGAGTTCTGGAGCGGCCACAATTCCAGATGGCAGCTGTGAAACTGCCATCCCAGAGGACACACAGGAGGCGGTACCGCGGGAGCACCAGCAGGCGCGGCCTGAAAGAGGTGCTGTTTCAGATGGAGAAGACCCCGTGAGAACAGCCAGGGGCGGTCAGGATGAGGCTGTGCAATCTCATGTCCCCAGAGCCCGGCCACGGCCCAGTCAGCAGGGGCGGCAGGAGCTTCTCCCATCCTGGGCAGAGGGAAGGCAGGGCAGTTCACAGGGACCCAAAACCAAGACCAAGCCCTTGTAAGGATTTGGGATGGTGGCCAGGCTGGTGGGGGCACCTTCTGAGCTCCTCCCTACGGGACCTGCAGCCTTTTCTTCCCGGGGACACAGCTCCCAGGCGCAGCATTCGTGCTACACTAGAGATCCTGAACCTGTCCCACAACTGGCCATGGCCCCATTTTTAGGAAAACAAAATAAACCCGTTAGTGAAGGGCATCGTGAGATTTGCACAGCGCAGCCCTGGCCTTTCGGGGAGGCTCCCGGTGTGAGGGATTCGAGGGCTGGAGAAAGTGCACATGGTCATGGCCTCCAGGGGCCCGGGCCAGGCAGGGGTCTCAGCCGGTGCCCCAGACCCCTCACGCCTGCTGATGCTGACAGCCGGGGACCCCAGGGACACACATGCAGGGACACAGCGAAGACTCCACAGTAAGGGAGACAGGCGTGCGGGGAAGCCTGGGTGGTTCCAGGAGGGGCCTCCCGCTTCAAAACCCAGCTCTGGGCTCCTAATTCGGACAGGTCCTGTGAACAGATGCTCTCAGGAAGATTTCAAAGCTAGACTCCAATTCAGATTTCCCTTCCACCCTGAAGCCTGAAAGCTCAGCACGCCACGGAGCAAGCTGACACCTGAAGGGCCAGGGGTGGCACTACTCCTGGTTCAGAGGACACAGTGGCTTCCCGGCCGCCTGCAGGGCATCCAGGTGGGTGGGGAGGACCAGGACTCTCTCTGCCTCCCATTGTGGGAGGCTCTCTACGCGAGACATCTCTCAGTGGTCACTATTCCAGGTCAGACCCACACAGGGAGCCGGCTCCAACCAGGGGTCCAGAACGTCAGGTCCCCCTTCCCTTCCCTCCAGAAGCCTGGTTCCAAGGCCACAGAGAGGGGTCAGAGGGCAGAGTCTGAGCGATGGGGGGTCCAGGCCCACACAGGCAGAAAAATAACCCGGGAGGAGGCAGCGGGGACTTTATGGCCAGGAGCAAACAGGAGGCACCAACACAGGTGATGGCAGCCCCCGGGACCCTGGGCTTCAGGAGTTAGGGCTTTTTGTCTGGCTTCCAGCCTGGGTCAGGAAAGGAGGGGCCATCATGTGCTTCTGAGTTGGCCTGAGTCCCGCTGGCACCTGTCCGCCTGCCCTCTGCTACAGAGGCACCGTGACAAGATGGGTAGAAAAGGCAGCCAGGGAGCTCTGGGCAGCTGAATGCCAGGTGGAGGCTCAGACCCCAGCCCAGCTCCCCATCCCTCAGCCTCCCTGAACTACAGAGGGCTCAGCTATGCCCTCACTGCTGGTGACCCTGAGCACTGGGCTACACTGGTCCCCGGTGGCAGTGGGACCTGCTCTCCATGGGGTGCTCAGGAAATGGACACCTGAGGCCACCTTAGTGTGTCTCTGGGGCAGGAGAGCTTGCATCGGCAGCATTTAGACAGGCTCACTGGGGGATGTCCCAGGGAAGGAAGGACCCCCAAGCCCCCAGGGGTAAGTGTTTCTCCTTTGAATGTGTGTCCAGAATCATGGGCAGCAGTGATGTGCACCTGTTTAACTGCAAGTTCTCAGCAAATTCTATGTCTCTACAGTAGGCCTCCCTTATCCGCAGGTTCGATTTTTGTGGTTTCAATGACTGAGGTCAACTTCAGTCCAAAAATATTTAGAGAAAAACTCCAGAAGTAATCAATTCATACGTTTTAAATTGCAAGCCATCCTGAGTAGCTTGATGAAATCTGTGCATCTCACTCCACCCCGCCCGGGTGTGCACCCTCCCTTTGTCTTGCATATTCGTGCTGCGGACACTCCTGCACCCGAGTCACTTAGGAGCCTCCCAGTTGTCAGATCTGCCGTTGAGGTGTCACAGTGCTTGTGTTCAAGGAACCCTTCTTTTACTTAATAATGGCCCCAAAGCATGAGAGTAGTGATGCTGGCAATTCAGATACACCAAAGAAAAGCTATAAATGCTTCCTTCAAGTGAAAATGTGGAAGCTCTCAATAAGGAGAAGAAAATAATCCTATGCTGAGATAAAGATTAAAGTAAGAATGGAACTTCTATCTGGGAAGCTGTGAACACTATATTATTATTATAATGGTTCTGTTTTATTATTGTTGTTGTCAGTCTCCTACTGTATCCAATTTATAAATTAAAATTGATCATAGGTATGTATATATGGGAAAAAACACAGTGTCTACAGGGTTCAGTACTGTCTGCAGTTTCAGGCATTCACTGTGGGTCTCAGAACGTGTCTCGTGCAGGTAACTGGGGGCTCCTTAGTGTTTACAGGGTTGGGTACTGTCTGCAGTTTCAGGCATCCACTGTGGGTCTCAGAGCACGTCCCCCGCAGGTAACTGGGGGGCTCCTGCATTGATAGGTTGTGCCATAGTCAACCTTCCATTTCCCTGGGTTCCCCGTCCTTGGAGTCAACCAGCCTCTGAGACAAAATATTCAGGAAAAAAAGCTAACAATACAACAATAAATAATAGAAGTAAAAAACAACACAGTGTACCAACCACATATGTAGCATTTACATTGCACTGGGCATGATAAGTAATCCAGGGGCAATTTAAAGCGCAGAGGGTGTGCTTAGGTTATATGCAAACGCAGCACCATTTCATAGGAGGGACTTGAGCATCTCTGGGTTTTGGTGTCCTCAGGGAGTCCTGGAACAAGTGTCCTGTGGATCTGAGGGATGACTGTATACAGAGCATGTAGCACACAAGTTACGGAAAATAACAATACGTGCAACGCCCTTACGCTAAATTCCATGTGGCCATCGACTCTCTCAGGATGCTTCAGTTGGTTTTTGCCAAACTCTTGTGCCGTTGGCCAACCTGTGATTTCGAGTGACCCAGCTCCTGACAAAATCAGATGGCCACTGGGAAACTCAGTCACGAGCTGGCTCGGGAGAGGCATCGCTGGTTTCACTGGGAAACTCAGTCACGAGCTGGCTCGGCAGAGGCGTCACTGGCTTCACTGGGAAACTCAGTCATGAGCTGGCTCGGGAGAGGCATCGCTGGCTTCACTGGGAAACTCAGTCACGAGCTGGCTCGGGAGAGGCATCGCTGGCTTCACTGGGAAACTCAGTCACGAGCTGGCTCGGCAGAGGCGTTGCTGGCTTCACTGGGAAACTCAGTCATGAGCTGGCTCGGGAGAGGCGTCGCTGGCTTCACTGGGAAACTCAGTCACAGGCTGCCTCAGCAGAGGTGTCACTGGCTTCACTGGGAAACTCAGTCACGAGCTGGCTCGGCAGAGGCGTTGCTGGCTTCACTGGGAAACTCAGTCACGAGCTGCCTCGGCAGAGGTGTCACTGGCTTCACTGGGAAACTCAGTCATGAGCTGCCTCGGGAGAGGTGTCGCTGGCTTCACTGGCCAGTGCAGTCTCTGGTTGCCATTTTCTTTGACATTAACCATGTGTGTCAGGACAGCATTCACTCGCCAATGATGTTGTCACCTGAGCAGCTCCTCTTTCAAACATGGGAAGGATATTTCCTCCATGTTTTGTGCCACTGACCATGAGAAGCCTACAGACCTGGCATGTGTTCACCTTCATTCTGTTTTAGGACACAGCCCCCATCCCTTCCTGAAGTCACAGTCCACAAAGAGAAAATCTACAGAGCAGGAGGTCACGCCCTGGTCTGCAGCACCTGTGGGTTTCCAGCTGCCTGGGGGCCTCACCTGTACCACCAGGGTGGAGAGAGGTGGGCAGTGCCTGCCTGCAGCATTTCCACCATATGGCGGCAAGAGACATAAGCGACCCCCAAAAACAGTTGTAAAAAATCACTAGGAAGTCTTGAGTTTAGGTAATTATTACCTTAATATGATTTATTTAAGTGTAAATTTCTGTAATTTTTTCACAGTGGCTGTGTTTAATGACTGGCTTTCCACATCCTTGAACATTGAGCAGAGGACCCCTTGAGTGGGTGGGACAGGGAAGACCCTCTGCTTCCTAGAGAGGGCGAGGAGCGGATTTACTGTCTTTCATTCACTCTTGCACAGAGGTTTGCTCCTGGGGCGCCTACGGATGAGGAGCTGTAGAGTGGAGCTGCCCCACGCTAGGCCACCTGTGGCCATCCCACATGCAGGCCCACGTCGGTTAGATGTTCCAGCCCCCCAGGGGAAAGCTCTTGGGCTCAGTTTTGGGCCACAGCTCTGAAGGGGACAAGCTGTTCTGGAGGCCAGGGTAGGGTGGAATCAGCCACCAGCATGGCACCCATGAGGGGCGACGCTCAGGACAGTGGCCCGAGACCCTGCTGTCTGCCTTCAGCATGTGGAAGGCCCCTCCACTGTCAACCCGGGTGGAGCCATGCAGGAAATGGGGCTCCGTGCCTTCCTGAGTGCCCACCAGAACTTGGAGTGGGTTGGATGGTAGGGTCAGTGCTCCTCTGTCCGGGTCGGGGTTCCGCCCGGTCCCAGTGTGTCTCTGGGCAGGGTCGTCAGGACCACCATGTGCCCTGGAGTCCAGAACCTTCTGAGGCTGGCCTGTCCCTCCTCATGGTCCAGCCCTCACCCTGACCTGTTTTCCTGGTCTGCAGAGACCTTCCTGTCCTCATGTCCACTCTCTGTCTGCCGTTGCTTGGAGAAGGTAGGCTCCATCCTCATGTGAACAGCGGACAGTGCGTGAGGGGAGAGCCCTGGGGACCCCATCCTGCTCTGCCCAGCCTCCCCACCAAACACCCTTTGTTCCGCCTCTGGTTCTGCTGGGCTGGAGCTCCCTGGATGGGAGTCTGGCCTGGGACTGGCCCTAGACAGCTTCAGGATAGAAGGCCTTCCGCCCTGGGGGCTGCAAGGGTCCCTGAAGGCAACCTCCAGGCTGGCAGGGTAGTGGGTGCTGAGGACAGACCTGGGGAAGTGGCTAGGGCTGGGGGTGAGCCAGTGGTGGGGGCCAGGAAGCAAGGTCAGGCTCAGGCTGGAGACACAGGTGGCAGCTGCTTCACCAAGGCAGGATGCTGTGAGGGAAGAGGGTGATCATTATTCCTAAAGAAACAACCACTAGATTTAGAAAATCTCCACCGGGAGGGAAGCCCTAAGCTCTGTACTTTGTATTAAAAAACGGTGTTTGTGAAATCCAAGATATTATATAACATCTTCTATGCAGGAATAATTCCTGCATTTTATGGTGAGGGGTTCAGTGACTTCTGAGAGGTCACACAGCGGTCACCAGCAGCGTGGCCTGGGCTGAGGGGACCTGGACCCCCTCAGTGCCTGGCCCAGACTCCCCTATCTGAGTGTGGGCTGCTCAGCACCCTGAGCTGAGCTGAAGGGGTGGCCTGCCCCTCCGCACCTGTGGGTATTTCTAGTCGGGTGGGACGAGAGACTGAGAAAAGAAATAAGACACAGAGACAAAGTACACAGAAACAACAGTGGGTCCAGGGGACCGGCGCTCAGCATACCAAGGACCTGCACTGGCACCGGCCTCTGAGTTCCCTCAGTTTTTATTGATTATTATTTTCATTATTTCAGCAAAAAGGAATGTAGTAGGAGAGCAGGGTGATAATAAGGAGAAGGTCAGCAAAAAACATGTGAGCAAAAGAATCTATGTCATAAGTTCAAGGGAAGGTACTATGCCTGGATGTGCACGTAGGCCAGATTTATGTTTCTCTCTACCCAAATATCTCAGCGGAGTAAAGAATAGCAAGGCAGCATTGCTGCAAACATGTCTCGCCTCCCACCATAGGGTGGTTTTTCTCCTATCTCAGAATTGAACAAATGTACAATTGGGTTTTATACCGAGACATTCAGTTCCCAGGGGCAGGCAGAAGACAGTGGCCTTCCTCTATCTTAACTGCAAGAGGCTTTTCTCTTTTACTAATCCACCTCAGCACAGACCCTTTAGGGGTGTCGGGCTGGGGGTCGGTCAGGTCTTTCTCATCCCACGAGGCCGTATTTCAGACTATCACATGGGGAGAAACCTTGGACAATACCCCGCCTTCAAGGGCAGAGGTCCCTGCGGCTTTCCGTAGTGCATTGTGCCCCTGGTTTATTAAGACTAGAGGATAGCGATGACTTTTACCAAATATACTGCTTCTAAACATTTTGTTAACAAGGCATGTCCTACACAGCCCTAGATCCCTTAAACCTTGATTTTATACAACACATGTTTTTGTGAGCTCCAGGCTGGGTCAAAGTAGCTGGGTCAAAGTAGTTGGGTCAAAGTGGCTGGGGCAAAGCTACAAATTAACAACATCTCAGCAAAGCAATTGTTTAAAGTACAGGTCTTTTTCAAAATGGAGTCTCTTACGTCTTCCCTTTCTATATAGACACAGTAACAGTCTGATCTCTCTTTCTTTTTCCTACATTGAGCCTCAGCTCCTGGCCCGGGAAGCCCCACCTTGCCCCCAGCCTATGATGGGCTGGCTCCAGGGAGGCCCAGTGGGGTCCTGTGGAGACCCCCTCCCTGTCCATCTCTATCAACCACCCCCTTCTCCTCCCTGAGTTTCCCCTTAGGAATCCACTGGAATCCAAGCCCCAAACGCCCTCTGCTTTCAGGGTTGTGCTCTCCAGCTGGAGGGGCCAGGGGAGGGCTCTGGGACGGGACAGACTGGGGACTCCCGAGGCAGGGGCATGAATGCTATCCTGGCACTCTTCATCTCTTTTCAGGGACCGGGGCTCCCATGGACGCTGGCTGGGCGCTGAGCCTGTGTGGTGTGGCACTGCCAGGGCTGTCTCTCCCCTGGGGCTTTCCCACCACTGGTCTTGCTCCGAGGGAGGCGGAAGCCAGGTGGACGCCCCACCTGAGGACAGTGGCCAGCAACCCTTCTGCTGTTGCCTCGTCTGTGGCCACATCAGGTTCTCCCCATCTCTCAAGCCCCCAGGCCTCTGCTCTGGGCCACACAGAACTGAGCAGAGGCTGTCACAGCGCGCACAGGGCAGGATGGTGCCGGGGCTGTGGCTGGCAGTGAGGGCATGATTCTGGCCGCCCCGTGTGGAGGAGGCTGGATGTGTGGAGGTAGGGAGGTCGCAGGTCTGAGTTGACTCAGGACCCCAGGGAGAGCATCCATCTGGGCTGCGTGGCCTCTGCTCCTCCTTCTCTGGCAGCCACAGCATCCATTTCTCTGAGCAGCAGCCCCCTTCTCTGGTGGCCACAGCCTCTGCTCATCCTTCTCTAATGGCCACAGCCTCCATTCCCTGTCTCTGTGAAGCTGGCCTTCTCTGGTGGCCACAACATCCATTCCTCTGTCTCTAAGGAGCGACCCGCCTTCTCTGGCGGCCACAGCCTCCCCTTCATTTTCTCTGGCAGTCATGGCCTCCACTCCTCTGTCTGTGAGGAGCCAGCCCCATTCTCTGGTGGCCAGAGCCTCCCCTTCTCCTTCTCTGGCAGGCGCAGCCTCCCCTTCTCCTTCTCTGGCAGCCACAGCCTCCCCTTCTCTTTCTCAGTCAGTCCCAGCCTCCACTCCTCTGTCTCTGAAGAGCCAACCCCCTTCTCTGGCAGTCACAGTCTCCCCTCCTCCTTCTCTGGAGGTCACAGCCTCCAATCCTCCATCTCTGAGGAGCTGGTTCCCTTCTTTTGGCAACCTCCACTCCTTCTCTGGAGGTCACGGCCTCTGCTTCTCTGTCTCTGGCAGCCGGACTCCTTCCCTGGCAGCCTCCGCTCCTCCGTCTTTACTCCGGAGGCCTGCAGAGCAAGGGACAGACACCCAGGCTGAGCTGGCTGGACAGCACCCTCGCTCATGTCCTATGGGCCCTGTGGACCCTGTGGGCAGCCCTCACCTCGCTGGCACCTCAATCCTGTACCACCTATACACAGGTCCCCAGATATCAGGCAACACGGAAGGGCTGGGAGCCACAGAGGTCCCACCCCTGGGCCCCTCAGACCCAGCTCCCAACGCTCGGGTCCAACCATCCACCCCCACCCCTTCCGGATCCCATCTTGGAATCAGCCCCAGCACCCCCAGTGAGCCCAGGCAGAGACTGGGGCCGTCTTGGGGCTGCCCCCAGACCCTCACCTCAGGCCTAGCCCTGGAAAGTTTGCCTCCCGAACTCGAGGGATGGAATCGCGTCCACTCCTCTCCGCCCCACCAGGCCCTGGGCAGGTCCCCACCAGCTCCCAGGTGGACAGGCCCTGCTGCCCCTGTGCCCAGCCAGGGCCTCCTCTGGCCTTTCCATGAGCCCCTCCCAGCCTTGCTTCTGCTCATCCGAGGGTCTCAGCTCCTCGAGTCTTGGCTGTCTCCACCATTCCTCCACCCCAGCCCTCCTCCTGCTGTCAGCCTCAGGCCCAACGCCCACTTCGGGAGCCCCCTCGACCACCCGGCTCGCCGGCGTCCGAGCCTTGAGTTTCCTCCAGGACAGCAGGCCGGCCTGTTGGCTGCGTGAGACATCACAGGATTGGGCACCACGGACCCTTAAAGTCAGCTCTGTGGGGCAGGGACGGGGCCTCTCCCTCAGGGTGGGGACCGCTGTGCCGGAAGGAGTCAGGCATGGCGGTGGCTGGGACACGTCAGTGTGAGGTGGTGAGTGACCCGGGGTTGGGATTGACCGCTCAGTCCCTGCAGAGCCAGCAGCCATTAGGGAGAGAAATGGCCCCAGCCTCAGAGCCTGGGTCAGGTCACTTACATGTGTTTCTGGGCTGTGCCGGGCCCTGCACTGGGTGGGACAGGGCTTGGTCCTCAGCTGCCGAGCTCCTCATTCCCACAGCGGGGAGCTCCTCTTCCGGGCTACACTGGGGGCCGCAGGGCAGGTCTAGGGCCTCCCCCTGCTCCCCTGGCGGAGGCACTTTAGGGCCCTCCTCGTCCACGTGCTCTGAGACTCTGCCCCTGTCCCCGTGGCCAGGCTCCACGTCCCTAATGAAACAAGCCAGGAAGTTAATGGAACAAAGTGGACTCTCGCCTGAGCAGAGGGAAGCCCCTGAGGCCCTGCTGGGGTGGGGACCCCAGATCCTCAACTCACCAGACCCTTGGGCCACAGGAGGGCAGAGCCCCTGGGTGTCTGCAGTGATGGGGGCAGGTGTGGGCTGCCCAGCTCAGCCCCCTCCATTCCCAAGCACAGTAAGCCCCAGATGGGGGAGGCGGGGCCTGTCCCAGGTTCCTCGGAGGTTTGCAGCTCCATTGACAGGGATTTGGCAATACATGTGCTTAAATATAATCTAACGAGCTCTGTTTTTCAACCAGCAAACTGGGTGGATTTCTGTGTGGGTGGCGGCTGACACAGTCGCACTCCTCTCTTCCACCCTCTCCAGTGCTGTGTCCTGGCCTTCTCCCCTCCCGCCCCAACCTCCGCAGCCACAGTGCTTTCTGCCTCCCTCATGCCTCACTCTGTTGCTCATGCCCCACTCTGTCTGTTGCTCATGCCCCACTCTGTCTGTTGCTCATGCCCCACTCTGTGACTGGAGGCCCAGGAGTTTATTTTTCAGCAGGTTGGCTACAAGGTGGCCTGCGGTGCTCTGGGAGGGGCCCCAGCATCACCGCAAACTCCAGGGCTGCTGTCCTCTGCAGGAGGGGCCAAGGCAGCTGGGGAACAAGCCTGGCTCCCTGGCATCCTCCCGGAGGAAGCGTCCAGGAGAGAAGGGGCCAATGGTGGTCACAGCCCGAATCCCAACAATTAACAGGGATTGGGGAATGGGGGCACGGAAGGAACTCGACCCTCAGAGACAGACCCACTCGGGTACTGGCTCAGGGACAGGGCGCTCCTGGGGCAACCAATGTTCTGCCTAACACACATCAGAAAATGGGATCAAGGATGCAGGAGAGGCCGCAGAGGTAAGCACCCTGAGGAAAGTCACAACCTTTTGCCCAGATTCAAGTCAAATCGCAGACCCAGAACCTACAGATTGAAGGAGAGGGAGAGCACATGTCCCACGGAGAGGGAGAACACGTATCCCATGTAGAGAGAGAACACGCATCCCACAGAGAGAGAGAACACATGTCCCATGGAGAGGGAGAACACATGTCCCACGGAGAGGGAGAACACGTATCCCATGTAGAGAGAGAACACGCATCCCACAGAGAGAGAGAACACATGTCCCATGGAGAGGGAGAACACATGTCCCACGGAGAGGCAGAACATGCATCCCATGGAGAGAGAGAACACGTGGCCCCATAAAGAGAGAGAACACACATCCCATGGAATGGGAGAACACGTGTCCCATGGAGAGGGAGAACACATGTCCCATGCCGAAGGAGAACATGTGGCCCCATGCAGAGGGAGAACACGCATCCCCAAGCACAGGGAGAACACATGTCCTATACAGAAGGAGAACAGGCAGCCCCATGCAGAGGGAGCCTGTACCATCATTGCAACCCCAGTCTTTCCCCTCAGGGACTTCAAGCCATTTATTCAGGTAACCCTCTGCTGGACAAAGGGCATGTGCCAAGTTTTCAAGGTGACTGGATATAGGCTGACCTGATGCTGGAGCCAGAGGCCAGGAGTGCTGCCATGCACTCCCCTCCCCTGCCACAAGCAGGATTTGTGGGGCAGAAAACCCCTGTAGTGTCCTGAGGCAGCGTCCTGACCTGTGTCCTCTGGGTGCCTGGACTCATACTGGACTTTCCTTCAGGGTTTGTGGGGCAGGAAACAGGCAGCATCCTGACCCACGTCCTCTTGGTGCCTGGACTGATACTGGACTTTCCTTCAGTTCTGGAAAGCGGCCGTGGCATGACTTCCTGAGCAGCTGGCCGGACCCTAGCTGGGGTTCCCAGAGCTGCGGGATAAGAGCTATCGTAGGAAAGGCCAAGTGGGCGCCCCTGGCCCAGTGGATCTCCTGCTAAGTTAGTGAATAGACAGCATCGCATCTCAGGGGAACACCAGGGATTAGCTCCCCCTTCAAAGCTTTGAGGGATGCAGGCACGGAGGCCCTAACCAATCCCCATTCAATGTCCTAGGCTTGTCCCTGCCTGGACTGGATGCAGCCACTGCCAATTTAACCAAGCGGGAGCCTAGTGCTAGTTGTCCTGCTGGGTAGGATGCCTTCATTGGGCCAGATGAACACGGTCTCACATTCATGGCTTGAAGCCACGGCCTCAGCAAACACATCCTTTTCTCTAACATCAGGGAAGGTTGTCAGAGGCAGGCTACTGCACAAGGGACAGACCCCAGTGCACAGACACGGGCTTTCCCCAGGCTGGGTTGGTTCTGTTCTGTCACTAGGGAGTCTAAAACATGTGGAGCATTTGCACGTTCTGCAGAGTATCACATTGGCCCACGATCTTGATAACTTTGTGTTCATCGGACGTGTAGTGAGAAGCAGGAAGTACTCTGGATGTATTGGAAAAGGCTCCCTAGAAGGTGAGGAGATAAACCCTCCATACAGCCAGGGGCTGCCACATCAGTGCAGTTGCACCCCAGGGCTCCAGTGCTTGTTGCGATATTCCCTCCGGAGTACCCGGTGCCGTGACTGTGTTGTCTGCTCCCCTACCCCTGAGAAAGGAACACAATGCTTGGTGAATCAATTTGGGTTTTGAAGGCAGCACAGGCCATGCTTGGGCAGGCTTCTAGGACCTACTTGTCAAACGCTGCCAGAGGCTAGTAGCTTAAAGTGGCCCAGTGCTAGAAAGGAGCCTGCAGCAGCTCTAGACTGCAGTAAAAGTAGACTTGCAGTTTGGGCCCTATGACCTGGAAGATCTCACAGTGGACAGTGAAGCCACCAGGAGCCTCAGGCAAGTCCCACCCGGAGGGTCACAGAGCAGCTCCCTGAGGCTCTTGAGGAAGGCTGTGTGTCCTGAATCCCAGAACTAGGGCACTGAGAAGCAGCTCCTGACATGCCCCTGGTGCCTGGTAAACAGCGAGTGTCATACCATGGGAGCCCACGTCACCATTTGGCCAAAATTGCCCATCAAAAGCTGGGTACTGTGAGACCCACCAAGTCATCAGGTTGGCCATCCAGCATCAAGTGGTTCACCAGGACTGGAATCAAGCATCCAGGACTGGGATCCAGAGGAAACAAGATAACTGCAAGAAGCAATGGGCCAGAGCCCAGGTCACCTCTCACTGCTGAGCCAGTGCCTCTCCTGCACCTCACAGCCACAGCCTCATTGGGCAGTGTAGTTTCCTGTGTATAGCTGACATAAGGAAAGAGCCAGGGCTTGGTTTGTGGATATGTTGGCTCAGTATGAAGAGTAAGTCCAACATGGCCTGTAGCTAAAGTCCAGCTGCACTAAGAGGTGTTTCTGAAAGACAGTGATGACAGGAACACTTCCGTGGGCAGAACTTCCGGCATTGCGTTGCACCTTCACACCATGTGGAGAGACGCCGTGCAAGGCAAGTGTGTGCATGGACTCATGAGGTGTGGCCAGTAGCCTAGCTGCATGGCCAGGGTTTGGAAAGAGCAGGATTGAAAGATCTGGAAAAGAAAGCCTGGAGAAAAGAATGGACCTATGGGAGAGGGTGCAATGAGTGCCAGTAGAGGTACAATCTACCAAGTTAACATGATGGCTTAGCCAACAGGGGCCTGTCCTTGGCCACTCCAGTTCCTGAGCAACGGGCTTGCAAACAGAATATCCATGACAGAAAATGGGGCTTTGCCTGGGGGAGAAGCAGGGGTTCCCTCTCACCAAGGTGGCTCCAGCTTCTGCTGCTGCCTGTCTGCCCTGCCTGCAGGACTGGCACTGAGCTCCTGGCACAGTGCTAAGCCTGGGAAACCTAGGAAAAACCAACCACCCATTGGATGGAAGTTGACAGCATCAGATCTCTTCCACCCTGGAGAAGGTAAAGCACATTTCATCCTGTCAGGGATTGACATGAAGTCCAGGTATGAGTTTTTGTTTCTCACCCTCAGGGCCTCTGCCAGCACCACTGAGGCCTCACAGAGTGGCAGACCAGTTGGCCAACATGGGAGACTATGTGTCATCACTGAGGCTTCTGGGAAGGCCTCGGGGAGCATTTACTTATGGTGGAAGGCAAAGCAGGAGCAGGCACATCACATGGTGAGAGCAAGCAAAAGGGCAGGAAGCACCAGGCTCCTTTAAACAACCAGCCCTCCATGAGCTACCAGCACGAGAACCCACTCATTACCATAGGAGGCCACCAAGCCATTCATGAAGGATCTCGCCCCAAGACCCAAACACCTCCTACGAGGCCCACCTCCAATGCTGGAGATCATATTTCAACCTGAGATTTGGAGGGGACAAATATCCCAACCATATCGGGGGCACTCATGTAAGTGGCAGAGGAAAGAGAAGAATTCTGGGTCCATCCCCAGGGATAACTGCAACAAGGTGGTGCAGTCAGAGGTTTTTATCAACTCTCCTCTTATAAGTTTTTCCAGGAGGATATGAAACCATGGAACCCTGGTGAAGGTGTGACTGCATTGCTGTAGTGAGCACCTGAGTGGCCTGGGGGATGGACTGGAATGGGTGCCATGGTGTCCTACCAGATACCTTTCTCCACGCTGGTGCCTGCATCGTACACCTGCTGGGAGTGTTTGCTGCTAAGCGCTCAGAATCAGAGCTGCTGACTTCTCCAGACCAATGCCTTTGGCTAACAGGGGCTTCCACATCCCCAAAGCCATGCCCCCATGTACTCCCATGTCTGATGGGAGTACAAATTGCTGATGCCTTTTCATCAAGGCAAGTTCACTTTTGTGGCCCAATTCGTGCTCCAGACATTTTCCATGGGGCCAGCCCCTCAAGAACACTTCCTCAATCAACCACTTACATCTCTGACTCTACTTTTAAGAAACACAAGCTAAGATACCCTGACAATTTTGACATCCCTATTTTTTCAACTAAGTTGACAGTTAACCAATATCTCTACACTCCCCACAAAGCAGAAGGATGGCTTAGAGGACTTTCACTCCAATCTCCTACTTGCTATTTAGATTTCAGAGATGTGTCATATTTATAGTTTTGTTTTAATATTCTCCAGATTAGCCATTATTATTAGGGCTTTTTATACAATCCATGTTTAATTATTGTGTTATATTTTTGCTAGTTTATTTGAAAATCACTGTTTTTGCACTTCAGCTCTTCCTCCTAGACTTGATATACA
This sequence comes from Pongo pygmaeus, assembly GCF_028885625.2. Taxonomy (NCBI): domain Eukaryota; kingdom Metazoa; phylum Chordata; class Mammalia; order Primates; family Hominidae; genus Pongo; species Pongo pygmaeus. The sequence continues at coordinate 141,352,259 of NC_072384.2, read as the reverse complement.
TATTTCTGAAAATCAGCTTTAAGTTGTTTTGTACAAGTTCTACTAGTGGTCAACTCTAACCCTTTGCTTGCCTGAAACAACCTGACTATGAGAGAGTTTAGCTGGGTATAGAATTAGAGTCTGCCAGTTATGAAGACGTTACATTGTCTTCTACCTTACCCTTAGGACTTCTGCTTTAATTCAATTGTTCCTTTCAATGGAATATTGTCTTTCCTCTCTAGTTGCCTTTAGATTTTCTAGGGTAAGTCTAGGTATAGATTTAGTGTTGCGGGAAATCAGGGACCCTGAACGGAGGGACCAGCTGGAGCCGCAACAGAGGAATATAAATTGTGAAGATTTCATTTTAATATGGACGTCTATCAGTTCCCAAATAATACTTTTATAATTTCTTATGCCTGTCTTTATTTTAATCTCTTAATCCTGTTATCTTCATAAGCTGAGAATGTACATCACCTCAGGACCACTGTGATAATTGTGTTAACCATACAAATTTATTGTAAAACATGTGTGTTTGAACAATATGAAATCAGTGCACCTTGAAAAAGAACAGAATAACAGCGATTTTTATGGAACGAGGGAAGACAACCATAAGGTCTGACTGCCTGCGGGGTTGGGCAAAAAGAGCCATATTTTTCTTCTTGCAGAGAGCCTATAAATGGACGTGCAAGTAGGAGAGATATTGCTAAATTCTTTTCCCAGCAAGGAATATTAATATTAATACTCTGGGAAAGGAATGCACTCCTGGGGGGAGGTCTATAAACAGCTGCTGTGGGAATGTCTGTCTTATGCGGTTGAGATAAGGACTGAGATACGCTCTGGTCTCCTGCAGTACCCTCAGGCTTACTAGGATAGGGAAAACCTCCGCCTTGGTAAATTTGTGGTCAGACTGGTTCTCTGCTCTCGAACACTGTTTTCTGTTGTTTAAGATGTTTATCAAGACAATACGTGCACCGCTGAACATAGACCCTTATCAGTAGTTCTGCTTTTGCCCTTTGCCTTGTGATCTTTGTTGGACCCTTATCAGTGGTTCTGCTTTTGCCCTTTGCCTTGTGATCTTTGTTAGACCCTTATTAGTAGTTCTGCTTTTTGCCCTTTGAAGCCCATGATCTTTGTACCTACTCCCTGTTCTTACACCCCCTCCCCTTTTGAAACCCTTAATAAAAACTTGCTGGTCAGACTCAGGTGGGTATCACGGTCCTACTGATATGTGATGTCACCCCCAGTGGCCCAGCTGTAAAATTCCTATCTTTGTACTGTCTCTCTTTCTTTTTCAGCTGGCCGACACTTATGGAAAATAGAAAGAATCTACGTTGAAATATTGGGGGCGGGTTCCCCCAGTAATTTAGGTTTGGTTATCTGGCTTAAACCTTGCTGGGGGCTCATGCCTTTCACTGGTTTTGGAAAATTCTCACTTATTATTTCCTTGAGTTTTGTTTTCCCTCATGATCTCTGTTCTCCCTTTTTGCCAGTCCTGTTGGAAATTTCTACCTTCTTTTGGAAGGTCACTCAGACCTTTTGATTCTATTCTCCATGCCTCTTTGAAAAATGTTCTTTCACATCTTTTTATCTTCTGGTAAAATACGTGCAAAAGCTTTCCCCAGATCCATCTTCTAATCCGAGAAATATCTATTCTCTTATTTCTAAATGCTGTGTAACACAGTCAATGCAATTTAAATATCACTGACTATGTTTTCGTTTCTACAGATTTTTTTTTTTTTTTTTTTTTGTGAGGCAGAGTATCACTCTGTTGCCCAGACTGGAGTACAGTGGTGCGATCTCAGCTCACTGCAACCTCCACCTCCCAGATTCAAGTGATTCTTGTGCCACAAAGTCGTGCACCACCATGCCTGGCTGATTTTTGTATTTTTAATAGAGATGGGGTTTCACCATGTTGGCCAGGCTGATCTTGAACTCCTGGCCTCAAGTGATCCAGCTGCCTTGGCCTCCAAAAGTGCTGAGATTACAGGTGTGATACAGATTATTTTTTCTCCTGAAATTTACCCTAAGTATGTCTCATTCTTTTTCTGTTCTCAATCCTACCTTTCATGTCTTTCAATTTTGTAACTGATTTTTATAGATTCTCTGAAACTCACAGGGGCTGACCTTCTCTTTATTTTGTCTGAGGTCCCCCATGCATGGTGAATTGTTTCCTCATTTTCAAAATGACTTTGCGGGTGGGGAGCCAGGTGGCCCTCTGTTAGGTGAGGACGTAAAGATCTTGAGAGGCTTCATATTTGCCTCCACCCTGTGCCTCCCACTGCCATGGGGGAGCTTTTTCTCTTCACACCAGTTACATGGATTGGAGGATCCCGTGCCCTGCACATTCTCTAAATTCAAACCTGTACGAAGGCAGAGCCATTCACACAGCTTCTCAGGGGAGCATCATTTTTCTCCCAATGATGCATCTGATCGAGTCTCTGTGAGGCGCCGTGGGCAGTGACACCCTGCACCTGAGAGCTCACGGTGGCACTGCATGCAGCTCCCTCTCCTTTCTGAATGCCATCTTTAAATCATACATTCTTTACTATTAAGACTGGCTTTCCCCTTCCTGCAGACCAGGATAGCTCTGGTGTGGCCTCAGTACTTGTTTAGAGGTGCCCTGGGGGACACTCCTTACATTCCCACAAGTTCAGGGATACCTCCGAGGGACACTCCCTATGCATCCTTCTGACTCCACAGGCATGGTGGCATGCAGCCCCTCAGGTTATACCCCTGCCTTATGACCAGAAGAGGCCACCCCTACACTTGCCCTCAAGCATTAGTGCATTCTTGCTGGAAATCCACGCATGTACCTCTCAGTCACATTCTGTCCAGCCCTGCAGGCCCCAGGCTCCCTAAACACCCAGGCCTGCTTCTTTGGTACCCTTTGGGTCTCTGGCACTTGGTGGGTGCACACACATATATTCAGTGAGAGAGGGTCTGAGCCAACCCACATGTGCTATTGAACGTGCCCACCTCAGGGCCAGGGGCCACCTGGCTCTCTCCGGAGGACAGGGTCAGGTGGTCACGTACCTGACCTTCTTGGCAGGGCTCTGTCCATGGCAGATGGGCTCATCATCCTGGAGAGGAGAGAGGCTCTGGCTGTGTCCTCCCCAGCAGACTGTAGCAGAGTCTGTCTTGAGGGTCTCTCCCTCCACTCTTGGGCAAGGCACCTTCTCCTTCGGAAGAGCTACATCTGTCATGGTTCTCATATCCCCATTGTCAGGCCCAGGTGCCTCTGGCTCCTGCCTGCAGTAAAAGAGAGCTGAAACCCTGGCCGAGAGGGGCCCACCATCTCGCCCCTCACAAGCCCCAGGGACCTGGCACGCAACAGTCACACAGGCATGCTTGGAGTCCCTGAAGCCTTGACAGGGCCACAAGCAGCCCCCAGCCAAAGACACTCCCTCATCTTGGCATCTGTCTTTGGGGAAGGGGGGTATTTGTCAGAAAGGGGGAGGAGAAGGGACCAGTGGGCAGCCTGGAGGCCTGGGGCCTGGCCTAGGGTCTCAGCTCCCTCATGGACTTATGTGGTCTGCCCTCTGCAGGCGCCTCTGCAGCGTCCCTGGGCAGGTCTGCAGGGACAACCCAGGAAGAGGACATCATCTCCCCACAATCCCCCAGTGCCAACCACCCCCAGGGCCCTCTCCCCTCCAGGTTCTCAGCACTGACCACTGCCTGTTTTGTGTAGGGGAGTTAGATGTGGGTGCTGCAGAGAGAAGAGGCTGTTTGACTAAGATCCCTTCCCTCCCTCCCTGGACAACTGTCCTCAGGCCATGGCCCAAGGGAGTGTGTGGCCACAGGGACCAGGTGCCAGGCCGAACCATGTGGGTCCCAGGGGAGGCCTCAGCCCATCACTCTGACCTGTGAAGCCAGGTCTGACCCCAGTCTTGCCCTGTGGGGAGCAGGCCCAGGGCAGAGCCCTTCACCACAGATGTGGCCTTCTGGACCCACAGCATCCATCCCCTTCTTGGCAAAATTGCCCACCAAATTGAAGCTGGCTGGGGTGGCTGTGCCTCCTCCAGGCTCCCCGAACACTCACCACCCACGGGACCAGACGGGGACGCTCCTGTCTCCAGTGTCCTCACAGCGATACAGCAGTAGGTATGGGGTCTCAGACCTGAGAGAGGAGCGGGGACAGGACCCATCGCACCTGAGTGGAGGCCTGCCCACCAGGCACGCAGCCACATCTGCCCCACACAGGGGCAAAACCTGGCGGGCTCAGCAGGCCCTGCTTCCTGGGTCTGTGGCCAGACTCACTGTTTCCTGGTTGGTCCTCAGATTCCTGAGCCCCCCTGTATGGGCATCATGTCTCCCCTCCCTGGAGGGTGGCAGACTACACACAGGGGGATGATCCCCACTCTTGCCCCTGCCCGTGAGGCCCTTGCCACACAGATAAGAGGGAGCAGAGGGCACAGACCTTCCTCCCACAGGGGTGTGGTGTGAGCTTGGGGTGGGGGTACAACCCTGTGAGGGGCCTGGGTCCAGGCCATGGGTCAAACCTGACCCCACGACAGTAACCCTCTCAGGGAAGGGTGCCCCGTCTGTCCCTCTCCCTCCCCGGGTGAAAGGTCAGCTGCCCTCAGCGAGCGCTGCCTCCACAACCAGGGCCCCTGGGGGTCATCCCGCAGGACGGGGTCCCACCCCTCCCCAGGAGGGCCCAGCAGCCTACCCGAACATGTGGTGCAGGGGAAATTCCAGCCTCACCTAGAGCGGGAAGGCGGGGCCTTGAGGATGCTGCCCTGCCACGCATCACCATGCCCTCCCGCCTCAGCCTGGCCCTCAGTGGGGTCCCCCCGAGAGTCACCACCCTCCCCTCGGACATGCCCTTCACTGGCCCGACCACCTTTACCTGCGCACTATAATGTTCTCCAGGGTCCCTCCCGCCCACAGTGGCCTGCAGCAGCCCTCCCCACCTGCCCTCCCCAGAGCTCCTCCACCCTCCCCGGCTCCCTCCCTCCCTCCCACTCTCCTCCTGCTTCAGCCTCCTCCCACTTCACCCGCCCCTGCACCCGCATCCCCTCTCCCCATCCCGCCCCCATTCAGCTTCACTGCGTTCAACAGCCCTATCCCCTGTTCTTGTCTCTGGAATAGCTTTTTCTGGGCTGTTAAAAATCCTCTTTCTTATTATACTTTCTTTTTAAACAAAGGCACACATTACCTTCAGAAATTAAGAAACCATAACGTTTTGCTAAAGAAGTTAAACCTGGGGGAAAAACGAGGTCCCCAGAACTTCCGATAACAATAGTGAAGCGACATTAAGCACCAGCTCAAGGGTCCCTCTGTTTCCTTATTGCAGACAGCACACATGAGGCCCCAGAGAACCGCCAGCTCCCTAAACATGCTCGTCAGTAGCCGACCCCGGGGTGCAGGAGGGGCGGGACTCACACGGTGCAGCTGCTGGTCATTGAAGCGGAACCACTCCACCCTGCCGGGGGGCTGGACCAGGGCTGTGTAATGGCCCCCGCTGCAGTCTCCCGAGTGGCAGCACATGGCGTAGAGGTAGGTGGTAGACTCTCTGCTCCTGCAGGGGGATTGGGGCTTCAGAGGGTGGGGCTGTGCGTGGGTGGGCGTGTGTGGGACTGAGTACCAGGGAAATGGTGGAGGCCTTGCTAGCTGTGACTGTGCTCTAATGGGGGGGAGTATGGACCCCACCCTGCCGCCCCTCAGTGTCACAGCTACAGGCCAGCCTCGGGGCCCAGGGCTCAGCCTCCAAGAGCAACGGGGCTCCACAGGACCAGCCTCTGCCTCCCAGCTGGGGAGGGCTGGGGCACAGCTCCCTCCACCACTCCGTAGCTCTGAAAACCTAAAGCTGGGTTTTCCTTGGAAAGTGCCGTCCCACACCTGGCTTCCCGTCCCCTCCGGAGGCCGGAGGCCACAGGAATCCTCGACCCCCATCTGAGAATGAAGCACTTCCTGGCCGGCTGACACAGCCACTCTGGGGAAAAGCCAAACGTTGTGCCTCAGCCCGCATTGGCTCCAGATCAGCTTGGAAGGAACTGAGCATCTCAAGGGGCTCATGGAGAGGAGATGCTCCTTGAAGGCCTGTCCTCAAAGCCCGGCACGCAGGCCGCCCTGCCAACGGGCAGCTGCCCCCCACGCCTCCTGTCCCCAGCTGCCGGGGCCCCCTCCCAAGCCCTTTGGGCCCCATCACTGCCCCGCCTTCCGTCACGCAATGTGGGCAGCTCTTCTTAATCACACCGGCAGACAGGTTTCCCATAGCCAAGACAGCCCAGCCCCAGCCCCGCCAGTGCCAGCCCACCCTGCCTGTCCCATGGTTGTTCCTGTCATGAAGGGACAGGCAGGCAGGACACGCTGGCCAGAAATGTGACTGTCTCTGCAGGCCGTGGGCACGGTGCCCCACACCGCAGTTCCCCCTCTCCAAGGCTGGGCACTCACTAGGTTGGGGGTGAGTGTGCCACTGTGGGAAGCTTTACACATAGGCGACTTTGGTTCTCTGGGGCTGGTGTGCAGTTACAGCACCTGGGCAATGTTGATAGACTTCTGAATTTTGTGAAACCTCCCGTTTTCAAATGTCAGCTCCCTGACTTGCAGAATCAGGACCTTCGGGAGCCGCAGGAAGCGCGTCTCCTAAGGAAGGAGAGAGGTGGGGGCAGGGAGTTGCATACCCCACCAGCTCTGGAAGAGCCTCCCAGCCACCTGCCCCAGCTGCCTCCCACATTTCCTCAGTCAAGGTTGGTCTGCACTGCTTCTGGTTTAAAAAGCACAGAGAATATCACAAAACATGACAGCATCTACCTCCCAGTTCTGTGGTGCCTGCTCTAAGTGGGCAGTCATGAAGCCCAGGGCCCTGGGAAAGCGGCTGCCTGCAGCCAGTGCCTGTGTGTCTAGGGACAGCCTTGCCTGCAGCACAGCCCTGCCTTGAGCCTTTAGTGGGAAGGTCGAGCTGATAAGACTAGGAGTCAGCAAGGACCAGGAGGCACCTTCCTGGTCATTGTCAAGCTCCGTGGACATGAGAGGGCAGTTGGCACCTGCTGAAGACTCCTGTCTGTGCTCTAGGGGAGAAGAATGTCTTTTGGGAAAGTTCGACAATTTGAACCAACCCACCTCCAGAAGACGAGGACAAAAGCTGGACACCATAGACCACCCCCCCCCCGCCCCCATTTACTGGAAGGATCAAGACTTAGCACCTGTGTGGAAAACAGTCTGCACCAAAGGAAGTTCTACAAGGTGAAAAGAATCCAAACAAAGATTGCAGGAAGGAAGAACAATCAAAATGGTAAATGAGGAGCAAATCAAGATAAATGCTGGCTGTAAAAGCAATAGAAACCCCTTGTGCATATAAAATAAATAGAGAATTAGAGTCCACCGTAAGGACATGCAATGCCATGGAAATGGAGAGAGGTGAATACAAAGTTCCGGCACTGTTGGAGGAGTGGCAAAAGAACCAGCCAACGTTAGCCCAAGAAACTGAAACAGCAGGACGAAAACATGCAGGTCAACAAAGAGGAAATAATGAAAGAATCCAAACCATTCTTTGACGCGGAGGAAAGGAGAGAAGCTCACAAGGCAGGTGGGGCACACAGAAGGTGCTTCGTGAGACGGCAGATTTAACACAGGCATAAGGAAGGTAGAAAAGTCACATCGCTAACTCGGTGACAAACACGGTCAGAGGTCATTTTGAAAGTCAAGGGCATGCAGTTTAGAGGAGGCATACACTAGAATCTAATCCACTAGAACCCAGAAAGGTCAAAAGTGACGGGGTAGAAAAAGACAGATCAGGGAAACCACAACCAAAAGAAGGCCGCAGCAGGTCTGCTAAGATCAGACAAAGATTTTAAGGCAAAAGCTTAGCCAAAATTAGACATTTCAAAATATTAAATAGGTCAATTTCCCAGGAAGACATAACAATTCTAAATGTCTATCCACCCAATAACATAGCTTCAAAAATGTGTAAAGCAAAAATGGACAGAGCCACAGGGACCTCTGTGCTGATCCACAGTTCTACTGGGAGAACTTCACATAACTTTCTGCATAACTGAAAGAACAACAGAGCAAAATAAATCCGTAAGGTGATGGCCACACACTGAGCAAGCTTGCCCCAAGGGATGCGGAGGACGGTAAACCCCAAGATGGCAGGAGTTTTTCCTTTGCATGTGAAACGATCATGAAAGCTGACCGTAGCCCTGTGCGCTTCTCCCACAGGTCTCAACAAGTTTCAAAAAAATGGCCATCGGTCATAGTTTTCCTCTGTCTGAGTACAATTTTTTGACATTTGTACCCAACGAGTACAGAATTATTTTTTTCTGGCACACTGTCAGAAACCTATACCAAAAAGATAATTAGAAGATTCCCACATGTTTGGAAAGAAACAAATATATTTCTAAATAACCCACAAGTCAAAGACAACATCTAATAGAAATATTTTGAAGTGAACAGTTATGAAAACCTTATAAATAAAACCTTGAGGGAAGCAGCTAAAGCCATGACGAGAAGAAATAAGAGGCTTGAATGGTAGTAGGACATATATATATATATACACACACACACGCATACGGACTTTCTTCCATACACACACAGGTACATAGTTACTTATCAGAATGTTGAATCTGGCACTAACTGTCATCAAAACCTTCCCACAAAGACAACAGAAAACCCCGAGACTCAGGAGGCCTCCTTTGCAAAGTTTAGCAATAACTAAAGGAAGAAATGACTTTAATTTTATACATATTATTTCAAAAAATAGAAAGAAAAGGGATATTCCCCAAGTCATTTTCTCAGGCTGGGATATGGACTTGGAAAAGCCGCTCTTGTCTTATTCTCCATCCCAGAGACATGCGGGTCCTTTATATTTTCTGCTCTATGAGTCTGTCTCCTTACCTGGGTCCTGACGCTCTCTCTTTTTCTCCTTCTCTCCCTCCCCCTCTGCCTTCCTTCCCACTCTCTGTCCTTTTCCCCTCACTTCCCTTTTTCCTCCTTCTCTGTCTCTGTCCCTCTTCCCTTCCTTCTTCCTCTTTCCCTCCACTTTCCTCCCTTCCTGTCTCTTTCCCTCTTGCCTCTTTTTCTCCCTTCCTCCTTCCATCCTTCCCTCCCTCTCTCTTACCTCCTTCCCTCCCCTCTTTTCCTCTCCATTCCACAAATACTTAAGAAGCCCTGTTACCCTGTCTTAAGTTCTGTGCACCTGCTGACCCCTGCCCCGGGAAGCTCTTCTGAGCCAGAGGGACAACAGTGTCTGCATTGTCCCCAGAGGCTCCCATCCTTCTGCTGCCCCCCTCCCACCCCACAGTGGGGGAAGCAGCCCAGACTGGGCCCCTACCTCAGAGGCTGGGGTCTTGGCATTACAGGGCTCACAGAAGAACCGATTGTCTTCATCATCAAAATTCTGGATTTGAGAGAAACTCAGCACTTCTGTGTCCTATAGAAGAAGTGAAGAGGCTGAGAGTCTCTGGGGAATCTGCCATGACACAGGTGGACACCCAGGTCCCTGGACCCTTTCCTACCCCTTGTTTTCCACTGCCTATGCCTTGCTCTAGGGTGGATTTCAGGCTACAGCCAAGGCAGGGTCTTGGCAGGACCAGCCTTCCTCCCAGGCAGGTGGATGCTGGGAGGGCAGGGACACTGGGCTTGGCTCAGTGCGGGCCTCCCCAGTCCTTTCCGGAGCCCCCTCCCCAGTGATGGGTGGATCCCAGGACCCTGCCCTGCTCATCAAATGCCTGCAACTGCATGCAGGCCTGTGCAGACCCAGAATCCAAAGTGTGGGGCCGGAAACAAAGACACCTCTGCTGTGCTGGAGGTGAGACCTGCGGCTGTGTCCGAGGGTCAGTCACCCACACCCTGAGCCGCCTCCCACTGGCATTTGGTCAGTGTTTCAAAGGCCCGTTTGTTCCAGCGTTCTGGGACTGAGAAGCAGGCCTGCTCAGCAGAGGGCAGGGAGGGCCTCAGCCCAGGCAGGGCCCGGGAGGTGGGGTGACCAGACCCCTATCCCACCGCCCACGCCAGCCCTTCTCAGGGCAGGGAGTACAACGTGATCTTACTTTTACATTGTCAAATATACCAGTTGATGCTATTGCTTTTGTTGTTTAATGCTCTTCTCTCATTCTGAGAAAAAGTAATATTTTCATTGCTTCTCTCCTGTTGACTTTCTTTGTGATTTCTTCCCTTCTTTGTATATCTATCTCATACTTTAATCTAGCTAGATTTCCTTTTGATACATGGTGTGAAGTGAGCGTCTAACTTACTTTTTCTCCAAGTAATAAATGACTGTCCCAATGTTGTTTATTGAATATGCTACCTTTTGCTAATGAATAAACTTCCTCCTTTATGACAGAACGGGGAAATGGTAACAAAGAGTCATTTTCCATGTTATAAAGAAGTATCTGATAAATCCATAAGAAAAATGGATGACTTGAAATATGGGACAGGAACAATGTAGTTGTGAAGTAAGAAGTAAAAGCAGCTAATGAACATTGCTTGACCTGACAATGCCTGGGAGAAATTCTAGCTCCAACATGAGGCTACACTGAGAGCTTCTGGGAGAATGGGAGAGCGGAAAGCACCCAGAGGCCGACTCCGCTCCTAGACACCTCACCGCAGAATCTGCGCTGGGTGACTGTTTGGAACTCTGGAGTCTATCAAAGGCTTGCAACTTCCAGGGGAAGGCTCAGATGGAAATTATGGTTAATTTCAATCAATTCCAGCTCTTAGCCAGTAGCAGCTACCCATCCCTCATCCTCAGCCCTGGGGCAGCGAGTGTGCCTGTGCTCCTGGAGCAACCTGGAGCTTGCCGGACACAGGGTGGGCAGTAAGGGCCCTGTCCTCCAAACTTGAAGGATTGTCCATTACTGTTCATTCTGATCAAGGAGGTGCAAACAGAAAGGTATATGGCCACTGTGGTTGCACCTCTCCCCATTCTTGCAAGCCCTTCCCCAACTGGCTGAAGTGACTTCTGGGGGATTTAAAGGGCCAGCTCTTCTCCCTTTCATTTTTCTATTTTTCCCCTTTTGGGAGCCAGATATTAAAGATTAGGACATTGAAAAGCAACTGCATATATGAGGAAAATGAGAAAGTGAGTGTGCATGGGAAAGGCACAGGCTCTGGACAGACCTGAAGTTTACACCTCAAGCTGTTCCTCAGCACAGAGACAGACTGCAAAAATAAAATAAAAAAAGAAAACAATAAACAAAAACAATAAGGAAAACAGCAAGCCTGGTTAAAGGAGGAGAATCTAACTTCCAGAATTACTACATTATTAGATTCAAATGTCCAACTTTCAACAACAACAAAATCACAAGGCATACAAATAAACAGAAAACTATGGCCCATTCAAAGGGAAAAAAATCAACAAAAGCTGTCCCTGCAAAAGACCTGATGACAGATCTACCAGATAAATACTTTAAAACTCTGTCTTAAAGATGCTCAAAGAACTAAAGGAAGAGGTGGAGAAAAATCAATAAACTGTGTATGAACAAAATGGATATATCAAGAAAGATAAAAATCCTAAAAGAAAATCACTTCTGGAGCTGAATAGTATAATAACTGAAAGGAAATTTTTCCTAGAGGGATTCAAAGGCAGATTTGAGCAGGCAGAAGTAGCAGTGAACTGGAAGATAGAAAAATGGGATTTTATTACTTGATGGAAATTTATTACTTGAGTCTGAGCATCAGAAAGGAAAAAAAAATGAAAGAAAAGTGTGTGAGCAGCAAGCCACCCAGGTGCCGAGGCAAGAGACTGAGGACACGAGCTGTTCCAGTATAATAAACAAAATATATAAAATCAGAATAGTTATACTAGATATAGATCATAGATATGATTATAAATGAACATTATTAATCATTAGTTTGTAGCAATTACTCTTTATTCCAATATTATAATAATCCTCGCTCTACAATCATAACCTAGGAAACACCAGGCCATACAGAAATAGGAGCTGAGGAGACATGGTGAGAAGTGACCAAAAGACAAGAGTGTGAGCCTTCTGTTACGCCCAGACAGGGCTACTAGAGGGCTCCTTGGTATAGCGGTGACGCCAGCATCTGGGAAGACGCCCGTTACCTAGCGGACCTTGGTCTAGTGGTAGCGTCAGTGCCTAGGAAAACCACCTGCTACTTAGCAGACCTGGAAAGGGAGTCTCCCTTTCCCTGGGGGAGTTAGAGAAGACTCTACTCCACCACCTCTTGTGGAGGGCCTGACATCAGTCAGGCCCACCCACAGTTATCCGGAGACCTAACCGTCTCCCTGTGATGCTGTGCTTCAGCGGTCACACTCCTGGTCCCCTTTCATGTTCCATCCTGTACACCTGGCTCTGCCTTCTAGATATCAGTAGCAGAATTAGTGAAAGTACTAAAAGTCTCTGAAATGCAGAAATAATTGCGTAAGCTGTCTCCTCAATCTCTCTCTCTCTGCCTCGGCTGCCAAACAGGGAAGGGCCCCTGTCCAGTGGACACATAACCCACGTGACCTTACCTATCACTGAAGATGGCTCACACTCCTTACCCTGCCCCCTTGTCTTGTATCCAATAAATAACAGTGCAGCCTGGCATTCGGGGTCACTACTGGTCTCTGCGTCTTGGTCGTAGTGGTCCCCCAGGCCCTGCTGTCTTTTCTTCTATCTCTTTGTCTTGTGTCTTTATTTCTACAATCTCTTGTCTCCACACACAGAGAGAAAAACCCACAGACCCTGTAGGGCTGGTCCCTACAAAAGTGAACAAAGCATAAGGGATTAGTGAGACACCATCAAGTGGACAAACATATGCATTGTGGGAGTTCCAGAAGGAGAAGTGAGAGAGGAAGGGGAAAGGAGAATATTTGAAGAACTAATGCCTGAAAACTTTCCAAATGTAATGCAAGATATGAATCTACAAATCCAAGAAGCTCAACAAACTCCAAGTAAGAAAAACTCAAAGAGATCATCCCAAGACACATTATAATTAAACTTTCAAAAGACAAGGAGAGAATCTTCAATGCAGCAAGGTAATGTGACATAGTATCACTTTGCCCCATTACTGGTGACACTGTTTGATCAAATGATGCAGGTGGTGTCCACCAGACATGTCCACCTGTAAAGGAACCTTTCCCCCTTTATAATCTTTAAGAAATCTGGAGTGACACATTGTGATCACACAAACATCGTGTTCTGCTAAGCCTTTTACCCAGTGGTTCAGGTACCTTGTGAACACCGTGGTGGGCTAGCATTACATCAGGGTTTTTCCTTCTCCACTTACCACTTCATTTCCTGTAGAGATGATGCTTCATTCTCCTTGTTTAGTAATACTTTGGATTTACAAATATTTTAAATTCAGTGTTAAAATCCAATATTCCTTATTCTTTTTGATGCTCACTTTGTCCCAAATTTGGTTCATTTCAAGTTGCTGCCAGTGTCCTCTGATATGTCTCATCCCTCACTCTCCAGGCTCACCTTGTCTCTGGGCTTGTCTCTGGAGTCAGCCTTTTATCTAAGGATCCCTGTTTCCCTTAAGGGAAGAAGTGATAGTTCTAAACTGCAAATCTGATGTGAGGATTTCAGCAACCTTAGAAGGTTCCTGCCAGTGCATGGGGTAAATTTCAAACTCCAGGTCTGATGGCCCTGCCCATTCTCTCCCCTCCACCTTTTCACTTTCTGCAGACCTCTATCCACCCTCCCACCTCCAAAACAAACTCACTCCCATGTCTCCTACTCAGCCCTACTGAGTAAGCCTTTACTGGGGCAGTTGTGCTTCTAGAGAAAGGCCCTTGCCCCTGCCACCCCACTCTATCTATACCGTCAACCTGCCTGTCTGGAGAGCAACATCCATGTTCAAGACTCCAAGACTCTAGAGTCCCTTCCTGGGAGACTTGAGGCCCATCCCCCACCCCACACCCCACACAGAGGCTGTTTTCCTCTTTGACTCTTGGCTCCCCTGACACTTGCCAGCTCTCTTGCCTGGCCATTGTTACCAGAGGGCAGGGGCCAGTGGCCCTCATCATCTAGATGAGCCCCATGTACCCCACTCACCAGCCCAGGTATCAGTCACAACCAGACAACCAGGGCTGGCATTGGACCCACGATGGGAGAGGCCAAGATCTGGGCATCTCTACATCAATGTGCCTGGAACAGAGCCTGGCACAGACAGGGGTTCCAGACAGGTGTGTGGGCCAAAAGAATGAATGAATGATGGGCCCTTAGCCCTGGCATTTCAGGAACACTGCCTTGCAGGACAACCTTGGGGCCACACTACCTGGGCAACTCCACTAGATGGATTGGCTGGCTTGCCAGGTTCCTGCCCAGCCCCCTCCAAGCCACAGAGCTGGGTGTGGGAAGCCGGGGGCAGGATCAGCATCCTGCCTCCCGATGGGATGCACTCCTTGTAGCCGCACACCCAGCACTGGATGATTTTCTCCGCCTCACTCTGGAACACCTGTGTGAGAGGATGGGGCAAGTTGGGTGAGACTACAGGTCTGGACAGGCCCTGCCAGTCAGGCGTGCTGTCCTGGAAACACCCTCAGGCACCTCACCCCATTTTCAGGGTAGTGGGCCACACAAAACCTTCCCTATCCTCAGGTACCCTTGACACTGCTCATCTGTCACAAGCTTTGGTCCTTCTGTCTTACGAACGCACTGGTCCAATCACAAGGAGCCTTGAATTAAAAGGGAATGTACCACAGGAGCCCCAAGGAAGGAGCCAAAGCCTGGGTACCTCCCTTGTGCCAAGACACAGGACTTCTGTCCCATCAGGGAGCCTAGAGGTCACATTGTCCCCAGCCCAGAGCAGGGGCTTGGGAAATGCAGCCTGGAGGCAATGGCTGGGCAAAGATTGGGCAGAGGGAGCCCTGCCTGGGGTTGCCCCCATGGGGATGGGCTCAGGCGGCTGCCTCAGGACGGGCTCCAGGGGCACAGCCCTGGCTTGGCCATGGTTGTCGAGGAGGGCTGCTGATACACAATTTGCCCCCATGGGGCCTGCTCTCTGCAGCCGCCACCTGTGTGCCTGGTCTTCAGTGTGGAGGCCTGGGGCAAGTTTTGTCCTCCCTGTGGCCACTAGAAAAAAATGGTGATGGTGGCACCTGCCTGCAGTGCTAGGATCCAGCGAGCCCAGGGCCTAGGGCCTGAGCAGCACCAGCCCCCAGCCGTGCTGCTGCTGATTCACTGCCAACGTGTTCATGGCCTCAGCGGGGAGGGCGAGGGGCCCTGAGTGAATGTTCCTGAGAGCGTCTCAGGTCTCTCCTGCCTGTCACTCTGCACTCCAAGGCAGACACCTATGGCCCTGGTGCCCTCTTGGCTGTGATCTGGCCAGTGGCCTTCCGAATCTCTCCTCACCCTGCCCACTGTATCCCCCGGCAGGTGTCCAGCTGCCACCCTCCCTCCCCACTGCCTACCTCCTGCAAGTCATCCTGGCCCAGGCGCTGGAGCAGAAGCAGAAACACCTCAGCCGCGTCCTGCTGGCCGGTGCCTGCAGAGCAGGGACAGAGCCAGGTCAGTGCAGCTGCTTCCCACCACCCCAGGGCCTTCTGTGGCCCAGCCTTTCCCCTCACAGCCACCTCTTCTGCTGGCCCTACCCCGGACCCCACCCCCAGACCCCATGTCCTCTCCCTTTTTGGTCCTGGTTCTATCACACACATCTTTGCAAGCATCTGCCAGGCTGCCTGGCCAGGGGCCTATTAAGAGCAAGTGCCTCTGCTGGGATTCACCAAGCTGTCTCCTGGCCCTCCCCTCCTTCTCTGGCCCTTCCCTCCTGACCAGGTGACCCCAGGTCACCCCAGGTCAAGCTCCAGCATTTGTTCACTCCTTTGTCCACTCACTGATTCATTCATTCCTTCAGCAAATAGGCCCTGAGCCAACTTCAGGAGTGGCACTGGGCACTCAGAGAGCAACAGGGACAGCCTGGCTGGGAAGTGGGGCACCCTCAGGCCCAGCCTCTAAGTCAGCCCTGGAATGACAGGCTGACATCCCAGCTGTCCAGGGGGCCTGGGGTGGGGCCCAGCTGCAGCCTAGCCACTGGCCCTGCCCTCTGACTCACCCTCTAGAGTATGGACATTTCTCCTTGGCAGTCTGTAAACCCAGCCTGGCACAAGGTGGACATCCCTCCTGCTGATGGAGCAAGTGCCCTTTGGCCCTGCCCCCAGTATCCTGACAATACCCCTCACGCTTGGCGGTTGCTGCCACCATCAGCTCATGGACCGCAGCGTCCCAGCCCCGGGTGGCTGAGAGGGCTACTATTCTCTGGATACTCCCAGCAGTGTCTTCCTCATGCCAGCACATGCCTGGGTCACATTGGTGACTCCCCGAGGTCCTGCTTCCTCCCCTCCCCACACTGCGAAGCCCCAGGATGCTTCTTGGGCAGGTGAGCCACAGACTGTACGCTGAGGTGTCCAGGAAAGAGGTCCACCTCACCCTTGGATCAGCCTCTCTGCTCCTGACTCTCCCCGGGAACCCGCCCCATGCAGACCTCTGGCCCTCTTGCAACCGCCTTCTCCCAACTTTCGCTGAATGCTGCTCCCCAGTGGCACTGGGTCAGGAGTGGTGCAGAGCCCTCAGCGGGACACACAGCCCTTCGTGGGATCTCAGGGTCTGGGCTCCACCTCTGCCTGGTGCCCTGTCCGTGTGCTTCCCAATGTCCACTCACCATGCAGATTCAGGCAGGTAGTGAGGGCTTTTGTTGGCACAGGCCCATGCTGCTCCTGCAGCCCCCTGAAGATCTGGCCAAGAGCCTGCTCAGGCTGGGAGGCCCAAGGCTTCTCCTGGAACCTGTGGCCACAGAGGAAGCCTGGGTCCTTACCTTGTCCGCAGGGCTCTGCCGGGACCTGGCCCAGAGGCCCTCAGGCCACCCAGCCTTTCACCTGTCTCGGAATTCAGGTGTCAGAAAGAGACACTGCAGGAGGGCATTGAGGTAGCAGGTGAGGCCTTGATTGATGCGACCCACAAAGCGGGGGGCACACGGGGCTCCACCTAGGATGGCCATGGCCAAAGCCTTCTGAACTCACAGGCTCTCCCCCAAGAACTGGAGGCGCTCCCAACCTCTGACTTCCTTCCTTTTCACACTGGGCTGGACACAAACCTGGCAGCTCCCTGCTCGCCAGGCAGAGGGGTCCAAGGGGCCTGGGGTCTTTGCCCTCTGTCCTTTCCTTGCCCACTGCCCACAGTGGCAGCAGCCTCCTTCAAGACACTTCAGTGCCAGCGCCATCCCAGAGGGCTCTCCCCAGGGCCCCTGCCCAGAGACCCAAGAGCCCTACCTGGAGCCTCCTGGCTGCACTCGGTCTCTGCATCAGTCCTGCCTGTGGTGACAAAATGCTTCTGTGCCGACAGGGACTCCTTCTCCCTGTACCTTGCTGGAACCTGCTGCAGCCATTGGATTCCAGCAGATATGCTCTCTGGGAGGAAGTTGCTGCCACAGGCCATTGAGAGAAGACCTGTCTGGGTGGCAGGGGCTAGGAGAGAAGCTCTGGCTGCCCTGGAGCTCAGCACCCACCCCGGGCCCAAGCTGGAGGTGTGGACTTACCAGGACCAGCTCTGCGGGTCACGGCATCACGGCCCCAGCGGCCACAGCAAGGCTTCCTGTCCGAGGCAGCACCTGCAGCTCTCTGGTCAGCAGACACATTTGCCTCGTGGTTTCCATACCAGCATGTCCCTGCCGTGGCCAGGGACACAGGACTCAGGGCTCTGTGCTGACTCCAGGCTGGTGTGTCCCATGGAAGGGTGTGGCTCCTCTGAGCCCAGCACAGGTGAAAGGGGCCCCAGGAAGCTGAGGAGGAACTGGGTCCAGAGGCAGCAGTGACACTCACACCATCAGGCCAACACACAAGAACCCTAGGCAGCCGCAGGGCCCCGGAGGCGCTGGAGCACAGGTAGCCCAGGCCCTCCCCAAGGGACAGTTAATGTTCTTTTGGTTTAAGGAGAAAGTGTCAGTGGAGACCTTGCTCTCCACGGAAGACCGCTCCAGGCACAGGCAGTGCCCCCTCACCCCGCCACACACACAGCGCAGTCTCCCGTCTGCAGCCCCCTGACCGGGCTGCATACCCCAGCCTCCCGGAGTGCACCCTCTGTGCCGGCCAGGACACAGAGGTGCGAGAGCAGCAGAGAGGACGGGGCCGCAGGAACGGAAAGGCAGCCCTATGCACGCCAGTCCAGCTCCCACGCTGTGAACCAAAGACAACATAAGGAGAAAAGGGCAGGGATTCTACTCAGCAAAGGAAAGAGATTCATGGCACAGAGTCCAGACAGAGGCCCTCACCCATCTGGAAGCATGCTCCCTGTGTGGCAGGACAAAGTCTCACCCTGGCCGGCTTCCCTGGGCCACTGGGGTGGGGGCTGAGGAAGGATGGGCATGGGGCTCCGTGTTTGTGCCGGGGGAGGTTTTAGTTTCCTTTCTCCTCTGGAGAACATTTCTGAGAACTCCCCGCCCTCTCCTTCCTGTGTGGCCGCTGGAGAGGGAAGGGGGACTGAGAAATCCTGGGAGGAGAGGGAGGGGCCCCAAAGGGGAAGCCCACTACCCTTTCCCCTGTCCCCCTCTGGGCACTGCCCCTGCCCTGCACGGCCCTGAGGGGTGGGCTCTAGCCGCTGCACCCTCCTGCCCCCATGGCTGGCCTTGGGGCTGCAGGTGGGGAGCCAGCCCCTCCATGCAGTGCAAAGCACGGGGAGGCAAGCAAACGACGCCATTTCCCCAAACCGAAACTTCGTCATCTGGAGACAGGCAGGAGGAGAAGCCTGGGAAAGCCTGGCCCTGACCTAGGCTTCAGCCTGAGAGTGGGACTCCCCACTGCGCTGGCTTTGGGGTGGCACTGCCTGGGGGACCCTCCCCTCCCTGGTGCCTGGAGCTCACTAAGTGTCCCCTTCAGTTATCAGGGTCGATATCTACCCCAACTTTGCCCCATTTCCCTAGCGGGAAAACCACCGGGAGCATTGCCCTGCATCAGAGATGGGGGGCACCTCCTGGGGGCCCCATTCCTGGCAGCTCTTGGGGTGGGGTGGTCCAGGCAGCTCTCCCAGTGGGTGGGACGGGGCGGGTAGGGGCGGGGCTGGAGCCTGAGCTGCTGGCTGCTCCTGCCAGCTGTGGTGAGTGCAAGGCCAGACTGCAGCCCCAGGGCCCCCGAGCCAGCCTCCCCATGAGCCAGAGTGCCCCTGAGCCCCCGCTCAAGTTCGTGCGGGGCAAAGATGAGATAACTGGTGAGTACAGGCAGGCATGGTGGTGGGGTGGGGTGGGTGGGAGCAGGGGAGAACTGGGTTTCATCAGAGGCTTGTGTTTGGACTGGATAGGTGGCGTAAAAGGAGTTCCTCCCCCCACCCACCCAAGTTCCTAAACTTGAAAACAAGCTGCTGGGGTCTGAGACAACCTGGCATACAGCCAGCTTCCTGGCGGCTTCCACACTGGGCAGACTCAGGACTGAGGCAGGAGCCTGGGATCCCCAGAACCCCAGATACCTGGAACCAGGGCGACTGGAGTCGAGGGACCAGGAGAGGGTGGTGAGAGGTGAGGTCAGTGGTGGGGTGGTGGCTGCAGGGGGTGGAGGGGAGGGGTGAGAGCTCCTGCGGGGAGGGTGTGAATGCTGATCCTAGGAATTGGGTCATTCTTGTCATACTCAACCAAAGAGCTGAGAAGCCAGAGGGGAAGACAGCACTCAGGACACAAAACATCATCCAAAACGTCCTTTTCTGCAAGCCTGGCAGCTAAGAATGCCGGCTGTAACCTGAAGCCTGTTTAATCTCCTGACCCGAAGTCTGGCTACAATACTCAGACTAGTTTTACGCACCACGGGCAGCACTCACTGGTCAGCGCTTGCCAGCTCCTCAGAACCTTACCGGTGCCAATGAAATGAGCGATGCAGAAGGCTCTCCTTCTCATCACAGCTCTCCTTTCCGTAGCGCCTCTGACCTCCCCTGTTCTTCCAGGCATACCTCCACTTGCACAGGAGGCTGAGCCTCCAGGGTTCACCAACTGTTCACTGGAATAAAGTCTCTTTCCTCCAGATTCCTTTTCAGAGAACTTTGGTTCACAAGGGTCTTCCCTGGGCAAGGCCAGAGCAGGCGGGGGCCTTGGGGGGACCTTGGGGGAGTGTGGGGAGGAGCCCCCAGGGTATGATACCCCTCCCTGCAGGGTCTGGGAAAAGTAGGGGGAAATAAATCCAAGGCAACTCCAGAGCTCCAGGCTGGAGCAAACGGGCTGAGGAAGGGCCCCACTTCCGAGACGGGAGGACCCAAAGCCAGAAGCCCGGGCTGTTTTAGCCACACATTGCTCGGTGCTGGACACAGGGCCAGGAAGAGCAGCAGATCCCCTAGGACCACCAGGGATCCCCACAGGCCAGGCCCTCCAGGGCCCCAGCTGCCGGGCGTAGCCTCAGCTTCCCCACCCTGTCTCTGCAGTCAAACAGGCTTGGGGAGAGAGGAGCAAAGGCCTCCCCAGGGCCAGCACAGCCTGGGCTGAACCCACAGCCTCCAGGTACCCCTCCTCCCTCCGTGGTGGGCTCGTCTCGAGTGGGAGTCCCCAGAGGCTCTGCACAGGAGCCTGGGGAGGGGTCACCCTCTATTGTGCACACATGCTGGACCTCTCCTCCTGCTCCCTGGAGGCTGTTCCTGCACACACACAGGACTCTGTCCTTGGCTGCTGCTAGGCCATTCTCTCAGGGACCCTCATTAAATCTGGGGTGCTAATGACAACCGAGCCAGGCACTGCTCAAACCCCACTCAGTGCATGGGAAGCTGAGCCCTCTCCCTGCCCCCTCCACTGGCTGCTGTGCTGAAGATCTCTGTGATGGAGGTGGCACCATCCTTCCCTCTTCATCCCAAGCTGTGGAGTGGCTCTCCCTGGGCTCATGGCCCTACTGTGTCCTTGACAGCCGACACCTGGGACTGCCCCTTGAGCTCCTGAAGCGCTGCTGAGGTCCCCATCTCTGCCCTGTCCTGCTGCCACGCCCAACCCTGGCCTTGCTGCCTTCCCTGCAATCCAGTGACCAGCCGGGGAGGCCAAGAGAAGGGGGTGGCCATGGCAGATGAGGCCCAAGGGGTGGGGCAGGGTGGGTGGGGGATGAAAAGGCACAGGCACCTGCTCTAGTGGCAGGAGCAGCCCAGAGAGGAAGCCCACAGAGATGCCCCACCCTGCAAAGGGCCCTGGCTTCTGTGTGTGTAGAGGGGACAAGGCCCTGTGGTCAGGCCAAGAGGAGAGTGGTGGAGGGAGAGGAAGGACCCTGGATGAAGAGGCTGAGGGACTGAGCTGTCCCCTGACGGCCCCTGCAGAGAACAGTGTGGACTGGGGGTGCTGGAGTCCTGCCCCCCTGTGCCCTTGACAAGGACCCTTGCCTATACAGGGGACGAGTATGACGGTGTGGACAGGGTGGAGATGAGCTGTGGGCATGCAGTGGACCCAGGGAGCCTGAAGCTCTGGTGCAGCCAGCTGATAAAGCAGGTGGGGGCTCGGCCACAGCCATGCTATGTGGGGTCCTCCCCTGCCATATGAGGGGGTGGGAGAGCCCCTAGATTTGACCTATCTGGAGGGAGGCAGGCTCCCAGCTCCTTTGGGAGAATCCAGTTAACGGCTTCCTTGGGCTGGGAAGCGGCACCCCGGGTCCTCATTCAGGAGGCTGCAGCCCCATGTGTGGGATGCGGTGTGCACATTGGGCTCCATGAGAGGCCTGGTTTGGGGCCGCAGAGCACACTCAGGACCCCTCAGGGAGGCGGGTGGCTGTGGGGGCCTGAGGGAGCGGTTCCCCAGGGAAGCCTGTGCAGGGCCTGGCGGGCTGGCGGTGGGGACTGCAGCCACACCGGGGGCCTTTGGTGTGAAGCGCACTCTAGGCCTCCCCACTCTGTCTTTTCAGGGCAAGTATGAGCTCCACTGCCCCGCGGAAGTCAAGGGGAAGAAGTGTGGGGCCTGGTGGCCCTACCCGGAGGTGCGCCACTGTGCCCAGCTGAGCGACTCTGAGCAGCAGGAGTTTGAGCGAGGACTTGCCCGGGCTGCAATGAGACGCTACTGCAACCTGAAAGCGGTGGGTGTGGCCCTGCCGGTGGGAGGGTCCTCAGGTCCTGTGGCCCTGCCCTACTGTGCGGGAGGTCTGAGCCCTGGCATGCTGGTCCCCAGAAAGGCACCGCAGTACCCCACAGTCCCTCGCTGCCATGCCTTCTTTCCCTCCAACAGCCGGGCCCTCCCCATGTCCCCATGGGGAGGTGGCAGGGGGAGGCAGGGCTGCTTTCACCTGCTGTAAGAGGCCCCTCCCCACAGTGCCCAGGCTGCAGGAGCCTCGTGGAGCAGAAGAATCCAGCCACGCTTCGGGTGCAGTGCACAGTCTGCTCCACTGTACGGGGCGTGCCATACGACTTCTGCTGGCAGTGCATGCAGGCCTGGAAAGGGTCTATGTTTTCCTCGAACCGTTGTGCCAACAAGGACTGCAGGGACCCGATCCTGCACATCCTCGCCACCTGTGCCACCAAGGACCTCCCAGGCAGCTCGATCTAAGGCTGCCCTTCCATCCGGGCCTGCCCCATGTGTGGGCTCCTCATCAAGCACAAGGAGCGCTGCAAGTATGTGACGTGCTCTCAGTGTGACACGAGGTTCTGCTTCGCCTGCCTGGAGACGGCTCAGGCCTGCAATGCTGCCAAGCCATCCAGCTGGTTTAAGGGGTGCACCAAGCCCCTGGCCCCACGGCAAAGCCATGTTCCTGCGTGGAGTCAGTACCAACAGAAATTGCTGTTGGAATTCCACCTTCTTGAGTTGGAAGTCCATCTACTGAGAATTCTTTTTCCTGAAATTGTTTTTCCCCAGCAGCCAGCGGAGAATGAGAGCAGATGTTTGATTTTATGAATAGCATAAGGCAGGCTCTCCTCAGCGCTCCCACCTTTGCCTTTTCTGCCTCGGCCGGAAACGTCCTTCCCCTGCCTTGTGTCACCAGCCCTTTCAGAAACAGAGCTGCTGTGAGGAGTTCCTTAGTCTGTGATTGACACCCAACCACATGACCACGGAGACACCATTCTTGAGTCAGGGGTCCGGGGCCTGCAGAGAGGGTGGTACATTCAAGGGTATCTGAGGGAACAAGGGAGGAGCCGAACCATTGGCTGAGAGAGATGGGAAACGAAAGAACACGATTCACAGCCGCAAATCACTGACTGGATAGATGGATGCATGGATGCATGGATGGATGAATGAACAGGTGTGTGGATGGGTACTATGGTGGATAGATGGGTGGTTGGACGGAAGGATGAATGAATTGACAGATGAATGGATGGAAAGATACGTGGATGAATAGATGGATAAGTGTGGGCGGCAAGCCACCCAGGAGCCGAGGCAAGAGACCGAGGACACGAGCTGTTCCAGTATAATAAAATATAAAACAAGAATAGTTATACCAGATATAGATCTTAGATATGATTATATATGAATATGAATAATCATTAGTTGGTAGCAATTACTCTTTATTCCAATATTATAATAATCCTCGCTCCACAATCATAACCTAGGAAAAACCAGGCCATACAGAGATAGGAGCTGAGGGGACATAGTGAGGAGTGACCAGAAGACAGGAGTGCGAGCCTTCTGTTATGCCCGGACAGGGCCACCAGAGGGCTCCTTGGTCTAGCGGTGACACCAGCGTCTGGGAAGACGCCCATTGCCAGGCGGACTGTGGTCTAGCGGTAGCAAAAAGTGTCAAGGAACCACACCTGCTACTTAGCAGACCGGGAAAGGGAGTCTCCCTTTCCCCGGAGGAGTTTAGAGAAGACTCTGCTCCTCCACCTCTTGTGGAGGGCCTGACATTAGTCAGGCTTGCCCGCAGTTATCCGGAGGCCTAACCGTCTCCGTGTGATGCTGTGCTTCAGTGGTCACGCTCCTAGTCCACCTTCATGTTCCATCCTGTACAGCTGGCTCTGCCTTCTAGATAGCAGTAGTCAATTAGTGAAAGTACTAAAAGTCTCTGATATGCAGAAATAATGGCATAAGCTGTCTTTCTCTTTGTCTCCTCTGTTTCTCTGCCTCGGCTGCCAGGCAGGGAAGGGCCCCCATCCAGTGGACACATGACCCACGTGACCTTACCTATCACTGGAGATGACTCACACTCTTTACCCTGCCCCTTCTGCCTTGTATCCAATAAACAACAGCGCAGCCAGACATTCGGGGCCACTACCGGTCTCCGCGCATTGGTGGTAGTGGTCCCCCGGGCCCAGCTGTCTTTTCTTTTATCTCTTTGTCTTGTGTCTTTATTTCTACACTCTCTCGTCTCTGCACACGGGGAGAGACCCACCGACCCTGTGGGGCTGGACCCTACAGATAAGTGGATAGGTAGATGAATAGATGGTTGAATGGATGAGTGGGTGGATAGATGGATGAATGGATGCATAGATGGGTGGATGAGTGGATGGGTGTGAGGCTGGGTAGTACAGTGGATAGATGGGTGGCTGGATGGACGGATGGATGCATGGATGGATGGATGGATGGATGACTGGAAGGGTAGTTGGCTGGATAGATGGGTGGTTGGATGGAAGGATGAATGAATGGATGGATGGATGGGTGGGTGGGATGGATGGGACGGGGGTAGATACATAGATGGGCAGATGGATACACAGATATATGCAGAAGTAAAAGATAGAAAGATAAACAGGAAAAAAGATGAGAAGGAAGAAAGGACTGCCTCCACAGACTCAGGTCTAGGTAAACAAACCTACTGAGGCACAGTTGCATAGAGCCGCATGTTCTGCTGAGACAGGCATGAACCCATCAGGGGCAGTCACCCACATGAGGCTGGGGGTCCCTGCTCACCGATATTCTGAGCTCTTTGCTCCCCGGGGCTTCTTCAGGTGAGATCCAGGCTGCCCTGGGGGTGCAGTGCTGGGCCTGGGGAGAAAGGGAATGTCAAGTTGGATGCAGACCAGGAGCAGAGCCCTAAGAGAAGAACTTTGGGACCAGGCCCTGCTGTGCTCATGAGGGCAGGGTGGAATCTAGGTCCCTGTGCAGGCACCAGGGGCCCTGGCTTTGCCATCTCTAGCCTCCCTCAAGCTGTGTCCTGTACCCCTGCTTTGGAAGCTCCTCCTGGGTGCCTCCCAGCCCCAGCTGGCCTCTGATCAAAAGTAATCACCTGCCCTTAAGGGAACCTGGGCCAGGTCAAAGGTCACTGTGGAACATGGGCCACCTTGGGCCCTTTTGGCCCCAGCACAAGGCCTCAGAGTTCTGATTCCCCCTGAGGGGGCGGGAGAGGCCTGAGGGGCCAAGCTGGACCCAGAGGAAGTGGGAACCTATCTATTTGCCTCAGCTTGGAAGAAAGGCGCCTGGTTCCCCTGGAGGGACCAAGCAAAGACAATATAGCAGGGAGCCCCCACTCTGCCAAGCCTAGGGGTGCCCTGGCTTCTCCCCTTGCCTGTATGTGGGTGTCTGAGGATCTCAGGGAGGAGGTGGGGAGGGATGCGGTGTGGGAGGCCCAGTGTTGGGCAGCACCTTTGGAGGGGACTGAGCTCGTCGGGGGGTGACCAGCCCTCAACGCTTTGGCTGGCTGAGGGGTGAAGGGCCTGTGCCTTGTGCTCCAAGCCTTTCCCGCCTGGACAAGGAGACCCCTGGGCCCACAACAGCTTCCACAGGAGCCTGGCCCTGCCCCTCCTTGGGTGGCCTGTGGCCACACGGACCCTTCCCCCACCCTTTTCCCAGGCTCCCTGTGTCCTCACAGCCCAGCCCCCACATCTGCAGAGCCCTTCTCTGAAATGCCAGACAGGAAGACACACCACTGAACCTGGAAGCCCCAGCTGGCAGAAAGGGGTTGGGCACCTCAGCCAGGCCTCACCATGCTGCCCACGGCAGGGTCAGGGCACTCCAGGCCCCTCTGTCCTGCAGGCGAAAAGCCAGGAGCGCAGCTGCACTGGGGTTGGGTCCTGAGCAAGGTGAGGTCCCAGCCCCATCCCCACTCCCACAAGGGCAGGCCTCGGGTGTGGTCCTGAGGGCACCTGGGGCTGGCCTGCCCGTGTGCACCCCCCACCCACAGAAAGGGCTGGGAAGAAGTCCCACCTGTAGGCGGAGGCCAGAGGAGGGGACAGCCTTGTCCCTGCTCCCCACCCTGCCTGTCTGCACTGGAGCCCACGGTAGGGCCCAGGAGGCACCTCCCTCAGGCCGGCTGTCCCTCCCCCGCTGGGGCCCATCAGCTGGGGGTACTGCCAGGTGCTGGAACAGGGCCCCGGGCCTGCTATAACCAAACCTCTAGGCCCCCGTATGTGAGTCAGGGTTCTCCAGAGGAATAGAGCCGCTGGGAGATATGTTTAGGAGGAGATTTATTATAGGAATCAGCTCCTTGATCACGGAGGCTGAGAAGTCCCACAAACTGCTGTCCCTAAGCCAGTGAACCAGAACAGCCAGTGGTGTCATTCAGTCCAAGCCCAAAGGCCTGAGACTTGAGGAACCGCTGGTGTCACTCCCAGAGTGCAAGGCCTGGGAACCAGAAACTCCTGTGTCTGTGGGCAGGAGGAGATGGACGCCCCAGCCCAAGAAGACAGAGGAACCTCCCGTGTCTGGGTCTGCAATTGGGCTGGGTGCTGCCCACCCTCATAGCTGAGGGCAGACCTGCCTTCCTCAGCTGACTGACAAATTACCATTTCTTCCTGAAACACCCTCACAGGTGTGCCAGAAGCCATGATTTGCCAGCTCTCTGGGCATCCCTGAGCCCAGTCAACTTGACACAAAAAATTAAGCATCGTGAGTCCACCCCTTGTCAGCTTGGCACCCGTACCCATCTCCTTAAGCCATACTTCATCTCTAAAAACACACAGTGTGTGGCTACAAACACCATACTGAGGCCACGCTTTCACCAAACCTGATGCAAGTGTCCTGGGTACAGCGGAAAACACGCTCGTCCCATCCTCAACAGAGGAGGTAAAGTCCTTGAATGGTGGCTATTTATCCCCGATATCCCATAATATAAACATTCTGTGGTAAAATCCACGAGGCTTTAATAGTGACATAAGTCAGTGCCTCTCGTGTTCCATGGTGACAGGACAGCAGAGGGAAGCGATCCAACATGTTTGTTCTGAACATGTCCACACACAACCCTACAAAATCAGGTGGGAGCACTCCTGACAGCCGCAGCCCTCCTTTCCCCAGGGTCCTATGGCTGCCACGGGTCTTTGGAGCCGCCTTCTTCTCCAGCCCAGGTGGCGTCACCGTGGCTTTCAGCAGGCGGCTCAGCAGGCCGTGGCTGGCAGGGGTGGAGGAAGACCCCATTCTAGCGCTGTGCCGGGCACCGTGGGGACTTGCAGGATCTCCCAGGCCATGAGGGGACCCCCAAGCCTGCTCACCAGCAGCCCCTCCCAGCCATCTCCAAAGGGACCCACAACCTTCCAGCGGTCTTTCCCGGGAGGCCCTGGGAGTGTAGGGCTGTCGTGCCCTGAGACAGTGAAGCCTGCAGAGCCATCTCCAGGCATGGGTCTCCCAGGCCCCTGGTCCCACAGGCCTCTGGTCCAGGTGACATCAAACAGCTCCATCTCTGCCAGGACATCCCCTGGCCCCGAGGTGGGGGCCTCCTTCCCAGGCCAAGGGCACAGGGTGACACCGGAGGGGCCCATAGTCCCCTCCCCATCTGCCTGCTTCTGGGAGGGCAGGTGGACCCTAAGTCCCACCTCCAGGTGTGGGAGCAGAGTGGCCGTGTGGGGGACACTCAGCCAGTCCTGCATCAGGTTGGGCCCTGGCCCAAAGCTCTGAGCCAGGGGCCTCCCATCCTCCTTGGAGGCAACCAGACACCTTCCCTACCTGGAGGAAATTCTGAACCCCAGAACTGGAAAGGTCAAAACTGAAATAAAATCGCCCCTTGTTTTGCGAGCTGCTGCCTCCGCTGTGCCCTCAAGCACGTCCCTTCCCTCCTAGTCTCAGTCTCCCCAGCTGTGCCACGGGGACGCCAGGTGGGACCCAGCTGGCTTTCCAAAAATAAAAGGAAATCTAAGTCTCAGAGAAAGGGGAGCTGTGGGCCAGGTTGGGGGAAGGGCCTCGGGCGCTGGAGTCGGTCCTGGGGAGAAGGAAAGCCCTGTGGGGGGGACACCCAGCAGGTCCCACGTGCTGTACCCCGTATGGCCGTGGCTGGATTCCCAGTGCTTGGGTGCAGACCCAGTGGACAGGAGCCATGCTGCAGGGTGACAGACGGCCCATCGCGGGGCCCGCAGGGCTCATGCCCCATCCCCTCGGGATCCGGAGCTCTGGATGGTCCCAGCCCCAGCTCTCCCCCTGCAGACACCCAGGCTCAGCGCCTTCTCCATGCAGCTGTGGGCAGCTGGCCCCTCTGCAGGAAATTCAAGCGAATGGCGATGGCACTTTCAGTTTTCATCTCTGGAAAGCGCTTTCGGGGCGGGAAGGTGGGAGGGACGTTGATGTGAGGGGTGGTCCTGAGTTCTCCTGAGGGCAGGTGAGGGCAGTACAGGGCAGGGAATGTGGGGCTGGGGCAGGGGCTGCTGCCAACTCTTGACCAGAGGGGACACAGAGCAGGTGGAGGAGGGACTCATCCAGACTGGCCCCCAGGCAGGTCAACAAGCTTGGGGGGTCCCTGCTGAAGTGGGGACACAGTGGAGGTGCAGGGAGCCAAGAATGAGAGGACCTTCCCATAGGCAGGGACGCAGCCCACGTGCAGGAAGCCTGGTCTAGGTGGGGACGCAGCCCACGTGCAGGGGGCCTGGTCTAGGTGGGGACACAGCCACGTGCAGGGAGCCTGGCCTAGGTGGGGACACAGCCACTTGCAGGGGGCCTGGTCTAGGTGGAGACACAGCCAGGTGCAGGGAGCGGGGGGTGCTCACTCAAGGGAAGACATCTACAGGTGCAGGCAGGAGGGGGCTTCACCTAGGCTGGGTCACAAAACAGGTGCAGGGGCCATGAGGGGCCCTCCCAGGCAGAGACACAGTGCAGGTTCAGTGGGGGTCTCACCCCAGTGGGGACACAGTGCAGGTGCAAAAGGCATGGGGCCCTCACTGAGATGGGGACACAGCATCCATGCAGGGAGGCAGAAATGGGGGCCCTTGTTCTGGCAGGGACCTGGAGGAGGTGCAGGGATCTGGGAGACCCTGACTCAAGAGGGGCCAGGTGCAGGGAGCAGGTATTGGGGTCCTGGAGCCAAGAGCGCAGGTAGGAGTACTGGAGCTCGGATGGAGGCTCTGAAGAGCTGGGCCAGTCTCCAGCGCCCAGGGCTGGCCGAGCATGGCCAGTGGGTCCGGGTGTGTCACATGACAGGGTGATGCCAGGCTGTGGGGCAGGGCCCCTGTGGCCATTCTGGCTGTGCACCTGGGTGGCAGCCAGTGGGGCGGGAGCTGGGGCTGCAGCTGTGGTGTTCCCAGAGGCCCAGGTGCCCTCTCCCACACTCCTGAGCCCTCTGGGTTGTGAGAACCGGCCAGCTCCTACCCTGTCCCCTCAGGTGTCCTGCAGGCACAGCTCCTCGGCAGGGCCCAGGCCGATGGCAGGTCTTAACGTGTCCCTCTCCTTCTTCTTTGCCACCTTCGCCCTCTGCGAGGGGGTCAGGCGGGCCTCCAAAGCCCTGCTCCCAGTGGGAGCCTATGAAGGCTTCGCCCGGGAGGCGGTGGGCGCGGTGCAGCTCGGGGCCTGCTGCCTGGAGATGAGGACGCTGGTCGAGCTCGGGCCCTGGGCTGGGGGCTTTGGGCCTGACCTGCTGCTCACCCTGCTCTTCCTGCTCTTCCTGGCACACGGGGTCACCTTGGACGGGGCCTCGGCCAACCCCACCGTGTCCCTGCAGGAGTTCCTCATGGCCGAGGAGTCTCTGCCTGGCACGCTGCTGAAGCTGGCGGCACAGGGGCTGGGCATGCAGGCCGCCTGCACCCTGACGCGCCTCTGCTGGGCCTGGGAGCTCAGCGACCTGCACCTGCTGCAGAGCCTCATGGCCCAGAGCTGCAGCTCTGCCCTGCGCACATCCGTGCCCCACGGGGCGCTTGTGGAGGCCGCCTGCGCCTTTTGTTTCCATCTGACCCTCCTGCACCTGCGGCACAGTCCTCCCGCCTACAGCGTGCCCGCTATGGCTCTGCTGGTCACTGTCACGGCCTACACGGGTGAGCACTGCTTCCCCTTCCCCTGGGCCCCTCAGGACCCCTCCACCTGTGTGGCCTCCATGCACACTCAGGCCCGTTCACACCCAGGATAGGGGGCTGCTGGCCCGGGTGGCTAACAAACCCACCAGAAGGGGCGGTGACTTCCTGGGACCTGGCGGGTAGACGAGGGCCTGCGCTGGACGTGGGGTGCTGTGGAGGAGCCTGTCCCCTGCCAGGGCCATCCTGCCCACTGCGCCTCTCCCCAGTCCCAGCTATTCTTGGTCCTCCCAGAAGTTCTGCCTCTGGGATAGTAGGGACAGCCGAGGATACTATCCTCTGGGATAGTAGGGACAGCCGAGGCAGACTCTTCTGGGCCCAGCCCAGGTTCCTGCACCCTCTATCACCCCTTCCAGAGCGACAGGTCCTGTCCCACCTGCCCTAGTTGGCCTCCCTGGCCTCCTACTGACACCAGCAAGCTGCGATCTCTGCCTGCACCTGGGCTGACCGTGGGACCCAGCTCTCATGGTCCCATCACCCCCTTGTGAGCTCCCTCCACTCAGACCCTCCGTCTGATTCAGTCCCCCATGTCTGCTTTCCCCTCCAAGCGCTAGGCTCCACCACCACGAAAGCCTTTGCTCAGCAAGTTCCCAGGACAGGTGTCCACAGCGCTGGGGCTGCGGGGAGAGCCAGGGGAGGCCGGCTCGTGCTCCAGGCACCACAGGAAGGGCTGCAGGGAGAATGGTGCCAGGTCTCCTTCCGGGGGTCCGAGGTCCTAATCAGGACAGGACCAGCACTTAGGTCCATGGCACTGCCCACGACCCAGCACTGGGCAGATGCCACAGAACTGGGACCACAAAGGCCATGGGAAGGTGCCACCAGAGCCCTGTACAGATGGGGAAACCAAGGCACAGGTGAGCAGGGAGCTCTGCAGGGACACGGCTCTGTGGCAGATTGCCCGGGCCTCTGTCCTGGGTGGCACCAGAGAGCTCCCGTCAAGGGTCGTGCCTCCACGCAGCCCAAGGTGCCTGGTCTCAGGGACAGAGCTGCCCATCCTCAGGGTCCTGGTTTACACCTGGGTGACCGCAGACTCCATGTCCCTGTGGCCCCTGCCCTCCGCTAGGCCCACTCCCTGCTCTTCCCTGCCCAGAGGCAGGTCCCTGGTATTGGTGGATTCTGTTATTTGGGGTGGTCACCCAGGCCCAGGGCTGCAGGACAGTGGCCCGGCTGCAGCCGCCTTCCCTTGTCTCACATTACACAGCCGTGTCCTCTCCTCTCCTCTCCTCTCCTCTCCTCTGCTGCTGCCCATTTCTGAGATCTCTCTCTGTCTCTCCTCTCTCTCTCTGTCTCCCTGTCTGTCTGTTTCTTTCTGTCTCCCTCTCACTATCTGTCTCTCTTAGTCTCTGTCTCTGTCTCTCTCTGTCCATCTTTTTCAAAGGCCACATCCCCCAAGGTGGGGTGCTGGAGGGTAGCATGGGCGGGGCACGGGATCCGGGTGAGACGTCGGGAGGGTGTTGGACAGCCCTGGGGGGCCCCCAAGCCACTGCCCCGACCCAGACCTTGGCTGACCCGGCCTTGCTGCATTGTGTGTCCATCAGTGCAGGGACCAGGCGGGGCTCCAGGAGCTGAGAGCAGCTCCCAGGCCTGCACACAGTGGGGCTCTCAGTGTGGATTCGGCGGCGGGGGTCAGGTCCTGGCCTGCAGAGGGGCGTCAAGCAGGGCTGGGGACCAGGGCTGTCTGTGCTCTGCCCACAGCCGGGCCCTTCACGTCCGCCTTCTTCAACCCTGCCCTGGCCGCCTCTGTGACCTTTGCCTGCTCGGGACACACCTTACTGGAGTACGTGCAGGTGTACTGGCTGGGCCCTCTGACAGGTAAGGGCAGGGGCGGGGTGGGGTCCCTAGGGCTGCTGGGGCCCAGAGAGTGTCCTGGCACGTGGGGTCGTGCAGGGTGGAGGTGAGGGTGCCTGGTCAGCGCTCCTGGCACGTGGGGTCCTGCAGGGTGGAGGTGAGGGTGCCTGGTCAGTGCTCCTGGGGAGGTCTCTGCAGTGGGCACGGTGTGTGGGGTAGGGGCTGTGACGGCATGTCTCACTTTGGACACCGTCCTGGTGCCGAGCGAGCTGCAGCCAGGTAAGGAGGGGACAGGCTGGGGAGAGGCCAACCTTGCAAGGGGTGCTGGGCACACGGGGGACGGTGTCTGCAGTGAGGCTCCATGCACCTGGTGTTCCCGTCCCAGGTGGCATCTCCACACACCCGGAGCTAGGTTTCCCCAAGAGGGGCTCATTCTGGTGTCCCTAAAGCCTCAGGAGACAGGGAGCCCCACTTAGATGATATAGGGTGCCATCGTGCACTTATAGGGCTGTGAGCATGGGGGTGGAGCAGCCAGGCCCTTTGCATCCTGGTGGGGCAGATCCAGGACTCGCTGATGCACACAGGGGATCCCACAGCTCCCCCACAGTGTGTGCCCCTCCTTCCTTATATCCTGGATCCAAGCAGAGGAGCAGCATGGGGAGGTCACGGAGGCCTCTCTTGGCCCTAGATCTGGGGATTCTGGCCCCTGGCTTCAGAGGCCCAGGTGGAGCCCACACCTTCTCCTGCACCTGCTCTCAGACACTCGGCTCCACCTCACTGAGGTACCAGAAAGGCAGCTGGGTTCCTGTGGAATTCTGGAAGCTTTTTTCAGCTTCTGCTGGCTCTACACTGGGGAGGTCTCAGGGGCCTCCCCTTTGTGGGAGAGACAGGAGCTGGGGGTCTCTCAGGCACCTGGCACTTCAATGGTGACACTGACATCATTGTGATCTGTCGCCGTGGTTCTGATGTGGTCACAGTCTCTCAGGCATGTGCATGGTCCTAGGAAGCATATGAAATGCATCAGGAACCCCCTCCTGCCCCTCGTCCCCGAGGCAGCCCTGCCCCCTGCTAGGAACAGCTCAGTGTTGGCCTCTCTGTCCCCACACACTGGGCCTGCAGGGCTTTTCCAAGACTCTTCAGTTCAGGTGTCAACCCTGGGCTGTCTCCCGGGATGTGTGGGGGGGCGGACGTTCTTTCCTTGACTCCCCGCGCTCCCCCTGAGGATCCTTCACCCGGGGTGGGTCGGCCTTTTCCTCCTGATCAGCTCCAGAGCCCCCTGTAGTTCCCTGGCGTGGAAACACAGCCCCGGTGAGCTGTGGTGGCCCAAGAGGCCTCTCCACTCCTGTATAGGCCTTGCTTCCTGCGGTGACGAGGTCCTGGACTCTCTCCTGCCCAGGCTTCTGGATGCTTTCCTTAATTCAGCACCAGTGCTCTGTGTGGGCAGCGTCTCCCCCGAGGATCCGCAACTCAGGGTTATCCGCAGGCGTCCATCTCTGGTACGGAGCTGCCCTTCACTGATCCTGGTTGCATTTCTGTTTCCTGCATTCCTCATCGCCTCCTGTTTTGGTTGATTCCTTCTTTTTGCTGGTGCCTATCTCACAGTAGCTTCCTGAGAACAGGGACCTGGCAGGTACACTTCAGACCTCCTGTGTCTGAAATACAGTGTCCTGGTTCTGACCTGCACTTGAGTATCTGTGACGCCTGGGCAGGGTTCCGGGTGGGAGATCAGTTTCGTCCTGAGTTTCTCAGGCCCCACGCCATGGCCTGTGGTGGCT
The DNA here is from genome assembly GCF_028885625.2 of Pongo pygmaeus. NCBI lineage: Eukaryota > Metazoa > Chordata > Mammalia > Primates > Hominidae > Pongo > Pongo pygmaeus. The sequence continues at coordinate 141,318,769 of NC_072384.2, read as the reverse complement.
TCATGGGCTACAAGGCAAACGACGCAAACGAAGATGCTTCACGTGACAGGGTTGTATGCTCAGCCAGCTCTGGAGGCTGGAGCCTGAGCTGGCAGCATTGACAGGGTCAGCTCTCCTTGGAGGTTGCTGGGGAGGAGCCTCCTGCCTCTTCTGGGCTCTGGGGGCCTCTGGCACCCCCGGTGTCCCCGGGCTTGGAGACGCACCACTCCCATGTCTGCCGGCTCCCCTGGCCGCCTCCTCTGTGTCATTGAATTTGAGGTTCACTCTACTCAAGTATGACATCACCGTAATTTAACTAATTTTATGTCCCAGGCCATATTTCTAACAAGGGCACATCCTGTGTTCTGGGAAGGCCATGTCGCTGGGGAAATACTCTTCACTCTGCTGCAACCTGTCACTGTAGAACTGCCTCTATGGAGAAGCGCAAAGGGCATTTGCGGCTTCTAGGAGCCAAGTAGGAAGAGGCTGGGATCCCTGTTTCTGGCGGGACTCTGGGCTTGGGCGGGCCTGATGCCCAAGTCCAAATGCCCCCTCTAGAGAGGAACCTGTCTCCTGCCAGGGCCAGGGAGGGAGGCACTGGCTGTTTCTGTATTTTGGGGTTTGGGGCTCTGGAGCTTCCCATGTGGAATTGCCATCCCTCCTCCTAGGTGAGTCCCAGGGCTACCCCATCACACAGGGACCCGGGCGCCAGCTTCTGAAAGCATGGGGCATCTGCGGAAGAAGTGGGTTGTTTCCCAGCTTTCGTCCCTGTGGAGGGGCGATCCGGCCCCTCCATGTCATCAGGGTTTGGTCGTCCACATGCTTGTCAGCCCCACGCTGTGCTCCTGCATCTCTTCCCGTCTCATCCATCTGGATGCTTGACACCTCTGACAGCATCCCTTTCCTGTCCTCTTAGAGCAGCTTCAGGAACCGGAAAAACAGGCTTGTGTCCCTCCATTAACCTCCTTTATCCACAAGTTCAGGGTCAGCATGAGCCCTGGGGAGTTCCGAGGCTGTAGGCAGGAGGCCCGTAGCCAGGTGTGGACATGGGGCTGGCTCCCTGGGTGTTAGCAGCCACCGGCACCTGCTGGCTGCACCCCTGAGCAGGTCATCCCACCTCCCTGGGCCTGCCCTCCTGGGAGCAGAGATAGGACCAGCGTGGGCCTGGAGGGCCCAGTGAGGGGCAACTGTAGGCAAGCTGTAGGCACAGGGGCCACTGTCAGGAGCCACAGCAGCTGCAGGTGGTGACAGGCAGGTCCCACTCAGGCCAGCCCTAGTGGAGCTAAGACCGTGTGGGTTAAATCCTTAGAGGACTGAGATCAAGCTTGAAGAGGATCCACTCTCCCCTTCTGCCCGGAACACCTGCCCTTCCCAATGACCTTGAAGGCAGGCAGGGATTTAAGAGTCTCTGCTCCTGGAGTTCTGGGAGAACGTTTGCATGAGGATTCAGCCTCCCACCCAGGGGCACCCACATCTTTCTTGTCCACTCACATCCCCCACATCTACGCCAGGCCACAGCCCTGCAAACAGCCACCCTGGGACACCACATCAGGTCCCGGAGGAAAATGGCCACAGAAGCTCTGGGGGTGGCTCAGGACAATGTGGGGGGAGGGGAATTCCAGTCACTCATCCCAGAGGGTGGTCCAGGAGTACAAGGAACCCCACCGGCTTGCCCCCATCCCCATGGCTGGCATACCCAGAGGGAGGGGCATGACCAGGGAGGGAAGACCAGGACCAGGCAGGGTCTGGGCCTCAGGGTTCTTGGGGCTCCTGGCCAGGCTGCCTGGCTCCTCTGTCCTGGCACAGGCCTGGGAGTGGGTGTCCTGTCTGTGTTTGGGCCCAGGAGCCCCGCGGCCCGCCTGGGACCTGCCTTCTCTTGCAGGGATGGTCCTGGCTGTGCTGCTGCACCAGGGCCGCCTTCCCCGCCTTTTCCAGAGGAATCTGTTCTACAGCCAGAAGAACAAGTACCGAGCACCCCGAGGGAAGCTGGTCCCGGCCTTGGGGGACACCCAGACCCCTGCAAAGGGGTCCAGTGGCCGGGAGCCTGGGCGCAGCGGTGTTGAGGGGCCACATTCCAGCTGAGTGGCCTTGCTCTGTGTGAGCCCCGTGCAAGGGCCCTGCTTGTAGCTGGACCCTGGAACCCTCTGGAGCTAAGAGGGAATCCCGGCCCCTCTCCCCAGAAGCCATTTGTCAATAAACCATTTCTAAGATCTATGTGTCCCCCTGGGCCCGAGAGAGGCTTCTGGATGGGCAGGCAAGGGTGTGCGGCAACACGGTGAGGCTGGTCTGAGTCTCCCCATCTCCCGCGGGCTCCTTCCTGCCTCTTGTTACAGAAGAAGCAGGAGAGGAAAGGGCAGGATGACAGGGAAGAGCCCAGGGAGTCCGCCAGGTATCAGTCTGCAAAGATGATGCTGCAGCCGTGGACATGCCCGGGAGGGAGCCCACAGCCAGGGAGGCCTGAGACCCGCTGGGATGCTGAGGATGGCGCTGGAGCCTGAGGCTGTACGCTTGTGAACTAGGCACAGGGCACCCAGTCCCACGGGCCCTGAGTTCACGACCCTCAGGACCATGGACCGCTCGTCGCCCAAAGCCAGGTCAATCACTGGGACCTTGGTGGCAGAACTGGGACCTGGAGGCATGGCACCTCCAGCCATTTCCTTCCCGAAGAACAGAGCCGGTCTGGAAACTTCCACCCAAAGGAGACAAGGGCCCTCTGCTATGCGTCCTGCTGCCCCACCCAGAGGGAGTGAGTGAGGTGGCCGGTGCTCCTGCCACAGGCTGCACCCCGTCCTCTGGTGGGCAGCGGCCCTGGGCCCAGCTGCTCTGCTACGGGGGAAGGACGAGAGGAGGAAGCAGGGAGATGTCCTCGATGCGGGGGGCTAAGGGACACCCCAACCCCCAGTGAGACCTCCACCCCGGCCAGCGTCCAGGCTCTTGACATCATTGCGAGAAGGAATTCAGGGGCGAGTTGGCAAATAGTGAAAGACCAGAGATTTCCTGCGAAGCCCAAAGCTCCCACTGGAGAAAGGGAGTGTGGCGCCCTCTAGAGTCCCGTCCCAGGCAGGGCGCTGGGGCTGGAGGAATCCACAGGATTCCCGGAAAACGTGGAGATGTCTCAGAGTTGCAGGGCCGCCCATGTTTTACACCAAATCTGGGTGTTCTGGAGCTATCATGCGCTGGTGGGGGTGTGATGAGTGTGCTAATGAGCGCATCGTGAGGTCGCAGGAGACACCGGGGCACAGCCAGAGCCCCGTGGGGTCCAGGCGGTCTCAGCCAGCGCGGCCACACCCCGGTGTTTTGGGTCCTGTCAGCCCCTCGCTTCTGCAGGGCTTCCTTTTGCTAGAGATGAGAAGGGGCTGCCTGGAACTTCCACTCCCCTCCAACCACCCTGTATTATTCCCGTCTCATGGTGAGTGGGCTTCTCCCTGGGGATGCTGGTGAGGCCACGTTTTCCTGGATGAGCGTTTGGTGGAGGGAGAGAAAGAAGAATCCTCTCCCCTCCCGGAGGCTGCCCCTTCACACACACACCCTCCTCTCTGAGGCTGCTCCTTCACACACACACCCTCCTCTCTGAGGCTGCTCCTTCACACACACACCCTCCTCCCCGAAGCTACCCCTTCACACACAGACCCTCCTCTCCGCCAGAAAGCCCCTTCACACACACACCCTCCTCCCCGAAGCTGCCCCTTCACACACACGCCCTCCTCCCCGAAGCTGCCCCTTCACACACACACCCTCCTCTCCGCCAGAAAGCCCCTTCACACACACACCCTCCTCCCTGAAGCTGCCCCTTCACACACAGACCCTCCTCCCAGAAGCTGCCCCTTCACACACACACCCTCCTCTCTGAGGCTGCTCCTTCACACACACACCCTCCTCCCCGAAGCTGCCCCTTCACACACACACCCTCCTCTCTGAGGCTGCTCCTTCACACACACACCCTCCTCCCCGAAGCTGCCCCTTCACACACACACCCTCCTCACCGCCAGAAAGCCCCCTCCCACCCAGGCAGAGAGCTGACTCTTTCTGGAGCCCCAGGCTCCTCTTCCCTGCGGTGGAGTGGAGACAGCAATCCCATGAGACAGGCCTGAGAGCCAGTCCTGTGTGGCATCCAGAGGCCCCAATGGGGCTGCCAGACCCTGCCAGGCAAAGGGCTGCTGAGCACACAGGGGAGCCGATGGGGTGGGGCCAACCAGCTCCCCTCACAGACGTTCTGCGTGGGGGCCTGGCCATGCCTGGGTGTCACATGGCAGCAGAAGCAGCAGCAGGGGGTTGGGGCCCCAGGAAGGAGAGGGGCTCCTTCCCCGGTGGCAGCACGAGGCCCCTGGGTGCCGGAGGTGTGTCTGTTTCCCCACGAGTGCCTGCAGCCTCTGCACAGATCCTTCCAGGAGTGGAGGTCCCGGTGCTCAGGCAGTAACTTATCAGTAACTGAGCATGGGAGGAGCAGACACAGCCTTATCCCAGTAACCTAACCAGGAAGCTGTTAGAATTACTCCAGCTTAGAATCTCTGAAAATCTCAAAATTCTCAACAAAATCCACAAACCCTGAAGCAAGGGCCACTGCATTGGACAGAAATGAGCACAATTTTCATATAAGATGTTGGAATATCCAGGTATTAATGCAGAAGTTTTGAAATTAATTTTTCTTACAGTTGAAGATACACTGATCGAATTCACAAACAGATGTTGTAAGTTGCGTGCAATCGTGAATTCACCTTCAGTCTCTGCTGTGAGCTCCACAAGTACAGGAAACGTCAGCGGAAACATAATCACGATAGATTTGCATCTAAAAGCACACTCAGACTTATGCAAAAGTGATCTGTCTGAAGCGCGAACATTTTTGGGACTAGCCGCTCATCTGCTCTAGATGTGCTAAAATCTGCGACTCCGGGTGGCTCAGCAGAGCAGCTTCCCAGGTCGCCACAGCCTATGAGACACTCCCAGCAGCTCCGGAACGTTCCCTCAGCAGAAAGAGCCTTTTCCACATTAAAAATTGCCCAAATGCCGGGCGCGGTGGCTCAGGCCCGTAATCTCAGCACTTTGGGAGGGCGAGATGGGAGGATCACGAGGTCAAGAGATCGGGACCATCCTGGCCAACATGGTGAAACCCCGTCTCTACCAAAAAAAAAAAATTACAAAAAATTAGCTGGGCGTGGTGGCGCGTGCCTGTAGTCCCAGCTACTCGGGAGGCTGAGGCAGGAGAATCGCTTGAAACCAGAAGGCGGAGGTTGCAGTGAGCCAAGATCGTGCCACTGCACTCCAGCCTGCGCAACAGGAGCGAAACTCCATCTCAAAAAAAAAAAAAAAAAAAAAAAAAAAAAAGAACCTGCCAAAATGACTTGGAATCGTGCATCTGCCATGGGCGACCTACGTGCGTTTCAAGTAGATGAAAAGAAAAGCAAGTTGCTAAAAACAGGTTTCCCGTAACTACTGAAGGATGCGCAGAAAAGGGAGCCGGGACAGAACAGTTTCAGCTGTGGCTCCTGGCCACTGTCGCCCGCCCTGTGGGGTCCCATGTAACAGAGGCTGAGGGCGCGCCCTTCTGCTCCAGGGCCCTACGGACCCCCGCCCGCCCCTGAACACCGCCCACATTTTCCCTTCCGCCTGGGCCTGCCGCACGACGCCGCCTGGCCTGGAGTTCTGCTCCCCAAGGGCGTCCCGGATCCCACATCCACTCCGGGAACAGGCGCAGGTACAGGCGCCTGGCGAACTGCAGCTCCGGGGTGGCCAGGTCCTGGCAGTGGTGGCGGGTGGCCTGGTCCAGGTCTGGCCGCAGCCGGTACCCGAGGATGGGCGCCAGGCCGTGCTGCAGCCGCGCCAGCTGCGGGTCAAGCTCCGCGCCCGGCCCCCAGGCCTCGCCATGCAGGAGGCAGATGCGCGCCCACGGCGCCCGCTGCGCCGCCACCTCCAGCAGCAGCCCAGCGGCCTCCAGCAGCAGCCCAGCGGCCTCCAGCGCGCCCAGCCGCGCCCACAGCGTGCGGTTCAAGTGCGCACAGAGCGCCAGGTCCAGCGCGTTCTAGGAGCGCGCCCTGCGCTCCACGCGCGGCTTCAGCGGCTCCGGGCCGAAGGCCGCGCGCCAGTGGGCGGGGACAGCCACCAGGTCATCCAGGCCCCAGCGCAGAGCGGTGCAGGAGCCCCAGGGACTCGTCCAGGTGCTCGGCGATCAGCAGCAGGTCGAAGCTCGGGGCCACCGCTTCCATCCCCGGGGCCAAACGGCGCGTTGCCACCCCACAAGGCGGCGGCGCCATGTGGTCGAAGCCCAGGTCCAAGGCCATGAGGTTGTGGCCATAGTGCCTGTTGGGCCGCCTCGGGTCGTAGAAGGCGCAGGTGTGGGCCAGGACGTGGCGCAGGTTCCGGGCTCTGACAAAGGGAGAGGCCGTCTTGTAGAAAGCAGACTCCAGGACGCGGGCTGGGTCCCGCAGGATGGTGAAGGAGGTGTCGCTGGGCAGGATGCGTCGCATCTGGGCGGGGAGGGGCCTGTGTGCCCACGAGGGCTGCTGGCTCTGGGGACGCTCTAAGGGCTCCAAGGGCAGCAGTCGCCTTGAGCCCCACCCAGGCAGAGCTTCCATCGCCTGGGCCTCTGGAGCTCTGGCCTGTCCATCCAGAGGCGCCCGGAGGAGGCGAGCCCCACCCTTCTATTTGAACTCGGAGTCCCCCACGGACCACTTCCCAGAACCTCTAGGACAGGAATGGCCCCCCCAGCGCTCTGCCTGCGGCCACCTCCCCTGCCTGCTCAGGGCACCATACGTCATAATTAAGTTCAAGGGAAGTTACTATGACAAGATGTGCACATAAACCAGATTTATATTTCTCTCTACCCAAATATCTCAGTGGAGTAAAGAATAACAAGGCAGCATTCCTACAAACATGTCTCGCCTCCCACCATAGGGCAGTTTTTCTCTCATCTCGGAATTGAACAAATGTACAATCGGGTTTTAAACTGAGACATTCAGTTCCCAGGGGCAGGCAGGAGACAGTGGCCTTCCTCTATCTCAACTGCAAGAGGCTTCCCTCTTTTACTAATCCACCTCAGCACAGACCCTTTACGGGTGTGGGGCTGGGGGTCGGTCAGGTCTTTCTCATCCCACCAGGCCATATTTCAGACTATCACGTGGGGAGAAACCTTGGACAATACCCTGCTTTCAAGGGCAGAGGTCCCTGCGGCTTTCCGCAGTGCATTGTGCCCCTGGTTTATTGAGACTGGAGAATGGCGATGACTTTTACCAAGTACACTGCTTGTAAACATTTTGTTAACAAGGCACGTCCTGCAGAGCCCTAGATCCCTTAAACCTTGATTTCATACAACACATGTTTTTGTGAGCTCCAGGCTGGGTCAAAGTGGCTGGGGCAAAGTGGCTGAGGCAAAGCTACAAATTAACAACATCTCAGCAAAGCAATTGTTTAAGGTACAAGTCTTTTTCAAAATGGAGTCTCTTATGTCTTTCCTTTCTATATAGACACAGTAACAGTCTGATCTCTCTTTCTTTTCCCCACCTGCCAGAGGGAAGATTAAGCATGGAGACAGTCACACAACACTGCCATCTTTTACCCAAATAAATAGTCATCACTTTACAGTCTTGTGCCAAAGCATTATCCATTAGCCAGACCGCCTGAGAAAGGCAAAAGACTCCTGACATCTGGAAACCTTGCAGCCCTTCAAGGCTGCCTATCTGCTTATAAAACAAGGACGTGTCCGTTATAGCTTTAGGTCTGCACTCTATGTCTAGCTCCTAAAACTAGAGTCTGCCAGGTTCCACGCTGATGATGCTCATCTTCCTGGGTACAGAACAAAGACAAGATAAGGTCCACCATTCTTCTGCCACCCTTCAAGCCTTCTCCCTGTAAGGAAATGTGTAAATTCTAAACCTCCTGAAAACCTGTTTGAATAACATTGGACACAGACATGTCTGTAACTTATGTTTTTCCCCAACACACCCTCAAGCTCTGGCTTAATGAAACTTGATCAATTGAGACTCGTGTCTGTCACTAATTTTGATTAACAGGTAACACAGTAGCTGTGAGGGGCCACAGATTGTAAACCAAAAAGCATCTGAGACAAGTCTCAATCAATTTGGAAGGTTATTTTGCCAAGGTTCAAGATCATGGTCTGTGACACAGCCCCTGGAAGTCCTGAGAACATGTGCCCAGGCGGTTGGGTCACAGCTTGATTTTGTACATTTTAGGAGGGCAGAAATTACAGGCAGACATCAATCAATACATGAGAGGTATACACTGCTTCACTCTGGAAGGGTGGGACATCTGGGGTGGGGTGAGAGGGCTTCCAGGTCATAGGTAGATTCAAAGATTTGCTGCCTGGCAATTGGTTGAAAGAGTTAAGTTTTGTCTAAAGAGTTGAAATCAACAGAAAGAAATGCTTTGGGTTAACATATGTAGGGGGTTGTGGAAGCCACGGTTCTCATTTTGCAGATGAAGCATCCAGGTAGCAGGCTTCAGAGACAATAGATGGTAAATGTCTTCTTATCAGTCCTTAAAAGGTGCTAGACTATCCTGAAAAGATTTAGTAAGAGAAGGAGATTCTCTACAGAATGTAAATTTCCCCCACAAGAGACAGCTTTGTAGGGCCACTTAAAAATACATCAAAGAAATATATTTTGGGGTAAAATGTGTTGATTTCTTTCAGGGCCTGCTATTTGTCACATGATGCTATACTAGAGCCTGTTCCAGGGCTCTCTCCTGGCTTCTAGTGTTGCTGGCCATCCTTGGTGTTCCTGGTCCTGTACAAACATCACTTGAAACTCTGCCTCCGTCTTCACATGACTGTCTTCCTTGTGTGTCTCTGTTTCTGAGTCTCTTCTCCTCTTTGTATAAGGACACCAGTCATTTTGGATTAGGGCCCACCCTAATGACCTCATCTTAACTTGATTATATCTAAAATGGCTGTTTTCAAATAAGTTCACCTTCACAGGGACCAGGGTTTAGGACTTTAAGTATCTTTTTGGGAGAACATAATTCAGCCTAGCACTTGTAGTGTATAATATTGTTCAACATTATTGGATTCCATTTTCTAATAGTTTGTTGAGAATTTTTATAGCTATGCTCATGAGAGACATTGGTCTATAGTTTTCCTTTTTGATAACGTCTTTATGTGGTTTTGGTATTAGATTGATGGTAGCTACAGACAATGAGTTAGGAGGTGAGCCCTCTGCTCCTGTTTTCTGGAAGAGATTGTGGAAAATTCCTATAATTCCTCCCTTAAATGTTTGGTGGAATTAACCAGTGAAGCAATCTGGGCTTGGTGGTTTCTGTTTGGGGAACTTATTAATTTTTCATTTATTTAATAGGCCTTCATCTATAATAGATACAGGCCTATTAAAATTATTCCTCCTTGTGGCCGGGATAATCCCAGCTCTTTGGGAGACAGAGGCCAGCAGATCACGAGGTCAGGAGATCGAGATCATCCTGGCTAACACAGTGAAACTCTGTCTCTACTAAAAACACACAAAAAATTAGCTGGGCGTGGTGGTGGCCCCTGTAGTCCCAGCTGCTTGGGAGGCTGAGGCAGGAGAATGGGGTAAACCCAGGAGGCGGAGCTTGCAGTGAGCTGAGATCGTGCCACTGCACTCCAGCCTGGGTGACAGAGTGACACTCCATCTCAAAAAAAAAAAAAAAAATTATTCCTCCTTGTGAGTTTTGTTAGTTTGTGTCTTTCAAAGAATTGATCCATTTCATTAAAGTTATATAATTTGTGGACATATATTTTGTGGACATAGTTTTCATAGTATTTTTTATGATTCTTTTAATATTTATGGGATCAGTAGTGGTGACTTCTTTTTCATTTCCGATATTAGTAATTTGTGTTTTCTCTCTTTTTTACTTGGTTAGCCTGGCAAGACATTTATCAGTTTTATTGGCTTTTTTGAAAAAGGTTATGAAAAACCAAGTTATGATCCCATAATTTTCTCTCTTGTTTTTCTGTGTTCAATTTTATTGATTTCTGATTTAATTTTTATTATATCCGTTATTCTGCTTGCTTTAGGCTTAAATTGTTATCTTTCTACGGTTTCCTGGGATGGAAACTCAGATTACTGAATTTAGATATTTCTTCCTTTATAACATATGCATATGTCATCTACCAATAGCCCTATCCAGACACTGCTTTTGCTGCATCCCACAAACTTCATGAGTTCCATTTTCATTTTCATTTAGTTCAGAATATTAATTTTTATTTACCTTGAGAATTCTTTGACCCATGTGCCATTTTAACATGTGCTGTTTAATTTCCAGATACTTGGGGATTTTCCAGCTATCTTATTGTTATTTGTTTCTAATTTTATTTAATTGTGGTCTGAAAGATCCTTTGTATTTTTGTTTTTCACATTTGTTAATGTGTGGTTTATGGCCCAGTATGTGTTCTAATTTTGTGAATGTTCCATGAGAGCTTAAGAAGAATATGTATCCTGCTTCTCTTATAATTAAATTAGCTCCTCTCACTTTCTTTTGATTAGTGTTGGCATAGCATATCATTCTCTGTTACTTGACTTTCAACCTATCTAAATCTTTGTTTTTTAAATGAGTTACTTATAGATAACATATAATTGGATTTTGTTTTTTTATCCTCACTGACAATCTTTCTTCTAATTGGTATATTTAGACCATTCACATTCAACATGATCATTCATATAGTTGGATTAATATGTATCACATTTGTATCTGTTTCCATTCATTAATTCCACTTTTCTTTGTTTCTTCTTTTCACCACAGACACCTCTTTTTACTGTCTACTCTGGTTTTAATGAAGCATTTTATACAATTCCAATTTAGCTCCTCTATTAGGCCATCACTAGGGTATCAAAACAATATGTTTATATTTTTTAAAATTTTAGTGGTTGTCCTAGAGCTCACAATATACAATTTTAACTAATGTAAATTGAACTTTGAATAGCACTATATTGCTTCATGTGAAGCATATGTACCTTAAGCAGAGCGTTTTCAATTCATTTCTATACAAGTGTTCCCAATCTGTATCAGTCAAGACACAGATGGCCTGAATAGCACTAACAATCAACTTGATCTAACTGACATTTCTGGAATAACCCATCTAATGTGTAGGATATGCATTATTCTCAAACTCTCATGGAACACTCATCAAAGTAGACACATTCTAGGCCATAAAACACACATTAACAAACATAAAAAATAAAAACACAAAGGATCTTTCAGACCACGGTGGAATAAAATTAGAAGTCAACAACAGTAAAATAGCTTTCCCCAAATATCTGAAAATTAAACAGCATACTTTTAAATAGCACATGGATCAAAGAATTATTATCAAGATAAATGAAAATTAATATTTTGAACTAAATGAAAATATCACTTATCAAAATTTGTGAGATGCAGGAAATGCAATGCTTAGAGGAATATTAATAGCATTAAAATGCACACATTATAAAGAAAGAAGTATCTAAATTCAACAACCTAAGATTCCATCTCAGGAAACCAAAAAGAGAACAATTTAAGGCTAAAACAAGCAGAATAACAAAAATAATAAAAACTAGATCGGAAATCAATGAAATGTACAATGGAAAAAAGTAGAGAAAATCGTTGAAACCAGAAGCCTTTTAAAGGAGATCAATAGAATTGGCACAAACTTCAAGCCAGACTGCACCAGAAAAAAAGAGAAGAGACAAATTATTAATATCAGAAATGAAGAAGGAATCATCACTACTGATTCTTTGGACATTAAAAGAATAATAAGGGAATACCATGACCACTCTATGTCTGCAAATTTGATAACTAAACAAAATGAACCAATTCCTTGAAATATCAAAAACCAAAAATCACAAAAAAAGAAAAAGATTATCTGAATTGCCATGTCTACATGTATATAATAAAGAAGTTGAATGAATAATTAATGACTTCAACAACAACCAAAAAACCACACTACTTTCAGATAGTTTCACTGGTGAGTTCTACCAAACATTTAAGGAAGGAAAAATTAATATTAATTCTCCATAATCTCTTCCAATAAAGAGAAGTAGAGAAAACACTTTTTCATTCTATGCTGCTAGCATTACTCTAACACCAAAGGAGACAAAGAAAACTACAAACCAGTATCTCTTATGAACACACACACAAAACTCCTCAACAAAATATCAAGTCAGATCCAACCATATAAAAAATAAATTATATACTGCTACCCAGATATCCAAGGTTGTTTCGATACTTGAAAATTATTCTAATCACCATAGCAACAGGCTAAAGAAGAAAAATTATATGATTATATCAAATGATTTAGAAAAAGCATTTACCAAATCCTACATCCATTCACGAAAAATTCTCAGCAAATTAGGAATAGAGATGCTGCTTCTCAACTTGATAAAGTTCATCTACAAGCAAACTTACAGCTACAAGGAAACATCACACTTAATGGTGAGAAGCTGGTCACTTTCCCACTAAGATCACAAAAAAGGCAAGGATGTCCCTGTTCACCACATCCACCCAACATTGCACTGGAATTTCTAGCATATGAAACAATACAAGAAGAAGAAATGAAAGGTATATATATTGGAAAGAAAGAAATAAAAATGAAGAAATAAAGGAGAGTAGTTATTTTTTACTAACAATGCTGAAACAAACAGAAGTCTATGTGAAATAAAGTAGACCCAGACATGAGCCTAACACTTTCTCCCCAAATTAACTCAAAATGGATCATAGACGTAAGTGTAAAATGAAAAACTATAAAATGTCTAGAAGAAAACATAGGAGGAATTCTGTGTGACTCTGTGTTTGATGATGTTTTTGGATACTACTCCAAAAGCATGATTCATGAAAGAAAAATTAACTTTGGATATTAGATAAAATTTTCTGCCAGCAAAAGATATCGTTAACAAAATATAAAGACAGTCCATGGAATGGGAGAAAAATCTTTGTAAAATACATATCTGATAAAGGACTTATATTCAAACTATACAAAGAATTATTAAAATTTAATAAGAAAACAACCCAAATTAAAAACAGACAAAAGACCAGAACAGACAACTAATCAGAAAAGATACACAGGTATCAAATATGTATATGGAAGTGCATATTTGTCAAATGTACATTTCCATAAGCATATTTGATATACATAATTGCATAATTCATCATTAGAGAATTAAAAATTAAAATAATAACATACCTATTCAAATGGCTAAAATCCAACAACCTGACAATACCAAGTGTTGATGAGCATGCAGAGCAATAGGAACTCTCACCCATTGATGGTGGGAATGCAACATAGTACCACCACTTTGGAAGATAGTTTGGCAGTTTCTTACAAAGCTAAACATAGTCTTATCATATGATCAGGCTATCACACTCCTAATGATTTTCCCGACTGATTTGAAAACTTTATGTCCACACGAAAACCTGCATGTGAATTTTCATAGCAGCTTCATTCATAATCACCAAAAATTAGAAGCAACAAAGATATTCTTCAACAGGTGAATGAATAAGCAAACTTTGGTACATCCATACAATGGAATATTATTCAGTAATAAAAGTAAATTAGCTGTCAAGCCACAGAAAGGCATGGAGACACCTTAAATGCATATTGATAAATGAAAGAAGCTAGTCTGAAAGGTAATATACTATACAGTGGTTATATAGCATATATCAATAATTATGATATAACATGGAAAATGTCAGTGGTTGTCAGGGGTTTGAGGGGAAGGAAGAAAGTTAAAAAGGTGAAGCAAAGGAATTTTTAGGACAATAAATCTATTCTTTAAGTACTATATTCTGTATAATGCTATAATGGTGGATACTTGACATTACGCAATTCTCAAAATCCATAGTACTTTACAGAATAAAAGATAAATGTTAACGTATGCAAAATTTTAAAAAGTCATTTAGGAGGTTGGAGGCTCTCAGGAAAGAATGCAGACTATGACAAAAACATCTAACTGTATTACAAGTGTATAAAACAACCTCACTGAAGGGAGTGGAAAGAAAAGGTGCTGACCTAAGTAACCTTGGAAATGAGTGTTGCTGCAAGACTGAAGGCAAAGGCCGCACATAAGTACCGTACTGTACTTGATAATGTCATTTCCCACAGGCGTGAGGGTGAACAATTCTTATGCCACTATACATGTATGCTAAAGTTGGACAGTTAGGCTAATGGATGGCAGATGGTGGGTGCCAGGTTTCTTACTGGGTGGGATAAGTAAGGGAAGGAAGCTAGAATAATCTACACGGTAATAGATTTGGAAACATCAAATGAAGTCACGCTTACTTAGAGAAATATTTATAAATATGTGTATATACATGGGCTAGTATACACACATATATTTCCTCACCGTGTCAGCAGAGAGAGCCTAAACAAATCAGCACCTCAATAGCAACAAGCATACCCAGCTCCCAGATCTTGATTCCTTTTTTTTTTAGATGGAGTCTTGCTCTGTTGCCCAGGCTGGAGTGCAGTGGCATGATCTCGGCTCACCACAACATCCACCTCCCAGGATCAAGTGATTCTTGTGCCTCAGCCTCCTAAGTAGCTGGGATTACAGATGTGGGCCACTACACCTGGCTAATTTTTGTATTTTTAGTAGAGACGGGGTTTCACCATGTTGGCCAGGCTGGTCTCGAACTCCCAACCTCAAGTGATCCATCCACATGGACCTCCCACAGTGTTGGAATTACAGGTGTGAGCCACCAGGCCCGGCCCAGATCTTGATTTCTAAGACCATTCTCCAATAAAAGGAGCCAAGATTTCTTGGAGAAATGGCTGACTCTAGCACCGGGGCTAGAAATATAAAAGATGAGCCTAGAGCATCTTGTAGTGCCAGAAAGTTAGGAAGTGCTGGACACAAAAACCCACATTGGTGGCAGCATGTCAGAGAGACACAGGAGCCAACCGAAAGAGCTCCCCGGTGGCCAAGATTGGAATAGAGTAACAAAACAAATAAAATAATATTTAATCATAGCCCAAAATATAAAAAAAATCCATGAATCCATGCTGATATAAATTAATTGTTGAATAAATAAGTTAATGGGGTAGAAGAAACAAAAGTCCTGTGTGGAAAAATTCTAAATATTTTATGATGCTACTCTTCCCTCAAGGAGAGGAAGCATAACTTCCCACTCCTAAACTGTGGGTTGCACATGAAGACTTCCTTCTAAAGAACACAGTATGGAAAGGAGGGAGAGGAAGGAGTCACTTTACAGTGGAGAAAACTCACCATACTACCTCAAGGTCAACATCAACAGGGATAAATGATGTTGATACGATGTCAATAGTATGTACCCTTGATATAATGTGACAAAAATGGTACTTTACTTCTGTAGTCTTCTCCCCAAAACCCATCATTTCAGTCTTATAATGAAAAAAGTCAGATAAATTCTAATAAAATTACATTTGACAACATACCTGAGCAGTTGCTCTGAAAGCCCCCAGCTAAACTGGGGTTCCAGTACCATAGCAGCTAGCAACCCTGCCCTAACAGAAAATAAAGAGGGTCTGGACATGGGTGTTTATGGTATCCTTTTTTTTTTTTTTTTTTTGAGATGGAGTTTTGCTCTTGTTGCCCAGACTGGAGTGCAGTGGTGTGATCTCGGCTCAGTGCAACCTCCGCCTCCCAGGTTCAAGCAATTCTCCTGCCTCAGTCTCCTGAGTAGCTGGGATTACAGGCATGCACTGCCACACCTGGCTAATTTTGTATTTTTAGTAGAGACAAGGTTTCTCCATGTTGGCCAGGCTGGTCTTGAACTCCCAACCTCAGGTGATCTGCTCACCTCGGCCTCCCAAAGTGTTGGGATTGCAGGTGTGAGCCACCATGACCGGCCTATGGTATCCTTTCATGGGATACTTCTATCACCTGGAAGACAACCTAATACCTAGTGTCTGACCCGTGACCGGGGAGGTTCCTTGCACTGGAAACTTGTTTATACTGGAAGATAGCTTAGTGGCTCTTGTCTGACTCATGTCTAGCTTATGTCTGCCTGATCATCACTCTGATGCTGGGAGCCTGACCTTGTGCTCTTCTGGTGGAAGGTGCAAATTCAGTACACCACCATGATATGAAATATGTTCAAAGATTTATTACAAATAGATCTTGGACAGCAAGAGCACAGTAAGGAGGGAAGTCCTTCATGCTCCAGCCACTGGAAGTTCATGGGCAAATGTCTGAAAGGTTCATTTAAAAGAAGCCACAGGAAAGCAGGGAGCCCAGCCTGCTGGGTGTGGGAGATGCCTCTAAGTTCATTTTTGTTTGTTTGGTTTCGGTTTTGAAGATCTTGTTGCATACCAAACTTCTAAGTTCTTCTCTCTAGCCACCGGCTTCAACCATTTGGATGTTCTACTTCTAATGCCTAGGGAGCAAACATTGCTGTGGCATTCTCATTACATCAGTACTCCTCAAAACTGTCAAGGCCATCAAAAACAAGGAAAGTCTGAGAACTTGTCACAGCCAAGAAAAGCTTAAGGAGTCATGATAGCTAAATGTAATGTGATAGCCTGGATGACCTGCTGGAACCAAAAAAGTGTGTTAAATGAGACATAAATATAAACAAAAAAAGATAAAAACTAAACTATCAGAATAAACTACCACATTAGATAATAATCAATATTTGTACATCAATTGTAATAAATGTACCATATTGACGTAAAATGTTAATGATAGGGAAAACTGGGTGCAGAAGATATAAACAAACCATTTATATTGGCAGATTTGTGGCTCTTGTTCAACCCATGTCCAGTTTATGTCTCCCTGATCATCACTCTGGGAACTATTTGTACTATCTTCTAAATTTTTCCATAAATCTAAAACTGTTTTTTAAAATAAATTCTATATAAAACAAACAAACAAAACAGAAGGAAATACACCATGACCAAGTGGAATTTGTTCCAAGTATGCAATACTGGTTTAAAATTAGAAAGTCAATTAATATAATCCATCACATCTACAGGCTAAAGAAGAAAAATTACGTCACAACAATAGGTGCAGAAAAAGCATTTGACAAAATCCAAAACCCATTCATAATTTAAAATCCTGAGTAATCTAAGAATAGAGGAGAAACTTCCTCAACTTGATAAAGAATATCTACAAAAAAAACAAAAAACAACCTACAACTAATATTGTATATAATGGTGAGAAACTAGATTTCCTGCTAAGATCAGGAGCAAGGATGTTCCCTGTCAGCACTGCTTTTCTACATTGTACTGGAAGTCTAAGCTAATGTGATATGACAAGAAAAAGAAATAAAAAGTATATAGATTGGGAAGGAATAAATAAAATTCTTTATTTGCAGATGACATGATCATTTATGTAAAAAAAAAAAAAAAAAAGGACAAAAAAAAAACCCTCCTAGAACTAACAGGTGATGTAGTGTCCCCACCAAACCTCTTGTTGAACTGTAATTCTCAGTGTTGGGAATTACAACAGCGGGGCCTGATGGGAGGTGATTGGATCATGGGGTAGATCCTTCATGAATGGTTTAGCACCATCCCCCCTTCCTTGGTACTGTATAGTGAGTGAGTCCTCACAAGATTTGGTTGTTTAAAAGTGGTGGCACACTCCCCTCTTGGTCCTGCTCCAGCCATGTGAGATGCCTGCTCCTGCTTTGCCTTCTGCCATGAGTAAAAGCTCTCTGAGGCCTCCCCAGAAGCAGATGCCACCATACTTTCTATACAGCCTGCAGAACTATGAGCTAATTAAACCTCTTCTTTATAAATTACCCAGTCTCAGGTATTTCTTTATAGCCATGCAAGAACTGACTAATACAGGTGATTACAGCAAGGTTGCAGGATACAACATTAACATACAAAAGTTGGCCAGGCGTGGTGGCTCATGCCTGTAATCCCAGCACTTTGGGAGGCTGAGGCGGGCAGATCACGAGGTCAGGAGATTGAGACCATCCTGGCTAACACGGTGAAACCCCATCTCTACTAAAAGTAAAAAAAATTAGTCGAGTGTGGTGATAGTCCCAGCTACTCAGGAGGCTGAGGCAGAAGAATGGCGTAAACCCGGGAGGCAGAGCTTGCAGTGAGCTGAGATTGCGCCACTGCACTCCAGCCTGGGCGACAGAGTAAGACTCCATCTCAAAAAAAAAAAAATACAAAAGTCAATTGCTCTTCTATATACCAGCAATGGACAAGTGGAATGTGAAATTAAAGACATATTACCATTTACTTTAGCATCCCTCAAAAATTAAATACTTGGTTATAAAGCTAACAAAATATGTATATGACCTATATGATGAAAACTACAAAACTCTCATGAAATAATTTTTTAAAAACTAAAGAAATGGAGAGATACTTCACGTTCATGGATAGGAAGACTTAATATTATTAAGATGTCACTTCTTCTCAACTTGATGTATAGATTCAATACAATCCCAATCAAAATCCCAGCAAGTAATTTTGTGGATATCAACAAATAAATTCTAAAGTTTCTGTGGAGGCCAGGCACGGTGGCTCACGCCTGTAATCCCAGCAATTGGGAGGCCAAGGCGGGCAGATCGCTTGAGGTTAGGAATTCGAGACCAGCCTGGCTAACATGGTGAAACTGCATCTCTACTAAAATACAAAAAAATTAGCCAGGTGTGGTGGTGCTGAGGAGGCTGAGACAGGAGAATTGCTTGAACCCGGGAGGCGGAGGTAGCAGTGAGCTGAGATTGCACCAGTGCACTCCAGCCTGGGCGACAGAGTGAGACTCCATCTCAAAAATAAATAAATAAATAAATAAATAAACAAAGTTTATGTGGAGAGGAAAAGGACTCAGAGTATTAATACAATACTGAAGGAGAAGAACAAAGCTGGAGAACTGACTCAACTTCAAGACTCACTATGAAGCTACAGTAATCAAGGCAGCGTGGTACTGGTGAACAAACAGACAAAAGATGAATGGAACAGAATAGAGGCCCATAATAGACTCACATAAATATAGTCAATGGATCTTTGACAAAGGAGCAAAGGAAATACAATAAGAAAAAGATAATCCCTTCAACAAATGATACTGGAACAACTGGACATCCATGTGTAAAAAAAAAAAGAATCTAGACACAGACTTTACACTCTTCACAAAAATAAACTCATAATGGATAACATCCTTAAATGTAAAACACAAAACTATAAATCCTTAGAAACTAACATAGGAGAAATTCTAGAGGATCTTGGGTTTGGTGATGACTTTCTAGACACAACACCAAAGATGCTAGCCATGAAAAAAAGAAAAGGTAAGTTAGACTTTGTTGAAATTAAATATTTCTGCTCTATAAGAGACATTGTCAAGAGAATGGAAATGCAAGCCACAGACTAGGAATGACATGTCTTTGCAAATGATGTATCTGATAAAGGACTCTCATCCAAAATATACAAAGAACTCTTAAAACTCGAAAATAAGAAAACAAATGACCCAATTAAAAAATGGGCCAAAGACCTTAACAGATGCCTCAGCAAAGAAGATAAACAGACAGTAAATAACCATATGAAAAGATGCTCCACATCATATGTCATCAGGGAAATGAAAATTAAAACAACAACATGCCACTACACACTTATTAGAATGGTCAAAATCCAGAACACTGACAACACCAAACGCTGGTGAGGATGCAGAGCAACAGGAATGCTCATTCACTGCTGGTAGGAATACACAACGACACAGCCACTTTGGAAGACAGCTTGGCACTTTCTTACAAAACTAAATATACTCTTACCATATGATCCAGCAATCATGTACCTTGGTATTTATCCAAAGGACTTGAAATCTCATGTCCACACAAAAACCTTCAAACAGACATTTATAACAGCTTTATTCATAAATGCCAAAACTTGGAAGCAATCAAGATGTCCTTCAGTAAGTGAATGCATAAATTCAGACAATGAAAATAAGATTGACCTTAAGCAAGACTAAGCAAAAAGAACAAACCTGGGTAGATATTCAGTAGTGGAATTGCTGGATCAAATGGTAGTTCTACTTTTAGTTCTTTAAAGAATCTCCACACTGTTTTCCATACTGGTTGACCTAGTTTACATTCCCACCAGCGGTGTAGAAGTGTTCCCTGTTCACCACATCCACACCAATATCTATTATTTTTGGATTTTTTATTATGGCCATTCTTGCAGGAGTAAGATGGTATCACACTGAAGAAATGAAGTCATTATACGAAAAAGATACTTGCACACGCATGTTTATAGCAGCACAATTCGCAATTGCAAAAACGTGGAACCAACCCAAATGCCCATCAATTGAGTGGTTAAAGAAACTGTGAGATATATATATATGGAATACTACTCAGCCATAAAAAGGGATGAATTAATGGCATTCGCAGTGGCCTGGATGAGATTGGAGACTATTATTCTAAGTGAAGTAACTCAGGAATGGAAAACCAAACATTCTATGTTCTCACTCACAAGTTGGAGCTAAGCTGTGATGATGCAAAGGCATAAGAATGACTCAAAGGACTTTGGGGACTCAGAAGGAAAGGGTAGGAAGGGGGTGAGGGATAAAAGGCTACAAATTGGGTTCAATGTATACTGCTCGGGTGATGGGTGCACCATAATCTCACGAATCACCACTAAAGAACTTACTCATGTAACCAAACACCACCTGTTCCCCAATAACCTGTGGAAATAAAAAATTTTAAAAAATACTATTGGCATTAAAAAGAAATGAGCTATGAAGGCATGAAAAGAAATGGATAAACCTTAAATGCATATTACTAAGTGAAAGAAGCCAATCTGAAAAGGCTATATATTATGTGATTCAAATATATGACATTCTGGAAAAGGCAAAACTATGGAGACAGTAAAGAGATCAGTGGTTGCCAAGGGATGGGGAAGGCGAGAGACGGATGAATAGGTGGAGCACAGAGGAGTTTTAGGTAGGATGCTCTATATGATACTGTCATAGTAAATACATGAGTTAGGATGCTCTATATGATACTGTCATAGTAAATACATGTCATTGTAGATTTGTCAAAACCCATAGAATGTACAACATAGAATGACCCTTAATGTAAGACATGGGCTTTGGGTAATAATGATGTGTCAATGTAGGTTCATTAATTGTAACAAACGTGTCACACTGGTGATAGATGTGGGCAATGGGGAGGCTAGGCATGTGTGGTGGGGAGGGAGTATAAGGGAAATCTCTGTATCTTCTGCTCAATTTTTCTGTGAATCTAAAATCGCTTTAAACAATAAAATCTATTAAAAATGAAGCTTATTTTAAAAATCAGAGAGAACAAAGAGTAAACAGAAAATAAAACGGCAGGATTAAGCCCTATTATATCAGTACTTACATAAAATGTAAATGGACAAATATACCAATTAAAAGATATTGGCAGAATGGATACAAAAACATGATCCCAATACACGCTGTTTCAGAAACTCATTTCAACTGTAATTATTATGTAATTAGGCTGAAGGTAAAAGGATGGAGAAAGATAGACCATGAGAATATGAACAAAATCAAGTAATCATGGCTCTATTAATACAGATAGAACCTTCAGAGCAAAGAAATTACCAGGGACAATTACTCATGTGCATGCAGCAAGCAGAAGAACTGTACCATTATCCTCCTCTCACGGAAAGACTTGTATAATTGTATGAGTTCTCCCCGACCCCCTCCTCCCCAGCTCCCCAGAAAAGCAGAGGAATCTCCCCAGCAGGGACCCTCCCTTGGCCCCTCATGTTCAGTGTGAGCACACAGCAGCCCTTCGTGCCTATAGCTTCTTTCTTTTTGGAAAACCAGTGTTTCAATTGCCTGTTTCACTTCTTTATCAAGCCATTGCTCTGAAGATGAGTGTGTTTCTTGATGTGAAGAAATGTAACTCAGCAGTGCACACTGGCATGAAAGCTTCTGTTCCAGCTCTTTTACAGCACTCTGTGCATTTGCATCTACCACTGGGCAAGCAAAGCCCAGCCCAGAGTCAGTGTCTGTTCCTTTCAGGACCTGTTTGTAGGCTTCTGGGGCTACAGAATCAGTTCTAAATGCCAGCTATGTGCAGGGCCTCCCCTCACCCCGCTCCGCTTCCAGGTAAATCTGCCCCGCAGCCATCTGCAGTCTCTATCTCTGTGTCAGCAGATAGTTGCATCTCATGCCTCAGAGGGCATGTTGAGGGGGGGGAGGGCATGTTTAGATGCAGCCCTCCCCTGCACCACTGCAGCCGCCACACCCACGGCTTCCATGGGCAGCAGTGGCCACCCCAGGTGAATGCACCAGGACTCCCATTTGCCGGTTCTGATCACCTTCTGATCCTGGAAGGGGGTTCTTCTGATGGATATTGTCATGTTCTACTTTAATGCACCCCTGAAACTCCCACCGTGATTTTCACGGGGCCCTCTCTTTAATAGACTAGTTTTCCATTGCCATCTGCAATCACATGGCCAGGTCACTGGCCACCCCTCATGAGTCAGTAAAAACCCAAACAGGAAAACCACATGCAAGTCAGCCCACTGAGCTGGTTTGATTTTTCCTTCTTCAATCAGAGAATCACTCCTGTAATCTCAGCACTTTGGGAGGCAGAGGAGGAAGAATCACTTGAGCTCAGCAGTTTGAGACCAACCTGGGCAACATAGCCGGACCCCATCTCTACAAAAAAATTTTAAAACTTAGCTGGGTGTGGTGGCGTGTGCCTGTAGTCCCAGCTACTAGGGAGGCTGAGGTGGGAGGATTGCTCAAGCCTGGGAGTCTGAGGCTGCAATGAGCAGTGATCACACCACTGCACTTCAGCATGGGTGACAGAGCAAGACCCTGTGTCAAAACACAAATGAAAAAAACAAAAAAAACAGAGTGACAGCCTTCCAAACAGGATGCTCCCCATTCTGCCTGAACCTGCTGTCCATAAACCAAGCAGCTTCCTGCTGATCAGTTGAGAGCTGTTCACCTACCAGTTGGGCACTATTTTCATTGTGACAGCATCTGGCAGCTCCTCAGAGGATTCCAACATCAGTCCTCGGGGAAAAGAGGCTCTGCTCATGGGGTGATGAGCTCCTCCTACCTTCCCCCAGGAGCATGTACCTGTACCCAAATACATAAATTAAATAAAATTTCCATTTTATTCTGGAATTCTTCTGGGCACTGACCCTTCCATGGGAGTGTTTCTCTGGCATTGCTTAAGACATTCTGGGTATTTCAGGTTCTGGGGTTATTTTATGTCCTGCAGTCATAGGAACAGTCTCAATCAAAGCCCAGTAACTTGCAAATTGTCTCTCAAACAGAACTTTTCCAGTCCAAAATCGCAGTTCTCGCTACTGAATGATGCGCACAGGCTTTACTGTGAGTCCTGGTCTGCCCCACACAGGGCTGGACCATACAGAGAATGTGTGCCTGCACTCCTGCTTCTAACAGGGCGTTCATTCAAGTGGCAAGCCCTTTTTGTCCACCAGCTGTTTAATACTGTTTCAAATTAACGACCTCTGTGGGCTTGGACAATGTTATTAGCTCCATTTAGCATGCCCAGCCAATATTGGCTGAAGGGTAGATTTACCTGTTGATATGGTTGATACGGTTTGACTGTGTCCCCACCCAAATCTCATCTTGAATTGTAACTCCCACAATTCCCACATGTCATGGGAGGAACCCGGTGGGAGGTGATTGAATTATGAGGGCAGGTCTTTCCATGATAGTGAATGAGTCTCACGAGATCTGATGGTTTTAAAAATGGGAATTTCCCTGCACAAGCTCTGTCCTTGCCTGCTGCCATACATGTAAAACATGACTTGCTCCTCCTTGCCTTCTGCCAGGATTGTGAGGCTTCCCCAGCCATGTGGAACTCTAAGTCTATTAAACCTCTCTTTCTTTTGTAAATTGCCCAGTCTCAGGTAGATCTTCATCAGCAGTGTAAGAATGGACTAATACACCTGTCTTCCATTTTACATGTGACCTAAGGGAAGCATCTCCCAGCCAGATGCAGTATCTACCCCCATGACACATTCAGGTGCAGCAGGTGCAACCACATCACATAAAATCTGCTCAAACATTCCGATATTCATCTGAACTTTCACCTTCATCCCATCAGCCTTTGCTTCCTGCACCCTCCCACCCCAGCTGTAGCTTCTACGGAGACTTCACCAACGGGTTTGGAATCACAGTAGGAGAACAGCCTGTTGCTGTGTATTTATGTCGAAGCAAAAACACCATGATGACCAGTGTTTGACCCCCACATACCAAGGTGTTCTGCAGTAAAGTCTTTAGACATTGCCTGCAGCAGAGAGAACCCTTCAAAAAGATGTCTATCTAACCTGCTCAGCTGTCACACATCTTGGCAAGAACGTCTGAAGATGTGACCAGCTGCACATGTTCTATCCCTCAAGCTTGCTAGATAAAGGATACTTTCTGGCTGGACGTGAGTGGCTCACACCTGTAATCCCAGCACTTTCAGAGGCCGAGGCAGGCGGATCACTTGAGGTCAGGAGTTTGAGATCAGTCTGGCCAACATGGTGAAATCTCATGTCTACTAAAAATACAAAAATTAGCCAGGTGTGGTGGCACATGCCTGTAATCCCAGCTACTCAGGAGGCTGAGGCAAAAGAATCACTTGAACCCAGAAGGTGGAGGTTGCAGTGAGCTGAGATTGCACCACTGCACTGCACTCCAGCCTGGGTGACAGAGGGAGACTCCATCTCAAAAAAAAAAAAAAAGAATGTTTTCTGGAGGGCAAGTGACTCACAGCCACCTGACACGTGGCTTCTGTTCATAAGTCCCTATCTTTTTTTTTTTTTTTTTTAAGACGGAGTCTCGCTCTGTCACCCAGGCTGGAGCGCAGTGGCGCGACGTTGGCTCACTGCGAGCTCCACCTCCTGGGTTCACGCCATTCTCCTGCCTCAGCCTCCCGAGCAGCCGGGACTACAGGCGCCTGCCACCACGCCCGGCTAATTTTTTGTATTTTTAGTAGAGATAGGGTTTCACGTGTTAGCCAGGATGGTCTCGATCTCCTGACCTGGTGATCTGCCTGCCTCGGCCTCCCAAAGTGCTGGGATTACAGGCGTGAGCCACATAAGTCCCTATTCTACATTTCTTTCTGAGAAGCTATATTTGTCAGCCTCTTTCTTCGGCCTCTCAGCTCCTGGGGCCTTTGGGGGTAGGTTTGCCCTGACCTGCTCACCACGGAGCAATCTCAGTGCATGGGGCTCTTGTGTCGAGGAGTCCCAGAAACATTTCTTCTCCATCCCCTGAGCATTTTACCCACTCATGGGTGTATAGCATTGGGTCCCCAGCCAGGGGTCAGGCCAAAGGATGCTGACCCTCTCATCAATCAAGCCCTTATCTTGATTGGATCGCAGGAGCATCACTCTAGGTGACTGGAGGCCAATTTGCTCATGGTCATCTTTGCCTTCTAATGTTTTCTATTTCTCCAAACTGGATGAACATAGGTTTAGGCCCTTCAGTTTTAGGGCAAGCAGGAGCTCCCATCAGTTCCAATTTCTGAGAATGCTGTCATAAGAGCTTTGTTTTAACCCCATTAATGTCTGCTTTGCTCTGCCCATGTATTTCTTTCTTTATTTCTTACTTATTTTCTTTCTTTCTTTTTTCTTTTCTTTTCTTTTTCTTTTCTTTCTTTCTTTTTTTTTTTTGATGGAGTTTTGCTCTTGTCACCCAGGCTGGTGTGCAATGGCATGATCTCAGCTCACTGCAACCTCCGCCTCCTGGATTCAAGTGATACTTGTGCCTCAGCCTCCTGAGTAGCTGGGATTACAGGCTCCCACCACCACACCTGGATAATTTTTGTATTTTTAGTAGAGACGGAGTTTCACCAAGTTGGTCGGGCAGGTCACGAACTCCTGATCTGGGATTAGAGGCGTGAGCCCCCTCACCCAGGCTTATTATTATTATTTTAATTAGAGATGAGGTCTTTCTATGTAACCAGGCTGGTCTCAAACTCCTGGCCTCAAGCGGTCCTCCCACCTCAGCCTCCCAAAGCGCTGGGATTACAGGCATGAGCCACTGCGCCCGGCCATGTTCTTCCCATTTCTTAATAACTGTTGAAGGATGTTCACCTGCTGGGATGGGCTCCTTCACTCTCCCACCTGACTTTCCTCATTCTTTTGCAAAGCAGTCTAAATTTCTCCACAATCTGTTGTTTCAACATAACTTTTTCCTTTGGCCCTGAGGCCAGCGACTATAGCTTGGACCTCCCAGAACCCAGGATTGGTGCAATGTCAGGATTCAGCCCAACATCTTCCTTACCTTTGCCTCTAACCTTCCCATTGGTCATGGCCCTGAGGCAACCACCTCGGCCTCACTACCCACTGGCTCAGGCTCAGAACCTCTCTCTTGCTTTCATTTCAGCTTTTACAGAAACAGTAACTCACAGTGGACCCATATGAAGTGCCACTAGTGATGCTGGAAGTGCCCAAGAAGCAGGGAAAAGTCATGACATTATAAGAAAAAAGTTGAGTTGTTGGATACGTACTGAGGTCTGCAGGTGCAGTTGCGCCATTTCAGAGAGACGATTCATCTTGTAAACAGATGACAGAAAACTTAATGATATTGATAAATACAGTACAGTACTGTAAATGTATTTTCCCTTCTTTATGATTTTCTTAATAATAGTTTATTTTCTCTAGCTTACTTTATTGGAAGAATACAGTTTATAATACCTATAACATACCAAATAAGTGTTAATTGTTTATGTTATCAGTAAGGCTTCGGGTCAACAGTGGGCTGTTAGTAGTTAATAGCCTACTGTTGTAAGTGTCTCCGTGGTAATAGCCTATCACTGTAATTGTCAGAAATGAGAGTGGTCTTGAGGACTGTTTTCTCTGCCTTTACAGTTTGATAAAATTCTTGCAGCTGAAAGTGGAATTCACTAGAATGACCCTGACTCGCTGAAAAATGTGGTATGGAAAAAGGAGCAATGAGAGGGCAGGGGATGAAGGATCTCTCTTTTACTTTCACTCTCTCTTAACTTTCGTTTTAGCTTTTAGGGAACACAATAACCAAGAGATTGCATATGTAGCTTGGTTTTTGCTACTTTGTATTTCCTTATTCATCCGGCCAGCCAGTTCCTGGGGATTTGGATCCATCATTTCCAAATTCTGTTGGAAACTTTTACCTCCTGTAACTGACCACAGCAGGGCTGCAGTTCCATACCACACGTGACCCATGGCCATCCAGAAACCAGAGGTCCTTCATCCCCTGCCCTCTCATCGATCCTTTTCCTAAACCACACATTTCAGTGAGTCGGGGTCATTCTAGTGAATTTCACTTCCAACTCCAACTCCAAGAGCTTTAGCCAAATGTGAAGACAGAGAAAGCAGTCCTCAAGAGCACTCTCACTTCTGACGCCAATTACAAGTTCCAGGAACCCCATACCACCCTCAGGTTCTGTAATTTGATAGAAAGACTCATAAAACTCACTAAAAGCTGTTATACTTGTGGTTACAGTTTATCACAGAAGAAGGACACAGTTTAAAGTCAGCCAAGGAAGCTGCACACAGGGCAGAATCCAGGAGGACAAGAGGCTTCTGTTGTCCTCTCCCTGTATGGTCAGGCCAGTTTTGCTCTACTGGCATGTACACGTGGGGACACGCCTGCAGCATGGCCAGCTGGGGAGGCTCACCTGATGCTGTCTGTCCAGAGCTTTTACTGGGGCTCCAGTATGTAGGCATGACTGATTGATTGGTTGACTGACTGATTGCTCACATAGTTGACCTTAGTCTCCAGCCCTCAGGAGGTTGAGATGTGTGACCAAAAGCCCCCACCCTAAACCACATTGTCGGTCTTTCTGGTGGTTTGCCCCCACCTAAATACTATCAAGTGTGGACCACTGCCACCCTAAATCATCTTGTTAGACTATCTGGCATTATCCAAGGCAAACAAAGGTAAACAAAGACACTCCTATCAGTCATGACATTCTAAGGGCTTAGACATGACCTTCCAGAAGCCAAGGGAAGGGCTAGACATCTTTTTGGATAAGGTTAAATTCTTTACCACACAACATGTGAGATAAAAATTACGGAAGAAGAAGTTTAGGATTCCCAGAGCATCCTCATGTCCCTGATGCTGCATGGGGTGCATCTGCCAGAGGCCCCTCATGGTGATGGGAGCCTGAGGAGCAGGAGCACCTGGCTGTGGCAGGTGAGGTCTGTGTTCCAGGGCCCAGGGTGGACCACACATCCCAGGCCCAGGAGCCAGAGCCTCACGTGGGCCCACCCCAGAGGCCGGGCACCAGAACTCAGGCTGTGGATCCTGTGTTCCTGGAACCACCTACCATTTGGCTGCCTTGATCCAACCCTCCCACAGGAAAGGGCGCTGCTGACCCAGCTCCATCCTCTCCTCATCCCCTTGCCACATATTACAGGGTCCTAAGGGTTCTGGGGTGCAGCTCCTAGGAAGGAGGACTCTGTCCTTTTCCAGATTCCAGAAAGGGAGGAAGACACTGCTAGGAGTCTTCCCCCTTGAGGGTACCCTGGCCCAGTATCTCCTCCACTGAGGAGCAGAGAAATGCGTCTACACCAAGAGCTGTCCACACAGCCTGACAGCAGAAGTGTCTCACCTCCGAGTGACCCCACTTTCCAGTGAGCCCACTTCCAAAGATCCAGAACCACAGCAAGACGCTTTGCTCTCTACTAAAGCAATGCTGATTTTTTTCTCTGTTAGTTTTGTGGCTACTGAGTGATCATTCAGCGACTTAAGTGGAAATCTAACAGATTATAAATCTTCGACGATGTCCTGCAGTTTCCTCAAACATGACTCCCAGTGATTAAGGGCTTTAATGCTCTCCCATTAGCGGGAAGTGTAATCACATTATCTTGTTGTTGTTAATTAGTGTAATAAAGTTATCCAGAAACACAGCAAGAACTTTGTCTTCTAAAATAATTTCCATGTTTTTCTCTCTTTTTTTTTTGTTATTATTAAGTGGTTACACAATATCTCAAATGGAGACCTAATGTAATTTTTAGGGTAGTGTTTTACAAATGTACATTATGTAAATGTGACTCTTAGTAAACCATTTCCACATTATTTGATTTCCGAATACTGCAAGAAGCATATTTGTGTCATTGTTATTTAATAAGTCTCTTCATCCAGGAACCAGAGGTCTTTCATCCCCTGCTCTCTCATTGACCTTTTTCCCAAATCACAAGTTTCAGTGAGTCAGAAACCCATTTTCCCTCTCTTGTGAGCTAATATTGGACCTCCTATTGGAGCTAATATGTATCTTCCTCACATGGAGGAGAAGCAGCTGGAGGCCTCGTTCTCCTCCAGTGAATCTCCCTGGGATGTTCTGCTGGGAGGCTCCCCTAACCTTAACACAACAGGTGCCCAGGGGGCCCTGAGCAGAGTTCACAGGTCAAATCTGCCCCTCTTCAGCCTGTCCTGCTCCAGGCAAAACCACAGTGACAAAGACTTTCCAGGATCCCTGACAACTCTCCCTGCTATGTGGCCTTCACCTCCTGCTTCGTATGTCTGGTCTTGGGTGTGGAAAGGACCTCAGAGGTTAAACTGTCACCCCCACCCCCTCTCTGGCCACCTCTGCCCCCAGCCACTGCCTGGCCACACCCGTGACAGCTGGAGCTGACAATTCTGCTTCCTTCTGGGCAGAGTGGGCACTGGCCTGGAGACTCCAGCGTGTGCTGGGGCGCAGGCAGCCACGGCTCTCAAAGCTGCGTCAGTGGGGCTGCTGTGTGACTTGGACTCAGTCACCCATGTCCACTTCCCTCCAGTCCTCAAGCACTGTCAGAGCTTGTCACTAGCAGGGACAAAAGTCACACCACCTATGGGGGCACAGGCCTCCTTCATGAGGACCCCTGGATGGTCCTACAGGGATGCTTGCCTCTGAGGGGGCAGGCACAGGGCTTTCACCACCTGTAATTCGGAGCCCCTCTCTGCCTTTCAGTTCATCCCAACCCCCCTATTGCCCCATTCCAGGCCCACTGCCCCCTGAGATGCCAGAGCGCGTGTCCTGTTTGTTCCCAGCCCGGAGCTTCCTGCCCCTGCTGCGTCGCTGGCCTTGCCCAGGACTGTACGGAGAGCCTGCTGCCTGACACTCAGCAGCTGCTCCTTTCAACACCTGGAACGGTAGATTCCGTTCACAGGACACTCTTGGCACTTAAATTGCCCTCATATTTTCACCCCAACCCTTAGAAAAGCTGGGCTTGGTCCTGTACGAACAAATTCTGCTACTGCGAAGCTTCCAGCTCCATCAACGAAACCCAGCTCATGGAGAGAGGGTGTGACAGGAGCCACGGGCAGCTGCTCTGCTCAGGATAGGAGCGGGCGGGGCATTGAGTGCGCCCACGGCAGGAACCAGAGCCTCTGCTCAGAGGACACTGGCTCGGGACCAGGGGCCGCTGGCTCCGAGAGGAACCACGCACCCCAAAGTCCCCCGTGCTCCTCATGGGCCACCTCTTCCGGGGGTGCTGCTTCTGCCCTGGAAGCCCAGCCACCCTCCCTCCACTCCCTGGCCTGAGCTGTCAGGGACACGCGCAGGGCTCCGGCTGCCTCTTCCTCTAGCCAAGGGGGAGCCGGGGCTTTGGCCAAAGATTCTTGCCGCGCTTCCATAAACACTACAGCTCATGCAGGGCAGCCGGGAACAGCCTCCAAGGCAGCCCCTCCTGGGTTGGGACGCGCAGAGCCGGGGTCTCAAACCACAGCCAGATGGGCCGCTGCCTCTTTCTGTAAATAGGGTCACGGGAGCTCAGCCTGGCCTTTGTCCGCGTCATCCTCCACTGTCTGTGGCCGCCTCCACCCTCCGCTGACAGCGCGGGCGCCTCGCCGAGGAGGCCGAGGACGTTCCCCGACCGGCCCTTTACAGAAGAGGCTGCTGGCCGCCGACGCAGACCCCTGGCCTCATGGCCCAGCAAGCACGAGTGGTGGTTTTGTTTCTGGTGAGTGCCCGCCCTGCGGGTGTCTGGTGAAAAGATTCCGTGTGGCGTCCTGCAGCAAAGGAGCCAGGTGCACAGCTCCAGTCCAGCTATGGACAACCTTCTGCAGGAGACCTTGGGAAAAAGCAGAATTTCGACAAAGGGCAGCTCTGACACCACTGATGTGTGTTCTCTGTCTACTTGCAGCTACCCTGGCAGAAGGGGGCACAACCAGAAGAAAAGAGCCTTCACTTGCCTGGACACCCAGGACACCCAGCCCGCAGCCGGGCACACCACCGTGCTATTGTGTCTCCTGCTGGCTACAGACAACATCACAGGATGACATCGTCAGGAGCCTGTGTCTGTGAGGAAATAAAGCGAAAGACACCATCAGGTACCTGCAAAAACAGCCCTGGCCCAGGTGAGGGACTGTTTTTTGTTGTCCAGAGACAGCTCCAGCCTGGCTTTGCGCCGCCTGCCCATCAAAGATGACGCATATCTGTCACCACCGCCCATCCCTGACACGCCCAATCCAGAGCCAATGTCTGCTTCTTCAGAGCCTGCCGTGTCACCCAACACAAGCCCACTCCTGTAACGAGTCCTCCTGCCCTTCTCTACCTAGAGGCCTCATTGCACAGCATTTCCCAAGATATGCAGGAAATCTTTAGCTCTAGCAGGTAAGAAATCTGGCACTGGCTGTTGGCAGGTGCCTTCCTGGCAGGCTTTGGCAGGTGGGCATCCATACAGGTGACAGTTCTGTCGAAGGCATTACTGTCACACGGCATGGTGGCTATGCATCCCATCCCCTCTCACGTCCAGATCCCGAAGACAGTGCCGCATCATTCCGATGGGCAGCAGGCTATTCCTGGGACCCTCCAGACCCTTGGACTACTTATTTGAAGTCTAAGACGGAGCTGCTGTGACATTTTGGCTGTGAATTAGTGACGATTTGGGGCAATATTAGTCTAATGTTTGGACAGTGACAAAGACAGGGACCAAGGCCTACAGCCCCAGCAGTTACTACAGGGCTGAGACTGGAGAAGCATTGGAAGCTGACTCACAGATCACCTGAAGGGAGGGTCCAGGCAAGCAGTCATCCCCCACCTGGGAGCCATCCCAGGAGGCCCGCCACCCCCTCGGAGCTGGGAGGTGGGACTCGCCCGCCCACTCTGCC
This sequence comes from Pongo pygmaeus, assembly GCF_028885625.2. Taxonomy (NCBI): domain Eukaryota; kingdom Metazoa; phylum Chordata; class Mammalia; order Primates; family Hominidae; genus Pongo; species Pongo pygmaeus. Next base: position 141,286,868 of record NC_072384.2, on the reverse strand, counting down.
ACCCAGGCTGTGCTCCCAGCAGGGAAGCTGTGCCCAGCCGTCATATCAGGTGGCTGAGCCCCATCTCCAGGCCTGAGCCTGGCCTGGAAGCCCCAGTCCTTAGGGCCTGGTGCTGGGGCCCCAGTTCTGAGGTGGGCCTCAGTGGCGAGTCCAGGCTACGGCTCCTTCCTAAGTCAGACCCTGGGATTGTCCTGGCCACCACCCCAGGGGAGCAGAGCCAGGGGCTGAGAGACACCTCTCCCCAGCATGGCTGAGAATGTAGGGTGGGAAGCTCCTCCCCTCCCTCCTGGTGAGCAGCAGGCAAGAGGCTCGGGGCAGAGGGGTCAGGCGCTCAGGGAATGTCTCCCAAAGGCTTGGGGACCACGAGACAGGCTGACCTCCAGCCCAAACAGGACATGGAAGCAGAAGGCTAGGATGGCTGGGGCTGACTCAGGCTGATCACTGTCCCCAGCCCCACCCACAGCACTGCTGAAACCCAGACAGGGGCTGGCTCTCCCCATCCCCCACAGCAAGGCTCTGGGGTGACCCCTGCTGTCTGGGGCAAGTGGAGACTCCTGTGGCCACAAAGCCACAGAGACGACCGGCTCCCCATGTGAGACAGCCTTGCACAGGCTGATTCCGACAGGCAGTGTGGGCTCCCACTTCCTCAGGGCCACGGCTGGGATGAGGGTTGCAGAGGCCAGAAGGTCCCTGACCTCCAACATCTTCCTGTGTAGCTGGGGAGGCTGAAAGGGGCCCATGGCTGTGCCCTGAGGGGCGGGATGCTCCGCTGATGCTCTGGGCAGGATTGTGGGGGGTGGGACAGGAGGAGGGGAAAGAAGGGGAGAGGAGAGAAGAGGGGAGGGAAGGGGAGGAGAGAGGAGGGAAGAGAGGGAGGAGATCTGCAAACAGTGCAGGGGCTGGTGCACCTTGGGGAAGAGTGGGGCAGGGCATTGAGCCTGGGCCTCCCCCAACTCCTCACTCCTCTCACCCAGGCTCACCAGAGGCTGTTGAGAACACCCACCTTGCTCCCTCGCCTCAGGCATCCCCAGCACATTTCCAAGCCCCGCAGCCAGCAAGAGTTCTCGGGACTGCCTCCCGCCTGGGCTTCTCTCCGGAACCCACTGCCCGGTTGTTAGGGAAGCATCTGTGCTAAGCCCACAGCTCAGCCATGCCAGATCCTCAGAGCGGGAGTAAATGGATCCTAAAACCCATGGCCGCTGTGGGGGGAGGCAGGGGATCTTGGGGTTGGCTCCCAGCCCCTCTCTAGCCCTTCCTCTGAGGAACCAAGACACAGGGGTCACGGACAGGGGATTGGGCCACTCAGCTCAGCCAGCCTTGAGTGTGAGGACCATGGGAGGCACCAGATCTGTCTGAGCCTGGAGAGGGCTTCCTAGGAGGTGTCACCAGGCTGAGCCTTGAGGGTCGAGTAGGTCTGATAAGTGGGCAGCCCGATAGATGTAGGGATGGCGGATGGCTTGGTCTGCCCAGCACCTAGAGATCGAAGGCCAGAAGTAGTACGTGGTGGGAGTGGCTTGAAAGCAGCTCCGCTTCCACCCGTGAGGACAGTGGTGTTCAGACCTCTCACTGTGGGAATCTTCATTAAACTAAAGCTCACCTGGAGTCCCTGTCCATGAAAGAACGGAACAGATGATCACCGCCACCCACTGTGTGCAGCTCTGTGCCAGGCTGTGCTGAGCCCTGGAAATGCTCGCCATGGCCTGTCGCACCGGCCATGCACCCTTCTGCAGATGAAGAAGGTGAGGCACAGAGAGGCAGCTTCCCCAGGGTAAGCAGGGCAGGGTGCATGGCCTCTCTGCTGCACCACCCCGCCCTGGAACAGCTCCTAAGTGGAGTGGGAATTCTGCAGAATCCCCAGGACCTGGCCAGCAACAGAGGAGTGAGTGGTCAGATGGGACAGAGAGGGCTGGGGGCTGAGGGTACTGGGGCCTTTGGGGCACAGCCTGGCCAATGAGGAGTCAGGCCACCCCTCCCCCCCGCCCCTCTGCCACCTGGCTTGACGAGCTGGAGGGCTGTTTGCTTGTTGGGCTGGTTTCAGGTTTTCATTTCTTAAGGAGAATCCGGGTGATGGGCAACGTGTGGAGCAAAAGGAAGGCAGAAACGCAGGTGGGTGGAGTGGGGAGACTGTGGGGTGTGCATGCTGCAGGGCCACCCTCCCCGACCTGCATGCATCTGGGCTGACTGGGGAGTTCCAGGGACAGCAGGCCGGCTGCCCTTCAGGAGAACCTGTAGACCCTCAGCCAGCAGCCCCCACTCTCCCTCCCTGCTGGACACTGGAGTCTGAGCCAATACGCCAGATCTGCCCTGGGCCTCGGGGTCCAAAGAGGGCTTTCAGGGAAGGTTGACTGCATGTGGCCTGAACACAGTCCTGGCAGCTGCAGCTGGTGGGGGGCAGGTTCCTGGGCCTGGCAGGGTGGGGGAGGGTGTGGCAGCCTCTGTGATGTGCTGCACAGAGACCCCTCAGGACTGAGGCACACATGGCTTACTGGCCTGATCATGACCAAAGACCCGTGATGCGGCTCAGCAGAGGCAGCTGTGTCCAGAGACTATTCCAGGGTGGTCAGCTCTGAGGTTCATCTCAGCTCCAGAGCATCCTGGGGTCACAGTGAAGTCGCTGCCTCGCCTGCCCTTTTTCGCGTGGTGTTCCCAAGAACACCTGGTGAAACCCCTGCGTGCAAACTCCAGTCCCAGAGGCGGCAGCCCCCCGCGGGGCGGCAGGTGGGAGGGTGGCTCGGTGCCGGCCTAGAGGGCCTAAGGGTCTGCTCACCTGGCCAGCAGCCACAGTGCAGCAGCAGGACTAGCCTGGAGACCCCAGCCAGGCCGGCCTCCAGGAGACAGGAGGTGAGGAGAGCGGCGCCCCCTCCCTCTGCTGGTGGAAACCTCAGGAGGTCCAGGGATGTCAGGAAGACGCACGCCTTCCTGTGAGCTGTGGGGGCTGAGGGAGGCGGGTGATGCTGCAGGCTGGCACGGGTGGGCCGGGTCAGTAACAAGTCCATCTGACAGCCAGAGGGCATAGGAGGGGCTCTGAGAGCAGGGCCCGTGGCCCCTCCTCCACCTCTGAGAGGGTCTCCTGACCACCGGTGCCCATCTCTACCCTCTCCTGTGCTCTCTGGGTGGCAAGGTCTGGAAGCCCGACGTTCCCCAGACCTCCTTGCTGGCGGGGCCAGGACGTGGGTGGGGAGGCAGGGGCTGACCTTCCCCAGGGCCAGGTGAGGGCCCCACGCATGGCTTCTCTGTGTGGGCTCCAGCGAGGTCAGGCGTTGCGTGCCGTCGTCTAGACGGCTGCTCTGGGGAGGCAGCCCCACGTTGCACTGGTGTCCTGGGTGCTAGACGCTGCACTCCGCCGCCCTCCCTCAGAGCAGGGCCCGCTTGAGCCAGGCAAGGCACTGCAGCTGTGCTGGGCTGACCTGGAGGCCACAACCCCCCTCAGAGCCCCCATATTCCTTTCCCAGGCCTCCCAAGCATCTCAGGTCTTACTCCTATTCTGCTTGAGGAAGTTTCTTTTCCCTGCACTGACCCCTGATGATACACTCTCCCACACAGAGGACTGGAGATGTATTCTTAGGAAAAATTCCACAGGGCCTGCAGACGGTGGGGACACCAGGGACACCAGGCACAAAAGCAGGTGCCACTGGGTCCCAACTGAGTGTAGGAGCTTCAGTGAAACGCCTGCCCACAGTCAGTACTGAGGCTCCTTCTACCCAGACCCGCTTCTCCCTCAGACCAGCTGCAGCCAGGCTCCACCCCTAGCAGGAACAAGAAGAACCTTCATGAAGAAGCTAAACTGTTCCACAGAAAAGGCGCACAGACACTGGCAGCCCGGCCAGCTGCCCCCTCGCCCCATGACCGATGCTACCTCTGGCTGCCCAGGCTGACTGCAGCTCTCTCCTGGACCGTTGGAACCTGGATGGCCGGGGATGGAAGGAGCTGCCTGAGCATCTTCAGCAAGGAAGGAAGGTCAACAAAGGAAGGAAGGAGGGAGGGAGGGAGGGAGGGAGGGAAGGAATCAGAACAAAGGAAAACGAGGAAATCAGAGGAGACAGAGACCACAGGGAGCAGAGGGGACTTGAAAACACGTGTCAGCGGAACCCACCCAGCAATGAAATGAAGGAAGCAGAGTGCAGCTGTCTGGATGGGCTCTGAAGTCACCCCGCCGGGGAGGACACTGCACAGTGCACACACATCGCAGGCCCCATCCGTGTGGAGCCCCAGAAAATGCAAAGTGGGGGATGCAGCCAACCAGCGGAGGGGCCACAGGGCAGGGGGAGCTCTGGGGATGACAGCGTGGTGACAGGCGATGGGCGGAGGTGTTGGTCCAACGTATCATGCTGCGCACCTTAAGTTCAGCTTACTGCACAGAAGTTGTACCCCAATACGGTTGTTTAAAAATGAAATAAAAAGCCAACCATAAGTGACGTCCCCAGAGAGACCTGAGAAGATGGGGCATCACAAAGTGAGAACAGGATAGTATTTCTCAAAAGGAATGACCAGGCTGGGCACGGCAGCTCACGCCTGTAATCCCAGCACTTTGGGAGGCCAAGGCAGGAGGATCACTTGAGGTCAAGAGTTCAAGACCAGCCTGGGCAACATGGGGAAACACTGTCTCTACTAAAAATGCTAAAAATAGCCAGGTGTGGTGGTGAGCGCCTGTAATCTCAGCTACTTGGGAGGCTGAGGTGGGAGAATTGCTTGAACCCAGGAAGCGGAGGCTGCGGTGAGCTGAGATCACACCATTGCACTCCAGACTGGGTGACAAGAGTGAGACCTCGTCTCAAAAAATAATAAATAAATAAATAAAAAGGAATGACCAAAAACCAAGAAAGGACTCTTGAATAATCACTGGAATAAAAATTTAGTAAAACACTTGGAAAATAAAGATGAGACGATATCCCCAGAAGGCAGAACAAAAGCTCAAAGAGATGGACAAAAGGAAACAAAAAATGAATCAATAAGGAACAGAAGGTCAGTCTAAGAACTCCAAACTCCGGCTCACGGGGGGAGGAAATTATCCAAGAAGGGAATCAAGCCCAGACAGCTGGGGTCCTCCGATTGGAAGAGCACACCGTGTTCCCAGCACAGTAACTGAGTGAAAATCCAGCCTGGTGCGCATCGTGGTGAAATCCTCACGCTCTCAGTATAAATACATATTTACCCTAAAAGCTTCCAGACTGGGAGAAGCAAACAGACAGCACAGAGCACTAAGAATCCAATGATGATAACCTAAGTAGACACCCGTGTCCCTGACCAGAAGCCTCTTGGTTCTGGGCAGTGTGCTGGGTCCCCTGCCAGTCCTGGGTCCGTCCTCGGCAGTCATCTGGACCTTCTGCTCGTCAGTGGCTGCAGAGGGCCGTCACTTTCTGGGAGGCAGCTCACCGTCTGCTAACAGCCACAGTTCCCCTGCTGTTCCCAAGTGGTTTGAATTGCCAAGCCCTTGCTAGCCTGTATCCAAATCCAGAACTTCCCCAGGATGACTGTGGTCCCCATATGGAACGTGTCCCTTGCCAGATACAATTCCCCAGGTGTTCACTAGCAAGGGAGGATGCGCTTCTGTATTCCCACGTTCCAGACCCTATACGCCCGTTGATACAGCCTCAACTGGAATCGACTTCTGATGCCTGTTCTTTGCTAATTAATGGTTTTGCTAGTTAATGGTGACTCTGTGGGGATGAGTGTGTGGGCTGCTCCTAAGCCGTCTGGGATCTGTGTCTGGTCTCATTTGAGAAAGAGGATTTCTGCTTGGCCTGGCCCAGCCCAAAGGCCAGACTCGGATGTGGGTGCTCAGAGTGTGTTAGTTGTGATCGGGGCTCTGAAGTCAGTTCTTGGGCACCTGACTGGTGGTGCTTTTGCCTCTGTTTCCTCTCAATGTCCTTGGGTTTTTGTGAAAGTCCAGCCGCCTCCACTGTGCTGGGAGCCAGAAGGGGATAGGAGGGTGTGTGTAGTCCCTGTCCCTGTCCCAGCCACCCACTGTGGAGGGGCCGTATCCTGACAGCCAGCGTGGGGCAGTAATGCCCCGAAGCTCTGTGCACCCCCCAGGGCTGCGGGGGGTCCTTGGAGAGCTGAGGGCTCCTCTGTCCACCACCAAGTAGCCCCCACACCAGGACCTGCTGCAGAGGCTCTAGAAGAGCATCGTCTGCCTCGCCCACTGCTGTCCTCTACTCCACTCTGGCAAGGACTTCCCAAAGGGCACAGACAGGGGCAGGGTGGGGCTCTGCCAGACCAGGCACGGTGCCTCTGCAGACAGCACCCCTCTCTGTGCCTCGGAGCCCCGAGGGAGCCTCAGAATCCTTCTTGACACAGGGCTCTCAGAAGCTGCCACCTGGCCAGAGTTCACCTTTCCATCTAAAGCTCTTTGCCACTGCTGGTCTACGCCGGCCATCTGAGTGCGGCCTCAGATGGGTAAGGCTGGAGCCGAGTCCCAGGCCCAGTTCTTCCTGTCTCCCTGATCCCCAGACCTGGCTGGGGACGAGACTGGACATCTGCGCTCAGTCCCGGCTCAGCTGGTCAGCCTCGCAGGAGTCCATCCTGGGGCAGGGATTGTTCCACGGACTCCTCCATCTCTTGGAAATGAAAGTCCCAGAAGGCCAGGGTGGTGGAAGTCAGGGACATGGAAACTATCTGCTTGGCTGTGCCCTGGACAAAGCCATGGGGCAGGCCCCAGAAAAGCTGGGTTTTGGTGACAGCAGGAGGTGTTTCGGGGCCGTGGGAGCAGGTCTGGAGGACCAGGGCAGGTGCAACAGTCCTGAGGAAGCCCTGAATAGGGGATATGGCGCCAGTGGCAGGGCCGGGACCCATTCCAAGGGTTCCTGTAACACAGGAGGGTCACTGGGCTGGGCGGTGGGGGCAGGATGGAGAGAGGAGAGGGTGCAAAAGCCCAAGTGGGCTGCCCTCATTCTCACGCAGGTGCGTACCCCATCCCTGCTCCACCAGTAACTGTTGGTCACCTTCATGGGCCTTTCCAGAATGGTGTGACCTGATCCCGCCTGGTGCAGATCTAGGGTTTGGGGAGAGTCATGGGCAGGCTGGTCATGGCCTGTACAGACGGCAACCGAGGGCTCGGGCCCCTGAGGAGGGGGAGATGAGCAGGGAACCCCATAGGGAGGCCTTTCAAGCAGAGGGCAGCCTGAGAGGCTTAGTGGGGCTGAGGTGAGCTCCTTGTGGGTGGGGCGGCAGCAGGTCTGGTCCTGGCTAGGCAGTGTGCCCTGTGATGGTGAATGCAGGAACAGAAGGGGGAGGGTGGGGAGAGGCTGGTGCCGTGACCACAGGCCACGCCGCAGGGCTGGACACAGCCAGGCCCAGGAGCCAGGTGTACGGTTTTCAAGACCCCCTCATTCCATGCGGATGGTTGTGGGAAGGTGGGGAGAGGGAGCCGCTGGAATGGGCCAGGCCTGGATGCGTGTGAAGTGGCAGGGGTAGACCCCCAGGACCTGGGTACCAGAAAATAATGTGGGCTCTGATACAGTCATGGTGTTTCCTGACTTTGGTCTTTGAGGATCACCAAAGCCCTGGAAAGATCAGCCAAGCGCCATGGGTGCTGTGGGGAAGGGAGAGAACAGAGATGGAGGAGCCCAGGGCTGCTGGTCCCCCGATCCCCCCACCAAATGCACCCTGGCTCCCTGAGCTGGTTCTGGGTCCAACTTGTCCCTGAAGCCTCCAGCGCCCCAGCGTTAGGGACAGGAGGGTTTCCAGCTGCAGGCAGAAGCCTGGGGGCATGCATGGGCCAGGGAGCCAGCCCACCTGAAGGCGGAGGGGGACAGAGGCTTCCAGAGCCTCTGGAATTGGGACCATACTGCCCAGTCCTGAGCTACCTCTGCAGGCCACAGGAAATGCAGGCCCCGCAAAACAAGAACCCAGGGCCTCTGAAAAATCAGGAAGCTCAGGACAGTGGTGCGTTAAAGTAGGTAGAGCCCAGCTTGAGCACAGGGCCTCCTGGGCATGGCCCTCCTGAGCACGGGGCCCTATAGAGTGCAGGCCCTCCTGGGCATAAACACTCCTGGATATGGGCTCTCCTGGGCATGGGTCCTCCTAGGAATGGACCCTTCTGGGCATGGACCATCCTGGGCATGGACCCTACTGAATATGGGTCTTCCTGGACACAGGACCCTCCTGGGCCTGGGCCCTCCTGGCATGGACCCTACTGTGCATGGGTCCTCCTGGACATGGACCGTGCTGGGCATGGACCCTCTTGGACATGGACCCTACTGGTCATAGATCCTCCTGGTCATGGATCCTCTTGGGCATGGGCCCTTCTGGGCACAGGGCTCTGTTGTATGTGGACCCTCCTGTGAATAGGCCTCGTGAACACTCTACTGGGCATGGGTCCTCCTGGGCATGAGCCCTCCTGGGCAAAGGCCCCTGGACATGGACTCTCCTGGGTATGGACCCTCCTAGGCATGGACCCTCCTGGGCATGAACCTTCCTGGGCATGGGGTCTCCTGGGTATAGGCCCTCCTGGGTATGGCCCCTCCTGGGGATGGCCCCTCCTGGGAATGGGTCCTCCTAGACATAGACCCTCCTAGGCATGGATCCTCCTGGGCATTGATCCTCCTTGGTTGGCATGGACCATCCTGGGCACAGACCCCTCCTGGTTATGGACCCTCCTGGGCATGAACTCTGCTGTGAATAGACCCTCCTGAACATGACTCTACTGGGCATGGGTCCTCCTAGGCATGAACCTTCCTGGGCAGGGACCCCTGGACATGGACCCTCCTGGGAGGGACCCCCAGACATGGACCCTCCTAGGCATGGGACCGCCTGGCATGCACCCTTATATTATTCTGTTTTCATACTGCTATAAAGAACTGCCCGAGACTGGGTAATTTATAAAGGAAGGAGGTTTAATTGACTCACAGTTCAACATGGCTGGGGAGGTCTCAGGAAACTTACAATCATGGTGGAAGGTGAAGGGGAAGCAAGGCACCTTCTTCAAAATGCAGCAAGAAGAAGTGCCGAGCCAAGGGGGAAGAGCCCCTTATAAAACCATCAGATTTCATGAGAACTCACTCTCTATCATGAGAATAGCATGGAAGTGACTGCCCCCATGATTCAATTACCTGTACCTGGTCTCTCCCTTGACATGTGGGGACTGTAATTCAAGATGAGATTTGGGTGGGGACACAAAGCCTAATTATACCATTCTGCTCCTAGCCCCTTCCAAATCTCATGTCTCTTTTACATTTCAAAACCAGTCATGCCTTCCCAAAAGTCCCCCAAAGTCTTAATTCATTCCAGCATTAACTCAAAAGTCCAAGACCAAAGTGTCATCTGAGACAAGGTAAGTCCCTTCTGCCTACAAACCTGTAAAATCAAAAGCAAGTTAGTTATATCCTAGATACAATGGGGGTACAGGCATTGGGTAAATATACCCATTCCAAATGGGATAAATTGGCCAAAATGAAGGAGCCACAGGCCCCGTGCAAGTCCGAAATCCAGGTGGGCAGTCAAAACTTAAAGCTCCAAAATGATCTCCTTTGACTCCATGTTTCACATTCAAGTCAGGCTCATGCAAGAGGTGGGCTCCCATGACCTTGGGCAGCTCTGCCTCTGTTGTTTTGCAGGGTACAGCCTCCCTTCCAGCTGCCTTCACAGGCTGGTGTTGAGTGTCTGTGGCTTTTCCAGGTGCATGGTTCAAGCCATCAGTGGATCTACCATTCTGGGGTCTGGAGGATGGTGGCCTTCTTCTCATAGTTCCACTAGCAGTAGGAAGTGCCCCAGTGGGGACTGCGTGGGAGGTCTCCAACCCCACATATCACTTCTACACTGCCCTAGCAGAGGTTCTACATGAGGGTTCCACCAGTGCAGCAAACTTCTGTGTATCTGCAGGCCCAACACCACATGTAAGCCACCAAGGCTTGGGGCTTGCACCTCTGAAACAAAGGTCTAAGCTGTACGTTGGCCCCTTTTAGCCACTGCTGGGATGTAGGGCACCAAGTCCTGAGATTGCACAAACCAGCAAGGCCCTGGGCCCCACCCACAAAACCATTTTTTCCTCCTAAGCCTCCAGGCCTGTGATGGGTGGGGTTGCTGTGAAGACCTCTGACATGCCCTGGAGACATTTCTCTCATTGTCTATGCTGTTAACATGTGGCTCCCAGTTACTTATGCAAATTTCTGCAGCTGGCTTGAATTTCTCCTCAGAAAATGAGTTTTTCTTTTCTATTCCGTAGTCAGGATGCAAATTTTCTAAACTTTTATGCTCTGCTTCCCTTTTAAATGTGAGTTCCAATTCCAAATCATCTTTTTGTGAATGCATAAAATTGAATGCTTTTAAGAGCACTTGAATGCTTTTAAGAGCACTCTTGAATGCTTTGCTGCTTAGAAATTTCTTCTGCCAGATACCCTAAATCATCTTTCTCACATTCAAAGTTCCACAGATCTCTAAGGCAGGGGCAAAATGCTGCCAATCTCTTTGCTAAAGCATAGCAAGAATCACCTTTATTCCAGTTTCCAGCAAATTCCTCATCTCCATCTGAGACCACCTCAGCCTGGAATTCGTTGTCCATATCCCTATCAGCATTTTGATCAAAGCCATTCAACAAGTCTCTAGGAAGTTCCATACTTTCCCACATCTTTCTGTCTTCTTCTGAGCCCTCCAAACTGTTCCAAGCTCTGACTATTACCCAGTTCCAAAGTTGCTTCCACATTTTTGGGTATCTTTACAGCAGCACCCCACTCTCTGTGGTACCAATTTACTGCATTCTTCTGTTTTCATGCTGTTATAAAGAACTGCCCAAAACTGGGTAATTTTAAAGGAAACAGGTTTAATTGACTCACACTTCAGCATGGCTAGGGAGCCCTCAGGAAACTTATAATCATGGCAGAGGTGAAGGGGAAGCAAGGAACCTTCTTCATAAGACAGCAGGAAGGAGAAGTGAAGGGAAGAGTCCCTTATAAAACCATCAGATCTCATAAGAACTCACTCACTATCATGAGAACAGCATGTGGGAAACAGCCCCCATGATCCAATTGCCTCCACCTGGTCTCTCCCTTGACACATGGGGACTACGGTTATTAAAGGGATTACAAGGCAAGATGAGATTTGGGTGGGGACACAAAGTCTAACCATATCAGCCCTCCTGGGTGTGGACTCTTCTGGACATGGACCTTCCTGGGCATGGACACTTTTAGGCACGGGGCCCTCCTGCACATGAACTGGCCTGGGCATGGGCCCTCCTGGGCATGGACCTTCCTGGGCATGAGGATCTCATGGGCATGGCCCTTACTGGGCATTGACCCTCCTGGGCATGGGGTTCTCCTTGACATGGTCCTTCCTGGGCACAGGGCTCTGTTGTGTATGGGCCCTCCTAGGCATGGACCTTTCTGGACATGAACCCTCCTGGGCATGGACCCACCTCAGCATGGACCCTCCTGGGCATGGAACCTCCTTGACATGGACCCTCCTGGGCTGGACCTTCCTGGGCATGAACCCTCCTTGACATGGGCCCTTCTGGTAATGGACCTTCCTAGGCAGGGACACTCCTGGGCATGAACCCTCCTAGGCATGAATCTTTCTTGACATGGAGCCTCCTGGGCATGGAGCCTCCTGGACATGTATCCTCCTGGGCACAGGGCCCTCTGTGCACGTGACCCTCCTGGGCATGGGGCCCTCCTGGGCATAAACTCTCCTGGGCATGAACCCTCCTGAGCATGGACCCTTCCAGGCGTGGGACCCTCCTGGACACAGACCCCCCCCCAACCAGGCATGGACACCCTTGGGTATGGACCCTCCCAGACATGGGACACTTTTGGGCATAGAGCCCTCCTGGGCACGGGACCCTCCTGGGAATGAGGCCCTCCTGCTCATGGACCGTCCTGGGCATGGACCTTCCTGGGCACGGAACCCCCCAGACATGGACCTTCCTGGGCATGGGCCCACCTGGGTATGCACCCTTTTAGGCACAGAGCCCTTATGGGGCTCTCCTGGGCATGGGCCTTCCAGAGCCTGGAGTCCTGTGAGATGCCATCAGCCACATGCTTGTGCCGTGTCCCTGCCAGAACATGACTGCCATCTCTCTCCATTCCTGTGGAACATGGAACAGGGTGGGGTGGTGCCTGTGGACATGCAATATGGGATGACAGGATGGGGTTTGAGCCCTGGCCGTGCTGGCCCACACTCACAGGAGGTCTCTGGAGCACCCCATCCTTCCAGCTTGGGTTTCGAGATGCCCTCCATGCAGGAGTACAGGAGAGGCAGAAACCAGCAGGACATCATGCCTTTACCTGGGTGGGCACCCAACCCCTGCCCCTGCCAGACATGGTTTCCAGCCTTTCCCTGAAGGAAGAAGAAGAGGGCTGGGTCCCTTGACAGACCCTGGCCACCCCCTTCACTGCCACCCACCCCAACCCACCCTCACCTGCTTGACCTTGGTCACCCCCGCTTGCACAGCTGTGCAGCCCCTACATGGAGATCAGCCGCTCCCAGCCCTGCCTTGAGCAAGGAAACCTGGGCTGGGGGCCTCTAGTGTGGTCCTGCCAGGAGCTTCCAACAGCTCCTGCTCACGCTCCAGGTGGGTGGGGGTGGGAAGGGGTGAAAGGGTCCAAGGGGGCCCTCAAAGTGAAGAGCCCCAAAGGGTCCCTGGAAGATATCCACCAGCCCTCTGAGCCACGCACTCCCTCCCTGCCTCCCACCACGTGAGTAGGCAACACAGAGGGCCCCACTAGGACTGACTCTGGGTGGGGAGTTTTATTCCAGCCCCGAGGGGCAGCGGCGGGTGTCATCAAGGCTGCACCCTGGCCAGCAGGAACCCACTCTGGCCAGGTGAGCTGGTTCTGGGGGTGGCAAGTGTGCTGGGCGTCTCTGACATTGGCCTTGCTCTGGCCTCAGTCCTCTTGCCCTTGTCCCTGTCCCTCTCTCTTCCCAAGACAGCAGGTACCTGGGCTGTCCCTGGCCACCCAAGGCTCCAAGAGAGCACACAGTGAGTTCAGGGCTGATCCCAGGCTCCTTGTTACTGGTCCCAGCTTCCCCTGGCAGGCAGCACCTCCCGGAGCCCCCAAGACCTGGCCCACAGTGTCCACGGCACGCCTCCTAGGCGAGGGTCACACACAGAGAGTCCTGGCTTTTGTGGGCCTTAGCACTGGGAGCCACGGCCAGTGCAGACGCCTCCTGGAACTCCTTGGCCATGTAGTAGTAGCAGATGGCGTCCAGGCAGCAGTTGGCATCTGAGAGCTTGCTGGTTATGTAGAGGGCGCGACGGATCGTCTCCAGGAGGGCACAGGCATTCCAGCCCACAGCGAGGCGCACCGTCAGCCCCACGTGCAGGGGCAGGAAGCAGACCACGAACACCACGAGGTTGGCCCAGACCATGCGGGCAGCCTTGCGGGTGGCCTCTGCCTGCCCCACGTCGGTGGGTGGCCTCTGGGCCAGGGCGGTCACCACCTTCAGGGAGCAGAAGACCACCACGGCCAGGGGCAGATAGAATCCCAGCAGCGGGAACGCCATGGAGTTGAAATTGTGCCGGGTGCTCCTGAAGCAGAAGCCGCCCTCCTGCATCCCCAGGAACCAGCGAGCCACCAGGGAGCTGATGACCAGCACCCAGAGGACCATGCACACAGCCGCAGCCTGCCTGGGGGACCGCAGCCCGCGGGCACGCAGCGGGTGCCGCACGGCCACATAGCGGTCCACGGCGATGGCTGTGACCAGGCTGATGCTCATGTACCTGTTGGTCAGGTAGATGCCCTGGGAGAGCTGGCACAGCGGCGTGTCTGAGGTGTCTCGCAGGGAGTGCAGCACAAAGGGCAAGGCACACAGCAGGCAGAGGTCGGCCACCGCCAGGTTGGTCATGTAGATGCGGGTCTCTGTCCACTGCTGCATGCGGCAGCAGAACACCCAGAGCGCCAGGCTGTTGAGCAGCAGGCCCAGCACCAGCAGGACGCCCAAGTAGGCGTAGAAGCCGAGCTTGATCGTTGGGGGCCAGGTGAGGTCGCCGGAACCACAGGTGTTGTAGGTGCCATTCATGGTCCTGGGGCTGCAGAGGGAGCCGGAGGTCAGTAGAGAGCGAGCAGGGGGAGCAAGGCACTGCCCCTGCTCTACCCACCTCTGGGCAGGGATGTGGGAGGAGGTGAGCCCCGACCCCACATCCACAAACACAAAACTCCTCAAAGAAAGCATGGATGCCGTAAAGAACTCCAAGTCACCCTTGAGGTCTAACCCCTGGACAGATCCTCTTCCCATCTCCTGAGCTCTTCTCTCCTGGGACCTGCCTGCTGTCATGGGGCAGGAAGGGAAGCAGAAGGAGCTCCACGTTCCCCTCCAGTCCCCAACCCAGCAAGCCCTACCCTCCAGAGCGCAAATCCTGGACAGGGAGCCCAAAGGGCCGCCAGCCTCACCCAGCACACAGCTGTTAGCAGGGAGGGCTCAGAGGCAGCGGCACCTGTCAGCCCAAGGATGGGAAGACCAGGCTCCCGGACAAAGCCCAGAGTGGCCCCTCCACCCCTCCTGGCACCCCGCTGCAGGAGGCACCCACATTTGACTCCACACCTGCATCAGCCCTTCCCCACAGCAGAGTCCAGGGCAGCTGGGACTCTGGCCTGCCCCTCCCTCTCTGTGAGCCCACCCACCCAGTCCTGAGCTCTGGAGGTTCTGCCTGGATCAGCCTGAGGCCCTATCCCAGTCCCACATCTGGGATCAGGGATTCACCCCTTGAGCTCCCAGGGGTCAGAGCCTGTGAGGGCAGCCCTGCCCCTCCACGCCCTGGCCGTGCTGCTCAGGGGCCACCCAGGGGTGGAGCTGAGTATCCTCCTCTCCATCACTGTCAGGACCACCCACAAAGTCACCCCTCCACTGTCCACGCCAGCCTCTCGCTGTCCCCAACACCCTCCGCGACATAGCCCAGGAAGGCTGAGACCAGCCCCGGATGGACTTGGGCAGGGTCTGGTGTCCAGGACATGGGCTAGAGTCATCCTGACTCGGCCACCCCTGCAGCTGGGCAAACTTGTTTCCTCATCATAAGGGGTGCTGGTGTCGCACGCAGGCGAGTGTGAGACGGAGCTGCTGGTGAGCGCCCAGAGTCCAGGACTCACAGCCACACGTCCCACCACCTGGGCTCCTCAGTGGGTCCAGAAAGAGCCCGGAGGGGTGAGGGTGGGAGAAGCCTCTCCCCCCACCATCAGGCTGTCCTCTGGGGCATCCCGCAGTGTCTTCCTGCTGGGCTGGTATGGAAGGTGGGAAGGACTCAGCCCACAGCGAAGGGCCTTCCTCCTCCCTCTGCCTCCTCCCTCTGCCGAGGAGCACACAAGGTCCCCCAAATCAGGAGAGGGGAGAGCGCCCAAACCCTGTGACTGCAGCTGCTGGGGACCATTAGTGCTGGGACGCATTTCCCCACAGTGGCCCCCTCGGGAACTCCAGGTCCCCGGTCCAGGAGGGATGCAGGGCACAGGTTTCAGCCAGAAACAGAAACATTCTGCCCCCTGGCTTCATTCTGTCTCCTCAGACCCCACCTCTGGTGAAGTACAGCGGGTATTTGCCGACTTCAAAGTTTCAGGAGCCCTTCCCCCGAGTGCAAAGCGCTGCGCCCCCGAGGGTCTCTCTCCTCCCTTCTTGAGGGTCCTGCTTGCTTTCTCTCTGATTCATGAGCAGCACCTCGCCCTCATTCCAGGGACCTTTGGAGGGACCCTGAGCCAGGTCAGGCTCCGAGGACATCCCCAGAACCCACTGGAACCAGTCGCTGGGATCTTCCCTTCCTGTTGGTCCTGTGCTCCTGTGGCAGCCCCCGCTGGGGGCCAGGAGATCCCAGAACCTGCTCAGAATCTACACCTCAGAGGCACCTGAGCTGGGCAGGCGCTGTGTGTTGGGGAGGGCTCCGTGCGACTGGCCTCCTACTCTCCCCACCTGAGTACTCAAATCCACCAGAAGTCCAGGGCCAGCCTTGGGCCGGGTGCAGACCTGGAGGCGGAGGGGGCCTGCATGGCTAGAGGGCAATTCTTTTGCTGCCCCATCTTGAGTAGAGGCAGCCTGGGACCCTGTCTCGTGGGAGGTGAGGATCTGAGGGCTCATGTGCCTAGGCCCCTTCCCATTGCCCCAGCTTCCCCTATCCCTCCCCATGGCTGCCAAGGGGCTCTCAGGTCACACATATCCAGGGCTGTAACTTTCATACTAGCCTCGGTGTGGCCCAGTATTTTGTGGGGGAATGTTTAACTGCAGGCCAGGCATGGTGGCTCATGCTTGTAATCCCAACAGTTTGGGAGGCTGAGACAGGAGGATCACTTGAGGCCAGAAGTTTAAGAACAACCTGGGCATCATAGGGAGACCCCATCTCTACAAAAAAAAAAAAAAAAAAGACAGAAAATTAGCTGGGCTAGTGACGCATGCCTGTAGCTCCAGCTACTCGGGAGGCTGAGGCAGGAAGACGGCTTGAGCCCAGGAGGTTGAGGCTGAAGTGAGCTATGATCGCACCACTGCACTCCAGCCTTAGGAGTCAGAGTGAAGTCCCATCTCTAAGAAGAAGAAAAAAAGTCTAACTACAATATTTAAATTTTCCTGTTTATAATAAAACAAACACTGAACTATTAGGGAGAAAAATGCAAATGTTTGAAGAGTTTCGAGGCACACACAGGCTTTGAAGAAGTGCCCTGTTCATGGGTCCTTGTCTCGCCCGTGGGGTGCCTCCCAGAAAAGTTCAGGAAATCAAGGCCCAGGCCTTAGCCCAGACGGCATGGGGCCCCCGGGAGCTAACATGGCCAGCACAGATGCCCACCTACTGCCCCAGCCCCGCACAGGAATCTGTGTCCAGGCCGCGGACCGTAGCTGGCCTCCCACCTCAGCTCCTCAGGCCCGTCTTCCTCCACAGACACCAGTACCATCAGCCTCAGGGAGCTCCTGCTACTGGGGACGGTGGGGATGGGGCCCTTCTACTTCCTGCCCAGTAGGCTGTGGGGATAGGGGCCAGCAGCACGCCTCTGAGGCCCCGCTTCCCCTTCTGATGACAAGGTCAGCCTCGGCTTCTGCACACAAAAGCAGAAAAGTGCCCTTTGATTCTGCACTGAGCAACCCAGGGACAAACCTGGCCATAGACGGGCAGCCCAGCCACACTGGAGCCGCTCGCCAGCCCTTCCCACTGTCTGGACTGGGGACCCACCCAGACGCCAGAGTGCCTGGCTGGCCTGGGATTGAGACCACAGGCCCCAACCACTGCTGAAGATGTGGGGGCACGCAGTTGAGGTGCAGATCCCTGTGGCCCAGGCACCAAAGAGTCCCCCGTACCTGTGACCCCTCTGGGCCTGGGCCCCACACAGCACACCACACCCCAGGACCCAGGATGGGGCTGTGAGTGACACAAGTTCACCAAAGTAGCTGCTCACCTCCGGGCCACAGCATGGGGGTATTCTTTTTTCTTGTTTTTAAATGTCACATTCCACACTCCAACAAGCTGCTACCCACACACAGGCTCTGAGCCTCCATCAGCCTCAGCCACCCCTGAGACCCCAACAGCCTCAGCCCACCTGAGACCCCAACACAGCCTCACCTCCCTGAGACTCCCCATCACAGCCTCACCCCACTCTGAGAGCCTCCATCACAGCCTCACCCCACTCTGAGAACCCCCATCACAGCCTCACCCCACTCTGAGACTTCATCACAGCCTCACCCCACTCTGAGACCCCGTCACAGCCTCACCCCACTCTGAGACCTCGTTCCAACCTCACCCCGCTCTGAGACCCCGTCACAGACTCACCCCGATCTGAGATCCCGTCACAGCCTCACCCCGCTCTGAGACCCCGTCACAGCCTCACCCCGCTCTGAGACCCCGTCACAGCCTCACCCTGCTCTGAGACCCCCCATCACAGCCTCACCCCGCTCTGAGACCCCATCATAGCCTCACCCTGCTCTGAGACCCCCCCATCACAGCCTCACCCCGCTCTGAGACCCCCCCATCACAGCCTCACCCCTGAGACCCCATCACAGCCTCACCCCACTCTGAGACCCATCACAGCCTCACCCGAGACCCCATCATAGCTTCACCCCGCTCTGAGACCCCCCATCACAGCCTCACCCCACTCTGAGGCCCCCCATCACAGCCTCACCCCACCCTGAGACCCCCCATCACAGCCTCACCCGAGACCCCATTACAGCCTCACCCCACTCTGAGACCCCATCACAGCCTCACCCCGCTCTGAGACCCCATCACAGCCTCACCCCGCTCTGAGACCCCATCACAGCCTCACCCCGCTCTGAGACCCCATCACAGCCTCACCCCGCTCTGCTCTGAGACCCCATCACAGCCTCACCCCGCTCTGAGACCCCCACCATGCCCTGCCCCGCTGGGAGGCCCCTAGGGCCGTGGGCAGCACTGACCTGCAGGCAGCTTTGGCCTCCCGGGTGGAGTGTGTGGCCCCCGCCGCCAAAGCCTGCACAGTGGCTGTCTGAGAAGGGCTGGGGGAAGTGAAGCTGGGGTGAGCCACCCCTCGGGGCTGGTGCCTGACTCTGCCCCTCCTTAAGGTGGGGGGGCGGGCGGCCCACTGACGGCAGCAGGGCAAGGGTAACAGGAGTTCCCCACTGCTCCTGCACCAGCCCCAGCTAGAGGGCGTGGGGGATTTCTGGGAGGGAAGTGGGGTGTCGGCTGTCTGTGCTGACACCTCTGAAGAGCCAGCATCCTTGCTGAGGGCACACATTTGTTCTGGAAACAGCGTGAGAGACAGACAGCAAAACCAGAGGCGCTCCAGCCCCGCCCCCGGAGCCTTCCTCCTCCGCAGCCCACTTCTGCCCTGTCATCTCGGAAACCTTCCCAGGGCCCAGCCCTCCCAGGGTCTGCGGTCAGCCCGCCCTCCCCAGTGCCTCATGCCCAGCCCCCAGACAGGGTGCAGCACACACACTCATCCTGGTTCATGCAGACATGCTCCGTGGGCGCCTTCCAACACACACACACACACGCTGGCACACATGCACACACACATGCACATGCCAATGCACACAGGTGAGAGGCACACGCTCCGGCACACGCAGGCAGGCTGGCTCCTCCCCTGCTTCCCCCCAACTCGGCCGCCTGCCCCTCCTCCAAGCCCACCCCCTCGGAAGCCTACCCAGACCACCCCTATCTGGTCTAGAATATTCTCCCCGGCCCCCACCTCCTCAGCGGACATCTTCCTTCTGAGCTCATGGTGGGGGAGTCCGTAGGCCCAGGCTGCTCCCTCATGGTGCAGAGCACCCCCTTCCTGGGCCCTGTCCACCCCGAGAGCAGGAGCCTTGTCTCCTCAGCGTGGGCCCCACAGCCCCTGATCACAGCCTCTCTCTCCTCAATGGCTGGGATAGGCTGGGGAGAGCTTCAGTTTCACCCCTCCCCACTTTACAGCGGTGGAAACTGAGGCCCAGGGAAGGGAAGCGCTTGGCCCAGCGTCACACAGGTGGTGGCAGGTCCGAGACCAGTGCCTGGGCCTCCTGAGCCAGACCAGGGCTCTCTACCCAGAGGCACCTGAGGAAGCCCTGGCTGGGCATCGGTCCTTCTCTGCTGTCATCCCAGGCCTGGCTCCTGTCCTTTCCTTCCTGCTTCCTCCTGCTTCCCTGGCTGTCCCTCCAGGCCGAGTCCCCAGTGTGGGCCCTCGGGTTCCCTGCCCAGTCTCCATGGGTCATGATGTTCAGTGGAGAGGGGCCTCAACCCCGGACAGGAGGCTCAGATTTGGGTTTTCATCTGCCCAATCTCAACTCCCACCCCTCACTCTGGCCACAGGGTCTGGCCTCTGGGGTCAGCAGAAGGCACGGCACCTGATCAGTCCAAGCCCAGCCGCCGTCAAGCAGGGACTGGAGGTGCAGGGCAGGGCATCTCCCAGGGGTGTTCCTTCCACCTCTGGTGGATCAGACGGTGCCCCAAGCAGGCCTACCCAGCCCACCAGAGCCAGGGCCCTGCAGAGCTCCCCGCCCCCCCACCTCCAGGCCAGCCATGAACTCCACCGTGCCCCCTCCACTGGGCATCGTTCCTCCCCAGCAGTGGCCTGGGGCACCCCGTCCCCACCAGGCCTGGCCTCCCTGACATGGCCTGGCATCTGTGCTCCTCACACACTGGAAGGGAAGCCCCACTGGGCAGGGCCACACGGACCCAGTGGATTCTTGTGGGCTGTGTGGACTTGGGTAAGAAACTGGACATTTAGAGACTCTGTCTCTGGGAAGGGCCCCTCGCTGCCAGGTTCCCCCTGTGTACAGGAAACGCTGTCCCCAGCCCACCCCCTACCTCTCTCCATCTGCCCCTTGGCTGTCTCCGCAGGGCGTGGAGGCACCTCAGGGCAGTCCCACCCAGCCTGGAGCCTGGGCCCTCGTGCTCTGCCCCCTCCCACTCAGGCAGGCCTTGCCCGAGCCCCTCCAGAGCGCTGTTTCTCTCCTAGCTTCCCGCTCACCCCCAGGGCCCCTCTCACCCCAAAGCTGCACCCTCATGACCTGTTTGCACCCTCACGACCTGTTTCTAGCCCTTCATCCTGTTTGATTTTATCACAGAACTTATTTTTTAAGTAACCCTTTCTGTGCACTGGGCTCGTGCTTGTGGGACTCTATCTGCTTCCTGCCCTGTCGGGGCCCTGGCACAGAGCCAGGCACAGCGCCTCTGTGAAGCTCGACAACCCCTCACCCACAGCGACTCCTGCCGTAGGGCTGCGAGTGCCTGGGACATAGCAGGTGCTCAGTCATCGTCAGCACCCGGCTCAGGCACAGTTGCCTGGGTCCTCTGCTGCCGCTCAAGCCCTTCTTCAAGGACCCCTGGAGTCCCCAGGTTCGAGAGGCCAGATGGCAGGTTTCCAGTCCAGACCAGGCCTGTTCTCTCCCTGCTGGGCAGCTTCAGACCACCTGGCCCTCTGCGGAGGAGAACGGGCAGCCAGGGTCCTGCTGTGGGCATAGGAGCACTGCCCAGGGCCCTCTGCCCCCAGCCTCTGCTCCTGGGCAGCTTCCTCTCCGAGGTTGCCCCCTCACCCCCAAGGTTAGCCCCCTGCAGCAGCGCCAGCCCCTCCCACTTCACCCAGCTGGGCTGTATGTGTGACACGAGGAGCTCCGAACAGGATTCCTTCCTGCCGTTCCTGCTGCTTCTCCAGCTAGAGCTGCCGGACGCCACCCCTGCAGCCCTATCTAGGGGAGCCCCTGCAGCAAGCATGTCCAACCCTTGGGCTGTGGGCTTTGAATGTGGCCCAACACAAATTTGTAAACTCTCTTAAAACATTATGAGATTTACGCACAGACCTTTTTTTGCTCATCAGCTATCGTGAGCGTTAGTGTATTTTATGTCTGGCCCAAGGCAATTCTTCTTCCAACGTGGCCCAGGGAAGCCAAAAGATTGGACAGCCCCGCTTTGAAGGGAAGTCTGTGAGGGGGTGTCAGGGAAGCGGGAGCCTGGGAGAGCCAGAGAAAAGCCGTTTACGTTCAGCTCCACCTTGAGACCAACGAGGTGCATACCTGCCAGCCACAGCCCATGGTCACACGATGTTTACAGCTAAAGCAGCAGCCAGTGACGCCTGTGTGGACACACTTCTATGACAGCAAAGTGTACAAGTGCCCCGGTATCCAGAACAATATATGCTTTCCAGATAACTACCCTTGGCCGGGCACAGTGGCTCAGGCCTGTAATCCCAGCACTTTGGGAGGCCAAGACGGGAGGATGGCTTGAGCCCACAAGTTTGAGACCAGCCTGGGCAACACAGCAAGACCCCGTCTTTACAAAAAGTAAAAAAAAATTAGCCAGGCATGGGGGTGCATTCCTGTAATCCCAGCTACTCAGGAGGCTAAGGCGGGAGGAGCACCTGAGGCTGGGAGGCAGAGGTTGCAATGAGCTGAGATTGTGCTACTGCACTCCAGCCTGGTTGTAACAGAGCAAGACCCCGTGACAGATAATTTTCTTTAAATCAATAGAATAATACATGTTAGACACAGTTTAGCTTAGTCTTTACATAGATGAGACGTCTGTATGAGAAAAAGTTAAAGCTGGGGTGTTCCCCCTCTTGCTTTCCGACGACACCCTGCTCTGTAATGGAGCAACTTTCAATAAACCCTCTCTTCTCACCACATTCTGACTCGCCTTCACTTCCTTCCTGAGTGAGACCCAAGAACCATGTCTTGAGGTCTGAATTGAGACCCCTTTTCCAGTGAAGCTAACATCCTAAATGAGTTGCTTGGATCCTTATGGGTCCTTTGCATAGTTTTGGTTTATTAAAACAACACATTGGCTGGGTGCAGTGGCTCACATCTGTAATCCCAGCACTTTGAGAGGCTGGGGCAGGCGGATCACGAGGTCAGGAGTTCAAGACCAGCCTGGCCAACATGGTGAAACCCCATCTCTACTAAAAATACAAAAATTAGCTGGGAGTGGTGGCACGTGCCTATAGTCCCAGCTACTCGGGAAGCTGAGACAAGAGAATTGCTTGAACCTGGGAGGCAGAGGTTGTGGTGAGCCGAGATCACGCCACTGCACTCCAGCCTGGGCGATAGAGGGAGACTCTGTCTCAAAAATAAATAAATAAATAAATAAGAAATAAAACAACACATTACTGTTTATCTTTATGATTGTTTTTCTGGTGTCCCTTCAAGCGCTGTGCCCCCGAGGCCAGTGCCTCACTTGCCCACCCAGCAGCTGAAGCAGACCAGCGGGGTCCTCTGTGTGGGAGCTCAGTTGTGGACCCCGAGAGAGGATGTGAGTCCACCTCCCGCTTCTCGAGGCTTCCCTGTCACCCTCAGCACTTTCTGTTCCCCTCTTCACAGAACCAGGTCTGGAAGTGGACGTCCTGCTGGGAAACTCCCCTCCCCCACTGATCTTGCCTAAAGCCTGGGGGTGTCATCGTGAGGGGCTGGGGACCAGGACACAGGGTCTCTGTTCTAGATGCCCTGCTTTTGTGTGTATTTGATGTTTTCCATAATAAAAATGTATAGAGAACTGAGTGTGTGGCCATGGCGGGGCAGGGGAGGGCAAAGCCTGTCAGCTGTGGGGCAGAGGAGGTAGCGGGCAGGGGTCCTGGGGGTGGCTGCAGAAGACTAGCACCTGTGGCCTAAGGTCCCCTCCAACCAAGACCCGCCCTGTACCCAGCCTCCTGTGATGGCCCCATCCCAGCCTGGCCTGCCCACGCCCAGCAGGTATGTCCTATGTGACCCCGGACTCATCTTTGCACAAGAACTAGCCCCTGGCACCACCCACCCCCAAAGCCAGGGCAGCCAGCAGGGACTGGGCCACAAGGGGTGGTTTGGGTTGGGGGTGGCAGGGAAGGCCGAGGCCTCCTCCCTATGCTGGCTGGGTGGGCAGCAGCCAGCATTTACCACCTAGAAGGAGCTGCCAGGGTGCTGACGGGAAGAGTGCAAACCAGGCCAGCAGAGCCCTCAGGCTGCAGGAGACCCCTCCTGCCCCACAGCTCTTTGGTCCCCACCTCCCCCCACTCTTGGGGGAAGTCTTGCAGGCCTCTGCCCTGGCAGGGGCCACCTCTCTCTTTTTTTTTTTTTTGAGACAGAGTCTAGCTCTGTTGCCCAGGCTGGAGCGCAGTGGCGCAATCTCAGCTCACCGCAACCTCCGCCTCCCGGGTTCAAGTGATTCTCCTGCCTCAGCCTCCCGAGTAGCTGGGACTACAGGCATGCACCCCCACACCCAGCTAATTTGTATTTTTAGTAGAGACGAGGTTTCACCATGTTGGCCAGAATGGTCTCGATCTCCTCACCTTGTGATCTGCCCACCTTGGCCTCTCAAAGTGGTGGGATTACAGGTGTGAGCCACCACGCCCAGCCTGGGGGCTGTTGAGGCATCTGGCCACCAGCAGGGAGATCCCAGCCCTGGCCACCAAAGGCCAGAAGAGGCTCCTCGGGCTGAGGGCAGGTGACCCCAGACCCTGGGCCACCCCCGCCAGCTCACTCACCCTGATGGCTCCCACTGCCTGCTCCTGGGGACCCACTGCTGCCAGATGCCCCACTGGGGTCCCCACCTGGCCTCGGGGTGGGCCTTGGGTGCTGCCCCAGCCAGGTTTCTGCTATTTCCAGCGGCTTCCCCCTTTCTTGGCCCTGGACAGCAGGGCCACCCTCTTGGACTCCTTCCCCTTCCTCTGCACAAGGCTCTGTGACTGGGAGGCCGCCTGCTCCTTGGCCCTTCAACTGCCAGCTAGCTGTCTGTCCCCATCCCTAGGGCCCTCCCTTCTCAGCAGAGAGAGCCATCCGGCCCCTGCTTGAGGCCCTCCCAACTCACCCGCCCTCCTGTCCAAGAGCCCCGCTCCTAAGATCCTCACTCCTAAGTGCCACTTCCTGGCTCGGGAACCTGCAGAGGCTCCCCACTGCCTGCCTGAGGCCTCCTGCCAGCCGCTGGAAGGTCCTCCACTCTGGGGAGACCTCCGGTCGGGGGAGTCTAGCAGGGAGGGAGTAGTAACTCTTGAGAGCGGAGTGTGTGTCGTGTGCTGTCATCCCCGCCCTAAACTGAAACATAAACACCCTGTGGCTGGACAAGGGAGGGGCAGTCCCTCCAGAAGGGATTTTCCCCACGTCCTCCCTGGGGCGGCAGGATCCCAGCCTGGCTGGCTTACAGCAGCCTGTCTAGGATGGGCCCAGGAAATGGCAAGTTTAATCACGCCCAGGAGCCACTGAGGCAGAGGGTCCTTAACCCCAGAAGAAGCACTGTGTGGAGAGTTCTCACGCCCGTTCTTTTGCCCTATCCTGGGACCACCAGCCTTCAGAGACACTTCCTCCGGGGCCAGGCAAGATGCCTGCTGACAGAGATGGGAGTAGACGCTCACAGAGGAGATGTAAATGGCTCCTTAAAGATATGAAAAAAATGCTCAAAACGATCATAAAAAGAGAAACACAAATTAAGCTCAAAACGATCATAAAAAGAGAAACACAAATCAAAAGTTCACTGCAACACCATTTCTCCTCCATTAGTCAGGTCAAAATCCAAGAGTCTGACCACAATAGAAAGATGTCCTCAGATATTACCCATTGATCACTGATCTCTAAGGTGGTACAAACCCCCACGCGGGTGGATTTGGCAATATCTTTAGCCAAATTAGAGATGCATTTACTCTTTGACCCAATAACCCCACTTCTAGGAATGTACTCACAGAGAGATGCAAGGACTATGAAGCATGTACTTCAGCAGCTATTCACTGCCACGGTGTGGAGTGGGGACAGCCCAGGAACCACTCAGCATCTCTCCCAAGGGCCCAGGTTGAATGAAGCATATTTACATCACAGGACACTGGGCACTTGTAAAGAGGAGGGAGAAATATTTCTACACACTATCATATGGTCATCTCCAGGATATATTTGTAAATGAAAAACAGCATGTTTATGTATATATAGACAATTTGTGTGTTTTTAGATGGAGCCATCAGCTTGTATGTTTTACAAATGGAAATATAAGCCACAAAATTTGCTTTAAATTAAACTGTTACCTGTAGGAAACAGGTGGAAATGGGATGATGGGATAGGGATGGACTTTTGTGACCATATCTTGGTTTCCAGATTTGGATTTAGAATCATGTCACATGTTTGTGTAATTACTTAATTTAATTAAATTAACTTGTAAAAGGAATTCTTAAAATTGAAAGCAAAATGAAGCTAACTGACTTGCATTATGGGTTGACAATATGAACCTACCAAACTCTTCCAAGTGATTTTAAAATCCAGTCATTTGGATGTATATCCATATAGCCTGACAACAAAAAAGAATGGCAAAAGAAGTTTTCATTATTTTAAGTAATTATTTTCCAAATAATTTTAAAACACTGTTTTGTCTGTACATCGACACAACCCAAGGACTTTAAAATTATCTAAAAATAATTTTAAACTATTTTTAGTGGTTATACTGTTGATGGTAGTGTTGGTAAACTCATTTTGAAAATATTGTGTGTGTTATAGGATAAAACAAATGAGTAACTATGTTGGGTATTGTTTGAGATTTTTGGTGTGGGAGAAAGGAGATGCAGATATATTATCAATAAGATTAAGTAAAAACTATGTAAATCTGAATTTAAATAGAAAGTATCAGTTTGTACTCATAATGTGTCTTTCAAAAAAAAAAAGCCTTAGTTCTGTCCACTGACAAGGCCTAAAAATAACGACAAATCCAGTAACCACAAGCACACCTGACACCCAGATTGTGGTCTCTAAGTACCATTTCTCTTGAAGAGGAAGGGGGCGCTTGGAGAGAAGTGTATGCTGTCCAACCTGGGTTAGGAAATGTCTAATATAATTCTGGAATGTCTTCTTATGCCAGAGAACAAAGTAGCTGTCAAAGATTATTAGGGCAGTGCCAAAGGGGCTCAGGAGTTAAATCAAATAGGCTGGCACTGGACAAAGACAGGAAAATCTGAATATCAATAAGGATAATAATTTTAATAAATGGGAACATCAAAAAATGTTTAAACTCATGAATTTGTAATTATACTTTAAAAACTCATTAGTCATTGTTGAAAGACAATGACTAGGAAAACAGTTCATTATTTTATAAATGAGGAAAGTAAGGGAAAGAATCAAGCATTTGCCCTGCCTTTCCTATGCAAACTGTACCTCAACATGACCAAAGAGTTAATGAAGGAACACTTCTTTTTATAGATACATTTCTGCTAATAAATAATGAAGGAAGACAGAAGTAGACTATCACTACTTTGCAAACCCTGATGGATGAATGAAACTAGCATTAGGGTTAATTATCTATTATTTTAGTTGTGCATTCAGTTACCTATTGCTACACAAAAAA
The DNA here is from genome assembly GCF_028885625.2 of Pongo pygmaeus. NCBI lineage: Eukaryota > Metazoa > Chordata > Mammalia > Primates > Hominidae > Pongo > Pongo pygmaeus. The sequence goes on along the minus strand of NC_072384.2, from coordinate 141,260,251 downwards.
ATTACCTCCAAAATGAGAAGATTAAAACCATAGAGTTTTATCTCCCAGTTCTTGTGGGTCAGGAATTCGGGCTCTGCCAAACTGGGTCCTCTGCTCAGGGTCTTTCATGAGTCTGCAATCCAGGTGTCAGCTGGGGCTGCAGTCTCATCAGAAGGCTCAGCTAAGAGGAGATTCACTTCCAGCTCCCCCAGGTGGCTGTTGGTAGAGTTTCATTCCCAATGGGCAGCTGGCCTGAGGACCCCAAATCTCCCCTGGTTCCTGCCCTCAGTTCCCTACTGGCCATGCCTCTTCACAGGGCAGCACACAGCACGGCATCTGGCTACCCCAGAGCCAGCGAGAGGAAGTAAGCATCCAAGACAGATGCCATGGTCTCTTTCAACCTAATCACGGAAGAGACAACACATAACTTTTTTTTTTTTTTACTGTATTGTTTGTTATAAGTGAGTAAGTCCAGCCACCCTTCAGGAGGGAATTGCATGACAGCAAGAGGCAGGAATCACCCACTGGGGGTCTCTTGGCAGCTTCCTGCCACATTCGTGATCATTGGTGGCTGCTGGCCTCACAAAGGGACCACCAGATATCATGAGCCCCCTGGTAGAAATGCATGCCCCGCTGATGAAGTGGGCTTGTCAAAAAACCAAAACTCTCACCTGAATCTGGTGAAGTATCGGAGCTGACTCGCAGTCAACAGGAGATTGGCAGGCACGGGAACTCCAGCCATACAGGCTGCAAAGTCCAGTCTGCAGGAAGCTGCACAGGACAAGAGACCCAGGAGGGGACTGGAGAGACAGAGGAGGAAGCTGCCAACTAAGAACCCAACAGGTATGTCGGCCGGGACTGCGGGGACCTTGTGTGCATCCTGTGGAGCCACTGCTGTCGAGGTTGGGACCACGAGCCCAATGGAAGGTCACCCTCAGGCCTGTATTCACGACTGCAATAGTGCAGGCAAGAGGCAAACAGAAGGAAAAAGGTGCCAGCTCCTCCATGTCCCATTTTTGCCCCCTGGATGACATCAGGCAGATGGGGAGATGATCTTACTACCAAGGAGGCGAAACAGAAGGCTCAAATGAAAGGATCTGGCCTGGGGAACCGTGGAGGAGGCTAAGAGCGGAAAGCGCTGTCTGGGGCAGGAGGGCTGCTTCTCCTGTGGGGCCTGCTGGCAACATCTGTGGTTGGGCCTGAACGATCACATAGAAGATTTTGGCCTGGAGCCAGACTCCTCAGATCTAATTCAACCAAGTAAGCTCTTTTTAAAAATGTATAAGGTGGGAATTGAGCCTCATCTCCCTTCCCTGCTGCAAAACTCCATTGTGGTAGCCTCTGTTGAATAAAGTCTACCTTACTGCTCTCTAAAAAATTGTAAAAGTAGTAGGGAAAATGTAAAAATTAACTCCTGTTTGCTGCAATTAAGGAAAGGTTCATTTCTTGGCTAGATGTGATAATGCTTATTCTGGTCATGTGTTTTTAAAAGTCCTTATCTTTTATTCATGTGGCATTTTTTTGTAGATAGAAGGATATGATGTCTGGCACTTATCTCAAAACATTTTGAGCCCGTAGATGGAGTGTGGTGAAGCAACATCAGCTGTGACTCTTTGGCTCTTGCCAAAGGGGGGGTGATGGGCACAAGGGGTTATTATACTTCTGCTTATTTCAGTCTGTTCGAACATTTCCAAAATAAAAGGTCAAAACCAAAGGTGGCCAAACACCCCACTGCTAGTCTGTAGAAAGCGTGGGAGTGTGTGTGGCCTTCTCCTTTAGCTCCACGGCAGTGCAGGAGAAGACGGGGTTTCCTCACTGGCCCTGAAATGAACGATCCCTAAGCATCACAGGCAGGGGAAACAGATGGGGAGAAGGGACTCACGGGCTTACATGAGGCTTAGAGAGGACTCCGCAAGGGGCTTTTGGGCACCATCTGAGCAGGAGGGCAGCGTGCTGGGGCCTCGTGAGCACTGGGGAGACTGCACTTGGGCTCGAAGGGCCTGGGTGGTGGTGCAATACAGCTTCTCCCTCGCCTGTCCACGTGTATGTGTACACACACACACACAAGCACAGGCATATACATATACACACAGACACATGTAAACACACACACGCACATATACAAATACACAAGCACACACATAAAAACAGACACATCACACAAGCACTGCATACACACATGCACACTTGCATATAAACACACATAGATACACATACAAATACACACATACATACATACACACAAGCACACAAAAATGCATATATACGCACACATACATACATATATACACATACACATATACATCTATACACATACACATACATACACATATGAATATATATGCACACATATATACACATACAACATACACACATGCACATGTGCACATACACACACATATACACACACTCTGATAAGCTACATCATTGGAGGGGCCTCTGGGTGGAGGGACAGGACTGTCAGCCCACATAAGCCCCAGCCAGGGGCATGGCAGTGCCATGCCAACTGCACCTACCTGGTCCCTCCCTACAGGAACTCACACAGAGATGGACACCGGCCAGGAAGCACCCATGCTGGGGGATGAGCCCCCTTCCACATGGGCAAGGGGAGAACTGGGAGAGCAGAGGCCTCTTCAGGACCAGGGGCAGGCCTGTTCCATCGGCTCAGGTGGGTGCCAGTCTTCGTACCCTCAGCCCCAAATCCACGCTGCACAGGTGAGGAAACCAAGGCCTGGGGGCCAGGGGCTGGCTCAAGTCCCTGGGAAGTCTGAAGGGAGGAGAACTGGAATGGTGATGGTGAAGGTGAGGGTTAAGGTGAGGTCTGACATTGGCTGAGGAGTCGTTTGGATCAGAGGGTGCATTTGGATTAGGGTTAGGATTGGAGTTAGGGTTAGGATTAAGGCTAGAGGTAGAATTAGGGTGAGGACTAGAGTCAGGGTTAGGGTTGGAGCCAGGCTGTGGTCAACACAAGGCTTAGGGTTAGGGTTCAGGTTAGGGTTTGAGCCAGGTTATGGTCAACATGAGGCTTAGGGTTAGGGTTAGGGTTGGAGTTGGAGTTAGGGTTAGTGTTAGGGTTTTGGTTAGGGTTAGAGTTAGGGTTAGGGTTGGAATTAGGGTTAGGGTTCGGGTCCACATGAGGCATGGTTAGGGTTAGCGTTAGGGCCCACATGAGGCATCATTAATTAGGTTTAGGGCTCGGGATAGGGTTAGGGTTGTAGTTGGTGTTATGGTTAGGGTTAAGGTTTGGGTTGAGTTAGGGTTAGGGTTAGGTTTTCGGTTAGGGTTAGGGTTCAAGTCCATATGAGGCATCGTTAATTAGGTTTAGGATTCGGGATATGGTTAGGGTTGTAGTTGTAGTTAGTATTATGGTTAGGGTTAGGGTTAAGGTTTGAGTTGAGTTAGGGTTAGGGTTAGAGTTTTGGTTAGGGTTTGGGTTCGAGTTAGGTTCGGGTCCACATGAATTTTAGGGTTTTGGTTAGCATTAGGGTTGGAGTCCACATGATTTATGGTTAGGGTTAGGATTTGGGTTCAGGGTAGGGTTCTGGGCCACCTGAGGTTTAGGGTTATGATTAGCATCAGGGTTGGGGGCCACAGGATTTATGGTTAATTGTGGCTCATTATGGTTTACTTGGTGCTCCCTCACTTTAACCGTCTGATGAGATTCTTCATTCCTTGTCCGGGGCCTCTTTAGCACACTTGCACTCAAGTGCACACCCTCCGACACTCCCCTCTCCACCCTCATAGTGCCAGCTAGGGTTTCCCATGTCCTGCTGTCCTCTCTGCCCATTCCTCATCTTGAAGGCCTGGTCACTGTTTCTTGTCCCCTGGCCTCCTCCTTCTGGGCGGCCTGCAGTGCCTACTGTCCCCACATTTCACCTTCTCCTGTTCCGCGTATCTTCTGGAGCTCTTGTTTACTGAGCATCCCAGCTGGTCCCTGAGCTATCAGGCTCTGCCTCACTCCTCGTCTGGGGTTACTGAAGGTCTGCACAGCTCATGTTACAGTTGAGGTTGGAGTTCCAGGAATTGCCACTGATGAGGCTGATTGCTCAGCTTCTGCAGTTGTGCAGAGCCTCTGCTGTCTGCAGCTGAGGCTGGGTTATGTCCGTGCCCCTGGGAGGTTGGGGACAGTGTCTCTGTGAGCTCAGCTCCAATCGCAGAATTCTGGAGAACCATCACCAGGAGGCCCTGCAGGCTGGGATGTGGATCCCACCCATGGCCACGGTTCTTACCCACACTCTGACCTCCCCGGACCTGCCCTTTCCCTTCTTCCTCTGGAGAAGCCCGAATTTGATCAGCTATTTGCCTCCTCCCAAGGCCCTGCTGGCTGCCAAGCCCTGCTGAAGAGCCGTGTGCTGGCTCAGGCCAGTCTTGCAAATTCCTCTGAAAGAGAAGTTCCCACTCACAGAGTCCATTTCCTCACACCCCCTCGGGCTCCACCTGCTGAAATTTGGATCCCACCACGGTCAGCCCACCAGAACCTCTCACTGAGGAGGTGAGAGCCCTTTGGACTCCCATGTCCCTAGAGCCCAGAGCACAGCTGACAGGCAGCACCTCCACGCACCCACCAGCAGCCTTTGGCCAAGTCAATGAGTCCCTAGTCCTTTTTTTTTTGAGACGGAGTCTTGCTCTGTCGCCCAGGCTGGAGTGCAGTGTCGCGATCTCCGCTCACTTCAAGCTCCGCCTCCTGGGTTCACGCCATTCTCCTGCCTCGGCCTCCCGAGTAGCTGAGACTATGCCCGACACCACACCCGGCTAATTTTTTTTTTTAGTAGAGACGGGGTTTCACTGTGTTAGCCAGGATGATCTCGATCTCCTGACCTCATGATCCGCCCGCCTTGGCCTCCCAGTCCCTAGTCCTTTTTAAAAATTGTTTTAATAAGATGTTGAGTAGATCTAAATGAACACCAATTCACCCACCACGAAGGTGAAAGAACAGAATTTAAGATGAGCTTTGAGGCCCCCTTGCACCTTGCCCTGAAACACCCTTGTGCCAATGCCCCAGAAGTAACCACAAAGCCACTTCCTCGTGTGGCCTCCATGACGTACACTTCCTTGTTTTGCTCCTTCGCTGGCCTCTCCTTTCATCTCTACTGTCCTGCACTTGGGTCCCTAAAATGTTGGGGCTCCTCAGGGTTTGGTCCTGGACTCTTCTTGTCCCATTGCACATTCTGCATCCGCAGACTACTGTGTTCCCATTCATTCAACAATCACCCCTCTGCCCTTTACCCCTAGAGCCAGCTCCAGTCCCAGACACTGCCTTGAGCTCTGGACCTTGTAAGGAAACGCCTACCAGGTATCTCCTCTTGGATGCCTCAGAAGCACTTTAAACGCAACTTGTCCAAAACTGACCACATCATCCAGCCCTTTCATCACTCCCCAAACTAATCTTCCTTCAAAGTTCTCCATCTCAGAGAGTGGTTCCTCTTGTTACCCAGGACAGATATGTCAGTGTCATTTTGGAATCTTTCTCCCCCCATCCCTCCTACATCCAATCAATCATAAATAAGTTAAATATGCAAATCATAAACCCTATTGCAACTAATGAAATGATACAACAAGTAAGTACAATAGTCAATAGAAGAGACAAGTGAAATACAAAATAGTCAACTAATCCAAAAGGCGGCAGAAAAAGAGGAGGGAAAATGGGTACAAAGAACAGAGGAGATGAATAGGAAACACATAGCAGATGGTAGGTTCAAACCCAACCATATCAACCATTACATTAAATGTGACTGAGGTGAACAATCCACTTAAAAGACAAGGATTATTGGCCAGGCACGGTGTCTGATGCCTGTAATCCCAGCACTTTGTGAGGCCGAGGGGGGTGGATCATTTGAGGTCAGGAGTTTGAGACCAGCCTAACCAAGATAGGGAAATCCCCATCTCTACTACACACACACACACACACACACACACACATACACGCACACGAAACAGCTGGGTGTGGTGGCACACACCTGTAATCCCAGCTACTCAGGAGGCTGAGGCATGAGAATCACTTGAACCTGGGAAGTGGAGGTTGCAGTGAGCAGAGGTCATGCCACTGCACACTAGCCTGGGTGACACAGTGAGACTTCATCTCAAAAAAAAAAAAAAAAAAAAAAAAGGACAGGCCGGGCACGGTGGCTAATGCCTGTAACCCCAGCACTTTGGGTGGCCGAGACGGGCAGATCACGAGGTCAGGAGATCGAGACTATCCTGGCTAACACAGTGAAACCCCATCTCTACTGAAAAAAAAAAAAAAAAAAAAATTGCCGGGCGTGGTGGCAGGCACCTGTAGTCTCAGCTACTCGGGCGGCTGAGGCAGGAGAATGGCGTGAACCCAGGAGGCGGAGCTTGCAGTGAGGTGAGATCGCGCCACTGCACTCCAGCTTGGGCGACAGAGCAAGTCTCCTTAGAAAAAAAAAAAAAAGTTAAAAACTAGGCTGGGTGCAGTGGCTCACGCCTGTCATCCCAGTGCTTTGGGAGGCCGAGGCGTGTGGGTCACTTGAGGTCAGGAGTTTGAGACCAGCCTGGCCAACATGTGAAACTCCGTCTCTACTAAAAATACAAAAATTAGCCAGGTGTTGTGGCACACGCCTGTAATCCCAGCTACTGCCTGTAGTCCCAGCCACTTGGGAGGCTGAGGCAGGTGAATCACTTGAACCAGGGAAGTGGAGGTTGCAGTGAGCCAAGATCATGCCACTGCACTCCAGCCTGGGTGACAGAACAAGACTCCGTCTCAAAAAAAGAAAAAAAAAAGTTAAAAACTTAGCCACGTGTGGTGCCACATGCCTGTAGTCCTAGCTACTTGGGACGCTGAGATGGGAGGATCGCTTGAATCCAGGAGTTTGAGGCTGCAGTGAGCCCTGATGGTACCACTGTATTCCAGGCTAAGCGACAGAAGGAGACTGCGTCTTAGGGGGAAAAAAAGCAAGAAATGACAACACGCTGTCTGCCTGATATGATATATACTTTAAATATAAAGAAAAGTTAAAAGTAAAAGAATGAAAACAATGTAAAAGAATGGAAAAATTTATAAAATGCAAGCATTAATTATAAGCAGGAATAGAAATATTAACATCAAAGTAGACTTTAGTACAGGGAATATTCCAAAATATAAAAAGGGACATTTCATGGCCCCACGCGGTGGCTCACGCCTGTAATCCCAGCATTTTGGGAGGCTGAGGTGGGCAGACCATGAGGTCAGGAGCTTGAGACCAGCCTGGCCAAGATGGTGAAACCCCGTCTCTACTAAAAATACAAAAATTAGCCGGGTGCAGCGGTGGGCACCCGTAATCCCAGCTACTCAGGAGGCTGAGGCAGGAGAATCACTTGAACCTAGGAGGCGGAGGTTGCAGTGAGCTGAGATTGCACCACTGCACTCTAGCCTGGGTGACAGAGTGAGACTCCATCTCCAAAAAAAAAAAAAAAAAAAAAAAAAGGATATTTCATATGAAAAAAGGGTCAATTCATCAAGAATATCTAACAATTCTAAATGTGTATGGACCTAATTACAAAGAATCCAAAAAATGAAGTAAGCTAATAGAACTGAAAGGATAAACAGACAAATTCACCATTGTGATCGGTTATTATGACACCCTCATCTCAGTAACTCACAGAAGTAAACCAAAAATTAGTAAGAATATGATAGCCCTGAGCAACACCAATCATCTTATCCAAACTGATATTTATAGAACACTATGCCCAACAACAGCAGAATATATATTCTTTTCAAGTGCACATTGAACATTTTCCAAAACAGGCCATATGCTAGGCCATAAATTAAGCCTCCATAAAATTAAAAAGATTTCAGTTATACAGAATATGTTCTCTAACTACAACAGAGCTTAATTAGAAATCAATAGCAACAAGGTATAAGACACCTAAAGAATGCTCAAATATTTGAAAATTAAACAACACATTTATAAATAACTCAGGGATCAAATAAGTAATCAAGGAGACATAAGAAAATATTTTGAACCAAATGATTATAAAAATGCAACTTACCAACATTTATGAGATGAGGTTAATGTCATGCTTAGAGGACAATCTGTAGCTCTAAGTGCTCATGTTAGGAAAGAAGAAAGGTCTAAAATCATTGATCTAAGATTCCACTTTGAGAATCTAGAAAACAACAACACCAACAACAAATGAAACCCAAGTAAGTAGAAGAAATAAGAAAGAGTGAAAATTTGAGGTACTAGGGGAAAAAAAAAACAAAGAAAATCAATAAAATGGAGATTGGTTATTTGAAAAGATAAAAAAAAATTGATAAAGCTCTGGCTAGATTGATCAAAGAAAAAAATATCCACAAATTACCAATACCAGGAATAAAAGATGAGACATCCCTTCAGATCCTACAGACATCAGAAGAATAATACAAGACTATTATTAAGAACTTCATGAAATTACATTTGACCATTTTGATGAAATGGAAACATTTATTGAAAGTCACAACTTGCCAAAATTTACACAAGAAAAGTAAAATTTAACTAGCTTATGTCTATTAAAGCTGTTGAATTCATAATTTGAAGCCTTTCTACAAAGAAAATACCTCACCCAGATGGTGTTGATGAATTCCATCAAACACTTAAGAATAAAATAATACCAATCTTAACCACATCAGAAAAAAGGAGAAACACTGGCCAGCTCATTTTCTAAGTCAGGTTTTACCCTGTACCAAAACTGGACAAAGATATTACAAGAAAAGAAAACTACAGGCCAATATCATGCAAAAACATAGACATAAAATCCCTAATAAAATATTGGCAAATCAAATCCAGCAATATATAAAACAAATAACACATCATGAAAAAGTATGCAAGAAATAAAAGGTTTATTTTAGCATTAGAACATCAATTAATAGAATCAATGGTAAAATGTATATATTTATCTCAATGGATGCAGAAAAATATTTGACAAAATGCAACATCCATGAATGACAGAAACTCTCGGCAAACTAGAAAGAGAAGGGAACTTCCTCAACGTGATAAAGATCACCTATAGATAAACTACAGGAAACTTCAAGCTGGGAAATGGTAAAAGACCAAACTTTCTCACTATACTCAGAAACAAAGGAAGTGGCTCTCACACTTCTATTAAAAACGGTATTGGAGGTCCTAGCCAGTGGAAATAAGGCAAGGGAAAAATTGCAGATAGAAAAGGAAGAAGTAAAACTACCTATTGTCACATGTGACATAATCATGCATGTAGAAAATTCAGCTTGGCATAGTGGCTCAGGCTTGTAATCCCAACATTTGGGGAAGCTGAAGTGAGAAGATCGCTTGAAGATAGGAGTTCAAGACCAGCCCGAGCAACATAGCAAGACCCAATCTCTACAAAACATATAAAAATTAGCCAGGCATGATGGTGCACACCTGTAGTCCTAGCTACTTGGGAAGCTGAGGTGGGAGGATCGCTTGAGTCCAGGAGTTTGAGGCTACAGTGAGCTAAGATTGCATGACTGTACTCCAGCCTGGGCAACAGAGTGAGCCCCTGTCTCAATTTAAAAACAAAAAAGAGAAGAAGAAGAAGAAAGAAGAAAGAAGAGGAGGAGGAGGAGGAGGAGAAGGAGGCGAAAGAAGAAAAAGAAAACCCTAAGGCAGAAGAAAAAGAAGAGGAGGAAGGCGGGGGGTCGGGAGAAAATGAAAATCCTAAGGCATTTACCAGAAAAGAACAGAAGAAGCAAAAAACACTATGAACTAATAAATGCATTATCAAGGTTAACAAGATACAAGATTAACATACCAAAAAATGCATTTCTATATACTAGCAGAAAACAATTGGAAAATAAAACTAAAGATACAATACCATATACAAGCACTGGAAAACAAAGTACCTAGGCACAAGTGGGAAACATGTATGCTTAAAGTTACAAAATATTGATGGGAGAAATTAAAGAAGATCTAAATAAATGGACAGGGTTCAGCACAGTGGCTCAAGCCTATAATCCCAGCCCTCTGGGAGGCCAAGGTGGGTGGATTGTTGGAATCCGGGAGTTCGAGACTAGCCTGGGCAACATAGCGAAACCCTGTTTCTACTAAAAAACAAAAATGCAAAAAATTAGCCAGGTGTGGTGATCTGTGCTTGTAGTCTCAGCTACTCGGGAGGCTAAGGTGGGAGAATCACCTGAGCCCAGGAGGTTGAGGCTGCAGCGAGCTGAAATCCTGCCACTGGACTTCAGCCTGCACAAACAGAGTGAGATCCTGTCTCAAAAAAAAATAAATTTTAAAAAATTAAAAATAAATAAATGGATGGGTATACCGTGTTCATAGATTGAAATATGTCAGTCCTCCTCATATTCATCTATGTGATCAATCCAATCAAGCATTAAGCATCATGTCCTATTGGTTTTGCTTCCTGGGTATATGTCAACACTAGTCTATTCTCTTCTGCATCACCTCCCACCTAACCCAGGACACCACCTTAATGTCTGCAACAACTTTTTAGTTGGTCCTCTACTTCCAATTCATCCTCGAGACTTCAGCCAGAAAAAGATTTCAAACATATGTATGTTAGGCCCTGCTTTAAACTACGTAGTGGCTCCCAATTGCCCATAAGATAAGACTCAGGCTCCTTAAACAACACTTAAGGCCCCTGCTTACATCTCCAGCCTCAGCTCTTGCCATATTCTCCAAGCCCACTCCCCACACTGCAGGCCCAGAGAGCGTCTTTCCATTCCCTGAGGGTACCCAGCCCTTTCCTGCCCTTGGCTGACCCTCAGCTGGCCAAGGAATACCCCCCCTGCCACTCTCACTTGTTCTTCTAGGAACCCTGTCTGAGTCAATGGATTACCTTTGTGCAGATGGTCCTCCCTAATGGATCACGCATGCCATGAGGGCAGGGGTGAAGACTGTCACGGCCACATCCACGGCTATCAGCAGTGTGCCTGCTGCCCCACACATGTGCTTAGGAGGCATCAGGTTGGAGGGACAGTGGGCAGCAAGATGGTGGAAAGTGATGTGTCCACGCTTTTGATGTCCTCATAGGGGTTGGAGGAGGAGCAATGAGCCCATGTCAGCTGCAACACAGAGACAGGCACACAATGCCACAGTGCCCAATGTCACGCCCATCCAGGCCCCAGCTCAAGCCTGGCTGCTCCTCCCCTGGCAGATTCATAAAGGGACCGGGTGTCCCAGACAGCTAAGGTGAGCCCAGCCTGAGCCTTGACCTGGGTAAAGGACACTGCATATGCCCCTGACTAAACCTACTAAACCTGGTGCCACGTTCCCTGGGACCCCTGAGTGAGTGTTGTGGTCCCAGCCCAGATCTGAGGCAGTGCTGTCTATGTGGATACTGGCTATGCCTGCTGGGGATTAGAGAGGAATGGCGGGTTTGGGGGGCAGCCCTAACCGGATGGCCTGCAAGCTATGGCCAGAGCCCTGCAGCCATGATCTGAGCTCCCCAGGATGCTACAGAGAGCCGAGAGCTCCGGAGACTCCCAGGCCAGCCTGCCCGCCAAAGCCTTTCCTCCAAAGCAGAAAAGACCTTTCCCCTGATGAAGCAGCCATGTCCAGGGCTTCACGTTGGGATCAAAAGGCCCCAAATTATCCCCAAGAATAAAATGATTCTTCCGCTCGTTTCAAAAGGCAGCAAAACTAGCTTAAGTCTGGCAAAAATTAGGTGAAAACAAACAAACAAAAAAACAGCAAAACCAAATGAAGACTCCAAGGGACAGCGAGCAAGGCACGACCACGAAGAAAGCACGAGCCCAGAGTCCAGGTCTGAATACCCTGGCCCCAGTCTGGCCGGCCGCATCCTGTGTCCCGCCTGGGCAGCCCTGCCCCAACCAGCCCTCTCCCCGACTACTGCTCTCAGGACACAGGATCACGACACTCACCCCAGAAGCTCTGCTGCCCCCAAGGCTGGCCCAAGCTTGGAGGACTGTGAAAGAGAAGACGGCGGAATCAGGACTGGGTGGGACACGGCTCCCACCAACGAGTCACCAACTGCCGTGCCTGGAGCTGGAAGTGACGACAGGAAGGAACCCAGGCAGGTGGCGTAGGACAAAGTCCACAAGAAAGGCCAGGAAGGAGGTGCTCTCATGGGACACACCCAGTCCTGCCCGTCCGGATCTGCCAGGGCCACCCTTTGTCCCTTCCCACCATGGTGGGGAGACGGTCTCCGACATGCCTCGCTCTGCAGACCCACAGTACCGCCAGGGACCCCACAGCCCTGGACCCCGTGGAAAGGCCAGGCCCTGCCTTCAAGCATTCCGGAGAGTTCTGGGTGCCTTGCCAGGGGAGACAGGATTTTATTTTTCAGGGTGGCTCTCGTTTGCTAGGACACAGGCCACTGGGGACTCAGCATTTGTGTAAGAGATGGGCCCTTCTATGGATGACACATTTATGTCCCCGAAATTCACATACTGAAGTCCTCATCCCCAAGGTGAGGAATGAAAAGGTGGGGACTTCTGGTAGGTGATGAGGTCATGAAAGCAGAGGTGTCACGAATGGGATGAGTGCCCATATAAAACGGGCCCCAGGGAGTTCCCTTGCCCTTCCACCACGTCAGGACACAGAGAGAAGGTGCTGTCTCTGGACCAGGAGGCAGGTCCTCACCAGGCACCAGGTCTTCCAGTGCCTCAATCTTGGACTCGGAGCCTCCAGAACAAAGAGCAACGCATTTCCACTGTTTATGAGCCACCCAGGCTATGGTGCTTTGTTACAGCAGCCCAAAGGAACTCAAAGAGGGGCCCCACCAAGGAACTCAGGCAGGTGCAATGCCAGAAGAAATCTTACAGGGGTGACGAAACTCTTTGGCTTTCTCTATTTTCACGTAAGCCAGCAGCCTTGCAGGAAAACAAGTGGTCAATAGGAGACTGAGTGAGTGCTTGGCAGATAGCCGAGAGAGGCCGGAGAGGGTAGGAAGTGCTGGACAGTGGCTCCCAGCTCCAGAGCACCCCTAGAGGCCCGTGGGTGACACAGGCAGGGGAGCCTCACGGAGATCCAGGAGCAGGCATGCTGGCGGTGGTGCTGATGACAAGCTTGCTGATGGTCAGGCAGTGCTATCGGCTCTGAGGCTGAGAGGGGACTGAGGGTTTCTAGATGGCCTTCACCCGTAAGCAGAGCTGTGCGAGGAGCCCATCCAGGCTGGCTGTGGCCGCTGCAGAGTCCACCCCAGCAGACGCTGAGAGAGAAATGTCACTGGGTGGCCTGTGGCCACTGGCCCAGAAAGCAGGAAAAGCCCCACAGCGCCTCACCCCTGCTTGCCTTCCTTCCCTCCTGACACCCCAGGAGTCTCCCCCAAGTTGCCAGGCCAAGGGCTCATCTCCCTGCAGGTGTTCCCAGGGTTATGGTCTACACAACCACTGCTCAGAGGGTGCAGCCAGCAAGGAGTAAATACGCTGGCCAGCAGGTGTGAGCCGGGGCGGAAGCCCCAAGGGAAGGCCCATGGCTGGGCTGTGGGCAGCGTTCTTGGGGACAGACTTGTCCAGGGATGCCATGGGGTAGCCTGCCTGGGGAGCCTGAGCCAGGCAGGTCACAAAGGCCAGGCGTTTCGGCCAGGTGGGGGCACCCCGGCCACTGACACTCCAGGCTTCTCCCTCACCAACCCCACCTCTTCCACCTTCCCTCCGAAATATCTTGCACCCAAATTCTGTCTGCCTCTGCTTCTGGAGAATCCAACCCCCACTGGAGAAGAGAGTCACTAATTTGGGATTTGGAACTGGGTCACTCATGGCCCATGGGCAACGAGGACTCATCGCTGGTCAGGGGAGATAGCTGGCACCTGGCACAAAGTGGTCGTCCTGTCCAGTCCAGTTGTGAAACTGATTCCAGTGTCCAGTGGGAAAGCTGGGGAAGGGGGTGTGCTGGGGGGCCCAGCTGCTGTTTGATGAATGCACAGACACGAGGGGGCTCCAAGGAGGAAGCAAATAAGGTGCAGGTGGCTGAGGCCTCACTGAGGTGCCCTGGTTGGAGTTTGGAGAAGTTGGGCGGGGGCGCAGCACTCCCAGCTCCTGATCAACACCTAGCCAAGGCCAAGGCCCCATCTGGAGAACCCAGGACCATGGGCAGGGAGGAGGCAGTGCGTGGTGCCTGAAGGTTCCACTCTCCAGCCTCTTAGGAAGCTTCTGAGCCTGCAGAGACACAGCCCACCCCTCACTCCACGCCCGTCAGGCCCTGGCCCGCCTTGAGCGCTAGGGCTCTGACCGAGTGAAGTGTAGGCAACATCCAGTTACCAGGGAGTGGGCTGCGGGCCCGGCCAGCTCAGGGCACGAGAGGGGGCTGCGGGCCCAGCCAGCTGGGGACGGGAGGCGGGAGCACTGGTAGGACTGGGTGCTGAGGCGCCTGATAGGGAAGCTGGAGACCTAACAGCAGTGTCCCGAGACACAGGTTTGACACCCTGGCAAGGCCCCTGGAGGTGGAGTAAACCTGGAGGTTCCTAGCAGCACAGGCAACACTTCCACTTGGCTGGGCAGGGTGGAGATGCCACAACTGCTGTGGCTGGTGGAGGGTGGGCGTAGGCGTGTGTGGTGGGAGCTGCCAAGCACTGGTTCCCTGGGAAAACCAAGGTCACACCGCTCACCTGTGCCATGCTGGTTACTAGGGAGTGGCAGCTGCGCGCAGGAGGCTGGCAGGAGAGGCGGCGGTGCCACAGGAGGCTGGTGGCAGGAACCACAATCACAGGGTTTGGCTCGCCGGGGGCAGAGGGCATCAGACCTCTAAACAGCAGAGGCCAGGAGACAATCATGAACACGGCTGAAGGGCGCCAAGGGGCCTGCCTGCAGGGCTTATGGGATGGCAGCAGAGCAAGGCAGGGCCGCCAGCGAGGGCCACGCTCAGGTGGAGCCAGCAGAGGGGTCCAGAAGGGCTGAGGGTGGTCACTCTGATAGAGCCCCAGTTGGGCCCACACTGCCCAAGTCAGTTTTCAGCCCAGGTATCTGCTGACTGAAGAGGTGGCCAGGCCTGCAAGATGAAGGACACTCCCCACATCAGCAAGTGTGCGTGACAAGGACTTCCCTGGGGACTATGTGCACGGGGGGGGAATGTCCAGACATCTGGGAGCCACTGAGCACACAGGCCCTGAGCTGATGCTGGTCCCCAAGAGTCACCAGGGCTCCATGACAGTGGGACACATGACAGGCAGTTAATAATGGAGTCCTGCCCAGGACCAGCTCACATGAGACCACAGGGCCTACAGACCCACCCGGGGCCATGTCCTGGTCTCTGAGCCTGTGACTGGGATTGACACCTGGGGAGCGACCGGTATCTTCGTTGCATCTTTGGGGTAGAGATGGCCGTGGGAAGGCCAAGACCGTCCCCTCCTGCCCAGGCCCCAGAGCAGTCATGGCATGTGGAGAGGGTGGTGGCCCTGCTCTCTCCATTTGGTTCAGTGTGGCCCGTGGGGTGGGATTCCTGGAGGGCCACGTGGCGAGTGCACACACAGCCGAGGGGCAGCCCAGTGCAGCAGGCCCTGGAGGTCCAGGTACCCAGGGTTGGCCATCAACTGGACGAATATGCCACGGAAGATCAGAAGGTGCTCACATTCCTAGGAAATTTGTATGGAATGGACAAAGGCATTTGCCGTTTTTCCTGGGGCCTCTGCCGGAATACAGGACAGAGACCCCAGCTGGCCGGACGCCCTGATGAGCACCGCACTGATCCATGACCTTGACAACAGGATGCTGATGATGGAGTCGGAGCAGGAGGCAGCCAGGGACAAACAACGCCAGGCCGGGGCCTTCTGCGCCGGAAATGTTTAGGTTGGCTGGGGGTTAGAGGCCTGCCAGACGTCCCCTCCAACTGCGTCTGGAGCCTCCCATCAGAAGGAAGCACAAGGCCTCAGGGGTCTATGCAGGCTCCGGAGGGAGCGTTTTCCACACCCAGGAACATGGTTCCAGCTGGTAGACCAAATGGCCAAGGCAGCCAGGTCCAGTGGAGCCAGTCCACACTGGGGAGATGATGGGCACCAACCACAGCCCCTAGAGTCATGGAACCCTGCGCTTTCGAGGCCTCCTCTCAGGCAGTAGCCTGGGAAGTGGGAAGCAGGTCCTGGCTGTGGACTTTGGGCAGAGCTGCCCAGCAGGAGGGTATGGCTGCCACCTTCAGGGCCTGCCTCGGGGACAGTGGCTCCTGAGGGTCCGGGGGGAGGGATGCTCAACATAAGGGCCTGGCCAGCCCAGGTGGGGCCCTGCAGGAAGGGTTTGCTCCAGAACTTTTCACGGGGTCCCCACCAGTCTATCCTGACATGGACACAGTCCCTGCAACTGTCTTCCCTTCATAGGCACTGTGCCTGAGAAATACCTTGACCCCAACTGTCCCACCTCAACCTGCACCATCAGGCACCCTACACAGGACCTGTCCACCCACAAACCCAGGGATCTAGGGCAGCTCTGACCCAGCTCAAGCCTCTGGCTTGGGCACTACCCTGCGGGGTTTTTCTTTGGTGAGCAGCCCCTCACTCTTCGCCCTGAGTTCCTGTACCCCAATAGGCGGCACCACTTGCTTCAACCGAAGTCAGCATGGAACCCAGTGGATGAGGGAGATCTGTGGCAGGCTCTGCACCCAGGGAGACAGAGCCCCATCCTGCTGCTCAGGAATCTGTGTCTGAAGATGCCAAGAACCCAGGTGCCACAGCCACTGCTGCTGGAGGGCCATTGAACCAGCAAGCAGAGGGGCTCACGGGGCAGGGGCCAGGGCCAGGGCCAGGGCAGCTTCCTGTGGGTGAGTCACGAGGGTGGCTTGGCGTGGCCAGGGCGTGGAAAGGGGGACGGCGGCACAGGTCCCAGTGGGAACACAGACACCAGGACTCCAGAGATGGTCGTGATCGGGCAGCAAGGCCCAAATCAGGCTCACTGGGTGCTATGGTTTGGATTTGTGTCCCCGCCCAAATTTCATGTCGAATTATAATCCCCAGTGTTGGAGGGGCCTGGTGGGAGATGATTGGATCATGGGAGCAGATATCCCCCTTGCTGTTTTGGTGATAGTGAGTTCTCCTGAGATCTGGTCGTTTAAAAGTGCACAGCACCTCATCTTCGCTCTCTTCCTCCTTCTCCAGACACCTGCAGACTGCCTGCTTTCCCTCCGCCATGATTCTAAGTTTCCTGAGGCCTCCCCAGCCATGCTTCCTGTACAGTCTTCGGAACTGAGGCAATTAAACCTCTTTTCTTTATAAATTACCAGTCTCAGAGAGTTGTTTACAGCAATGTGAAAAAGGACCAATACACGGGGTCTCCCCGGGCACAAAGGGACTCAGGAAGCGAATGGAATTTAAAAGGGATTAGTGGCGGGGTTGGCGGTCATGCCTGCAATCTTAGTGCTTTGGGAGGCCAAGGCAGGAGGATCACTGAGGCCAGCCTAGGCAACCATATACTGACAACCCTAAGCATTCAAAACTTAAAAAAACTAACCAGGCACGGAGTGTGCGCCTCTTTTCCTACCCACCTGGGAGGCTGAAGACGGAGGATCACCTGAGCCCAGAAGGTCGAGGCTGCAGTGAGCTATGATCATGCCACTGCACTCCAGCCTGAGCAACAGAGCAAGATCCTGTCTCTAAAACAAAAGGGCTTAGTGACAGCCCTCCCCACCCATGTCTGGAACTGTCTTCTGCACCGTTCAGTGACACTACAGCTCCCATCGCAGCATTTGGTGTGAGGGACGAGGGAGAGAGGCCTGGGGAAATAAGCAATCTTAGCACACTGCACAGGTGAACTCTGGCTGAAGGCAGAGGAGCTGTCTAGATCCAAGGCTCCCCATCCACGTGAACCTGGGGTTCCTCCCTCTGCAGCAACTCCCGTTCTGACACCCGTTTCCGAAACGTCCTTCTTTGCCCAGCCTGGGCAGTGCCTTCGCTGGCTCTCCCCACCCCTCACTCCCCAGTCTATCAGTCTGCGTCCCCCAAGGCCGGGGCTTGACCTGCCCCGGCCAGCTTCAACCTCAGCCCCCTGGCCTGGGGCATGCCCTGTGCCCGTCCCTCCAAACTTCTCCCCTCCTCCCCACTCACCATCTCCTCCTGAAACCTGCCCTGCCTGGGTTGGCTCTGCCCACCTCCCAGGCCCCCAGCCCCTCCAGATGCCATCTTCATCCTCACCATCTCGGCAGGCACCCAGCCCTCCCCACAGCCTGCTCAGCAAGAGCAGGCACAGACTGGAGCTACTTGGAGCAAGACTGATCTGCAAATCCTCAGCACTCATGTTTATTTATAAAGTTACATCCTAAAAGTGATTCAAATAATAAATAGTTATAAAGAAGATCTGTTGCCCTACTCTCTGGGTGTGAGGCCTCCGTGTGGAGTCAGCAGAGGATCTGGGAGGGATTCTGGGAAGCTCTGGGATCCTGGGGTCTCTGCTGTCTCAGTGGTGCAACAGAAGTCACCAAGCTTCCCACCCTTTCCTGCAGCACCAGCTCGCCCCCAGGGCTGCGTCTCTCCTGACGGAGGCTTCCCGTGGACCCCTAGGCTGCAGCCCTCTGGCAGGGCTGGGAGGCAGGTCAAGACTCAGGACCAGCCCCCATAGTGCAAGGCTGGCCAGCCCAGCTGCTGGGAACCTGTCAGGCCCTTGGGCTCCAGTCACCTGAGCTGGCACAGGGGGCCACCCTGTTAGGTTTTCATCACTGCCATGACGGAGACCTGCAAGGACAGATGGGGGGCCCGGGCAGCGGTGGCACTCGCCCCTTCTCACACTCCACCCCGAGTGCAGCCAGGGAATGGGATGCAGCCTCAGCTCCCCCTGCCCTTCAAGGCACCGCCTGGGGCTCTCACAGGAAGAGTCAAGGGCACCTCACGTCCCAGGCAGAAACCACCTGCCTGAGGTTGCAGGTAGACCCTAGGCCACCAGGCAGCCCCAGGCAGGTGAGCCGGGCTGGCAGGGCTGCATACACACCTCCTGGAGGAACTGGCCCAGCATCTCCTGGCTGTGAATGGACGGCCTGTGGAGAGACACCAGATCAGCGCTCCCAGACCGCACTTGTCACACGAGGGGCTGTGTGCTCCTGGCCCACCTCCCACTAGACTCTCCTCTCAGGCTCAGACCAGCAAGGAAGGGTCCCCAGGCAGGCAGGACAGCCCCAGTCTGCCATGACAGGTAGGAGCGGGCAGGAGACGTGGGGGGACAGGCGAGCGCTAAGACTCCAGGACCCCAGCCTCCAGCTGGCCACCCCCAAGTCCCAGAGCCCCACCTGTCAATCCTGGTTGCGATGGTCACTGTGAAGGCCCCCTCTGTGTCCGGCAGGTAGGTGGAGGGCACGACCTTGTAGGTGCCCGCAGGCAGGAGGCAGAGCCGGCTCACCTCCTGGGCGTAGCGATGCGGCACACAGCTCAGCAGCGGCTCCTGCAGCAGCAGTGGGGGTGCATCCTGGCTCCTTCCACCCTCTGGGACCTGAGGAAAGCGCAGGCTCAGACTGAGGGGGCCAGCCTTTGCGTAGGGAGCCCAGCCCAGGGCCATCTGCTCGGATGCCCTTGGCCCTCTTGAGTCACATAAGCCCCTTCTCTGAGGAGGGGCTGCCAGGCCTGGACACTGGACTCGCCTCCTCACCAAGGCCTGGCCACCCTTGCCAGAAGGTGCTGGCAGTGGGGCCCCCGCCTGGAGGCCTGTCGCATCATCAGGGGCTTTATTTTAACACCTGTGACTGCCCAGCCCGCCCCAAGGGCTCCCACTGGCCTTGGCATGTGTTTTCCTCAGAGCTCTAGGGGACCTGAGCCAGTGGCCCAGGGCCAACAGCGAGGGTCCGAGGGTCCCCAGGCAGCCCACTGTGAACTGAGGGTCGCAGTGCCTTCCTCATCAGGGCCCCTGCATTCCAGGAGACACATGTCTGCAGAAAATGAACCTTGGGACACAGTCATTCTGAGTCAGGGTAAGTGGACAAGGGGCCGCTGGCTGAGCTCAGTGACTGTGGACTTCCTCACACGCGAGGGGCTGCTGTGGCCAGCCTGGGCCTCCCCTCCTCTCACTCCTGAGTCCATCAGCCCCCTGTGTCCCCAGGCCAGGGCTCAACCCACCCCCGCTGGTCTCAACCTCAGCCTCCTGTCCTCTCCAAAATTCTCCCTTCCTCCCCACTCACCACCTCCTCCGGAAACCTGCGCTGCCTGGGTCAGCCCTGCCCACCTCCCAGGCCCCCGGCCCTTCCAGAGGCCATCTTCAGCCTCGCCTCTGTGAGGATGGAGATGGGAGAGGGCCCTGTGTGGGTTCCAGGCAGCGCCTCGAAGGGCAGGGGGAGCCCAAGTGATTGAGCCCAGAGCCCTCTGTTGGGACAATGGAGGCCGAGATGCAAATTCTGAGGGCCCCTTCTGCTCCCCCTCCCTCCCTGGGGCAAGGAGCTTGCCTGGAAGATATGGAAGCCGATGGGGTGGAACTCGGTGTCACTGGGCTGGCAGTGCTGATGCAGAGTGATGCGGACGCAGCGGGGGCCAGGGCCCTCGGGGACCGAGAAGGGGAAGCAGGGGTTGGTGGGGTATGAGGCAAAGTTCCTGCTGCCCCCTGCCGTCTGGCCGGCTCTCCAAGAACCCCGTAGCTGCACGGTCCCCCACTCCCCCGCAGGCAGGGCTGCCCCGGGGGCGGTGCTCTTGGCCACTGCCCTGATAGCGCTGCCAAGAAGACAAACATGGGAGGGCGCTGGCAGCAGGTTCCCGGCGGCCTCAGTCCCCACGTGGACACCTGCCAACCACAGACGCAAAGTGCCCAAATCCTGTCTTGGAAGGGCCTGTGGTCCTCCAGAGGCTGCGGCCTCGGAGAGCCAGCAGCACTGCGCGGTTCCTCTCACCTAAGGGAGACTCGCCCGGTAGAGAAGACTCGGAGCAGGAACTCCCCTGGCACATCCTTCAGGAAGGTGCTGGGGACAGCCAGGTAGTAGCCTGGTGAGAGCTCACAACGCAGGTGGACCTCCCGGTCGTATGCGTGGCACGCGGTGCCAGCCACGGGGGGCGTGGACAGGACCCTAGGCAGATTGACCCGCCGCTTCTCCACCTGTGAGCACGTGCAGGAGGCTGAGTGCGGAGGAACGGCCGGGGTCAGACGCCCTGGCCTTGGCCTCCCTGCTGCAAGCACAAGGGCCTCTGGAGTTGACAGACGAAAGCGCCAAGGCCTGTCAGCGCCCTCCACCCTCTCTCAGGGACCAGCTAGAGATGCCCACCAATCCCGGGCTTCACTTGGCCCTGGGGCCAGTATCTCCCAGACACGAGCCTGCAAATCCTCCTTGTAGCTGGGCCCACAAAGGCACCGTGGCCCAGGCAACCTGGGGGCTGCTGGACAGTGGGCCTTCCAGCAACTTCTTTTGCAAGAGGAAAGGAACATCATGTGGGCCACATCCATGAAGGGACAGGGAACAGTGTGGTGCCAAGTGTCATACCCTGTCAAGACACACAAGATGAAAACCCAGCCCCTGAGCAAGCAGCCGGCATATCCTCGACCCACACTCAGGCCCTTTGCTCTCAGGCGCCCCCATCTGTTCTTCCAGGAAACAACACACTTTGTGAACCAGTGGTTGAGCCTGGGACTGCCCGGGCCTCAGAGCAATCCCATGAGATCCGTGTCAGGACCCTGTCTTGCAGGGGAAGAGACTGAGGGAGGCAGGGAGAGGATGTGTGCCAGGTCACACAGCAAGCTGCAGAGCTGGGACTGGCCCTGACAGGGTCTGGCTCTACCTCCTTGCCTCAGAAAGGCACGGTGCTGCCAGGAGCCCCCGGGCCCAGGCCCCTCCTGTGGGTCCTGCCCTGGCTG
The DNA here is from genome assembly GCF_028885625.2 of Pongo pygmaeus. Taxonomy (NCBI): domain Eukaryota; kingdom Metazoa; phylum Chordata; class Mammalia; order Primates; family Hominidae; genus Pongo; species Pongo pygmaeus. The sequence continues at coordinate 141,238,638 of NC_072384.2, read as the reverse complement.
CAGACTCTGTTGCTTTCCTTTGGCCAACGAGGCACACGGCAAGGCAGAAAGACCTGCAGTCTCAGGTCAGAGCCGGGTCGGGGAGCACCAGCAGACGTCAACCCCGTGCAACAGCCCAAGGAGTGGGGAGACTGGTGGAGCCTGTGGCAGAGTCAGTCCTAGAACCCAGACCTCCACGGGCCTCCACACCACCTGCTGAACCGAGCGTGAGCCAGACGGGGCTGAGTTACCTTCCAGAGGTGCAGACCCACGGCCTGGTAGTGCTTGCCCGGGATGCTCGCTGGGCTCCATGAAGTATGACTGTCACCCACCAGTGCCCGGGCCCGGCCTGCCCAGTCCGCTGCGTGCAGCCTGGATCTCTGCAGGACAGCAATGTACACCTCACTCGGTTCTGAGACCCGCAGCCAGAATTTGGGGTTGCTGGGAAAGCCGCTGTTGTTCCGGCAGCCTCCTGCTGACTGCCCCTTGACCCAGGCCCCAGGCAGTGACCGAGTATGGCAGAGCAGCTTCTCTAGTGAGAAAACACCAGGCATCAGCTGTGGGACACGGCTCCTCGCTGGCCTCCCGCCACGGTGGCCTCATGAACCCCGGCAGGGTCTAAGCAGCAGCTACGGCCACAGACAGAGCCAGCCCCTCCCACGAGCCCACCCTCCTCCCGGCCCCTGGGACAGAATCATCACCCTCCTCCCAGCTCCTGGGACAGAATCATCACCCTCCTCCCAGCTCCTGGGACAGAATCATCACCCTCCTCCCGGCTCCTGGGACAGAATCATCTCTCCACACTGAAGAGAAGCAAACTGGGCCTGGGCAGGGGGAACCCAGGCACCTGCCCAGCCTCCTCACTTCGGCAGGCAGAGCACATGCCCAGCACAGCCCCTCGGGGCACTACCTGTGTAGAGGCTCTGCAGGTGGCCGGCCTCCGTGACCGGGTAGCCAACTGTGAGCTCGTCAAACTCCCTGAGGAACTCTTCCTCCTCCACCCAGAACTCCCCTTCCTGGAGCTGGGACAGGAGCTCAGATGCTACCGCTGCATCTACCTGGCTCCACCCTTCACCCCTGGAAGAAACCTCATCTCAGCAGAAGCCCCTCCCAAGAACTGGTAGTGTCAACTGGCCGGCAGGCTGGGGGGAAGCCTGGAGCAGACCCAGAGAGCCCTGAGTTCCTGCCAGCACCCCCGTGCCCCAGCTCTGCAGCCCCTCCCACACCCGAAGCAGCTCTGCAGCACAGGGCCTTCTGGACAGCGGCCACCCTGGAGCCCTCTCTTTTCCCAGAGGAACTTCACGCCTCTGGACGCGTCTTCCCAGGATTGCTGCCCGAGCCCGTGATGATGTCTGCCCTATCGAAACCCCAGGCCCAAGGGCCACCTTGGTCCCAGGCCTCACAAGGATTGTCTGGAGCCAAGACAAGCATGGTGTCACAAGTGCAGGGGCTCAGGGGCCTTGCTGGAGACAGCCAAAGAAGGTCCTGACAGCTGAAGGTGACCAGGATACAGGCCAGACTGGCACTGGGCCCCCCTCCCGACAGCACCATGGTCCAGGCCCCAGCACTCACCCCTCTCTCCAGAGCCCCTGCCAGCACCGCCGGCCCCAGGGGTTCTGGATCCGCAGCAGCAGGATGCACTGGCCCGCCTGACCCTGGAGCTCCCGCAGGTCTGAGACAATGAAGGCATGGAACTCCCCCAGCTCCCGGGCACCTGCATGAGGAATGGCTCAGGCACAGGCAGGAAGGGCACCATGGAGTCCCAAACTGACAAGGACACACAGGCCTCTGCCTCCTCCTCTGGAGATGCTCCAGCCCACCCGACTATGGCTACACGGGAGAGCCCAGATCCCCATGGACCACAGGAGCTCCTTTCTTAGCAGCTGTGGTCCATCAGCTCAGCAGCATCTCCAGGAGCAAAAGCACACGGGGCCTGACCCGGCTGCCATCCCGTCTCCGGGAGCAAGCACACGGGGCCTGACCCGGCTGCCATCCCGTCTCCGGGAGCAAGCACACGGGGGGCCTGACTCGGCTGCCATCCTGTCTCTGGGAACAAGCACACGGGGCCTGACTCGGCTGCTGCCATCCTGTCTCCGGGAGCAAGCACACGGGGCCTGACTCGGCTGCCATCCCGTCTCCGGGAGCAAGCACACGGGGCCTGACTTGGCTGCCATCCGGGTCTGGTGCTGGGTAAGTCATCCCCTTCTCTAGGCCTCAGTCATCGCCCGTACCCGTCTGTGCACGATGCCTGGCACAGCACCAGTTCTCAAACACGCCGCACAGACGCATCTGCAACTGCCAAGAACCTAGAGAATGTTTCTCTTGGCAAAGCCTGCTAGAGGTACGACATTCAGCTAGCGCCCTGGCTAGAAGCCCACAGGAGGCATGGAGGCCCACGGGGGCAACAGCTCCACCTGGCCAGAGACCTTGAGACAGATGGGCATAGAAAAGAAAGAGCCAAACAGAGAGGAAGGCCGCATCTGTGGCAGGGCAACGGTCTAGAGAGGAGGGTCTCCTGGAAGGACTTCAGTCTTGCCCACACCGTGGCCCCTTGCCACCTCAGCAGGCTCCAATGCACCTCCAGTCAGTGCCAGCTGCCATATCTCTCTGCCTGGGGGCTTTCTCTAAAGCCTGAAGTGCTAGGACTTAGCGCTACCCCACCCTGGAGCACCCAAAACCAACAGCTCCCCGAGCTAATGCCCACGAGACCAGTGCCCTCACTCCCAGGTGGGAGGCTCTGAGGCCAGCGTCCTTCCTGGCATCCCAGTGGGGCTGGTGGGGAGTACACGCCCTCCAGGCTCTCTGAACCTCTCAACGTGCTCCTGAACCTCATCTCAGGGTCTGCTTATGGGGGACCCAGACCAAGGCCTATGACAACCTGTTTCAGTTTATTGTGATATTCATATTCTTTAACCAATATTTTTAAAATAATCCTAAGTATGAAAAAAATGATAAAGATGTTCATTGATACTACTCATAATCATATAAAACCAGAGAGATCTTAATATCCAACATCAGGGGAATGATTAAGAGACTGTGGCAAACCCGCTCATTGGGCGAACATTTGACAGCGCGTGTGTGGCAGTGTGAGAAGCGGTGTGGAACGGAACGTGTAAACCACGCGTGCTTACGGAAAACTGAGAGTGCATTCAAAAGTCACATGCGGTTCTATCTAAGTGATTTTTTTTCTTCATTTTTTGTAGAGATGAGATCTTGCTATGTTGCCCAGGCGGGGTCTCTTGAACTCCTGGGCTCCAGCGATACTCCCATCTCAGCCTCCCCAAGTTTTGGGATTACAGGTGTGAGTCACCACACCTGGCCCCTTTCATTTTTTGGAAACAAACTGTTTTTAACGAACGTATCTATCACTAAAATAAAAAACAGGTTTTGATTTTGCCAGGTTGCCAGCTGGGCCAGGGATGGCACAGACAGTGGGCTTTGACTTGGTGCCACCTCTTCCTGCCTCGCACTGGTGGAAAGGGCTGGTCAGGGGAGAGAAGGGCCACGTCTCTCTGGAAGAGGACAGTAGGAGAACGTCACAAACCGAGGACACCACCCTTGAGAACAAGCTTACTTCTTCCCACTTAGTCCTGACAGGGCTGTGTAGCCAGTCACATAAAAAGCTACAGTGCGCCTGAGGCCTGGCAGTGAGGGGCACGCTGGCTGCAGCCCTCCCATGCTGGCCACATGCCTTACCTGCTCTGGGGCTGAGCACGGAGCAGCTGATCAGACACTGGTCCTTCAGGTGGAGCAGCTGCCGACAAGTCCTGTGCTCCCAGCGGCCCGGCCTGTCCTGCTGGCCTCCGCTTCCTGCTACGCCCTTCAGGTTCCATCTTTCTGCCAGGCCACCGGTCAGGTCCACCAGGGCATCTGCCACCTGCCCTGCCCACAGGTGCTCGTAGGACCCATGGACCCTAGGGGACACAATCACCATGGGAGTGAGCCTCTGGCATTGAGCACGGCCCCCTCTCCGATTCCCATGGTCTGTAGCACCCCAAATTGTCCGCTACCTCAACCCCACCTCTTTACTCCCCTCTGCCTTCTTCCTCATCCTCACCAAGTCAAGGCTTAGCCTCACCTTCAAATGCCTTGCTTCGCAGCAAGCGTGAGCGCCCTGCAGTCCTCTGCCCACATACAGAAACTCTCTGGCCTCCGGTGTGGGCACAGGAGCAGGGCAGGAGGGGTGGAAGCTATGGATGCCCACATCCCTCGACTCTCAAGCTCCAACCCTGCTTTTCCTAAAACAGCCCTTGGGATGGAAGGGCTCACTGGGCACTGATGTCACCAGCCAGCCTTCCCATGTTCACCAACTTCCCTGCCTGCCTGTCAGTCCAGTTGCCTTTGGCAAGAAGACAAATGCATTCTAAGAGAGAAGGCTATTCAATTACGACTCATGGTGAAGGTCCTGGTCCCCTGAGCCAGCAAGCACCATGATACACAAGTGTTGGTATGCTGGGGTAGCCTCATTCCTCCGCAACGACTACACAGTGAGTCTGCCTGTCCCAACCATTCCACAACAAATATAAAGAAGCATCTTTCTTGCTGGGGCCGATAAAACAAGGAGGATGACACACATGTTCTCTGTGGAGAATGACTCCACACTGAGCTTTGGAACAAGGGAAGGGAAAGGAGGGAGTGGGCAAACCACAGGCCCAAAAGAAGAATCTCTGCACCTAGCCAGTCAGCCTGACTCACAGAACGAGCTGCCAGACCCTCAGAACTGAAGGGGACTCTGCAGCCCAGAGTGAGCAGAGACCCTCCTGGGGCAGCCCATGGTAGTGGCAGCTCCCTACTTGCCCCAGGCCAGGCCCTTCAGCCCACAGCACACGCACTTGGCGTAGACCTTTTCCAGTAAGGGGAGCCAGAACACATCCTCCCTCTGGCAGCGGGAGAAACAGAGTCTCCCTGCAAGGCACGGCAGGCGGTCATCTGTGGTCACCTCCACCCAGCGTCCAAACTGCCAAATGCGACAGGTGAAGGAGCCCTGGTACTCCTGGTCGGCCCAGCTCGGCTGTCCCGGAGGAATGACCTGTCATGCACAGGGAGAAGCAAAAGGCGAGAGTGACATAAGCACCACCCGGTGCTGCTCCAGTGTCCTGGCCGCGGTGTGGCCACAGCTGAGCACTCCACAGGCACCACGGTCTGCAGAGAACTCTACGGCACACCTGGATGTCGGCGCCTGCGCAGGGCTGCATTACCACACATGAAATTAACAGACCTCTCATTGCAAAACTTGAGGACCACACCGAGGGAGCCACATATCCCGGGACACACACTACTGCCCTCACTAAAAGCATCTGACCTGAAGCCAAAACAAATGTGACATTCAAGGGCATGAGTGACCCAGTTCTTGACTGAGCTGGCTGCAAGCAACGCATCACCACAGGAACAGCGGCCCCTCCTGCTGCTGGGAGCCTGGCGCCCCGACACTGGGCCAGCTGCTTGCACCCACTGCGTCCACCACAGGGCTCCTTCAGGGGTAAGCATTCTGACCCAGCATCAGGGGAGTGCAGGCTGGGCGCCAGGCGCCTGGTGCGATCCTGGCTCTGCCACTTAATGGCCAGAAACACAATGGCAGTGGTTTTAGCACTCTCATTTAAAAAAAAAAGTCAAAGCTGGCAAGACCATGAGTCTGAAAGCCAGTGACTGTGACATGCTTACCATGGGGCCTGGGACATGAGTGAAACGCTGAATGAGGTCACACTATCAATGCCGCTGCATTAATCAGCAACACTTAGCAAGAAGCCAAGCATAAAACTGTGAACACTCCCAGGTAAGGAAAACCTGAGAAGGCCTTCTCCTCCCAGAGTGCCTGTCTACCCACAGAAACAGGTTTAATAACTTTTTGCAAACTTATATTCAAAACCTGTAAGAAAACCAGCCAGCTAGCTGAGGAGAGATCTGAGGCAGAGGCTGCCAGCCAGCCCCGTCCTCCTGTGAGCTGGCACATTTGTCTCCTTATTCTAAATGTGGTGATCTGACTCCATGGAGTCCAGGGGTCAGGAGAGCACAGATCAGGGCGAACCTCCCTGATGGAGCCTTCTGGCGAGGCCAAGGCACCCCCTCCTGCAGCAGAGGGACACAGTGTAGTCCTCAGCCTCTGCCTTGGAACGCTCCTGCTTTCCCCCAACACAGCAGGAGATCCAGCTGCGGCACGGCTCTGCTTTCGCAAGGGCTCCTGCTACTCAGCAGGCCAGAGAAACGCAAAAAGAAACCGGCTTCAGGACAAACACAGGGAAGGGGCCCCGCACCTGGTCCAGGAGGTGCCTGCTCTTCTGCAGCGCGGCGCAGGCACACAGGAACCAGCAATCCCCCAGCAGCCCCTGCTTCACCCGCCCTTCCTGTGGGTCATCTGGAAACAACCGGGGTGTGGCACAAATCTCCTGAAATACAGAAAGTTGTCCAGAGTTAGATCATGCCTGCTGGGGAATCCTTCAAACTAAGAACCCAAGGCTCTAGATGACAGGAGTTGGGGTGGAGCTTTTCCAATCATCAGTGTTACCCAAAAAGGGACAGGAAGGTGGTTTCCTGCAGCAGGTGTCCTTCAGCTCCTGGCTTCAAATGCCCCTGTCCAGCTTAATTCTGGGGTGCCTTCCTTCCTCACTGAAAAAATCCCAAACTCTACCAAGCTCCTTCTCAAAACAGCTAAATGTTGACTTAGAAAAGTTTCACTTTTTACTCATGCTGGTAAATCTCAAATGTGTCCTCCATCCTGCTGGAAATCTTACTGTTTCTCTAGCAGGCGCCATTTCCCACATCCCCTAACTATCATATACCTTCCCCTTTCTCCCCGTCTACTCAAAACATTCACACTGCCCTTGCCCACCCCTCTGAGCCTCAACCTTGCCTCCTGCTTCTGGACCCGACTCTCTCTCCTGCCCTCGGAGCCTGGGCTCCTCTCACAACTCCTTCCCTTCCAGCTCCCCGGGCAGAATCCCACCCCCATGTTCTTTAAGACATTATCCCTCAGCACCGTAGTCTCCTTCAGGGTTCTCTTCATTACAACCTTCTTGAAAGAGCTGCCATGCCTACTGCCTGCTTCCCATTCACTCTCCACGCAGGCTCCTCTAGCTTCTGAGCCAATCATGGCCCCTAAACTGCCTCGATCAATGTCGCTGTCACCTCTATTTTATCAAACCCACTGGGCTTCTCTTGGTCCCAACTCTCTTTCCCAACTACTCAGCAGCATTCACAACAGCAGAACAGCCATCTGCTACCCCTGAGGTGGTCCCCACTCAGCTTCTGTGAGGCCGCATGCTCCCCGGGTGTCCTCTCCCTCACTGCCTGCTGCTTCTCAAGTCTATCTGTCAGGGCACCTGCCTGACCCCAAGAAATGTTAGGGTTCCTCAAGGCTCAGCCCCAAAGCCCCCTTCTTCTTTACTGATACTCCCCCGAGATACTCTCCCAGGCTGTGGACCGTAAACCATCTAATATGCTCCGCCTCCCAGAAGAATGCCTCTAGCCTAGATCTCCCTGCTCTGTATCCACCTGCCTCCAGGACAGCTCCACCTGAAGACGTGAGAGCAAAGCCCAACTCTAGGTCACCCCCAGGCTCTGTCCCAGGACCACCATCCACCCACCTGTTCAGGCCAGAAACCTAGAAGGCATGTTGCTTCCTCCACTACCCTCACCCTCTATTTCAATCAGTCACTATGGCCTCTCGATCCCTGCTGCAAAGTATGTCTCAAACCAATCTACTCCAAATCCACATCCTAACAGTCGTCAGGCTAATCTGAGCCCCTTCATCTTTCTCCAGGACCACTGCAATGGACCCTTGCATTCTTGCCCCGACAATCCACTTCCCACCCAGCAGCAAGAGTGAGCTTGTAAAAACACATCCAGAAGAATCACTCCTCTACCAAAACCCTCTAGTGGCCTCCAGCTGCACCTAAAATCAATCTCTTAACAAAATAAAACCCAAATTCCAATGACAAGGCTCTACATGGTCTGACCCTTGCCTCCTCCCAGGCCCTTAAGAGTTGTCCAAGGAAACCAGGTGGCCTGTCAAAGCCATCTCAGTTACCAGAGCCCAGAAGTTCCAGCTCTGTTCGAAGACTGGTGGCCATCAGTTGTCTCCGCTAAGACTGCATCCACTTAGGGCAAGGCTGCTCCCTGGGCAGTCTTATTCAGCAGATAAACCATTTCTAAAAATATGAACACAGCACTCTGCCAGGGCATCCCTTGGAAGTGCCATTTTCAAGTGTTACAACTGGAAAGGCAGGTGCACAAAATCCAAACTGAAATTCTATCACGCTTTGCTTTGTGGGCTCGGCCTAGCCACTTCAGAGGGGCACGAGCGGCCCTCTCTGCCTGGAGGAGCAGACACAAACGCTCTTCAGGGCGAAAGCAAACAGGTGGGACGGGGTTTGGGGCTCTGTTAAAACGCCTCTCGCTGCGCTCTGAGCCTCCTTCTGGATTGGAGCTCTCGCAGGCGGAGGCCACGACCTAGTTTAGTGTCCTTGGGGTAGCGCTGAGTCCTGCTCGTTCTGGGCGGGGGTATGAAGGAGGTACGAAAAGAGGGGGCCGGGCGCCCACTTCTGAGGAGAACAACGGCGGACCCTGCGTTCGGAGCTACCCTGGCCGCCCACCCCGCCCCGCTCCCTGCGAGGAGCGGAGTTCTCAGAAACCAGAAACGGCGCCCACCGCACCACGCACGGCCCCACCTGGGGCCGCCTCCATGTGATGTCCTCGCGGAACTGAGCCAGCGGCGTAGACAAGTCGCAGAAGAGAGAGGAGTCCACGGCGGGGAAGGCGGCGTCCCGGAACAGCTCCCTCGCCGGCGTCGCGCCCCGGCCCGCCCGCATCCTCGGCTCCGCGGGCTCCCATCTGCAGCCGGTTGCCTCGGGGTCGCAGCCCCGGAGAGAAGGCGAGTCAGCCGCCGCCGCCTCCGGCCCGTCCCGCCCGTTCCTCGCCCGGCCCAGCCCTCCAAACCCGAGGGCCCCGCAGGTGGTGGACCAGGCCAGTACGCCCGCCCGCTAGTCCCCCATTGGTAACCAGGCAGCAGCCAACCGGGAGTGGGGCCTAGGGTCACGTGACAGGGCGGCCCAATCGCACTCGCGCGACGGAAAGCGCCATGGACGTCAGAGGCCCAGGGGGCGGGGCTCCCGAGCTTCGCGCTTTTGGGTTCGGGCGGCGGCCCGCACTGTATTTTTTCCTTCCGGGGGCGGCGGAGCCCAGGGCTATCCCGACCTCCGCTCATACCCGGAGGGCCGGCAGGCGTTCAGTCCTCCAGCCGGTGAGGCTCGGGCCGGGGTGTCGGGACCGCCTGAACACGCGGGCTCTGGGAGCTTCAGGGACCAGGGACCCCCTTCGGCCGAGTTGCGTCGCAGACTACAGCTCCCAGCATGCGCCGCCGCTCCCAGCATGCACCTTCCTCCCGAAACGCGTCTCTGCTTCCGGCGCTCTGCTGCGGAGGCCGTGGCCGCGGGTAGTTGGGAGGAACCGAGATTTGCGCTTGGTAAGGCAAGTTGGGAGCTGTCCAGCGCCGGTTGAGTGCCTGCCGCCGTCGTCGTCAGGCAGGGGAAAAGGGGGCCTCAACCCCTCTAGTGACAGCTGTTTGCTACCTAATAGGGCTTTTCATCCCACCGGGCCCCAGGGCCCTCGTTAGGAGCCCAGCAGGCTCAACTTCTTGCTGTGGTTCTGGAAAAGGGAGTGACTACCTGGCCCATCACCTCTCTCTGTGATGTGTTTGGGAGTTTTGGGAAATGAGACGGCTCCGAGGGAAGAGCTTGAGGGAGCGGCGTCGCAGTCGTTCGACCTTCCCGGGCCTGGGCTTTGTTTCTAGGCATTTTAAGTTGAACGCTTTACATCTTAACTGGGGGCAGGGGAGGTGGCCAGAGCATCCCGCTGAGCGTTTTCCGATTCCCCAGATGGCCAGGCACCTGGTCCTGGTGGCTGGACAGTGACCCCGTGGACGCACATTTACAGCTATAGCCATTCAGTGCCGCGGGGAGGTGAGGATAGTGATCCTGGGACCTGCTCGAGGATTCACCCTTGCCGCAAGAACCTGTTCCATTCCCAGGAATGAAGGCAGTCAGGCAGGGGAGGAGAAGGGGGCCTCAACTCTTCTAGTGACAGCAGTTTGCCACCTAATAGAGCTTTTCAGATTTTGCCTCCTCGGGCCATTTTACTCAGCCTCGGGCTATGAAGGATGGTCACATTGAAGCTGTTTTTCTGCAGTCAGGAGCGAAAAGTTCCGGCTGTGGAAGGAGAAACTGAATCTGGTTCAGGAGTCCCAGGTTCCTCCCTCTGAGAGGCCAGGTGGGGCCTGCGTGAGTAGCAGTTGTTCAGGTGGCAGGACACTGCTGTTTTCATCCCACCTGGCCCCAGGCCCCTGATTAGGGGCCCAGAGTGCTTATGTATTTGCCTCAGTCTGGAAAAGGGAGTGACTGCATAGCCTAACACCTGGGGGATGCCTCATTGCCCAGATGTTTCATCTCCGGGATGCTTCATTGCCCATTCAGCACCCTCTATGGTGCTGACTCTTCCGGAAGATGTTTCTGATTCCATGCTAGGCTGGTGGTTGCACCATAGCTGAGAGGACTCAAGAAGAGCCTGGTCTCAGCTTCACCTAGGAGTCCCGGAGGAGTAAGAAACACATATCTTTCCTGTCCTGGGCACATATGGGTGGGTAGCAGAGCTGAGGCTGGCCGAGGATCCCGACTCTCCTTTGGGAGCCTTTGTTGTGCCGCTCTCCCAGGCTGATCAGATCTGGAGAGCTAACAGCTTCCTGTGGCCACATCTGTGTCCAAGGCGGGGCCCATGCCCGTAGCCAGATTGCCAGGATCTGGAAGGGGCCAAGAGACAGCTGGTGCTGGGTAGGCAGCAGCCCTGTGTCAACCTGCCCCCACTATTACCCCATGCTGTGATTTGCATGTGGTCTGCCCCTGCCCAAAATGGTATTGAAATTTGAGCCCCAATGTGGCAGTGTTAGGAGGTGGTGCCTAGTAGGAGGAGTTTGGGTAATAGGGATGGATCCCTCATGGATAGGTTAGTGTCCTTTGTGGAGGGGTGAGTTCCCATGAGAGCTGGTTAGAGAGTCAGCCTTCCTGCGGTTGTCTCTTGCTTCCTCTCTCGCCATATTGCCATGTAATCTGTTCGTGCATGCCTCTCCCCTTCTACTTGCTGCCATGAGTTGAAGTAGCATGAGGCCCTCACCAGGTGCAGCTGCCCAATCTTGAAATTTCCACCAGAATTTTAAGCCAAATAAACCTGTTTTGCTTTTTTAAAAAAATAAATTGCCCAGCCTTGGCTGGGCGCGGTGGCTCACGCCTGTAATCCCAGCACTTTGGGAGGCCGAGGCAGGCGGATCACGAGGTCAGGAGATCAAGACCATCTTGGCTAACATGGTGAAACCCCATCTCTACTAAAAAAAAAAAAAATTAGCCAGGTGTGGTGGCGGGTGCCTGTAGTCCCAGCTACTCGGGAGGCTGAGGCAGGAGAATGGCGTGAACCCGGGAGGTGGAGCTTGCAGTGAGCCCAGATCGCAACACTGCACTCCAGCCTGGGCGACAGAGCGAGACCCCATCTCTAAATAAATAAATAAATAAATAAATAAATAAATAAATAAATTTAAATAAATAAATAAACCCAACCTCAGGTATAGCAGCGTGAAACAGACTAAGACATTCCACATGCCCTGTGGTCCCATCCACTACCCCAGGATGCAAAGATGTTCCCTCAGCCATGAAGAATGACATTCCCCCCTGGCTCCTGGGATATCTGGAGGGGTTGTCAGCAGCTTGGGTTGGTGAGATAAGGAGTTTGGGGGGCAGCTGATTCGTGACCCTGGCCTCCTCAACTGCAGGCTCTTGGTTTGAAGTACTGTAATTAAAGTATGAGAGCCTCGGGGCCCTCACTTCAAGGAGGGAACAGCATCCCCATGCCTCAGCATTTGGGGATTGTAGGAAGATGAGAGTCCTTCAGGTGGGACTAGTTCCCGCCATGACCCCACTGCTGGCCAGTGGACTGAAATACATCTGACCACTTACTTCTCAGGTTCATGGGTGTTGAGGAGGAGTCCTGTAGCATCAACCCTATCTGCCTCCTCTCATCCTGCCACTCCTCTTGCTCTGTCTGGATGACTGCCCTTGTTTTTCAAGGGAATGTTCCCTGTCTTCCTCAGCCAGGATTTTTTCTGAACTTGACATCTCCGTTTGTTCAGGGGGCAATCATTGGGCACTTCACTGTGCTGGGTCCTTGCATTCTCATGGAGATGCAGAGATTAAAGATTATTATCTTGTCCACATACTGCCCAGAGTTAGCAAGGATTGCTTTTCTGTGGATTTGTCTCAGGTTGGGCACAGTCGGGATAGGGTCCTTCTCCCTTTTCCTAGCCTAAAGGTTCCAGCTGAATCTTCCCAGGCAGGGCTGGAACAGGAACCACTTTAGTCTTTGCCGCAACCCATGGATGGTCAGTTCTCCAAGAAAAGTGAAGAGGGTTCCACCTGGGGCAGCCCTCAAGGGCTCAGAGGGCCAAAACACATGTACAACATGTTGAGACACTGAGTTTGTGTGATCCTCACACATTTCAGCAGTAGGTATTTCTGCCTCATTTTACCGATGAGGAACCTGAGCTTCAAAGGGAAGAGGTGACAGCTCAGGACCACACAGCTGTAGGTAGGAGGCAAGAAAATAGGGTCTGGGTGCAGGGAACATAGGCTGATTCACACTTCAGTTATGACAGGAAATACCTTCCTAACCTATGCTTCATAGAGCATAGGCCAAGCAAATGACTTTGTAACTTCATCCTCTCCATCTACATAACGTGTGCCCCAAGTAACCAATGGAATCATCTAGAGGGTATTTAAACTCTCAAAAATTCTATAACAGGGCTTTTGTGCTCCTATGCTCAGGCCCACTCCCACACTGTGGAGTGTACTTTCATTTTCAATAAATCCCTTCATTCCTTCTTTGCTCTCTTTGTGTGTTTTGTCCAATTCTTTATTTAAGATGCCAAGAACCTGGACATCCTCCGCTGTTAACAGTAGGACACATCAACTCCTTAGAGTTGGGGCAGCCAGCATAAAAGCAGGCTGACCTCAGCCCGCTTCATTCACTGCAACATGAAGAATGGATTCTTTGTTGGCAATATTTTAGATTGAGCTTTTTTTCTCATTATAATACATGCTTAGTAAACAGAGTGGGAATAAATATGGTACATGCTCCTTATAGGAATTTTTTTCCTAACTCTTGGTATGAAGTGGTTTTGTGTTCTTCAATTTTATGATGAAGATTGTGCAGATAGTTTGCACAGTTGACTAGTTATCTGAGGTGAGCGTATTTCGGATGTGGGCTGTTTTCTGCATTGTGGGTGTTGTATTCCCTCCACACTGGAATTTTTCTGTTTGCTCATTCATTTGGAACAAGGAGAGGTTTATCTGGGCCTGGCTGGATGGGTGGGTGGGTGGTAGTGATCTCCTTAGCACTCTGCCTGTGCCTGTTAAAAGCCCCTCAGATCTGTGCTAGGCCTGGCCAGTCTGTGGACACCCTTGCCAAGGTCCACCTTTAGCTGGCATGTCCCTGCTCTTGGGCTTCTGTCTGACCAGGTGATTATTCCGAGAGATTGGCGGGGGGAGGTGCAGAGACTAACAGCTGACATCAGATTCCTCTTAGTAAAAGGACAGTCTTTGTTAGGGAAAACATCTTGGTGGGTGCTTGAGTTAGATCCCTGAGGGCATGGCTACTTGAGGTGGCTTAGCTTGCAGGAGGTGAAGTTCTGATGGGAAGGGAAGAGATGTGGGGGAGAAAATGGCTGAAGAAATGAGGCTGAGTTGCGGGGTGGGGGCAGATGAAGGGCCATGGAGGGGACCCCTGGAGGGTAGAATGCAGGCAGTGCTGAGAATGAGGATGCCTTGATTGATTGGAACTTTTTTTTTTTTTTTTTTTTTTTTTTTTACTCTCTACGACCTAATATCTTCAAGTGCATTTTCTGTTGCTATAACAATACCACAGACTGGGTAATTTATAATGAAAATAAATGTATTTCTTACAGTTCTGGAGGCCGGGAAGTCCAAGGTCCAGGGGGTGGCATCTGGTAAAGGCCTTCTTGCCACACCATTCCATGGGGGAAGATGGAAGAGCAAGAGGACACACAAGCAAGAGACAGCTAAACTCATTTTTACAACACATGCTCATGATAAGGAACCCACTCTGATAATGACATTAATCCATTCATGAAGGCAGAACCCTCATGGCCTAATTGCTTCTTAATGGTTCCACCTCTTAATACCATCACAATGGCAATTAAATTTCAACATGAATTTTGGAGGGAACATTCAAACCATAGCACTGTTCCACTGAGTTTTCATTTTTTATTTTAATAATTGCTTTTTAAAAAATTTCCAGGGTCTCTGGCTGGTTCTTTTTTTTATAAACTACCTGTTCTTGTTTCAAGTGCCTCTTTCTATGTTATAGTTTATTTCAAAAGTCGCCTTTAGGTCTGAGATTTTGATTATATGTGTTCTAAAGTCCTTTTCTGATTTTTCTGTTGCCTCTGTCTCAGGTGTAAGTTTGGGTTGAGTGGCCTGTTTTCCTTCACACTGTGTTGCTGTCCTGGGCAGGTGATTCTCAATTGTGCCTTACCTTATATCTGGATTTTCCTAATGTTCTGTGCAAAGCATCTGGCCTTAGGAGAGAAGCACCACCAATAAGTCCCAGTTAGAGTAGGGATGGCAGATGTCTCTGGGAGACAAGTCTGGACTGAACCTGTCATGGCCTGAGGGACTTAGAAAACCTTATTTGGACCTCCAGGGCCTAGAAATTTGCATGGGTCTCCTTCACTGTTGTCTCAGGCTTCAACTTTCTAATCTCTCTCTGTAGAAACCAGTCTTTCATCAAGCTTCTTTTCCCTTTTTGAACATCATCTCCTACCTGCCTGGCTAGGCCCTAATCCCCAAAATGCAGATCTCTCTCACATTCTGGCCTCAGCTCTGTTGTTGTCATTAGTGCTGTTTGTCATCTACCCCCACTTTTGTGCATGTGGTGGGGTTGCAGCTCCTGTGGTTGTAGGCCCCTCAGAGCTTCCACTGCCAGTGTGAGCCCCTCAACAGCTCTCTTATCCCTGGCAAGGTGCCTGGAAACATTCGAGATCTCTGTTCCATTGGTACAGGTCCGAGAGTGGTCACATTGAAGAGAATCCACCCTTCCCCTGCCAACCTGAGGTGGGCCTGCAGCATGAGAAAGCTTTGTTGTGTGAGATGTCTGCGCTTCATAGTTGTTTCGCTGGAGGATAACTTGGCCTAATAGAGAAGCTGGCCACTAGAAGAGGGGTGCTGTTCTAACAAAACATGTGACCTGCCAGGATTTGGAATGTTGGCTGGCTGTTAGGTGGGGCAAAACATTTGGTAAAGCTCAACTGGGATGACTCATGAGGCAGATCGTGAGCTAAGTGTGCGTATCTAGTGGAGAGGTTGGGAAACAACACTGGCCTGAGTATCAGCCAGAGGCTGCATTTGACAAGGGACTGCAGGAAAGCGATGAGCTAAAAAAAAATTCTGCACTTGCAAGCTGGGAGGAAGAGGAACGAAGGCCAGGAACGCAAGGACTTGGGGCTGAAAGAGCCCTCCTGTGTACCCCACGGGCGGGCATAAAGCCAAGACAGATTGTGGTGAGGGTGCCATCCTGGATCCAGATGCCCTCCTGCCCCCAGGGTCATGATGCTGGGCACTGCTGCTGAGTTTCCCAAGGGCAGGTGGCAGGCACAGGTGCGCAGCTCAGCAGGGTCCGGAGGTGGCGCTGTGGGTGTGGCTGTAGGCACTGGAGGGGAGTCACCCGCAGACCACAGTCATTTCGAGAGTTGAATTGCAAAAGAAAGAAGAGCCCAGGATGAAAGTCTGTGACTGCTGGGACTTGAAAACAACCTTGGCGGGGAAGAGGCTGAGAAAGCAGTTCTGCCACTGAGCAGGGCTCCTTTGAGGACATCAAGCGTGGTCAAGAAAGAAACAGGAAAGGGGTCCTCCCGAGGCTGGAGCCCCAGGCCACAGAGAACATGACTTGGGGGAGTGGGGTGTCCACTCCCAGGCAGGGGCCCTGGCTGTGCCTGCCTGGCAAGACTTTAGATGGCCATGGAGCAGGGGCTGCCAGGTGCCCTCCACACCCGCTTTCACAGGGGTTACTGCAGTCGTCGTATCCCTGGGTGTGAGGGGCAGTGACAGTCTTCTAGTTCCTAGGTCTCTAGTTCCTCAGGTCTCCACATCAAGACCTGATGTGAAGAAGGTACATGAAGCAACACATGTAGAGACAGCCCGAGACCCTAGACCAGAGTTGTCACTGCCACTGGAGGGGGGACTCATATGCCCTGGGGAGGGGAGGGGAGGGGAGGGGAGGGGAGGGGAGGGGCGGGGCATCCAGAACAGGAAGGAGGGTGAGTGGGACATTTGGTGTCTGGGGACTGGACGGTGATGGTATCAGGGTTACTTGCCCAGCACCTCCTGCCCTCCCCACTTCCTGGCTGCCATGTGTGGAGTGGAGCTGTGACTGGGCCTGGCCAGCAGGTTGGGAGAAGAGACGTGCTGCTTCTGGGCCACGGCATGTTGGCCAGGTGTGTGTGGCACTGAGATGGTGGTCACATCCTTGGGGACTCTGAAGGGCAGCGACACCTATCACCTGGGAAAATGGAAATCTCAATTCTCCAAAACGAAACATGCCTGTCACCTCGTACCCATCTTGGGAGAGGATCACCACTGAGGCTGGGATTTGGCTTAAGCCACACAGGTGAAGGCCCAGAGTGAAGGTGACACATGGCTTCCCTGTGACATCCAGAGGCTACTCAGGCCCAGGAGGTCCAGCCAAGGGGCTGGGCAGGATTCAGGAAGCCTGCTCTCAGGCTTGTGTATCAGAGGACGGGGCCACACCCAGCTCCTGACCAGCTCCAGGCCCCAAGTCCTGGCAGGCCAGCCCACCCTACACAGCCAGGAAGATGCAGAGGACAAGAGTCGCAAGAAAGCGCGGGAGATCAGGTTTGCAGAGTGGAAGTTTAATGGGACCATCACCGTGATACCCCATCACAGCAGTCCCAGGCTGAAGGCCCCAGGCCCCGGCCGCCTCTCCCAGCATGGTGGGCCTAGAGAGAGCACCAGCACCACCTCCCACTTTCCCTGGGGTATTGCTTTGCCCATGTGCCTCCCGCCCCAGGAAGCTACAAGAGACAGGCTGTCCTGTCCCCACACTCTCCCTGGGTCCTGGGACTCCCTGTTCTGAGGGGCTAAGGTTGCCTGGGGCCAGAGGGCCCTCCCCAGGGACAACCATCCTCTCCCTGTGTCCCCTGCCCCCACACTGAGGGAATGTCTGTGTCCTTGTTCCTCTGCCAGGGGACAACTGAGGCTGCCAACCCCAGGGGCGGGGTGCAGGGCTGTGCGGGGAGGGTGGCTCAGATCCCTGCAAGGAGGCGTGCTGCAGGGACAGCACAGCCTGGGCCCCCGGCAGACATTAAGGCACAGTGTGGCGGTCACCATAGGGCTGCTGGGGCCCTTGCCCCAGGGGCGGCACCTGGCAGGTGCTGGCGTCCGGGACTAGGCACAGCTGTCAGTGTTGAGACAGGAGGCATGGCGTGTGCGGGCTGGCCCCAGGGCCTGCAGTGCAAGAGAGCTGGGAGTGGGGAGGCCAGGTCCACAGGTCTCTGCCAGACACAAGGAGGTCCCTCTCCCCATTCTCCCTGCCTGGGAGAGCCCAGGGGAGGGGCTCGTGGGCCTGGGCAGAGCTCATGGCCAGAGCCGAGGCGCAGTCATGGCAGGCCTGGCCCACAGAAGGCACAATTGTGGTGTCTGGGAGGTCGAGGGTCAGCCCGCCAACAGGGCTAGGCAGACACATTGACGTCCCTGAGAGAGATGGCACTGCTGGGGGCCTCATCCCCAAGCAGCAGGGCCTGTGCGTCTGAGTCTGTGTCTGCTTCAGCCTTGCCCAGCTCTGTGCTGGGCTCTGAGGCGGGCTCTGTGCTGGAGCCCAGGCCCTGGGACAGGATCTGCTGGATGGCTCTGCGCAGGTTGGGGTGCAGCCGGCCCTGCGTCTGGTAGAAGACCTCCAGCGCGAAGGACTTGAGGGCACCAGTGCAGAGGTCCTCGTACAGCGGGATGGTGTACATGCGTGACATCTGCAGGAGGGGCACTCGGTCACACTGGTGGGCTCCCCAGGCCCCTTGAGCCAGCCCACCCTGCCAGCCCGGCCAGGCGGCCCTCCTGCCCCTGGCTTCCCAGCTTCATCATCAGGGCTGTGGCCTGGACTCCGGTGGCCAGGAGGCCTGCCCTTCCAGGCCGACCATGGAGGCCCCATCTCCAGGGAGCGTGGGCTGGAGGGAGCACATACAGGGAACAGGACAGCCAGGGTCCACAGGCCTTAGGGCTCTGGCCTCTCTCTGAGGAGCTGTGACGTCCCCTCTGCCCAGACCAGGACGCTGAAGGCCCAGGGCCCAGCAGGCTGTGATGGCCTGGACCCCAAACTCCTGCTCCCAGCTGGTCCCTTCCACAGCTTCTCCAAGAACTGGTGGAGTCCAGGCTGCCCTCTGGTACCTGCACCCAGTGCATGCCCCCACTCCCAACAGACCCCTACGTCTTCCCCGCCCCATTCTCCAGAATGTGCCTGGCCTGCCCCGAGGGCTCAGACTAGGGAGTCGGGTGGGACTCCCAGTCCGCACGGCTAGGCCGTTCCAGGCTGGCCCCCTGGGCAGGTGACCGTACCTGGCTCTCCAGGAAGCGCCGCACCCTGTGGAGGTCAGGATAGTAGTCGTTGCGGACCACGATCTGCAGCCAGCGGATGCGGATCTCAGCGTTCATCGAGTCCAGCAGGGAGGAGTAGCACTTGGACAGGCTCATCACCACCTCTGCAGGGCAGGGAGCAGGTCAGGGCTGGGCTGCCGTTGCACCCCAGCCCCTGGGCCACCCCCATCAGTTGCAAGGACTCACCCTGTGGCAGTGGGGACCCATCCAGGAGCCGGTCCAGGAAGAGTGCTGTCTGGAAGGTCCTCCACTTGGAGATGTCAATGGCGCTGGCCGAGGCAGCTGCCTGGTCCAGAGGTTCTGCAGTCCACAGCTGGAAAAGGGCCTCCACGGGCCGGGTCAGGCTGGATCCCTGAGACAGGTCCGGCTCAGCCAGCGGCGGGCCTGTGGCATTGAGCCAGCGCTCGAATTCCAGCCCTAGAGGGGAGAAGTGACCCTGGGGTCCCTGCCCAGGCTAGGGAGGGGCTGCCTGAGCAATCTGCCCAGGAGACCCCAGACCCTGAGTGTGTCCCAGGCAGGCGGCCTTCCAGGGACGTGGGCCATTCAGGAAGGCGGGGTCAGCTCCAGCCAGCACTGCCACTTGAAGCCACTGAAGGGGCTTCTGTGAAGGGGTACAGGGAGGCAGAGACTTGGGTTGGTGACCAAGGGACTCGCACCCACTCCACGCCTCTCCTGGGTGGAGGACAACGAACTAGTCTAAACCCAACCTCAGTGCTGGTGGAGGCCACCTGCACCACGAACCAGCAGGGGCGGGATGGGGGCAACAGGCTCTTAAGATGATATTCCTGCTCTTAAGGGGCAGTGCCCATCCCCTACACACAAAAAGCTCTTGATGCACTTGCTGTACCTTCCAAAACTTGGTGTCACCATGCACATCCCTCCCAGTGGCACCTCACCACCCTCCAGCAATTCTGGCCTCTCCCTCAATGTCTGAACCCTGCAGTGCCTTCCTGGGCCCCAAGCCCTCAGACCCTCAGGGACACCTTTACAAGTGACACATAAGCAGGGCTGGCTGCTGTTCTCCAGCTCCAGGACACCCCCGTCACCCGCCCTTCCTGCACCAGGCCCTTTGCACGCCTGGTTTCCATGGCCCGCTTCCTGGGAGTGCCTGACTCGGCCTGCTTAGCCTTGTGCCACCGCCCCCAGGCAGGCCCCCGACCCCAGCCCTGTTCTCATAGCATACCGGCCTGGGGCCCACATGGTCCAGCAAGGGTTGGCTGAAGGGACAGACAGTGAACTGACAGGGCTTTCCCCCAGGCGGAGCGGCCCCTCAGGCAGCAGAGGCCCCGCTGTCGTCACACCCATGGCTCCCTGGCTGCAGGGCGGGGGTCAGCCTCACCTGCCCGGCAGTCCACGCTCTGCTCCTTCAGCTCCGGGAAGAAGCTCAGGAAGGAGTCCAGCAGGTCCTGGGCCACCACGCTGGTGAACTTGTACTTCTCCACGTAGGCCTGTGTGGCAGAGGTGGGGCCTCAGCAGGCCTGGAGGGGCGGGGCACAGGCAGCCCCACCAGAGGCCTGCAGGGCACTGCAGCGCATGCGCCAAGGTACGTGCTGGGCACAGAGGCAGCTAGTGGGCACTGCGGAGCCAGCACTTGGCACACAGGCCCTGCCAAGGGACCAAATAGAGGGTGGGAGAAGGGGAGGTGGCAACCCAGGCACTCCCCACAAAGAAAGGCAGACTAGGTCCCAGCCAGGCTCACAGGCCCCTGCCAATTCCACCCCAACTGCCAGAAGAGCAGGCAGCCCTGTGAGCTGGGGAGGGGCTGGGGGCAGATGGCAGCAGGGCTGTCCCGGGCAGGGGGCTGCTCACTCGGAGAAAGTCATCAAAGCGCTGTGGGTCTCCGCAGAGCTGGGACAGGTAGTACACGAAGCAGTAGCCCTTCTCGTAGGTGAACAGGTTCATCAGGTGGCTGGGATTCACTCCTGCAAGGTGAACACCCACCTGGGCTGGTGTCCGAAACCACCAGTGTCCCATGGGACAGGCAGGGGCGGTGGTCAGGCTCCGAGGAGCAGCAAGGGCCAAGCGCCACTGTCCCTCACATGTCCAGATGTGTACTGATGCCCTGGGTGTGCAGCGGCAGGGCCTCTGGGAAGACTGAGGACTCACACACCACTGTGACTGGTGCTCAGAACCAGGGAGGCGGCAGTGGCTGTGGGAGCCTGGGGAGGCCTTGCCCTGGCCAGGGGCTCCCAGCTTGGCCTTGGCAGGGGTCCAGGCACAGTGCAGGACACAGAAGTCACAGCCAGAACACACGAAGGGCAGGCAAGGAGGCCTTGAGGGGTGACATCCCCAGTTCTGGGAGCGGGTCCTGAGGAGCAGGTACCTGGCTCCAGCTTGACCTGCAGTTTGCTGACCGGGCTGTCCTCTCCCAGAAGCTTCATCTGCCGGTGCAGGGCGTCCAGGCGGAAGGCAGTCTCCAGGCAGGTGAAGGCAGCACCTGGATGGGGTCCAGAGACAGAGGGGAGGTGAGGGGGTGTGGGGGGAGTCGGGGGAAGCAGGAGGTGTGGGTACCTGCAGCATGGCAGGGGAGCCAGGCTAGGCTCTCTGCCCCTGGCTCAGTGCCCAGGGCCCCCAGTGGCTGCCCTCCCCAGCCCCGGCCGCACCATAGGTCTCGGTGGTGATGCGGCGCTGGGCATAGGTGGCCAGGCCCTCGCTCAGCCACATCTCTTCCCACGTGGCATTGGTGACAGCGTTGCCGAACCAGCTGTGGGCCACCTCGTGGATGACATCGATGACCAGGAACTCATCGCTCTCCAGGATGGAGGAGATGATGAAGGTGAGGCAGGGGTTCTCCATGGCCACGATGGGGAAGGAGGGTGGCAGGAAGACAATGTCGTACCTGCACCGGGAGGGCGGTGAGGGTGGCAGACCTTGGGGCTCAGACTCCTGCCCCGCACACCCACACCCCACCTTCCACCCAGCAGGGATCAGCCTAGCCCCTGCAGTGAGCTCCGCTTCCTCCCCAGGAGATGGGGACAGGACACCCCAGGGGTCAGACGAGGGGCTCCCCCTCTGACTCCTCCTTCCAGCCAGCCAGGTCCACAGGTCCCCGGGGCCTACCTGCCCCACATGTAGGGCCCATACAGCCGCTCAGCTGCACTCAGCCACTGCTCCACTGCGCCCGACAGCTTGCTGGTGGCCGTGGGCAGGAGGCACGGCTCGGCCCACACGCGGCTCCTGTTGCATGCAGAGAGGGTGAGCTGAGGCTGAGCAGCCCCAGCCCCGCTCACCCCACCAGGCTCTCCCACTGCCCTGGGGCTCCAGTAACACCCACACCTCACCCAGCCTGGCTGACCACCCCAGCCCGCAGCCCGCCCTGCCTCACTGGATGGGCAGGCACCCTGGCCCTTCCCACAGCAGGGCAGAGCTATATTGCAGGGGCCACTTAGCTCATTTTATCTCTGGGCTGAAGGGACCAACGAAAGTGTGAGGGTGCCAGGCTGTGCGGGGGCCCTGGCAGGAAGGACCAGTTTGCAGGGCAGGCACTGGGTGGGCCAGGCTGCTGGGTCTGAGGGCACATGGGTGGGAAGGCCTGGCAGGCAGGGCCCTGGCGGTGGCACCAAGGCAGGGGCAGGGCTGGCCCAGAGCACCCAGAGGCCAGTAGGGGTCCTCAGCAGGGCAGCCGTGGACACAGGCCACAGACCCCCGGTGGGGCTCTCCCCAAGGCCTGGGCAGCCCCAGAAGGCCCCAGCAGGAGGCCCTACCTGGGCCCAATGTCTGCCGGCTTGAGGTCTCCGGCCACCAGGGCCACGAGGTAGGCGGGCACGGGGTGCTCCATGTGGAAGTGGAAGACGCCTTCTTCCTCCATGTATGCACTCCGGGTGGCACTCATCAGCACCTGCACCCCTGATGGCGCCTGTAAGGAGGCCGGACTGAGACCGGGTGGCCCCACCGTCAGCACACCCACAGCCAAGGCCAGGGAGCCTGTCAGGCAGCCCCATATTCGTAGCAAGAAACCCTACATCCCCATCAGGGAACGTTTCTGTCAGAGAACTTCTCTCCAAAGAACTGCCACCCTCCACTCGGAACCCCTAGCTCCCAGCCTGCAAACCTCGTCCCAGCACAGAGGGTGCTGCCAAGCTTGGGCCCGGTGACCCACAGACCCCACTGGGGATCAGCAGCTCTGTCTGGAGACCCCTTGTCTGGGGACCCTGCAATCCCACTGGGGACTCACCCTGGGTCCAGGACTGACCCCTCAGGCCCGTTGGAGGCAGCCCAGCTTCCCCCGTTCCCTGCAAAGTGGCTCCTCCCATAGAGTAGGGAGGGTGGGCTCCTGCTAGCACTGTGGCCTGCTAGCAGCTGGGGCCACAGCCCAGGCAGGTAGGAGTAAGGGGGAGGCGGCATGGCCAGGCCGCTGGGCTGTCCTGGGAGCAAGGTGACAGCAGCTGACGGCCGCTGACCTTGACGACGGCAGAGTAGGTGCACTTCACGGCAGGCGTGTCGAAGCATGGGAAGAAGGAGCGGTTGCACACGGAGTGGCCCTGGGTGAAGACGAAGGGCTTGGCGCAGCCATAGGTCAGCTCTGGGTCCAGCCACCAGATCTGTGGGCAGGATGGCGCATCAGCAGACGGCCACCCAGCTGAGGTGCTGGGCCCTAGCCACTGGGCAGCAGCCTGAGAGAAGGCAAGAGGCTCTGGGAGGGGACAATGGCCAGATTATCTTGCTGGGTTCATCGAGGGCCAATAGCCACCCCCTAGCCTTCACTTGCCTGCCTGGGCAGGGAGACATCCGGGGCAGGTGACCCAGGGTGTGGCCTGCACTGTGTCATCAGGGCCAGACCCCAACCCAGGCAGGAGGCCCTGTGTCAGGGAGCCGACAGGGGCATCTCCCAGCTAAAGCCAGGGCGAAGAAAGGGAATAGCCCATTATTACATTATCTTAGCTTCCATAGGGAAACTGAGGCACAGTCGGGACACACTCAGTCCAAATTCCCAGCAGTTTATTTGGTCATGGCCAGGAAAAGGAGCCTGAGATGTGGACCTGGGAAGCCAGAGCCTCCTGATGGCTACGCACTGGTAGGCAGCACGCCCGGGCCCAGAGCTGCCCTGAGCCCAGGCAGCCTCGCCTGGAGGGAACCCGCAGGAGACAGGCTCCAGGCCAGGGGATGGCAAGCAGGGAGTGGAGGCCAGGCCAGAGGCCCCTGCTGGCAGCAGACAGGAGTGGCCAAGGGAAGGATGGCTGGGGCTGCTGCCTGGAGGCCGGGGGCTGCGGTGAGTGCTGTGGAATGGGTGTGCTCATAGCAGCTGCTATCCACCTAAGGTCACCCCCTCCCACCCCCCACCCCGGGCAAACCTCTCATCTGCACCATAGCTGTTGAGGCTTTCCTCACCCCTAGATGCCGAGGCCAGGCCCCAGCCCCACTGAGAAGCCTGCACCCCCGGGCCCTCCTGCCACTATCCTGCTGCACCCATCTCATCTTCCTTCCAGGAATTCTGATCTCTCCAGTGAGGGCAGCTCAGAGTCTGGGAGGGGGACCCTCTTCCAACCACAGCCACATCACCTTCATCCCAAGTCAGCCCTGCACGTCATCCCCACCCTCCCCTCTGCCGGAATGAGATTGTCAAGGCAAACTGAATTGCTCCTCATGCACAGGCCCTCCCACGACCATGAGTGGAAGACGCCCCCAAACACTTCTGAGAGTGGACGAGTGGAATCCACAGCTGAGGGCCGCCACTGAGGGCCTGGAGGATCCCAGACCAGGAGGGCTGCCTCCCCAGCAGACCCGGCCAGAACCCTACCAGCACTCTCAGATTGCTTCCAAACTTCCTGTTGGTGCCCTGGCCCTGCCCCGGCCGGGCAGCAAGGCAGCACAGGCGTCTCCCATTCCTGCTGAGCCCTGGGCTGCCAGCGTGTTCAGGGCCCACCTGGGGAGCCATTCACAAACGCAGCCTCCCCCTTGCGGGGGCTGGGACCTAGCAATCTGTATGAAGGAACTTCCCTGCAGGAGTCTCCTCAACCCTTCAGCCTGCACGGCCCCCTCACAACTACTCCTCCTGCGGCCTTGCCTCACCCTCCTGAGGCCCTTCTCAGGCTCTGCCCACTCACACCTCTCCCTACTGCCCCATGTCCACCCCACAGCCTCAGTAGCCTGGCTGCCTTCCCAGGTACCAGCAGGGCCCACAGCTCCCCACGTGCCCTGAAGTGAGAGGCTGGGGCAGACCCCCAGACAGGACAGGCCCTGCCCCACAGATAGGTCACCAATCCCCGTCAGGGCACCCGGGCACAGGTGCTGATGGGCTGGTGGAAAAGGAACAAGGCTGAAGGGCTCCAGATGCTGCAGGGCAGGAAGAACGCTGTTCTTGCTGGGGTCGGGTGGGGTGGAGTGGGGGTGCGGGAATGGGCCCAAGCATCTGCAGCACCTCCAAAAAGCCTCTGGGGGCCTGGGGCCCACTGCAGGGCCTCCCAGGGAGCTCCCGCTGCATCCTCCCTGGCACAGGGACAGGCTTAGGGATTTGGGCCTGAGTCCCTGGAACATGCAGGAAGAGAAGGGGACTCCACGTGTGGCCCCAGCCCCATGGCGCTCACATACAAAGGTACATGCCTGAGGTTAGAGTCGAATACTCTGCCTTCTGCAAGTGGGGCAGCTCATAGGCCAGGTGACGCTAGGCCCCCTGTCCACAGCCTGCCAACCCTGACACCACTCAGACTTTGGGGACTATGCCACCCTCCCTGCCCAGAGCACCCAAGGGCCACCCAGTAGGCCATAGGAAGCCAAGAGACAATGGCCACCCTTGCCCACTGGGCCCCGTTCACAGCAGCCTGCTGAGGGCCCTGGTCCGGCCACTCTGCAGGCCAGTGTCGGGCGGACCAGACACGTGGGCTCCAAACACGGATCAAGGCCAAGGAGAAGCCCATCCCTCAGTTCTCACCTGTCATACTGGGAGGCATACTTGCCACCTGTCAGAGCCCTGGAATACCACAGCAGGGGTGGGGCCAGCTGGCCAGCGGCCTGCACACCCACAGGGGTTCTGGGAAGAAGGTGAGGTGGCAGGTCCTGCTTAGGGCTCCTGGGAAATGTACAGGAAACCCATAGGGGTGCACTGGTCTGGGTTCTTCCTGCCCAGATGTTACCTTGGCTCTTTGTGGCCTGACGCCTCCCTACCACCTCTCCACCACCCTGTCCATTTATGTGCCGTGAACAGTGACAGCTGGACTTCCCAGCGCCTCCACAGCTGTGTGTGTGTTGCATATGTCGGGTGTCACATGTGTGCCGTCCATACCACCTAGGGATGCAGTATGAACCCCCATGCTGTAGGCAGGAAAGGCTCTGCTCCATCCTGTACACACCCCCACTGGTGGAGGTGGAGGCGGTGCTGCAGCCACAGCGCCAGCCTCAGCCACCTGGCCTTTCTTGCAGTCTCTGGAGTGGTGGGTACCCAGTGTGCAAGCCCTGCAGAGCCTATGTGTGTCTATGTTGGGGTCGCGGGGCCCACTGGTCTCAACACTCCACCAGTGCTGGCCAAGGGAGCCCCAAACCGAGCATCACAGCCTCCATGGCCCTTTCCTCTGCCTCTGGCTTGGACTCATCTGCAGGCCCTGGTCACATGGAGGCCCTTCCGCAGCTGACACTCCAGCCCAACCCTCGGTGCCAGGATCCTGCAGATGTACACCTTGGTGGGTGACAGAAGCTGCTCATGTCCCCAGGCAGGGACCGAACACCTGAACGGGAGGCTTCCCTGAGTGACATGCTGTCCCGTGTCCCCGCAGGACTCCGGCCTCTATCCAAGGGTCCTAAGGGCTCACAGGCAACAGCTGGGAATCACCGGGGTAGGGGGAGAGGGGCACCTGTAGGGCGCAGATTCGCGTCCCTCAGCCCGGCCTTGCGGCGAGAGGCCGCTAGCAGCGCCCTGCGGACCGGCCCGCAGCCCCGGCGCCCGCCCCGGACTCACGGCGGGGGCGTCAGTCGAGGTGTACCGCAGGATGACCTGGAAGGGCTGGTGCGCCTGCAGCTCGGGCGGCAGCGTGACGGTGAGCGAGGAGCCGTAGTCGGTGAACGGGTCCACCCTGAAGGCCAGCGGACAGCAGATGGGCTCGGAGCCGGGCGCCTCGGGGAAGGCGGGCAGCGGGGGCGGCGGCGCGGGCCCCGGCCCGGGGGCGGAGAAGGAGAAGGCGAAGGCGCAGGGCGTCTCGGCGGCGGCGGGGGCGCGACGGAAGGCGGCTGAGTGCAGGCGCAGGGCCGGGTGCGCGTCGAGCACGAGCGCGCGGGGCGCGGGCCGCAGCGCGCACAGCTCGAGCACCAGGCAGCCGGCCAGCTCGCGCGCCTCGGGCCGCAGCTCCAGGCCCAGCTGCAGGTGGCGGAGGCGGAAGAGCTGCGCGCTGGAGGCCGAGGCCACGTCCAGGGCGGGCGGCGGCTCGGGCGGCGGGCGGACGGGCGCGGCCTCGGCGCCGGGCGCCTGGCGGCAGCAGCACTGCGCGGCCATGGCCGCCGGCGCTAGGTGAAATCCATGGGCGGCGGCCGCGCCGGGCCGCGGGCAGCGGGCGAGGGGCGCCGGGCGGCGGCGGCGGGGCGCGGGCACAACAGGAAGTCGCGCCGGGAGCCGCCCGGCCCGGCCCCGCGCCGTGCGCCGCCCCGCTCGGGCTCCGCTCGGCCGCCGCCGGGGGCGCTGTGCGCGGGGCCGGGGCGCGGGGCCGGGGCGCCGGGCGGGGAGGGCCGGGAGCCAGGGGCGCGGGGAGCCGGGGACTCGAGCGCGGCGCGGGGCCGGGGCGCTGTGTTGGGAGCCGAGGCGCGCGGAGCGGCTGAGCAGCACCCCCAGCCCTTCGCTCCCTCCCCGGGCGGCGCCCGGGAGATCCCAGGAGGCGGGATCGCTGCTCCTTCTCAGACACTGCCGGCCAGGCCTCTGGGGCAGCCGCTGAAGTGACCCGGGAACCTTGGGGCCACCGGGGCAGGCTGCTTCCAGGTGTGGTTCGTGTTCCCGAGGAGCGCAGCGTCGCGAACTCAATGTCATCCTTTCATCTGGGGCTACGGGCAGGGCAGGATTCTCCTGGCACCCCTGCCACTCCCCCAAGTCTACAGATGTGGTCTGTGCTGTGGGCCCTGCGGTGCGAGGAGCTCCGGAGCCTTCACGCAGCGCTGTCAACTACAGCACCCACCAACCACGTGTGGCCATTTAGATGCGAATTAAATACAGTTAGGAGTTTAGTTCCTTCGTGGCAGGTGGAGTGAGTGAGTGTGTGTGTCTTGCTGGGAGGAGTGGCTAATGGACAAAGCAGGCAGGAATCATTTCCACAATCGCAGAAGTTCCTCTGGGCAGTGCTGGGGACCTCTCATTTGGGAGCCCTGTGCTGGGGTACGAACGAGGGCCTGGCCTGCCTGTCCCCACCCCATCCGCCAGGTCCACCCTTCCCAACGCCATTCTCTGTGGACCTTGCGAAGGCTGCCCAAGGCTGAGCCTGTCCAGGAGCCTGAGCCCCGAGGGAAGGGGTGCTCGCCTGGCAGAAGCTGCTAGTGAGCTCACAGCGGGTGAATTTTGAGGCTGTGGAATAACAGGGGCCACCATGATGTCGCTGTTGTCATCAAGTAAGAATTCAAATTCCTAGGGACAAGGGGCTTCTGGGGCTGGGGAACTATCCAGGAACCCAGGACACCTCTCTCTTCTGCTGCATTGAGGTGTGGCCGTGCAGGGCTGGATTCGCGTACCGCACTTGACTCAGCGTCAGCCCTGAGTAGTGTTTCCTGTGTCTGGACTCAGTCTCCCCATTGTGTAACCCTCTGTGTCTACCCTCCTTCCGTGGGGGCGGGAAGGAAGGCTGAGAGGGAGAGTGTGTGTTCACGTCTGCGGGACAGAGCACTGAGGCATCATTTCAGTTTTCCCATAGGACCTCAGGTCCCCACGTGCCCTCTTTAGGGACACGGCCACGATCTTGGGGCACCCATCCCAAACTCACCAGGAACCCCTAGGCTTACGCAGTCACTCAGAGGTGTGGATCAGCCTCGCATCCAAGGCTGACAGGGAAGACAACTGAGATGGGACCCTCCTCACTGCCCCCAGCGCCCTGCCCGGTGGGGCCCTGCAGTGCCAAGGGCGGACTGTTTTCGATGGCACCCCCAGTTCTACCGGGCTCTCCAGAGCCCACCGGGTCATGTTCCTGGCTGGAAGAACCTCAGTTCTGCACACGCGGTGCCACACTAGCTGGGCCTGGCCGTCCGGGGGGCAAGTCACCACAGGGAGTTTGGGGTCTTGCCACCCAGAGCCCCGCATTGGACTCAGGGAGCAGAGGTTGGGGTCTCGCCCTGGGCACCTCTCCGCGGCCAGTTCTGCACACAGGAGTCCAGAGTTGCTGTGGCACCTCCTCCCCGGGGGTCCAGGGGAGCGCCTCCCACCGCGCACGTATGTGAGGAGCTGCCCTACTGCACCCCATGGTGCGGGAGGCGCGGCTGAGCCGAGAGCGCGGGGTCTGCAACTGAACCGCGGGAACCTCTCGCGCCAGCCCCGCCCCGCCCGAGGAGGCCCCGCTCCCGCCTGCCTGACACCCCCTGGCGGCGGGAGGCTACGCGGCATCCAGGCCTGGGCAGGCACCTCTGACTTCTCTAACCCTGGCAGAGGAGCCTGGACGTCGCGACTGTCAGCTCTGGCTTTCTCCCACAGGAGTTTTCATACTCCAGCTTTTTGGTGATCAGCGCAGTGACGTGCTGCGCGGCATCTTTACCCCAGCCTTCCCCTGATGCACCCGAGGGAGGGGTTCCTGGCTTCACTCAGTAGGAGGTGGGTGGGGCATGGAGGGTTCTAGCAGGCTGGGGAGGGCAGCAAAGCTTCCAGGAAGAAGCAGTGTTCAGACAGGGCCGCGTCCTCCCCGGACAGAGGACCAGGGAGCTACCAGTTCTCAGACGGAGCTGGTGGGCTAAAAAGGTCTGATGTGACCCACAGGTGTCCTTCAACCTGGCCGGGGCCCTGCTGCCCTTGTCCCCTTGTCACCAGGGCCAGGTCAGCAGGTAAAGGGTGTGCCCTGCCCTGAGGCAAGGGCAGCCGAGGTTTTCATCAGGGTGCTGTGAGCAGGCCTGAGCCGCGGGGGAATCCGCAGGCCCGGGTCCTCCCTCCTCTCCAAGCCACTGTTCCTCACCCGCTAGTGGAGACCGGCGGCTGCTTCCTTCCGGGCTGATGAAAAGGTTGCATGAGTCATGAGCTTATCTAGAGAGGCCAGCGGCAGGCAAGCCCTCCACAGAGATGGGGGCTGCCCTGAGCACCAGCTTGTGATGGGGGCCGCGGTCCACAGCGATGGGTGGTGCTGACTGGTGACACAGGGCATAGAGGGGCAGCGAACAACAAGCTGTGGCCTATGCTTGAGGCCCAGGTACACAAGGCGTGGGGAGGGAGAAGGCCCTTCTCACTACTACCCCCACGCTTGGCTGACAAAACCCGTGCTTCCCATCCCCCCAGCTTTGGGCTCTGCTGCATCAGAGATGTTTGGTCCCCAGGTGGGATGCTTTTGCTTAGGAACATAACCGGGTCTCACTGGGAGGGTGGCTCAGACACGGCCCAGCCACGGAAGCATGAGACAACACAGGGCTGGCTCTGGCAGGTGGGCATGGGGCATTGTGAGGCTTGGGGGCCAGGAAGACTGGTACCTCCTACTTCTCTCTGGTGGTGCAGTACAGGTAACGGAGGCCACAGCACCTGTGTGGGCAGCCATGCAGGGCCTGGGGCCTTAAAAATGAAGGATCGAGTCACGCCACCAGGTGAAGGCCATAAGCAGCTTAGGCACTGGCTGAGGGTAGAACATGGAACAAGTATTGGAAAAGGCAGATAAGTGCCAACCACAGTATTTTATTCATTGCTGCATACAGAATGTAAATGTGTGTAGTTGTATATATTAACCAATGACGTTATCTGTGATTCACATGTATTACACACATTTTCCTTTTCCTCCCCCACTCTTATTTAAGGAGTGTTGATTCTAGGATAGTCTTTAGGCCACAGGATGTCCAGGAGAGGTTGTGTCTGAACTAGAGAAGGAATCAAAGTGCTCGGATGCCTCCAGTGGTGGCTCATGGGGCTCCACCCTCACACCGCGGGAGAGGCAGCACCTCGTTGGCTTGACAGTAGCTATGTGACTTTAGGTTGGGGTGCAATGTTGGTGAAACAGGTCGAAGTAGGAGAGGGGTGCAGATGCTGGAGGCCTCCCGGGTTCCCTCACCAGGCCGTCTGTCAGCACAGCCTCCTTCTCCCCTGCCTGTCACAGGAGGGGCTTCCCATGTTCGGTGCCCAGATGAGACCAGTGAGAGGTCCGGGAGGCGGGAGGAAGGAGATGCATTGTGGCTTCAGCAGCTGGTGGGCAGGAGGCTCTGCTGGCAGCTCCAGGTGCCCTCCAGAGCCAGGACATCAGGCAGTGGGGATCTGGGTGGCAGGTCCCTGTGACTCCCCTATATCTCATCTCCTGTCCTTGGCTCCCCAGCCTTCTCCCTGCATTCAGTTTCTTTCTGCCCAGTTCCTTAAGTGGTTTCGATTTTCCTGACCAAGCCTTGTTTAATAAGCTGAGCTGACCAGAGGGAGAGGATGGAGCAGATGGTGGTGCAGGGGTCTGTGTGGTCTGATGCGCAGACCCTTGCCCCACCATCAAGAGGGGACAGAGACCCTCTTGAGCTGCGTTTCAGGAAGATGGGGCTTAACTGGGAAAAATGAAAACTTAGTGTGGAGGCGAGTGCACTGGGCGGCCGTGGTGCAGGGGGACCATGGAGCTCAGAGGGCACTGGTGACAGGACCACAGACTGGGCCCTTCAGCCTGCCACTGAGGTGGAGGATTCGCTTGTGAAGAAAACAGTAGGAAGGATGGAAAACCATACTTCCTAGAGAGGCATCTGGAGCAGTTTCAGTTTTGATTGCTGTTATTACTACTGATAACTGAGCAAAAGTGGTGATGATGCTTGAGAGAAATTTCTGCAACCCATAGTCAATAATTATATGTACAGCCAAGTACAGCGTGTGCTCATTTCTCCCTCGATTTTTGAATCTGCAGTTTACCAAAGCTGCCAATGCTTTCTTCTTGTTTATTATTTTATTGCAGCAAATTCCAGATGTCTCCAACAGGAAAATATACAACCCTCTTGCCTTTGATGATTATTCTTATGATTTCAGGCATTAAAGAGGTTATACATCATAATGACATGGCAGACAAAATAGTCAAGGAACACAAAACTGTTATGACAGAATTCATGGCACACGATTAAATGGAAAGAGGTGAATGTGGGTGACACTGTGAAGGCCTCGAATGGGGAGCTCCATCCTGAAGACACAGTCCTGATGTGTTCCAGTGAGCCTCAGTCGATGTGTTTATATAGCAACATCTAATCTGGATGGAGAGACAAATCTAAGACATGGCAGGCTTTGCCAGAAACAGCTGAAATGCAAACAGAAAACCAGCTGTTAGGCCTATCTGGAAAAATAGACCGTGAAGCACCTGATCGTCATTTCAATAGCTGAGCTTCCTCCTAAGTGGTAAAAGCCCTGTTCCAATTGGGTCTGACCAGGTCTTGTTAAGAGGTACACAGCTTAGAAATGCTCAGTGGATTGGCCGGGCGAGGTGGCTCACACCTGTAATCCCAGCGCTTTGGGAGGCCGAGGCGGGCGGATCACGAGGTCAGGAGATCGAGACCATCCTGGCTAACACAGTGTAAACCCCGTCTCTACCAAAAATACAAAGAAATTAGCCAGGCATGGTGGCGGGCGCCTGTAGTCCCAGCTACTCAGGAGGCTGAAGGAGGAGAATGGCATGAAGCTGGGAGGCGGAGCTTGCAGGCTGAAGCAGGAGAATGGCATGAAGCCGGGAGGCGGAGCTTGCAGTGAGCCGAGATGGCACCCACTCCAGCCTGGGCGCCAGAGTGAGACTCCGTCTCAAGGAAAAAAAAAAAAAGAAATGCTCAGTGGATCACTGGCATAGTTGTTTATACTGGCTTTGAAACTCCTGCAGAAATCTGTCAAATCACCTCAAGAGATCAGAGGTTAAGAAAGTGACAATGGGCGAGTCTCCCTTTGGTTCCTGCTGCTCTGGTCATGTCAGTAGTGAGCTGCGTGGGAGCCGTGCTATGGAATAAAAAGTACGGTGACATTTGGTACCTGAAAGAGGATTCCAGCTCACAGCATTGTGTTTGACATACTGGTATTCATCATCTTATAACAGAACCTCATCCCATTAGTCTGCTGGTCACTATGGAAATTGTGAAATATATTCAGGCCCAGTTTATAAACTGGGATCAAGATGTGCATTATAAAGTAAATAGTGTCCACACCATGGCCAGCACATTCAATCTCAGTGAAGAACTTGGGCAGGTAAAATTTCTATTTTCTGATAAAATGGGAACCCTCACTTGCAATATTAAGACATATAAGAAGTATCACTGCAGGTGTCACTTATGGTGCAACACCTTCTTCCATCCGAGCCCTGATATTTTAATGACCCCAGTTTATTGGAGAACATTGAGAATAGCCATCCCACATAAAACTATATAAAGCAATTTCTTACCCTGTTATCTGTGTGCCACACTGTTATCCCTGGAAATAATATAATCTACCAGGCTTCCTCCCCAGATGAAGCAGCTTTAGTGAAAGGAGCAAAAAAACTCGGCTTTGTTTTCACTACAGGAACACCATACTGTCACCACAGAAGTTATGGGTGAAAAATTCGCTTTTGAAATTCTTAATGTCCTGGAGTTCTCTAGTAATAGAAAAATGAGGCTGGGTACCGTGGCTCATGCCTGTAATCCCAGCACTTTGGGAGGCTGAGGTGGGTGGATCACGAGGTCAGGAGTTCGAGACCATCCTGGCTAACATGGCGAAAGCCCCCAACTCCACTAAAAATACAAAAAATTAGCTGGGTGTGGTGGCACACACCTGTAGTCCCAGCTACTCAGGAGACTGAGGCAGGAGAATCACTTGAACCAGGGAGGCGGAGGTTGCAGTGAGCCAGGATTGCGCCACTGCACTCCAGCCTGGGCAACAGAGACTCTGTCTCAAACAAACAAAAAAAAAGAAAGAAAAAGGATGTCCCTAACTGTCCGAACTCCTATGGGACAGCTCCAGCTGTACTGCAGAGGGGCTGGTGAAGAGAATAATTCCCCAATCACCCAAGTTGCCCTTCAACAATGTCTTCATCAACAGCTTTCTTGATCTAAATGTCCCACGTGGGTATGCATTTTCTCAAACAGAAGCCATCTGTGGTCACGCAGGAAGAACTAGTCCGTTCTTATGACACTACTAAAACACAAGAAGAGTTGCTTTTCCTGATTTCACCTATGACTCAGATTCTGATTACTGTAGTCTGTACTCATGTCCTTCTGGTAGAACGCGCCGGCACCCCCAAACACTCAAGATTCTGGAGTATAAATAATGGAGGACCCCTATTTGCTTTTTCTTAATTTGTCTTCAATGTTTTACCAAATGTATTTCTTTTTGTGTCTGTAAGATAATTTGTGCATCAGCTCAGCCAGAAATATAAAATTAAAAGCACTATGTTTCACACACACACACACAAAAAGGAAAACTCGATATGACAGTGAGGAAGAAGGGTAAAGACCAGCCTTCTGTATCAGTGCAGGAATATCCTTCCTCCAGGCAGCAGGCCTTCAAGCTTCAAGCCTCAGGGTCCAACCCTAAGGCTGGGGGCTCTCCCTGCAGGCAGGACTGGGCCTGGAGGGCCTCCTCATACTTCTGGAGCTGAGACCAGAAGCCCGGGTTCGGTTCTGCTACCGGGCGAGCGCTCTTCACCATCTGCAAACAAGAAGTGCATTGAATAACCCCAAGTCGCGCTAATGGCCAGAAAGGGCCAAGGCGGGCCCAGCTCTAAGAGTGGGCCCCGCCCAACCCGGAAGTGCCTCTCTGCTTCCCTAAGCCCGCCCTTACGAGAGAGACCCGCCCCTCCCGGAAGTGCCTCTCCCAATCCCGAGGCCGGCCCCGCCCGGAAAAACGCGTCCCCGGAAGACACGCCCCTCTCGAAACACCGGACCCCGAAAAGGCCCGCCCACCTGGAAGGCCTGCGCCAGGCTGAGGCCGCGGTGCCGCATGAGGTAGGCGGTGCAGACGGCGGCCGAGCGGCTGCGGCCGTTCTTGCAGTAGACTAGGCAGGCGCCGCCGGCGCGCACCGCGGCCTCCATGGCGGCGCACGTGGGCTCCAGGTGCGCCAGCAGGTCCTCAGCCGGGTCGTCGAACACGGGCACGCGCAGCTCTGCCACGCCGGGAGCGCGCGGGCTGGGCTGCTTGTGGGAGACGTTGACGCACAGCGTGACTCCCGCTCGTGCCAGCTGCTCCTCCGCGCCCGCGGCTCGCGCGCTCCCGAGGAATAGTGCGGGCGCGACGCGCACGAACGGCGGAGGTACGGCCGAGGCGGCCCCGCGGCGCCCAGCTTCTCCCGGTCCCATGGCGCCCGCCGAAGAGTCTGTTTTTGGGCCTTGAGGATCTATTTTGGTGGCTCAGGCGCCCGCCCAGGAGTCTGTTTGTGGGAGCCGGGCGGGCCGCCGGGCCCCCCGGGTCCTAGAGGCCTCCGAGGTGGACCAGGCCGGGGCTTGGGTCTCCCGTGGGCGCCGGGCCGGGGCAGGGGGCTTGGGTCTCGTTGGGGCCGGGGCATGGCGGGAGGCTTGGGCCTCACCAGGGCGCCGGGGCCTTGGACCGCTCTGCGTCCTGTGTTCTCTGTCCCCGGGCGCCGTCCTCTGCGCCTGCGGCCTGTGGCACTGGGCTTGCGCCTGTGGCGCTTGTGCGCAGCGCCCTGCCGGCTCTACTGCGGCGCCTGGCGCGGAGGCGTGGCTTGGCCGGGCCTGCCCCCTTCGCGTCCGCGTCGTTCGGCCAGGGCCCGGTGGCTGCCCGGTGCACGTGGACGGCGGGCTGCGTGGTTCCCGTGTCTGCCCTCTTTCACTAGTGACTGCGTTGTCGGTTTTACGTTTATTCCTTTTTGTGGCCCGCTTTGTAATTGGTGCATTTTTTTCTATGTATTGTAACACATGGCTCATAAAACTAATTTCTATTTTCATCACTTCTTCATAGACCACACTGTTCCTTTTGCTGTTTCTAAGTAATTTATTGGGGTCAGCATTGTAACTTTAAAATATTTAATATCACTTAATGTCCATGAAATTGCCATTTAAGACCCCTTCAATTTTTCTGACATCTGGTAATTTTCTGACGTCTGGTAATTTTCAGGCAATGGATACAGTGCAAAGCAACTCTTACAGCCCTGCAGACATTTAGCAATTGAAGTTTCAGTTGCATACAGTCTCTCTCTGGGTTATCGTCATTGCTTTGTCCATCAGCCATCTAGCTTTGGTAACTGTCAGATCTTTATTGCAGCCTGGGGTTCACTCTTGAGCTAAAGACTCAAATATGTCTGCAGCCAGGTCTTCACTGGTTGCAGCTCCAGACATCACCTCCGTGGAGGTCTTACCAGCATCTGTTTTCCACTTCCTCCACCCTAAGGAAGGACTCCAACTTTCCTAGGATGGAGGAGTGGAATTCCTTTTTTTTCCCTGGCGTTCATGGGAGCCATTGATTAGGTTGGGACATTGTCTTCCTCCACCTTCTAGGAGTTGGCTCTGTCTCTGGCCAAAAGTAAAGGCCACACTCCCGTGACTGCTCTGGGAATGAGCTTGGTGTCTAATAACCCATGAAGGAGAGAGCACTTTGGAAGGCTCCTCTGTTCTCTCATGGCCATAAGGGGAAGCCAGCCTTGGGTGAAAGCAGAGGAGATGGGAGAGCCAAGGTCCTTGATGCCAGTGTTGGGCCACTGAAATGAATCAAACAAAACCTGAAGTCCCTCCTCCTCCTGGACTGTTTCATGAATCATCATAACCGTTTATGGTTGGAGGATGGTTGAGGTGGGTTTTCTGCTCCAAAGCCTGCTACTTGAACCATGATGTTCCCACCCCATTGAGGTAATAATAGATTGGGAACCAATTCATCATAAGTGTCTGCTTCTCATTGCCACACTTAGTCTGGGCCAGCCTCTGTCTCCTGGACTTGGTGCTAGTCCCCCACAGTGTAACCAGAATGTGTTTGCTAAGAACACAGGGTTTCTACATGTTGGTTCTGACTCCTTAGCAAGTTGTAATTCACAACTAATGTGGGTTGTGAAATCAATTCTGTGGGTCATGATCAGCATTTTAGTTTTTAGAGAAATAATAGACTACATGAAAATATTAGAGTGCATGCATGTAGTATGGTGAACTTTTAATGAAACATTTTTCTGAGTGGTTTGTACTGGGTCGTGGTATAAAATGAGATTTTAGAGAGAAGTGAACTCAACAGACAGGCACTGGCGTGTGGAGGCAGTGCCCCTAGAACCCCAGAATCCTGGCCCAGCTTTAGTCCTTAGTCCCCGGAAAGCTAGCCAGTGGGGAGGGCCAGGGCATCGGCTCTTCACACCCCCTGCCCTGTTCTCAAAGGCAGTCTGGGTTGAGAAACGCAAGCCCTGCACTTCCAAGAGCCTCTCCCCTCTTTGCAGGAAGGCCCAGCTGTTTCCCACCATGGTGCCTCTGTACATCCCAGTCCAGTTCTTGAAATGCGCTCTGTAGCCTGGAGAGCTCCTGCGCATCCTGTGAAGCCCCATCAGGAATCCTCTCTCCTGCAGTCCTTCCCCGAGACCCTCGGTCAAAGACAGCCAATCCCTCTTCTCTGCGGTGACTCCTGCGGCCTCCCTCATCTCGTTCCCTCCGCAGGCCTCGAGTTCGTTCCCCTTGCACCTTCCACATTTACTGAATGAACAAAGGCCGGGGCTGGAATCAGGCAGGGCTTGAGCAAGCCGTGGCTCCACGTGCTAGGTGATCAAGTTAATTAACACTTGGGCCTCAGTTTCTTCAGGTGTCCCACGGCGCTCCCCGTGCCCCCATCACGGGAGTGTTGGGGGAATTTGGCGCTTTCTCTCCCAGAGGTACTCGGCCCAGAGGTTGACCGGGTAAGGGGAAGGCTGGCACCGAGGCCCGCGGGGTGTTGGCCCTAAGCCGCTGAAGTCACAGAGGGCGGGCACGCCCGGAGGCGGGGCCGGGTGCG
Organism: Pongo pygmaeus; assembly: GCF_028885625.2. Lineage (NCBI taxonomy): Eukaryota > Metazoa > Chordata > Mammalia > Primates > Hominidae > Pongo > Pongo pygmaeus. The sequence goes on along the minus strand of NC_072384.2, from coordinate 141,200,988 downwards.
TCCTGGCGCTGGGATTGGCGGAGCCGGAGAGTGGCAGCGGGTATGGGGGCGGGGCTGTCTCCAGGGAAACGCGACGCTCTCCGGAGGCGCAGGGCTGGCGAGCAGTCGGGACGTCTGCGGTGGCTGCAGTACCGTCGGTCTCCCTGCTGTCCTGCGCGAGCTCTTCGAGCCTTGCTTGGTGCGGTCTCGCGACAGGGGCGCTGGGAGCCGGGGCTAGGGAGATCCTGGAGCTGCGTGGGGCGGCGGCGGGGGGGCCAGGCTCGCGGTCCCCACCCCAGGGAGGGGCCGAGGGGCTGGGGGTGTGGGGTTAGGTGGGCGCGGCGTCTCCCTAGCCCACCCTCGAGCGCTGGCTTCAGAGGCCCGTGGCTGAGACCCGCTGTTAGCGGCGCCTCCTGGGCGATAGTGGGTGCGGGCCTGGCCCGGCCATGTGGCCGCGACCGCCCTTGCTGTGATTCCCGCCCACGAAGGGACAGGGACACCTGGGGACGCGGGTGAAGTTTACCCATGGTTCCGACAGGTCTCCTTGAGGACTCCCAGGGATGGTGGGCCAGGGCCGGTGGGTGGCGGTCCAGGCTCCGGTGCGGTTCAGGGAGGGGCTTGGGTTCTCTGAGGCTCAGGGGCCGCGGGCGGGGCCTTGGGCGCCCTCCGAGTTCCCGGCGGGAGCCCTGGGGGCAAATGTGCGGTCCTGACATCGCTTGCAGGTTGGAAGACCACAGACATGGATGGGGGCCATGCCTCCTTTAGCTTAGAGGACGAAGTCTCTGGGGCTGGCAGCCCCCAACGCCCGCTAGAGGGGAAGGGCGGCGAGACCCCAGCTGCCGAGGAGCCGGGGTCCCTGAAGAACTATGCTGTCTTCGCCACAAGGTGCGGGGGACCCTCCAGCAGGGAGGTCCGACCCTGACCCTGGGCCCTGGGTTAGCGGGGATTTTCCTTAAGGCAAGCAGTAAAAATCGCTAAACTGTGTTACTCCCTGAGAAATTAGTTTCTGGAGAAATCTGAAAGCCTCAACACTGTATCAGCAACCACTGAGGAAAACGATAATAGATGGTAATTGGAACCTTCTCGTGTCCCTTCCTGCCTGCACACTCTGCCACCCGTGTCGCCACCTAGTGGAGGGAGGGAACGTTTGTTTCCCTCACGAGATGGGGCTCCCAAGTTGTCTCCATCTTCACAGCTCTGTTCACAGCAAGGGCTGCTTTGAGCCAGGGGCTGCCCTGGAGTCTCACTGCAGCATCTCACGAGGTCCCCCTGTCACCCCATCGTGCTTGTCCCTGTTTGTGGGCCTCGAAAACTCAGTCCAGCCCTGGCCCAGTGTGATGGGTGTTGGGGACCAGCCTCAACACCACCCGTAGAGTACCCAAAGTCTGGTGGGGACAAAGGATTGAGAAGAGACAGGTTAAGAGTTGAAAGGTGGGGAGCCCGGGGGCCAGTTGCAAAATGGAGGCTGCAAAAGGCTCAGAGCTCTGGTCTCCACACTATTTATTGAGTACACTTAGATCTGAGAAGCAGATGTTCAGGGTGAAACAGTGAAAGGGTGGCAGTGCGTCATAGGTGTAATCTATAGTAATAGCGGTTTAAATGAATCTCCTTTGTGCTCAAACATACTATCTTTAACTTATCAGAGAGTAGCTAGTGGGAGCGGGCTTAACTAGGAGCCTGCACGTCTGTCCACATTCCAGTGCTTCAGAGGAGAGTCTTTCTCCTTGAACACAGTGTTTACAGATAAGACAGCGGATCTCGCTCTGGGCATGGGAACATGATGGCAATTAGGAGGCTTTCCTCTTCAGAGGCCTCTTGTGGCTTTCCACAATTTATTGTCCCATATTTTCATGGTCTGTTTATACAGGCACCCCACAAGCCCTTTTCCCACGAGCCCTTTGCCCAACAATGGGCTTTGGGAGGTGGCTAGGTTTAGATGGGGTGGTGAAGATGGAGCCCATGATGGGATGAGTGTACCTATGAGAAGCGGAAGAGCCCAGAGTTCCCCCATCCTCTCTCACTACCATGTGGGGAGCCAATGAGAAGGTGGCTCCACAGGCCGGTAAGAGGACCCTCCCTAGGCAGGGACGCTGCCGGCACCTTGGCCAGGGATGGCCGCCCTGCACAGCTGAGAACTGAAGGCCCTTTGAGATGCCCCGTCATCTGTGGGGGTCTCAGATGCTCCGTCCATCTGGGGGGGAACTGAGATGCCCTGTCTATCTTTCATGGTCGGAGGCACCCCATCCACCTGTGTTGGTCTGGGATGCCCTGTCCTTCTGTAGGGGTCTGAGACACCCCATCCACCTGTATTGGTCTGGGATGCCCTGTCCTTCTGTAGGGGTCTGAGACACCCCATCCATCTGTGGAGGTCTGAGGCGCCACGACTTTTGTGGTGTGAGATGCCCCGTCCGTCTGTGGGGGATCTGACACGCCCCGTCTGTCTGTGGATGCCCTATGAGTTACGGCAAATCCACCCTGGTTTGTGCTCCTTGTTGCAGCATACTCCCCAGCCCTGCATCCATCCATCTGTCCACCTATCCACCTGTCCATCCTAGTATCAGCTGGCTGCCTCTCGAGCTGCCTTCCGACCTTCCATGGGTCCACATGTATGGGCAGTCTGCTTTCTGTCCAGCTTGGGGCTGGCACTGCTGGCCCTTGAATGAGGACCCTGCTGTGGGCACCCATGTCCTGCAGGCAGCTGGAGTGGGACAGAGGGCCATCGATCTCAGGAGATGCCGCCAGCAGGCCCGGGCTGGACAGGCCGACTGGTCCAGCCTCTAGGGACTGGCAGCATCTCTCCTATCCGTTGGCAGCCTTACTGTGCATTCTACTTCCTGTGTGGCCTTGGGCAATCGCTGCACCCTCTGTGCCTCGGTTTTCTCTCCTGTGGAGTGGGGATGCAGCAGCACCTGCCCCGGGACTGTAGGATGAAATGAGATGCTGGGTTGTGCTCGGGGGTTGTGCTCAGCAGTCACCGAAGGCACTGCAGCCATCTCACTCTTCCCTCCTTCTGCTCCTGTCCTTTTAGGGATGTTTCAGCAGCCCCTGAGAAGGAAGAGGAGGAATCTGAGGGCCTGCTGAGGGCGCAGGACCTGAGGGAGTCCTACATCCAGCTCTTCCAGGGTGTGCAGGAGTGGCAGGATGGTTGCATATACCAGGGGGAGTTTGGGTTGAACATGAAGCTTGGATATGGCGAATTCTCTTGGCCCACAGGGGAGGTAACTGCTTCCACACTTTCTCCGCCTCCTCCCCTAGGGCCTCTGGTGCCTGGCCTTTCTCCTCCGAAGAGTGATGGGACAGGAACTTTTAGGCCCATCAACAGGAAGGATGCTAGGCTAAAGTTTTTCCTCCTTGAGAAATGTCCAGAGAAAAGCATCTTTCCCAACTTCCAAAATCACACCCATGGTTTGCTGGGGTCCCAGGATGAGGTTTGGGAAGCTGTGACTTAAGAAGATAAGTTCTTATTCTGGGCAAACGTTTTAAAATTATGAATTACCATAGCGACTCGTATATTTACCTTGGTGAAATTGCTTGTGTCTAGGCTTAAGCAGAAGGCAGCGAATGTTCTAAAAGACAAAATGAGAACAAGTTTTGCACCCCCAGGCTAGGTCCTGAGCCCACATTCAATGCAGCTGAAACTGAAAAGGCCTCTGTTGGCGCTTGCCATGGAAAGTCCAGGGGTGAGGTAGCCTCAGGCCTGGCTGGATCCAGGATTCTAATGATCTAACTAGGTCCTCTCTCTTTCCATCTCCATGAGGGGGTTCTAAGACTGACCTTGTTCCATCTGCCCAGACCCTGGGGGTGGCATCAAACACCCCTGGGAAAGAGAGAGGCCCCAGCAGGATGCTGGTCTGACTTGGGGATGCATGAAGTGGTCAAGTGCATCAAGGGTGGGGCAGGGGTAAGGCGTCCTCTGGTTGGCCAGGCCTGGCCCAGGCGCTGGGGCTGGGTCCCTTGGGGAATCCTCTTTGTAGGGAGAGGTTATTTGTTGTCAGAAGAAAGGGAAGGGACACTAAGCTGTGAAAACTGCCATGCCCTTCATGTCAGGGTCAGGTCTGGGTGGACTGTGAGCATGGATGGCTGTGCGGGCACTCCAGGCCCATCCTGTTTCTGAGAAAAAGGTGGTGCCTGGCACTCAGCATGAGGGTCTCCTGGCTGGAAGCCCTTGTCATAAATGTCACATTCTTTTTTTTTTTCGAGATGGAATTTTACTCTTGTTGCCCAGGCTGGAGTGCAATGGCACGATCTCAGCTCACTGCAACCTCTGCCTCCAGGGTTCTAGCGATTCTCCTGCCTCAGCCTCCTGAGTAGCTGGGATTACAGGCATGCACCACCACCCCCAGCTAATTTTTGTATTTTTAGTAGAGACGGGGTTTCACCATGTTGGTCAGGCTGGTCTTGAACTCCTGACCTTAGATGATCCACCTGTCTCAGCCTCCCAAAGTGCTGGGATTACAGATGTGAGCCACCACACCTGGCCAAAGGTCACATTCTTTTTCCCTCTGGGGGCCTTTTGTAGAGGGGCAGGCTCTGACACACTCACTCCTGTTGTTTGTGGAGCTCACGTGTCCAACCAGTGCTGAAGAGTTATAAATCAGAGTCCTCCCCTGTGCCTACTGGGGCCCACAGCCAACTTCCCAGGGCCAGCCTGTCACCTGTGAACCTGGCAGGGAGCTCAGCAGCATGGGGCTCCTGAGTAGGGACAAGACCCTCCAAACCTAAGGTCAAGGTCACCAGGGAGAAGGCAAGTCCGTGCTCTCCTGACTCAGGATGTCTAGGCAGTTTTAAGCCTCGCCACAGTCCCCAGCCCGAGGAGAAGACAGAGAGGGAGCCTGGCTGTCAGGCTGACTGCCTGGTAACCCCTCTGGGTGCTTCAGTTGCCGACTCTAATAGTCGCATGCCAAGCATCCCTGAGTTCTGCCACAGCCCCGGGTGGTCCCCATTCATTGCCAACCAGGCATGTGGCTCGGCCTCTAGGGCATCCCGTCAGGTTCTGGAAGAGCAGCAATTTCTCACCAACTTCTCCATCTCACAGTCATACCATGGGCAGTTTTACTGGGACCACTGCCATGGCCTGGGTACCTACATGTGGCCAGATGGCTCCAGTTTCACGGGCACATTTTACCTCAGCCACCGAGAAGGCTACGGCACCATGTACATGAAGACACGGCTTTTCCAGGTGAGGGGGCTGCCATGTGTTCAGCTGGGGTCAAAGTGGCTGTGTGTGTCTAAGCCACTGGACAAAAAGATATTTAGGTCCTGGGGAAGTTTATTTGTTTAACTACAAGTAGCTTTTTTACTTTTAATGATTAAAATGGTACCAATAATAAGGGTATAGACAGAAAGTAAAAGCCTCCTTACATTTTATTCCCCAGAGGGATACTAGGAAATTGTTATATATCCTTTAGATTTAAGAAATGCACGTGTTTATTTTTAAATATGTAAACTGGATCACTGTACACATAATGTTTGAAATGTGCCTTTTTAAATGGAGAACATGCCTAGTCTTTCAAATACAGATGCCTTTCCCCCTTTTATTACAGTATAATTTACAGTAAAATTCACCCATTTTAATATATAGTTCTGAAATTTTTGACAATTATAGGGTTGTGTAACTACTACTGTAGTCAGGATATAAAAACAGTTCTGTCACCCCCAAAATATTGCCATGGCCTTTGTAATAAATGTCTCCTTCAACAAACTGTGGCTGATCTATTTTGGCCTAGAATTTTGCCCTTGTGAGAATGCCATATTAATGGTGTCAACAGAAGAAAACAAACTCTGAAAAATATTTTAAAGAGGTTTATTCTGAGCCAATATGAGTGGCTGTTACTGAAACACCAGGGGTTCGCTCTAGGTCTTTCTGCTTGCTGCACAGAAAGCCAATCACTGAGACAACGAGTATTGCCAAAGAAGAAGGCTGTAATTGGGAGGTGCAGCTGAAGAGATGGGAGCTCAATCTCAAATCCATCCCCCTGACTAAAACTAGGGGTTTATATATCAAGGAAGAAATGTAATAATGTGTGAGAAAGCAGGAACTTTGGAGGAGTAAGGAAGCAATCATGGTGAACAAAGGGCCTGGAGTCACATTGAATGCCATGGTCTGGTGAGTTTCAGTTCTTTGCTACTTTTTGAGAGGAGTTTCAGCTCTTTGATACTTTTTGAGAGGCCTGAAGGTCTTTCCTGAGGAACGATCTCAGATAAAACAAATTTAAGTTTCAAGCTTTAAGACCAGAAGGGTCAATTTTTATGTTTATCTGGAAGCAACTCTCTGTAGGATTACTGGGCTGGTTTCAGTCCCCCCTTTTTATTTATCAGTTCCTCAACCATGGGGAATCAGGTTGTGGATCTTTCTGGCTGCTCCATGCTGAGGAGGGGCATTGTGGGCAGCTCCATACCATGGGTGACCATGTGGTCACTTAGGAATCAAAGGTTAATCTAATATAGAGTTTTCTTCTAAAAGACAATCTTTCTCTTTCCATTCCCCCACTTGCATCAAAGACAAATCACAGTAGGACAGCCTACTTGGAAAATAAGCATCAGTTTCCTAGTGCCCTGATTACCCACACGAAGTACAGCAAGAACCGTGGTTCACATAGGCTGTCCTAAACTGGCTTCGCTGGAACCTCTCACAAGGGCATTTCAGTCAAAGCCTTGGGAAAATAACCAGTTCCCCCAACTGTGTCCCATTATAAAATAAAACAGATTCTTATTAAACATATGCAAACAAACACATTGCCATGAATTAAGAATATTCACAAATAGTTTAAAAATTCTGGAGAAATTAGGTAGAGAGAGAAATATGACTCAAATTTTGTTTACAAATGTATACTCAGTACATTTAAAGTATATTTCAAGGTTATAAATAGCTCAAAAGAAAAAAATTATCCTGACTCTGAAAGACAAAAGAAGAATCAGCAATATTAAAAAAAAAATAAAAATAAAAAGTATTACAGTCTTCCATTAGCTCAGTGCATGCAGTCAACTCCTGCTCTGTGTCATATTGGGTTAGCAATGTTTATGAACACATCAGCCTTCCAATTAGTGCAGTGGAAGTTTTCTCTCTCATCTAATGGCACAATCTCCAAAGTTATCAGAAACCTGAATTCAATAGTCCTTTTCAAGAACTCCCCCAAAGAAGCAAGCCCTGGGTGGTAGCTGATTATAAGTCACTTTTTTTGAGAAAGATCAAAGCAAAACAACAATTGTGGATGACAAAAGTCTTAAGGCAGCCATGGTCAAAAGACACAGATGACAAGGAAATTTGGTTATTTCTGTGTCATACGACAATTTAACATAATAATCATTAACTATTACTGACAACATATATTTAAACATATTAGAATTTCAAGAATGTCATAAATCCTGGAACACATATTAATAACATGTATATAAATATAACCCAAAGAAAGTTAAATACCACCTCACAATTTACAATGCTTCCTGTATAATTCTAATTTAACAAATAAGCCTAATATGTCTCTCTTGGACTTCAGGAAGCCTAATATCCAAAAAAAGTTAATTTAAGATCAAAAATACTGAATTTAGAACTTGAAAATTTGCTGTTGAAAAGCCTGTCAAATATCAAAGGCTTAAGACACTTGATGTCATAAAATAGGATCACAAGTTACTATAGGACAGTCATTTAGCCAAAATTATAATACAAAAACATTTTCTCTTTGACAGCATACTCAGTTTCCTGAGCAGTAAGACCTAAACAAAAGGCAGCATGACCTGTAATCCCAGCACTTTGGGAGGCCAAGGTGGGTGGATCACTTGAGGTCAGGAGTTCGAGACCAGCCTGGCCAACATGGAGAAACCCTGTCTTTACTAAAAATACAAAAATTAGCTAGGTGTAGTGGCGTGTGCCTGTACTCCCAGCTACTCGGAAGGCTGAAGCACGAGAAACGCTTGAACCCGGGAGGCAGAGGTTGCAGTGAGCTGAGATTGCGTCACTGCGTTCCATCCTGAGTGACAGAGTGAGACTCTGTCTCAAACAAACAAAAACAGCATGAGACCAACTAAATCTGTCTCCCTCTCTCCCTCTATTTTTTATTCTGTAGTTTTACTCAAAAGGTAAACAAAAATCTCATCTCTTACATGAACAATTTTTTCGAAAGAGAAAACCATATTTTACCTTTCTATGGTGTATTATTAATGTTAAAGTTAATTTTAATAAAACCTTATAAACAAATCTATCTAATTTTAATCAGTTTAACCATAAGGTACGATTTCTATATACTTTTTATAACCTTTCACAATTTTTTTTTTTTTTTTGTGATGGAGTCTCACTCTGTTGCCCAGGCTGGAGTGAGTGGCGTGATCTCGGCTCACTGCAAGCTCCGCCTCCCGGGTTCACGCCATTCTCCTGCCTCAGCCTCCCGAGTAGCTGGGACTACAGGTGCCTGCCACCACGCCCAGATAATTTTTTTGTATTTTTAGTAGAGACGGGGTTTCACTGTGTTAGCCAGGATGGTCTCGATCTCCTGACCTTGTGATCCGGCCACCTCAGCCTCCCAAAGTGCTGGGATTACAGGCGTGAGCCACTGTGCCTGGCCAACAATTTTCTATTAAAGACCAGATCAGTGCTCCTAGGAAACCATGTTATTCTGACACACGGACCCAGACACTGGTCTTGCATTAGTGCACTTTTCATACTAATGTTTAGTTTATAGAAAAACTCTCAACTAATATTATTCCTCAAAATCAGCCCTTAAAATCTCGTGTACCCACCGCTTCTGCAATAGTCCCTGGGCCTAGAGGGATTGAACAGTTTTAATTCTGGCCCTGTGTCTCACGAAAGCAGTTCATTTTGATTGTCTCCTTCTCCTGGGTCTGAGGATGAGGCTTCAACTGGTGTCAATACTATAAAGATGTAGCAGGGATTGGTGCCTTCTTCAGACCCAGGATTCAAAGCCCTGTAAGTTAATAGCATAAGGATTACTCAATAGGATATTTATACTGCAGAAAGTCCTATCATTCTCTCTAATATGTTACAAATTAAAACACTGTGATTGGGTGTTTGAGTTACTGCCTGCAGCACTTTAAACCACTGTATTAAAGAGTTAGGTTGCTCACTGCATATGTCTAGTTGCTAGCACTCTAAGGACAGAACTGTGACCGAAAACATCAAAGTGTGGTAAGTCCTATGCTAAACTTACCAAAGTAAGACAACTAACTTTTCTTTCCATCATTTAACCCATTTACTGTTTGCCCCAAGAATACTCATCTCTAATCCTAATGTGACATCATATACATTAGGATTAGAGACAAGTTCCATTTAGAAATAACCCTAAGAAGAGTTTTTTTATTTTATTTTTACATTGAAAATCAGATGTGCTTCAGCCTCAAAGAGCATGTTTATGTAAAATTAAATGAGTGTTGGCAGCGAGCTGCACTTTTTTTTTCCTAAATGAGAAATGGGTTAAAATGATGGTAAACACAAACATAAATTTTGTAAATTCAATATTAATTTCCTTTCTTTTAATCTCCTTTCACTTAAATATTATACAACAAAACAGCGACAAAGTAAGAACAAGCACACCCATCTTAATACATTGTTCTGAAAGTTTTGTATAACTTCTTTTCAGCTATTTTAAAAGGGTATCATCACACATTTACAAGATTGGTTTCTAGATACAGTACTGACAACTGATGAGGTAACTTTCACCACTAAAATCTTCAAACCAGTGCAACACTTGTGCATACTTTGTTGCGAGTACACACATGAAGGCCCATCAGTGATAAATGGCTTAGGATCAAAAATCACTAGAAACTCTCACATTTTTATTATCATTACTTAATCCAAGTGAATGTCACTTAGTTTTAATAATGGTAAACACAACTAAATTAGTTTGAGAAAAATCCCAAATAATATAATTTCTTTAAGGACAAGGCCAATCTTTCCTAAACATTAAAACTTTGTACCCACATCACAGTTTTTTTTCTCATTACCTAAAGGAAAGATTGGAAACCAACTCAAATTGATTGAATTGAATGACCTTGGAAATAAACACCATTTAAACATTTTTATTCTCACCTACTTTTTCAAGTAACAAAATAAATAGTGTACTATTTCTGCTCAGAACTTGTAAAAATAAGTCTTCTCTAGATTATTTGAGGTAAGCAAAACCAACTACATTTTAATTGGCTGGTGTGCTCTATCAATTTTTGCAGGCTTGACAAAGGTAGTTTAGGAATTCTAGATAAACAGAACAAATGATGACTTGTTAGAAATACATAGGAAATAAAGTGACTATTCACCGAACAAAATACAAGCCTTCCATTAAAAAACTAAAAAGTATCAGTGGTTTTATATATATGTATATATAAGTAAAACACAAAGGAGAACAAAGAGCAAATAACTGAAAATGAAAAGCAAAAACAAGTAAACAGGATACCAATCCCAAATCTTTCTCCTACTCAGTTATCAGTTGACCGTGGATGCTACATGCTACAGTATTACCCAGAGCCTAAAATAACACATAATATTTTGTTCCTTGTACACAAATTAATGTCTTTAAGGCCACCAACACCACTATACATTTTGTGCAATTAAGAAATTCACTTCAGGCACATGACCAGTAAGTACCTTAGTGCTAGTGCTATCTATGCAGAAGCACAAATACAGTGTGAAACAAAGCAATGCAGGCATTTACGTGATATTTGGCTCCATGTTAAATCTGGCTTCATGCTTAACTCTATTAAAAAAAGAATTGCTGGCCAGGCGCAGTGGCTCACGCCGGTAATCCTGGCACTTTGGGAGGTCGAGGTGGGTGGGTCAGGAGGTCAGGAGATTGAGACCATCGTGGCTAACACGGTGAAACCTTGTCATTACTAAAAAAAAAATACAAAATAATTAGCCGGGCATGGTGGCGGGCGCCTGTAGTCCCAGCTACCTAGGAGGCTGAGGCAGGAGGATGGCATGAACCTGGGAGGTGGAGGTTGCAGTGAGCCGAGATTGCACCACTGCACTCCAGCCTGGGCAACAGAGACAAAAAAAAAAAAAAAAAAAAAAAAAAAAAAGAATTACTAAACTGCTAATGTATTTAATGACAATGTTTCTTAATTTACCTTCATCAAGAGTAAGACCTTTAACTTTGAGCAATTTTTTTTTTCTTTTTTTAAAATAATTTTTATTTTATTTTTTAAAATTTATTTTATTATTATCAAACTTTTAAGTTTTAGGGTACATGTGCACAATGTGCAGGTTAGTTACATATGTATACATGTGCCATGCTGGTGTGCTGCACCCATTAACTCGTCATTTAGCATTAGGTATATCTCCTAAAGCTATCCCTCCCGCCTCCCCCCACCCCACAACAGTCCCCAGAGTGTGATGTTCCCCTTCCTGTGTCCATGTGTTCTCATTGTTCAATTCCCATCTATGAGTGACAACATGCGGTGTTTGGTTTTTTGTCCTTGCGATAGTTTACTGAGAATGATGATTTCCAATTTCATCCATGTCCCTACAAAGGACATGAACTCATCATGAGCAATGTTAATTAGCCAAACTTCTCCAATGTTCTATCAGGTTTTAAAGAATATTTTACTATCTAAACTTTTTCAGCTTTCTATTTTCTCTGCATGTGCATGAAGATAGACACACAGAGAAACAGGAAAAAACTACATATGCTTTACACAGACCATCTGTGATATGCTTGGACTTCCTGTTTTGTCCTAAATTTTCTTTTCTTTTTTAAGTAACCAATCATTATAGGACAAAAATTTACTGTACAAGATTTCTTTCTTGTGAAAAATTATTATTTTTTCTTTATAACCTTCCTTAACAAATATATATCTTCATATTCGTAACTTTCTTCACATCTCTCTCCCACTGGTTCCTTTCTACTTTGTTTCATAAATAACCTTTTAAGTCTATAATTTGAATTAACCTTTAGATAACTTCTGAGTTGGACAAAATTATTCTTTTTCTCACTAAGAGCACATCTTCTTTGGTATATTTTATATACAGAATTATAATTAACTATAATTTTTATTCTTAGTAACCTTACATTTTAGTGAAACCCTAGGAAGCAAGAAGTCCCAAACTATCAGATATTAGCATTTTATAGATGAGAACAGTTCCACAATATTTAGAAACATATTTCCCCATACCATAACCTTTTCTTAATTGGAAATGACTTAGGTGTCTAATGAACATCAAAAATAATTGTAAAGTTTTAAATTACACAAAAAGTTCACCTATAGCACTTATATAATGTATATAAATACATTTTATTTTTAGCAGTTTATCTAGATTATTTATGTATCATTTATTTCCTTGTTAACCATTTTATAACCTGTGAATATTACGTATTCATCTAAATAAGAAACTTAAAGTTAACTGCATGGGTATTTTCACCAATAACTCAGAAGATTCAGCTGCTTTCATTAAAGTAACAACATTAAATTAGTCGTACTTATAAAAAAATTCACAGAAGATAATTTTGTTTTGGCTGAGTTTATAGTTTTATAACCTTCTGTCCCAAACCCTGATATCTCAAAATATCTAGCAAAGACAAATATAAAACCCAGATAAAAATACATGCTGACAATTCTGAAGACATTTCTATTTTTATTTTACCTATAATTTCTTTCTTTTTTTTTTGTTTTTTTTTTTGAGACAGAGTCTCGCTCTTATCGCCCAGGCTGGAGTGTGGTGGCACAATCTCGGCTCACTGCAAGCTCCGCTTCCCAGGTTCATGCCATTCTCCTGCCTCACCCTCCCGAGTAGCTGGGACTACAGGTGCTTGCCACCACACCCGGCTAATTTTTTTTTTTTGTATTTTTAGTAGAGATGGGGTTTCACTGTGTTACCCAGGATGATCTCAATCTCCTGACCTTGTGATCTGCCCGTCTCGGCCTCCCAAAGTGCTGGGATTACAGGCGTGAGCCACCGTGCCCAGCCTATTTTACCTATAATTTCAAAGCCAGTTTGTTTAGTGAAGATTGAAGGGGTGGGTTGCCCCTCCACACCTGTGGGTGTTTCTCATTAGGTGGAGTGAGAGACTTGGAAAAGAAAGAGACACAAAGTATAGAGAAAGAAAAAAGGGGGCCCAGAGGACCGGCGTTCAGCATACGGAGGATCCCACAGGCCTCTGAGTTCCCTTAGTATTTACTGATCATTATTGGGTGTTTCTCGGAGAGGGGGATGTGGCAGGGTCACAGGATAATAGTGAAGAGGAGGTCAGCAGGTAAACACGTGAACAAAAGTCTCTGCATCATGAACAAGGTAAAGAATTAAATGCTGTGCTTTAGATATGCATACACATAAACATCTCAATGCCTTAAAGAGCAGTATTGCTGCCCGCATGTCCCACTTCCAGCCCTAAGGCGGTTTTTCCCCCATCTCAGTAGATGGAATATACAATGGGGTTTTATACTGAGACATTCCATTGCCCAGGGACGGGCAAGAGACAGATGCCTTCCTCTTGTCTCAACTGCAAAGAGGCGTTCCTTCCTCTTATACTAATCCTCCTCAGCACAGACCCTTTACAGGTGTCGGGCTGGGTGACGGTCAGGTCTTTCCCTTCCCATGAGGCCATATTTCAGACTATCACATGGGGAGAAACCTTGGACAATATCTGGGTTTCCTAGGCAGAGGTCCCTGCGGCCTTCTGCAGTGTTTGTGTCCCTGGGTACTTGAGATGAGGGAGTGGTGATGATTCTTAACGAGCATGCTGCCTTCAAGCATCTGTTTAACAAAGCACATCTTGCACAGCCCTTAATCCATTTAACCCTGAGTTGACACAGCACATCTTTCAGGGAGCACAGGGTTGGGGGTAAGGTTACAGATTAATAGCATCTCAAGGCAGAAGAATTTCTCTTAGTACAGAACAAAATGGAGTCTCCTATGTCTACTTCTTTCTACACAGACGCAGTAACAATCTGATCTCTCTCTCTTTTCCCCACAGAAGATTTACTTAAATCTCGTGAAAACTGCTTGGACTTACTTGCTTAATTAATGAAATTGAAAATTAAGTAAACAATTTACTTAATTATATAATTTACTTAATTTCAATTCATAAATTTACTTAATTTATGTGTTGAAAATTGCTTGGACTTATTTACTTAATTTTTGAGTGCTCTTTTATTTACAAACCAACTCGGTAGACTCAACATATAACATAATAAATGTATATATATATATAAAAATACATCTAGACATGTACACACACACACACACATTCAATTGCTTTTACCTTGGAACTCTAGCCGTGAGATAGCAATACAAACTCACCAGTCTACAAATTTGTTTACATGGCTGAACTTTGTTAGTCTCAATAGGTAATCCAGTGAAGGCTGTGGATCAAAATTTTGGGTAAAGCAGTTTCCATGGCAGTTTGAATTTTTTTTTTTTTTTTTTCTTGAGACGGAGTCTCGCTCTGTCGCCCAGGCTGGAGTGCAGTGGCGCGGTATCAGCTCACTGCAAACTCCACCTCCCAGGTGCAAGTGATTCTCTGCCTCGGCCTCCAGAGTAGCTGGGATTACAGGTGCCTGCCACCACGCCTGGCTGATTTTTGTATTTTTAGTAGAGATGGGGTTTTGCCCTCTTGGCCAGGCTAGTCTTGAACTCCTGACCTTGTAATCCACCTGCCTTGACTTCCCAAAGTGCTGGGATTACAGGCAGAGCCACTGTGCCTGGCCCCCTTTTTTTTTTCTTCTGAGGTGGAGTCTTGCTGTCATCCAGGCTGGAGTGCAGTGGCACAATCTTGGCTCACTGCAGCCTCTGCCCCCTGGGTTCCAGCGATTCTCCTGCCTCAGCCTCCTGAGTCGCTGGGATTACAGGCGAACGCCACTACGCCCAGCTAATTTTTGTATTTTTAGTAGTTGGGGTTTTGCCATGTTGGCCAGGCTGGTCTCAAACTCCTGACCTTAGGTGATCTGCCCACCTTGGCCTCCCAAGGTGCTGGGATTACAGGCATGAGCCACTGTGCCTGGCCAGCAGTTTGATTTTTAAAGGCCAAACCTCCCCAGACCCCAAAGAGCACTTAGGCCAAACAGCACCCCAGAAGAACATCACCTGAAACAGACTAATCTGGCCCAACCCTGCTTAAAACAGCAACATAGGCCCGGCGTGGTGGCTCACGCCTGTAATCCCAGTGCTTTGGGAGGCTGAAGCAGGCGGATCACGAGGTCAGGAGATCGAGATCATCCTGGCTAACATGGTGAAACCCCATCTCAACTAAAAATACAAAAAATCAGCCAGGCGTGGTGGCATGCGCCTGTAGTCCCAGCTACTTGGGAGGCTGAGGCAGGTGAATGGCATGAACCTGGGAGGTGGAGCTTGCAGTGAGCTGAGATGGTGCCTTTGCACTCCAGCCTGGGCGAGAGCGAGACTCCGTCTCAAAAAAAAAAAAAAAAAAAAGTAACATAAAAGCCACATGGAACTTCATCTTGCTTTCCCATTGAACAGCAAACTCTGAATTCCAAAGAATATTGGGGCCAAAAAGTATTACAAAAAAATATCAGTTTACCGAATTTTAATTTCCCATGGCACACACACAATCACCAAAAGACAATCCAACTGCTGCGGCAAGAAGCCCCAAGAGTGTCCCAACTGAAACAGTCAGGGTGCTTCCTCTCTTCATGGATTGGGCTTGGTCACCCTGCACACAAAAATTCCTTTGGAATTTCCCAAATTAAGAAGAGCTGATCCTGCTGTCTGGCACTCAGAAAAGATACTTTCCCAGGCACACACATAACACACAGTTACAAACAAGCCCTCAGGAGTGTCCATACTGAAACAGTTGGGGTGCTTTCCTCTCTTAGTTAGTTGGGCTTGCTGAACCTGAAAATGGAATTTCCTTTAAAAATTTCCCAAGTTGAGAGGAGCAGATCCTGCTGTTTGGGCCCACAAAGGACACTCACTTGAGTGATGTCCTTTGATGCAGATGTCAAATTTCAAAGACAGTGCTTCTGAGGTGATCAAGAACGCTTCTGGGGCTGGCAGCAGTGAGGTCAGAGAGGGACGGAGACTCTCATCTCCAGCCAAAATTGGGCTGGCAGCTGTTTAGGAGGGCTTCTGAGACTTCAGGCCTTCAGCAACTGATCCACAAGCAATGTGTTCCTTGTCAGGGAACAAAAATCTGTTACTGAAACACCACGGGTTCAGTCTAGGTCCTGCTGCTCACCCTGCAGAAAGCCAGTCACTGAGACCAGGAGTACTGCAAAAGAAGGCTTTAATCAGGTGCTGCAGCCAAGGAGACTGGGGCTCAGTCTCAAATCCATCTCCATGACTGACTAGAACTAGGGGGTTTAGATAGCAGGGAAGAAATGTAACAATGGGTAAGAAAACAGGAACTCAGGAGGGGTAAGGAAGCAATCATGGTGAATGAGGGGCCTGGAGTCTCATTGGATGCAGTGATCTGGTGAGTTTCAGTTCTTTGATACTTTTTGAGAGACGTGGGCTTCCTTTCCTGAGGAAAGAAGCACATAAAACAAAGTTTCAAGCTTTAAGACCAGAAGGGTCGATTTCTGTGTTTATCCTAAAAACTGTCTATGGGGCTGTTGGGTCAGTTTCATGACCATGGCTCAGCGAAACACAATCTCAGGGAGTCCTGAGAAAGTGTGCCTGAGGCAGTCAGATTAGTCTTATGTGTTTAAGGGAGACAAGAACTAACGCAAAGACCTAAATCAGTACGTGGCAAACACACATTGGTTAGGTCCAAAAAGGTGGGATGTCTGGAAGAGGAGGCTTACAGGTTATAGGTGGATTCAGGGACTCTGTAATTTGCAGTCGGTTAAAGGCTCTATCTAAAACTTGGAGTCAACACAAAGGAATGTTTTAAGTTAAGGATGCTACATAGCAAGATTGATGGCCTGCAAGTGTGGCCTTGCCATGCATGGCTTTAGGTCCTGTTTATAATTGGGTACTTATTGCTATAGAGAGTCTGTTTTGTCAGCCTTCTGGTCTCTATTTTAACATTAGTGCTGGTCAGTTGTGTCTAAATTCCAAAAGAGAGGGGGTATAGCAAGGTATGTCTGACTTCCCTTCCTGCTATGGCTAAGCACACAGTTTTTCAGGTTTTTCTGGGGTCCTCTTGGCCAGGAGGGGGTCCATTCAGTCTGTTCAGGGGGATTAGGATCTTATTTTTAGTTTACAATCAAATCACACAATGTGCAGCCTTTTGAGTCTGGCATCTGACACTTAGCATCATGCATTTGAGATTCATCTGTTTGTTCCAGGAGTTTGTTCCTTTTATTGTTTAATACATTTTCATTGTGTGGAGCTACCATAGTTTATTCCCCTGATGAAGGACATTTGAGTTGTTTCCAGTGTTCGGCAATTATGAATAATCCCATTGTGTCCGGAATTGGTGGGCTCTTGGTCTCACTGACTTCAAGAATGAAGCCGTGGACCCTCGTGGTGCGTGTCACAGTTCCTAAAGATGGTGTGTCCGGAGTTTGTTCCTTCTGATGTTCGGACGTGTTCGGAGTTTCTTCCTTCCGGTGGATTCGTGGTCTCACTGGCTTCAGGAATGAAGCTGCAGACCTTTGCGGTGAGTGTTACAGCTCTTAAGGCGGCACGTCTGGAGTTGTTTGTTCCTCCTGTCCGGAGTTGTTCGTTCCTTCCAGTGGGTTTGTGGTCTCACTGGCCTCCGGAGTGAAGCTGCAGACCTTCGTGGTGAGTGTTGCAGCTCAAACGCAGTGCAGACCCAAAGAGTGAGCAGCAAGATTTACTGCAAAGAGCTAAAGAACAAAGCTTCCACAGTGTGGAAGAGGACCCGAGTGGGTTGCCCCTGGCTGGCTCGGGCAGCCTGCCTTTATTCCCTTATCTGACCCCACCCACATCCTGCTGATTGGTCCATTTTACAGAGAGCTGATTGGTCCATTTTGACAAAGTGCTGATTGGTGGATTTACAATCCCTGAGCAAGACACAGAGTGCTGATTGATGCATTTACAATCCTCTAGCTAGACATAAAATTTCTCCAAGTCCCCACCAGATTAGCTAGATACAGAGTGCTGATTGGTGCATCCACAAACCCCAAGCTAGACACAGAGTGCTGATTGGTGCATTTACAAACCTTGAGCTAGACACAGAGTGATGATTGGTGCATTTACAATCCTTTAGCTAGGCACCAAAGTTCTCCAAGACCCCCACTAGATTCAGGAGCTCAGCTAGCTTTGCCTAGTGGATCCCACGCCAGGGTCACCAGGGGAGGTGCCCGCCAGTGCCGCACCACACGCCCACACTCCTCGGCCCTTGGGTGGTGGATGGGACTGGGAACTGTGGAGCAGGGGGCAGCACCTGTCGGGGAGGCTCTGGCCGTGTGGGAGGTGGGGGCGTTCGGGCATGGTGTGCTGCAGGTCCCGAGTCCTGACCCGTGGGGAGGCAGCTGAGTCCCCGGGAGAATTCGAGTGCAGTGCTGGCGGGCTGGCAGTGCTGGGGGACCTGGCACACCCTCCACAGCTTCTGGCCCAGGTGCTAAGCCCCTCACTGCCCACGGCTGGTGGCGCCGGCTGGCGGCTCTGAGTGTGGGGCCCCCCCCCACCCCCCACCCCCCACCCCCCCAGCCCGCACCCACCCGGAACTCGCACTGGCCCATGAGCGCTGTCCGCAGCCCCAGTTCCCGCCTGTGCCTCTCCCTCCACAACTCCCTGCAAGCAAAGGGAGCCGGCTCCGGCCTTGGCCAGCCCCAGAGAGGGTCCCCCACAGCACAGCGGCAGGCTGAAAGGCCCCTCAAGCACGGCCAGAGCGGATGCCGAGGCAGAGGAGGCGCCAAGAGCGAGCGAGGGCTGCTAGCACGTTGTCAGCTCTCACTATTGTTAAAAGAAAAACTTAAGCCAAATTAAATTTAAAGGAGTTTAATTGAGCAATGACTGATTCATGAATCAGGCAGCCCCCAGAATCACAGCAGATTCAGAGAGAGCCCAGCGCAGCCACATGGTGGAAGAAAATGTATGGACAGCAAAAGGAAGGTGAAATACACAAAAGAGAAGCAAGGTACAGAAACAGCTGGAGTTGCAGCTCAGTGTTTGCCTTATTTGAACATGGTTTGAACAGTGGCTACATTTGATTGGCCAAAACTCAGTGATTGGCACAGGTGTGGGGCTATGATCAGTTTACACCTCCACTTGTTATATAGTTCACAGTGTGCAGAAAAACCTTTAGGCCAAACTGAAATATGTAAGGAGGCAGCTTTAGGCTAAACTTGATTTAACACCATTATAGACATACACACTTAGTTATTTTTGTACAGGTCAACATGAAGCACAGGTCTCTGTGTCACTTGGGTAGATACTTGGGAGTGGGACTGTGGGGTCATGTGGTGACTGCTTAACCAAGTGGCTGTTGTCAACCTAAAGGAAGAGACTGAGGCAAAATTTAATGTAAGTAGAGTTTTGAGGACTGCAGAGTTTGAGGACTGCAGCCAGAGAGAAATAAATTCAAGTTGCCCTGAATAGATGCTCCAATTAGCAGCAGTTACAAGTGAGGTTTTAAAGGAAAAAAGAAGGGGAAATTCTTAAGTTATTTACCAAGAATTTACATTGGTTCATTAACATCACAGGAGCTATTGACTGGATATTGTTTTTTGTATCGGAAATCCTAATCCTAAACATGAAGACAATAGGCGAGGGTCACATTGTGGAACTTGTGATAACATTTTGGTTAACTTACCAGCAAATCTGGAAACTATAGGTAAAGAAAGGAAAAACAAAAGGCCTTGAAACAATTACCCTGGGCCTGGCTGCAGGTCAGGGTGGGGGCCTGACTGAAGCCTCTTGTTGGTCTCTCTGGGCCTCATCACTTTAGCCAACCTCACGTTCCTCAGGCTGCTGTGAGATACTTTTTTTCTTGCTGTGCTGTTTTTTTCTTTTCTTTTTCTTCTTCTTTTTTTCTTTTTCTTTGAAAGTGAATATTTGGCTGGGTACAGTGGCTCACGACTGTGATCCCAGCATTTTGGGAGGCTAAAGCAAGAGGATTGCTTGAGCTCAGGAGTTTGAAACTAGCGTGGGCAACATAGTGAGACCCTCTCTCTATTTATTTTAAAAAGAAAAATAATTTTAAAAAATCGAAGTGAATATTTAGAATGAGAAAAAATTACAATAAATTATACATTTAAGAAAGTGGCTACATGCAATAAATATTATAGAATCCAGGGAAAAAGCATAGTCTTTTTATTAACTGCCTGATCCACCTCTATAAAACTTCTTCTATATTTTTTGGCTGTGTAATCTTTAGCTGCCTCTTCATATGTAATATTTTCTTGTAGAGAAGAGAAAGGCAATGCAATACATCTTATGTTACTGCTCAATTGTTTTTTGTTTGTTTTTAGAGACAGGGTCTTGCTCTGTTGCTTCGAGGGTTTGAATCTCTGAATTCTTATTACCCCTTGGTCTTGTTACTGTTACTTTAGTTTTAGCCTCTCTAGTAGTCATGCAGTGGCATTGCATTGTGGCCTGAAATGGCCATTCCCTAAATGAGTGGTGATGCTGAGCCCCTTTTCATGTTTCTGTGCCCTCTGTTTTTCCTCTGGCTAGTCTTGCCAGGGAGGTGTCAATTTTATTCATTTTCCCCAAAGAAACAGCCTTCAGCTCAGTTGAGCATGCCATTTGATTCTATTTTCTTATCCAGTTCATCGATTTTTTCCAAAAGAAAAAAAAAGAATTTGCTTTTCTTTTCTCACTTATTGATATTCTACTTTTCTTCTTATCTGATGTACATATTTAATGATATATATTCTTTCTAAGCATGGCTCTGTAATCGAAAATTTGGTTATATTATTTTCATTCAGTTCAAAATATATTCTCATTTCTGTTGTGATTTCCTCTCGACCCATGGTTTATCTTACAGGAGTATTGCTTAATGTTCAGGCTCTAGATAGTTTTTTGTTATTGATTTTCTGCATTCTTGTGTGCCTTGTATGGTTGCAGTTCTTTGAAACTTAGAGACTTGCTTTATGACCCGGACTTTGGCCAACTTTTTAAATGTTTTTGTATTTGTGAAAAGAATATGCATTTTGCAGTTAGTGAGCATAGTCTTTATATGTGCTTGGGTCACTTTTACTATTTGTGTTATTCTTTACTCTTTAGGGGGGTGTGGTGGGAGTGGGGGACAGGATCTTGCTCTGTCACCCAGGCTGGAGTGCAGTGGCATGATCGCAGCTAGGACTAAACTCTGATTTTTTAAAAATCTTGCCCAAATTCCTACCGAAGGGGTCTAGGGAGTAATGTCCTACAAACCATAAATTCTTACCAGATGGGTTTTATTTGACCCTATATATCATGACTTACTTTCAATCTGACTCTGGTGTAACATTATGTGACAAGAAAAGAATATTTATCCCCAAAATACATTTCCTTGTCATACCTTGAAATTGCCCTGCAGTCTCTTGTGGGAAAAATCCACGTTCTATAGAGAATCCCCTTTCCCCTTTGTTTTCCTTCCTTTCTTTCCAGATTCAGGAGATAATCATCTAAGAGCCAGGCACCCTTTTAGGTCCCATAAGAAACATTTTACAACCTGCTCTTTCTCTGAAATCTGGTATCTTGAGAGATTCCTCTGCACAATAAAACTTGGTTCTTTATCTTAACCTGAACATTCCTTTCCATTGATCCCAAGTAAACTGGGTTCAGATAAACTCAACCAATTGTCAACCAGAAAATATTTAAATTTACCTATAGCCTAAAAGCCCCCACTTTGATTTGTTCCACCTTTCTGAACTAAACCAATGTATTTCCTAAATGTATTTGTTTGATGTCTCATTCCTCCCTAAAACATATAAAACCAAGCTGTACCCCAGCCACCTTGGGCACATGTTCTGAGGACCTCCTGAGGGCTGTGTCATGGGCCGTGGTCACTCACATTTGGCTCAGAATAAATCTCTTAAAACATTTTACACAGTTTGACTTTTTTCATCGACACAGCTCACTGCAGCCCTGACCTCCCAGGCTCAAGCAATCCTTTGCCTTAGCCTCCTGAGTAGCTGGGACCATAGGCATGCACCATCACACCCTGATAATTTTATTTTTGTAGAGATGGGGTCTTGCTATGTTGCCCTGGTTGGTTTTGAACTCCTGGGCTCAAGTGATCCTCCCACCTCAGCCTCCGAAAGTGCTGGGATTATTGGTGTGAGCCACCATGCCCCATCTTGTCTAAATCTGATATGCTTTTTTTGACTGCTCATTCCATTGGTGACTGAGAAAGGTATGTTAGAATCTCTCACTGTGGATTTATTATTCTTATAATTCTGTCAAATTTTGCTTTATTTATTTTGAGACCATATTGTTAGAAGAGTCAAACTTTTGAATTAGTATATCTCCCTGTAGGTTGAATCTATTATTATTATGAAGTGATCATCTTTGAGACAGGGTCTTGCCGTGTTGCCCAGGCTGGGGTGCAGTGGTGCGACCATGGCTCGCTGCAGCATTGGCCTCCTGGGCTCAGGTGATCCTCCCACCTCAGCCTCCCTAGGAGCTGGGACCACAGGCATGCATCACCATGCCGGGTTAATTCTTTTATGTTTTGTAGAGTTCTCACTATGTTGCCCAGGCTGGTCTCAAACTCCCGGACTCAAGTGTTCCTCCTGCCTCAGCCTCCCAAAGGTTTAGGATTGCAGGCATGAGCCAGTAAAAAAATCTCTTGCCATGGTTTATGACCCAAAGTCTAATTTGTAGACATTAACAAGGCTACATTAGCTTTCTGGGATTACAGGAGTCAAGTCCTGCCTTCTAGGCGAGGATGCATATCAAGAGCCCCAATGGATGCCCGAAACTGTGGATAAGCTCCAGTGGATGCCTGAAACTGTGGATAGCATCAAGCCTTATATATACTAGGTTTTTTATATCTAATAATTGAAGTGGCTACTAAGTGACAAGTAGGTGGGCAGTGTATGGAGTGTGGAGACACTGGATAAAGGCATGATTCACATCTCAGGCAGGACTAGGCAGGATGCTGTGAGATTTCATCTCGATATGCAGAATGGCATGTAATTTAAAACTTATGAATTGTTCATTTTTGGAATTTTCCATTTAATATTTTGGGAGTATGGTTGACCATGAGTAACTGAAACTGTGGAAAGCAAAACTGCAGATACGGAGGGACTCCAGTATTTTTCCTGTGATGCGTCTTTCTCTATAACTTTACTTTCAACCTTTCTGTTTCATTATGTTTTAGATATTTCTTCATTTTACATTTTTTTGTATTTTTTTCATGATGCATCACTTTACCTAAAATAAGTGTGTGTGTGTGTTTATTGAAATCCAGCCCAATAATTGTCACTGGTCATTTAGACCTGCATTGTCCAATGTGGTGGCCACTAGCCATGCATGTCTCCTGAGCACTTGAAATGTGGCTGGGCCAAGTTCAGGGGTGCTGTGAATGTGAACCACACACCAGATCTTGAAGAATTATTAAGAAAAATCGAATATAAGATACATCAACAATTTTGAATATTAAATATATGTTGAAATGATATTTTAGAAAGATTGAGTTAAATAAAAATATTTTAAAAAAATAATTCTACCAGCTTCCATTTGCTTACTGTAAAAATTTTAAATTATACTTAGCTCATGATTTTTCTTTTGTACAACTCTGATTTTAGACCATGTACATCTCATAGTAATACACTTGCTTTATGCCTACTATCTTATTATGCACTTTTTCTTTGTTCTACCTGTTATACATTTCTTCTCTTTTTTCTCATCTTCATTTGGGTTGATATGGTATTTAAAAAAAAAAATCTTGTTTTCACATTATCACTTCAAAGTTATACACTCTTTTTCTATTATTTTAGCAACACCCTAAAAATTACAGCATGCATTCTTGATACACTAATTCTAGTATTTATAGATACGTTTAATTTTCTAGGAAAATGTATGAAACTTAGACTATTTTTTAACTCCATTTATCCCTTTTTGAATTCTACGCTGCTATTGGGATCCATTAAAAATATATAAGGGGCCCAGGTGTGGGGGCCCATGCCTGTAATCCTAATACTTTGGAAGGCCAAAGCAGGAGGATCACTTGAGGCCAGGGGTTCAAGACCAGCCTGAGCAATAGTGAGACCTCGTCTCTACAAAATAAAAATAAGAAAAATTAGTTGGGCATGATGGCGTGCACCTGTAGTCCTAGCTACTCAGGAGTCTGAGGTGGGAGGCTCGCTTGAGCCCAGGAATTTGAGGACATATATAGGGGGGATTGGAGGAAACTTTGGGTGGTGATGGATATTTCTGTGGCCTTGATGGTGGTGATGGATTCATGGCTGTAAAGTTACTCCTAAACTCATCAAATGTATACAGGTATGTGCAGCTTTTTACATGTTAGTCATACCCCCAATAAGAGTGGCTTTATATCTATGTCTATCTATCTAGTCTCTCTGAGAACTTATTATAGTCAGCATTTTTAGATTTACCCAAGTATTGTCACCTTCTCTGCTCTTACTCCTTCCTGTGTTTCTGGTCTTTTATCAAGAGTCACTCTCCCTGAATTTAATTAATTACTTTTTTTGTACAATTGCTTTCCCCAAAGTGTCACTTTCTTTCTGCCTGAAGAATACCCTTAGAATTTGAATGTGTATTTGAAGATGGTATTCTGTCAGTTTTTGCTTGTCTGAGAATCAGTTGTTTTTGCCTCAGTTCTTGAAGAATATCCCCACAGGACAGAGTTGTAGGTTGACAGTTATTTTCTTGAGCACAGTGAAGATTCTACTCCGTTGTTTCCTGGCTTCCATCTTTGCTGTTGAGAAGTCAGCTGTCAGCCTATTGCTCTTTTGAACATATTCTCTCTCTTCTTTGGCTGCTTTGAGATTTTGTCTTTCTTTGGTTTTCTACAGTTTCAATGTGATGTTTCCATTTGTGGATCTGGAAAATTCTCAACTATTATTTCTTCAAATATTGCCTGTGCCTCATTCTCTCTCCTCTCTCTCTGGTACTCCAGTTGCAGGTATGTTAGACCTACTCACAATACCCTCTATGTCTCATTTCTGTGTCTTCCATTTTTATATATTGAACATGCTATTCTTCCACTAAAATTATTTTCTTAGTATTTTTTCCATTTTTTAGTCAGTTTTATTGAGATAAAATTTGCATGCAACATGATTTACTGATTTTAAGTAACCAACTCAGTGAATTTTGAGCAAATGCATATAGTCATTTCACTACCACCTTGATCATGATTTAGAATATTTCCATCAGCCCCTAGAATTTTTTCCAGCTCCTTTATAGTAAACCCCTACCTCCACCCTCTAGCCATTGACAACTACTAATCTGCTTTTTGTCATTGTAGTTTCCCTGTTTCTATAATTTTATATACATACAATTTTACTGGGTGTAGTATTTTATGTTTGATTTCTTTTGCTTAGGGCATGATTCTTTTGAGACTCATACATGTTTTACATATTTCAGTCAATTTAAAAAAATTATGGGGTAGTATTCCATTGCATGGATATAACACAAAATTTTTATTGATTCACCAATAAATGCATATTTGACTTCTTCCAAATTTTTGGTTTCTATGAATAAATAATAAACAGCTGATCGGAAGTGGACATATATGTTTGTTTTCACTTGGATAAATACCCAAGAGTGGGGTTGCTGGTCAAAACAGTAAGTGTATGGTACATTTTATAAGAAATGGCCAAACTGTTGTTCAAAGTGACTGTGCCAGTTTGCATTTAGTCATCAAGATACGAAAGTTCCAGTTGTTTCACATCCTTGTCAACACTTGATATTGCCAGTCTTTTTATTTCAGCCATTCTCATGGGTGTATGTGGTATGTTATTATGGTTTGAATTTTTAGTGCTCCAGTGACTAATGATGTTGGACATTTTTTCATATTCTTATTTGTTATCTATATATCTTCTATGGTGAAGTGTTTGTTTATTTGTTTTACTGATTATTAATTGGGTTATTTATGTTCTTATGGACTTACAGAGTTCTTTATATATATTCTGATATTTATAAACATTTTATTCCAGTAGTGGCTTGCCTTTTCACTTTTCTTAACAATGACTTTTTTTTTTTTTTTACTTTATTTTATTATTGTATTTATGTATGTATTGAGACAGGGGCTCACTCTGTTGCCCAGGCTGGAGTGCAGTGGTGTGATCATAGCTCACTGCAGCCTTGAACTTCTGGTCTCAAGCGAGCCTCCCAACTCAGCCTCTGAGTAGCTGCGCTTACAGGTGTGCGTCATCACACCAGCACAATTTGTAAATTTTTTTGTGGAGATTGAGTCTCCTGACACCCTTCAATGGCGATCAGAGTGTTAGTTTCTCTTTTTGGATTCTTTATGAATGTATGGATTTTAATATATTTGATGTGTTTCAGTCCACTGAGGTTATTAGGATTTGGATGCCCAAATTGTCCCATCCTCGGCCAGGGATGGCCTCTTTAGCTTTCGAGATTCTGACATATCTCCAGTAGGTGTTCCAGTGTTGATAGTTTTCTTTTTTTTTATCCTGGCATGTGCCTCTAGACATGAATATGCATAGCTTTCTTGCTTTCTGCTGTGGCAAGAAGTTCCAGGCTCCTTTGTACATTTTCTGCTCTGAACCTGCAATCAGTTGTTTATCTGTTGAGTGGGACATGGTACTTGGAGACCATAATTTGGGTGCTCATTACTACCACATTGGCTAGTTATTTCTAGACTTTTTCAATAGAACGATCCAGAAAAGACTCTTTTTAATGAAAAAATACATTTTCATACTGATGTTTCCAATTCCAGTTTAGGAGTACAGGCTTTTACTTTACAGCTGTGGTATTGCATTTCTTTTCTCTTAGGTGTAAAAATCTTGGTTTCTAATCATTGACAAAGTTCTTGTTTGCTTTTTCTCATAACATATGTATGGTTGCGTCACAATAATAAAAACCAGACAGAGCTATTGCTACCATGATGATGACTAGAAACAGTGCAAGGCTTCCCTGCTACTCTTTCTGTCCCCAGGGCTCGTCCCACAGCAGTGTGCACTCATCCCCATGCTTGGGGCCTCATGGAATGATTCCTCTCTGGATAATCCACCACTGAGATGTAGAGCTGCATCCACTTGCTTTATTTTGCTTTCTTGGGATTCTATTTTTAATATCTTTCTTTCATTTTGCTTTTTAATTATGCAAAAAAATTACATTGTTCCAAAGCCAAATCTAGAAAACAAGGTCTGGACAGAGGAGTCCAGCTTGGAGCCCTTTCTCCTCCATCTTGATTCCTCCCTTGCCACCTGTGCCCTTTTCATAGCTTGGGGCTCATCTTTGCATTTGCAAAGCAGTAGCAGTGTGCACACACGCTCCTTTCCTGTGGGCGGTGGGAGGTGCCCTTTGGGCCGTGACCGCGCTTCCATGGTCTCCTCCTTGAGGCCGACTTGCCTCTTCATGCAGCTGCTGAGGAAGGACTGAGGATGTGGGCGTTTCCCTGTCTTTGTTGTGCCATGCTGAGCTGTGGTGAAAAGTCTTGCACAGGAATCTTTCTGCACTTTTGCTGGTGATCTTTGGTCAGCCTTCCTAGAAGTGGTATTGTTTGGCCAAAAAGTAAATTTATATCAAAATCAGGCTTTCTAAGGCCTGCATTATGTTGCGTCCCGTGGACACACTCTCCTTTATTTAACCTTGGGGTTACTATGATTATTATCTGCTCTTGGGTATATTGCTGTGGTGGACAAGTTTGTGACTGTGTCTGTGATGATTTCCTTATGATGGGTCCCAGAAGCAGAACCACGGGGTCCTGGTCGTAGCCCCCTGACCTCAACATTAATCATGGGGGCTGTTTTCTCGCTGCTGCCTCCTTGCCCATGGCCCCCTTTTCTTGCTCTACCCCCAAGTTTTTCCCGGCCCATCTGATCCAGTGACTTACGCCTCCTCAGGGGCTCTCTGAAGCTCCTGCGGCGAATGTGCAGCCCCCTTGCTATGCCCACCAGGCCCTCCAGACCTGCCTGGAACCTGCCTATGGCCCAACCTCACCTGTCACTTCTCTCCACCTCCACCCCACTGAGCCGCCC
The DNA here is from genome assembly GCF_028885625.2 of Pongo pygmaeus. Lineage (NCBI taxonomy): Eukaryota > Metazoa > Chordata > Mammalia > Primates > Hominidae > Pongo > Pongo pygmaeus. Next base: position 141,173,073 of record NC_072384.2, on the reverse strand, counting down.
CAAAGGCTCTTCTGGAAACAGTCCCACTGCCCAACTCCCTTGCAAAGCAAAGCCAGCCTGAGCACGCTTCCCTTCATTTCATTTTCTGCCTCCTCTTCCAGGCTGCAAGCTGCTTGTGGGCAGGGGCCTCATGAAGCCACACATCCCCAAGCACCCAGCCTGGGCTTGCAGCTGGAGATGCTCAGGCGGGTGTGTAGCATGGGTGGTGTATTAGGCCATTCTCACGTTGCCACAAAGAAATACCTGAGGCTGGGTAATTTATAAAGAAAAGAGGTGCAGTTGGCTCATGGTTCTGCAGGCTGTACAGGAAGCATGGCTGGGACAGCCTCAAGAAGCTTCCGGTCATGTTGGAAGGTGAACGGGGAGCAGGCACATCATGTGGTGGGAGCAGGAGCAAGTGGGGGAGGAGGTGCCACATGTTTTTAAACAAGCAGATCTCACGAGAACGCCCTATCAGGAGGGCAGCACCAAGGGCATGGGGCTAAACTGCTCATGCAGGATACACCCCTGTGATCCAGTCACCCCCCACCAGGCCCCACCTGCAACACTGGGGATTACAATTTGACATGGGATTTGGGTGGGTTGGGATTTGGGTGGGGACACAGATCCAAACCACATCAGGTGGAGACCTCTGAGATGGGAGTATTCCTATTCCATGGATGAGCATGCGGGCCCCAGGGAGGGAAGCGTCCCTGCTGCCCACTGTTGCAGGCCTCAGTGCCTTTTCCTGTGCTGTCTCCTCTGCCCACCAGGCCCTCCAGGCATCCTTCAATGCCATCTCTGGAAGATGCACCTCCCCTGGGCAGCAGGCCCCTGACTGTGCTCCCTGCCCTGGGCACCTGGCAGTGGCCGCTCACTGGTTGTTTTGTGAGGCCCTCCTGGGTGCTTTCTTCCTCTCTTGCACTGTGGCCTCCACTGCCCACATGCAAAGGCCTGGGAGCTGCTGGGTTCCTGGAAGCGAGGATTGGCTCCCCGTCTTCCTCTGTCCCCCTCTTTCTCCTTCCCTTCGCTCCTCCCCTCCTCCCTTTGGCCTCCTTTCCTGCTCTTCCCTCCTTCCTCCTCCTCCTCTTCCTTTCCTCTATCTCCTCCTCCTTCTCCTGCCCCTTCTTGGGTCATACCTGACCTGCTGCCTGCATACTTCCTCCCCACCCACTGCTGCCCCAGCCTGTCGGGGTGTTTGGGCTGGGTTCCCTAATTGAACCCAGATCTGGCACCTCTGACACGCTTTCACCATGAGACTTCCATCATGTCCTCACCTCAGAGGCCATTGAGACCTCCCTGGCTGCCCCCTTGCCCCTCCATGCGCTCTCTGGAGTGCCCTCCTTCCTGTTCCTCGGAAGAGCTGGTCCGCCTCGGTCCCTGGGCAGCACAGCCTAAGCCTCCAGAGATGTTTACTGGGTGAATGCATGCATTTCTTGGGAAAGTTTTCTTTTTTGGGATTTCTTTTGATGTTACAAACATGATCACATGTGCAGCCGGGTTGCATCATCTCTCCTCGGCCTATTGCGTTTCCTTGGCAGGGGCTGTACAAAGCGGACCAGCGGTTTGGGCCAGGCGTCGAGACCTACCCTGATGGCAGCCAGGACGTGGGGCTGTGGTTCCGAGAGCAGCTCATCAAGCTGTGCACCCAGATCCCCAGTGGCTTCTCCCTCCTCAGCTACCCTGAGTTCTCCAGCTTCATCACCCACAGCCCTGCCAGGATCAGCCTCTCAGAAGAGGAGAAAACAGAGTGGGGACTGCAGGAGGGACAGGACCCCTTTTTCTATGAGTATAAGCGGTTTCTTCTGAATGACAACCTAACGCTGCCTCCAGAAATGTATGTCTACTCGACCAACAGTGACCACCTGCCCATGACAAGCTCTTTCCGCAAAGAGCTGGACGCCCGCATCTTCCTCAATGAAATTCCTCCGTTCGTTGAGGATGGAGAACCGTGGTTCATAATCAATGAGACCCCTTTGTTGGTCAAAATCCAGAAGCAAACTTACAAGTTCAGGTGACTAGTCTGCTACTGCTTCTCCCCTAGGGCCCTGCACTGTGCGGGCTGCCCTAGGCAGGTTCCTAAGGTCCCCGGCCAGCTGCCACTGACAGTGCTCCCTCAGGGTGACCTAAACACACTCCTCCCATTAAGTGACTGGTGTGGGTGATAATGAAGGGAGGGAAAGCCCCTGCTGACTGGAGCTGGGAGGCAGGCCGGGTCCTGGGGCCCTGGATGTCTGTGCAGGGGAATGAGGGTCTCAGGATCCCACCTGCCCACTCTTGGGGACAGGAGTGATCAGAAGGTGGTTTGGTGAACATGCAGCTAGGGGAGTCCCGAGGCTGGTGTGGAACCTGGCGGGGGATGTGGCTGGGGAGAATCTCCTGAGCCTGTGGAGCTAATGGTGAGTCCTGGCCCTGGGCCCTGTGCATTTCCCCTTGTGCAGGCCATAGCTAGTGCCCTGCCCCGACCATTGCATCAGCGCCTAGGTGTTCTACGGGCCAAGTCTCCTCTCGGTTGACATGGAGAGCAGGGTTTGTTCTTACTGTTATATGGTGGTAAGGGATCCGCCTGAGAGCCAAGGGTGGGAGCACAGGGCAGTAGTGGTGTTGGGGCCCTGTGCTCCCACCCTTGTGGGACAAGCCTTTGACTTGTCCAAGGATGGCGTGAAAAGATGCTCTGCTCTATTGGTCTTCCGAAAACCCTCCTACCCTACCCAGAGCTCCAGAAAAGTCAGCCACTACCTAAGGAGAAGTGTTTAATTTTTTTGGGGGGGGAAGGGTGCAGACACAGAGTCTCACTCTGTCACCGCGGCTGGAGTGCAGTGGCGCGATCTTGGCTCACTGCAACCTCTGCCTCCTGGGTTCAAGCAGTTCTTTGCCTCAGCCTCCCGAGTAGCTGGGATTACAGGTGTCTGCCACCACGCCCAGCTAATTTTTGTATTTTTAGTAGAGACGGGGTTTCACCATATTGGCCAGGCTGGTCTTGAACTCCTGACCTCATGATCCACCCGCCTCAGCCTCCCAAAGTGTTGGGATTATAAGCATGAGCCACTGTGCCCAGCTGAAGTGTTTAATTTTTAAAAGTTAAAATATTCAAGAACACTTTAATTCCTTTCCTAAATATTGACCTCGGATGTCACTAAACTGTTTCAGAATGCATATTTTCTGAGAATAAGTGGCTGCTTTTTCATTCATTGATCCATCCACCCACCCAATCACCCACCCACCTACCATCCATTCATCCATCAATACACCCATGCAACATCCATTCATTCAGGCATCTGTTCATCTACCCACACACCTACCCATTCATCCACCCACCCACCCATCCATTCATCCATCAATTCATGCATGCAGTATCCTTTCATCCAGCCATCGATTCATCTACCCACCCACCTGCCCATTCATACACCCACCCACCCATCCAGTGATCCATCAATCCACACATGCAACATTCATTCATCTAGCCAGCCATTCATCTACCCACCCACCTACCCATTCACCTACCCACCCATCCATTCATCAGTCTACTCATGCAGCATTCATCCACCCACCCATCCATTCATCCATCAATCCAACCATGTAACATTCATTCATCCAACCAACCATCCATTCATCTACCCACCCACCTACCCATTCATCCACTCACCAGCCCATCCAGTCATCCATCAATCCACCCATGCCACATCCATTCATCTAGCCATCCATTCATCTATCCACCTACCTACCCATTCACCCACCCACCCATCCATTCATCCATCAACCTACTCATGCAACATTCATCCACCCACCCACCCATCCATTCATCCATCAATCCACCCACACACCTACCCATTCATCCACCCTCCCAGCCATCCATTCATCCATCAATTCACGCATGGAATATCCATTCATGCAGCCATCCATTCATCTACCCACCCACCTACCCATTTGTCCACCCACCTACCCATCCAGTCATCCATCAATCCACCCACGTAACATCCATTCATCTAGCCATCCACTCATCTGCCCACCCACCTATCCATTAATTCACCCACTCACCCACCTTTCCATCCATTCATCCATCAGTATACTCATGCAACACTGATCCACCCACCCACCCCTTCATCCATCAATCCACCCATGGAACATCCATTCATCCAGCCATCCATTCACCTACCCATCTACCTACTCATTCATCTACCCACCCACCCACCCATCCATTCATCCATCAGTCCACCCATCCATTCATCCAACTATCCATTCATCTACCCACCTACCTACCCAGTCATCCACTCACTTACCCATTATCCATCCATCAATCTATTCATGCATCTTGCATCCACCCACCCACCCATCCATTCATCCATCAATCCACCAATGTGACACCCATTCATCCACCCACCCACTCATCCATCTATTCATCCACCCACCCATCCATCCACCCTCCCACCTACCCATCCATCCATCTTCCCACCCACCTGTCCATTCATCCACCCACACATCCATTCATCCATCAATTCACTCATGCAACATATATCCACCTACCCAACCATCCATCCATCCATCATGCAAACATCAACTGGGCTTGTAATTGTTGAAGACTGTTAGGTACAGAAGCATCTATAATGCACAGGTTCTCGATTGTGAAAAGGGGTTGTGTACACACCAGGAGGCATCAGTGTTGTGTGGTGAGTAAGCCATGAGATGTGCGTGTTGTCTACTCAGACAAAAATGGATGAGCAGAGGGTGGAATGCGGGTGTTGGTGCTGAGACTGGAACCACATGTATGTTGGTCTCCTTCCTACCCAGGGCCTTTGCTGTTACAGCCCATTTCTTAGCAAACACCCAGCGACCCAGATGAATCAGAGATGCATGGATGTACTCGCAACCAGCACATTCCTGCTGGGACAGACATATAGCCCAAGCATCTTGACCTCCAGGTGGCATGTCCGCGCCAACGTGTGCAACCTAGTGGATCGTGAGCAGCTGGGGGTGCAGCTGCCAGCACTCAGGGTGCCTGAGGAGTGAACAGTGGAGGGCTGAGCCACAAGAAGGAGAGGCATTGGAGGGAGGTGGTCCAGCTGGACCCTTTCTCGTGGGAGGTGCAGAACCTGGTCTAGGACCACTGAAACTTGTTGTGTTGCCAGGAACAAGCCAGCTCACACCAGCTGGAACATGGGCGCCATCCTGGAGGGGAAGCGCAGCGGCTTTGCACCCTGCGGGCCCAAAGAGCGGCTTTCCATGGAGATGATCCTAAAGGCTGAGGAAGGGAACCACGACTGGATTTGTAGGATCCTGAAGGGCAACTTTGCTAGTGCCGACGTGGCGGACGCAAAGGGCTACACTGTGCTTGCTGCGGCTGCCGTAAGCCCCACACCCTCCCGGCTGGTGCCCGTAGGAGCTTAGCTGTGAGGGTCACACATGTGGGTGGCTCTCTGTGGCCCCCTCTGCAGGAGCAGAGCTGAGGTACATGGGGACACTGATGTGTCCACACCTCCACCTTGCCGTTCAGCAGAAACTCACTCAGCTGAGCGTGACACTCGTGGTCCAGTGCAGAAGGGTTTGGGGCAGAGTGCCCGTTCCATTCCTCTGTCCCACACTTGTCCCTTTGCCAAGCTCCCGAATGAGCACTGGTTCCTGCCCTGCCATGGGGTGGCCTCATGAGGGCATCAGGACACCCGGTGGCCCTTCCCACCCTTGAGGGCCAGGCACATCATCCTGAGTCCTGCCTCATTTCCCTCCAGACTCACTGCCACAACGACATTGTGGACCTTCTCCTGGACTGTGGGGCCGATGTGAACAAGTGCTCAGATGAGGGTCTCACAGCACTCAGCATGTGTTTCCTCCTCTACTACCCCGCCCAGTCATTCAAGCCCAATGTTGCTGAACGGACCGTACCTGAGCCCCAGGTAAACCCCCGGTGGCCACCACACCACCAACACTCCCCTGTTGTCTTCTCTGTCTCTGTAAGTGTCCACCAAGCCTCCTCCCTCCTGTGTGGACCAGGCTTGTACAGGGTGAGTTATAAGATAAGGCAGGGAGTGGGCAAGAGAGACAGAGCCTGGGCATCCCCTAAGGGACCCTGAGCAGATGCCAAGGGATGTGTGTTCTTTACTCGTCACCTGCATAGCAGCCTGGGGCCCCGAGACCTGCCCTGCCAGCACTGTGCAGGAAAGGGGTGCTGTGGAGGGAGAGTGGGCATCCATGACAACGCCCCCAAGGTGGGGCTGAGAATCTGCATGCCTAACAGTTTCCTGGCAGTACCGATGTTATTGAAACACCAGGGGTTCGGTCTCGGTCCTGCTGCTCACCACACAGAAAGCCAATCACTGAGATGCTAAGTATTGCCAAGGAATAAGGCTTTAATCGGGTGCTGCAGCTGAGGAGATGGGAGCTCAGTCTCAAGTCCATCTCTCTGACTGACTAACACTGGGAGTTTATGTAGCAGGAAAGAAATGTAACAATGTGTAAGAAAACTGGAACTAGGACAAGGCAAGGAGGCATCTGGTGTGGTGATCTTGTGGGTTTCAGTTGTCTGGTGCCTCCTGAAGGTCCTTTCCTGAGGAAGGAACTCAGATAAAACAAATACAGTTTTCAAGCTTTAACAGAAGAGTCGATTTCTATGTTTATCCAAAAACAACTGTCTATAGGACTCTTGGGCTGGTTTCACTGATGCCACTGGTCCAGGGACCACACTTTGGGAACCATGGCTCAAAACACAAACAGATCTAGGGCAGTGCCATGTGACAGAAATAAAACGTGTAATTAAAATTTGGGAGGTAGCCACATGAAAAAGTAAAACAGGTGGAATTAATTTTAATAATATATTTAATTTAGCCTAATGTATTCAAAATCCAATCATTTTGGTGTGTGATCAATATAAGCAGCATCATTAAGGCATTTGCCTTCATTTTCCAACCTCTCCTCCACTTCTAAGCACCTGGGTGTGGACAGGCCATGTTTTGTGAGCTTAGCAGCCATGTATAGGGCCATGCAGCCTGAGGTGTGGCCTGGTCAGGCGCAGGCTTCTGTGCGATGCCTTCACAGGGGTGTTCTTTTCTCTTTGAGGGTTTGGGGAAAGCTGCCCTGGTCTTTTCAGCCTAGGTGCTTTGAAGACAGCTCTAGGCCATGGGCATTGGTCCTTGCTGAAGAAGGTCCTAGAATGAGGTTATCACTCCAATTTCTTCTAATGACACTTTTTTGGTTCTTTCCAAAGGAATCTCCAAAATTCCCAGTTGTTCCAATCCTTTCATCATCATTTATGGACACAAACCTGGAGTCTCTGTACTATGAGGTGAACGTGCCTTCCCAGGGTAGCTATGAGCTGAGGCCACCGCCAACACCACCGGCACTGCCACACATCTCGGGCAGCCAGGAGGGCGGCCACTCCCAGGACACCAGGCAGTGTGGGGAGTCCATGGACCACAGGAGCATCTCTCTGAAGGGGGACTCCCCGTTGGTGAAGGGCAGCCTTGGCCATGTGGAAAGTGGGCTCGAGGACGTGCTGGGAAACACAGACCGGGGCAGTCTGTGCAGTCTTGAGACGAACTTTGAGTCCAATGTGTGTGTGTGCAACTTCTCCATCGAGCTCTCGCAGGCCATGCTGGAGAGAAGCGCCCAGTCCCACAGCTTGCTGAAGATGGCCTCACCCTCACTGTGTACCAGCAGCTTCGACAAAGGGACCATGCGGAGGATGGCGCTGTCCATGATCGAGTAGGTCCTGGCACCAGCTGGTGGGGGTGGAGGGCCACCATCAGGGCTGAATCCTATGCTCAGCAGACCCGCGTCTCTTCCCTGTGCCAGCGGGAGGTGTTGTGTCTGGAGATGTGTGTCTGAATGTGTGAGCATCCCTGTGTCGGTGGCTCCACGCCATGGCGACGGGCTGTTTTCAATACCACCCCAGCCCTGTGGGGGTGCCACGGTGACAGGCTGTTTTCAATACCACCCCAGCCCTGTGGGGGTGCCACGGTGATGGGCTGTTTTCAATACCACCCCAGCCCTGTGGGGGTGCCACGGCGACGGGCTGTTTTCAATACCACCCCAGCCCTGTGGGGGTGCCACGGTGACGGGCTGTTTTCAATACCACCCCAGCCCTGTGGGGGTGCCACGGTGACGGGCTGTTTTCAATACCACCCCAGCCCTGTGGGGGTGCCACGGTGACAGGCTGTTTTCAATACCACCCCAGCCCTGTGGGGGTGCCACGGTGATGGGCTGTTTTCAATACCACCCCAGCCCTGTGGGGGTGCCACGGTGACGGGCTGTTTTCAATACCACCCCAGCCCTGTGGGGGTGCCACGGTGACGGGCTGTTTTCAATACCACCCCAGCCCTGTGGGGGTGCCACGGTGATGGGCTGTTTTCAATACCACCCCAGCCCTGTGGGGGTGCCACGGTGATGGGCTGTTTTCAATACCACCCCAGCCCTGTGGGGGTGCCACGGTGATGGGCTGTTTTCAATACCACCCCAGCCCTGCTTTGGCCTTTGGCACTGGCCTGAAGTGTCTCTGTGGGAGCCTCAGCAGGGGCCACTGTCAGGGGTCCTATCCTAGCCATGGTGCATGTGAGTGACACCTGCCTGGGCAGCTCACACACCCCTGCTGCCCACCCTGTCTATACCAGTGTGTCTCAAAATGTGGTCCATGCACCCCTGGGGGTCCAAGACCCTTTCAGAGAGTCTGTGGGGTCAAAATGATTCTCTTGATAACCCTGAGACTCTCTTAGCCTTCTCCTTGTGTTGACGTTGGTGGATGGTATGAAGACAGGGTCGTGCAGACCGCCAGCCCCCAGCCTGCAGGGCAGCAGTGCCTGGCCTGCTTGGGGGCATGGTATTCCTTTACCACGGTGCGCACTTGCGGGGATGCCTGTCTCACTGAAGAATGCCTTTGACAAAGCAGAAAAGCAATGACCAATTGCATTAAATCTTGCTCCTTGCGTACACACCCCTCGAATATTCTGGGTCGGAAAACATGGGAAGGACACTGATGTGCGTCTGCCACAGACCAAGGCACACCGCTTCTCTGCAAGAAGCACTTACCCCAGGGCCGGAGTAGCAAAGAGAATGCGGCATCTTCCCAACCTCCTGCCCCATTTTTGATCGGAAGAATGACCACTGGTACGTGGCTGTTCATTCTCCTGAACACAGCCTGCCGCTTTAAGGAAAACATATGACACTATTTGTTGCTGGTGAAATTTACGTTTTCAAGTGAATAGCAGAATTCTGGACACTTGGCCGCCAGCACCAAGACCTTCATAGCTTCCCTTAACTTTGAGACGTGGGTGTTCAGAGGTTTTTCACATGAGATGGCGTTAGCAGCGCAGTTTTCTGATACTGCCTGATGACATGCCGACAGTGCTCAGATCTCTTCTATTGGTGAGCCAGCTTTCCCCACACGGCCAAGTTCTGATGTGGAACCATCGCGAGGTGGGTGAAGATCCATTGACAGTGAGAGGTGGGCCCGTGGGCTTCAGTGCAGCCAGGCGCAGAAGGCTGGTCCATGAGTGTATAGCTCCGCCAGGTAGCTAGCTCACCGCCCCCAGCCTGGGTTCATGTAGTTCAAATAGGAAGACCACGATGATCAGAAAGGCTGCTCAAATACTCCTTCGTCCAGCTGCGTACCTGGGGGAGGCTGAGTCTCCACTCACTTCCACCAAGGCTGCGCAGAGCAGATAGGGGAATCCAGCGAAGGTGGAAAGCAGTGCCATCCTTCTCCCCAACTGGTTTTGTTTTGTAAAATAACTTTTTGTGACAGTGTTACTTACTAGTAACATGCAGTGGGTTTGTTATGGTTAACAATTTGGTGAGCATTATTAAGAGGTGAAGCCAGCTGAGCTGCTGGGTTGGGTGGGCACTTGGAGAACTTTTGTGTCTAGCTAAAGGATTGTAAATGCATCAATCAGCACTCTGTAAAATTGACCAATCAGCGTTCTGTAAAATTGACCAATCAACGTTCTGTAAAATGGACCAGTCAGCAGGATGTGGGCGGGGCCAAAAAAGGGAATAAAAGCTGGCCACCGCCAGCCCCCACACCAGCCTACAGCAGCAGCCTGCAGCAGCAACCTGCTTAGTTCCACTTCCACACTGTGGAAGCTTTGTTCTTTCACTCTTCTCAATAAATCTTGCTGCTGCTCACTTTTTGGGTCCGCATCACCTTTAAGAGATGTTAACACTTGCCAGTGAAGGTCGGCAGTTTCATTCTTGAAGTCAGTGAGACCATGAACTCACCGGAAGGAAGAAATTCCAGACACACCATGTTTAAGAGCTGTAAAAGGGGGCCAGGCGCGGTGGCTCACTCCTGTAATCCCAGCACTTTGGGAGGCCGAGGCAGGCGGATCACGAGGTCAGCAGATGGAGACCAATCCTGGCTAACACGGTGAAACCCCGTCTCTACTAAAAATACAAAAAAATTAGCCAGGCGTGGTGGCAGGTGCCTGTAGTCCCAGCTACTTGGCAGGCTGAGGCAGGAGAATAACTTGAACCTGGGAGGCGGAGCTTGCAGTGAGTGGCGATCACGCCACTGCACTCCAGCCTGGGCAACAGGGCGAGACTCCGTCTCAAAAAAAAAAAAAAAGGAAAGAAAGAGCTGTAATACCGCGAGTTCTGCGACTTCATTCTTGAGGTCAGCGAGACCAAGAACCCACCAGAAAGGCATAAATTCTGGACACATTTTGACAGTTTTTGAGCTTTACCTGGTAGAGGCAGACAAGGAGAGCCAGCACCACATCAACGCAGCTCCATGGGCTTCCGAGTGGTCAGGGTCTGGAGACGGGTTTGGAGACTGGACTGGGGGCTGCTGCTCAAGGACGATCTAGTTCCCGCGGCTCCGATACTGTGCCTACTGCAGGGTCAGTGGGCTTGGCTGGATCGTACACCTGCCCTGCCCTCATGGTCATTCCCGCTGCCATCTGGGCCCCCTACCCCCAGTCCCCCCCTCCCTTGAGCTTCTCCCTCAGCCCTGCATGGCTGCACAACCCCCACCCACCTGGTCCCAGCCTCTCTTGAGGCCCAAGTTTCCTCTGGAGGCACAGCTTCCCCCTGAGCTGGCCAGCCTTTTCAGTGACCCCTCAAAGGTGTGTGTGCGCCTGTGTGTTTGTGTCTTTGTGGTGTGAGTGGTGTGTGTGGTGTGTTGTGTGTGTTGTTTGAGTGTGTGGTTGTGTGCTCTGTGTAGCGTGGTTTGTGTGCTCTGGTGTGGCCTGTGTGTGGTGTGGTGTGTGGTGTGCTGTGTGTGTACTGTGTGGTGTGCGCTGTGCTATGGTGTGTGCGCTCTGGTGTGGCTTGTGTGTGGGGTTGTGTGCTGTGTGTACTGTGTGGTGTGCTGTGGGTGTGGTTGTATGTTGTGAGTGCTGTGTGGTGTGCTGTGTGTGCTATGTGGTGTGTGTGCGCTCTGGTGTGGCTTGTGTGTAGTTGTGTGCTGTGTGGTGTGTCTGTGCGTGTGTGGGTGTGTGCTGTGTGTGTGTGATTGTGTGGTTGCGGCACACACATACTCCCTACGCGCCCCTCCCCAGCCTCCTCGCTGGTGTGGCCCGTCCTGGGCGCAGTGCTGGTGCCTGCCCTCCAGGGGCCCACGAGCACGCCGTCTTTTTCAGGCGGAGGAATCGCTGGCGGACCATCAAGCTGCTGCTGCGCCGGGGCGCGGACCCCAACCTGTGCTGCGTGCCCATGCAGGTCCTGTTCCTTGCTGTGAAGGCCGTGGACATGGATGGGGTGAGGCTGCTGCTGGAGCACGGGGCGAGGACCGACATCTGCTTTCCGCCGCAGGTAGGAGCCGCGGCAGGCGGGCGCCGGGACGAGCGCAGACTCCCGGGCACTGGCCGGGCAGCTCCTCGCTCCACTAGGCGCGGAAGAGCGGGGTGGGCTCTTGGAGGCGACCACCTGGGCTGTGAGTGATGACGGTGCGCCGGAGTGGGGGGGTCCCACAGCCCGCTCTTTCACCCATGTCCCCAGACAGGATTTGGACACTGAGCTAGTTTTTAGAGTATTTCACGATCCGTGTGATTTTTTTCCCAGTGTTGAAGCACACTAAGGGGAAGCGCATCCTGAAGGCCCCTTGGAAAGGGGAGACTCATATTCAGGAGGAGGCGGGCCTCCTTTTAACCCAGGCTCAGCATCACAAGGACATAGGCAGCGGAGGCAAAGGGTTTTGGTGCTGAGATTTTATCTTTAGCCCAACAGATCCAGCCGGCAAAATATTTAGCTGAGAAAAAAATTTTTGAAGGGGAATCTGATTTTATATTTTTTTTCTTAAGAAGTGCCTTTCCCAGAGGACGGCTTCTTCCCCCTCTGAGGCCACACCCACCCGTGAGCAAGCGGCTTCACAGGGCATTTTGCTCTGGGATAAATTAGCCTGCTAGTTCTTCGAAGAAAGTTTAGTGTTTCTGCTGAGTTTCACTGGGGACTCAGGGCTTTATGGGCTTAGCTCATTCAAACAACTCTCCTTTTCCCACCTGTCCCCCTGGGCAGTGGGCACCCCCGTGCTTGGCCCCAGATTGCTGCAGCCCTCCCCACAGCACAGCTGCTGGAAGGGCTTCCTTCCCGAATTTCCACTGCTCTGGAATGGAATCGGTCGCTGCCCATGACTGCTCCTCCTCTCAGAGGCGTCTGGGGTGAGGCCAGCCTTCCCTCGCAGCTCCGTCAGTCCATGAGGACCTCCTTAGGTTGCACAGGGGACGGGGCGAGATGGAAGTGTGACAGCAAGCGTGGGCTCACTGCGGCGTTTCCTGTTCACTTTAACGTGACATTATCTGTTGTGTTTCATCCCTTTGCCTGAACCCTTGTTATCATTCTTTCTCTTTGTATTTTGAAGGACCCTACAATCATTTCTTTAATTTAATATCTAGACCAACCCCATCACAATTTTCCATTCAGTGCATCCACCCATCCACACTCAAGAAACCACTGCTGTCCACAGTGGCTGTGAAGATTCCAGACGGATGACAAACTGGCACCAGGGCCACCTTTGGGTGCCCGCAGAACAGGGGGCCCATTATGCAGACCCATGATGGGCTTCTGTCCACTTGGCTGTGAAATTTACTTGTAGATTTTGTTTTTCTTCTCCGGTTGTGTAAACACTCATCCATCGTTTCAGCGCTTTACCTTCTTCACAGGGTGTTGTTGATGGGGTGAGAGCTGATGGCTCGCTCTGGGCACCAGCCTTGCCAGTTGTCACTCAGGCGACATCAAGTGTTTGAGGGCAGGCGGGTCTCACTGTCCAGGCCCCTTAGTGCACAGCCTTTCAGCTTGGAAATTAAACTTTTCTTCCAAGTGTAAGATTACACAGAAAACAGAATTTTTGGTTTAAGACTCAGGATAATTTCGTAACTTTTTAGGTTTACTGATTGGACTCCGTCTTTGAAACTGATTAAGGTCACAACCTTTAAACCGGGCACGGACATCCTTCACTGTCTCACTTGTTTATTCATTTGTTCATGGCTGATCAGGAATGTATTATTTACACATTTATCTTTGAAATAGAAAGTTTTTAACAATTAAAATATTTGAGTGGGTTCAGAAATGAACATGTCACCAAAACGCCAGGGGTTCGGTCTAGATCCTGCTGCTTACTGCACAGAAAGCCAATCAGTGAGATGACAGGTACTGCCAGGGAAGAAGGCTTTAATTGGGTGCTGCACCAGGCAGAACAGGAGATCATTCTCAAATCTGTGTCCTCAACCGACTAAAATTGGGGGTTTACATAGCAGGGAAGAAATGTAACCATGTGTGGGAAAGCAGGAATTAGGAGGGCTAAGGAAAAAGAGTTGGTCAACAAGAAGCTGGTGGTCCCAGAGGTAGTCATGATGGGTGAGGGGTCTAAGGTCTCACTGTCCAGATGCTGTGATCTAGTGAGTCTGTTCCTTGATACTATTTAGGAGGCCTGCTGGTTGGTTTCCTGAGGAAGGAGCTTAGATGAGACAAATGTAACGTTCTCAAGTTTTAAAGAATGGAAGGGTCAATTTCTATGTTTATTTAAAAGAAACCATAGACATCAGTTCTATGGGACAATTGGGCCAGTTTCAACACCCTTCCCCCCCATTTGTCAATTCCTCAATCATGAGGAATCAGGCCATGCATCCGTCTGGCTGCTTCATGCTGAGGAGGGGCATTGTGGGCAGCTCCACACCATGGGTGACCCTGCGGCCACCCAAGAATCAAAGGTTAATCTGATACTAGAGTTTTTTCCTAAAATGCAATCTTTCTTTCCAATCCCCCACTTCCACCAAAGGCAAATCACAGCAAGACCAACTTACCTGCAAAATAAGCTTCAGTGGCCTGATTACCCACACAAAGTACAGAAAGAATTGTTGTCTTTTTTTTTCTTTTGAGGCAGGGTCCCACTCTGTCACCTAGGCTGTAGTGCAGTGGCATAATCATGGCTCACTGCAGCCTCCACCTTCCAGGCACAAGTGATCCTCCTATTTCAGCCTCCAGAGTAGCTGGACTACAGGCATGCACCACCAGGCCTGGCTAATTTTTAAATTTTTTTGTAAAGACAGGGTCTTACTATGTTGCCCAGGCTGGTCTCAAACCTCTGGACTCAAGCAGTCCTCCTGCCTTGGCCTCCCAAAGTGCTAGGGTTACAGATATGAGCCACTGTACCCGGCCAAGAGTCATTGTCCGTACAGGCGCTCCTAAGTTGGCTTTGTGGGAACATTTCACAAGGAATCTCAGACTCTACCTCAAAGGCCTCTCAAGCCAAGCCAAGGATCCATCTGTGCCTTCAGATCCCTGTGTAAATTGGGAGGACCAGTCTTCTCAAGGTCCCAAAACGACTTGAGGTTCCTGGGTCTGACAGAAAGTGACACGGTCCACTTACCACATGCCAGAAAGCGTGCAAAGGAACTGCATAGACAAGGTATGAGGCCAGTTATTCTAAGAGGTTCTCATTGGCTCTATAAAGTCAATCTCAATTTCTCAAAGCAATCTGCTTGTTCTGAAAATGTGCAATTCCAGTCAAAGCCCTGGGAGAATAACCAGTTCCTCCAACTGTGTCCCATTATAAAAAACAGATTCATAATAAATGTATGCACACAAATACATTGCCATGAATTAAAAATATTTGCATAGTTTCCAAATTCTGGAGAAGTCAGGCAGACAGAGAAAAAAGCTTCAAATTCTGTTTGCAACAGTATACTCTACTCAATTTTTAATGGATATAAACAGCTCAAAAGAAAAAAGCCTTCCAGACTCTGAAAAATGAAACAAAAAGAAACAGCAGTGTTTCAAAAAGAAGCCATAAACAATTATTTCAGTCCTCCATTACTTCAGTCCGTGCAGTCACCTCCTACTCTGCTTCATACTGGGTTAGCAGTCATACCAGGTTAACACCAGCTTTTTAGTTAGAGTGCTGGAAGTTTCCTCTCTAATCCAATGGCACAATCTCCAAAGTTATCAGAAACATGCATTCAATAGTCCTTTCCATGAACTCCCCCAAAGAAGCAAGCCCTGGATGGTAGCTGAGTATGTCACTTTGTGAAAAGAATCAAAGCAAAACAATAATTGTGGATGACAAAAGTTTTAGGACAGCCATAGTTGAAGACACAGTTGAGAAGGAAATTTGGTTATTTCTGTGTCAGACAACAATTTAACAATAATTATGATAACCATTGGCAACATATATTAAGACAGATCAGAATTTCAGAAATATCATGCAATCCTGGAACACATAGGAACAACGTGTCTATATACATATAACCTAGAGAAGGTTAAACACCACTTTGCATTTGACATTACTTTCTGTAAAATTCTAACATGCCAAATAAGCCTAATATGTCTCTCTTGGACTTTAGGGACCCAATACCCCCCAAAAAGGGAGTTTGAGGTAAAGAAGACTGAATTTAAAACTTGAAATTTTGCTTTTGGAGTTTGTCATATATCAAAGGTTAAAGACACTTGATATTATAAAACAGGTTCACAGGTCACTATACAATTGCCAATCCTTTAGCCAAAATAATTCAAATATTTCAAAAAATAAAAAAACCCCACAAAAACCTTTACTCTTTGATTGGAGAATCAGTTTCCCAAACAATAAGACCCTAAAGACAGCATGAGGCCAAGTGAATCTGTCCCTCCTTTTTTTTTTTCCCCCTGCAGTTTACTCAAAAGGGAAACAAAAATATTTTATTATTGCCTGTAATCCCAGCACTTTGGGAGGCTGAGGTGGGCAGATCACGAGGTCAGGAGATGGAGACCATCCTGGCTAACATGGTGAAACCCCGTCTCTACTAAAAATACAAAAAAAAAATTAGCCGGGCATGGTGGCGGGCACCTGTAGTCCCAGCTACTCGGGAAGCTGAGGCAGGAGAATGGTGTGAACCCAGGAGGTGGAGCTTGCAGTGAGTCGAGATTGTGCCACTGCACTCCAGCCTGGGCAATGGTGTGAGACTAAGTCTCAAAAAAAAAATTATCTTTGATTAATGTTCTACAAAAATTTTGTTGAAAAGAGAAAAACAAATTTTACCCTTGTATTATGAATGTTGAAACTAATTTTAATAAAACCTTGTAAACGAGTCTATTTTAATCAGTTTAAACATCATAAGGTAAGACTTCCATAAAACGTTTATAACCTTTTACAATTTTCTTTTTTTTTTTTTTTGAGACTGGGTCTCGTTATGTTGCCCAAGCTGGAGTGCAGTGGCAAAATCTCAGCTCACTGCAGCCTCCGCCTCCTGGGTTCAAGCGATTTTCCTGCCCCAGCCTCCTGAGTAGCTGGGATTACAGGCGCCTGCCGCCACACTCAGCTAATTCTTGTATTTTTAGTAGGGGCGAGGTTTCACCATGTTGGCCAGGCTGGTCTTGAACTCCTGACCTAGTGATCTGCCCACCTCGGCCTCGCAAAGTGCTGGGATTACAGGGGTGAGATACCGCATCCAGCCAACAATTTTCTATTAAAGAGCAAATCAGATCTCGAAGAAAACCCTATTATTTTGACACTGGGGCCCATACACTGGCCTTGTAACCATACACTTTTGATATTAATGTTTAATTTATAGAAAAACTCTGAACTAATTTTATCCCTCAGAATTGCCCCTTGCAATCTCATGTGCTCACCTCTTTTACAATAGTCTCTGGGCCTAGAGGGATTGAATGGTTTTAATTTCTGGCCCTGTGTCTCACAAGAGCAGTTCATCTTGATTGACACCTTCTCCCAGGTCTGAAGACCAGCAAGAGCAGAACGTCAGCACTGTGGCAGACGCAGGTCCCAGTGCTCATGCTCTGTGCCAATGCATGCCCATCCACTGGTAACCCAGGGAGATGACTGGGGCATCTGAGGCAGAGGGCAGGGCAGGTTCCAGGCAGCTGCTGACTCCCAGGAGGAGTGGGACTCTCGGGGTTGCCTTGCTCCACCATGCTGTGGAGTTGTGGCTTCAAGTCCCACTCTAACTGCCATTCTCACCTGTACCTGGCAGTAGTCCAGGGGTTTCTTTGCTCTTCAATGCATTTTGCACCTTGCAGCTTCCTCTTGGATTCCTTCTGTGCTCTCTGCAGAGTGTCATTGGACATCCTCGTGGAGAGGATCCCTGGTGGGAAACTGAGCCCTCGTGTTACTGAAAATGTCACCATTTTACCCTCTTGATTGAATAATAGATTGGCTAGATACAGAATTCTGGGTTCCAAACTGTTTTCCCTTAGACCTTTGAAGGTCCTGTCTCACTGTCTTCTGTCCTTCTGGGACTCGTGGGACTTAATGAGAAGTGTGATGCCCCCCTGCCTCCTGTGTCTATGTAAGGGTTAATTCCCTCCCTCCTTATTAATCACCTTAGCACTGGGTCAGAGCTGTGGGTCTGTGAAGTTTTCTTGCATTATTTCTCAAGCATTTCTCTCCATTGTGCTCTCCCTACTGTCCTGGAGCTCCTACCTGAGAGATGTTAGAACTCCAGCTCTCTCTCATGTCTCCTGATTTTGTTTTGGAGTGCTTTATATGTCTTTGTGCTTCTGCTGTTTTGGGGAATTTCCTCAGCTTAATCGTTTCCCGATTCACCCCTCAGCTGGGTTGGTTCTGTTATTAGCTCAGTTGTTGCTGTTGCTGCTGCTGTTTTAGGGGTGACATAACATGTAAGGAGGGTGTGGCCTCCGGCTGACTGTCGTAGATGCATAGCCCCGTGCGCCTCCTGGTGGCCTGGGCTGCAGTTACCGTGGAGCAGCGGGCTGCCCATTCTCCGCTTGCCTGCTTGGGTCTGTGTCCCTCTGGGGTCAGTAGATTGTCGCCTGCAGCACCGGCCTCCCCAACGTCAGGCGATGCCTGCATTGTATTCTCGTTTCTCTCCTCTCACTGCATGCCTCTGCTGGGTGTGGACGCTGCTGGCCCTGGTCATGCTTGAGGCTGTGGGTGTTGGGCTGTGTGGAGGTCCCAGGGGCTGCTGTCAAGCTGGGAGAGTACTGCTCCTCCTGGGAGTCAGCAGCTGCCTGGAACCTGCCCTGCCCTCCACCTCAGGTGCCATCTCCCTCGGTCACCGGTAGATGGGCATGCATGGCACACCCAGCTGCTCTCCCCAAGTTCCTCTGGCTGGTCCTCATGCTGGTGGCTCTTGTCACCATCCAGGCTCACCTGTCTCCCCCTCAGGCATCCCTCCTGGGTTCTTTTCTCTTTCCTGTTTGAGCGAGGCTGGTCTTTAAGGGACTGGGGAGCATCTCTTGACCCAAAGCCCACTGTCCATTCCCAGCTGGGCTCTCCCTTAGAACAGCAGGGCTGCCTCCAGAGGCCAGGGCCCCTATGAGCACCTCTGTGTCACTGCTGCACAGCGGTGGCCTCTATGGATGCTGTCAGCTGATGGCTGGGGACACTGTGGGTGGAGAATGGACAGGTCAGGGGCTGGAGTCGGGAGGCCACTCAGGAGCTGCACGGCCGTCAATGTGGTGGGCCTGGCAGGGCAGGGAGGGGCTTTTCTTAGAGGAAGTTGTGGACATTGGCTTAAAATCACACTGGTTCAGGGTGGGCCTTCCTACCTGTGGCCCTGGCAGACAGAGGCATATTGGGCATTGGAAGCAGCATATGTGGGTTGCTCAGCTTGTTGGGAGCTTTGCCCACACTGCCTTCAGGGACCAGTATCCTGCACGTTGTGGGGCAGGTGAGGCTGAGAATGGTGCCCTTGGAGTCTCAGCCGTTTCCCTGGCATTTGGGTCCCTCAGGTACCTCACCTATCTCTCCCTGCGAGCACGTGCCTCACTGCCCGCCCCGGTATTTCCTCTCCAGCTGGGCACCCTGACACCACTCCACATCGCTGCTGCCCTTCCTGGTGAGGAGGGCGTACAGATTGTGGAGCTGCTGTTGCATGCCATCACTGATGTGGACGCCAAGGCATCCGATGAGGACGACACTTACAAGCCCGGCAAGGTGTGTGCCTCGCGACCTGGGTAGGGGTATGGGGCCTTGGCCAGGTGTGCCTGGATGGATTCACACACTGTACCTAGCCTGTGCTCGCCGAGCATGATGGGCCTCCTGGCTTGGGGCCTGGGCAGTGGAGATCCTGCATAGAAACAACCCGTCCAGATGAGAGCCTTAGCCAGTGGGCTTGTTTTGATATCAAGAGGCAAAAATGGTTGATTGGAATGAGTTAAGAACTTGATTATTCAGGCAGTCCACAGGGCGTGGGGGTCCCCATGAGGACCTTTTGCAGGTAACTCCATCTCACGCCTTTCCGAAGGTTCATAATTGCAGACAGAGGCCAGTTCCATGTCCCCAGGGCCTCCTCCAGGCCAAAGCCATCCTGTCCCACCAGGCCCTACCAAGCTCCAAAAGACCCCCAGTCATGGGCCGTGAGGCCATGTCTTCTTTCCTCCACAAGGGGTTGAGCCCCTTGAGGGCAGGAGCTCTGAGGCTTTCAGTTGCCGGCGCACAGCAGGAGCCATTGAGCACACGAACATGCTGGACGTGGGTGTGCGCAACTCACCGCATGGGGGACCTGGGAGGGGAGGGCACAGAAAGACTCTGACCCCTGTGGATGTTGGGGTATCTCAGGGACAGGCATACAGGGGACAGGCTTGAAGAAAGTCAGGCATCTGCCTTCAAGAGGGTTTCACAGGGTGACTCCAGACCCGCAGTCTGGGGAGGAAGCTCCCTTGCTCTGTTTGCCTTCCCGTGGGCACACGGCAGGTCCGTAGGCGCTGGTGGAGCCTTCCGCTTTACACAGCTGGACCTGCTGCCCTCAAGTCTGAAGCTCAGCAACGAGCCAGGCCCTCCCCAAGCCTACTACAGCACGGACACAGCCCTCCCCGAGCAGGGGGGCAGGACGGCTCTGCACGTGGCCTGTGAGCGGGAGGATGACAACAAGGTGAGGGCAGCAAGGGCCTGGCGGGGGCACAGGGCTGCCCAGCGGTGGGGCCACCTTCCAGGGCCTTGTGCCCCCGGAAGCATGTGTTCTCACGCTGAGTCTTAGACAGAAGCCAGGGAGCTTGGAAGGATGGAGAGGGAAGCAAGGCAAGGCGGGAGGACGGGATTTCCCACTCACACGCACACACGCACGCGTGCGCACGGGGCCTGGGTGGCGGCATGAAGTCTACTTGTTACTGCAGGGCCTGGTCAGACATGTTTGGGAGCCTCTGGCCTGGGCTGTGACCGTCTGGTGCTGCCTACCCTCCTCTGTCATCCTCATGTGTCTCTGACTCAGGACCCCAGGGTTGGTCTCATCTTCCAGAGTCCTGGGTGGTGCTCTGCTGGCCCTGTGGCTGCTGCCTCCTGCCTGCCTTGGGGGTTAATTCCTACCAAATTGGGTGTGGAAACCACTCCGAGGATGCCCAGCGGCTGGGGTGGATGTGGGGAAACTGAGGCCAAGTCTCAGCTTTGCCATGTGGCAGCAGATGCAGCCCAAGCCAGTTGGCCACGGAGCACATGGTACACCGAGCCTCAGTTTACCCACTTACAGATGAAATTAATGATCCTGGGCCTTCAGCAAGGTGGTAACTCATGTGGTCCTGACATGAGCATGAGGATGAGTGTGCGAGAGGGCATGCGGGTGACACCGGGACAGGGATGGGCAGACGGGGAGGTGGGGAGGTCGGGGCGCTGACAGGCCTCCCTGCTTCAGAACATCCCTCTCTGGTCAGAGCCTCCTCGGAGAGTAGGGAGAAGGAGCAGGTCTGTTGGGGGGTCTTCTTGGGGCCAGGCGCTCTGCCCTGACTAGACCACCTGAAGGGTGGTGGGAACTCACGTTAGGAATGAACAGTGAGGCTCCAAGAAGGCGGCTGGTCAAGGCCCCCACCGTGAAAGACGAGGCCTGGGCAGTGAACACAGGGCTTTCTGTTTGCACACTTGTGTCCTGATGACAGATTGGGAAAGTTGTGGGGAAATAAAAGGAGACACTGAAGGTGGCACTATCGTTGGGTACAGGACAGACTGGCAGGTGGAACTTCAGTGCTGCAGGCGTGACGGCTGCAGCAGTCCAGCCATCACATCTGTATCCCAGAAGGGAGGGGAAAGGGGTCACTTTCCCAGGAGCCCCTCAGCAGACTTCTGTGGGCACCTCCTTGGCCTGGCCAGCAAGGCTGCGGGAAAGGGGGGTGTGCATGGTGGTTGGGCCAGCCAGACACGGGATCTGCCGCAGCTGAGGGGCACAGTCCCAGCAGAGCACTGGGAGAGGGAGCTGGGCCAGAGGAGAGTCCCTGCAGTGGAGGAGGAGGAGTCGCAGAGGTCAGGTCCTAGTGAACACTTCTGGGAGAAGAGGAGGAAGAGAAGGGAGCAGCTGAGGATTGCACAATGGGACGTTCTGACAGGGGAGCAAGGATGAGAGAATGGACAGGAAAACAGAGGGTTTCCCGGGGAGGAGTCAGGGAGGTGGGAAGGGCAGGGACTGGGGGAGGAGGGCACGGATTGGGGAGGAGGGAGGGCAAGGATGGGAAGACGAGGGCAAGGAGGCAGGGAAGCAGGGGGGCAGGGAGGCAGGGGGGGCAAGAATGGGGAAGGAGATCAGGGAGACAGGAAGGGAGGACAGGGACGGGGAGGAAGACAGGGAGGCACAAAGGGCAGGGACAGGGGAGGAGTCAGGGAGGCAGGGAGGGCATGGATGGGGGAGGAGGGCAGGAGGCAGGGAGGGCAGGGAGGCATGGACGGGGCTGCTCTCCTGGTGCAGAGAGTGCTCCACCAGCCGAGGGTGGGGCTGTTTACACTCAGGCCATCCTCTACGATCACTGAGCCCTGGTGGAGGAGGTGCTCCTCCAGTCACCTGCTGTATGCCAGGACCTGCCACGTGGTCATGTGGTCCGGACTGTCCCTTGTCCTTTGAAAACAAACTTTAAATCAACTTATGCATCAATGTCCTCCTACTTTTCATTTGGAAATGATGAATGCTTAGAAAATATCTTCTCCATTTGAAGATCCATCCACCTCCCAACCCATTCACCTATCCACCTATGCATCCACAATTTTGAACACCTTGTGTCAGGCAAGGTAATGGTTGGCAGGAAATAGCCGTTGAGTGACTACATTGATTTCATGGCATTTAAATTAATGACTACCATCAGGTGCTCCTTGTGGGTGGGGGTGCCTCTCTAACCTGTCATTTCTCCCCACCCAGTGTGCCCGGGACATAGTCCGGCTCCTTCTATCCCATGGAGCAAATCCTAACCTGCTGTGGAGTGGCCACTCCCCACTCTCCCTGTCCATTGCCAGTGGGAATGACCTGGTGAGCATTCTGTACCCACAGACCTGTTCACCTATGTGTTTCCATCTCCAGTGCCCACCCCACCAGTCCGTCATTGGGATTTGAAGTTGTTGGCCATTTATCCATCCATCCATCCATCCATCCATCCATCCATCCATCCATCCATCCATCTATCCATCCATCCATCCATCCATCCATCCATTCATCCATCCACCCATCCACTCATCCACCCATCTATCCACCCAACTACCCATTCATTCACTCTTCCACTCACCTGTCTACCCATCCACCCATTCTTCCATCCATCCATCCAACTATCCACCCAACTTCTCATCCACTTATCCATCTATTACCCATCCATCTACCCTCCACTCATCCATTCATCCATCCTTCCACCCAACTACCCACCCACTTATTCGTCCTCCCATCCATCTATACATCCATCCTTTTAACCAATCACTCATGTATCAACCCAACTACCTATCCACTCAACCGTTCACCCATCCATTCATTCACCTATTCACCCATCCATCTGTCCGTCCATCCATCCATCCATCCACCCACCCACCCACCCACCCACCTACCTAGACATCATCATCCTTCATTCACCCAGTTGGAAGGATCTACCGTCCACCCATTCATTCATTCATCCATCTATCATTTAACTGTTATTTACTGAGCATCTGCTACGTACCTGGCAAGCACCATTCTAGGCACTAGGTGTTGAATTAAACAGTCTCTGCTCTCAAGGATCCTATATTCTAGTTGGAGGAGCCAGACCATAAACTAGTATGTAACACAATTTCAGGAAATGACAAGTATTATGAAGAAAATAAAGCTTGGTGAGGGGATGGAGAATGATGGGAAGGCAGGCTACTTTAGCAGGGTGGCATGAAATGCTCCTCAGATGAGGTGACATTTCAGCAGAGGTCTGTAAAAGCTGAAGGCATTCATAGAATTTGTGAAAGCTGACGTAGAATGGGGCTTCCAGGTGCTTCTGCAGAGGCCAGCATCTCTGCTCCCTGCTTTCTTCTCTCCTGCACGGAGTCATCCATTCAATAAGTCATGTGGGGCCCCTGCTCAGGGCTAGGCCCTGTTAGAGGCAGAGGTGTGGAGGGAAGAGAGCTTTGTTCTGAGGGGCAGAAGCTTGTGAGAGCCAAACACTAAGGACCCGTGTTTGGCCACGGCTGTCCTTCCTGGGTGGAATCTGAGCTGGTGGCTGGGTACACAGTAGGGAGAAGGGAGGTGTGCCTCCTTCTGCGTCTGGCCGAGTGGTCACAGTGACACTGGTGCCCCGGTGCAGAGGCAGACAGCCTGGGCACCAGGCAAATGTGCTCCTAACCCTGTGCTGGGACTGGTCCCTGGGCTTGGCTCTGTCTGGGGCTGAAGGGCAAGGTGGGAGCTGGGAACCAAGCTGGAGAATCCCCATTTTGTCAGGGGACAGAGAAAGTGCTGGAACTGGCCCACCTGAGTGGAGTTCTAGCTCCTCCCTAACAGACCAGCCATGGGACCCCTCCCTGCCCAGCATCATCCTCTGTGGGACAGGCCAGCAGCGGGACCCACTGTGGGTAGGATCCATGGGAAGGGCC
This sequence comes from Pongo pygmaeus, assembly GCF_028885625.2. Lineage (NCBI taxonomy): Eukaryota > Metazoa > Chordata > Mammalia > Primates > Hominidae > Pongo > Pongo pygmaeus. The sequence goes on along the minus strand of NC_072384.2, from coordinate 141,148,940 downwards.
AGCGGTGGCCTCTGTGAAGCCCCTGCTTTCAGGGGTTAGTTCTAGAGTGGCCCAGCCCTGGGGCCTTCCCCTCTGTCAGGGGAAGTGACATGGTGGCCACTGACGAGACTGTCTGTATGTTCAGGTTGTGAAGGAGCTCCTGACCCAGGGAGCTGACCCCAACCTGCCGCTGACCAAAGGCTTGGGCAGTGCCCTGTGTGTTGCCTGTGACCTGACCTATGAGCACCAGAGGAGCATGGACAGCAAGCTGGCCCTGGTGAGGGGCAGGAGGCTGGGGTGGCCCTGGTGAGGGGGTTTGAGGGTGGGGTGGCCCTGAGTGAGGGGTGTGAGGGCTGGGTGGCCCTGGTGAGGGGGGAGGGGAGTGGGTGGCCCTGGGTGAGGGGTATAAGGGCTGGGTGGCCCTGGTGAGGGGGGAGGGGAGTGGGTGGCCCTGGGTGAGGGGTATAAGGGCTGGGTGGCCCTGGGTGGTAGGGGTGTGAGGGCTGGGTAGCCCTGGTGAGGGGGGCAGGAAGTTGGGGTGGCCCTGGGTGGGGGGAGGGAGGAGTATGAGGTGGGCTGGCCCTGAGCATGGGGAATGTGGGGTCTGGGGGTGGGGTCCTCATGGACTTCTCTGCCTGGCTGTCATTCGTGGCGGGCGGTGGGTCATTTGTTCTGTGTTCTCCAAGCCTTGGTGGTCTAAATAGTGGAGAAAGGACAAAATATTGTCTGCTTTTAGTATTTTACAGGCCTTAAAAAATATGAAGTGGCAAATCCACTCAGCAGACCAGACAAAAAAGTTCCCTGAAGTTTGTCTCAGTGAAAACAGGATTCAGGATAGACACAGGCCTCACCTTGGTCCAGCTGCACAATTCTGGCTTTCTCAGTCGTCCACGCAGCTGCTGCGCGGGGGTTTGGGGCATTGTCTCCTGGCCACAGGGAGCGGCTTTGTTAGGTGGAAGCTCACACTCAGGAAATCCTGCCTGTGCTGGAGACACCTTCTGTCCTGAGCCCTAGGCACGTCCCTGGAGTGTCCCTCCCATGTAGCTCTGGAAAACTCTCAGTAGCTTCGGCTCAGGCAGGGCCTCCCTCTGTGCCCTGCTGCCTGCTCCCCTCCGCCCATGCCAGCCCTTCCTGTGCCTGCTGTGGGCACCACCCACGACCTTGCTTTCCTCAATCCATCTTGGTACACACTTTGGTTCTTACCTGTCTGAGGGAGAAAAAGGGGGAAGGAGGAGGGGGGCGAGACTCAGGCGTCTGGAAGGTTGTTTGATGTCACAAAAGGGTAGCTTTACTTAAAAGAACTGAGACTTACCTTGAGATGCTGTTTCCAGATCTGATTTTAAAGCTTGTCCTTCTTCCTAACACCCTGTTCTGTCTGGATAGACTAAGTGAGGATGCAGAAGTCAGTTTTCCGTAGGCGGCAGAGGATGGAATGAAACAGTGTGTGTGGATAGTCGGCACCATTTCTGGACCTGGGGGCTGGGAGGGGCCCCCTAATGTTGTTTCGGAGCTTCATGGGGCCCAGGATTGATGACCAGTCTCTTGTTCATCTAAGTCTGAGTAAATAGAGAAAGGACACGAGACTGGAGAGGCAGCTCAGGGGGCAGCGTTGTTGTGTGTGCACGCTGAATGTGCCTTGAACATACAGAATAGCGCTTCGTCCGGGGTTGGGGGCTCCCAGCGCCTCATCTGGGGTTAGGGGGCTTCCCAGCGACTTGTTCAGGGTTGGGGGCTCCCCAGCGCCTCATCCAGGGTTAGGGGGCTCCCCAGCATCTTGTCCGGGGTTAGGAGGCTCCCCAGCGCCTCGTCCGGGGTTAGGGGGCTCCCCACCATCTTGTCCGGGGTTAGGAGGCTCCCCAGTGCCTTGTCCAGGGTTGGGGGCTCCCCAGTGCCTCATCCGGGGTTAGGGAACCTGGTAGTGCTGCCAACCCTAACCATGCTGTCTGCTTCCACTAGATATTTAGGAAGAGGAAGGGCTCCTTTTTTTAAACCTCCCTTAAATGGTCTCGTCTCTGACTGTTGTGCGCTGTGAGCTGACTCCTGGTCCTTTGCCGTGATCCTGGCCCTGACACCTGCCTGGCTTTCTGGGGCATCCAGGTGACCCCTACACAACACGTATATTCTCACCCCAGACCTGAAATCAGCTGACTGGGCTTCGACTTCTTTATTTCATTACTGTTTGTTTATTTACTAATTTTAATTCTTTTCAGACTCACAGAAAGGTTGAAAGCAGTACAAGGACACCCTGAGCCCTCACCTAGACTCACCACTTCTGAGTACCTGACCGTGCCCCCGACTCTGGCCCTGTCTGTCTCTGTCTCCCCTGCCGTCCCCCTCAGCCAATGGACACATTTCTCTTCAAGAGCCCGCTTTCAGTTCTTCTGGGAACTTGCCTGGAAGTGGGATGGCTGGGTCCTATGGTATAATCATTCTATGTTTAATTTTTTTTTTTTGAGTCGGAGTCTCACTCTGTTGCCCAGGCTGGAGTGCAGAGGTGTGATCTCAGCTCATTGCAACCTCTGCCTCTCAGGTTCAAGCAATCTTCCTGCCTCACCCTCCTGAGTAGCTGGGATTACACGTGTGTGCCACCACACCCGGCTGATTTTTATATTTTTAGTAGAGACGGGATTTCACCATGTTGGTGAGGCTGGTCTTGAACTCCTGACCTCAGGTGATCTGCCCGCCTCGGCCTCCCAAAGTGCTGGGATTACAGGCCTGAGCCACCGTGCCCGGCCATATGTTTAATGTTTTGAAGAACCTCCATACTGTTTCCACGGCAGCTGCACTGTTTCATGTTCTCTGCAACAGTGCATAGAGTTCCAGTCACTCCAGACTATCACCAAGACTTGTTATTTTCTGTCTTTTTGATAGTAGCCATCCTAATGGATGCGAGATGGTATTTTATTGTGTGTGTGTGTGTGTGTGTGTGTGTGTGTGTGTCTGTGTGTTTTTTAACAGAGTCTCACTCTGTCACCCAGGCAGGAGTGCAGTCATGTGATCTCTGCTCACTGCAACCTCCACCTCCCGGGTTCAAGTGATTCTTGTTGGGATTACAGGCGCCCACCACCACACCCAGCCAATTTTTGTATCTTTAGTAGAGCTGGGGTTTTGCCATGTTGGCAAGGCTGGCCTTGAACTCCTGGCCTCAAGCGATCCACCTGTCTTGGCCTCCCAAAGTGCTGGGATCACAGGCGTGAGTCACCGCACCTGGCCTTCTCATTGTGGCTTTGATTTGTATTTCCCTAATGATTAGTGATGTTGAACATCTTTTCATATGCTTATTGGCCATTTATATATCTTATTTGGAGAAATGTCTATTCAACTCCTTTGGCAATTTTTGAATCTTTTTTTTTATTATTATTGAGTTTTAGGACATTTCTATCTATTCTAGATGTTAATCCCTTATCGGATATGTAATTTACAAATATTTTGATCTACAAAAGTTTTTAATTTTCATGCCTTTGGTGTCATAGCCAAGAAACGTCATGAAGCTTCTTCCTGTGTTTTCTTCTAAGAGTTTTATAGTTTCAGCTAGGAACTTTCACGAATACTTTTCCATAGCCTCCTGGAGAATCTGGTGCTTTTCTCTATGATGCTTTCATGGGATCTGAGTCCACGGAGTCCCTGAAACCCTAGGGGTGCCCTGGCTTGGGGGTATACGTAAACGATGGTGCTGCAGGACCCTTCTGCTAGAGGCCTGGGCTGCCTGGGTCCTGGCGAAGCCTCCATCTCCCACCACGTCTTGCTGTTCAGGCTGTGGCAGAACCTTGTCTCAGGGGCTCTTCCTCTGGACGCTCCTGTGGCTGCTGCAGCAGACCATAGCCTGGGCGGCTGAAGCCACAGAAGTGAGCTGGCTCTGGTCCTGGAGGGTGGAGGCCGCGATCGAGGTGTTGCAGGGTTGCGACCCTGGTGCAGAGCTTGCTGTGGCTTCTGGGGGCTTGGTGGCCACCTCTGCCCTCCTCAGCTCATGGTGTTCTGCCTGCATGCGTGTCTGTGTCTGCAGCCAAACGTCCCTTCTTAAAAGACAATGGTCATATTGGACCAGGCACCACCCTAAGGACCTCATGTTACTTTGATCATCTTCAATAACCCTATGTCCAAATAAAGTCACGTTCACAGATCCCGGGGGTTAGGACTTCAGCTTACCTTTTTAGGGGACCCAAGTGAACCCACCGCACACAGCTTCGGCGTTTACAGTCCTCTTCTCCTTTCTCCTTGGCTGCTGTTCTTGGCCTCGGCCCGTGGTGAGCACATGGGATGCACAGGCCTGAGGTGGAGCTCGTTCAGGGTCTGGGGTCACCAGGCCTCCTGAATATTCTCATACTAAACTTTCTAAAGATTGTCCCAGAAATGAATGCGTGAAGCTCAAACCTTGACCCCGGGTCCCGCTGACTCCCTGGGCCCCGCCATTTGGATGGCTGCAGCACCAGGCATGGGTTCCACATTTGTCTTTGAACGGCCAAGGAAGGGGCTGCCAGAACATGGGTTAGCAGTGTCTGGAGAAAAGCCACTGCAGAAAGGAGCTTTCATCAGCCAGAGGAACTTCAGAAATTCCCTCCCTCACTGTGGCTTTTCTGTGACCTCCAGGGGGACAAAATCCTGTTCTCACGAACATTTCTAGCTCCTCTCACTGAGCAGGCTCTGCTTAGATATGGGGCCCCAAATTTCCCTAATTTGAGAGCAGAGCAAGTCCCACTGAAGGATCCATGTTCAAGCCCACTGATCATGAGAAACTCCTCAGAGACACACGCTGGGCTGGTCAGCCTCAGGCTGCCCCTTCCTCTTATCGGAAAGGTCCCAGCCTTCCCTCCTGGTGCTGTTCAGCAGGGTTTGTGGTCTCAGAGGCAGAGCCCCCTGGGCAGGGCTGGTTTCTAGAGTGTGCTGATGCCACTGGGGTCTAAAGAGGTGTGGAGGACAGGGCCACTGGAGAGGCAGGCTCCGGGGATGGAGGGGCCAGCTTATCCAGCTGCAGCCGAGGGCATGCCTGGGGAGCCTCAGCAGGGGGACGGGGTCATTGGGCCGTGGAGGTGGGGCAGGGTGCCTGGGGGTGTGGGGCGGAGGCAATGATGTCGTAGTTCAGATGCGGGGGCTTGGGAGCTGAGGATCTGGAGGATAGGGTTGGCGAGTGAATGGTTTAGCACAGGGACAGCAAAGTGTATCTCAGTTCTCACCGTGGATGAGGTGGTCACTCCGGGCAGCCAGGGCCAAGGGTGGGAAGATACTCCTGGTGAGCGACAGGCAGGTCAGCAGATGGGGAGGGGCTGTGGTGGGGGAGGAAGGGGTGAGGACATGGGACCTGGGGTGAGAAAGCCTCAGGCCAAAGCACACACTGCACACCCTGCTGGGGCTGGCTGTCCCCAGTGACTCCCGGGGTTGGGGTCAGTGTGGAAGGGTCTGTGGAGATGTGGGAGCTGTGGGGATGCAGAGGTTCCCAGGAAGGATGTTTGGGCAGAGGCTTCTGCTGGGATGTTGGGCCAGAGGGGAGAAGGTGCCCAGCAGGGTGAGACTAAGAGGTGAATCCCAGGTGCTGCTGAGTAGCCAGTCCTGGGAGCCCGGGGGTGGGGTGGGGTAGGTGGCTGCATCACTGCCCTGGCAGAGCTGTCCAGAGAAGCCGTCCCGGTGCCAGGACTGAGTGAGGCCTGGGTGCCCTACATAGACAAGACTTGGGGGGTGGGGGTGGGGGTGGGCTGGCAAGTCCCCCAGCAACATTGGGCAGGGAAGGGTCGATCTGTCGTCCACCCAGCTGTCCATCACCACGCACCTGTGGCAGCCTGTTCCCAGCCCTCGCTCACCAACCATCTTCCCACCTTTTCCTGAAAAAGATTTGATGAGGTGGTGGGGCCTTGGAGGGATGTCCAGCAGGGAACCGACTCATGGGACTTTTGGCAAGTTGTCATGGCTTCAGCAGGAAGGAGAGTCAAGAAGATGGGGGTCTCATGGGTGGATCTGTGTGGCTCCATCCTCGGGAGCAGTGGAAAACAGCTTCCTCCTCTGCCTGGTGTAGGCCTTGCCTGGCCTCACTTGGCCTTGAGGAATCTGTGTATAAACTCCACCTATGCCCCCACGTGCCAGGGAGTCAGCCATTCAGGCCAGGCCGGCCACTGGTGTTGGTGGCATTGGCCACTCCACCGTCCTGCACTGTGCCTGGTGCCATGCCCAAGGCATTGTGCTCATGTGTTGCTGAGAATGCAGGGCTCCTGTGTTTGTGTGGAATGTGTGTTACACATGTCACAGAGTGTGAGGATCTCACCGGGGGAGTCATGTATCCCCAAATTATGGCCCTGCTTGCACTTGGCTAGCAAGGCACCCACACAGACAGCAGTGAGCCTTCCACAGATGATGGCCTGGTTTTCCTCCATTCACACAGGCTGCCCTGAGCCTGCCAGGCCCCCCTGATAGAACTTGCCTCCTCCCATGTCAGGAGGGGCAGCATCTTTAGATGATATTTGCTTTGGATGGGATTGTTGTACCTATTGAGCCAGAGACCATTGCTGTGGTATGTTTGCCACAAGTCAGGCACACATGCACACAGATGCATGCATTCACACATTTGTCAGGCATACTTGCACTCACAAACACACATGCGTGCCCTTATGCATGCACACACACTGGCCCCCACTCACGCACAGACACACATGCATGCACACACACACACACTGTGCACCTACATGCATGCAGGCACACTCACACCTACCCACCTATGAACATGCATGCACATATCCACACATGCTCACCCACTAGCCCCACACATGCACACACACACACACACACATCCACACACCCACATACATGCAGGCACACTCACACCCACCCACCCATGAATACACATACACCCACCCATGAACACATACACATACCCATGCATGCACACACACTGGCCCCCTGCCCCAAACACATCTACATACAAGCATACGCGTGCACTCGCTGTCTTGTTGAGCAACATGCCCCATGGCGTGTTGGGATCTGATGAAGAACAAGAGCTGCCTGGTGTCTGCCTTCATGTCACTGACAGCCTGAGGGGAGCAGGACTGTAATGGACGTCACAGACTCTGTTGATTCTATCGTGCTGGGAGTTGGGTGCCAGGGAGGGCTCCCCGAGGCGTGGCCTAGCCTTGACTTCGCTGTGACATCATTAGGGCGAGGCTCAGCCCCAACTGCTTGTCCATGAGGTCAGCCGCGTCTCCCTTTCCCCGTTTGTTTCATGGGCATTCCCACACACCTGCAAGGGTGGCCTCGGTGGGGACTGCAGGTGACCATGGCCCTTCTCAGGCGGTGCTTCCGCTGCTCCCAGTAGCTGGGGTGTCCTTGCGTGTTTGACCTGGTTCTGTTCTCCACAGATTGACCGACTCATCAGTCACGGGGCCGACATCCTGAAGCCCGTGATACTCAGGCAGGGGGAAAAGGAGGCAGTGGGCACAGCCGTGGACTATGGCTACTTCAGATTCTTCCAGGTAGGTGGTAAGCCTCCTGTGAGGAAGGAGGGGGAGTGTGGGTCACGTGCAGGGCCCCCGACTGGGGCATTAGCTTCTCTGGGGCAAAACTGGGCTCAAGGTTCCTAGCGCCTCCCCCAGAGCAGCCCCTTGGCTGCAGAGGTGAACCCCCCAAAGTGCTGAGCTCATGCCAGGTGCAGCTGTGTGTGCTCCCAGCTTTGTGTGTCTGTCTGGGTTCGTCCTCAGTTATACATCACGAAAGCTGAGAGGGGCCCTCGAATACCGAGAGTCACCCCAGCAGTGAGGGGCGGGCCCGGGACCCTGTGGTGACCCTGGTGCCGTGCTGCAGGACCGGAGGATTGCCCACTGCCCCTTCCACACGCTGACGCCGGCAGAGCGCGAGACGTTCCTGGCGCGGAGGCGGCTCCTGGAGTACATGGGCTTGCAGCTACGGCAGGCTGTCTTTGCCAAGGAGAGCCAGTGGGACCCCACGTGGCTGTACCTGTGCAAGAGAGGTGAGCAGTGGGCCTTGCTCTGCTCTGCTCCACAGGGCGGGGTTCCGGCCTCGTGCCTGGGGCTGTGATCCCTGGAGATCTGGACCCCCTGGGGCTCTGGAGGGGCCTTCCTGGGGCCGGGCTTGTTGGCTTGGCCCCCTTGCGTCCCATCCTCCAAGGAGCTCGTGCAGGCAGGAGAGACTGAGAAGAGGGGTCTGGACTGGGGAGATGTCCCTGGGAAGAGGAGTTGGTGGCCTAGGGCCAGGGCCCAGGTCAGAGGGGCCCCATGCCCAGGAGAGAACTAGGCACCGCTGCGGGAGCCCTGTCAGGAGTGCCAGTCCATCCGGCACAGAGAATGTGGGCCCGAGGCCTGGGGTGGTGCTCCCCTGCATGGTCACACCCCTACAGGGTTCATCCTGCACACCCCCACGTCCCCAGCTCCCCACATGCACCCACTCTACAAATGCACCATCCACCTACTGACATCTACTCCCCCATGTACCTACACCCACGTACCCACCCCCACCCACTGAGTCACCCCCACATACCCACCCCCCACCCACCTGGTCACCCCCACCCCGACATACTCACTCCCCACCCCCACATCCCCACCCCCTACTCACCCCCACCCCCACGTACCCCCTCATGTTCCCACCCTCACATTTACCTGCTCTTGTCTACCTCGCACACACAGACCCACTTACACATCCACACACACTGATACCCACACCCATCCTCTCCTCACATAAAAACCTGCCACGTGTTAACATGTATGTGCACACACACACAGGAACCTGCTGATCCCACCCCCATACCGAGTCCTCAGCATGCAGTAGCCCCCTACAGCCCCACACAGTCCCCCACTGAGCAACACCCCAGGTGCCTTCCCAGCACACAGTGCTCCGCCCCACACACTTCCACATGCTGTTAGTCCATTTGCGTTGCTGTAAAGGAACAGCTGAGACTGGGTAATTAGAAAAGAGGTTTAACAGGCTTGGGGTTCTGCAGGCTGCACAGGAAGTGGGGTTCCAGCATCTGCTTCTGGAGAGACCTCAGGGAGCTTCCACTCCCAGTGGAGGGCGAAGGGGAGCCTGTCCATCACATGGCAAGAGAGAGAGGGAGAGAGAGAAGGCGGGGGTGTCCCAGGCTCTTCTAAACTCCCAGGTCTCATGTGAACTAACTGAGTCCCCAAGGGGATGGCACTAAGCTACTCATGAGGGATCCATCCCCACGATCTAGTCACCTCCTACCACGTCCCACCTCCCACAGGGGGGCCCACAGTTCAACATGAGATTTGGAGGGGACACACATCCAAACCACATCGCATGCTTATGTCCCCACAAATATTTACCAGCCACATGCCCACCCACACACTTGCATATTCCTCAGGACATACACCCTGAAATCCCTCAGCTCCACCCCCACAGCTGTCTGCACACCTACCCACACACATGCCTGTCCCCACCCACACAGCACACTGCTTCCCCACATCCCACCCAACCATGATCCGCATACATCTCCACACACATACGGACACCCCACACCCACCTCCCAAACTCACTTATGTGCCATCACACATGTGCCCACCCATGCATAAACCCCCCACCCCACCCCCAACACCTGCCCCATCCAACCCCAGCCCTCACCAGCTCATCCACTGCCACCCATGCCTTACACATGCACACAGCCACAAGCCACTCCCATATGTCCCCCCCCAACACACACATACTCACCTCCCCTTGACACCAACATAAACTCCCCCCACCTGACTCACCCACCAGCACACATGGATGCACCTTTGCTGAGGCTACTTCCTGGCCGGGGTTCCTGCAAGGTGAGGCCTCCATTTGTGTAGAGCCCCACTTGGGGGATACAGGCTCTGCCTTGGGCAGGACACCCCTGAGGATACTGGGGTTCTAATCAGGCTTGTACTGGTCCATGAGCGGAGGACCAGGCAGGGAGAGGCAAGTTGAGAAGACCCATGTCTACTGCCTCCTCCTTTCCATCAGAGATTAGGTCCTAAAACGGAGGTGTCACTTACAGAGAAGTATCCCATTTTCCCGACCCCCAGCTCCACAGCCTTGGCTCAGTGATTTTGCCCAGGGGAGAGACACACCCTAAAACAGTGAGCTTCACACCTCATCACAAAGAAACCGATTTCATTTTTAACAGAGCAAAGACAGTTTCAAGCCTAATGTTGAGAGGCATTTGGAAGGAGATTGGTAAATTCACTGGAGTAACAGACTAAACAATAGAATGGCTAATTCCTAGAGAAAACTAAGAAAAGAGAGAGACAGGAGAAGCCTTCCTGTGGTCCAAACAAGTCTCACACACCCCAAGGACTGATCTAAAGAGGACACAGCATATAAAGAAACATTTATTCAATAAAATATTTTAAAATTCAGTAAGAACAGAGAATGTCTGTGGTATTAAAGATCTACCTTCCTTTTCACTCTCCCAGCTCAGGGAGGCAGAAACTCTATTCCAGACTGGTACAGCCAAGAACACAGTAGAAGAGGGCATGGATATCAGTAATTCTCATCCTGCCCCCAGCTACCTGTTGCTGAGGCAAAGTTCCTGTTGCTCCAGACTGAGTGTGCCTCCAAGATGGCCAGGAGGTGGCGGCTCCATTCTTATGCTCAGCTTCCAAGATGGCCAGGAAGTGGTGAACTCAGAATTACTGGAGGTGATGATGGGCAATATCAAGAAGATTGGTAAACTCACTGGAAATATAGGTGAAACTATAATCTGCCAGCAATTATATACCATGGTTTGTATTAACTGTAAATTATGCCAGAGAAAAATGAGGAAAGATAGCTGGAAGAGCCCTCCTGTGGTCAGAATCATTCTTCAATACTGACCTTGGTAACTATCCCTTCAATGAGCTCTGATCTAATTCTAACTGGATCAATCTAGGAATCCATTTATACCCCAGGGCACTGTTGCAAATTATGAACAATCAGCCAGCAATTATCAGAACTAAACAGGAGCGTATGGTCATGGAAGGAGACAGTCAAAGAGATCCTTGTCCAAACCACTGTCACCTTAGGGTCACTATGAACAAACCCAAGGCTGCCTTCCATGAGAAGAAACATCAGAAGCTTTATACTGCAGGGAAGAAATGGATTTCACACAATTAACCCAGCTGGTCATTAACCAAATAAGCAAACAGATAGTAATATCTAGCCCCGAGGGAGAAGAATGAAGGAAAATGAACAGGTCCTCAGAGAAAAGTGGGAGACCAACAAGAGAGAAAAAAAGAATGATGAGAAATGAAGAGATCATCAGGGGAAAGTGGACACCATCAAGCACACACACACACACACATATATGTATATATTTGTATATATACATATATACATATATATATTTGTAAATATATATGTATATATTTAGAGTACCAGAAGCAGAGTTGAGAGAGAAAGGAGCAAGAAAAATATTTGGAGAAATGATAGATAAAAACTTTCTAAACATATTTAAAAATAATTTATCTAGGAAGCTTAATGGAGTTTCAAGTAGGATAAAACAGAGATTTGTAAAACAGACACATCAGAGTTAAAATACTGAAAGTCAAAGACAAGGAGAAAACATTGAAAGCAGCAAGAGAAAAATAACTGAAAACTTACAAGGGAATCCCAGTAAGATTCACAGCTAGCCGGCATCTCATCAGAAGAAATTGGTTGGAGTGTGGTCAAGATGGCTGACAAGCGTTTCATGCCCAGTTCCTCCACTCAGCAGAATCACAGCAGTGTATAGACAGTCACACTCAAAGTACATGATCCAAGAGAGAATGCTGGAACTCAACAGAGAAGTGAGGGAACACCAAAAGTGGGGAAGGAGGAGGAGAGGCAGCCTCTCTGGCTGGGTTCGGCTGGGCATCAGGAGTGAATTCCCAATACAGGGAAGAGGAGAGTAGGTGTAGGGACCAGCCCTACAGGGTCTGTGGGTTTTTCTCTCCGTGTGTGGAGACAAGAGATCGTAGAAATAAAGACGCAAGACAAAGAGATAAAAGACAGCTGGGCCCGGGGTACCACTACCACCAAGACGCAGAGACTGGTAGTGTCCCCGAATGCCAGGCTGCGCTGTTATTTATTGGACACAGGACAAGGGGGCAGGGTAAGGAGTGTGAGCCGTCTCCAATGATAGGTAAGGCCACGTGGGTTACGTGTCCACTGGACAGGAGGCCCTTCCCTGTTTGGCAGCCGAGGTGGAGAGAGAGAGGGAGGAGAGACAGCTTACGCTATTATTTCTGCATTTCAGAGACTTTTAATACTTTCACTAATTCTGCTACTGCTATCTAGAAGGCAGAGCCAGGTGTACAGGATGGAACATGAAAGCGGACCAGGAGCGTGACCACTGAAGCACAGCATCACAGGGAGACAGTTAGGCCTCCGGATAACTGTGGGCGGGCCTGACTGATGTCAGGCCCTCCACAAGAGGTGGTGGAGTAGAGTCTTCTCTAAACTCCTCCAGGGAAAGGGAGACTCCCTTTACCTTTCCTGGTCTGTTGAGTAGCAGGTACTTTTCCTTGGCACTGACACTACCACTAGACCACGGTCCACTTGGTAACGGGCGTCTTCCCAGACGCTGGCATTCCTGCTAGACCAAGAAGGCCTCTGGTGGCCCTGTCCGGGCATAACGGAAGGCTCACGCTCTTGTCTTCTGGTCACTTCTCACCATGTCCCCTCAGCTCCTATCTCTGTATGGCCTGGTTTTTTCTAGGTTATGATTATAGAGTGAGGATTATTACAATATTGGAATAAAGAGTAATTACTACAGAGTAATGATTAATAATATTTATATATAATCATATCTATGATCTATATCTAGTATAACTCTTGTTATTTTATATATTTTATTATACTGGAACAGCTCGTGCCCTCGGTCTCTTGCGTCGGCACCTGGGTGGCTTGCCATCCACAAGTAGGAGATTTCTAGTGGCCCACTTCCTCACCATGGAATCATGCAATCCTGGCAAGACAACCTCTTGACCCTCCCAACCCTTGAAGCGAATATAGGAAGCTTCCAGGAGACTGTGGGATGGAAGAGCTCCAGGAAGGAAGGTTGCACTGGGTTCCACACCCTTTCTGAGACCTAAGTGGCCTCAGCAAGTCACCATTTTCAAAACTAGCCTCTGGAAAACTACATGCTGTCCTGGGACCCAGTGGCCCTGGGACTGTGGAGTATTATGGAAACTCAAGCTGTCACTGCTGGGACAGGGGAGCAAGCCAGGTATGCTCCCACAGTAGGGGCTAGGAAGTGAGCAAGGCCTGGGTGGAAGTGGCTGGGGCTGGGAAGTGAGCACTGCTGTGATCTGAGACAGGGATGTAAGTGGGGCTTGAGTTGCTTCTGGGACTTGGTTGTGAGCTGGGCATAGGCTGATGCAGTCAGGGTGGCAGGGGTGAGACCCAGTGATGCTGGAGCATGAAGGAGACATGGATTTTCCACCACTGGCCCAGGCTGTGGCCACCAAAGTTGGCCCCACCCTCTCCAGTAGCAGAGCCTCAGTGTGGATGCTACCATCTCTCGCCTGAGCACTCCACCTGCCTGAAGGTCGCTCCACGCCCACCCACCACAGCTTGTGCCTACTTTCACCAGTGGGGGGCCTGAGCGCAAGCCCACCCAGCCTGGCTTCAAGACAGAGCACTCCTCCTGGGAGCCTGAGGTTGGACCTAAACTCTCTGCTGCTACCACCTCAGCTGGCACCTACCTGCCAGCACCACTTGCAGGTCTGGAGACTGATCCACCCAACTCATCACAGCCACCAACATCAGTACACACTGTTTGGGACCCAGAGAATTTTCATGCCATTGGTATTGCCATTGCACATGCCATGCCAGCTCAGCTGCCCAGGGATCCAAGAACTTGCCTGCCCACCTACTCCATTGCAGCCACTGCTGGCATTCTAAACAAACCACTTGGAGCCCTAAGAATTGACCTGCCAGTAGTTGCCAACACAAGTGCCAGTGTACACCACTCTGGGGCACAAAGATAGGCATGCCTACCCCACCCTTGCCACCTCTGGGGCCTGAAGATTGGCCTACCTGGCATCCCAGGCCCTAGCACACAACCTTGCCACAGCCTCCACTGATAAACACACCCTAACCCACCAAGAAAATCACAGATACTACCAGTGCTTTGGCTACAGATACTAGCCAAAGAAACCACACAGAGACTACACTACTGCACACGCTGAGAAGCAAAGCCAAAGTACCCTACCCAACCAACACCATAAATACATCTTCAGGCAAGTCGTCTCCTATAAAAATAAAAATAGGAAAAAGCAACTGTTAGAGAGGGCATACAGATATCAACATAAGGACACAGGAAACATGAAAAAGCAAGGAAATATGACACCTTCGAAGGAATATCATAATTATCCAGCAATAGGTCTTAACCAAAAAGAATTTTTTTTTTTTTTGAGATGGAGTCTCACTCTGTCACCCAGGCTGGAATACAGTGGCACAATCTCAGCTCACTGTAACCTCTGCCTCCTGGGTTCAAACGATTCTCCTGCCTTAGCCTCCTGAGTAGCTGGGATTACAGGCATGCGCCACCATGCCCGGCTAATTTTTTTTGTATTTTTAGTAGGGATGGGGTTTCACCATATTGGTCAGGCTGGTCTCGTACTCCTGACCTGATAATCCACCCACCGCAGCCTCCCAAAGTGTTGGGATTACAGGTGTGAGCCACCACGCCCGGTCACCAAAAATAAATTTTTGAGATCTCAGATAAAGAATTTGAAATACTGATTTTTAGGCCAGGTGCGGTGGCTCACACCTGTAATCCCAACATTGGGAGGCCGAGGCAGGCAGATCACTTGAGGTCAGGAGTTCCAGACCAGCCTGGCCAATGTGGTGAAACCTTGTCTCTACTAAAGTACAAAAATGAGCTGGGTGTGGTGGTGCATGCTTGTAATCTCAGCCACTCGCAAGGCTGAGGCAGGAGAATTGCTTGAACCTGGGAGGAGGAGGTTGCAGTGAGCTGAGATCGTGCCACTGCACTCCAGTCTGGGCAAGAGTGAGACTCTTGTCTCAAATTAAAAAAAAAAAAATCAAAATAATTGATTTTAAATAGAAGAGAATACTGAACAAACAATACAAATAAATTAGAAAAACAATTCAGGATATGAATGAGAAATTTATCAGAGACATTTTAAAAAATAACCAAACAGAAATTCTGGAACTGAAGAATTCATGGAAGGAAATACAAAATACATTTGAAAGCATCAACAATAGACTAGATGAGACAGAGGAAATCTCAAAACTTGAAGACAGGTCTTTTGAAATAATCCAGTCAGACAAAGATAAAGAAAAAAGAATAAAAACAAATAAGCAAAGGCTTCATGATATTTACGACAACATAAAGCAACTAAATTTGCAAATTATTGGTATCCTTAAGGGCAAAGAAACAAAGGATTAGAAAATACATTAATGAATTAGGGCCAGGTGTGGTGGCTTACGCCTATAATACCAGTGCATTGGGAGGCCAAGTGGGAAGATTGTTTGAGGCCAGGAATTTGGGACCACCCTGGGCAACATAGCAAGACCCTATCTCTACAAAAAAGAAAAAAATTAGCTGGGTGTCATGGCATGCACCTATAGTACTAGCTGCTTGGGATGCTGGGCCCAGGAGTTTGAGGTTACTGTGAGCTAGGATTGTGCCACTGCACTCCAGCCTGGGTGACAGAGCAAGACCCTATCTCTAAAAATAAATCAGTTTTTTTTTTAAAAAAGAAAACTAATTTAATGAAATAATAGATGAAAAGTTCTCAAGTCTAGCAAGAGATGTAGACAGTCAGATAAAGGAAGTTCAAATGAACCACAGGAAAATACAACAATAAAAGATCTTCTGCATGGCACATTATAGTCAGACTGTCTAAAGTCAAAGAGAAAATCTTAAAAGCAGCAAGAGAAAAGCATCTAGTCACCCATAAAGGAAATTCCTTAAGACTAACAAATTTCTCAGCAGAAGCCTTACAGGCCATAAGAGAATGGGATGGTATATTCAACGCACTGAAAGAAAAAAATGCTGCCACCCAAGAATACTATATCCAGCAAAATTATCTTTCATAAATGAAGGAGATACAAAGTCACCCCGGACAAACAGATGGTGAGGCAATTCATTACTACTAGACCAGTTCTACAAATGCTCAAGCAAGTCCTAAACATAGAAGCTAAAGGACAACATTTACCATTATGAAAACACACAAAAGTATAAAAGTCACTGGCAAAGCAGTTATACAAAGGAGGAAGAGAAAGAACTCAAATGCTACCACTACAGAAATCCACCAAAACACAATGCCAAACTATAAGAAAGGAACAAGAAGTATATGAAACAACCAGAAAACAACATGATGGGAACGAAGCCTTACATATCAAGAATAACCTTGAACATGAACAAATTAAATTATCCTCTTAAAAGATAGAATAGCTAAGTGGATTAAAAATGATCCATGATCAAAAAATGATTCTGCTTGCAAGAAACTCACCTTATCATTAAAGACACATATAGACTGAAATAAAGGGATGAAAAAATATATTCCAAGCAAACAGAAACCAATAGTGAGCAGGAATAACTAGGTATACTTATATCAGATAAAATGGACTTTAAGTCAGGAAGAGTAAAAAGAAAAAAAAGACAAAGTCATTACGTAACGATAAAGGGATAAATCTAGCAAGAGGATATAACAACGCTAAATATATACACACCCAACACTGGAGCACCCAGATTCATAAAGCAAATATTACTAATCTAAAGACAGATAGATATACTGCAATACAATAATAATGGGGGTCTTCAATACCACACTGTCAGCATTAGGCAGAATATCTAGACAGAAGATAAACAAAGAAACATTGGATTGAAACAGGACATCAGACCAAATGGACCTCACAGACATTTACAGAACATTTTATCTAACAAACGCAGAACATATATTCTTTTCATCAGCACATGGAACATCCTCCAGGATAGACCATATGTTAGACCACAAAACAAGTCTCAACAAACTTAAAAGTTCAAAATCATATCAGGTATCTTCTCAGACCACAATAGAGTAAAATTAGAAGTCTGTACCAAGAAGAACTCTGTAAACTATACAAATGCATAATTTATACTATTTAAATATGTATACTATACAAATATATACAACTATGTATATACAAATTTGCAACATGGAAATTAAACATGCTTCCAAATTAATATTGAGTCAATGGAGAAATTAAGATGGAAATAAAAAATGTATTGAAACAAACGAAGATAGAAGCACAATATACCAAAACCTGTGGGATACAGCAAAAACAGGGTTAAGAGAGGAATTTTATAGCGATAAATGCCTACAGCAAAAAAGTAGAAAGATTACAAACTAACACTCTAACAATGCACCTCAAGGAACTAGAAAAGCAAGAACAAATCAAATACAAAATTAGAAGAAAATAAATAAAGATCAGAGCAGAGCTAAATGAAATAGAGAAAAAATACAGAGAATCAATGAAATAAAAAGATGATTCTTTAAAAAGCTGAAAACAAGATTGATAAACTGCTATCTAGACTAACCAAGAAGAGAGAATAAATTTCTCCTTTCATATCTTATTTGAAGAAATGAATATCTGTAAATAAAATCAGAAATGGAAAAGGAGATATTACAACTGATACCACAGAAATACAAAAGATCATCAGAGACTATATGACAAACTGGAAAACCCAGAGGAAATGGATAAATTCCTGGAAACATAGAGTCTACCAAGATTGAATGAGGAATAACTAGAAAACCTGAACAGAGCAATAATGAGTAGCAAGATTGAATCAGCAATAAAAAGTCTCTCAACAAGGAAAAGCCCAAGACCAGATGGATTCACAGCTGAATTCTACCAAATATATAAAGAAGAACTAATACCAATCCTCCTGAAACCATTCCAAAAAAATTGAGGAGGAGGGAATTCTCCCTGATTCATTCTATCAGGCCAATGTCACCCTGATACCAAAAGCAGACAAGGACACATGCAGAAAATCTACAGGTCAATATTCCTGATTAATCTAGATGCAGAAATTCTCAATACAGTACTAGCAAGCCACATCCAACAGCACTTTCAAAAGATTAGGTGAGGCTTCTACCTGGCATGCAAGGATAGTTCAACATCTGCAAATTAATAAATGTGATACATCACATCAACAGAATGAAGGACAAAAACCATATAACCATCTTAATAGATGCAGAAAAAGCACTGGATACAACTCAACAAATCTTCATGATAAAAACTCTTTTTCGAGACAGAGTCTTGCTCTGTTACCCAGGCTGGAGTGCAGTGGCACGATCTCAGCTCACTACAACCTCTGCCTCCCAGGTTCAAGCAATTCTCCCTGCCTCAGCTTCCAGAGTAGCTGGAATTACAGGTGCCTGCCACCATGGCCAGCTAATTTTTTTGTATTTTTAGTAGAGATGGGGTTTTGCCATGTTGGCCAGGGGCTGGTCTCAAACTCCTGACCTCAGGTGATCTGCTTGCCACGGCTTCCCAAAGTGCTGGGATTACAGGTGTGAGCCACCATGCCCAGTTGGTAAAAACTCTTAAGAAACGAGGCACAGAAGGAATATACTTTAAAATAATAAAGGCTATATATGACAAGCCCACAGCTAACATCATCATAATAGGGAAAAATTAAAAGCCTTTCCTCTAAGAACTGTAATAAGACAAGGTTGCCCACTTTCACCACTCCCATTCAACCTAGTACTGGAAGTCCTAGCCAGAGGAATCAGGCAAGGGAAAGAAATAAAAGGCATCCACATTGGAAAAGAGGAAGTCAAATTGTCCCTCTTTGCTGATGATATTATTCCATATCTAGAAAAACCTAAAGACTCCACCAAAACACTCTTAGATTTGATAAATGAATTCAGTAAAATTGCAGGATACAAAACTAAAATACAAAAAATCAGTAGCATTTATATACACCAATAATGACCTAGCCAAGACTGCAATCAGGAAGGCAATCACATTTACAATGGCTACAAAAAAATACTTAGGAATGAATTTAACCAAGGAGTTAAAGGATCTCCATAAGGAAAACTATAAAACACTGATGAAAGAAATGGAAGAGGACACACAAAAAAATGGAAAGACATCCCATGTTCATGGGTTGGAAGAATTAATATTGTGAAAATGGCCATACCACCAAAAGCAATCTACAGAGTCAGTGGAATCCCTATCAACATACCAATGCCATTCTTCACGAAAACAGAAAAAACAATCCTAAAATTCATATAGAACCAAAAAAGATTCCAAATAGCCAAAGCAGTCTGGAACAAAAAGAACAAAGCTGGAGACATCACATTACCTGGATTCAAAATATACTACAAAGCTATAATCAAAACAGCATGTACTGATGTACAAATAGACACATAGACCAATGAAACAGAATAAAGAACCCAGAAATAACACCATATAGTTACAGCCAACTGATCTTTGTCAAAGCTGATAAGAACATGCATTGGGGAAAGGACACTTTCTTCAGTAAATGGTGCTGGGAAAATTGGATAGCCACATGCAGAAGAATGAAAGTGGACCCTTATCTCTCACCATATATAAAAATAGACTCTACATGGACTAAAGACTTAAACACAAGACTTGAAACTATAAAAATATTCAAAATTAAGGGCAAATTCTCCTGGACATTGATCTAGGCAAAGAAGGTATGACTAAGACTTCAAATACACAGGCAACAAAACCAAAAATAGACAAATGGGATTTAATAAAACTAAAGAGCTTCTGCACAATGAAAGAAATAATCAACATAGTGAAGAGAACCTGGTGAATGGAGAAAACATTTGCAAACTATTTACCTGACAGGAGACTAATATTCAGAATATACAGGGAACTCATACAATTCAACAGGAAAAAATAATCCTATTAAACTTGGGTAAAGGACATGAATTGACATTTCTCAAACGAAGACATACAAACAGCCAGTGGGTGTATGAAAAAATGCTCATCTGTTCGTCTTATGCCTAAAAAAACAAAAGAATAGCTCAACATCACTAATCATCAGAGAAATGCAAATCAGTCAGAATCGCTATTATAAAAAGACAAAAAATAACAGATGGTGGAAAGGATGCCAAGGAAAGGGAACTCTTGTATGCTGTTGGTGGAATGTAAACTAGTACAGGCACTATGGAAAATAGTATGAAGATTTCTAAAAAAAAAAAATTATCATTCGATCCAGCAGTCACACTAATATCTACTGAAAGGGGAAAAAAATCAGTATATCAAAGGAGTATCTGCACTTGCCTATTTATTGCAGCACAATACACAATAGCTATGATACGGAACTGACCTAAATGCTCATCAGCAAATAAATGGATAAAGAAAATGTGGTATATATACACAATGGAATATTATTCAGACATAGACAATAATTAAATCATGTCATTTGGAGCCACACAAGTGGAACTGGAGGTTAGTATCTTAGTGAAATAAGCCAGGCACAAAAAGACAAATATCATATGTTCTCACTTATATGTGGGAGATAAACATTTTGAACACATGGAGGTAGAGAGTAGAAAAATAGATAACAGAGACTGGGAAGGGTGAGTAGAGAAAGTGGGTAGTATGAAGAGAAGAGGTTTAAAGGGTACAAAGATGCAGTAAGACAGAAGAAATAAAGTCAATGTTTTAGAGCAGAGTAGAATTACTATACTTAACAAAAATGTATTTTATTCAGGTGATGGACACCCGAATACCCTAACTTGATCACTTCACAGTATATACATGTCACAAAACTTTTTGATGTGCTCCACAAATTTGTGTAAATAATAATAATAATAATATTTGTGTAAATAATAATAAAAGGATGCAATGGAGGGTTGTTAGAGGAGACTCAAGACAGTGGGATGTCATATTCAAAGTGCTCAAAGATGGCTGGACATGGTGGCTCTCATGCCTGTAATACCAGCACTTTGGGAGACTGAGGCAGGATTGCTTGAGCCCAGGAGATTGAGACCAGCTGGGGCAACATGGTGAGACCCAGTCTCTATTTAAAGAAAATTAAAAGTAACCAAACAAAAAACAAAGTGCTCAGAGTTAGATAAACTGTTAACTGAGAATCTTATATCCAGCAAGTTAACTTGCAAACATGAAAGTGAAATTGACATATTTCCAGATAAAACCTGTGAGAATTGGTTGTTATAGCCTTCCCTTACAAGAAATACTAAAGGTATTTTGAAAGCAAGTAACTTAAGGTGGGAATTAAATGATACACATGAACAAAGAGCATTGGAAAAGTTAATTGTAAAGAAGAATATAAATGCATATTTCTTCTTTGTTAATTGACTTTAAAAGCAATTTAAAAATAATTTATATGTAAGCAATTTGTATATATGTATCTATGCATTGAATTTATGTATTATGTGTGTGTGTGTGCATGCACATGTGGTTGCATATGTGTGTATGCCCATAACATATAGAAATGTATTATGTTTGGCAATAACAGTACAAAGGAAGTGGGCAGGAGGAAAGTTCTGTTGTGGTAAGAAATGACTACAAATGGTAACTCAAATTGAGAAGATGAAATGGAAATCCAGAAATGGTAAATGATTTTAATATAACTGAAGCTATAAATATATACATTTTCTCCTTCTCTCAGTTTCTTTAGAATACATAAAATTATATAAAGTAATAATCTTATAATGTTGGATTCATAACCTTTATAGATGTAATGTGTAATAATATCACAAAAAGGCAGAAAAGGAAATAGAGCTATATAGGAATAACTTTTTAATATCTCACTGCTGTTAGTATAGGTCTGAAGCTGATTATGACCAGTCAAGATTCATATGGTAGGCCAGGCATGGTGGCTTATGTCTATAATCCCAGCACTTTGGGAGGCTGAGGCAGAAGGATCATTTGAGCCCAGGAGTTTAAGACCAACCTGGGCAACATGGCAAGACCCTGTCTCTACAAAAATTTTTTTTAAAATGAGCTCCACGTGGTGGCATGGGCCTGTAGTCGCAGCTACTCAGGAGGCTGAGGTGGGAGGATCACTGGAGCCTGGGAGGTTGAGGCTGCAGTGAGCCACTATCATGCCACTGCACTCCAGCCTGGGTAACAAGGTGAGAACCTGTCTCAAAAAGAAAAAAAAAAAAAAAAAGAAGATTTATATGGAAAAGGCTGATGTGACCATTAAGGAAAGAACTCAAAATATAGTTTAAAATTATTAGATAAATTAAGACATTACATTAACAATAATCCACTTGTTCTAGATCCTTGAGGAATCACCATACTGTCTTCCACAATGGTTGAACTAATTTACACTCCCACCAACAATGTAAAAGCGTTCCTATTTCTCCACATCCTCTCCAGCATCTGTTGGCGATCTCGGCTCACTGCAAGCTCTACCTCCCAGGTTCACGCCATTCTCCTGCCTCAGCCTCCGGAGTAGCTGGGACTACAGGCGCGTGCCACCACGCCCAGCTAATTTTTTGTGTTTTTAGTAGAGACAGGGTTTCACTGTGTTAGCCAGGATGGTCTTGATCTCCTGACCTCGTGATCCACCCGCCTCAGCCTCCCAAAGTGCTGGGATTACAGGCATGAGCCACTGCGACTGGCTGTTTCCTGGCTTTTAATGATCACCATTCTAACTGGCATGAGATGGTATCTCATTGTGGTTTTGATATGCATTTCTCTAATGACCAGTGATGTGAGCTTTTTTTCATGTTTGTGGCTGCATAAATGTCGTCTTTTGAGAAGTGTCTGTTCATATACTTTGCCCACTTTTTGAGGGAGTTGTTTGTTTTTTTCTTGTAAATTTGTTTACGTTCTTTGTAGATTCTTGATATTAGCCCTTTGTCAGATGGATAGACTGCAAAAATTTTCTCCCATTCTGTAGGTTGCCTGTTCACTCTGATGATAGTTTCCTTTGCTGTGCAGAAGCCCTATTTTAATTAGATCCCATTTGTCAATTTTGGCTTTTGTTGCCATTGCTTTTGGTGTTTTAGTCATGAAGTCTTTGCCTATGCCTGTGTCCTGAATGGTATTGCCTAGGTTTTCTTCTAGGGTTTTTATGGCTTTAGGTCTTACATTTAAGTCATTAATCCATCTTGAGTTAATGTTTGTATAAGGTGTAAGGAAGGGGTCCAGTTTCAGTTTTCTGCATATGGCTAACCAGTTTTCCCAACACCATTTATTAAATAGGGAATCATTTCCCCCATTGCTTGTTTTTGTCAGGTTTGTCAAAGATCAGATGGTTGTAGATGTGTGGCATTATTTCTGAGGCCTCTGTTCTGTTCCATTGGTCTATATATCTGTTTTGGTACCAGTACCATGCTGTTTTGGTTACTGTAGCCTTGTAGTATAATTTGAAGTCAGGTAGCATAATGCCTCCAGCTTTGTTCTTTTTGGTTAGGATTGTCTTCGCTATACAAGCTCTACCATTTGACCCAGCAATCCTATTACTGGGTATCTACTCAAAGGATTATAAATCATTCTACTATAAAGACACATGTACACATATGTTTATTGCAGCACTATTCACAATAGCAAAGACTTGGAACCAATCCAAATGCCCATCAATGATAGACTGGATAAAGGAAATTTGGCACATATTCACTGTGGAATACTATGCAGCCATAAAAAGGCTGAGTTCATGTCCTTTGCAGAGACACGGATAAAGCTGGAAACCATCATTCTCAGCAAACTAACACAGGAACAGAAAACCAAACACCGCATGTTCTCACTCATAAGTGGGAATTGAACAATGAGGACACACGGACACAGGGAGGGGAAAATCACACACTGGGACCTGTTGGTGGGTGGGGGGCTAGGGGAGGGATAGTATTAGGAGAAATACCTAATGTAGATGACAGGTTGATGGGTGCAGCAAACCACCATGGCATATGTATACTTAGGTAACAAACCTGCACGTTCTGCAAATGTACCCCAGAACTTAAAGTATAATAATAAGGAGAAAAAGAATCCACTTGATGCAGAAGAGTAAAGGAAGAATAAAGGAACAGAAAAATTCTGAGACATATAGAAAACAAAATGCAAAATATCAAATGTAAATCCAACTACAGTATATCATTAATAACATTAAATGCGAATAGATTAAAACAAGAGGCAGAGATTGTCACATTGGATAAAAACACAAGATCCATGTATGTGCTATTTACAGGAGACACATGATAAATTAAATAATACAGGCCAGGTGTGGTGGCTCACGCCTGTAATCCCACAACTTTGGAAGGCCGAGCAGGATGGATCACCTGAGGTCAGGAGTTTGAGACCAGCCTGGCCAACATGGTGAAACCCTGTCTCTACTAAAAGTACAAAAATTAGCCAGGCATGGTGGTGCAAGCCTGTAATCCCAGCTACTCAGGAGGCCAAGGCAGAATCACTTGAACCTAGGAGGCGAAGGTTGCAGTGAGCCAAGATCACGCCACTGCACTCTAGCCTGGCTGACAGAGCAAGACTCTGTCTCAAAAAGAAAAAAAAAAAATTCAATGATACAAACAGACAAAGTAAAAGGATGAAAAACTAACATGGGAACAGCAATAACAAGAAGGCTGGAATTGCTAATATCAGAAAAAACAGACTTACAAATGCTACTGGTGAGAAAGAGGGACATTTTATGATAAAAGGATCATCAGTTAGGAAGATGTAACAATTATAAACCCATATGCACCTAATCACAGACACCAAAATACATGAAGCAAAAAGCCACAGAAATGGAGAAACAGATAACTCAACAATAATAGTCGGAAATGTCAATTCCTCACTTTCAACAACTGATCAAAAAATTAGAAGATCACCAAGGAAACAGGAAGTTGAACCATACAAGCCTATTAGACTTATCAGATCTCTAGAACACTCTACCCAACAGGAACAGAATCTGTGTTCTTCTCAAGTATACTGGAGATATTCTCCAGGACAGACCATATATAGATCATAATCCCTTAATAACGTTAAGAGAACAGAAATAATACATTTCATATACTCTGACCACAGTAGAATTTAATTAGAAATGACGAACAGAAGGACATTTGGGAAACTCACATAAAATAACACGTCTAAATAGCAAGTTTAAGAAGAACCCAAAAGGGAAATTTGAAGCACTTTGAAATGAATTAAAAAGAAGACACAACACAGGCGAAGCAGCAGACTGAAGAGTGAAGCCCCTCCCTGGAGCCTGTGGACCGCCCTGCGCCTCCAGGTCCACATCCTGTTCTGCGTCCTTGCACCCACTATGGAGCCATCGAAGGCTTGGTTCCCCCTATCTACCTCCCCAGTAGTGCAGGCAGGCACCACAGGGAGGGCTCAAGGAGGTGGCTTCTGCAGTGGTGGCCCCCACCCTGCCACGTGGGTACTAATGCGGGACCCTCTTTCATGCAGCGGAGCTGATCCCCAGCCACCGGATGAAGAAGAAGGGCCCCAGCCTGCCCAGGGGCCTGGATGTGAAGGAGCAGGGGCAGTAAGTGTGTCTGCAGGCTGGGTTCTTTCCAGGATGGCAGCCTGTGGTTTGGACAATGCTGTTGTGCCTGGCCTGATAACCTCATCCCGGGACAGCCTCCATGCCATCTGACCCCCAAGTGGCATGGCCTCCTCTAGGAAGTCCTGCTTGCAGGCTATGGGCTTCAACCAAGATGAGGTGCAGATGATGCACCCTGCAGATGAGGGTGCAGAGTCATAGGGCACACTCATGGAGCTGCCCTGGGCTGCTCCAAGTGGGTCACAGACAGGGGTTCCATGTCCTGCAGGAGGGTGGCCACCTCCCATCCCAGAGACGCCTGCTGAGTGGGGTTTGAGCCCAGGCTGTGCTTCTGCAAGATGTCCTGTGGAGGCTTGCCTGGCCTGCTGGCTGTGCAGCACGGCCTGCACACCTGCACCTTCCTAGCCCCTCCCTCCACCACTGGCCTCTCCTTGGAGTCTCAACACTGCACTCATCCTGCTGTTCCAGAACAGTCTCTTTACATGCCTGTGTGCCCCTCGGGGATGAGAGGGCAGGAACCAGGCCCTATTCTTGTCGGCATCCCCACCTCATAAACCCTGAGCAACCCAGCGAGGTGATGGAGAGGGGACTGGTGCAGGACAGGGAGGCTCTTTTTCCTCCTAAAGCAGAGGAGACTGGTGCTTACAGTTTCACCCCAAAGGCAGGCTCCATGCCCTGCCCTTGAAGAGTCACTTCTCCCATGCAACACTGTACCACAGACATTTCCCTATGTGCCTGGGAGTTCCCCACCATCGTCGTGTTTGTGGCACCATGGCGGTCTCCTGAATGGACGTGCATTCACTTAATCAGCCCTTACTGGTAGGCACAGGTGGTTCCCAGAGCTCGGAATGTGTTGGTTTCCTATTCTAAATATTGCTGTGCTGAACATCCTCAGGACGAGGACTTGGGGGTTTTTGTCTGTGTGTGAAGGCTGCCCAATGCAGGGGACAGTGCAGGATGGTGGGGAATAGCCCAGGAGCTCAGGGCCAGGCACAGCTCCCAGGCAGTGGCTGTTTGTGGGGAAGCAGGTTCTGGAGTGGCCGCCTGCTGACTGTGAGGCTCTGTTGCAGAATTCCCTTCTTCAAGTTCTGCTACCAGTGTGGCCGCTCCATCGGGGTCCGCCTCTTGCCCTGCCCTCGCTGCTATGGGATCCTGACCTGCAGCAAGTACTGCAAGACCAAGGCCTGGACCGAGTTCCACAAGAAGGACTGCGGGGACCTGGCGGCCATCGGTAGGTCGGCCCTCAGGCTGGGAGGCAAGGGTTCCGCTGCTGCTGAGGGTGAAGGCGCAGGTCTGGGGTGCTGGTGAGGGGCACCCTCATTTCCCGAAATCTCTCCAGATTCAGGCCACTTTTCCAACATTTCCAGATGGGCCTGTTGGGAGGTGGGTGTCAGGGGGCCACTGAGGCAGCCTGGCTCTTCCTCACCTACTGTGGCAGCATGATGCTTGTCCTCACCCTGGAAGGGGACACCACCCCATCCCTGCAGAGCTGGAACATGGACCCCTGGGGGCTCTGCTGACACCTGGGAACTTCACTGAACTCCTAGGGGGCTCTGCTGACATCCAGGGGCTTCACTGACACCTGGGGGCTCTGCTGGACACCAGTGCCTCTGGACCACAGGGCAGTTGGCCTTGCGGCTCCTTCAGGAAATTTCCTCCCAGCCTGCCGTCTCAGATGACTGTCTTAGTGTGGATGTCAACAGGTGTCTGCTTCTAGAAGCACCCTGCTCTCCCGTGCTCCCCTCTTCCCCTCCTTGGTGTGACCAGGGCCCGGTGCCGCAAGGGTGGCGGGCATTGCCGAGGCTGGTGTGCGAAGCTGTGCGGTGGTGACCGCTCTCCTGAGACCTGGCTGGGTTCCTGGCCTGGTGGGGACGGGAGTGGGTCTGGGAAAGCCCCTGCCCTTAGGCCTGTGCCCTGAAGTGAATGGCTGCTGACCTCCTTCCCCCTCCATAAAATAGGGCTTTTTCTTTTCTTTTGAGAAGGAATCTTGCTCTGTCACCAAGTCTGGAGTGCAGTGGCGTGATCTCCACTCACTGCAACCTCCGCCTCCCAGGTTCCAGCGATTCTCCTGCCTCAGCCTCCTGAGTAGCTGGGACTACAGGCTAATTTTTTGTATTTTTAGTAGAGATGTGGTTTCACCGTGTTAGCCAGGATGGTCTCGATCTCCTGACCTCATGATCCACCCACCTCGGCCTCCCAAAGTGCTGGGATTACAGGCGTGAGCCACCACGCCCAGCCAATGGGGCTTTTAATAACAGGCGCCCTCGGTGAAGTCGCAGCTCCTTGGCTTGTAGACTCCAGGATGGGACTTGGTGGGTCTGGCAGGCCCCTCTTTGAAGAATCACGGCAGGTAGCCCTCAGGCCTTGCTGCATCCCGACTCCTTGCCTGCAAAAGCGCCAGACAGAGCACAGTCCTCAGCCGCCCCACACAGCCCGAGTTCTGGAGCCAGGCCTGGGGGGAGGCCAGCTCCAGTCCCCTCTTCCCCCTCCCCCACACCTTTTCCTCCTCCAGTGACACAACTGGAGCAAGTTTCCAGGAGGAGAGAAGAATTTCAGTGAAGCAGCAGCTGCATGTCCGAGGCTTGGGGAGGACCCAGGACTGTGTGGGTTTCTTACCTGCCTGAGCCACCTCAGGGAATCTTCCAGCCTAATGCGGGCATTTCTGCACCTTTGGGGTCATGCTTTGTAGCAGTGTCTCCCTTGCGACCTCACAATAAATTGGCCCCAGGGGGTGATTTTGACAGTCTGTGCTGTGCTCTGCCCCTAGCTGGGCAAAGTCCCAGAGCTTTTGTGGAGCCTGTGCCTGCCTCTGCCCCTGGCTTTGATCTTGCCTGGCCTCCCATGGGACCTGGCCTGGGCCATCCTGATGGACCAGGCAGGTGAGGGTCAGGACTCGGAGCCTGCTGCAGAGATGGCGGTGGGGGCAGCTCCTGGGTCTCTGGAGCTTGTTCTGGGACCTTGCCAGGAGCCCGCGGCAGCAGACTCCACTCCCTGCTCAGGTGCCCATGGGTGCAAGGCTCCTACTGGGGTCTGCAGTGCTCGTTTGTTCCCTGTGCACTTACGGAGTGTCTGCTGTGTGCTGAGTGTTTTGGGGACGACGGTGTTTGTGGAAATCGCTGTGAATGAGAGGAAGGAGGGCCTGGAGCAAATGACAGGGAGCAGTGCTGCCTTTGAGGGTGGCCTGCGTGGAAATTCACGGAGAGGGCAGGAGAAGACGCGCAGTGAGGGGCGGACCTGGAGAAGGACGACAGCATCCCCGGGGACAAGGGGACAGCGTCCAGGGACGAGGACGATGGGGGTTTGCTGCTGAGGGCAGAATAGCTGGGAGTGTGGGGGGTGGGAGCCTGTGTCGGGGCTGGAGCCAAGCAGATGAGACCCCGCTCCAGGCTGGCTTGTGGCTGTCAAAGCAGCTGCACCTGCAGTGATTTTTTTTTACTGACTTCCTTGGTCTCGCCAAAGATGGGCTCCATGCTGGGGGTTTGTTGGAGGTGCCCTGGGAAATGCTTCTGTAAGGGGTCAGCAACGAGCCTGGGCAGAGGGACAAGCTGACTGCTGGGTGGCTTTTCATAGGGGCTCCCAACGGATGCAGGGGCCAGGCCTTTGTACCCCTGCATCAGCTGGTCACCGGCCACAGGCAGCCCCTGGGAGGGTTGTAACTGTGTGAGCTGGCTCCCTGCCGCCAAGAGCTGTTCCTGGTCAGGGGGGTCTGGGATGCTGGGTGGGTGTAGGCACCCCCAGCTTCCACTACCTCTGCTAGAAAGGAAAAAACTGCTAATGGATACTTATTTGATGGTACACTTAATTCTATAAAAGTTAGAGAATATCTATAAAGCAAAAGAAAGAACCTGTAAGTGACAATTATCCGCACTGTATTAGTCCATTCTCGCACTGCTACACGTACATATCAGAGACCGGAAAATGTATAAAGAAAGGAGGTTCAATTGGCTCAGGGTTCTGCAGGCTGCATAGGAAACATGGCGGCATGTGCTCAGCTTCAATCATGGCAGAAGGAGAAGGGGAAGCCAGCACTTCGCATGGCTGGAGCGGGAGGAAGGGGAGGGCCTGCCACACACTTTAAAAACAGCCAGGTCTCGTGAGAATTCTATGACCACGAGAACTGCACCAGAGGGGGAAGTCTGCCCCCAGGATCCAGTCACCTCCCACC
Organism: Pongo pygmaeus; assembly: GCF_028885625.2. NCBI lineage: Eukaryota > Metazoa > Chordata > Mammalia > Primates > Hominidae > Pongo > Pongo pygmaeus. The sequence goes on along the minus strand of NC_072384.2, from coordinate 141,119,397 downwards.
AGGCCCCACCTCCAACACTGGGGATTACAATTTAACATGAGATTTGGGCAGAGACATAGATCCAAACCGTATCACAGACACCCGGATAGTACCAACGCTTTGTGTGTGTCCTTCTGATCTCTACAGGCATGAGTGCACACAGACACACATGTGTATCTAAAAGTGGGAGTATCCTCTCTGTTCTGAACTAGGCCATGAACATCTATCTTATTAAATATTTTTCTGCAACATAATTTCCCCAAATGAAAATAGCTTTATTTTTTACTATATATGCAATATATGCTTATCTAAGAAAGAAGACAGCAAAGACAAGAGTGATAAAAATAACTGGGGGAGGTGGCATATGCCTGTGATCCCAGTGACTTGGGAGGCCGAGGCAGGAGGATTGCTTGAGCCCCGGAGTTCCAGACCAGCCTGGGCAGCATAGTGAGGCCCTGTCTCTAAAAGAAATATCTTAGGTGTGGTCGCACACACCGGTAGTACCAGCTACTCAGGAGGCTGTGGTGGGAGGATTGCTTGAACTAGGAGTGTGAGGCTACAGTGAGCTGTGATGGCACCACTGTGCTCTGGCCTGGATGAGAGTGAGATGCTAACAACTAATTTTTAAAAATGAGAAAATCATCTTAATCTTACAATTCAGGGATAATCATTCTGAGCATTTTGGGGAACATGTTCTTTATTTTTATTATTTTTTTTGAGACAGAGTTTCTCTCTTGTTACCCAGGCTGGAGTGCAATGGCGGGGTCTCGGCTCGCTGCAACCTCTGCCTCCTGGGTTCAAGCGATTCTCCTGCCTCAGCCTCCTAAGTAGCTGGGATCACAGGAATGCGCCACCATGCCCAGCTAATTTTGTATTTTTAGTAGAGATGGGGTTTCTCCATGTTGGGCAGGCTGGTCTCAAACTCCTGACCTCGTGATCCACCCGCCTCAGCCTCCCAAAGTGCTGGGATTACAGGCATGAGCCACTGCGCCCGGCCTCCACTGGTCCCTTTTTATTGGAGATGTTTGCTCTTCCTGATGGATAGGAACTCTCTAAAGGCACAGCAACTTCTCCTATGCCTTGTGTGCAAATAACTGTCTTGCAGTTTGCACGTGGAAGTTTTTCTCGTGTTGTAAAATCCACCTGTCCTTTCCTCAGGGCCTGGCTTGCTGGAGTGCGTAGAGAGCAGTCCCTTGCTGGGCTTATGTATGCAAGGGTAGCCTTTGCCCAGATTCTCACCACCGTTTTAATGCATTACTGCTTAACCTGTAATTGTATAACCAATCTAGCATTAATTTTTGTGTAAGGTTTGAGAGCCAGCTATCTAGATCTATCTCCAAACACTGAGTGTGATCGAGTAATCCATTTCTTTTCCCTGGTGGGCATATGCCTGCCTCTTAGTTGCCGTAGGGGCCCCTCCTGTGCTCTGCTGTCTCCACCTGCAGCTCTGTGGCCTTTTCACATCTGCCAGGACAGGCCCACCCTCCTCCTCACCGGCCCTGTGAAAGGCCCTGCGGTGACCGTGTGCTTTTTCTTCCAGATGAATTGTGCAGTGTGTGTCAAGTTCCAAAATGTCTCGTTGGGACTTAGCAATTATCTTGTTTCATTTGATTGGCAGACAGTTGGCATCTTTTGAGCAGTTTTCTGGCTTGCGAGATGGTGCTGTGGTCACTTGGTGGCGCTGGATAATTTCCTCTCTGTAGGAACCATCCCTGGCTCCTCTCCGCTTTCACACCTCACACCTGGTCCTTCCTGAGGTCTGCTCAGCTCTGCCTTCAAAATGCAGCTCAGCCAAGCCGCTTCCAGAATCCCTTCCTGCCGCCGTCTCTGCCCTCCTCACCGTCCATGCAGCCAGAGCCCGGCCCATGCTGGCCCTCAGTCTTTCCCCGCCCACTTCCCGGATGGCCCATTAAATCCCTGCTGCTCGGGCCCTGAGGCCTCCCCACCCCCTACCACTGCCCACCACCGTGGAGAAACCCTGCCCGGCCTCCTCCGGAGCTGGCCAGGCTGGTTCCTGCCCAGCCCTGCCGGTGCCCCGCCCTCTGCAGGGAACGCCCTCCCCAAAATGTCGTCTGTACGGTCGTCTCCTCTATGGGGTCAACATCTGCAGTGAGCCCTTGCCCTCTGACCCACAGGAGAGGTGAGGTGAGAATTTGGCAGAAAAGAACCGAGTCCCTGCGCAGGAGCCGAGTCATAGTAGAGAGAACTGGGATGCCAGATGATAGACGTCCCATGGGCAGAGGGGGACTGATGGTGCGGGGCCAGGCGGGTGGTGTGAGCAGGACGGGGTCGTTTGTTATAGCAAGGAGGGGCCCTGTGGCCTGTGCGTGACGGCTGTGCCCTGGGAAGGCAGGAGGGGCTGGGGGCTTCAGAAGGGAAAGGACCACCCCCTCTCGGAGCAGCTCCTCTCTCCCTCCCCTTCCCAGATGTTGACATTTGACATTTCACCGGCCACTGTGGTCCCCACCAGGCAGGGATTCTTCCGTTTCAGGGCAGAGCCTCCAGCTGCTGTGACCACGCCAGTACAAGGCGGCGCTCTGGGCCCTTAATGGAGACTCGGCTGATAGGTCCTGCCTTGTACACACCCCAGCAGGAATCTCATATTTTGCACCCATTGGTGAAGGGGGCCACACGCATGGTTGCCGCCAGGGCATCCGAGTTCCCTGAGTAGTTGCCGTGGTCCCTGTGGACGCCATACCTGCTGAGCCTCTTGCGGTCTTTCTGGCTCTTGGTCCCCTGGCGGGTGCCGCACAGCACCCTGGGATGACAGCATGGCCGCGCCTGGCGGTTTGTGGGAATGCTTTCTGCAGCCCCTTTCCTGGGTGGAAGCCAGCATGCATTTCCATGGGTGGTCACATTTGAACTCATTCTCTTGGTTAATTTTTGGCACTTCAATCTTTAATTCTTTCTCAGACTTCATTTTGCGTGGCTGCCCTGCCTGTCCAATCTATGCTCGCCCCTGTGTGTTTTCTGTGTGGTGAAGCCTCCCCTACCCCGCGCCTTCCATGGTTCAGGCCATATCCTGGTCCTGCCCGGCCTGTGGTGGTCACCAGCACGTCAGGGAGGGAACGCGGAGGACCCACGCCTCATGGAGCCCCTGCTTTGCTTCAAGTCGGGTACCTCACCTGGTTTGTGGACAGGCCCCAACACTGGGGGGTCCTCCAGGCTGTCCTTCCTCTCCCTCGAGGCCCCTCTTCCCGAGGAGACTCCGTCTAGAGCAGAGATGCTGCCGAACCTCCAGCTGCTGCCTCAAGGTCTCCAGCAGCTGTGTCTTGTCCTCAGAGACCCTCAGAAACAACCCAGGGCCCTTCGCTGTCGGCGTGGTCAGCTTTCCCCTTTATGGACTCAGCTGTCTGCACTCCAGCAGTTTGGAGTCCGGCACCACCAGAGCGTTCGCAGTGGAAGGAGGCTTGCCGCGGCCTCCCTGGGCTCCTGCAGAGGTCACTCTGCTCTGCAAGGTGGAAAAGTGGCTGTGGCCCGGGAGGGTGCTGGGCCCTGTCTGCTTCTGCTCTTGAGCCCTAGGGGAGGTCCCCCGAGAACTGGGTGCTCAGCACGGCCCTCCATCCTCCCCTTGGGGGCCACAGTGCGGCCCGGCCCCTTGGCTATCTGTGAACGTGGAGTTCTGGGATGAGGGCCACATGTGAGAGCTGCAGTGCTCACCTAGGAGCATGTGGGGCCGGGAGGGGGCAGAGGGAGGGGAGACAATCCCCGGGATCCAGACCCCCCGCTGCTTCTCAGGGCCCTCAGCAATTTTCTCCCCTGAGCAGCCTCTCTCAGATGTGTCCCAAGCTTCCGGCTGTAAGTGGAGGTCTCTGGCTGGAGGCTTCTCTTGCCCCCACAGGGAGGCAGGACAGCAGGCACAGGGAGCTGCCTGTGCCCCTGGGGCCCCTCCAGGCTGTCCTGAGCAGTCTCCAGGTCAGGGAGGGATATGGGGCTGCTTGTCCTTGCCCACCGCGCCCCATCCCCACAGCCATCTTCAGTCCCATCCTGGCTGTGAGATGGGCTCCTGCCCTGTTGTTTTATAGTGCCTCCCCCACCGTGCCTCCCCAGGAGGGCAGCCTTGGTACCCCACAGTCGCCCTGGGCACTGGATGGTGAGTGGGGATCCTGGGCAGAGGGTCTGGGAGGAGCAGCTCAGGGTCCATCTGGAAGGTGGATGCACACTCACCTGTCCCCTCGAAGGCTAAGAACCAGGCACCATGGCTGGGCGGGATGGTGTACCTGCTGGGCGCAAGATGGCTGGGCCAAGCCACAGCCACGGTGTCTTTAAGAAGCCTGAGGCCTGGAGCTCATCTCAGGTGCTCCACAAGCCGCCGTTTCTGATGACTTCCTTCCAGCCAACTACCTTGGAAGCAGGGAGAGGGAGGGACATGGGAGCGTCCCGTGGTTCTCCAGGGTGTCCAGGGCGTCACCCACTCTGCCTGGGCCCAGGCCATTCCCCTTCCTGACTTCCATGCCGCTGCTGCCTCCTGAGCCAGTGACAGTGAGCTGGGCGGGCAGGCACCGTGGAGTCCTGACAGGTATGAAGGAGCCTCAGCACCAGGGAAGTCGGGTGGTCTGGAGTGGGAGGGGGGGGTCGCCCATGGGATGGAGATGAGGAGCAGGGGGATCCAGGGAGGGAAGGCAGGGAGATACAGAGGCTGGCACATGTGGTGAGTCTGAAGCCCCCTGGGACCCTCTACAGTGGGACTGGGAGCAAAGGAGAGGGCTCCTACCCTGGGGCTCACCCCCAACTCTCTGGGGCAGCAAGGGAACACAGCTTCATGTGCATTGGCCCAAAGGCCCAGGAAGGGTGTCCCTGAGTCTGCTGTCGTCTGCTGAGCACCAGCCCCCAGCCCAGCTGTGCTGCTATTGAAGGCACTACAGACGGGGGTCCCAGCAGGTCCAAGGGTGCTGTGTGCCCCAGCCCCACATTCCTCCCTCTCCTGCTTCCCCTGTGTCCCCCCACTGGCCTGAACCCTGGGCAGCCTCCAGGCCCTGCAGGCCTCATTGCAGAGTGGAGGGTTGGGCTTGCCCAGGTGGCTGCTGAAGGGTGGGTTTGCTGAGGGTGGGCCTGGGGCCAGCCCCTCCTCTAGCTCAGCCTACACCACCTGCGGCCCCCAGGCCCCCACTATACCTTGCCTCTCAGGAGAGTGGGCAGCCACCTAGGGGATGCCAAGCGGCTGCCAGAGGAGCCTTGGGCGGAGAGGGCAAGAAAACTAGGAACGGAAAGAGGTGCTGGGGTCTGAGAGGGACACAGACGGTGGGGTGGAGACCACAGGAGGCAGAGTGGGTGCTCTGGTTCTGACCTGGAAGGCTATGCTGGAGATAAAGGGCCTGGAGTTTTCGGGTGTCAGGGTTCTGCCCAGAAGCCAGGGAGCTCCTGTGTTCTCTGGGAAGTTGGGGCAGTAGGAGGAGGGGGTAGCCAAGGTGTGTCCTGTGGTCCCAGGAAGGAAGCAGACAACATAGCTGTGGGCCAGGGTTTTCTTCCTTGGACATCACAGGGACAGGGCCCGGCCTAGCCTCCTCTTCCTGGAGCCTGGAGTGCTGGCACCTGCCTCCCTCCCTCCTTCCCACCAGCCCCAATCTGCCTCAGCCCGTGTCTTCCTTTGATTAACTGGAAAACTGAGAAACTTCCCGCACAGGCTGTGCCTCCATGCTGAATTGTTTGTGATTTTTCTTTAAGTAACTGGCTGCCACCATATAAGCTTCAAGGCCTTTCAAAACCTGGTTCTGACCTGGTACACTATTGCAACTTAAAAACAAAAACAAAAAATGACAGAATAATCAAAGGAGGCCCTGAGTCACCAGCATGCGGGGGACATGTACACACGTGTTGTCCTGCTCCAATGCCTGGATTTTATGGAAATAGAGTGAGATGCAGCTAAACCTGCCACCTTTATCCTGTTTTGTGATTCTGCTGTTCATTTGTACTTCCTTGCGTGCGATGTGGACTTGCTCTCCACGTGAAGATTTTACACTGCACCATCTGTTGGAAAGCATCGGTTTGCATTTCCTTGATGATGAGCGAAGTTCAGCGCTTTTTCATACATTAATTTATTGGCCACTTAAGAGTTCCATGTTGGTGAGTTACGTGTGTGTATGTGAGAGAGATCTTTGCCCCTTTTGTCTTTTTTATTGCTCATGGGAGCATCTTGCATGCTCTATGGCCTGGTCTTACGGCGCCGTGCCTGTGCCCGCAGTTTGGAGCACGCACGCCTTGCCGTCATCCCCTTTTCCTCTGCAGCGTAGGGCTCTGTCTCTGGGAAGGCTTGCTCCAGCCCGCAGCCATGCGTGTTCTCCTCTGCTGTTGTCTCCATGTGGTGAGGCATCACTTTTCACATTCCGGTCCATATTCCATCTAAGAGAGAGTGATGAAGATATGTTTGTGTTGACACCATGAAGTAGGGACACTGTTCATCTTTCCCACGTGGACAGCCACAGCCCCGCACTGTATAGTTAAGGCTTCCTTGCCTACTCTTCTTGTCCCTAGAGGTTCAGTGTCATCCAGATGGAAGCAGACAGTGGATGGTCTTTTGTAGCCTTCAGGCTGTGAACCTGTAGAGGAGGGGCCTGTGGGCTTATGTCATCTCCACGGGGAGGTCTTTGTTCCATCTCCCACCTCAGCAGGTCCAAGACCCGAGCTCCCTCTTGGTCCTTACAGCCCAGCTCCTGCCTGCTGCAGCAGAGTCCCCACTGACCCTCCCCACGTTGGGGGTCTGGCCTCCTCCTGATGGGGACTGTTCCCACTTCAGCTCCACTTGGTACTTTTTTCCCTAACTTTATGGAGGTATAATTGACAAAAATTGTATATATTCACGGTATACACATAATGATTTGATATCCATACACATCATGAAATGACCATTATCAAATTAATGACACATCCATCACCTCTTATACTTCCCATTTGTGGGTGTGTGTGCCTGTGTGTGATACGAGTTTGGTGTGTGCGCATGTGTGTGTGATGAGGTGTGTGCACGTGTGTGTGACATGAGGTGAGTGCGCATATGTGTGTGACATGAGGTGGGTGCGTGCGCATGTGTATATGATGAGGTGTGTGCGCATGTGTGTGATGTGAGGTGGGTGCATGCGCATGTGTGTGTGATGCGAGGTGGGTGCGTGCATGTGTGTGTGTGTGACGCGAGGCGGGTGCGTGCGCGTGTGTGTGTGACGCGAAGTGGGTGCAGGCGTGTGTGTGTGTGACGCGAGGTGGGTGCGGGCGTGTGTGTGTGACGTGAGGGTGCGTGTGTGTGTGTGTGACGTGAGGTGGGTGGGTGCACGTGTGTGTGTGAGATGAGGACACTTACAATCTACTCTCTTAGCAAATTTCAAGTTAACAACACAGTACTATTAACTACAGTCACCATGCTGTACATGAGACCCCAGAACTTACTCATCCTAACAAAGTTTGCGCCCTTTGACCAACCTATCTCCATGCCCCACCCCAACCCCAGCTATTAACAACCACCCTTCTACTCTCTGCTTTTATGGAGTTGAGTTTTTAAGATTCCACATACAAGTGAGATCATACAGTGTTTGTCCTTCTGTGTCTGGCTTATTTCACTGAGGATAATGTCCTCCAGGTTCATCCATGTTGTTGCAAAAGGCAGGGTTTCCTTCCTTTGTATAGCTGAATAGTATTACATTGCATATATGTATCAATTTTTTCTATCCATCCATCCATCCTTCCATCCACGGGCACTTTGTTTGCATTTCTTGGCTATTAGGAATGATGCCGCAATGAAGATGGGAGTGCAGATATCTCTTTGACATAGTGATTTCATTTCCTTTGGATGTATGCCCACTAGTGGGACTGCTGGTTCATACAATAACTCTATTTTTAATTTTTGAGAAACCTCCATACTGTTTTCTATAATGGCTGTACTGATCATTCTCATCAGTTGTGCACAAGGGTTCCCTTTTCTCCATACCCTTGTCAACACTTGTTATCTCTTGTCTTTTTGATAATAGCCATCCTAACAGGTGTGAGGTGATGTCTCATTGTGGTTTTGATTTTCATTTCCCTGATGATTAGATGAGCACCTTTTCATATACCTATTGGCCATTTTCTTTGAAAAAATTTCTATTCAGATCTTTTACCCATTTAAAAAATCAGGCTATTTGTTTTTTTGCTGTTAAGTTGTATGAATTTCTTAAGTATTTTGGACATAAATCTAATTGAGATATGTGGTTTACAAAGATTTTCACCAGTTCTGTAGATTGACTTTCATTTTATTGATTGTTTCCTCTGCTGTGCAGAGCTTTTTAGTTTGATGTAGACCCACTTTTTATTGTTGCTTTTGTTGCCTGTGCTTTTGTTGTCATATCCAAAAAGTCATTGTCAAGACCAATGTCAAGGGGCATTTTCCTTATGTCTTCTTCTAGAAATTTTATGGTTTCAGGTCTTACATTTATACTTTTAATCCATTTAATTTTTGTATATGGTGTAAGATAAGGGTCCAATTTCACTCTTCTGCATGTAGATATCCAACTTTCCAAGCGCCATTTGCTAAAGAGGCTCCTTTTGCTATTGTATATTCTTGGTCCCCTTGTCAAAGATTAGTTGGCTGCATATGTGTGAGTTTATTTCTGGACTCTATATTCTGTTTTATTGTATCTGTTTTTATGACTATATCATACAGTTTTGATTACTACAGCTTTGTAATATACTTTAAAACAGGATGTGTGATATATCCAGATTTGTTGTTCTTTTGCAAGATTGCTTTAGCTGTTTAGAGTATTTTGTGATTCCACACAAATTTTAAGATTGTTTTTGCTATTTCTGTAAAAAAAAAAGCCATTGGAATTTTGATAGACATTGCATTGAGTTTGTAGACTGCTTCGGGTAGTATGGACATTTTAACAGTATTCTTCCAATCCATGAACACAAAATGTCTTCCATTTGTTTGTACCTTAATTTCTCTCATCAATATTTTATAGTTTGCAGTATATAGTCTATATTTTATAGTATTCATATATTTATGGTATTCAGTATATATTCTAAAAGTTCCACCAAAAAACCTGTTAGAAGTAATAATGAATTCATTAAAGTTGCAAGATACAATATCAGCATACAAAAATTAGTTGTGTTTTTATGCACTAACAATGAACTATCTGAAAAAGAAATTAAGAAAACAATGCCATTTACAATAGCATAAAAATAATAAAATAATTAGCCATAAATTTAAGTGAGGATCCTTTACCTCCCTTAAATTTATTGCTAAGTATTTTATTTAAGTATTTAAGCAAGGTTCTTTTACCTCGCTTAAATTTATTGCTAAGTATTTTATTTAAGTATTTAAGCAAGGATCTTTTACCTCACTTAAATTTATTGCTAAGTATTTTGTTATTTTTATGCTATTGTAAATGGGATGGTTTTCTTAGTTTCCTTTTCAGATAGTTCATTGTTAGTGCATAAAAACACAACTAATTTTTGTATGTTGATATTGTATCTTGCAACTTTAATGAATTCATTTATTACTTCCAACAGGTTTTTTGGTGGAACTTTTAGAATTTTGTGTATGTAAGAGATCATGTCCACTCTTCAAAAGAAGACATATGTATCTAGCCAACAAGCATATGAAAAAAGCTTAATATCACTGATCATTAGAGAAATGCAAATCAAAACCACAATATGATACCATCTCACACCAGTCAGAATGGCTATGATTAAAAGTAAAATTAATAGATGCAGGTGAGATTGCAGAGAAAAGGGAATGCATACGCACTGTTGGTGGGAATGTAAATTAGTTCAACCATTGTGGAAAGCAGTGTGGTGATTCCTCAAAGAGCTAAAAACAGAGCTGCCACTTGACCCAGCAATCCCATCACTGGGTATGTACCTAAAGGAATATAAATTGTTCTACCATAAAGACATATATGCACACATATGTTCGTTGTAGTTGTATTCACAATAGCAAGGACATGGAATCAATATAAATGCCCATCAGTGGTAGATTGGATCAAGAAAATGTGGTACATATACACCATGAAGTACTATGCAGCCATAAAAAAGAATGAGATCATGTCCTTTGCAGGAATGTGGATGGAACTGGAGGCTATTATCCTTAGCAAACTAACGCAGGAACAGAAAACTAAATACCACATATTCTCACTTATATTAAGTGGGAGCTAAATGATTAAAACATTTGGATACAAAAAAGGGGAACAACAGACACTGAGTCCTACTTGAGGGTGGAGGGTAAGAGGTTGGAGAGATTAGAAAAAATAACTATTAGGTACTAGGTTTAGTATCTGGGTGATGGAACAATCTGTACAACAACCCCCCATGACACGAGTTTACCTATATAAGAAACCTGCACATGTACCCCTGAACCTAAAAGTTTTTTTTTTAAAAGATCATGTTGGCCGGGTGTGATGGCTCACGCCTGCAATCCCAGCACTTTGGGAGGCCGAGGCAGGTGGATCACAAGGTCAGGAGATCTAGACCATCCTGGCTAACACAGTGAAACCCGTCTCTACTAAAAAAAAAAAAAAAAAAAAATTAGCCAGGCGTGGTGGTGGGCACCTATAGTCCCAGCTACTCAGGAGGCTGAGGCAGGAGAATGGCATGAACCCGGAAGGCGGAGCTTGCAGTGAGCCAAGATCGTGCCACTGCACTCCAGCCTGGGTGACGCAGTGAGACTCTGTCTCAAATAAAAAAAGAAATGATCATGTTATTGGCAAACAGAGACAGTTTAACTTCCTCCTTTCTGATGTGGATGCCTTTTATTTCCTTTCTTGCCTAATTGCTCTGGCAAGGACTTCCAATAACACATTAAATAGAAGTGGTGAAAGTGGGCACCCTTGTCTTGTTCATGATCTTAGAGGAAATGCTTTCAGCTTTTCACTATTGAGTATAATGTTAGCTGTAGGCTTGTTGTATATGTCCTCTATTACGTTGAGGTATTTTCCTTCTGTATCTAATTTGTTGAGAGTTTTTACTGAAACAGGATGTTGAATTTTGTCAAATACTTTTTCTGTATCTATTGAGATGACCATATGATTGTTATCCTTTATTCTGTTAATATGGTGTATCACATTTATATGTTTTCATATGTTGAACCTTGCATCAACATATATCCACATCCATATGGAATCTGTCCATATCTACCCCAGCTTTGGAAAGTTTTCCACCTTTGTTTCTTTAAATAAGCTTTCTGCCCCTTTGTTTCTGTCTTCTTTTGAGACTTCTATAATTCACATATTTATTTTCTTGTTGGTCTCCATAGGTCCCATATGCTTTTTTCACTCTTTAATATTTAATCCTTTTTTATTCTTTTTTTTGGTTAATTGGTTAGTTTTAAATAATTTGTCTTCAAGTTTACCAATTCTTTCTTCTGTATGATCGAGTCTGTTGAAGCTCTTTATTGAATTTTTCAATTTTATCATTGTGTTTTTCAGCTCTAGGACTTCTATTTGGTTCTTTTTTATGGTTTCCATTTTTCTATTAAACTTTACATTTTATGCATTTGTTTTTCTTTTTTTTTTGGTTGTCTCAGTTATCTCACGTGTTATTGAGTTTCTTTAAGATGATTGTTTTGAATTGTCAGGCAATTTATAGATCTTCATTTCTTTGGGATCACTTACTGGAGCTTTACTAGTTTCCTTTGGTGGTATCTTTTTTTTTTTTTTTTTTTTTTTGAGACAGAGTTTCGCTCTTGTCGCCCAGGCTGGAGTACAGTGGCACAATCTCAGCTCACTGCAGCCTCTGTCTCCCGGGTTCGAGAGATTCTCCCACCTCAGCCTCCCGAGTAGCTGGGATTACAAGCGTGCACCACCATGCTCGGTTAATTTTTATATTTTTAGTAGAGACGGGGTTTCACCGTGTTGGCCAGGCTGGTCTCGAACTCCTGACCTCAAGCAACCTACCTGCCTCAGCCTCCCAAAGTGCTGGGATGACAGGCGTGAGCCACCATGCCCAGCTGTGGCATCGTGTTGGCCTGATTCTTTATTATTCATAGAGCCTTGCATTGGTGTCTCAATTTGAAGGAGCAAATGCCTCTTTCAGCCTTTACAGACTGATTTTGGCAGATAAAGATCTGTTGGGTCTCTGAAGGGATTGCCTCCAGGATTAGTTTAGTCACATGGCTGCTGCTGAGTCTACAGTGGGGTTTGTGGTTGGTGGGCCTATTCAAGGAAGGAGCAGGCATTGATCATGTCTGGTCCCTGGGCAGACTGGACTGCCTCTAAGACCTTGAGGAATAGGCCTAGCTCTGGGACAAGGGTGCACTCAGTCACTGGGTGAGTCCCTGACAGGCAGGACTGACCCCAAACTGTGGTTAAAAGGGGATGAAACTAAGTCACAAGGCTGCTTTAAGGTTCACAGCTGAGACTGAGGTCTGTAGGCCTGCCTCTAGGGGCACACATGTGCATGCCTCCTGTCAGGTTCTTGGAGAGGGCAGGACTGCCTTCAGACCATGGCGGAGTGGGGCTGGAGCTGGGTCACAGGGCTCCTTCAGCCTGTGCAGTTGTAGATTGGTGGGCCTGCCTCCCAGCGTGCGGTCGTAGATTGGTAGGCCTGCCTCCCAGCATACAGGTGGGCTTGTCTCTCAGTGTACCTGGGTGGGCAGGACTGCTCCAGGACTGTGACTGGAGAAGGATGGAGTAAACTCAGAACCATTTCAACACCTTTTGTGGGATTTTGTGGCCTAACTCAGACAAGAGTGTCTCCTAGCACGTCCTTGGGAAGGCAGGACTGCTTTCAGACTGCAGCTGAGGGGTTGGAGCTGACTTACAGGGCTATTTCAGGAGGTTGGTGGGCCTGCCTTCAAGGGGGGTGGACTGGTGTATCTTCCAGGAGGTCCCTGGGCAGATGGTTCCTGTGTCAGGAGAGCCAAACAAGGCTGTTGTTGAGTCCATAGGGGGATGAGGCCATTTCTGGATCTGCAAAGGACCCCATGAAGGTTCCTGTTCATATTTCCAGGCCATATGAAAGAAGGAGGGAAATGTTTAGACTCACTGGTTTTGCTTTGTGGGGTGGTCTCATCTGGGAGGGGCTCCTGTGCACACGGGGACAGCTTGCTGGGCAGTGACTGCCTCCGGCTCATCCACAGCCCTGGCGTCTGTGAAGCCTGTGTGCTTTCCCCTCAGGAAAGCTGTGGTGGCCTTGTTGTTGGGGTCTCTCAGAACCTCACCTTCCCTAGACTCTACCCACTTCTTTGATGGCTGTGACACATGCTGTGCCACCAGCCTTCAGTGTCCGTTGGAGAGATGGACACCCAGTTATGGTCCTTCCATGATTTCAGTAGTGGCTTAGGGCAGGAGGAAGGTGGACTGAGAGGTGGGAGTTAGTCGTCTGTCCCAAACTCAAGGGAGCACTGCAATTATAAATGGTGTTTCTTGACAGAGGGCCTTGTCCCCAGATAAAGAATACTTAGGGTCACCTTGGCAGGAGCAGTGTGTGCTCCCATGGGTGTGTCTGTCTCTGTGTGAGTGCATGTGTGTGTACTGTGCATGTATGTAATGTGTGCATGGGCACGTGTGCATGTCTACATGTGTGCACATGCATAGGCGTGTGCACGTGTGCATGCATGTGTATGGGCATGTGTACATGTGAGTGCATGCATGTGCAGGAGAATGTGTGTGCACGTGTATGGAATGTGTGCTTGTGTGTGTATGCACAGGGCGTTGTACATGTTCATACCTATGTATGTGTGCATGTGTGTACATGTGTAGGAGTGTGCACATGTGCATGCATGTGTATGGGCATGTGTGCATGTGAGAGTGCGTGCATGTGCACCTGTATGGATATGTTTGCTTGTGTGTGCATGCACAGGGCGTTGTATGTGTTCATATGTGTGCGTGTGTGTAAATGTGTAGGAGTGCACATGTGCATGTGTGTGTGCACGTGTGATGGGTGTATGTTCGTGTGGAGCAGACACCCATGCTGGCCTGCCGGGGCTGCCTGCAGATGGTGTGGGAGACGCTGGGGCCACCCACCACGGCTGGGCTGGGCTGCTCAAAGGAGGCTGACTGAGGGGCTGCTCTGTGCCCATCAGTGTGGGTGGGTCAGTTTGTCTGTGGCTTCTGGAATTCCTGTGAGGAACTGAGAGGGACTGAGAGCCAGTCCTGGCTGGAAGGGGTCTCTCCCTGAGCAGCCTCTTGGGGCAGCACTAGGGTGGGCAGAACTTGGGAGCTCCCTGGTGGTCTGAGGTGTGGCCGGGAAGGCAGGGCTGAGACCAGCCGGGCGCCCCTGCCCACCCACTCCTGGCCTGGTGTCGGTTCTGCACAGAGTGCACATCGCACCTGTGTCCTCCTTTCCCTGACAGGAAAGATGCATTTGCCCGGGTTCAAAAAGGGCTTGTGGAAGTCTTGAAGCAGCTGGGCAAGGTGGTGCCTAGAAGCCTGAGATCCTGCCGGCCGAACCAAATGCGTCGTCCACAACTTCAGCCACTGATGAGCGTCTGGCTGCTCACTTGTCCCCTAGGGGCCCTGCTGAGCCCCCAGGCTGCATCCCCTGGCCTGCCACGGAGAGGACTCCACCCCACCCTCATTTCCCAGGGGAGGAGCCGGGCCTCCGGGACTTGTGGAGGGGTCTGCGAGTGAGGACCGTGGCTACCAGGGACCTGGCGGCTGCAGATGCTTTGTCGGAGGCCTGTCTGCAGCCCTTCGTCCTGCCCAGATCTGTGACCCACTAAGCAGTGGAGTTCAGCAGGGCTGGGTGGAGCTGCGTCTCCCTCCCGGGGTGCCCACCCACCCCTCTGTGCTCTCACGCTCACAAGGGGCCTGGAGGTCCCAGTTGCCAGGGGGCCCGCGGTATTCCTGGGTCCCAGGTGATGGAAGCACAATGTTAAGAATGTTCACCAGACCAACCTGTACTGGCTGCAATTCTCAATAAAGCAGCTGAGGGACACACCCAGGACAGCGAGTGCTTCTGCCAGTGCCGCCCTGCCACTTCTCAGCCTCTGGCCATGACCCCACAGGAAAAGGAGCGGGACTATAGGGAGCCCCTAGGGTTATACAGAACCCTCCGCCTCGAGAGAAAGGTGGCTGGGGACAAACTGAACCACGAGGGCATCCTTGGGACAATGCTGGTTCCTTCTCTCTGGCCCCTTGGGCATCTCTGAGGCCACCTGGCAGGAACCAGAACCTTCCAGGGGTAGAGGATCTCCGTGCTGTGTGTGCCCAGAGCAGGGGCAGGAGGCAGGAAGAGGTAGATGGGAGGTGGGGCCTGCTGGAGGCCGTCTGGGTCTCCGTGCCCTGGCCTTTTCCCTCTCCCCTGCACCAAGACCCGAGTCTGTCCAGGGTGAGGTGGAGCCGCAGACAGGCTGAAGGGCGCAGCTGGCAGGAGCTGCATGTTCACCCCAAACACAGAAGTGTGGTCCATGCCCAAGCCCCAGAGGGACACACACACACACATACGCACACACTCTCTCTCCCCGAGGCCTCGCCCTGCTGTAGGTCTCCAGCCTTTTATTCATACAAGGACTCAAAATAACACACGTCACCCGCTGACACTGAGCGGTGGGGGGACCTTGTGGAGGAAGGACACAGCAGGCTTGGCCACTGCCCTGACCAGTGACCACTCAGGGCTGCCCCTTCCAGAGATGAGCGTAGGGTGGGGTCTGAGCGCCGCCCCCAGGCCGTCTGTGTGCAGCGGGGGTGCTGCTGTCCTGGCGCCCGGCATCACTGTGCCAGAGCCCCCAGCCCACCCTGGCACTGGCAGGGTTATTATGGGGTGGACATGCCTGTGTTGGGGGCTCCTGATCCCAAAACATCTAAAGTCAGGTTCCAGAGAACAGAAGTCATGGGGACCTGACCAGCAACCGGGGACCTCCGTCCACTGTGCGGGACGGTGATGAAAAGCAAAGCAGCACTAAGCGGCCTCCTCAGGGTCAGTTGGTTCAGGACAGCTGCCCCCAGACCCTCCAAGTCCTCCTCCCCTTGCAGGACCCCTTCCCAACACCACACCGCCCCTCCCCGGGGCCACCTGGCAGCTGGGGCACAGGAGGGAAGGAGGGCCCGTCTAGGCCTGGGGCAGGGCCCTGATGGCCTCAGTGAATGACAGGAGGTCACCAGGGTCCAAAGTGGGCCCTGCGTCCCTCCAAAGCTATCTGGGAGGAGCGAACAGCTCTCCGTGAACAAGGACAGGAAGTGTCAGTAAATGGATACACGTTTGGAAAAGCCCTTAACTATCCAGGTCCCCGTGCCCTGCAGCTGGCTGGGTCGGGAAGGGACCTAGGCATTCCCGTCTGCAGTGCGGGGTCTCACCAGCCACCAGCATCCCTGTGAGCAGGTGACAGCCGAGGGTCACTCTGAGCCCTGACCTGTGTCACCCTGAACAGGGAGGCCCTGGTTCCTGATCTGGGTGAGGATGGGAGCAGGCAGGTCCTGGCTGCTCCTCAGCCCTCAGGGTCCTCCAACAGCCCTGGACCCCAGCAAGGCCTGCCCTGTGAGCCCCGTGTGCGAGGGGCAGCCCACATCAGCAGAGCCCACGCTGCCTCCCTGGGCCTTGGGCCCAGCTCCCCCTCCTCCAGCAGAAATGCAGGTGGGTCAGTGGCCCCTCATCTGCGCATGGAGGGCCCCCCACTGCAGGTCTGTGGGAGGACAGAGTCCTCAGACTCCTCAGCAGTGATGCTTTCTCAGGACCCACCCTGCAGACGCTGGGGCCCTTCAAGGGCGCGGGGAGGTGGGGCCGGGCTCTGTAGCCTGCGCTGAGGGGAGGGCATCATGCGTCATCTCAGAGGCTCTGCTAGACCCTGGATGGTGGACACCCAGACAGCCCTTGCGGGGCTTCTCTGGAGGCTGAGGGGTGGGCCAGGGCTGGCTGGTGAGCTCTGCTGGGAGTCCCAGTGGGAGGAGGCGGGGAGGAAGGCACAGGCTCGCTGTGGGCTCCAGCGGGTTGCTTTGAGGCCTCCTCTGTAGGCCTCGAGGGGCTGCTTCTGCAGCGGTGCAGGGAGCTGGGGGGAGGGCTAGGCAGCCGGAGGTGCCCCTGAGGTCCCTGAAATACATGGCTTGTGGGGACACTGGCTCCCAGCTGACCTGAGGACCTCATACAAAATTAAAAGGCAGAAAGGCAGGCGAGGCCAGGCCTGGGGCCGGGGCCTCTGTGCCTGCCCCTGCTCAGAGCCGCCGGCCCTCCCTGTCCCACCCCAGGCCTCTCCAGGCTGAGGTGAATTAAATATCGTCTGTGTTGTATTTTTGGCAAAGTCAGTCCTTGGCCTCTGTCCCTGGGGCCTTGGGGCAGTTACCGCCACCGGGGCCTGGCTACTGTAAGGGCCAGGAAGAGGAGGAGAGACAGGAGGAAGGTGGGGGGCTGGGGGCAGCTGGCAGCCGAGGTCTTCTGCCCTTCCTGCTCTGACAGGCCTGGGAGGGCGTGGGTCAAGGGCGTCCGGGAGCTGGAGCTCTTCCTGCTGACCCTCCGGCCGCAGAGGTCATCCGGACAGCCATCACCGCTGCCCGAGCCGCTGCCATCGTCACCTGGGAAGGAGAGGAGGCTCCGGCAGGCAGGTCCCCACAGGAGACCCCAGTGCAGCACCGCCCTGTGAGGGCCCCACATGCCAGGTGACCCCAACATCCTTTAGGTGTGGAATCCCAGGACCAGCAGCACCCGATCCCTGCTGATCCCCGAGGCTGGGAGACTCTCACTCCCTGGGGCTGCCTCCCTTGGTCCCTGGAGCCAAAGCCAACAGACATCCTGGCCAGGCCTCCAGGGCGCCGCAGAGGTGCAGGGCTCGGTGATCGTGCCTGGGCAGCACAGCGTCCTCAGAGTCACTGTGGTGATGCCGGAGCAGAGAGCCCCTCGGGTGGGGGAACCTGGAGGGCAGTCACACCCCTGTGGCACCCCCACCAACCCCGGCCCCTTGCCCGCCCGGCCAGGCCCCGCCCTCACTGGCGTCCTGGAAGTCCACGTCGTTGCCGTTGTAGGCGCTGCGCAGCCGGTTGGTCATGATCTTCAGCTGCATGATCTGCTGCCGGATGGTCATGTCCGGCTTGGTGATGTCCACCTCCACCTCGGGGTTGTTGATCTGGTTGGCCAGACCGTCACCCATGACCTCGGGGAGGTACCTGGGGGAAAGGCAGGCAGAGTCCAGGTCACTGCTCCAGCCCCTGCAAAGGGCCATCACCTGAGCAGGACAGTCTCCCACCCTCCGAGCCTGAGATGCCCAGCAGCCTCCAGGGACCGAGCAGAGCCCACGCAGGCCGCAGAGAAGTGGGGCTCAAGCCCTCCAGCAAGGGACGTGGCCCCGTGCAGACAGCACCTGGCCCAGGCACAGTCCAATGGAGACGGCATGGGAGGGAGGGCTGTGCCAGCCAGGCGGGCACCTACCGGCCTCTCGCCATCCCGTTCCAGCAGCGGTCATCACTGGCAGTGCTCAGGGCCATCTTCTCGCTGCACAGTGTCCCTGGGAGGCTGATCCAGAAGTCCTGGACGTCACGGAGCTGGGCCTTGGCTTCGGAGACCTGTCGGGCAGCAGTCAGGCCACTGGGCTGCCAGGGCCAGCCCGCCCCTGCCTGTCTGCCTCCCTCATGCCTGGTCCAGTGGACGGGCAGGGGCCACTCACCAGCTTCTCCAGAGTGCCTGAAGGTGGCCTCTCCCAAGGGGCCAGCTTGCCCCGGCGCCGCTTCTCCTCAGGCCCGGGGCCCTGGGGGTTGACCTTGGGGTTCCCGCAGCCCTGGATGACCTGGAGAGACACTGCAGGGTCCTTGGGGGGCAGTGGGGCCCCTCAAGCCCAATGGGGCCACATCCAGGACCCCCACCCCGCTGTGCTCGTCACGTCCTCCTGCCCGCACCTTGGCCGTGAGCGTGTCCCTGTTGTCCTGGAGGGCGTTGATGGCCTCCGCCAGCCACGTGTGCACGCTGCCGATGACGCTCTCCACACCCGATGCACCCCAGAACTTGTCGGTGATGAGCACCATGGAGTCTAGCATAGGCGTTAACACACGCGCACACACAGGCGTTAACACGCGTGCACACAGGTGACGTGCACGCACACAGGCGTTGACGCGCGCACACAGGCGTTAACGCGCACATGCAGGCGTCACCACGTATGCATGTCAGTGCAGTCTTGACGGCACAGGTCAGCGTGGGAGATCCCGCGCATGCACTCAGGTTGGCCCATGTGACGTGTGCAGGCCACGTGCACTCAGCCTGGCCCACGCCCACGTGTGTACCTGTGCCACGGGCACAGGTGAACACGCACACACAGAGGCCATTCTGCATGCCTGCTGGCCTGCCGTGTCTCGTATGTCCACGCTGCTTCATGCAGGTGTTGACATGTACATACGCTGGCTGACCTTGGTCCAGCTTGTGTGCACGAGCCCATGTGAGCTGGTGTGTATGCATGCTGCCTCACCTCATGCCCCCCCATGTACACCTTAGTTCATGTGTGTGTTGCGTGCATGGTGAGCACATGTACAAGTAAAGCTTATGCATTTTGTCAGCTCCCATTACATTAGCGCACACCTGTTGGCCCCGTGTCAGCACATGCTAGCACGTGTGTTGGCACAGATGCATGCTGTCCCCCCCAAGTAAGCATGTGTACATGTTAGTGGATCTGGATAAGCATGTACATATTAGCACACACGTGTTGGCATTGATGTGGGTCAGCCCAGCTCATGTCATCACATGCACACAGGAGCATATGCCGTACTGGTGGGCAGTGGCCCACTGTGTGTCAGCAAGTGTGCACGCCAGTTCGCATGTAAACAAGCGCTGATCCTCGATGAGTCACACGTGTTGGCATGTATGCACACTGAGGTGCTTGCTAACTGGGGAAGGACCAGAAACTACAACCCCACAGGGCTCCCTCCCTGGCAGCTGCCCCAAGTCACACATCACTCAGGACATCCAAAAGGCACCCTGGCCCCTCAACCCTGCAGCACCACCCAGATCTGGCCCAGGTCAGGGCATCCCTGATCAGGCCCCTGGGTCCAAGTCCTGAGCTAGGGACCACCCGCCCCCAGGACCCCCAGCCGTGCACTCCCCAAGACAGTTCCAGGCCGCTCTGGCGGGTGGGGGCTCACCCAGGAGGTTCCTCCACTCGGCATCCAGGTCGGCCTGGTTGGCGAGGCAGCCCTTGAGCACGTTTCGGCAATAGTCAGGGCAGGGCCTGGCACCGGGGACTCCCAGGCAGTGAGCACAGTAGACCAGCTTCATGACAGCCCTCGAGCACTCTGGGCCCAGGGGGACCTGGGGAGCAAGGGAGCCTGAGCCAGGCCCCGAGGCCCCGGGTGTGCCTGGCCCCGGCCAGCCCCTAACGAAGCCCCAGGGTGGGGGGCTCTGGAGGGAAGTCAGGGGAGGCCTCTGCTCTGCCCCAGCTCGCAGTGGCCCCTGCCTGACTCGCAGGGCCTGCCAGCCCCGACGGCCCTCCTTCTAATGATCTTGAGGGCCACAGGGAGGCAAGAATATCCTCACCCCCATGCCACTGAGGAAACCAAGGCTCCGGGTTGGGGATGACTTGCCCAGGAGCCTGGAGGTGGGGGCAGTTCCCACCCAGCGCATGTGGGTCTGAGGCTGACGCCCTCCCTATGTCCCAGCCTAGCTGGGTCTGACACGTGCCCCGCCAAGGGACCAAGGCATCCCCCTGGCCTGCGAGGCTCTGTGGCCCCACCCTGGCCGGCCCCCACGCATGTTGTTCTCTTCTGTCTCCTCTGCACCTTCACTCCACAGCCTGGCTCAGCATCCAGCCCCAGCCCCTGGCCCTTCCCATCCTGGCCCACGATGGGTCTAGGCAGGGGTGGGCCAGCCCAGAGCCGCCTGCCCAGAGCAGGGCTCACATCTGTGGGTGCGCTGTTAGCAGGCCGTGGGCAGCAGCCAATGCAGGAGGGACTGAGGCTGTGGGGCTGAGGTCAGAGGCTGGCCCAGAGGCCCAGGGACACAGGGTTAAGTAGGGGGAAGAGGAAATCCCTTGGGCAGAGCATGGGGGTCTGGAGGGGCTTCTGAGAGCCCTGGGTGGCTGTGCGCACCTGAGCCACCTTCCGGACCACGTCACTGGCCACGCCCAGGCCCTGCACAAAGGAGCGAGCAGCCACGAAGGCACGGGTGGCCCGCAGGCGCAGCTCTCTTGGGGCCTCTCCGAAGGGCCGCAGCGCCTCAGCCTGCTTGCCCAGGCAGTCCAGGTAGTCATCGGGCAGCAGCAGCTGGGGGTTCAGCTGCTTGAAGAGGCGCTCGAGCAGGCGGGCCCAGAACTCTGCCAGCGTCTCCTCCAGGTGCAGGTTGGCGCCGCGGTAGTACAAGCGCAGCTCTGAGTACAGGTCCCGGAAGGCCCTCGCGTTCTGCGTGTACAGCTCTCCGAAGGCGCCGGGGAAGGTGCCCTGCAGCGTCCGCTCCGAATCGTTCAGCAGGTGCTGGAAGTGGTCTGCGCACAGGGAGGGGGCGTGATCGGGACCATGTTTCCCCCGCCGTGGCAGCTGGACCAGAGCAGGGGACTCAGCCCGGGAGACCCGCGGCTCTGAGGATACACTCTGAGGACCTCGGAGTCGGACACCACGCTGCAGCGGCTGTGGGCCCTGAGAGCATCCACGGGGCTCCCCGAGACCTCACCCCCTAGCCTGGGGAGCAGTGGCCCAGCTGGCAGGGGTCCTCTCTCGGGTCTCAGGGCCTCTGACTGGGGCTCCAGTGGCAGTTTCTGAGCTGAGCCCTGGGCAGGAACAGATGCTCTGTGACTCAGTGACCCCCTGAGAACACCCAGGGAGGGGCTGCTGGTGGAGATGGGGCCTCACTGGGTTAAGAGGGGCTGGGCCGGTCTGTGCTCCCCTGCCATCCGCTCCTTCTCTCCACTGGTCCCCACTTGCGCTCCCTGTGGCCCCAGCCGGCTGCCCTGCGAGTCTCCAGGGCTGCTGCCCCTCCCGCCACACTGTCTCTGCTGCTCTCCTAGGCTTCCTGTCTTCTCTTAGCTTCTGCAATCTAGAAGCTTCAGCTCTGAGCACCCCGGGCCTGTCTGAGGGCTCTGGGAGGCCTCCTGCAGCCTAGAACCCCAGACATCTCCCCTGCTGGGCAGGGGGTGGGGAGGCACAGGCTCACCCTCAGACCTCCACATGTGCTGCAAGGGCTTTAGGGAAAAGCCCCCGTACCCCGGGCCTAGATGGGACCCTGGACTTCCCCATTCCATTTGGAAGTGAGACTTCCAGGTCTGTAACTGCTCAGAGTGTCCCTAGGGCTGTGGCCGGCTTTGCCCCACAGGTGCCGGGGGCTCGATGGTACCACACGGTGCTCCAGGGTAGCAGGCCAGAGACTCTCCTCTGAGGCATGGGGGGCTGTCAGGCCTGAGATCTCTGGATCAGCCCCCACGCTGACCCCTGGCAGGGCCTGGGGCTACACAGGGCTGGCAGGGCTACAGAGAGCTCCCAGGCCACTGTGGGGAGGGTGGACGCGCCACACAGCTGTCCACTGTCCACCTCAGGTCCTGGCGCCTGGAACGCCCTGGCCTCTCCCGGAAAGGGGCAGCTTGCGGTTCATGCATTAGACCAGACACACCTAGAGGGCCATGGGCCAAATCCAGGTGCAGTCCCCAGCTCTACCTCCTGCCAGAACCCATTCAGCTGCTCCTGAACGCTGGTGGCGGGGGCGGGCACAGGGCTCCAAATCCCTGAACACGGCAACCAGAGGTCCAGGCAGGCTCCCCTCCTACGGCCTCCCACTGGCTCCCACCAGCACTGCAGACAAAGACCCAGGGGCCCTCAGCTGCCCCGGAGGCTGGGAGGGGCCAGCAGCTGCCACGGACAGGGGTGCGAGGGGAGGACATAGGAGGTGGGGGTTGGACAGGACTCCCTGGGGTAGGGGCACAGGTGGGCCTTGGGCACATAGTGGGTCATTTTTAACACAAATGTCCCCAAAGGGTGTCTGTGTTTTCATGTCAAAGATAGGAGAGTCGAACAGGAAGGCTGGAGGCTTCCAGAGGGCAGCAGAGGGAGGGCGGCGGCAGGGCGCTGACATGGGACGGGCCCCAGAGCAGGGCAGTGACACCAACCCCCTAAGAGCCAGGAGGAGGCAGGCGGGCAGGACGTCCCCAGGCCAGGAGGAAGGTGTGATGGACAAGGGTCTTAGCAGGAGAGGGGAAGAGGCAAGGCTGGGTGGCACGCTGGGGCAGGAGCCAGGGCTCAGTGGCGCTGGGGAGAAACTGAGGCCCAGGACGCAGTGGAGGAGGTGAGTGGGGTCCCTACACATGGGACAGACCCAAGTGGCTCAGGAAGGCTCCTGACTCAGGGTGCAGGGGCTCGCTCCCCAGGTCCAGCTGAGCAGGAAGAAGGAGAGTCCCAGAGGGGCCACGCGCATCCCACAGGCCCCACACCAGTGGGGAGGGCTGAGCTCTGAGCATTGATGTCTAAGTCACAGAGAGGGAGCTTCTGACCCACCGCCACCCAGGTATATGCCAACAGCTGAGGTCCCGCAGCCCTGTGGAAACGGCCTTGGGGACTCCTGGGGACAGGGAGACTCTCCCGGGAGCCTGGGAGGCTACAGCAGGTGTCCAGGAGCCGGAGAAGCAGGAACGCTGAGACAAACCCCAGGGCCCCAGCAGCAGCTGCCGACCCTCACAGCCACGTGGAGCCCTGCAGCCTCAGCGCTCCCTCCCTCCTGTCGTCTGCTCAGGTTCACTGTCCCGGCACCCCGGCTCCGCCCGGACACAGGGGTGGTACCTCAGCCCGGGCCACCTCCCTCCACCAAGTCCTCGTGTTTTTGATCAGAGGTCACTTCATGGGGGACCTCCTGACCCCCCACTGTCCCCCTGGAGGTGCCTGCCACTCTCTGCCCAGACACAAGGCGAGGCCCAGCCTGGGCCGAGGAGTATGTGGCTCTGACACAGCAGCTGGCGGGGCCTCTAGGCCTGCAGGGGTCACTCCACGGGGCCCCCAAACTCCTGCCCCCGATATAAAGGGCTGAGTGGCGGCCACCCCAGGCAGGCCCTGCACTCTGCAGCCCTGTCCCCAGCCCCAGTCTCAGCCCTTGCACTGAGCTCCCTGGCTCCAGGCCACCTGGTCCCCAAGGGCAGTGGCCTGGGGCACTTGAGGAGCTGCAGGCAGGATTTGGCCAAGGCCTGTCTCTCTGCAGGTGCTTGGGAGAATCTGCTGGTGACAGGAGCCTCTGAGGGGCTGATGGGATAGGCCCTCTGTCCCCAAATGTGCACTGGGAATGGGCTGTGCACACCCCGAGGTGGGTGTCAAACCCTGCAGATCCCTGCCTGAGGGCAGCCCCCAAATCCCAGCTGGGGCTTCAACTCAGCGCCCTAGCCCCAAAGTACTAACTCCCCCACCTCCTCCTGCCAACCCCCCACCCTCGGCATTGACACATCAGGCAAGGCCCAGTGTGCCCCTCCCCCGATGCACCAGCACCCTGCGGGCCCCGAGCACCCCTGGGAGGCACTCACCATCGAAGCTGCGCAGCTGGGTGGTGAGCATGGCCTGCAGGACGCGGCTGCTGTCCCGGAGCGCGGTCTCCAGCTCGGCACGGCTGCGGTTGGCCAGGTTCTCCTCCATCTCACTGGTGCAGCAGGTGTAGCCCTGGGGGCAGATCCGCAGGTGCTCACCTGTGGGGAAAGCCCAGCATGAGAGAGAGGGGCTGGGACAGCGCTGGGAGCCAGGAGGGCACCCTCAGGCTCTCCTGGGCAGAAGGATGGCAGATCCAGGGTGGAGCACAGCTCAGGGGTGGGCCAGCCTGGGGGGTGCCCTGGGTGAAGGCAGAAATGGTGGGGGTGTGGAGGGAGGAAAACGCCTGGCTTGGGTCCTGTAGCTTCCCACACATGACAGGAGCAGGGCTGCCTCTACAGGGCAGGAGGCCCTTTGGGCAAGTCCTGCCCCCCAGCCTGCTGTCCCAGCAGCTGCAAGCAAAGAACTGGCCTCAGGTTCCTGTGTGCAAGTGGGGAGGAGGCTACCAGGCCCAACAGGCACCCCTTGCCTGGGCCCATGTCTGAGGATGGGGAAGGAGGAAGGAATCCAATCCCCCTCTCTTCCCACACCAGCCCTGGGAGGCACCAAGCTCCCACTGCAAGGACAGCAGATCCCACCCACAGTGGGCTGGTCAGAGGCAGTGGCCCTGCAGGACCCCAGGCACAAGTCTGGTGTGGGGGCAGGTATGTCCCATGAAAGGGTCATCAGACCATGCCCCAAGCCCTGCAGGGTGCACCCTGTGCCTCCTGGTGTCCTTGTGGAGTCCCCTCCTCTGCAGCCTGCCATGAGCTACTCTGCTCCAGCGTCCGGGGCAGTGACAACGGCACTGCCATCAGAGACAGCCTCACCTCCTTGTGGGGAGTGGGGACAGGACAGGCGTTGAGTCAGCCCTCAGCCCTGCTGTGCACACCTCAGGGCCCACCTGGAATATGTGTGTGGCATCAGGAAAAACTGCATATTTAAAAGGGTGTGCATCGCACTGTGACGAAGGCTGCCGCAATCCCCATTTTATTAACCAGAAAACCGGGGCTTACAGGGACGAGGTCTCTTGTCCCAGTTATACAGTGAGGGGACAAGTGGTTCTGGCTGCCTAAGCTCAGGACTCCACACTGACAGGGCCACACTGTTCCTTCTGGGCCTCGTCCCCCGCCTCTAAGGCCCTCCTGGTGCTGGCCTAGGTCAGGCACAGTGGAGAGGTGGAGGCAGGAGCCTGGCTTGGTCAGAGGAGTGGGCTCAAGGTGGGGGGGTTGTCAGCAGGAATTCCAGCAACTTTCCTCAGGACTGCCGCCTCAGGGGCCTGTCTCATCCTGTCCTGGGACCCTGGGCCAGGGTGGCTGGAATGCGGCAGGTCCTTCATTCTTTTACCTCCTGCCTGGGGGTCAGCGGGAAGTGAAGGCCAGGCCAGGGAGGAGAGGCAGGAGAGAGAGCCAGGACCGAGGGCGGGGTCAGCCTGGGCAGAGGCACCTGGATCGAGGCTGTCCTGGGGGAGCTGGCAGCAGCTCCAGCCCTGCCTGGAGGTGGGAGCAGGGATCTGTAGCCCTAGTGCAGGCAGGGCCTGGAGCAGCCCAGGCAGTGCCCTACCCGCTTACTGCAAGAGGAGTCGCCCCTCAGGCCTGGGGTCCAGGAAACCCTTACCCACTAGAGGCCATCTGGGGTGGGGACCCAGGACTAGGTAACTACCCAGAGGTTGAATGCCTGGGTCAGACTGAGTTTGCTGATCTTCCGCACCCTCTAAGCACACACACCCAGGGAGGAGGCCGAGACAAGAGGAGAAAACAGAGACCCTGAATCTGGGCTTGGGCGGCTGCTGCTTGGCCCCTGTAGCCTCTGTGCCTGCTGACATGACAGCAAGGAGGCAGGCTGTCAGAGGGGCCTGGGAGAACGAGGGAGGGCCGAGGTAGGGGTTCTTATCCTGGGGCGCTCCCTCCTCGTCCTCTTTTCCTGTCTGAGTTCTGGAATGTACTGATGCAGGGGGCTCTGGCTTGAGCTGGAGGGAGAGGGAGCCCTCCAAAGGGGCTGCAGGTCCAGGGATTCCCCAGGGCCTGGACTTAAATGTTCCTATGCTGCAGACAGCATGGGAATGGCAAGTGCCCCCCGCCCCTCCTTACCTCCAGATGCCTGCTGGAGGGAGAGTGGGGGGTCCAACAGAGTCTGGGGCCAGGAGGGCCTTGTGGGAACCAGCTAGGGTGAGGACAGAGCCCGGCTCTGAGAGCCCTGGGGCCTAGTAGAGAAGGGGTACTCCTTCCCCACTCTTCACATGGGTGGGAAGGCGCCCTCAGGCAGGAAGACTGGGACACAGGTACACTCGCCAGGGACCATCCTTCACTCTGCAGCCTTTATTCACTGATGGGATTCTGCCCCAGTCCCACCCCCGTGGGGGCAGGATTTAGAGCAGGAACCGCCCCTCCGGGTCCTTTCCTCGGGCCTGCGCCAGGCTGAGCAGACTCAGGAGGCATCTCTCCGAGGGTGTGGGCTGTGATGGGGCCCTGTGCACCCATCCAGGCTCCCAGACCAGGAGAGCACAGGTCAGCCGGACACATGATGGTGCTGGGCTGGGCAGTGGGAGGGAAGCGTGCCTGGGGGAGGGGGTGGCAGGTGCCAGCTGAGCTTCCCGATGACACCCTGGGCTCAGCTGTGATGGGCTCAGCTGTGACGGGGCACCCAGGACAGGCTGGCTGGGCCACAGGCAACGAGTGGGCTGGTCCAAGACTCAGGACTAGGGCTCAAGCACTCCTAGGGAGTAGGTGTGGGTGGCATCCCTCACTGGCTCCTCCTGTACCCCTCCCTCGCGAGGTCCCTGGTGGACCCACTCCCCAGCCCCCACCATGCCGACAGGAGAGGCTGATGAGAGACACGGAGAGGTGAGGCCCAAAACACCCATAAGATACGGGAAGCTCCCCCCACCTGCAGGTTCTGAGGGGCTCCTTGGCACTGTCAGCCACCTCCCACACCCCCTCACAGCTGTGCACCAGCCCCCGCACCTCAGCCTCCCCTGATAACCCCTTAGCCCTGCCCGGCCACCTCGCCCAGCCGGCCCGGTGACCTGCGCTGTTCCGGCTGCCCCAGCACAGCCCCCGTCCCTCCCTCCCTCCTTGGACAAACACGGGAGTGAAGACACGGAGCCAGAGCTCGGGCGCCGGCCTGGGAGCCCCGGGCAGGCTGGACCGAGGCGGCTCCCTGAGGCCCACTGCAGGTTGGACACATGGCAGTCAAAGGCAGGAGGCCTCCCGCTGGCTTCCTTCTGCTGAGCTCCGGCCCAGCGCAGGCCGGGGCCGCAGGTTTTGGTCCTGGACATGAGATGGCAGAGGCCGGCTCTGCCAAGTCCCCCTGCAGGGCAGCAAAGCAAGTCCCCTCCTGGAGGAATGCCAGGGGCTGGGGTCTTTCTGGATGGAGAGTGATGTGCCCAAGTGCCCAAGACCAGTTGTCATCTTCAATCTCCCCACCCAGGTGCCTCCCCACCCCCAGGTGCCTCCCCACCCCTTCTCTCAGCTCACCACCCGGGCGATAGAGAGGCCTCAGGCCAGGAGGGAACCCTCCCCATGTCCTTCTCCTTCTCCCTCTCCTTCCTGGCCTTTCTCCTCCAACTCGGAGGGGGGCATTTTCCAACCTAGGGGGTGAGTCCCGGCAGCCCCTCCCCCCCCCCCCCCCCCCCCCGCGCAGAGAGGCATCTCCCTCCGGCCCTGGGGTGCTCAGGTCAAGGTCACCAGGCCTGCTCCCCGCTGGGCCAGGGACTGGACCCTCTCTTCCCTGATCCCTGGGCGGAAGTTGCTGTAGCCGACCCATCCTTCCACAGCGCTCCCCTCCGTCAGTCACTGGGACACTTCCCTTCCCCAGTGCTCTGAGGATTTTTTTGGCGGGGAAGGGGATTGTTTGTTTCATGGCAGATTCATCCCCCATCTCAAACCCAGAGCCTCCAATTCCCAGGCTCCTGCTCCTCAGGTTAAAGCGCAGAGCTCTTGCTCCCTGGCCCGTAGGCAGCTGCTGTCTCGTTCCATCTTCCCCCTCCAGATCCTGACGGTTCTGGACCACCCCACTCTGCTGCTCCTAAGCCCCCACCAGCCTTAGCTTTAGACACCTTTTAGGTCATGCATTCTCGTCCCCTGCTGACATGTCCCCACCCAGCAGTCTTCCCTTGGTCATCAGCACCATCACCCCAAAGCTTTAGGCGACACTCCCATCCTGACGGTGGCCCCCATCCCCAATGATGGACCCAGACCTCATTTGTCCAGACCCAGCCTGGCAGCTGCCCGTGACCAGTGGCTCTGGAGCTCTCCCAAGGAGAATGCAGAGAGATGATGGCGCCACGCCCCGCCCATCCCTCCAGAAGCTTCCACGGCTCACACAGGAGATGCAGACTGTAAAGCCGGCTTTATCCACCTTTACAGCCTTGTCCTAGACACTCAGTGTCAACAGACTCGAATGCCTAAGGTACCGGAATTTGGCGTGGACAGTCAGCCTGCATTGCCTGCCACGGTGCTGTGTGCAGAGCGCCAGGCACCGCAGCCTCCCAACACGCAAGGGAAGAGCCTAGGCCTCCCGGCTCCTGCCCTCTACTCAGCTCTGCACCCGGCAACCGGGCCTTCCTGGCTGGCCGATGGCTGCGAAGGCTTTCCCCAAGCCCGAACCCTCTTCTCGAAGCCTGCCCCAGCCCCTGGCCCATCTGCTCTCGGACCCCAACCAGCTCCGGTGGCTGTGGCATCCTCCAGCATGTGCAGCAGCCTCCTGGGGTGAGGGTGCACTGGACAAACGACCCAGGAGGTTTCCTGGGGACCACCCACTGCCCAGGCTGCCGGGAATCTTTTCCTCACTTTTGCCCCATCCTCTAAGAAGCCTGCGCCCCTGGCCAGTCCCTGTTCACCTGGGCTCCTGACGTCTGAGCCAGACGCAGCCTTGGCCCTACCTGCGAGGTGGACCGGCCACGGCATCTCAGCTCCTTGTCAACGGCATCCACGGCCCCCAGACTCACCCCATCGTGCTTCCCTCCCCTCCCCACACCGCTGCCGCCTGCCCGAAGCCCCCTGCCACCATTTCACCCAAATGACAGCGTCGCCAAGGAGCCCCTCCACCGCCGCAGAACCTCCGCCACGCACTGCGACCCAAAACCGAGGGGCGTCGTAGGGACACCTCTGCCCCGGGTGGGAGGGTCCGCGCCCCAGGCCGGCTAAGGCTCCTGTCACCCGCGGCTGCTTGCGAGGGCGACAGGCGTGAGACCGGCCCGGCGGCGGAACAAAGGCTCGGCGGCACCGGCGGCAGCGTCGCCGCCCTGGGGGTCCCGGGCGCCCCGATGCCAGTCGCCAGCCGCCGCGGCCAGGGACGAGGACGGCAAACCGTGCAGCCGGAGCGGGCGCGCAGGGGTCTGGACACGCGGCAGCGCTCGCGGCACGGCGAGGAGCGGGCACTGGTGCAGTGGGCGCGGCGGGGAGGGGAAGGGGCGGGCGGGGAGCCGGGGGCTGCGGCGGGCGGGCGAGGGGAGGAGGGCGCCGCGATTGGCGGGGAAGGGGCTTGTCGCAGTGGGTGCGGCAGGCACGGGGGCGGGGGAGGGGGCTCGAAGGGCTGCGGCAGCCTGGGGGAGGGGGATGGGCCTGGCGGAAGAGGAAGGGGGGCCCCGGGGCTGCGGCAGGCGATGCGGGAGCGGGGCGGAGGGTGGGGGCGGGGACGCCGGGATGCGGCCCGGGAGGGGTAGGGGTAGGGGTAGGTGCAGCTGGGGCGAGGGGTGGGGTGGGATCGGGGACGGGCCACGGACTCCCGACAGGAGGGGCGGAAAGGGGATGGGGCTGCGGCGGCCAAGGGGGGCAGGACGGAGCGGAGGATGGGACGGAGGCGGTGGGGACGAGGAGCGGGTGGAGATGGGGGTGGCGCGCCTGGGGATGCGGGTGCGGTGGCGCCGCGGGAGAGGTCCTCGGGCCTGGCTTCCAGCGCGGCGGCGGCTCCAGTGGCTCCGGGCGGCGCGCGGCGTGGGTGCAGGTGCTCGGGCCAGGGAAAGGCGGCGGAGCGGGGCCGGGCGGAAGGGCTCGCAGGAGGCGAAAAGCCAGCGGGGGACGCGGGCGGGCTGCGGTCCGCCGGGCGCGCGGGAGACTCCGGCCGCAGCTGCCCCGGGCAGCGCCGCAGCCGCACTGGCGCGGCACGGCCGAGGGCGGCGGCTCCCGTTGCGGGGACGAGCGTCCTCCCGCAGCCCCCGCCCCGCCGCGCTCGGCACCGCCCCC
Organism: Pongo pygmaeus; assembly: GCF_028885625.2. Lineage (NCBI taxonomy): Eukaryota > Metazoa > Chordata > Mammalia > Primates > Hominidae > Pongo > Pongo pygmaeus. The sequence continues at coordinate 141,088,907 of NC_072384.2, read as the reverse complement.
GTCTCCCTGGAAACCGCAGGCGGCCGCCCCGGCCCCTCCGGCCAGGTCCCCGCCGCCGCAGCCGCCTCCTGCCCGCCGCCGAGGCCGGGCCCCTCCCTCCCTCCTGCGGGTGCTGCTCCTTTTCTTCGTGGGCAGCCCGGGTCTCCTAGGCTCCCCACCGCAGCTAAGCGGGCCCAGGCCTTGGTGCAGGGGCTCCTGGGTCTTAGCAGGGCTGGTGCTCGCGGGAGCCGGGGCCTCTCCCCGGAGGGTAATGGGGGCGGGGTGTCGGCTTTCTGCGATGAAGGTGGCAGCTGACCACCGCTGTCCTCACGCAAAGCTGCCATGGTCATTCCACATCCTCTACCTGCCCCCTCCAGCCCCCGGTCCAATGGCACCCGGGCCTTGACTCCAGACCCCCCTGCCCCTATATCCTGACCTGCTTTCCCTCTGACATACCAAACCCAACAGGCCACATCCTTCCACCAAGTCTCCCACCCAGGTGCCCCCAGCCTGGGAGGTCTATGCTGTGCGCCTCTGGCCCCTCCTTGGACACCAGAGGGACAGCCTCCCGCCAACACCCTCCCCTCCCTTCAGCCCAGGTCCTGCGTGGCTCCCACTGTCCCGGCCCAGCTCCCCACTTTCCCCAGGCCTGCTAACCCAGCCAGACAAAACCACCCACTCACACCAGTTCCCCTCTGGCAGAACTCCGGCCTCTTGGCCAGTCTGCAATGGGCACACTGAGAGCTGCTGGACAGACCACCAAGGGAGGCCACAACACCGGAGACCCCCAAAGACGGGGGTTTCACCAGGCAACTCACAAGACTGCTCTCTAGAAGCTGCCCAGATCCTGCTTGGGGAACCCCTGGGCAGGCCATCCTGCCGGCAGATGCCAGGTCTGGGCGGTGCCTGCCCTGGCATGGCAGGACGGCAGGGGTCCATCAGTTGGGAGCCTAGTCACAGCTCAGGCCAAGAAGCCGAGGGCCCTCTGCAGGCCTCCCCCCATGCCAGCCTGCTCCACTGTCTGAGGCTCATGCTGTGGCCTCGGACACTGGGGATGAAAGGGGATTCAGAGTTTGTGTCACAAATCTCCTGCCACACCCAGGACCCAGTGTCTTGGCTGTAAGGCAGAAAGCCCACTCTTGGAACCCAGGATAAGGTGCTCCCCAGAGGCCATGCCCCCAGGCCTGGCTCAGCCTTTCTCCTCCTTGGCTTGGTGGAGCTGAAGAGGGCACTCACATCTCTATGCTCACCCCTGCCAGCAGGGTAGAAATTCAGGCAGGCTGTGGGAGGGTGGGGTTGTCCTCCTGGGGCTCTGCCCAGCTCTCCCATCTAGCTTCCCATACACCCACTGCAGGGGCCACAGGCACCCAAGGAGGCCTCAAAGATGGACTGGCCCTCCCTGTCTGCTGCATCCACAGGGGGCACGCTAGAAATGCAGAAGGGGACGCAGCAGCCACATTCCAATCCACAAAGATGCCGCGCAGGCCCGTCCATCTGCCCCATGAATGCCAACCAGGCAGAGACACACATACAGCTGAGGCTGGGCCGGATCCCAGAGCAAACCCTTGGGTGCCTCCAGAGGGAGCCTGCCGGGAGGGATGGCTTGTAAACACTGGGGAAGGAACAGAAGAAAGGGAGGGAGCAAAGGAACTCCTCTGCTCACCCCAGACCCAACCACTTCCCCAGAAGCCATCTCTGTGGTCATGGTAGCCCCAGGCCTGGCTCTCCCTGCGCCCCTCCCCACCACCCAGTCACCCCACCCAGTCACCCCACCCAGCTGTGACCTGCCGCTTCCCTCCATCTCACATGCTTTCCCCTCACCTCCCCCAGGAAGCCTCCCCAGCCTCTGGCCTCCAGTCCCAACAAGCCATGCTCCTTCCAGAGGGAACCTCTGCCAGGGGAGCCTCCACTTCCTTGCTCCTGCCTCCCTACCTGGCACCCAGGCCGGCCCTGGTACCCCGGTACTGAATAAAGGCACTCGTCTAAATGATGTCGGGGGGAATCTGCCCAGTGTTGGCACTGGAGCGAACAAGACCCACTGCCAGCATGGCCCACGAGCCACGCCCCCCCCAAACCAGCACCTCCTCCCCAGAGGAAGCACGGGGCTCCAGGGGGCACGCCCCTGAGTGGGAGGTCACACATGGTGAGGGCTCCCTTGTTCCCAGAGGCCTAGCTGTCTCCCTGCTGAGATGCAGAGCTCACTGTGGGCCTCACAGGGGTTTAAGCCGAGTCATTTCATCTTCACAGCAGCTGTAGGTCCCGCTGACATAGCTGACACAGCTGACACATAGGGAGCTAAAGTGACCTGAGCAAGGTCACCGGCTAGGAGTAGCAGCATGGGGCCCAGCACGAGGAACAGCCTTAGCATCCCCCGCCTCCCCAACCCTGCAGCCTGCCCTGACTCCAATCCCAGGGGAATTCCTGAGCTGCAGGCAAAGGCTGAAGCAGGAGCTGACAAGCCCTGCTGAGCCCAGAGAGGTCTGGGCGGTCCCAGGAGGGCGTCTCCCTAGAGCTTTGATGAGTCGGCGGCTGCCCAGGCACCTCTGCCTGCCTGCCCAGCATGGCAGGTGTGTGGGCTGGAGCTTCTGCCCAGCCCTGCCCTACAGCCACAATTAGGGGACGAGTGCAGATAAAAAAGCACGGGGGCCAGTTACATCTGAATTTCAGATAAACAATGAATTGTTATTTTAGTACAGTATAAAAGTATTTGGCCCCAAAGAACTGGAAGCAGGAAAAGGAACAGGTCCTCATACATCCATGCTCACAGCATTATTCACCAGAGCCAGAAGGTAGAAACGATGTCTCTCCACAGTTGAATAGATCGTTGCCACAAACTGTTTGTAGGTGCGTACAATGGAATAGGATTAATCTGTGAAAAGGAAGAAATTCTGACACATGCTCCAGCGTGGAGGAACCTTGAGGACGGCGCTGAGTGAAAGAAGCCAGACACGAAAGGATAGATACGGCAAGATTCCACTTACGTGAGGTCCCTAGAGGAGTCGGATTCACAGAGACTGAAAGGATGGCGGGCACCAGGGGCGGTGGAGAGGGGAAATGGGGAGTTACTGTTTAATGGGGACAGAGTTTCAGTTTTACAAGATGAAAAGCGTCCTGGAGCTGGATGGGGGTGACGGCCGCACAATAGCGTGAATGGACTGAACGCCACTGAACTGAACTCTTAAAAATGGTTAAATTGTCAAACTTTGTTATGCATATTTTGCCACAAAAAGCAAACAACTCTTCTCCCCAAAAATATCTGGGGTGTACTTACACTAAATATGTAGGGCATATTTACTCTAAACATTTATTTCCTTATTTGAAATTAAAATATTTGGGACACACTACACTACAAAATGATTCAGGGTCTACCTGAAATTCCCATGTACCTGGTGTCCTGTCTTTGCATCTGCTAAATCTGGCAGCCCTTTGCAGCGTGGGGGGTGGGGCGCCTGCCGGAATCACACAGGTCTCCCCACCTGCAGCAGCCCACCACCTTTGGGCACCCATGCATGCTTGCGCACCCACGTATCCCTGGCTCCCCCACTCAGGTCTCAGACCCCGTCCAGGCTGTCAGCAGGAGGTTTAATGCCGCTTTCAACTCTGAACTGCCGCCAGCCTCCTTGGAGAGCAATGGGTCTCTCTCGAAATCAGCACTATCTCAATTAATGGGCAGACAGGACCACCCCCAGCTTACAGATGGGAAGACTGAGGCTCACAGAGGTTAGGTGGCTTCCCCCCAGGTCTCAGACTTCTACCTAAGGCAGATCTCCTTCCACTGGCATGAGTGTCCCCCTGTCCTCACTGGAGGGGAGGAAATGAGAAGCCCAGGCTCGACACCTGGGCACCCCGAGCCCAGGTATGGAGATTAGGCCACTCTTGCAAAACTAGGGTCAGGCCTGGCCACCCTCGTTGGCCTGACTATCCCATCGCTGGCCAGGCGCTGCCGAAACCTAGCTGGGCCTCAGGCAGCTGGGCCGGCGTCTGCAAGGCCACGTCCGAGGAGGGATACCTGAGGGCCACGCTGCTGGTCACACAGCCCACCACCAAGAACGCCCAGGGCTCCCAGCCCAGGGAGACTCTGAGCAGGTGGCCCTGTCATGTGCCTGCCTGACCGCCTCCCCAAAGGTGAGCCCCGACCTCCTGTGGGCCCTGCGGGTCCTGGAGCAGGTGGGAACGTGGGCCCCCTGCCTCCGTGACTCCCACCCATTTCCTGGAGCCACCTGCCGGAGGAGAGCCGGAGGCTCAGGGTTCCACCCCCAGGCACCTGGAGTACGGACTCCACCCTGTCTACACCCAGACTGCCTGGCAGGGACTGTCTACACCGGACTGCCTGGCAGGGACTGTCTACACCCGGACTGCCTGGCAGGGACTGTCTACACCCAGACTGCCTGGCAGGCAGAGGGATGCCAGGATCCCATGAGATGGCTCTGGGCAGAGGTTGGGGACACTGCCTGGGGCAGGCACATGAGATCCAGGAGGCAGACAGCCTGGGGGAAGGAACCAGCCCCATCCCGTAGGGGAAGGGAGAGGCCCCTGTGAGGGCAGCTGTCCAGACCCAGGGCCGGCATCTCCTGCTCTTCCTGCCTCTCTACAGGGCCTGCGGTGCCTCCTGAACTCTCCACCCTTGACTCTCTTCCTGCAAACCAGCTGCCACCCTCAAGGCGGGCCCGAGAGCGCCTCCGGCCGTTCCACTGTCACTGTACCCTGGGGACGCTGTGCGTTCCACCCAGAATGGCCTGGCAGCAACTCTTCTTGCCATTTCCAACTTCTCACACCCACAGCCAGCGAATGGGAGCGCCGACACTGCGTGCTGTGAGCGCTCAGGGTGACGCCCAGGAAGCAGCTGCGCCAGTGATGATGATGGGGCCTCCTGTCCAGGCAGATCTGGCTCCCCAGCCTGACCTTCCTCCCTCCCCACGGAGTGCCCTCATCCACAGCCCACCTTCTGGAAGATGGGACTTAGAGAAAGAACAGGCCTCCCTGACATGGCACACACTGGGCAGAGGGCGGGCCAGCCTTCTGCCAGGGCACACAGCGACTGTGAGCAGGGCCAGGGGCACACAGCCGGTGTGGACCCGACCCTTGACCCCCTTTGACCCCCAGCAGGTTGGCTTTGGCTTCTCTCAGGACCTGCCCCTTTGCTAAGACGATGGCCACCAGGAACGGCCATGATCTTCAGGAGAGCCAGCCCTCGGCCAAGGGTGTGGCTTTCCCCAGAGGCCCGGCAGCCCGCCTCCCTGGGAACCCCGAGGTCCATGCGGACGGGGCGCAGGCAGGGTGTGCACACCTACGTGCCTTCCCTCCATCCGCCGGCTCCACACCGGCCTCAGAGCAGCCCTGCCACACCCTCCTCATGGCACTGAGCCTTCCTGACCTTCCGAAATGACTGCCAATGTCGCCCCAACCACACAGAGGTCCCGGAGGGAGTACAGGGACTTTGCTGTGTACCGGTACCCAGAAGAGCCTCTGTGTCGGGGCACAGCTCAAGGGATCTCTGCTTGAGGGAGGAACGAACATGGGGGTCATCTACGACACCTCAATTTTGACTCAAACAGACCTCTGGTCACGCCCCTCCTGGCTCTGGGGTACAGCCTTAATGACCTCAGACCCTGCCCACCAAGCCCCCAGCCCCGTCTCTGCCTGGCCCACTCACTGCCTTTGCTACTCAGAAACGGGGTGAAGCCCACCCCTTCTGGGCATCCCTGGGTGCCAGACGCCAGGGGTTCAGCCATGCCAGGCTGGGCTCCCAACACGGCTGTGGATGGACGCCCCTTATTCCCCCCATGGATGAGATGCTCGGGCTTGGAGTGCCAGTCCACCCTGGATTCTGACGGCAGCTGTGTGGCTCCACTGCTCCCCTCAGGCAGGTCTCTCCACACTGCCCAGGGGCTGCCCACCCTGGTCCCCTCTCCGTCCTCTGCGGGCCGAATGATGTGGGCTGGGAGAACCCAGCCCTTCCTGTCTGCTCCCCAAGTCTCCTCTCTGGTCCTCTCAATGAGCTGGCCCCCAGTGCTCCAGGCCCCAGATGCTCCAGGCTCCTTGGGTTGCGGAGGAGCCCCAGGTGGCCAGCCCCAGTTGAGGGTCCTGTAAGGCAGCATGGGAGGCCGAGGACAGGGCAAGAGATGGCCATGGCAAGAGAGAGGCCAAACTGCATTTGGGAGCCCTGGGCCAGTCTCCAGCCAGGGAGGGGTCTTTAGGGTTCGGCCCTCAGGGTTCACATGACTCAAATGGGTGAGTGGTTGCAAACCTCACATGCAGATGCCTAGATGCCTGCATGTCACACCCCTTTACTTGTAACTCACACAAGCTACACACTCATGGTGGCCAAGCACAGGCACAGCTTGTGTGGACCCTCTCATACGTGCCCTGTCTCTGCGCTAACTGCGTCCAGAGAGCAAGTGCTCTGTCTGCAGCTGCATTTCAGCACCCAGAACAGCACCCAGTAGGCGCTCACGGAGCCTCCATCAATGATGCAGAGGACCTGGGATGTGTCCCCCTCACTCGCACGGCAGGCAGATGGCCCTACTCCTTGCTCCGCCCAAGGTGCCTGGGGACTCCCCACCACGTCCCCCCGTTTCAGACCCTTGGCCACAGCAGGCCCTCCTGGGCACCCTTCTCTGCTACAGGGGCGACTTGCTGCTCAGGTCAGCCTGACTTTCTCTGTGCCGTGGGCCCCCTTGCCCATTGGTGAAGCTGCAGACGCTTTCTCAGGACGATGCTTGTTTCTGAAGCACACAACTACCCAGAGGACCATGGAGGAAGCACTCATCACACAGCAGTTACCAGAATATGATACAACGAATTGTGAGGTGGCAACACACGTGCTTCCCCGGGAAGCGGTTTTACAGGAGCCACAACAGGCCTAATACTGACTAGAATTCAAAGTCACAGTGAGAGGACGCGGTTTTCCAAGCTGTCTGCTACGAATGTGGAGGGGCATAAACAGCGGCGATGTCTACTGGTGACCAAGCCCCAGGTCCTGGAACACCATTGTTCCGAGTAAGAAAAAATGCTAAATTCTGGTTAGAGGTTAGCAACAATGGAGATGTAATCTCTTTCTCAGCCAAGTTCATGAACCCCCTGAATTACATCCAGAACCTCATCCGTGCACCCACAGAAGGATGGGTGCATCCAGAACAACCCTCCTGCATGCTGGCTGTTTGGCCACCAGTCTGCCCATCCTCACATCCCAGCACCTGGCGCTGAGTGGTGCCCCTCCCTGAGCTCCCTCTTCCCCTGGCGTGGTCCTGTCTATAGCTCCAGCTGAAGTATTTCTCTTGGGGGTGCTACTGGCGTTTGTGGAAGGGCACCTCCATCTCGCAGGACTACTAGGCTCCCTGGCCCCACCCACTAAACACCAGAGCACCCCCATTCCTCAATCACTGGGATGTCACAAGTGCCCAGGGCAACTGCTCCCAATTGGGAGCCACCGTATCCCAGGGGACCTTCCCAGGTATCTGTCTGACCTGCAGCAACCCCTCACCCCAAATTGCCCACAGGATGAGGCTACGCACCTGGAACAGGGAGGCACCTGTTCTAACACCTAACATCCTGGGTGTGAAGCCACAGAAGGGAGACTGAAGACACTGAGGAGTGTCCTGTGTGCAGCCCCCCACCAGGCTCGGGGAGGGGACATCGCGTTCAGGAACAGTGGGGCTGGATTATGCGAGAGACTTGTCCTTTTAAAATACCTCCTTGGGTCCAGTGTGTCCTAAGCTCCATGACAACTGGAGATGCATGTAAACGCCTGAGCCAACCCTGGTGGCAGGTGGCATCAGCTTTGTCCCCAGGGCCTGGTAGATGGTCACAGGTGGGTGGGATGCTCTCCCTGCAGTCTCCAGAGCCAAGGATGGGCCTTCTGGCCCTGGTTCTGGAGGAGACACTTGGACGTCACACATGGGTTACCACAGGGATGGGATCAGACAGCCACAGGGAGCCCCAGTCACCAAGGATGCTCCAGACACAGGGGTGGGCTGCGGCGGCCACAGGGGGCCCTAGTCACCAAGGATGCACCAAACACAGGTGTGGCCTGTGGGGTCCACAGGGGGCATTGAGGCTGCACCAGATGCAGGGACAGGCTGAGACGATCACCCATAGGCCACAGCTCTGTGACGCACTGGACAGCTGTCCTCGGTGTTTGGGGAAATTGTCTGAAGGTGTGCACAGGCCACAGACTTCCCTACAGGTCCCACTGCTGATGGTGCACCCAGGAAACACCCCTGCCGGGGAGGCTAGGGATCCGGTCGCTGCTGCATGGGCCTGTCCAAGGCTTGGCTGTTCCCAGGAGGGAGACGCGCTGTTCCGGGCCTCAGAGCGTGGGGTCACTGCAGCCAGATCCATCACCCCAGGATGGACCAGCGGGTGAGGACAGGGCTCAGGATGGACAGTGCCGCAGGGTCCTCGGCGGCTGAATTTGGGAGTCCCCGGAAGCCCCAGCCAAGAACCTGAACTTCTGTGGGGCGGGAGCAGAAGCCTAGCAACATTGTACTTCCTGGCCCGCCCAGCTCACCCTTGTCCCTCAGGAGGAGCCAGGACAGCAGGCGGGCATGTGGTGCCCACTGTGGGGTTGGCTCTGACCTCAGGAGACCCGCCGGGCGTGGCGGCTGGGCTGGGCTGAGGCTGGCCTGGCCCTCCTGAGGCGTGTGTCCTCACACGGCCCCGACACGGGGCTGCAAAGAAGCCAAACTGTGTTCACAGCCTCCCCTCCTGTGCGCTCCCGGTGCCCCTCAGGCCTCTGGGTGCCTGCACCTGTGGGGTGGTCTGTGGCCTTGGCCCAGCTCCCCATCCTCTGACCCAGCCTCACCCCTGCTAGCCAGGCCCAGAGCAGGAGTGAGTCACTCGGCAAGCAAGTGTGGGGCTTGGCCTAGGGCGGCGAGGCCTCTCAGCTCTGAGCCCTGGGAACCCCTCTCTGGGACTCAGCTTTCCCATCTGCAAACTAAGTGGTACTCAGCCCACCCAGTAGACAGCCCCTGGCACTGCCGACTCTGGGAACTTCTGGGGTGCCTCAAAGGTGGGAGAGGACCAGGGGAGGGAGGGCCTGGGGAAGGAGGGACCCCAGGGTCCTCCTCACTGCCCGGCTCCAGCCCCAGTCCCCTCCTCTCCCTGTCCACCAGCTGCGTCCCATTGAAGACCCCGAGAGCCCACCGGGAGGCCTAGTTCATAGCTGCCGCTGGGCCTCGCCTCCCACTGCCCTGTGCTGGGCTCAGGGTTTCTGCTTCCGAGTTCCCCTGGCCTCAGGGATGATTTGCAGTGGCGCTGCGGCTGGCCCTCCTCCCCACCAGAGCCCTGGGAGGTCTTCTCCTCCTGAAGGAGCAGGACGGGTGGAGCCCCTGGGTGGCTGCCCTGTCACCCTGCCAAGCCTCCAGGACCCAAGGGGCACTTAGCACAAGAGAGCAGCGGGCCTCCTCGGCCAGCCACTGCCTCAGGAGACAGCGGTGGTGCAGCCTCCTGGCCCCCAGGCCTCTCTCATCTCCACATCTCCAAACCCTCACCCTGCAGTCCCACTGCCTCCCAGCCCAAAGTCCACCTGAAGGGCTCTGCCCCCGACAAGTGGGAGCCTGGGGCCTGTCCAAGGCACACTCACACCACTGAACCACGACTCTCCCAGCCTGGGCTCCCCCAACCCAACCTGGAGAAGGTTTTCAGGCCAGCCTGGCCACTGCCCCCCACCCCGGTTCTGTGACAGCACAGGCGGCGGCATCCTCAGCCACTGCTGTACCACTAGACCTGGAACATCACCTGAGTGGCCTGGCCCTGCCACCCGGACCTGAGGGAGAATCGGAGGCCCACGGGAGGAGGGGCTGGCCAAGGACCCAGTAGCCGTGCAGGGCCTGACGCTGAGGCCTCCCAGGCTTGTGGGGACCAGGCTGTGCCCTGAGAGCGCCTCAGGTGGGCAGGGGTGAGCGGCAGGCTGGGGCGTGGTCACTCCCTCACACTGTCACCAGGGTCTCGGGCGTAACTGTGCTGAGCTCTAAGCCCATTACAGAGACACAGCCCGGTGCTCAGGAGGCCACGTCACAAAACACCCAGAGCCTCAGGCTCTTTGCCACCTGATGGGAAGATGTAGGTGTGCCGGGCTGGGCTAGCTCCCCACTACAGGCTAAACTGTGCCCCCCAAAACCCACACAGCTCAGGCCTAACCCCGATTCCTCAGGATGTGACTTTGGGTGTGGCCCTGTGTGACACCTCTCGTTAAGAAGAGATGGTACTGGTGGGCCCTGACCCAATTGGAGTCATGTCCCTGTGAAGAGGGGGAGTTCAGAGACAGAAGCGGCCTGTGAAGACCAAGGTGGGATTTACCAGCCAAGGAACACCCGGAAGCCGGCAGCGGCGGAGCAGACTTCCTCACGCCTCAGAAGGGGCCAGCCTGGTGGACGGACACCTTGATCTCAGGCTTCCAGCCTCTAGAACCACGGACGACACATGTCTGCAGCTGCAGCTGCTCAGCCTGTGGCACTGTTCTGGCAGCCCTGGAAGCACCTGTGCTCCTAACCCCGGCACCCAGCCCCACCTGGTACCGGGAGGGACTCGGGGCCTTCGCCGCCCCGTGTGGAGCTCAGGCCTGCCCAGGCGGGGGCCCCGGCAACAGGGAGGGTACATGGTGGCGGATGCCTGGGAAGTCAAGCTGGGGGGAAAGGCCGGAGGAGGCGTGTGCTGTGGGTGGGCACGGGGGGGACGCCGTGGAGGGAGGGGACAGGTGTGCCAGAAAGGTGGGTCAGCGGGAGCTGGCGGGAGATGGAGCTGAGGCCACAGGCAGAGGAGGGGATGGTGTGAGGTGGGCCTGGCCCTCTCAGGGGCTCCTAAACCCACCCGGATTCCAGATTGCTACCGAGCCTGGGGCAGTGGGGTGTGCCCCTCACACCTGTACTTCCCCGCCACCCACGGCGGGCCAAGAGCAGCCAAGGAGGCTGCAGCTCTGGGCCCTGCTCCCCAGCATAGCCCTCACCTCACACCTGGCTGCTACGTGCTCTCGCCTGGGTGTGGGGCCTGAAGGTGGAGGGAGAACCGCCCGCATCCCTGGCCCATGCCTCAACACCCTACACTGCACCCCCCACCCCGTCAGGAGACTTCAAGCGGCTCAGGGTACCTGCCCAGGCCTGTTCCCAGACAAAGAAAAGCTGCCACAGGCACGGCAGCAAGGAGCCCGGGCTCTGGGCAGGCGGCTCCTGTCTGGAGCACCCACGTAAGGTGGGGAAGATCCCGGGCCCCACAGGGCTGTGCTGGCGACTGGCAAGATCCAGGCTGGCTCAGGGCTCTGGGCACGTCGACACTGGACAGGGCCAGGGCTGGGCAGAGGCCCCGTATATAGGAGTGCCCACCCCCAGCCTCCACCAGGGGTCCAGTCTTGATCTGAAATAACTAAGCCAGGCCCTGTGAGGACAGTCTGGCTTAAGAAAAGGTGTCTAGCCTCTCACCGGCCCAGGCACGGCAGATGTGGGGCCCCAGGCCAGACCTGACTATGTGGCTTCGGGTGAGCCCCTCCCCTGACTTGTCTCCCGTCTAGTGCCAGCCCATGGCTGACACCTGTGCCATGCACGTGGATGCCGTAGAACAGACATGGGCATGCTCAGACACCCACTAAGCTCTCCTCCGGGGTCTGATGCCCTGCGGTTCGGCCACCAGGTAGGTATGCCCCCAGTCCTGCTGCAGGGAGGCGTCCTCGGCACCTGGGAAGGCACGTTAACCACAGGCTCACACTGTCCCTGCTGATTGCTGGTGTGAAGGTACAAGCCCCAACAGACTGGCCTGCCTTATCTCCCTGGCTTGGCACCTGTGGGCACCTGAATAGGGTGCCTGTCCACTAATCCTGGGGCACTTGGCCCAGTGTGGGTGGCTGGTCTGCCCTGTTGGGGACATGCAGGGCTTCGCAGCACACGCTGGGAACAGCCCTCCTAGCAGGCTGGAGTGGCAGCCCTCCCCCGACAGGCAGTGGAGCCAGGCTGAAGGGTGAGGCCCAGCTGTGTGGAAGTACGACTCTCTGGGCAGCACGGCCAGGAGGAGCTGGGCAAGACTGGAGGCAGGGAGACCAGGAGGAGTCCTGGTTAAACGTTCTAAATGCGCCTAAGAGATGGAGCCCAGGCCCAGGACAGGAGAGCTGGCTGGGGAAAGCATGAGCCTTGCAGAAGTGCAGAGCCTGGGACAGGCAGCCTGGCCTGGCTTTACTGGGCAGTGGTCAATGCTGTAGCCAGATCCGGCCCTAAGAGGAGGGCTTCGCCAGGCCTCGGTTTACTCATTTGTAAAACGGGTCTACAAAGACCCCTTCCATCTGATGTGTTAACCAGACAGTAATGGGAAACACTCCACAAGCCGGGTTCATGAGTGCTCTTAGGGTACTGGATGCCATTAACTGAGAGGGGTGTGTGTGGGCCTTTGCAGACGGTGTCTGGAGAGAGGGGGGACACGGCCCCAGCACCTTCTCCCTCCTGGCCACCTTCACAGGAGGTCATGATTATTCCCTTTGTCTCCTGTGAAAAGGCCCAGGAACACCGGGGATGGGATGGGGGTGGGGGCATCTGTGCCTGAGGAGTGCAGTGGCCTGCCTGGCATGGGAGGCTTGGCGGTCTACTAGGGACCCAGGCCGTTGCATCACGCAGGTGGCCCTGTCGAATCAGGGCTGCCCTGGGCTCCGCTTGGTGCTCACGCTGGGGATGATGAAATCCCAGCTCCTCTCATGGAGGGAAGAGCGGTGGCACAGCAAAGGCTGAGGACCACCTGGGAACCACACGGAGCTACCTGGACAGGACAGGGCACAGGGAACCGTCTGGTCTGGTGAGGGGCTGTGTGCCAGGCAGCCTCCGAGAGGCCCACTGAGCAGGACTGAGAAGCAGATGCTGGTGGGCTCTCCTGGGCCCAGCCAGGAACACCCTTTCAGGGATGTGGGAAGGAGAGGTCCAGGCCCTCTGAGGATGGTTCCCCAGAGTCTGTGTGCCAACCACCCAGGTGGTCAAAAGTGGCACAGAGAAGAAAAGATTCCTTCGGAGGGGCCCAACGAGTGGGTGCTTGGTACAGGCTCCAGGGCACGCTGGTGCCCGCTCCAGCTGGTAGGCGGGATGCCACTCTGGGGCACAGGAGCGGCCGGGCAGTTCCTGCGACACAGACAGTCCCATGCCCCGCTCTGACTTCCGCCCCCAAAACTGGACCGTAGGGCCCCTCCTCTGCCTCAGGCTGGAAGACCGTGAGAACAGGTGTGTCTGCTCCGAGGAGACCCTCCTCTACCCTCCGTGTCCCGCTCCCCACCCAGCACAGCCAGGTATAAAGCCAGGAAGGCCTGGGGGTGTCCTCCGAGAAGCTATCCTGGGCCGGGAGCCAGCCAGATTCTGTGGCTACAACAGGGAAATAGATAGAGGTGGTCCCAGCGACCAGGGAGCTCAGGTGTCAAGGTGGGGCACTGAGACCCCAGCAAAGGAGCAAACAGACACACATCAAATCACATCAGACATCAGGAGGCCAGACAGGTGCTCTGGGAACACCTATGCCCAGACACAACCTTGTAAGCAAAAGCAAGAGGCCTGCTGGCACGCGTGCAGTGATTCAGCATGAGGGCTCCTGGCAGCACAGGGGCGCCCGGGGTGCCACTCGGCTCCGCCCTTGCCTTCTGTGCCATGCCCTGGCATAAAGGGAGGGTGGCCGGGTGCCCTGCCGCAGTGCCACCGTCCAGCTGGTGGCACACAGGCCTGCTTCCTTGCCCATAAAATGGGATGGACACTGCTGTCACTGCAGCCTGGCCTGGCTGTCCAGAGGACAAAGGAAGTCTCAAAAGGGAGCCCAATATGTTCTGACACTGCCCTCTTTCACGAGCAAAGTCTCCTGTCGCCCACTGCCATTTCCGGTCCCTGGGGCAGAGGCTGGGAAGGCCCGCCACACACCCAGGGCCACCTGCTCTCCTTCCCACGAGGAAGTATCAGATCTCTACCCCACCTGCTCCGGGCCAGCGAGGTGCCCAACCCCAGGGGGTTTGCATCTCCTCTGAGGAGGTCCCCCTGGAGAAGTCTGGATGCAGGAGAGAGGGGACTGAGAATGGTGCCCACTAGGCCACAGAGGGTCCAGGGCTCCTGGGAGGAGCTGCCGCCCAGGGGCCACCAGAGGGCGCCCGTTCCGCGGAGCCCAGGCCCAGCCGACAAAGCAGGAGGGGACACTAGGCTTGGCTGCCCCAGGACTGCTGCGGCCGGAGGGAGTCACCCTGTTTCCCTCAGCCCACGTGGCTCCCACACTGTCTTCTGTACCTGGGTCCTGAAGGTTACTCCTCACTTCTGCAGCCATAGGGGATCCAGGGAGAGAGGCTCCCGTTGGAGGGGCACCGACTGGAGAGGCAGTAATCCTGCCCAGTGCAGTCCCAGCCTTGCAAGTCTGGAGGAGGGTGGCACCCCCAGCCCTGGCAGCAGGCACTGGCCCACGGCTGGCACCGTGGTTAGACAGCTGCAGGGCGTTCATACTCCCCACGCGGGGTGGACCGCATCCCCTGCCCCATCAGACACAGAGAAACCAACGCAATCTGCCCGTCCTGGGTCCCTAACCCACCGCATTCCCCAACCCAAAAGCAGCAAGACCCGCACTCTCTGGCCCAGCCCCACGTCAACTTCTCCATCTTGTCCTGCTCGCTCTCCTCACCCTTGGGAGATGGCCAAACTCTGCCACTCTGTCTCTCTACCTGGCAACAGTGGCCTGCGGATGCAAGCAAGGTTAGGTTGGCTCCTAAGGACGCAACTGCCCAGAGGACATGGAGGGGCTAAAAAGGGCTGGGGGCTAATGGTTTCCAAAGGAGCAGGGTTCAAGACTGGGCTGGGAGGGGCAGCCACTCAGCCACTCTGCCACTCTGCTACCCTGGTGCCTGGGGAGGGATTCACCAGGAAGGCCAGGGATGCCTCTTTGTGTGTGAGCAGAGGGGCAGAGAACGAACCCAACCGTGCCCAGGGCCTTGTGCTGCCTGGCATCCAGGTGTGCCCCCTACCTGGGACAGACAGAGCCCAGTGGGGTGCGGGAGGCAGCCTGGAAATGACTGGGTTGCCTCTGCAGAGGCACAGGAAGGCCTGTCCCAGGGACTTTGGAGAGGTCCTTCCAAGAACCCCAGGCTGGTGGTGAGGGCATCGGGAGATCCGCCAAGGGACTGTCTGCGGGTTCTGTTCCTCCTGGGGGGGGGGGGGCGGTCAGGGGGTCCTTACAAGAACCTCAGGCTGGGGGCATCGGGAGATCCACCAAGGGCAAGGGGCTGTCTGTGGGTTCTGTTTCTCCTGGGGGGGCAGGGGTCCAGAGCCCGACTGCCATCTCCCACCGCTCCGCCCCCCGCAGCAAGGCATGGTCACAGACCCCTCTCACCCAGATGCACGGATCCTTCTTGCTCAGAATCCCCAGGACCATGGGCATTCCTGCGCTGAGTCCCCATCCGAGTAGCCCTCCACCCGCACTCCCACTCCCGTGATTTCAGAGGAGCCCCCCAGAGCAGAAACCTAGTCTGTTTTGTTCTTGCCCACTGGGTCCCTGGCACGGGGTACAGACCGAGGTTGGTCCCCACACGTGGAAAGGTGAAGCTTGGGTTCCAAGAGATCCTTAGAACACGGAGCCTACCGCTCCACCCAACCGTACACTTCTGTCCCCAAAGCTCCTCCGGGACCACAGGGAGGGAAGAGGCAGAGCGGCAGGCGGCTGCAGGGCTTAGGGGGCGCCAAGAGAGCCGCTGTTCTTACAAAGAAATGACACGGCCCCTGGGCGGGATCCAATGCGCCGACCACCTGCAGCTGGACTCGCGGCGCGAGGCCGCCCAAGTGCCAGGCGGGGGCCGGCGCGTACAAGTTCTTCGACAGGAATCTCTGCGAGGCGGCGGCGTTCCGCCCGCGGATAAGTGCCCAGCTCCCTCCCCATCCCTCCGCACTACCCCCCGAGGGGGTCGGCTTATAAAACCCACCTAGGCTGCCTTTGCTGGAGACCCTGCGAGAATCCCCGGGCAGGACCGGAGACGCCTCCCAGAGAGGTCTCTACAGAGAAGAAAGGGTCCGCGGCCACCGTCAGCGGCGCCCCGAAAGCCCGGCCACGCCGAGCCCCACAGCGCCCCGACAGCCGGCCCCGGGGCTGGGACTCCCGGCCTGCAGGCGCGCTGGGCCGAGCGGCGGGCAGAAGACGCCCAGCTCCCGCCGTGGCCCAGGAGGAGCGCCCCGAGCCCGCAGCCCGGCGAGATCAGCTCCGCAGGGAAGAGGCCGGCGTGCGGGGGGCGGGGAGGGGTGGAGGACGACCAAGCGGAGCGGAGGAGACCCTGGCGAGGGAGTGCGGCGCGGGGCTTGGAGGCGAGGGCCGTGGGGTTGTAGAGGAGCCGCAGCGCAGGGGGCCACTCGGGGCCCGGGCGGCGGGGCGCAGGCGGCAGGATCCCGCGCCGGGGGCGAGTAGCCGCGTCGGGAAGACCAGGGTCGGGAAGACCAGGGTCCGGAGCCCAAAGCCCGGCCAGGCCCGGGTCCCCGGCGCCGCGCCCTCACTCACCCGAGATCTCCGCCTGGGGCACGTCGCTCAGGCTGAAGCCCTTGGCTCCGTAGATCTGGCGGACCTCGCCGCAGCTCCGGCTCTTGCTGGCCGGGTCCCCGCGGGCGCAGGCGACCAGCGCTGCGGCCGCGCACAGCAGCCACCAGCCTCGGGCCCGGAGCTCCATGGCGGGGCCGGCGGCGCCCCCGGCCACCCGCCCGCGCCTCTCTCGGATCCTGGCCGGGTCCTGCGCAGTTCCCGCCCGCGAAGGGCAGAGCCAAGGTCCCGGCGCGCGCTGCTCGCGGTCCAGAGGCGGCGGCGGCCGAGGAGGCGGAGACAACAAAAGCCGGCGGCGGCGGCGGCGCGGGGCGCGCGGGGTGCGAGGTCCGAACGCTCGCTCGGGCAGCCCAGAGCGCGGCGGGATAGCGCAGTCCCGGCTCGGCGCCTCCCCCGCCGCCGGCCCGGCCCCTCGGCGGCCGCGGGAGAGGAGAGGGGCGGGGCAGGGTGGGAGCGCAGGGGCGGGGGAGGGACTGGGAGCACCGGGCGGGGCGGGGCGCGGCGCGGGGGCGCGGGCCGGGGCGCACTGGGCGCTCCTCTGGCTCTCAGGGACCCAGAGGGCCCGCCTGGCCGCGCGACCCTATCGATCCCCGGCGGGAGGCGGCGGAGCCGGGCAGCGCGGGGCCCCGGCCGGGGTCCCTGAGGGCGGCCCCCCACTCCCAGCGCCCAGGGCGGTGGCACCACCTGTGGGGGCGGGGACGGGGGCGGAGGGTGCGCGAGGCAGGGCTTCCCCCGCCGGACGTGACATCACGCCTCCCGCGCCCCAATCAGGGGCTTCCCCGCCCCCAGCCGAAATCGGCATCCCGCTCCCCGCTCCCTCCCGCGCGCTCCGGCTTCCTGCACCCTGGCAGCGCGCCCCGAGAACGCTCTCCCGGCGCCTCCGTACCCTCCGCCCGCCGGCCGTGCCTCGAGCCGCCGCCCCTCTCCCCGCCTGCACCCCGCAGCGGCTCCCTCCCCGCGCCCTTCCAGCCGTCTCGCGCTGGGCTCCGGCTCACACCGGGGGCTTTTGTGGTGTGGGGGAAACTGGCCAAGAAACTCGACATCACCTCTCCCAGTCCCAGGGAGCGGCAACAGATGGCTTAATTGTTGGACCTTGACAGCTGTTTTGGGGAGTGACCCTCCACGTTCTTTGGATGCTGGAGAAACCAAAGTGATGGGGCAGGGCCGGTCTACTGGTTTGGGCTGCTGGGTGGGGCCAGGTGACTTCTGGAGAAGGGGTAGGGTCGGAACCCAGCGACTAGTTAGGTCACTGGGGGAGGAGAGTGGAGTGACCAGGAGCAGATGCCTCTTTGAAGAAGGCGGGAGGGCTGCCTGCACCTTGTATGGTAGGAGGGCGCGTGACTTCAGCTGCACATGGGGAGCTGGCCTGGATGGGGTCTGTAGGGAGGGGGCGAGGACTGTGATGTTGGTGTCTGGAGAGCCTCACGCCTTCCTTGGCTCCCAGGTCCCCCCACCCCGGCCCCCTGTTCTCCACATGGTGAGGCCTGGCGGTGAAGCCAGATGCCTGAGCTGCAGAATTGGGGGCAGGCATAGAGGCCGGCAGCCTTGGCAGAGAACCTCAAGATGACCCCCATGTACGGCAAGGGTGTCCTGATTTCAGGGCCTGTGGCATCACCTGGAAGCTGCAGCGGGGTGCGTGGTGGGGGTGGTGCCAACATTCCCTGCCCCCGTGCCTGGGGCTCTCAGCTGCTGTGTGGGGCTGGAGCAGGAAGGTGGGGTGCCCTCCCCCTGGGCTCTTGGGGTTTCCTGCCCTGCCTCTCAGAGAAGGTTGCTCCTTCACCCAGAGACACTGAGTCATTGCTGGAGAGGGAGGCTTTGGGGACCCAATCCAAGTGTACATTTCCCTGCCCTCCCCCACATACCCTCTGCTGCGTCACATTTTGTGACTCACAGACCCCTGTTCAGTACATGCTCTGGGCTTGCTCCTTCTTGCCTGGGCCTGGAGTGGCTGCCTGCACACCTTATCCAGCACGGTCAGGAGCCCGGGCCCACGATCCCGCTCTCTCTGTGTGGTCTCACGCACTGCGGGATCAGGCAGGACTGCCTGGGCCTAGGAACCTGGACTTGGGGTTAACCCGGCCTGAGGCTCGATAGTTACCCCGTCACTGTCTATGCCTCCTCTTAATCTGACCAGGTTGAGTTATTCCTCCAGGCAAGTCCTTCCTCCAGCCTAGTTCTGGGCCTCTGGATGGCAGTGTGGACAGCAGGGCTTAGAACGCGATGGTTGCAGCCTCGGCCTGGCCCTGGCGACCCCTGCGTGGCTTCATCTCCTAAGCAAGTCCTTACCACCATCGCAGGTCGTGGAATCATTCCCATTCCACAGACCAGGAGACCTGTAGCCAGGACCTTCCCTGGAGAGGATGCACATGCCGCCGGGGGCATTGGAAGCAAAAGCCGGGTTTGCACCTGGGAGGAGCCGCAGGATCCTGAGCAGCTGCAGCTGCCCCTGCTTCCCTCCTGGCAATGCCGCACACGCCCTCTGTCACCAGGGCAGGAGCCGCCAGGCTGCCTGTGCTAGTCGGGTGGAGGGTCCAGACTGGGACTCTGGGAGGGTGGGCAAGGCTGATCAGCCCCCTCTTCCACCACTGTCCTTGGGGCCACCCCACACAGGACACATGGGTGGGTTTCAGGACATAGTTGATGCCTTGAATCCCAGCCACCGCAGTGGCCCGTGTGGCTCTGACCAAGACCACCCCCTCCTGCTTTGGTGTCTTTGCCTGGCTAGACAGTGGGGGCACACGTGTGCAACACAAAGAAGGAATGAATGAGCAAGTGAGGAAACACCCGAGAGGAAAAGTTTGTCCCTGAAGAGTGGGCGTGTGGCGCAGCCTGGACCTGCTCTTCCACTAGTGCAGAGTGAGGGCAGAGGACACTTAGCATTGTCTGAGGCGGGCAGTGCCTGTCCGGCCAGGGCGTGGGGGCCTCCCTTCCATGCCCTCATCTTCCGTGGAGGACCCCAGGTCCTGGAGGGCGTGTACTGCTGGCTTAGGGCCCACTCCTGCCTCTGCCTAGGGAGGGTGGGGGTCTGCGGGATGCTGAACCTGGTCTCTGCTCAGAAGACACAGGGAGCGCTGGGGGGTCCGCAGCTCCCAGCCATTCGGACAGCAGGTCTGCTCAGAAAGTATCCTACTTTTGCTCTGTGGAACCCTCGTGAGTGTGCGCGCCCTTGCCTGCTGCCACGGACGGACAGCTTTCCTTTTCTGTTTGGTTTCAGAGATTGTCTTTCGGAGACTCCAAAAGTAAGTTTCCAAACAGACTGAGCGATTGTCGTTGCTGCCATCCATGGGAGCCTTCTTGTGAATGTCACTGCCCGTAGCGTCCCTACCTACGAGAGCCCTGTCCTGCTGGCCGTGGGAGGCAGGAGTGCGAGCGTGTGCCTGCAGACAGCAGGGGTTCAAGGGCGTGGACTAGGGCTGGCTGGGATGTAGCATCTGATCTGTTAGAGCACCCAGGAGGTGTTTTGGTGCTCTGGGACGTAGTGGAGGACATAGGGTCCCCACACCTCTGGGGGGGTCTGGGGACCCCTTGGGCAGCAGCCTGAAGGAGGAAGTGGATACCCCGGCATGTCGCTGATGGAGAGAACATGGTCCCCAGGAGTGGCTGGCAGCCCTGGGCAGAGCAGGGTGGGCAGGACAGGCTGCCTGCAGAGCTGATCTTTCTGCAAATGGTAATCAGGGTGCCTGCCAGAAAGAAGCAGGGCTCTGGGCAGCTCCGCAGGGCTTAGCAATGGGGAGGGGATCTGCCCCAGGGCCTGCTCTGGCCCATGGACTCCACCTCCAGCTCACCCTGTGCTTCCTGCCCCGCCTTTTGGTGGTGACACTTGGGGAACATTCATCCGATCTCTCATTCTGGTGCTGGCTCAGGGAGCCGCTGTCATCTTATGAAGGAGCTTGGCTCCAGATGACCCTGCGAGATTGTACTCGTGTGGGGTCTGTGAGGTGGGATGCTGGTCCCTGCTCTGCCTGGACACTCAGTGGGACCCTGGAAGGTCTTCCAGCCCTGAACCAGGACCCTAATCTAGAGGAGTTCGGCTTTGAGTCTGAACCCTAGGGCTGCTCTGGCTTCCCCAACTTAGGGGCTGCCACTGGGCAGTGAGGGTGGGTGGACAAGGGCCCCAGCTGAGCAGAGTGCAGGACTGAGAAAACCTGGCACCATTATTCTCAAAGGAGGTCGTACCTGCACCTCCCTCCACCTCTCTCCAAGCCCCTGCCGTGGGGCAGTCAACTTCAAGGCGAAGCTCTTTGGAGCCTGCTCTGCTCTGCTGGGTCCCTTTGATCAGCAGAAGTCTGGGCTAGCCTCCCTTATCCAGGTCAGAGGAAGGCAAAAGCCTTTTCAGTGAGGCCGGGGCACCCCTATGGTGGGTGTTGTCGGAGGAATGCACCTGTGGCCCCTCCAAGAGCTGGCACCTGTCTCTCTAGTCTGAGGACCCTGGCGGCAGAAGATGACCCCAAACACTCCACTCTGGGCTGAGCTGGGCTTGGCCTTCCCTGCGGCTGTTTTCCTGCCCCTCCCCGCCCTGACTCTTGGCCTGGTCTCCTTGAGGAGAGAGGGAGCAGATGGCTCCCCAGCACTGTGTGCTATGTTAGGACAAAGCACCCCACACACCTGGAGCTCAGAGACCCACGTGCACGCCTCGGTGTCCCCAGCACCAGCAGCTCATGGCTTTCCTGCCAGGCCCTGTCTGCTCCGGGTGTGGCTCCTGCCCTTCCCTGCACCTTTCCCCTGCCGGACCATTGCTGGCTTTTGACCTTTCCTCCTGCAGTCCATACTGCCTGGCTGATCATTTGAAAACCAGCTTCAATCCAAAGGCTGCAAGGACTCTGAGGATCAGAATGCAGCTGCCCTCAGCCACAGTGCAGGAGCCCCTGAGCCTCCCCCTCCTCTCAAGGGGTCCAGGAAGCCGAATGCTTTTCCCCTCCCCATTCAGATTCCAGGTTCACCTCAAACCTTCCCCTAAGCTTAGGGAAGGCCTAAAGTTGCCTTCAGCTCCAGAGGTCTGGAGTCGAAGGGTTTCGTGTCCCCATAGATGGCGCTCCTAAGGTCTGAGGGGGTCGGACTGTGGCCCTGCCTCGCCTCCCACTGCCCTTCTGCAGGCCTGTCTGAAGAGCTTGCTTGGTCCCCAAAGCAAAGAGCGGTTTCCAGGGTGAGGCCAATTGGATGCATCCTCTGAGCTGCTCTGCAGGTAAGGGTTTGCCTCTGGACCATGCTGGCCTGGAAGGGTGGCACTGTCCACGCCACGCTCCCAACCTTCCCTGCTCCTGGGGAGGGTGTCCTGGAATGCTCAAGGCCCCTTGAGGGGAGTTGTCCAGTTGGTGACAGGAACATGGTCGGGCCGGGGCACCCTCTTCAGCCAACCTTCTCTCTGGAAGACCAGAGAACAAGACAGCAGGCATCTGTCCTCCTGGGTAGGAGCCACCAGCCTGCATGTGGGGAGGTGGCTGTGGCCTCCATGGCCATGGGCTGGGGGGGATGGGGGCCTGCACATCTGGCTGGGGAGGACTCAGGCCTGTACTGTGTCAGGGCCCAGAGCAGCCAGAGCGCTCACAGTGGCCTGCCCTGTGTGCTGCCGGCTTGTGCTGGGTGGGAGGGAATCCAGGGGCTCAATGGAGGAGCCTTCTCCTAAGGGGGAGGCCTTGCCAGGGCCCACCAAGCAGGGTCTTGCAACCTTGGCAGGTGAGGCTGAGTCACAGGCGAGAGAGGCACCTGCATGGTGGAGCTGAGGGAGGACTGTGGACTCCCTGGCCTGCTGGTCCTCTCTGGGAATCCTGTTTTCCTGAGGAGGTGAAACTGCCGCATCTGAGTGTCTGTTTCTCTGTGCAATAGTAACGACCCGCTAGGTGGCAGAGGACAGGTGCCCTGAGCGTTGGACGGCTGAAGGGCGATGGAGCCCCTGTGGGAGGGAAGGGGTGGTGTAAGTCCTCTTCTGGGGACAGGGACCGGCTGCCTGGTCCCTGGGGAGGGGGATGGGGGAAGGGTTGGTTTTATTTGCCCTGCAGCCACAGGCACAACCAGAGGTGAAGGCAGCTGAAGGGCTCTCCTGGACACAGCGGGAGTGTCCAGGGAGGGAAGGAGGAGGGGTGCTGGAACAAGACACAGCCGAGGACTTGGGAGGAGGAGAGGCTGGAGCCGTAGACACGGCTGAGGACCAGGGAGGAGGAGAGGCTCTGACCACAGCCCGCAGCCACGGCCTGGCCCATGGGTCCCACCTATAGCCAAGCTCAGCCACATCGGGTCAGCTCTGGCTGGCCCACCCTTGCTGGGGAGTGGGCAGGCACTAGTGGTGGCAAGGCCCCTCCCTAAAGGTGGCGTTGACCAGCCCACCTGGCCTTGGGCCCCCACCTTCAACGAAAGTCTGGCAAAGGCATCCTGAGAAGGTGACAGAGGGAAGCCCTGCCCTTCCGGAGGGCCTCAGGCCAAAGTGCCCCCCAGACCTGGGGCTGCGGCCCAGGGAGGGCGGCCAAGGGAGGCTTAGACACCTGGCCTCTGGGCCTCATTTTAGGGAGGTGAGGTGACTCTCAGGCGGGTGCAGGGCTTCCTGAGTAAGTGTCACATGAGCAGAGTGATTGCAGCCTGCGAGGGCAGGGCTGTCAGCCAGGTGAGGACAGTAGATTTGGGTCAGGGCCAGGCACAGCCACAAGACCTCTGCCCTATGGACATCCTGCTTCTTTTCTGGCCCCTGAGCCCCTTCACTCCCTCTGTCATTGCTGGCGCTGACCAGCTGAGCCACCCCCTTAGGTCACTCAGTCTTCTTCTGCCTTCATTTTCTCAGAGGAAAAATGGGCATGAAACAAGGGTATTCCCTGAATAGCCACAGTCTTAAAAAACAAAAATAGAGTTGGAGGACTCAGTTTCCCAGTTTCAAAACTTACTACAGTACAAAGCTACAGTAATCAAAACAGTTTGATATTGGCATAAAGGTGGACATATGGACAAATGGAATAGAAGAGTTCAGATACAAACCCACACACCTGTGGTCAATTTTTTGGGACAAGGATGCCAAGATTATTCAATAAGACAAAGAGTAGTCTCTTCAACAAGTGGTACAGGGACAACTGAAGCTAGACCCTACCTCACACCATACACAACAGTGAACCCAAAATGGACCAAAACCTCCAGTGAGCAAAAACTCTTAGAAGAAAATATTGGGGAAATCTCATGACATTGGATTTGGCAAGAGATTCTTGGATATGAAACAAAAAACACAGGCAATAAAAGAAAAAGTAGAGAATTGGACTTTATGAAAATTTGATAGTACCCTTTGTGTTTCAAAGAGTACTATCAAAACAGTGAAAAGATAAACCACAGAATAGTACGATTTTTTTGCGCATCATGTATCTCATAACCAGAAGATATAAAAACGTCTTCAACACAACAGCAAAAAGTCGGTTTTAAAAATAGCAAAGAATTTGAATAGACACCTTCCCAAAGATGATGCGCAAATGGCTAATAATCTCATAAAAAGATGCTCAATATCATTAGTCATCAGGGACATGTAAATCAGAGCAACAAGATGTCACACACCACACTCAAGAGATAGCTAGCACCAAAAATCGGAAAATAAGTGTCAGTGATGATGTGGGAAAATGACAAACCTTGTATATTGCTGATGGAAACATGAAATGGCTTAGCCACTGTAAAAACAGTTTGGTGGTTCTGGTTTCTCAAAAAGTAAAACAGAATTAAACATACAGCTAGGTGTATGGTCAAAATAATTGAAAACAAGTATTCAAACAAATATTTTTGCATGGATGTTCACAGCAGCACCATTCACAGTAGTCAAAATATGGAAACATCCCAAATATCCGTCCAATGAGCAGACAAAACTGACCTATCCATGCAAGGGAATGTTCTCCAGCCATAAAAAGGAATCAGGCACTGATTCCTGCTGCAGTGTGCAGGGGCCTTGGAAAGATCACGGTAAGTGAAAAAAGCCGGACACCAAAGGTCACCGGCTATGTGACTCCATTTTTGTGAAATAACCAGCATTTCACATTCCCCTGAACCCACAGCAGCAGACAGCAGGTGCGTGGTTGTGAGGGCTGGAGGCACGGAGGGATGGGGAGAGCCTGCTTAGTGGTTTCCTTGTGGGGAGATGAGATGTTTGGGAACTAGACAGAGGTGAGGCTGCACAGCACTGTGAGCAGATGACGTGCTGCGGAATTGGACACTTTAAAGTGGTTAATTTTATGTTACATGAATTTTACCTCAGTAGAAACCAAAGCCAAACAATTGCCGTGAGGGGTGAGGCGTGGAGCTGGTTATCCATGTGGAGCCCGAGAGCAGGCCCGACACGGAGGGAGCCGCTCCCAGTGTCCGACATCCTCGTCCTTCCCAAGTGGGCACAGTTCAGGCTGCTGGAGGTGCAGAGAAAGAGGCGAGGCACCGTCCCCCAGTGAGCGACCCTGTCTTAATCTTAGCATCATGAGGCTGGTGTGGCCAGGTGGCTGGGAGCTGCATTTCTCAATCCAGCCACCTGGCCACCTCCCACTGCCACCACACATCACATGTGCCTGCAACAGATCCATGGCAGCCCACTCATGAGGACCCATCCACTGCAGGGAGGCAGAGTGCAGTGAGTACCTGTACCCACTGCGCCTCTGAAGCAGGTGCTGCGGGTGTCCATGCAGGCTCCTCCTCGCTCCCTTCTACACACTCAAGGTCGCCAGTGACCGCTGCCTGCTGGATTTCCCTGGGTCCCCCGGCAGAGCAACCTGGAAGTGGCAGAAAGAAAATGATTTAGATGTATCCCTTAGCTGGTGGACAGGCACCAGTTCCTGCCGCACAGCTGGAAACCCCAGGCATGTGTGTGCTGTTACAAAACAAACTTTCAACACATTTAGTTAAGATCTGATATGGTTTGAAAGTTTCTTCTCTCTAAATCTCATGTTGAAATGTGATCCGCAGTGGTGGAGGTGAGGCCTTTTGGGAGGTGCTGGGTCACAGGGGTGGGACCCTAGTGAATGGCTTAACATCATCCCCTTGGTGATGAGTGAGCTGTAGCTGAGTTAGTTCACATGAGAGAGCTGTTGTTTAAGAGAGCCTGGGGCCCCTCCTTTCTCTCTCTTGCTCCTGCTCTCGCCATGTGACGCACCTGCTCCCCCTTTGCCTTCCACCATGAGTGGAAGCTTCCTGAGCCCTCATCAGAAGCAGATGATGGTGTTGTGCTTCCTGTACAGTCTGAGCTCATTAAACCTCTTTTCTTTGTAAATGACCCAGCCTCAGGTGTTTCTTCATAGCAATGGAAGAACCGACTCACGCAAGATCTAATTGGCTATCCCTGGTGACTCATGAATCAGGCAGCATCGCATCTGGAGAGTTAGGAAGGGTGTTCCCATGAGCTGAGTGGAGGAGGTGGGCTTTACAGGCAGAAAAGGCTGAAGAAACAGAAATAGGGGACAACAAGTGATTGGGCGTTGTGGGGTCACTTTCCTTGTCAGACTAACACGGAGGGACTTCCTGAGTCTGCTGACTCAGGTAGACTGATTGGCTGCAGTGAATCTCTTCATTTTGGGAAAAGGGGCCCTTTCTAAGTTCAGTTTGATGACGTGACATGAAGCATGAGTGACTCCATTCTGGTTTGGTCTGGGTGTTGGATTTGGGGCAGGAGCTTCTCTGAACCAGTGGCCACGGTCGTTTTTATTTGACCGTTGCTCTACGCTGTCTCCTGAGGTTTCTTGTGGCCGAGCCAGGTCACAGTGAGCTGCACTGATCACCCATCCTGCTACTTCCCTCCTAATCTCTTCCTCACGCCCCTGCTGCTGTTTCCTGGGACCATCCAGTAAATGAACCTTGTCTCAGCATCTGCTTCTTGGGGGAACACAGATGAAGACTGTCTCAGATGTACACAGTCTCCCTGAGAGGCGGGTCTGTTTGCATCCAGCTTATAGAAAAGCACCTGGCTCAGGGAGGTTAAGTATTAATAATTCATACAAGTTCACAACAGCTTGTGATCATCCCTGCCCTGTCACCTCCCTGTTTATCACTACGTTCTCCAGCGACATCTTCCCCTCCCATCATCTCATGCCTTGGGAAAGGTGGGCAGACCCTGAAGACAGAGCCCTTACCTGGAAGGGGAGGCTCCAGGTCTCCAGCAGGCAAGCCCTGGCTCCCTCCCACCCAGCAGGAACACTGGGCTGACTCTGGATGGATGGAACTGCCACAGTTTACAGAGGTCTGAGTGAACTGGAGGCATCTTCGATCCTGGTGCGTGAATTGGTTTCCAAGGTGTTGCCCATGATATTTCAACTATTTTTTTTTTTGGAGACAAGATCTTGCTCTGTTGCCCAGGCTGGAGTGCAGTGGCACGATCATAGCTCACTGCATCCTTGAACTCCAGTGCTCAAGCAATCCTCCTGCCTCAGCCTCCTGAATAGCTGGAATTACAGGTGCACACCACCACATCTGGCTAATTTTTATTTTTTTTTTTTGTAGAGACAGGGTCTCGCTATTTGCCCAGGCTGGTCTTGAACTCCTAGCCTCCAGTAATCCTCCTGCCTTGGTCTCTCAAAGTGCTGGGATCACAGGTGTGAGTCATCACGCAGTGTGGTATACCGCAGATCAGCGTGCAAGCCTGAGGGTAGGGTTTGATGAATTTGCATCTCATAAACTGCACCCAGATTGAGAAACAGAGCATGCCTTGCCCCAGGGACCCCTCACGTCCTCTCCACATTGTCCTGCACCCTGAAGTCCCTCTGCCCAAAGCTCCCCTGCCACAGGACAGCTGCCCTGCCTCTGACCCTGACCCACCGACTGGGCCATCAGGCCTGGCACTCTCCCCGGCACTGACCTCGGTCTCTCAACACTGAGCACCGCCTGTGTTGCTGCCACTCCTCGTCCTCAGGTGGCCTTCCGTTGCGAGCGCCTGTGGTCTCCATGCCCAGGCCACCGTGGCTGGACAATCGTGTGGTTTCAAGAGCGCTGCTGTAGCTGTGCTTGTCTCTGCCACCAGGGGCACATGGGTGCGTGTTTTTGCGGGGTCAGAGGTGCTGGGCACCAGGCTAAGCAGAGTCCGCCAAGCCGCCTCACAGAGTGACTGCTGGCTGGGCTTCCCGCCTCGTGTCCTCACTAGTGCCAGCTGCCCTGAGAAATCATCTCTTCATGGATGAGCTGGCTTCCTCTCCCTGGAAGGTAACTGCACCACCAGGGCGAGGGCGGCTGTTGGTTCTGCTGTCTCCGAAGCACCAGAATGTGCCTGGTGGGGCAGTGCCCGCTGAGACTCGGGTCTTCACGGCTGGATGGTGAGTGGTCGTTGTAGGAGTGACCAATGCTTGTTGAATGAATGAGTGACCACGTGAGGTGGCATTGCCATTAACCCTCAAGCTAAGAAGGAGCAGGGGCGTTTGGAAAAGTGTGAACCTGGCAGAGTGGGGCACTGCGCCTGTGTGGCCCCAAGGGCCTGGACATTTTCCCCATGCCCCTGGTCCAGACCAACAGGCCTGCCCTCCGAGATTTTGTCCCCAACATGAAGACTCCTATATTCACTGAAAG
This sequence comes from Pongo pygmaeus, assembly GCF_028885625.2. NCBI lineage: Eukaryota > Metazoa > Chordata > Mammalia > Primates > Hominidae > Pongo > Pongo pygmaeus. The sequence continues at coordinate 141,060,941 of NC_072384.2, read as the reverse complement.
CCTCAGGACTGTGTTTAAAATGTTGCTCAACACAATCGTGGAGAAAGTGCAAGCTTTCCATCGTCCTCTGCAGCGTCAGTCACCAGCCAACCTCCTGCTTTCTGCCCCCACAGTGCCTCAGGAAGACCCAGCCCCCAGCCCCAGCCCTAGCCCCACCTCCTCATAGCCTCAGTCTCCCTCCATGCCTGCAGGTTTTCTGGAGGGAGATTTTCTTGCTACGTGACCATTTCTAAAGCTCATCCATTTCTAAAGCTCGTTTTGAAGCTGTCCAGAATTGGGCACTGCACTTTAATTGCCATTGTGGGAAAAGGCATTTCAAAATCCCACACAGAGACCTCACCTGCTGGCCAGCCCTCCCGCCCTCCTGGTGGTTGGAAATGCCGGAGCCACACACAGTTGCGGTGTTGGGCAGAAATCGACTCTGGAGCGTGGCACCCGGAGTGGCATTAGGTACAGGGTAGCGGGAGGGCTGGTAACCTGGGGATTTCCACTCAACGAGCTTGGGCTGAACGCAAGAGGCCCGAGGGCTGTACGCCTGGTGCACCCATCAGGAAGGTTAGTGGCAGAGACACCGGTGCCAGGGACTGTCACTGGTTGGAGGCCATATGCCTGGTGCACCCATCAGGAGGGTTAGCGGCAGAGATGCCGGCGCCAGGGACTGTCGCTGGTCGGAGTACGCCTGGCACACTCATCAGGAGGGTTAACGGCAGAGAAGCAGGTGCCAGGGACTGTCGCTGGTTGGAGGCAGGGCTAGGTCAGCTGAAGACCGTGTTGTCCCACAGGATCCAGTTTGTGGGACCAACAACCAGAACTGGAAGCTTTTGAAAAGCTTGAAAAATCTCTAATAGTGGTTAAAATAGAACACATGACATTCTGAAGTATATGAAAAAGAAAAAAGAGGGTTCCTGTTCACACCCTCACCCAGAGCGACCAGGGTGAGCCACGGTGGGTGCATCTTTCTAGAACTTTCTCTGGTTCCTAAATGGCCCTGTTCAAGCATCTGATGCCCATTGTGTGTGGCATTGTTTTTCCAACTGAACCCTGAGCGAGCCTTGGTGGCCTCTCCACATCAGGGCCTAAAGCTCCGCCTACACCTCTGTTCCAACCCATTGTCAATATTCCAGAAAAGGGCTGCAGCCTCTGTTTTACCATGCCTCAGCTCAAGAGGGTTTTTATTTCAAACAAAGTGATATTAAAATGGCAGCGGTGGCTTCTATAGGACAGATGATAAGAAACACATTTCAGTATTTTAAAGAGATTTGGCCCAACGTCCTTCAAAAAGACAAAGTCAGGCACAGTCCCTGGTGACTCATGCCCTTGTCAAAGCAGGGGTCATCACACCTCTCGATGTTGCCGACCCAAGGCTCGAGGGGTGAGATCCGGGAGTGTTTCCATTTGTACTCCCTGCTCCCTGGGAAACTGAACATCTTTTCATGCATTTACCAGCCACTGTCAGGTTTTCTTATGGCCTGTCTATTCAAGTCCATTGCCATTTTTCACCTTTGTTGTTTTTTTTTTGGTATTGATTTTTGAGGAGGTCTTTATGGATTAAAGATTAGGCTCTTTGCCTGGAATCTGTGTTGCAAATATTTCCTCCTTCCCCTGTTCACTTATGTGAAATGCCAGTAAATACTCATTCCAGCACACACTGGCCTGTTTCTAGACTCGCCCTGGATCTTTTTTGCATATTGCTGGGCTAAGGCCACACTGTTTTGAATAACATAGTTTTGTAGGATATACATTTCTTCTTATTCAAAATTTCTTGCTATTCTTTCCAGTGTCTCCCCCAGACGAACATTGGATTCATCCATCAAGTCCCATAAATAATGGATGAGAATTGTCTGGAGCTTATAGATTAGTTCTGGGAGAACCGATACTTTCTCAGACATCTAGGGATTCCAGGTATTTCAAATTCTCCCTTTATTCAATTTAAAAAATTGCTTTGCAGTAAAGTTTCACATTTTTCATCATTTAGCCCTTTTTATATTTTGGGGTTTATTCTTAGATGTTTTAAGGTTTTGGCCATTGTGAGCAGTATTTTTGACCATACATTTTCATTGGTAATTGCTGTGTTTAGGGAAGTCATTGGCTCCATTGATCTTTCAAGTCACAGCTTTGCTAGATTGTCTCCTTACTTCTAATACTTTTTCAGTTGGCTGCCTTCTGATTTCTAGGTAGACAATCATAGCATCTGCAATTAGTGATGACTTAATCTTTTTATTTCCAAATATTTATACCTTTCATTTCTTTTTTAAATAAATGCATTATTATCCTTATTAGGATCTCTAGTATAATAGTAAAGATAAAATTGGTAATGATGAAAACACTCATGTTTTCTCCTGACCTTAAGACTAATGCTTTGAAAGTTTTATCGTTAATTACAATATTGACTAAAGGCTTCTAGAACAAACTTTAATCAAGTTGGGGAAGTTGTTTCCTATTCTTTCCTTGCTACAAGATTTCTTTTTAAAGTCCTAGTAGGGAGGGATATGGAATTTTTTCAACATCTGTTTCCATGAATGTATCATTTTCCTCAACTCAGTTTTTGGTGTATTGAGTTATGCATCTAGAATTACTGCTATTAACCCATCCTTGCATTCCAGGATTAAACCCTACTTGCAATGGAAGCATTTTCAATGCCATCCTGGATATAATTTGTTGAGGCTGGCCCCTAAGCCCTGTCTGTTTCCATGGTCTTGCAGGGCTGTCCTGCTGTGGGGGTTTCCTTGGGCTCAGAGCGTTCCTGTGGCAGCAAGGCCAGGGCACAGGTGATGCTGTCTCTGCCTTGCACTGGCTGCTGTTCCGATGAGGCGTGAGCAGTGGCTTTCCTGGCCTGTGTGGCATGAGGACACTTGTCACATGCAGCTTCTCCTGGGGCTGCATGTCCCATGGCCTGGCATGGGCCCTGGGGAGCTCCATCCCCCTCTGGGATCCCTATAGCCTGCTCAGTGTCCCCGCATCAGTATTGCCTGTGCTTGCTGACTGTGCCTTCCTGCCTGCTGACCACACCTGTCCCGGGGGACCTGGAAATGGACAGGGGTGCTTCCGATGGGATTCCACACCCTTCATCTGCTTGGGGAGAAGGCGACCACACCCGTGAGTTATGTCACGAAAAGCATACTTGTAAAGCTGGCTTCCTCCCTGACCCTGGGGCATCCTGGTCTTGTGCATCCCAATTGGGAGGAGTCACCGCTCTCTGCATCCAGGCCCAGCAGCTGCCTTCCAGGGTCCTGGGTGTTCCTCCTGCAGTATCTCTTTAAAGTTGATAGTTTGGAAGATTGAGCTGGAAATGCACAAGTGAGTGCTGCCTGAGGGCTGGGGGTTTGGGGGTGGAGGTTGCCACCTCACATGAGGCCTGGATGCTAGTTTGGGCTTTTCCTGGGCCTAGTGTGCCTGGCAGGCCTCTGGCACCACTGCTGTGTTCCTGGGCAGATCTGCAGAATGGGACACTCTTGGAAGCAAAGACACGCATCCTCTAATTTTCTCATCCTTTCCGAAACCGAGCTAAACCCGCTGCTCAAAATTGTCAACACGTGGCTTCCAGCCCTGGGGAACAGGATTGATGGCCTTGTCATTCCACATGGGCATGTGGCTGAGTGGCTACTGTGGGGGTGGTTCCCATCTGCAGAGGGCATGGGGCCCTGTGAGGACCTGACTGTCCTTCCCTGTGGGCCCAGGAAGCCCCTAATGTCGGGGCACACACACCAGAGGAACCAGAGGACCCAGGCCATTTGTGCTGAGGGGATAGGATAGTGGGCAGCAGCCCCAGGACCCTGCCTGCTTATCCTGAGGGGCCGGCCAGACCAGAGTCTCGGTCCCTCTGGAGTCCCACGGCCTAGGGCTTGCCCACAACTCTGGTTTTGGGGCCGTCTGCTTGCCCAGGAGGTCGTCCTTCCATTTTTCATCCCTCAGCCCTCCCATTCTCCCGGGTACTCCCATAAGGCAAGCCTTGGGCTAAAGTATCAGCCGTGCGTTTCAAGGTCTTCTCCATGCCCCCAGCCCCCCACTCTGAAGTGGACCAGACCCTCCCAATGTGTGCCAAGATAGCTGAGCCTTCGGGCACTGTGGGTGGTGTCTGCTTGCCTATGTCTGCCCCTGGCCCACTGAGGGGCTCAGGAAAGGGTCTTCTGGGTGCCTGAGCAGCCTGCAGTCTCTGAAACGGACTGGTGGGGTGGGGGCAGGGTTCAGTCCATGGCCCCCCCATCAAGCTTCCTTGGGACCAGGAGCCCCTTGCAGGCTGCCCAGCTCCTCTGCCAACAGCTGGGGCTTGGCCTGGCTATGGCTCCCAGATACTGGCCTTAATGGTCTGGGAGCTGGGGGTCTCCACAGGCCTCACTTGGCCATCTGTGGCCTGGGCCAGGCTGACTCTAACTCCCTGCAGAGATTCTGCCTCATTGTCAGATTGCAAGATGAAATAAAACATAAAATGAAAATTTGCAGGACTCAGGAAGAGGCTGGGTGAGGCTGTGTAGACATGGGTGCAGACGCTCTGATGCCTGTGGCAGAGTCAGCAGCCTGCAGACCACGTCTCCCTCGGAATGCACAGTGGTTTTGAATTTGTACTTTTTTCTTCTTTAAATTATAGGAGGGAGGAGAGCCTGGCAAAGTGCAACATGGGACCTGCCAAGCCCAAACTATTTGAAAAAAAAAATCACAAGATTTTTGCTTAAACTCTGAAAAGGCTTTGATTCTGCTTGAAATTTGAGGTCTGTGCAGACGGCCCTGAAGACAAGCTTGGCCACTGGCATGGGGGGGGGCTTGGGCTAGGCACCCCAGTGTGATCACAGTGTGGCCCTAGGACGTGAACCAGGCAGGACCCAGGAAGCTGGGTCCTGAGGGCCGATGGCTGAGGCTCACTTAGATGTGTGCAGACCCCACTCCCTACCTGGGAGTGCACTTGTGGGTGTGGAGAGGAGCTGGGGTGGGTCTCCAGCTGCCCCTGTGTCTGCAGTTCCCTGGGCACCAGGAGGACCAGCCTCCTCGTGGGGCTCAGGTGCTCTGGGAGGTGGGGGTCAGGGCCAGGCTTGCCCAGAGTTTTCCGAGCACAAGTGGGAGAGTGCAGTCCACACCAGACTGTCCTTGCTTCTGACTGCAGTGGTATGTTCAGGGGTCCCAAGACCCTACTTTCAAGGCTCAGCAGCTTGCCAGAAAACCCACAGGACTCACAGAAGCTGTCATACACAAGGCTACGGTTTTTCATAGGGAAAGGATCAGGGATGAAGTCAGCCAAAGGAAGAACCACAGAGGTGGGATCTGGGGATGCACCAAACTCGACTCCTGTGTCCTCTCCCCGTGGTGTCAGGACAGTGTCACTCTCCTGACATCTCTGTGGGACAGCACACCTGGAGTGTTGCCAACTGGGGATGCTCGCCTGAGCCTCTGTGGTCAGAGTTTTTATTGGGGCTCCAATTCACAGGCACCACTGATTGATTGTCTGTGTGGTTATCTCAGTCTCTGTCCCCTCCCAAGGCCAACTGGTATCACCTGATCCAGAGACTGCCCTGCCACCCTCTGCAAAACACATTGTGATCATGCAGCACAGCTTCAGGTCCCCAGGCCAACAAAGACAGTCCTATCAGGCATGACATTCCAGGGTGAGTGTCACCTCCTAGGAATCAGGGGCCAATGCCACACTGATTTCTAGACAAAGTTAAATTCTTCCCTATATGGGTATGCTCTAGGGGTGTGCAGGGGCAGAGAACCCTGTTGAAGATGAGCATGTTTTTCCTGCGGCCCCCAGACAGCATGGTTTTGCCCTCCGCCCTGCGTTTATCTCCCAGTTGTCATTCCAAGCTTTTTTCTGAAGCCTCACCTCCACTGGATTCCATGGAGGATCGAGTGGGGAAACTGCATGAGTGGGAGGCATGGGGTTGGCCTTCCTTCCAGGGCTGGCCATGGAGGGCCCAGTGCTTTGCCACCTGGGGGGCAGGCAGCATCCCTTACATCCTGCAGGGGCACCAGCCAACCCTCCACCTGAGGGTCCTAGATGGATGGCTAGGGATGTCAGTGGGGTCCCAGCTTGAGGGAGATGATGTAGAGCCATCAAAAGGTAAACTGAGGAACCATAAAATTTTTAAAAGAGGTTTATTTGAGGAGACAACTCATGACTCAGACAGCTTAAAACCAGAAATGATTTAGGAGCTCCATCAAGAGAAAACAAGAGGGAGGCTTTTATAGAATGAATACAGAAGTAATGCAAATAAAATATCTGATTGGTCACAGTTGTGCAAGTGCCTTGTTGGGTCCATCCTGTTGGAAAGTCCTTAGTTATAGAATTATAAGTTTGTTGGCTACTTCTGATTGGTTGAGCTTAAGTTTTGTTTTTCTTTAATATAGGTATTTACAAGAAAAGGTTCACAGTAAGTTTCACTTATGTTTGCAAATGAAGCGGTTTGCACTTAAGAGGCCTAACCGGCTTTGTCCATTCAGGGACTCTTCAGGCCTAGCCTCTGTAACAGTTACTTTAACAATTCCCCCCTACCTTTTGGGCACCCTCTCAGCAAGCTGAGACTGGGACCAAACAGCATAGCATTACTCTAGGTTACCACTATGGATGTAGTCCCTGTATCATCTCAGTACTTGCATTGAGATATAAGGTCTTACAATCATTGCTATACAAAATTACACAGTCATTGTGACTTTGAGTGTTTGAGTTGTGGAACTCTCTGAGTTGTCTAATTGTGATGGCAATCTTTCCATGCATGAGTGGCTTCTGGAAAGCATTTGTGGGTGGGAGGAGGGGGGAGAGATAGCATTAGGAGATATACCTAATGCTAAATGACGAGTTAATAGGTGCAGCACACCAACATGGCACATGTATACATGTGTAACAAACCTGCACATTGTGCACATGTACCCTAAAACTTAAAGTATAATAATAATAATAAAAAAACATTTGAGAGGAGACCACGCACTTGGGAGGCGAATATAATGACTGTAGGGAGAATCACAGCCGGGAATGAACATTTTCCTGGGGCAGAGATCCCCAGGAGCCAGATTGAACCAATGAAATCAATCAGTGGCAGAGACAGCCCCCCATCTGGTGAGACTCGTGTTTGTCTCTCCAAAGCCTTTAACTTTTGGCAACAATTTCTAATTTATTAAGATAGAAAAAACATTTTTTTAAATCTATAAGAGAACAAGCTCATTCTTGTTCAGCTGTTAAGATGTCAATAACTTTTATTATGTAGTATGATTGAGGCTAAATTGTTCATTTAGCTGTCCTATGAAAACAAAAGAAAATCAATGGTTAATATTTGAGCTGAAATATGATTGTAGTATTTTGAGTGCAGAGGACAGCTAGTTGAGAAGATTTCTATGTTTCTAGAGCTGAAAATATCTCTAGATGATGGAGTGAAGGATGGTAGTTGCAGTCCTGGTGGATTTTCCTGGTTTGCAGTGTGACTGTCTCTGATGAGGTCATGGGGTGTTTGGGTGAACTCTCTAAGTGACCTGTAGAGCAGCAGGCCTCAAGGTCGTCCGTACGTGGTCTCTTGTAGTGATTTTTCTGAAGTTTGAAGTCATCCAGTTTCAGCCTTGGGGCATGGGAAAAGGGAAGTTCTATTTTCTTGTGTAAGTAGAAGAATTCAGGATTCAATCCAGTTTATACATGGATAACAAAATCTCAATGAAAATAAACAGGACTAGAATTTGATAATGGGTGCACTGCAGTTTCCTATTGAAATACAATCTTTTATAGTCAAAAATTATATATATATATATTTAACAAACAGGGTCTTTCTGTGTCACCCAGAGTATAGTGCGGTGGTGCAAACATAGTTCACTGCGGCCTCCAACACCTGAGCTCAAGCAGTTCTCCTGCCTCAGCTTCCCAAGTAGCTGGGACCACAGGTGCATACCACCACGCCTGGCTAATTTCTAAATTTCCTGTTGAGATGGGGCCTGTCTAGGCTGTTTCAAATTCTTGGGCTCAAGAAAGCAATCCTCCCGCCTTGGCTTCCCAAAGTGCTGGGATCACAGGTATGAGGCACCAAGGCTGGCCAATATTTAAAAATAAGTCATTTCATTAAACTTGACCTGACTGTTTATATAAGTACAACAAGAATAGTAATTCTATGTATATTCAAAAATACGATATTTTAGTCAGAGCCTTGGTAATATCTAAGGGGCTTTATGGATTTTGTATCACTCAACCTTCATCTTAAAGAATTATTTAGTAATGAGAAATCTCAGATTAGACCTTTAAAAACCTCTCTAGGCTAAGAAGCCAAGCCAAGGACTTGTTCAATTGTGTCCTGTTACAAAGAGAACAGATTCCTATTGAACTTATGCAAATACCCGTATTGCTATGAAAATAAGAATATTTAATAAGAGTTCCCAAATTCTGGAGCAATCAGATAGGGAGAAAAATATAAATGTTCCTTTTTTTTTTGTTTACAAAGTATATTTTATTAAATTTCTACAAGTTATAGCTAGCTTAAGAGAAAAAGTATTTCAAAAATCTGAAAAATAAGACATTAGAGAACCAACAATGTTTCTAACAAAAGGTGATACAAATTATAATTATTGTCATCAGCTAATTTAGTTCCATGTAATTAATTTGTTTTGTTGGATATTGGGTTAGCCGTTTTATGAATCTATCAGTTTTTCATGACTGTTCTGGAAAATCTTACCCCCCTACTGGAGTGTGATCTTAAGGTTACCAAAAACCTGTACTTGTCAGTCTTTTTCATGAAGCTCTTGCAATTTTGTATCATGCAACTGACGAGAAATTTGGTTGTTTTGGTGATATATAACATTTCAACATAATTAGAATTATGGATGATAACATACTAGGATATATCATATTTCTAGGAATTTCAAATAATTTCTGGAATACTCAGATCAATAATAAATATAACTTTAAAAAGGTGTAGTACCTATCACTCATTATTTGGCAATGCCTTCCATGACATTTAATGTGTTAGATAAGGCTAGTTAGTTTAACATCTCTCTTTTTATTAAGAGAGAAAATAAATGCTTTTGATATAGTCCAGACATCCTTCACAAAGAAGAAGCCCAGAGAAACCCACAAAGTTAATTTGAGATAAAAAAGACAATTTAGAATTTGAATTTGGGAAGTTGTCAAAAATGTCCAAAGGGTTAAAACATTTGATTAAGTAAGATTACAGGTCACTGTGAAACCATACCAATAGAAAAGATTTTAAAGGCAAATATAGAAACTTACACAGGCATAAAAAAACAGCTATTTTAATATTGAAAAGTCTCACTTTTCTTAAATGATTAAAGACTTTATGAAACGCAACTTGTGGCATAAGAAATTATCTGGATAAAACACATCTTTGTTTCCTGGGCCTGTTGCTTAAAAGAAAAAAATATATTCATAATCAAGAGCAGAACAATAGTCCAAGAAAGCTTTGTCCTTTTAGCAGAGAGGAAACCTAGTTCTTGCTTTGCACCGTATGTTACTGAGCTTATTTTTTGGAAAAGATCTTATGAATAAAAACTATCTAATATTAGTAGTTTGACCACACCAAACATTCCTCTTTTGCCAGCCTTCTACAACTTTCTGTATCTGTTCAGTTTTTGTCTCACTCTTTTTCTTTTTTATTCTGAAACAATCTATCTTGCTTTAAGACAAAATTACTCTTTTTTCCTTAATGAAAACACATACCTTGTATAACTTTCCTTACTGAAGCCACATTGTACTTTCTTTGTGCATTTTTCACATACGGTTTTCTTTTAGCCCTATTATTTCTAGTAGTTTCAATTACATATATTATTTAAAATTCTTAATCCTCATTATCCTTCATATCTAGTGAAAATTAGGAAGTATATGATTTCATAATTTTTAAATAGCCTATGCATCCTCATAGCACAGGACATGCTTACCCATGGACCCAAACATCTCTGACTCCTCTTTAATAAGAGATCAAAAATATGTAAGCCTGGGCTTCCCTAAGCCTTGATCTTGGCCAGCTCAGCTCCTTTTGGATACTGATGAGGTTTGGACTTGTGAGTACTTTGTGAACTTTATTTTTAGTAGCACGTGCTTAGTTAAACAAATAGCTTACACAGACCCCTCACCCATGGTGTATTTAGTGGACAAAGCTGAAGCTGTTTGGGCTACAGCATGGAAGGGGACCCCACATTTCACCCTATCAGTCCCACTGCCCTTGTGGTGGGCCCCTCCTAGGGACCTCCAGGCTCCAGAGCACTCAGGATCCATCTGCAGGGGTCTCTGCTCCCAGCACCCTGAGAGTCTCTGGTTACCTGCTTCTCTAAGAATGGGCAGAGGTCTTGGGAGCTGCTGGCCCCTCCCTGTGTAGCACTCTGCCCAAGAGTGAGATGGAATCCTTGTCCCACCCTGCTCTTGGTGGAGGCTGACCTGAGCTCCCACCCACCAAGTGGCCTCATCTAGGGGTGGAGAGGAGTGCCCCCCCCAACACTGACACCTTGCACCCCTCCTGCCTCTCACCATGGAGAGTAGCTCAGATCTCACACGGGATTGTGGGGAATGCAGCCATCCCATGACAGCACAGCCACGAAGCCAATGGAGAGAGAGAGGGAGTGGGGAGGAGTCACGAGGCCCTGCTGTCTCAGGATGCATCTGAGAACCCCTCCCTGGGGTTCACCGTCACTGGATCCAGAGGCCCCGGCAGACATCATAGCAGAGGCGAGTGGGGCCGGCTGTCATGTGAGGACACAGAGGACCCCACGGCTGGTCAGGGAGGGCAAGGCCAGAGCTGGGTGTCCTGACTGGACCCAAGTCCTCCCAGCTCCACCCACCCCGTGTGAGGGAGCCGAGGAGCCCAGTGCAATGCAACACAGACCTTCTGGCCCCGCATGGCCCTCCTGCGCATCTGTCCGTTCCCCTGTGCCACTTCGGGCAGTGTATCAGGCTCCCGCCCCAACTCAGCCTCCTCTGGACTTGGGGGGCACTCCAGGCCCCCGCCAGGGTGGTCTGGCTCCTCTCAGCCCTCCCATTTCCACCTGGCAGCCTTAGGCACCCCCCAATCCCCACTGGTGTCCATTCAGGGTGACCCCTGGCCTCTGGCCCCTCCCTGGATGCTCCAGCCTCAGCAGGAGCCAGGTGAGGCTTGGCCTCACCCCTTCTCTGGCCAGTGTGGTAGGCCTGCAGAGGAGGACAGTGCCTGTCCCCAGGGTGGACTGCACGTCTGTGACATTCTGGACAGGCGGTCCTTTGGGACGGTCTGTGGCCCTTGGGAACTAGGGGGCAGAGACATGGGGCAGTGGGCTCCATCTTCAGACAGCTTACGAGATAGGATGGGAGGTGGAGAGGCATCTTCCATCCTGAGGTGGATATGGGCAGTGATGACCGTATCCAGGGGCAGGCAGGGTGCGGGAGAAGGACTGGGCTGGTGCATGGTCTGAGCTGGACACAGCCCAGAGATGGGACCTGAATCTCCAACCCTGGGCCCTGGACTGGCCACAGCAAACAACAGGGCCTAGATTGCCATGGCCACAGAGCTGGGCCAGCCCCACATGGATGCTCCATTGGCCACCCGAGGCGCCCGGCCCACCAGGGTGGACAGCCAGTGGTCCAGCTGCCCGAGGTCTGTGGGGCCTGTCTGGCCTGGCTTTCCTTTCTACCCAGGCAGCAGCTGCAAGAAGCCTTCGGAAGGAGGAAAACCGGGCCTGGCCTGGCCCTGCCTCATCCTGATGCCTGTCAATCACACCCAAAGCCTGGGGGAGGTGGAGCCAGAGTCCCCCAGTGGGGACTTCCAACCCCTCTGAAGCTGCTTGGAAAACCTCCCAGCCGCTGCCCTGGGCCTGGATTCCTGAGCTCAGTCAGAGCTGGTGGCTCTGTCCAGGGGTGAGAGCCACTCTTACAGACCCCTACCTTGCCCCAAGGCCTGGCCTTGTCCCTTTGTCCAGCCCCCTGCTCCCCAGTATCTGACCCTCAGGCTCAGCCTGAGACCCGGAGAGAAGGAGCAGCCGTGGGGATGGTGAGGGAAGTCTCTGCGGGCCCATCCCTGGAGGATCCGGGAGAAGGTGGCTGGCTCCTGATCTTTGACATATCGAGGAACTGTGTCCTGTGTGCAGGGGAGGAGAACAGGGGGAGGGTAGGGCTGTCTCCTTGGGGTGCAGATGGATGGGGCAGGGGATAGGGGCCTTGGAACGTCATGGTGTGCCAGGTCCCTGGTGGCTTTGGGAGATGTCTCCTGGCTCTCCTATTCCCTCCTGGCAACCTGGGACCTGGGCAGGACCAAGCTGCCCCATGGCAGGCACTTTGCCCTAGAAGGGATGAGTGTCCAGGGAGGGCTGGATGGGGGATGGATGGGGGCTGGGGGCAGAACATGCCATACCTTGCAGGGCTGCCTCCAGTGATCTGTCATGGAGGTTGCTGGATAGACCCTAGAAAGGCACAGATCAGGGAGCGGGGATTGGCCCTGGACCCCAAAATGCAGCTACTAGCCTGGCAGTAGGGGTGAGGCAGCTGCAAGGGTGGATGGCATGGGGGGCGAGAGCCTCTCAGGCCACAGGGTGGCAGAGTGAATGCTGGTGTTTGCACACCGACTTCTCTGGTTGGTGGTCAGCGCCGTCCTGGGGCTGGGTTCCCACAGTGCAGGCCCAGGGTAGGCCGCGAGGGCCCAGAAGTGACCGTGGGCGAGAACGCGCAGCCCTGCAGCTTTCTGTCCCCCAGAACCCCCTCAGGGGAGCAGCTGCTCTCGTTTCCTGTGTCCTCCCCAGGTGGGGGCACCCTTGGGCCTGCGATGGTGGGGGCCGCCTCCCTCACACCTGCGATGGTGGGGGCCTGCCTCCCTCACTTGGGTGCTCTTCCTTCTACACTGGCCCTTATGAATGTTCAGTTGCTGGCTGTTTTCTGCTTACCTGCTTTGCTCCTCACCCAGGGGGACGGTGTCTCCTCTTTCCTGGGGGCTGTCATCTTTGGGCTTCAGTTCACCGGGCTGTCTTGCTCCCCTCAGCTCCCCAGTGGGCTCCAAAATATAAGACTTTGAAGGCTTGTTCTTGTCAGTGTGGGAGTGATGGTCTCTTGTGGCTTCTTCCATCCTCACAGAAGCAAAAGCCCCAATCAGTTGTCAATTGGCAACACATTTTTAATGGCTTCTTGTTTTGTCCTCTGCACAAAGTTCTCCTTGTAAGATAGAGACATATAGCAACCCCCCAGTGGCTTCTCTGAATACCTACGTGATTGCATTGTTTATAACTCTGATGTTTTGGTGTTGAACGTGAGAAACGCATCTGACCCTTTTCCTCAGACAGCTCTTGGCTGTCCCTACAGCACTTATACTGAATGACCCAGGTTTCCTGGCACTTACTTGAGACATTTCCTTCTTCACAATATGAAAATGTCATATTTTCAAACATGTTGAAAATATGCGTGTGTGTTGACATCTGGACATCCCAGTCTAGCCATTTATCTGTTTACTCATGTGACACCACCTCATAGGTTTAATTATACTGATGTTGTTTCATGATATGTTTTCACGTAAACTTTTGCTTTTTTGTCTTAAATGTTTTGTTGGTGTTTTATGGGAATCACAACGTTTTAGATGAAGTTATGGAGGGTTGACATGCTCATGATGTTAAATCTGTCTCCTCACGGGTGTAATCTGGTCTTTCATTTGTTTAAAATATATCTGTGTCTCACAGAGCATTTACAGTTTTTCTTCATGTAGAATTTTTACTTTTTTTCAATTTTATTCCTTGCGATTTTATTGATTTTATTGCAATTTTAAATGGGATATTCTCCCCCGTTTTATCTTCTGAATTTGTTATTACTTAGTTGTATTTATTTTGTACTCAGCTGTCAGGCAAAACTCTCCTTTGATTTACAACAGTGTTTAGTTGATTTTCTTGTTTGTTTTTCCAGGTACACAACGATATAATCTGAAAACAGTACTAATTTTATCTCTTTCTTTGCAGTTTTGAAGGCTGTAGTTCTTTCTTTTTCTCGTGGCCTTGGCCAGCACCTCTGTAGCAAGGCTAAATAATAGTGCTGATGGCTGCCTTCTCATTTCACTCTAGTCTTAACATGACTGGGGGATGGGTTTCCCATTAAGCATGACGTTGGTTTGGGGCAACGTTGCCCTCTCCGTCTCATGCGGGAGGCTTCCATCTATTTCTATTTTATTACTGTTTTTAACTTTAAGTGAAAATGAATGTTGAATTTAATCTAGTGCCTTCTTCAACATGGACGAACCGTACCAGCAACTTCCCCCTGAGATCAGCCCACTTCTCCTGGAGGTCGATATTCTAAATGTGTGCTGGACTCCATCCGCCAGTATTTTATTTAGGATTTTTGCATGGATACTCATAGAAGACCTTGATCTTTGTGCATAGTATTTGTTAGGTTTTCAAATCCGTCTTATGATTGCCTTAAGTGCTAAATGACGAGTTAATGGGTGCAGCACACCAGCATGGCACATGTATACGTATGTAACTAACCGGCACATTGTGCACATGTACCCTAAAACTTAAAGTATAATTAAAAAAAAAAAGAATTCAAGAACTTTTCCTCTTCATCTATGCTCTAGAATTGTTGAATGGCATTGGAATGCCCTGTTCCTTGAGGGTTTGATAGAATTCCTTTGTTATATTACCTAGGGCCAGTTCTTTTGGAAAACTAGCTGCTTGACAACTTCTCTCTTTTTGTTACGGTGCTCTATTCAGATTTCTATCTCTCCTTAGTTACTAAAGTTTTGGTAAACTATGTTGCCTAGGAGAGTGTCTGTTTTATCTGTTTTTTTTTTACATTTATTTGCATAGAGTTGAACAAGATAGTTGCTTACTTATGTTTCTCTTAAGTTACTCTTCTATTTTCACCATATCTTTTCTTATTTTTGTGTATTTCCATATTTCTTTCTTTTGAGTTTCTAACATTTTATCTATTTTACTATTTCTTGTTTTTTTTTTTTTTACCAATTATTTAACCCATTAATTCTACTTAGGATGTTAAAAATTTTATTTCCTTTTTTTTCCTTTAACATATTTTTTGTTCTTTTAAAAATTGAGGTGAATGCATATAGCATTTATTTTCATTTATTCTTCCTAATTAATGTTAGCATTTATTTGTGAGAACAGTTTTAGATGTATCCTATAGATTCGAATAACTTGTGATCCTATTATTTTTTATTATTCTATATATAATATACTTTATTCTTTTTGCTGTTTTCTAGATATTCTGCAATTTCAGTGTGGGTTTTTCCATTTTCCCAGGGATTTATGAAAAGTAATTTTTTTTTCCCCTACAGATGGCAGAGGCAGGGACTGTTAATTTTCTGCTTGTATTAGTAAATTCTAGTTTTATACCTTGTGTACATAAAGTTGACTGTATGATTTCGAATTTCTGGAATTTGTTTCCTAAGCTATGCAACTGTTAATTTTTATGACTGTTCCAGAAGGACTTTAAAAGAAGTTGAATTTTTAGTTTTCAGAACGTAACATTTAAGAGGTATCAATCAGAACTTTCTTATGATCTTACCTCTGTCGTTTATAGTACTACTGATTTTTAGGCCATTTGATCTGTGACTGGCCCAGAGAGGTGAGAAAAGACTCCTGTGCCCTGGCCTGCCTTTCCTCTTTCTCAGGTGACATTGCCTCATTAATGCTGATGCCATGTCATTGCGGGGTGCAGATATTCCCAACTCTTGTAGCTTCACTGTGAGTTGCACCCTTTACTGTCCTTCAGCCTCTCTTTGTCTTGTTTAGAGATTTGGCTGAACTTCAGCCTTTCCTGGTATTAAGACTGTAACCTCTGCTTGCTTTGTTTCTGTTTGGATTTGCTGACATGGTCAATCCTTTTATTTATTTTATTTTCAGCCTGTCTGAATCTGAATATTCAGCTGGCGGTTAGGTATTGTTTTATGATTAATCCTTATAGTCTCGTTTTTCTAATAGATGAGTTTATCTCATCTTTGTACATTGATATGATGACACATTTGCTCTTCGTTTTGCCATAATGTTTTCCATCATGCGTGTTTCTTGACCTTCCAAAACCTTTCACCATGTGCCTTGTTTTCTTTGTGTGAGTACAGTGTGTGCAAGTATTATCAACAACTCTATAGAATATTTGAACCCCTAATTTCTTCCAATAGTATTTATTACTTTTACTTCACTTGTAGTAGCAATAATGAAATTAGAATATTTATTTTTTCCTACTCCCTTTTTTCTCTACTATGTAGTCATAATTGACATTACAATTCTTAATATTTACTTTTGTACTTTTGCATAGTCTCATCCTTTTTTACTTAATTTAGGAATTTTATTAGTCTCTTCTCACATTGCTATAAAGAACTACCTGAGACTGGGTAATTTATAAAGAAAAGAGGTTTAATTGGCTCACAGTTCCACAGGCTGTACAGGAAGCATGGCTGGGAGGCCTCAGGGAACTTAAACTCATGGTGGAAGGCAAAGGGGAAGCAGGCCTGTCTTACATGGCCAAAGCAGGAACAAGAGAGTGAAGTGGGAGGTGCCACACAGTTTTAAACAACCAGGTTTCGTGAGAACTCATCACTATCATGAGAACGGCAAGGGGGAGTCTGCCCCGTGATCCAGCCATCTCCCACCAGGCCCTCCTCCAACGCTGGGGATTACAATTCGACGAGATTTGGGCTGAGACACAAATCCAAACCATATCACAAACGTCAAACAATATCCTCAGCTATGAAAGATGAGGAAATCAATGTACCTCCCATCCTCCCATCATTGCTCACTGCAGCCTCTACCTCCCAGGCTCAAGCAGTCCTCCTGCCTCAGTCCCTCCAGCAGCTGGAACTACAGGTGCGTGCTACCACCCTTCGCTAGTTTTTTGTATTTTTTCGTAAAGGCAGGATTTTGCCATATTTCTCAGACTGGTTTCGAATTCCTGGGCTGAAATGATCCACCCTCTTTGGTCTCCCAAAGGGATTACAGGTAGGAGCCACCTCGCCCAGCCAACATCATTTCTAAATTCTGAGAACATTTCACGTTTGATATCCTTATCTGCCATAATAACCTCTGTGTTTGTTTTAATTTTGCTTCTGTGATTAAATAGATTCAATGTTCATTTTCATTCTTTTTGCGATGATCTTTCTACTTGCTCCTTGCTTTGGCTGAACTTTATAGTCGTACATTTCAATAGTAAATTCTCAATAAGAATGTATGGAAACCATGTTTCTTAAGTTCTTGAATGATTAAAAAATCTTTTTCACCTTTATACTTAAATTTCAACTGTCTTCTAACAGAATATCGCCATCTGAGGCTGGTCAGACTTTTCCCTTCATTAGTGACTTAATTTTGGAGGGGGCAGGAGGAAAGAGAGAGGCTGGCTTTCTTTAGGATTCTGTCTGTATTTGAGAAGTCCAGTAAGTATGTTGGAGGATACATGTTGATGCTGACTGTACAATCTTCTCTGGGACCCACTGTGCCATTTCAATCATTCAAGGCCCCTTTTACTTTGGTAAAGTTTCCTTCCTCCTGCTGTGCTTGGGTCTGGGGCCAGCTTGGTCCCAGAGCCCCAGGTTGGCATGTTTCTGCTTGACTGTCCTCCTGGGGCCTGTGAGCAGCATCTCCCCAGCTGGGACTAGCAGTGCCCTCCAGCCCCTTGGCCCAAAAGTCCGGAAGGCTGATCAGCCTGTCTTGCGGTTTGGCCTCTGGCAAGTCCCTTGCCTGCCTGGTGTGGGGTGGGGGCTGTGCAGAGGCTGTGGGGGTCTGCAGCCTTGGCTTATGCAGAATGCTGCACAAACTGCGTATGTGCTGCCGTCTAGTTATTGCTCTTCTTATTGATGATATTTCTGTGGCTGTTGGTGACTTTCACCCAGTGCTTGTTGGGCATGTTCTCCTGGCCTGGCCTGCTGTGGCCACTCAGCTAAAACCACAGCCCTTGATCCCAAGAGCATTACTGTCCTGTAAGGCTGGAGCATTACTCTCCTGTGAGGCTCAGGCCTGTCTCTGATGTGGAGGGACAGGAAGCCTCATGCGTGCTGGGGGGTGTGGGGTGGTGCAGCTGTGGTGGAAAGCAGTCTGACAGTTCCTCTAAAGCCTAAACCAAGGGCCCACACCACACAGCAACTCCATCCGAGGTACACGCTGAGCATCCCAAATCCCAAACTTGGAAATTCAAAACTTGTTGTGTGCTGACATGACACGAGGCTCAAAGGAAATGCTCATTGGAACAATTAGAATTTCTGATTTTCAGATGTGGGATGCTCAGCCTACCAGAATAATGCAAATACTCCAAAACTTAAAAACATGTGAGAACCCAAACACTTCTAGTCTCAAGTATTTCAGATAAGGGACACTCAACTTGTATGGGCCCAAGAGAAATGAAAACATATGTCCACAAATGTTTTTGGCAGCATTATTTATAAAAGCCAAAAAGGAGAAACAACTCAAATGTCCATAAATGGGTACATGATTAAGTACAACGTGGCCTCTCCATACGCTGGAGTAAGACTCGGCTATAAAAAGGAGTGAAGCACTGACGTGCGCCATGTGGACAGACCTTGAGAATGAGGTGCTAAGTGTGGGCACCCAGTGACAGAGCTCGTGTGCACTCTGGCTCCGTTTCTACAAACTGTCCCTAGTAGACAAACCTGAGGAGACAGAGAGGAGCGTTGCGCTTGCTGGGGGCTGGGAATCGGGGGTATGGGGTGCCGCCAGTCGGCACAAGGTTTCTTTTGGGGATGATGAAAATGTTCTCAAGTCAGATTTTGGTGATGGTTGTGCAATTCTGTAAATATGTTAAAAATTGTTGAATTGTATACTTTCAATGGGTGAAGCCATTAAAAATGGAGTAAAAAAGTAAACACACCCTCAGCACATGTAACTTAAAAAAAATTTGTTATTTTTATTTTTATTTTTTTAGAGACAAGGTCTCGCTCTCTCACCCAGGCTGGAGTGCAGTGGCGTGATCATAGCTCACTGAAACTTCAGACTCCTGGGCTCAAGCCATCCTCCAGCCTCAGCCTTTTGAGTAGCTGGGACTACAGGCATGTACCACCATGCCCAACTAACTTTTCTTTTTTTTGTAGAGATGAGGTTTCATTATGTTGCCCAGAGTGGCCTCCAACTCCTTGGCTCAAGCAATCCTCCCACTTCAGACTCCCAGACTCCTGGGATTACAGGTGTGAGTCACCATGCGCAGCCAGCGCAACTTTTTATCCTAACATTTAAGACATGAACCCAGCAGTGGAAGGGCGGGTCGTCATTTACAGTATGTGCCTGGGCCTAGCCAGGAGCCTCAAGAGAAATGGGCTCAGCCCACTTTTTTTGAGACAAATCTTGTATTGTTTTTCCCTTCTTTCTCTCTCCTTCTTTTTTTGAGACTGTCTCACTCCATCCCCCAGGCTGGAGTACAGTGGCACGATCGCAGCTCACTGCAGCCTTGACCTCCCAAGCTCAGGTGATTCCACCTCAGCCGGGGTAGTTGTGAACACAGGTGCAGGCCACCATGCCCGGCAAATTTTTGTATTTTTTGTAGAGATGGGGTTTTGCCATATCGTCCAGGCTGGTCTCAAATTCCGGGGCTCAAGTGATCCTCCTGCCTCGGTCTCCCAGGGTGCTGGGATTATAGGTGTGAGCCACTGCGCCTGGCCTGCTTTTTCAAATAATATTGAAAATTAAATGACATAGAGAAAGGGAGTCTCATTGCAATTCTTTCAGATTTCAACTCTGTCAATAGTGTGGGGAGTGACATTCTGATATTTTGATATGCACATTTCAGGGTTTCTGAATCTTGGCACTGTCGGCATTTTGGCTGGAGCGATTCCTTGTGGGGGTGTCCTGTGCATTGCAGGGTCTTTGGCAGCCCCAGCTTCCACCCACAGATGCTGGTAGCTTCCCCTGCAGTAGAGAATCAGAACCGTCTCATCTCCAGACTTTGCCAGATGTTCCCTGGGGGTGCCTGTGGGACCTCGCCCAGGGCTGGGAACTGCTGCTGCACTGGAGTGTACCCGAGGTCGTGGCCAGCATCTGAAACTACGTGGGCAGCTCTCCGCAATGCCGTGAAGTAAACCACCATGCGGGCAGTTCATTTCTTCACCTACCCAGCCAGGTGCTGAGGGCTTTCTAGTTAGCTTTTTGCTATTTAACAGATGTTCCTGGCGCATATGTTTTTCACAATGATTTCCTTAGAATCAGTCTTCAGAAGTGAGATTTTCAGAATTGCAGGGTCAAAAGTCTGCACATTTTCACTTTTGACAGAAAGGACTTGTACCTCCCAGAAGTTCACGGAAGTGCTCAGGACAACAGGATATTGTGAGGCCAACACAGCAAACAGAGCAACGATGAGCAGCCAGTTTTGACTTTGGTTTCCTTATTCAGGAAATAAAACAGATGAACTGATAGAAAAGAGCTGTTTTTGTGGGAAAGATGGCAGCAGGGATTAACACAACGTTTTGTGAATCATTTCTTGACTTTTTAAAAGCCTTTGATGGGTTGAATTATTTTCCACATCTCTGACACTTTGCTCAGAGTTTCTTTAACTTTGCGCATTTTGGAAATCGCTTCCAAACTTTAATTTTAATCTTCTTTGAAAATGGGGCCCTACGAAACCACTTCCATTCCACACGAAGCTCCTGAGTGCCCAGGAAGCATCATGCTTCTGAGGCTGCTCATTTTGGAAACAAGTTTATAACTAAGCAAAGGAAATCACAAAACGGTGAATCTTCCTGGACAGTTTCATTTCAGGCACCCAATGCGGCCCCTCCCAGCCAGGCCTGAGCACCTGGTTCCCACTCATCCTCTGCGGAGCCTCCTGCCAGGCCAGGCTCTGCAGTCCACAGTGGTCCACACAATTCCACAGCCCCGTATCCCCCCAGCTTTCACCAAGCTCTGCCCGGGGTCTCCCCCACCCCTCCACAGCCACCGTGCACCTGAATCCAAGAAGCAGGCACAATCCTAAGAGCAAACTTACAGGGCTCACCTCCTCCCAATGGGACCAGACACTGAGGACCTTTCCTGGGAGCGGGAGCAGGAGGGGATGATGGGGACTGGGATCTTGAGCTCGTCAGACAATGGATGGCTCTGGGGGCCAGGTGAGGATGGACTGAGCAGAGGGAGCTCATGGCAGCAAGGCTGTGGGACCCGGCGGCAATGGGTGGTGGGAAGGAGAGGTGAAGGTGGGCTCTAGTGGGCTTTTGGGTGCCACACTGAGGGGATCCGCTGGGGCTTTGGTTGAGGGCAGGCCTCCACTGACTCAGGCATTGGTGGAGAATGTGGAGTCTGAGGGGTCTGGGGGCCATGTTCTTGGGGAGGCTGTCGGGGTTGGGGTGTGGCTGGAGCTTGGATTCAGCCAGGGGCCTTGGCTGTGAGGAGGGGCTCCCCTGAGTCCTCTGAAACCTGGAAGGGGTGGGGCAGGAGAGGAGCGAGGACCTCGGCTGCGATAGGCACCGTCTATATCCCTTCCCAGCCCAGTAAAGACACAGTAAGAATGAGTTAGGGAGAACCAAAGGCCAGGGCAGTCGGGGGCTCAGAGGGGCAAGTTGCCAGGGCCCGGCTGGTGCAGGGCAGGGTCCCTGAGCTGGGGGCAGAGGAAGGTGGAGGCAGGGGCAGAGAGGCAATGGCAACAGAGGAAAGGGGGCTCCTGCTGGGAATCAGAACCCAGAGTGGGGAGCTCAGCCTGCGGGGAGGGGTGTGCCTTGCTCTGGGCGTGGGGTGCAGGAATCCTGGGGCACAGGGACAGGGAGGAGCCTTGCACCGCTCCGGGTGGAGCCCCAGCAGCAGGTTCTCTCCTGAATCCTCTGCACTATGAGACAGACAGGTGGCTAGACTCAGGGGGACACAAGGCTTAGACCTGAAGGTGGGTGAGCCTCCTGGCAGGGGCCTGGAGAGCCCAGGTCTGGGCTCTGCCGGGCGGGGTGGGCACTTTCTGGGGAGCAGCGGGTGTCTCCCACCTGGACTTGGAGTGAGGAGTGCTGGGAGAGGAAAGGACTTGTCTCTGAAGAGCTCCTTCTTCTCCTTCTTCCAGGCCCTGGGCTCCCACCTCTTCTCGCGGGGGTCACAGGTGTGGGGTGGCGTCTGCTTTTTGCTGGTTGGAGGCTCCACCTTAGGTGTTGGGCTCCTCTGAGGGAAGTTTTGGCCCCCTCTCCTGGACTCTGATTAAATGCCTGGGCCCAGAACTGCCTCTGGGAGGAAGATGGGGACAGAGAGACAAACACAGAGGGGATCTTTGGGATCAGTCTGAGGTTCCAGCCACTGTGCTACAGGCTGTGCTTCAGTGTCCCTGAGGCTGTGAGAGGCACAGGGCTGTGGCTGCTGGTGGGAGGGTTGCTGCTTCACTGCCTTCCTGTGAGAAATGACGCCCCTGCCTCCTCCCGCTCCGTGGGCACAGGGGTTCCTGCCGCCTGCTCTGTGGGCACAGGGATTCCAAGCACCCCGCTCCATGGGCACAGGGGTTCCAAGCACCCCACTCCGTGGGCACAGGGGTTCATAGACCCCCGCTCCGTGGGCACAGGGTTTCCCAACCCCCCGCTCCGTAGGCACAGGGGTTCCCGCACCCCACTTCATGGGCACAGGGTTCGTAGCCGGCCACTGTTCGAGTTTCCTAGGGCTGCTGTAATAAGCGACCCCCAAACCAGTGGCTTAAGACAGCACAAGTTGATTCCCTTGCAGCTCTGAGGGGCCAAAGTCCCATGGTGCAGGTGTCCCACAGCTGCTCCTCTGAGGCTCTAGGGGACAGAGTCAGCTTCCTGACCTTTCCAGGGGTGAGTTGGGGTGTCTTTTCTTGACTCCCAGGAGATGGTCTTGCTCTGGGCAGTGGGATGGATGCCAAGGGACTCATCCATCCCCAGCCCCCGACCCAGATCCTCATCTACAGACTGAGGGGCAATGGATGGGGTCACAGAAACCCTTGGGAGCTTCCATCTCCCCAGCAAAATGGCATGACCTGTGGCTGTCCACGTGACTGTGCGCGTGCCTATGCACAGTCAGGGCTGGGACCCATGTCCACACACAACATGTACCCACGGTCCCTCCCCGGCCCCTCCCTGAGGACATCCCGCACGCTCATGTGATGTGCGCCCAGACGCCAGCTCATAAATACACCCAGCCAAACGCCCCGAGACTGCATTCCCTATCCCAGCAGAGAGCCCGCTGGGCCCTCCCCAGAGCCCCAAGTGGTCTGTGTGGCTCCTCTGGGCTCATGCAGGCCTTGGGGGGTGTGGTGATGGTGGCGCTTGTGGAGGGTGGCTCCCAGCTGCAGGGACTACCCTTCTCTCTGGGGCCGGGCTCTGTACCTCCCAGAGGGCACACGCTGCAGCCTGTCCCCTTTGATGTGCCATCCTCCATCCTGGCTGCGCAGGCCTTGTCTGGGCAGGCATTGACCGCCCCACCTCCTGGGCTGTGGGTCCCTGAGGGCAGTGGGGCAGGTGCAGCAGCTGCAGAGACCCTGCACCTGCCCATACCAGAGCTCAGACCCCTTCTTTCCCTGTTCCTTCTCCCCTTCGATCTCTGGGACCCTCCCCACCTGGCCCCCAATCCTCTGATGGAAAAACTGAGGCTGAAAAAAACAAGTCATACATGAAAAATGGTGGGCAGGGCCCGGGGCAGGGGTCTCCAGCTTCTGGCCTGGAGCCCTGCAGGCCCTACCTGTGGCTGGAACAGAACCCCTGGCCCTTTCCTGTGCTCCCTCCTCTCTCTAGCCCCGCAAGCCCTGCTGTCCTGGTGGCAGCACCGCCCAGGGCTGGTTTGTAGAGGGGAAGGCTGCACCTCAAAGTTGTGGGATCACCTTGGACAGGTGCAGTTCTGGAGAGGGCAGACCACCAGGGTAGACGTCTAGTCAAGATTCCCAAATTTGGGCAGTGCCAAAATAGAGGCTGCCCAGCCCCGCCCTTCCCTGTCCTGCACCTGCCCTTCACCTCCGACAAGTGGCTGTTAAACACCTGAGTCCTGTGTTCAGCCTGGTAGCCCTTGAGTCCTTTGTCCAGGCTGGTGGGTCCCTGAGTCCTGTGTCCAGGCTGGTGGGTCTCTGAGTCCTGTGTCCAGGCTGGTGGGTCCCTGAGTCCTGTGTCCAGGCTGGTGGGCACCCGAGGCCTGTGTCCAGGCTGCCCTGATCACCCCTTACCTTACCTTCCAGAGCAGGCTTCTATGGACTGAGGCCATTCTCTAGGTATATTCCTATGAAAAGACGGGGTGTTGCGGTCACGGCAGGGTGGCCCTCACTGTGGGCTGGTGGGTCCCTGGTGTGCGCTGGTCAGGGCCCTTGGCAGGATGGAGCCACCACTTGGTGAGTTCCCAGCCCATCCTTTCTCCTTACCGGCCCTCCCGGTTACAGACGACACCCCCCTGGGAAGGCTAGGGAAGCTGGAGAGGGCATCCTCACTGCTGGCCTCCAGGGTGGGATGGAGGAAGCTGCCTGCTCCCGTCCCCTGCCTTCCCCTCAGGGCAGGACCAGCCTCGGCCTGGCTGCCTGGAAAGATGGACAAGAGGTCAGGAGGACAGAATCCCTGCCCCGCGAGGTGCAGGGCAGGGGACAGGGAGGACGGCCTTCTCAGCCCCCTCAGGGCCAGGGGCCTGGGAAAGTGACTTCCGGAACCACTGTTAGCTCCAGAAACACAGACAAATGGATGGGAGTGGTAATTCCAGCTTCAGATAATAACCCAAGTGAGGCTAAGTGGATTAGAAAGTTAAATGCAGAAATAAAACTACAGCCAATTCTAAGGTAAGACGTGTGTCTTAGGTCAGGGTCTAGAAACATCTCTGGGGTGGAGGCCTGTTGGGGACATGTCGGGGTCCATACCCTGGAGTGAGGGCAGCAGTGTGGGCAGAGAGAGGTGGGGCTGGGAGCAGCTGCCCGGAGGCTTCCCGAGACCCCTGCCCTCTCCCTACCCAGGTGTCTGCATCCTGGATGCGGCTGGGCCTGGGACTTCACACCCTGACACCCACCAGTCACTGATGTTGCTGCCTGGAAAAGGCGTCACCCAGGCATGGGATCCCCTGGCTGAGGTCACCTCCTGGGGAGGGGTCTCATAAAGCCATGCGGCTCTGGGGGAACCCAGCACTCACTTTTGGGGGGACCTGGGGAGGCAGCACAACCTCAATGCCCCCACCAGCCCCACAGGCTCAGAGTTTTGGGGGGATGCACTCCGAGTGGATGTGAAAAGATGAAGTGGGACACCCCACACCCTGGCACCCGTGGGCTGCCCCATGGCCTGGTGGACAGACCTTGCTCAGAGGGAGAAAATGAGGGGTCGGCTGTGCTGTCCAGAGGGGCTCCATTTCTGCTTAGGCCAAGCCCAGCCTGCCGGGCCAGCCTCGCTAGGGTTGGGCCACCTGGCCCCAGCAGCCCAGGGAGGGAGGGGTGCAAGCCTCCCGTGTCTGCACCTCCTTCTGCCTTTGGGTCTTAACATGTTCACATGTGTATTAGCAGTCACTTGTGAAATACGGCATTTTAAACTTCTGGAAAACTTCTAAGGGACCGCGTAAAAGTAACAAAGTGAAGGAAGAAGCCAGGGAGACACAGATGTTCCATTCGAAAGCCTGCAAATTTACAAACACCTGCACTTCCAGAAACACCATCAGCAGAAGGCAGAGGCCCTGCCGGTGGGAGCAGCGCTCGCAGCCCGTGGGAAAGACGGTGGCTGCTGGCGCGGCTCTCCAGGCTCTCAGAGGTCAGCAGTAGGGATGGACGCTGGTGTCAGCGAGGCCCCGCGGTCTGTAAGGGAAGAAGCACCGGCGGCCAGCCGAGGGAAAAACCATCCAACCTTGTTTTGAATTAGAAACATGAGAGATATTTCCAATTTTGTTGGCAGTGATTTATGCAGGCTTTAAATATTTTTCTCTGTAATTTTTGCTTTTTTGCAATTTCTGAATTTCCTGTATTTTCTTTAGAATCAGAAGAAGGGAAGGAGCTGGTGATGAGGGGTGGCCACTTGTCCCCTGGTGCAGTCAGAAGTGAGTCCTTGGACGACGACGGGGTCAGAGAGCATTTCGGCAGTGCCTCCCAAGGCGCTGGCACCGCACCTGTCACTTGGTACTTGTCACCATCCTGTGTTCAGGGCTAGAGTATTTCTGGTGGGGACACTACAGGCCCAGGACAGTGAAGTTCAAAGAGGGTTGGCGACCTGACCAAGGACCACAGCCAGGAGGACTCTCCTGCCTGCTGTCTTTTCTGGGCCTGAAGATTATCTGCACTTACTTCTGCCACTTCTTGTTCAGCTTCTGCGAGCCTAAGGCAGGGGCTTGCCCTGGCAGGCGGGCTCCACGCTGCTGGAACCCTGACTCCTGCTATGTCCCACACACCTGGTGGCAGCAGGCCAAAGGTGGGGTCTGGAGACCCCAGACCTGGGCTAGATCCTAGATCCTGGCCCGTCCTCCTGGCTGTGGTCCTTGGTCAAGTCGCCAACCCTCTTTGAACTTCACTGTCCTCATCTGTAGAAAGGGGTTGGTAACATCCCTATTCCGAGTCATAGCCCCTGGACTATGCCAGAGCTCACAGGACTCTGGGCAGTGCAGGCGGTCCTGGAGGGGCAATCCCGGGTCAGCTGAGGTTTGGTAAAAAAAAAAAAAAAGAGTGGCCTGGCCTAGAGGGTCTGCCAGGAGCACGCCATGAGGCAGGGTGTCTGGACGATGCTGCCCTGGCCTACCTGCCCGAGGCCTCCCATGGGGCCCACCTGTAGGATGGAGTGGGCAGCGCCCTGGCCCTGGCCAGCCTGGCCCTGACTCTCGGTGGAGCCCGTGTCTTGCCCCTGCATTGTGATGTCAGGAGAGCTGGTCCCACTCTGGTTAGGAGGGTGGGTGTGGGCTCCCGCTGGGCACTAGGCGGTGCTGGGCCTGACTCATCCCCAGGGCCTGGCCACTACGTGGGGCCCCTGCTGGTGCCCTTCTGACCTTCAGTCTTCACTTCGTATTTCCATACTTATGTTTATTCTAAAAGTAATGCAAATTTGGTTACAAAACATCTGGAAAGAGAGAAGAGAAAACTAGCTGAACACAAGCAAGCTCAGCATCTTCGGGGAATTTACTGCTGATCCCTTACCCTGATGAGGCACTTTTATTCAGCTGTAATTGGTGTGTAGAGTTGGGAAACCTGCTCTTCCATCAAGCCCCAGACTCCACACAGACTAGACAGGCTGTGCACACTTGAACAGGCTCTATGCACACCTGCATAGGGTCTATGCTCACCTGGATGGGCTGTATGCACACCTGATCAGGCTCCATGCATACCTGGACAGGCTCCACGCACACCTGATCAGGCTCCATGCACACCTGGACAGGCTCCATGCACACCTGATCAGGCTCCACGCACACCTGGACAAGCTCCACACACACCTGGACAGGCTCCATGCACACATGGACAGGCTCCACGCACACATGGACAGGCTCCACGCACACCTGATCAGGCTCCACGCACACCTGGACAGGCTCCATGCAGACCTGAGTAGGCTCTATGCCACCTGGACGGGCTCCATGCTCACTTGGACGGGCTCCATGCACACCTGATCAGGCTCCACGCACACCTGGACAAGCTCCACACACACCTGGACAGGCTCCATGCACACATGGACAAGCTCCATGCACACCTGATCAGGCTCCATGCTCACCTGGACAGGCTCCACGCACACCTGATCAGGCTCCACGCACACCTGGACAAGCTCTACACACACCTGGACAGGCTCCACGCACACCTGGACAGGCTCCATGCACACTTGATCAGGCTCCATGCTCACCTGGACAGGCTCTACGCACACCTGATCAGGCTCCACGCATACCTGGACAGGCTCCATGCACACCTGGAAAGGCTCCATGCTCACCTGATCAGGCTCCATGCTCACCTGGACAGGCTCCATGCACACCTGAAGAGTCTTTACACACATCTGGAAGGACTCTGCACTGACGTGAACAGGCTCCATGCACGCCTGGATAGGCTGATACACACCTGAACAGGCTCCATGCAGACCTGAAGTCTTCACACACGCCCGACTGGATTCCACGCACACCTGGACAGTCTCCACACACACCTGAACAGGTGCAGACCTGCAGGGGCCCCCCTTGGTGGATGTGCCACCATTTACTGAGCTTTCCCTAGGAAGGAGTTTTAACTTGTTCCTCTCCTTTCACGAGTTTAAATAACACTGTGATGAGCTTGACTGGGCCTGAGGTTCTTGGAACGGACTCTGGGGAAGAGATGGGCTGAGGTTCATGGAGGTGCTATTGGGAGCAGCCCCTGAGGGGAGGCCTTGAGCTGACCCATGTCCAGCAGTGGCTCTGCCCATCTGTGGGGACGGCTGCAGCTGGGCTGGCCCTCAGAGTTGTCCTGAATGGCGGGGTTAGGCCAGACTTCCACGGATGGCTACTGAAGCCCGCTGCCCCTGGCAGGTCCATGACCTCAGACAGGTGGAGAACATTCCCAGAAAGTACTGTGAGTGCAGCAGCTAAGGATCCTGGGGGTGGGCAGGGGTGGCTTCACAGAGCACCATATAACCCCAGTTTGGATTTTCTTTACAACAGATCCTTTAAGGGTGGTGGTTACAAGAGCAGGACTTGGGGGCAGCTGCTTAAGTCTGACTCCCGCACTGCTTTGCACCTGGAACCTGTGAATGGGGCCGTCTTGGAAAGGGCTTTGCAGCTGGAACCTGTGAATGGGGCCGTATTGGAAAGGGCTTTGCGGCTGGAACCTCTAAATGGGGCCGTCTTGGAAAGGGCTTTGCACCTGGAACCTGTGAATGGGGCCTTATTGGAAAGGGCTTTGCGGCTGGAACCTGTGAATGGGGCCGTATTGGAAAGGGCTTTGTGGCTGGAACCTCTAAATGGGGCCGTATTGGAAAGGGCTTTGGGGCTGGAACCTGTGAATGGGGCCGTATTGGAAAGGGCTTTGCACCTGGAACCTATGAATGGGCCATATTGGAAAGGGCTTTGCACCTGGAACTTGTGAATGGGGCCGTATTGGAAAGGGCTTTGCGGCTGGAACCTGTGAATGGGGCGGTACCGGACAGGGCTTTGCACCTGGAACCTATGAATGGGGCCGTACTGGAAAGGGCTTTGCACCTGGAACCTATGAATGGGGCCGTATTGGAAAGGGCTTTGCAGCTGGAACCTGTGAATGGGGCCATATTGGAAAGGGCTTTGCACCTGGAACTTGTGAATGGGGCCGTATTGGAAACGGCTTTGCGGCTGTAATCAGGTGAAAGCTCTCAGGATAAGCTCGTCCTGGGTTACCTGCCCAGTGCCCCTGGAGAGGGCCCTGTGAAGACAAAGGCAGATGGGAGGGAGGCACACAAGCCAGGGGTGCATGGCCACCACCAGAAGGAAAGAGGCATGAAGGACCCTCCCCTGCAGCCTTGGGAAGGAGCCCTGCCCACTCCTGGGTTTCAGACATCTGGCCTCTGGCACTGTGAGGATTCCCATGTTTTTTTTTTTTGTTTGGAGATGGAGTATCCCCTTGCCGCCCAGGCTGGAGTGCAGTGGCGTGATCTCAGCTCACTGAAACCCCTACCTCCCAGGTTCAAACGATTCTTCTGCCTCAGCCTCCCAAGTAGCTGGGATTACAGGCGCTCGCCACCACGCCCGGCTAATTTTTATATTTTTAGTAGAGACGGGGTTTCACCATGTTGGCCAGGCTGGTCTCGAACTCCTGTCCACGTGATCTGCCTACCTCAGCCTCCCAAGTGCTGGGATTACAGGTGTGAGCCACCACGCCCGGCCTGAGGATTCCCATGTTTTCAGCCCATCCCCACCTCCCCACTCTGTGGTATTTCGCTTTGCAGCCTGGGGAGCGAATGTGCCTTCCTGCCTGTTGAGTGTGACTCTCGGCCCCGACGTTCCCCAGACGTGACCGAGTCAGCTGTTCACACTAGGAAGCACGAGTGAGCATCCGGGGGTTCTCCGTGTTGGTGAGCATGGGTGCTGGTGCGCAGGGTCGCAGGTGGGTGGCAGGGTGAAGGGAGGCCAGGGCGGCTGCTCGGGCTCACAGTGAGAGCCGCAGCTACTTTACTGCTCCCTGAGCCAGCTGAACCTGACAGCCATCCATTTGCACCACCACTGACCACACGCTTGATTCCACTCCCTGTGAGCCCTGTGGGTGCCGGGGGGGCTGTGCCGTGGAGTGAGTGCCACACGCTGTGCGCAGGCTGTCACACAGCTGCAAAGGTGTGGTGCAGGGGCCTGGTGCTGGCCACCGAGGGTCGAAGCCCGTGTGCTGGATACCAGCATGTCCCATATTGAGGCCTCCGTGTCAGGGTCTCTGCAGGACAGTGGGAGGGTTCCGAATGCCAAGATGAGGGTGTCCAGCCAGTGGCCCGTGAGGACCTGTGATGTGGCACTGTGCTTTGGGGGAAGAAGCATGGAGGAAGTTTTGTGCTTGGGAGAGACGGGGTGGGCCAAGGAGATGCCCTCCTGGAAGCAGCAGACAACCTCTGTGCCTGGTGTGGTGGGGGACGGCCAGGGGGAGGGGAGTGGGCTCCTGTGGGACCTTTCTCTGCCCACCCACGTGAGGCCAGGGCTGAAAGACAAGGCCCAAGTCCCAGAGGCGACCCAGTAGCTTGGTGTCCTACCTGAGGGAAGGAGGGACCTTTGGGCCAGCAGTGGGCATCTGTCCTCCCCTCTACAAGCCGTGGGAGCCCTGGAGCTTGGGCCAGGGCCTCTGAGCAGCCAAGCACAGCTTCACAGCCCCATCTGCCTGTCCTCTGGCCCTGGTCACCCCAGCATGAGCCAGGGCTTTCCCTGCATTCATGACACCTTCTTGTGAGACCGTGTGTGCGTGTGTACGTGTATCAAGGTGTGTGTGTCAAGATATGCATGTGCCAAGGTGTGTGTGTACACATGAATGTACACGTGGATAAACCCATGCCCGTACGCACACGTGTGTGCCGTCCTGTGCCTGAACACACACATGCAAGCCACACACTCGCCCCCAGTGACCAGGTGACAGGGAAGGGCTCCCTCATGGCCTCCAGGGCCTGGGAAGGCCCCATGCTCCGGGTAGCGACCCACGGGGAGGACATCACGGAGGGGCTGCTCCCTCCCAGCTCCAAGGCCTCCTTTCGAAGTGGCCCTGGGGACGGACCCAAGGACCCATCCGTGTCCACCTGGCATGCCCTGTTTCTAGAGGCTTCCTTGGAAAGGCTTGGCCGGAGTCGGGCTTCGGGGAGCGAACTGTGGACGATGAGGGCTGGACTCCTCCAAGTGGTTCAAGATGTGAGGGGCTGGCCAGGGAGGGGAGCGCCCGGGGCATTTCCTGTGCTCTCTTTGAAGAACTGAAAACAAAGGCAGTGTTTTGTGGGGTGGGAGGGACATCTGGGCCTGTCTGGCCCCTGCGTTCCAGACGAGGCAGGGCCTGGTGAGGACCTGCGAGGGGTGAGGACCCTGAGTCTGGATGGAGGCAGCTGGGGTCATCGCTGCGGTGGCAGGGGTGGGCCACTTTCCACGGGGGATGACTTCCTGGGCCTGCCGCTGTCTTGGCCTCGCTGCCTGTCTGTCCGGGGTCTGTCTGTGGTCTGTCCGAGACCATGTCTGCCCCTCACCTGCACCACCACGACCCGGCAAGGAGGGCTGGGCACTTCGCAGGGTCTGGGGGGGCCGTTATCTAGCCCGGAGGTAGGAGGGGCTGCACCCTCGTCAAGCCCTTCCCACAGCTGTCCTCGCGCTCTGCCTTGGGTCAGCCAAGGGCTGCGTGCCAGCTGCTGCCGATGACCCCAGGCAGGACCCCAGCTGCCCTCACTGACGGGTGCAGCCTAGGCCCCTGCCCAGGCAGGAGGTGCTGTAGGAGGTCAGAGCCCACATGGTGGCCAAGCGGCAGGGTGGAGGGTGCAGGCGCGGAGCCCGGCTGGGGCTGGGGCTGGGGCCAGTCATGACCCTGATGGACCTGGAGACTGTGCCGGCCTCGCCCTGGCACTGACGGTGGACAGTGGGAAGAGAGGGAGGGGTGGGCTGGACGATCTTAGCCCCTCCCTTTCCTTACTCACCTAGTAGGAGATGGGACAGAAGACAGAACAGATGAGGTGGAAACCCAGCTTCTGAATGAAATCTGGCCACCTCTGTGTGCTCATAGCTCCACGTGGCTGGGTCCCAGGAAATTCTAGGCGAACTGCGGAGGTTCGGTTCTCCTTCAGAGGGGCACCTCAGGCCAGGGGGGTGGCTGCGGGGGCGGCCTAGAGCCAAGAGGGGCCCAGCCTGAGCACCTTTGCCTCCCATCGCCCACCTACTGCTGGACCCCGGGGTGCTCATTCCTGGGGCAGCCTCTGCCTCTAGGAGGGGCACCCAGGAGAGTCCAGGGTGTGCTGCAGAACTCAGAGATCCTGCCTGCCCTGGGGTGGTCCACGGGCCTTTGGGGCTGGGACTCACACGTCCTTGTCTCCCCTGGGCTTGTGAGGCTCTGGGCTGCAGGGCTGAGCAGGTGACATCCCATTACCCAGAGGCAGACCCTAGCCTTCTTTGTACGGGTTGGGGGCACCCGCCATGGGCCCAGGAGGAGGCTTCCACCGCCAGCTGAGTGGGGTGGCCCAGCACATTCCTCTGGGGCAGGGTGGAGGACAGGAGTCCTCAGTCCTGGGGGCAGAGGGGGTGGGTCCAAGGCCCCGGGTCCTGGGCTGGCCACCTTGGGGGGTCTGGGTCCAGGGTCAGGGACTGTTGGTGAGATCTCTGAACCCCGTCCTTTCATCCTTTCTGTGCCCCAAGCTTGGTGTCGGACTCCATCTGGAACCTTCCATGGCCTCTGTCGCTTCAGGAGGAAATCCAGACTCCTCCCCTGTCTGACCCCAAACCCGCCCTTGGCGGTGATTCCTCCCCTGTCAGGCGGCTAAGGTGGCCCGACCCTGCTTGCAGAGTATGTCCAGGCCCCTGTCTAGCACAACCCTCTGTTATCATGTCTGTCTATGCCGGGCTTGTTTCTCTTGTGTGTGGGGCAAAGGCTCTTGGGCTTGACGGAAACCCAGAGGAGCGGGTTGCATCGACAGCTGCTGTGCCACCTGCAATGCTGAGCTGTCTGCCTGGTGAGCTGTGACGCCCCCACCCCCCAGGCTGGAATCCCGGTTGGAGGGGATGCAGGCTCCCTGGGGGAGTGGACAGGCCCAGGGCCTTTCATTGGAACCTCAAGGTCCACGTCTGGGTGCTGGGTGCCATGGCGTGAGGCCTGCGTTAAGAAGAGGCGGCCGCCTCGGTGAAAAGGCCCCTGGGACGCGGAAAGGGGCTTGGCACAGGTTGGGACAGCAGGGGAGCTGCGGGGGCAGGGGACACAGGCGTGGATGGCTGTGCAGTTGGGCGGGAGCATTTGGCTGTAGTGGGAGGTGGATGGGAGGGGCTGGTCCAGCAGGGAGGGTGCAGAGGAGCCCTCGTATTCCCAGCAAGAGAGAGGCAGATGCTGGCGCTGCCCCTCATCACTGGTGCCTGAGCCCAGCCGGTGCACAGCTCCTGCTGCCTGCGAGATTCTGTGTCCAGGTTGCCATGTAGCTGGTCATCCTTGTCCCTGGGGCCTGGCTCTAGTGTACCCTACCAGCCTCTCTATGCCTGCCCCCTAGTTTCTGCACCACTGAGTTTCACAGGCTCCTCTCCCACGTCATGGCCCACGGGGCTGGAAGACACCCTCCCATGAATGAGCTGTCCAGGCCACTCCTGGGCGGCAGTGCTGAGGCCGTGGAGCTGGGGTCAGAAGACCCTGAGACCCAGGCTGGAGCTTCCGCTCAGTCCCCGAGGCTGCAGACCTCAGCTCTCTGTGGGGAGAGGGGAGACCCCTGGCTCAGCAGCCTCCTGCGTGGTTGTTCAGTGTGGATTCTAGAATAAACCGGAAACTCTGGAAGTCTCAATGCCTGTCCCCACATCCGGTGCAGACTGGAGAGGGAGGGGACTCTCCGATGTTCCCCCCCGCCGGCCCAGCTGCCTTGGCCAGGGCTGCCCAGTGGCCCAGCGTGGCCTCAGCGAGTGAACTCCCCCAGCCAAGGGGAACTGGGATCCCGCCCTCTGTGAGTTCCAGGCACTGCAGTTCAGATCTGTTAAAACATCCACCACTGAATGTCAGGATAAACTCTGTCCTGTTTACGGGACATCTGCTTGTGATACTTGGCTGCGTGGCTGTGTGACCAAATGTTAGACATCTTTGGTTTTCTGTGTGGCAATTTCTAACCTGTAGACAGCGCTGTGGGGGTACGGACTTGTGACCGACCTGGCCTTTGACCAGATGAGGGTCACAGGCAGAGAACTGGAGGCCACCTCAGCATTCCTTGGGAGGGTTGCCATCGGATGGAAACTTCTAGAAGGTCCCCCAGATGCTCAGGCTTGTCCTGGACAGTGGAGGAGGTTCATTTCACCCTCCCAGTGAAGTCTTCCCACAGTCGCTGTTTCTGGAGCCCATGGACACTTTCCTCCCTTGTCCCCCACACAAGGTCAGCCCAGCTGGGGTGGGCATTTGGGGCTTCCCTGGGCCAGCAGCTCACACACAGCCCTCTGCGGGACCAGCTCCTCCCCAGAGAGAGGGATTCAGTGCCGCTTCCACCTCAGCTCCCTCCGGACCTCAGGACCCAACACCTCTTCCAGCTTGAGGTCACAGACCCCCCCAGAACAGAGAATTAGGCCCCAGAGGGGGCAGAGACAGAGTGCGGGCCTGGAGGCCCCCAGCCCAAGGCCCTGCTGCTGCTCACTTGCTTATGTCAGGCATGGTTAGGAGAGTGCAGGGGTGACCAGGCCCTGCAGGACTAGGCAGCTCCAGATCAGGGGCACCCCAACTCTGGGCCTCGTCTTCCCATCTGTAAACAAGGGGCCTGATCTTCCAGCTCCCTCCCTTTCTATGGAAGCAACAGGGCCTGGGCTCTCTGATAGGGCTCCAGGGAGGTGGGGGCTCTGAGCCCCTGGACCAAAGGACCCTTGTTGCTGAGCAGCCTGTCCAGCCACACTGAGGCCTCTACAGCGCAGCTGCCCATGGCCCTCAGGCAGCCTGGCCCGGCCCGGGGACACCTGGCCATTTGGATGCTGTCTCCTGGTGGGGCCACCTCCACCTTGCTTGGGGGCAGCCAGATGCTGGGGATCCCCATCTGCCCTCCTGCCAGCCCCACCTACCAGTGGCTCCTGGGATCTCCCCTGGATGCTTCTCAGGACCCCGGAGTCCCCAGGAGTCTTCCTGAGTGTCCCATGCCACCAGCTGCTCAAGCCAGAATTGGGTGGTGCACAGGGTCCCCTCCCTCTTGCCACCGTCCCCCTCCCTCCTGCCCAGCCCCAGCTGTGCCCGATTTAACTCCTGTGATGTTTCAGTCTGGTCACTGCTCAGCCTCCAGCCTGGCCCTTGCCCCCAGCCCACCCAAAATGCCAGTGCGGTGCATCCTGCATCGGGTCACCCCAGGACAGAGCCCCGTCTCGTCCAGGCTGAACTTCTGGTCCTTTCTCCCTCCAACCCGGGGCTTGGGGACCACCCGGGGATCCCCGCGGTCCTGCC
The DNA here is from genome assembly GCF_028885625.2 of Pongo pygmaeus. Taxonomy (NCBI): domain Eukaryota; kingdom Metazoa; phylum Chordata; class Mammalia; order Primates; family Hominidae; genus Pongo; species Pongo pygmaeus. The sequence goes on along the minus strand of NC_072384.2, from coordinate 141,025,660 downwards.
TTTTACTTGCTTCCCTTCGCCTGTCCCCTTTCTGCCGCCCACGGCCTGGTGGACACCAACACCCCTCTTGCGAGGCTCCGGGCTGAACCACCCCGGGACACCTTGCTCAGGGCTGGGCTGGCTGAGGGTACACTTGCTTCCACGTCACAGCTCCCATGTCCCCGCTGGGTGGTCTGGAGAGCTGGTCTCTTCTGTGAGTCTCAGTTTCCCCATGTGTACACAGGAGCCTGGGGCTGCTGTGAGTCTCAGTTTCTCCATGTGTACGCAGGAGCCTGGGGCTGTTGTCTCAGTTTCCCCATGTGTACGCAGGAGCCTGGGGCTGTCGTGAGTCTCAGTTTCCCCATGTGTACGCAGGAGCCTGGGGCTGTTGTGAGTCTCAGTTTCTCCATGTGTAAGCAGGAGCCTGGGGCTGTTGTGAGTCTCAGTTTCCCCAGGTATAAACAGAAGCCTGGGGCTGTTGTGAGTCTTAGTTTCCCCATGAATACGCAGGAGCCTGGGGCTGCTGTGAGTCTCAGTTTCCCCACGGATACGCAGAAGCCTGGGGCTGTTGTGAGTCTCAGTTTCCCCATGTGTACGCAGGAGCCTGGGGCTGTTGTGAGTCTCAGTTTCCCCATGTGTATGCAGAAGCCTGGGGCTGTTGTGAGTCTCAGTTTCCCCATGAATACACAGGAGCCTGGGGCTGTTGTGAGTCTCAGTTTCCCCAGGTGTACTCAGGAGCCTGGGGCTGTTGTGAGTCTCAGTTTCCCCAGGTATACTCAAGAGCCTGGGGCTGCTGTCTCAGTTTCCCCAGGTGTATGCAGGAGCCTGGGGCTGCTGTGAGTCTCAGTTTCCCCATGGATATGCAGGAGCCTGGGGCTGTTGTGAGTCTCAGTTTCCCCAGGTATACACAGAAGCCTGGGGCTGTTGTGAGTCTCAGTTTCCCCATGGATACGCAGGAGCCTGGGGCTGCTGTGAGTCTCAGTTTCTCCAGGTATACACAGGAGCCTGGGGCTGTTGTGAGTTTCAGTTTCCCCAGGTATATGCAGGAGCCTGGGGCTGTTGTGAGTCTCAGGGCCAGCCTGCAGGGATTCTGGCTGGGGTTTGGCTGTGGAGGGACCTACAGGTCTGGCTGTCCTTGCCCGTGGCTTTCCCCGGGAGGGGGGCCCTGCCTGTGGGCTGGGTGAAGGGCTTCAAGGGGAGGGAGACCAGGATCGGCCAGGAAGCCCTGCTGGGATGGGCCCAGGTCCCACAGGCAGGATCCATGTGGGGTGGGCTGACCCTGGGCCCTGCAGGGCTCACGCCCTTCCACAGCCTCCCTGGCCTAGCAGTGCCTTCTCCCTGTGCCTGATAATGGCTCCTCTTGTGTGTTCAGAACAGGCACGGTGCCTAGGGTCCCAGTGGCTGGAGAGGAGCCCGAATGACCTGAAGTCCCTCTCCAGACCATGCCCCCCCTCCACAGCCGACAGGATGGGGCCGCTGTGGGCGAAAGCTCTCCGGACGAGCCTTCTCCCGGGGAGAGGACTTCTTGGGTCCCTTCCAACTCTGGGACTCTGGGATTGGGGTCATCGTGACTCAGCAGCTGGGGATGACTCAGGCACTGTCAGATTGACAGCTGAGCAATTTGAGAGTCCATGACTCGGCTGTTTTAGAAGCTGTGATGCATTGGCCTCCCCCTGCAGGAGTTGGGAACGTGAAGTTTCCGCGAGTCACAGTTTTCAGATATGGCTGAAATGTGAATATTCCGATTGAAATGTTATGATGATTACGTGTACCTGAGATCTCAAGTGGTGTGCTTGTTTCTAGTGCAGTGGAGCAGCCCAGAAATCTAACGGGTGATTGTGAGTAATGTGTCCTCGTTTCAGCCACCGCACGTGCGTGTGTTTCTGTTTCTGTTGTAGTGATAACCCAAGCGAGCAGCTCAGGGATCAGGACCTGAGATTTTCAGCACAAACGACAAGAGATTCAAGTAGAAAAGCAGGTAAGAAGCCCGTTCTATGGAGCTGGTATTTCTCTCTCTCTCTCTTTTTTTTTTGTGAGCAGTAGCAAGGTTTATTGTGAAGAGCGAAAGAACAAAGCTCCCACAGTGTGGAAGGTGACCCGAGCAGTTGCCCCTCTTTTCTTTTCTTTTCTTTTTCTTTTTTTTTTTTTGAGATAGAGTCTCATTCTGTCAGGCTGGAGTGCAGTGGCACGACCTGGGCTCACCACAACCTCCACCTCCAGGGTTCAAGTGATTGTCCTGCCTCAGGCTCCTGAGTAGCTGGAATTGCAGGCACCTGCCACCATGCCTGGCTAATTTTTGTATTTTTAGTAGAGACAGGGTTTTGCCTGTTGGCCAGGCTGGTCTTGAACTCCTGACCTAAGGTGATCCACCCTCCTTGGCCTCCCGAAGTACTGGGATTACAGGTGTGAGCCACCACACCTGTTCCCGGCCTTCATTTTTTTTTTTTGTTTTTTTTTAAATAACAACTTTATTGGGATGTAATTCATATACCCTATAAATCACCCGTTTGAAGCACTCAGTACAATAGCTGCTAAGTATTCAATTCAATAGCTGCTAAGTGTTTGTGGAGTTCCGTGGCATCACCACTATCTTATTCCAGAACATTTTCGTCACCCCAAAAAGAAACTCCACTCGACAGTCACCCGCCCATTAACTACCCCAGCCCCAGGTGATCCCATCTGCCCTCTGCCTCTGTGGGTTTGCCTGTTCTGTACATTTCACAGAAGCGGAACATGCAATATGTGGCCAGTGCCTGGCTTCCCTCACTCAGCTTGACGAAATCATGGAGCAGATTGCTCTCAAGGAGGCCCCCGCGGTGCTTTCCGGAGCTCCTCTGCCAGGTCTCCCGTCGGGGCAGGGTCCACGTTGCCCCTCCCCTTGGCTCTGGGTTGGCCTTGTCACCAACATAGTGGGGCCACATGGTGGGGCCACATGGTACCACCTGCTCCCTGTGCACACCTCTGGGCCCAGCAGGTCCTAGTGGGCAGGCATCTGCTGCGGGGACTCTGGTGTGGGTGGAACCACTGGGTCCCACCAGACTCCTCCTCATCCCCTCCTCCCAGCTTCTTCCTCCGTCCCCTAACAGCCCTCAGAGCTCAAGGGAGGGGGCATTGACAAAGGGTCTCCACCAGCCTGGTCCTCTTAGCTTTTCTGGTCTATGAGCTCAGGCAAAATGGCCACCCAGGCCCCAGGCCAGCTCAGCCCATATTAGTCCAGTCCACTCTAGCTTAGTTCAGCCTAGCCCAGTGCAACCCTGTTCACCTCAGTTCAGCCCAGCCAAGCTCAGCCCAGCCCAGCCCAGCCCAGCCCAGCCCAGCCCAGGTTAGCCCAGCCAAGCCTAGTTCAACCCAGTTCAGCCCAGCCCAGCCTAGCTCAGCCCAGCCAAGCTCAGCCCAGTTCAGCCCAGCGCAGTTCAGCCCAGCCCAGCTCAGCCCAGCCAAGCTCAGCCCAGCTCAGCCTAGTCCAGTCTAGCTCAGCCTAGTCCAGTCTAGCTCAGCCCAGCCCAGCTCAGCCCAGCTCAGCCTAGTCCAGTCTAGCTCAGCCCAGCCCAGCTCAGCCTAGCTCAGCCAAGTTCAGCCCAGCTCCCGCCCAGCCCAGCTTAGCCCTGCCCAGTTCAGCCCAACCCAGCCCAACTCAGCTCAGCCCAGCCCAGCCCAGCCCAGCTCAGCCCAGCATGGCCCAGCCCAGGTTAGCCCAGCCAAGCCTAGTTCAACCCAGTTCAGGCCAGCCCAGCCCAGCTCAGCCCAGCCAAGCTCAGCCCAGTTCAGCCCAGCCCAGCTCAACCCTGCCCAGCTCAGCCCAGCCCAGCCCAGCCCAGCCCAGCCCAGCCCAGGTTAGCCCAGCCAAGCCTAGTTCAACCCAGTTCAGCCCAGCCCAGCCCAGCTAAGCCCAGCCCAGCTCAGCCCAGCCCAGGTTAGCCCAGCCAAGCCTAGTGCAACCCAGTTCAGCCCAGTCCTGCCAGCCCAGCTCCAGGTCCATGACTTCTAAAGCAGGATGTGCTTTGTGGGTTCAAGCTGGTGGCATTTGGGGAATCACATATGGGGGCCTCGAGGCAGAGCAGAGAGGACTTGCAGGACTGTGCAGCTGACAGGATTTGACAGAGAGACAACTGTGGAAACCCGAGTGTGGAAGGTGTGACTCTGGGTCTCAGCAGCCACCTGCTGGGCAGATTACACCAGCAGCGCCCCACCGTGGGGCCAGGCGCGGGTCACGGCCAGTGCTGGGATGTCCTGCAAAAAATCCGGGTTGACCACACACCACCCAGGTCAGCACGTGGTCCCCATGGTTGCTGGAGGCAGCTCAGGCTCCAGAGCACTGACTGTGTGCATTGCTCTCACTCCACGTTCTAAGCCCTAACACCAATGGTTTGCAATCAGCCACGGTGGGAGTGTGTGCGGTTGCTGCAGACCAGCCCTGCCCCTTCTGAGAGTCCCTTGTTAAGCAATTACCAGCACATTGCTGACTGGCCGAGTCACTAACATACTAGGGTATTTTGATGTTCCCCCCAGAAGACTCTCTGCCCCATTCCTGTCCACGCTGGGGTACTGGTTGGCACAGGGGAAGGTGGCACCCGGCTGTGGGCTGCAGGTGGTGCAGAAGCCTGTGCTCCCCCCGAGGAGCCGGAGTTGGAGCTGGCCACGTGTGGCATCACCTGCTGGAAGGCATTGGAGACCTTGACTAGGAGCAGCCCCTGAGTGGCCTGACTGCTGGACCAGCTGCAAGCTGAGTCCTAGCCCTCGAGGAGTGGGGTCCCCACCATCCAGGACCTGGCACCCGCATCTGCAGAGGGCTGGGCTCCATGCTGGGGCCAAAACACAGGGAGCATGAAGGACTCAGAGACCCACCTGTGGCCATAGCACAGGGCAGCCAGCAAGGGACAGCTGGGCCGAGGGGTTGCCAGACGCAGGTGCCAGCCGCCCAGCAGGGCTCTCTTTCCGTCCTCTACTCAAGGTGGCAGTCTGAAAGACGCCCCCGCCCAGACAGCCCTCTGTGATCTGCGAAGTGAGCAGAGCTGCATGTGCTGCTCATCCTTCACCCCTTCATTCATTCACTTGGAAGCACCCAGTGAGCACTGTGAAGTCGTGGGCACTGGTCCAGTGGTGACCGAGGGCAGTGGTGGGTGCCGGGTCCAGTGGTGACTGAGGGCAGTGGTGGGTGCTGGGTCCAGTGGCGACCCAGGGCAGTGGTGGGTGCTGGGTCCAGTGGCGACCCAGGGCAGTGGTGGGTGCTGGGTCCAGTGGTGACCGAGGGCAGTGGTGGGCGACGTGCCCAGTGGTGACTGAGGGCACTGGTGAGTGCTGGGTCCAGTGGCGACCAAGGGTATCAGTCCTCAGGGAGTCACAGTTAGCTGTGGGGACACAGTGGTGTATGCCAGGTCCAGTGGTGACCGAGGGCAGTGGTGGGCGCTGGTCCAGTGGTGACCAAGGGTACTCGTCTTCAGGGACTCACAGCTGGGGGAGCACCAATAAGCAAAGAAAGAAGAAAGAACAAAAGGAAGATGGGTGGGTGCAGCACATGCTGCTGGGGCCAGGAGGAGCCTCACCCTGATGTTCCAGGCCCGGCACCCCCACCCTGTTCCAGGAAAACTGTCTGGCAAGGCAGGCCTGACCTTGTCCAGGCCACGCTGCCCCCTATCCCTCTGAATCCCGTGACTCATGGCCCAGGACCCGATGGCAGTGAGCCCATGGGGGTGAGCCTGGGAAGGACGCTCTGTGTGGATGGGGAGAGGCAGGGGCAAGATTGTGGTCTGGGCTTAGGAGGGGAGTCCTATGTGCCCCTGGGAGGCTGACTTTTCGGCATTAGAAGGAAATTTGCCTTGAAAAAGAACCTGGGACAGTGCCTGAAAGACACAACTGGGAGGGTCCGAGGCTGGCCAACCCCAGGACTGAGGTCTCGGCCAGCTGCCCAGGGCACCCGGCTTGGTAGGAGGCTGGAGAGGCACTAGAGTCTGCTGAGGATGTCCGGCCCTCGCGCTCTCTGGCTGCCTTGGGTGCACCCACCTGCCACGTGCAGACTTCTCAGCACCCCTCAAGCCTGCCCGACTCCCCTGCTGGGAAGAGCACGCCAGCACTCCTGACCTGGAGCTGCCCTCAGCACGTGGTCTCAGAGAGCGGGCGGTGGGCGAGACCACGCGGGGGTCGTTGGGTATAAAACGGATTGATCTTGAGCTGGGGTTCATCTCCGTGAGCACCAGAGCGTGGAGCTAAAAGATGGCTTCATCTACGGAGGACAAAGTTTACTTTCAATATCTCACTTTATGGGGGATATGAACTGTGAGTTTAGGAGCCAAGACCAGCATGCTAAAAATCTTCCAAGCTGTTTCATTTTCTTATCTCCAAGGAACCGGTAAGAATATGTGGGTATTGGAATCTGACACATGCAGCTCACAGGCAGATGGGATCCTTCAAGGTGGTTTAGACGCGTCCTCTGGGCTGGCAGCAAAGCACTTCTGGGCTCCACTGTTTGCCACCTTTGCTGTGGAACACAGCGGAGCCTGCAGCATCTGGGCTGGGATTGGACTTCAGAGGGGTGCACATGCGGTTTTTGTGGGCAGTTTTTCTCAGTGGCCTTTTTATTGAGGAATAATATACATACGGAAAGGTTCCCAAATCATAGATGTATGGCTTGATGCATTTTTAAAAGTGGACACACCCTGAAACTTCCATCCAGACAAAGAGACATGGTGTTTGCAGCACCCCCTCTCGCAGGCCCCCTTAGAGGGAACCGCTGTTCTGACTTTCATGACCATGAATGAGGTTTGCCTGGGTTTGAACTTTACATACATGAAATTGTAAGCTATGGACCCTTTAGTGTCTGGCTTCTTTCGCTCAAGTTATATTTGTGAGATTCATCTAGATCATTATGGGGAGAAATTCTTTCTTTCTCCACGGCTGTCTTCGATGGTCTGAGTACACTTCTTTTTAAACAAATTTAATTTAAAGTTCCGGTATCCGCGTGAGGGACGTGCAGGTTTGTTACACAGGTAAATGTGTGCCACGGTGGTTTGCTGCACCCATCAGCCCATCACCCAGGTATTAAGCCCAGCACACATTCGCTATTTACCCTGCTTGAGGGTCTCTCTCTTCTCACGCATGAACGGCCTTGTTCTTTTGCAGAGTTCAGGGCTGTGGGGCATAGTGCCGCCCCGCGTTCATGCGCGCGCCTCGCGGTGAACATACACAGGCATTTCACAGGATATGCACAGTTTCCACTTAGGAAGATACTGCCGGGCAGCGTCCCCCACTTCCTGCACCCGGGCACTCTCTTGCCCAGAACGCACCCATCTCCCTGGCTCTGAGTCAGTGACAGCCCTTGGTATCATCTGTCCTTTCAGCTTCTGCAGTCCCGGTGGTCACTGTGGCTTCTGATTTGCATTGCTGTGATGGTTAATGTCGAGCACTTTTATTCTATGTTTACTTAACTTTTCTAATCCTTTGCCCATTAAGAAAAACGAGTTGTCTTTTGTTTTCTCATTGATTTATAGGAGTTCTTTATATATTCTGGATACAAACTTTTGATTGGATACATGCTGTATTAGGGTTTTCCAGAGAACCAATAGGATAAATGTATCCATATATAAAAAGATATATTTTATATATATATATATTATGAGGGACTGGCCGACATGATTGATGACGGAGGCAGAGAAGTCCCACCATCTGCTGTCAGAAAGCTGAGACCTAGGACAGCCAGTGGTGTCATTCAGTCCAAACCCGAAGGCTTGAGAACCAAGTGAGTTTATGGTATTGATCTCAGCCCAATAGCAAAAGACCAATGTCCCAGTTCAAGCAGAAAGACAAAAAGCAAAAAAGGTGGATTTCTCCTTCCTCCACCTCTTGTTGGATTCAGGTCTTCAGTGGATGGGGTGATGCCTCCCACACTGGGGAGGGCCATCTACTTTACCGAGTCTGCCGATTCAAACGCTAATCTCATCCAGACACACCCTCATGGACACACCCAGGAACAGTATTTAATCTGAGCACCCCATAGCTTAGTCCAGTGGACACATAAATCCAACCATCACACATGCATTGCAAATATCTATTCACAGTTTCTGGCTTAGTTTTAATTCTCTTAACAGTGTCCCTTGATAAACAGGCATTCTTAATTTTAACGAAGTCCGAAGTTTCCAACTTTCCATTAGTCTTCAGAAAAATAAATAGCATTTAACGGTTCTATTTCCTATTTGTGTTACTGGTATATTGGGATATAGTGTTTCATGCTAACCACATATCTAGTGTCTTGCTAAATTCTCATATTAATTGTAATAATTTAGCTGTAGATTCTTTTGGATTTTCTACATGCATAATTGTGTTACCTGTAACTAATTACAGTTTCATTTCTTTATTTCCAGTCCCATACGTTTGCTTTCCTTTCCTATCTTCTCATCCTGGTCTGGGCCTCCACTAGCACATTTGACAGAAATGAAAATAGCAGACTCTTGTCTCATTCCTGACATCAGAGGAAAACTTTTGACATTTTATCAGGAAGTGTGTTGGCTGTAGGCTTTTTGATGATATTCTGTATCATATTAAGAAAGTTATTTTCTCAGACTTTTACTTTTACTTTTACAGCCTGGGTGACAGAGCGAGACTCCATCTCACAAAAAAAAAAAAAAAAAAGTTATTTTCTCAGACTTTTCATCCTAAAGAGTGTTGAATTTTATCAATGCTTTTCCTGAATTTACTGAGATTATTACATGGTTTTTCTTTTTTATTCTTTTAATGTAATGCATTTCATTTGTTGATATTCAAATATTAAACTAACTATTTTTGTAATGAACCCAATTTGGTTGTGATGTTTTATCTACTTTATATTTCCGGATTTAATTTTCTAATATTTTGATGAGAGTTTTGTGCCTTTGTTCACAAGAGAGATTAACCTATGATACTCATTTTTTATAGTTTTCTTCTCAAGTTTTAGGATGAATTAATAATGGCCTCATAAAATGAGTTGGGGGGTGTATTAGTCCGTTTTCACAGTGCTATAATGAAATACCTGAGACTGGGTAATTTATAAAGGAAAGAGGTTTGATTGACTCACAGTTCCACATGGCTGGGGAGGCCTCTGGAAATTTATGATCATGGCAGAAGGGGAAGAGGCACATCTTGCATGGCGGCCCGCGAGAGAGAGTGTGCGAAGGGAGCTAAGGAGGAAGAGCCTCTTACAAAACTATCAGCTCTCATGAGAACGCCCTCACTAGCGTGAGAACAGCATGGGGGGAAGCTGCCCCCATAATCCAATCACCTCCCACTGGGTTCCTCCCTCAACACCTGGGAATTACAATTTAAGATGAGATTTGGGTGAGGACACAAAGCCAAACCATAACAAGGGATATTTCTTTTTTTCCTGTTTTCTGGAAGAATTTTAGAAGATTTGTGTTAGTTCATCTTTAAATATTTGAAAATATTTATCTAAAGTGTTCTGGGCCTAGAGATTTTTTTGTGGAAAGGTTTAAAATTAATGATTCAATTAATTTATTTATTATGCATAGGACTACTTACATACTCTATTTCTTCTTGTGTCTCTTGTTATATTTGTTTTCTAAGAATGTGTCCATTTCATTCAACTTATTGATTTGTTTGGCAGAAAGTCGTTTGTCATACTTCATAATATTTGTAATGTCTGTGGGATCTTTAGTAGTAATCCCTTCTTAATCTCTACTGTTGCCGGCATGTGCCATATTATTTTGTGTGTGTGTGTGTGTGTGTGTGTGTGTGTGTGTGTGTGTGTGTGTGTTTTTGAGATGGAGTTTTGCTCTTGTCACCCAGGCTGGAGTGCAGTGGCATGATCTCAGCTCACTGCAATCTCTGCTTCCCGGGTTCAAGTGATTCTCGTGCCTCAACCTCCCAAGTAGCTGGGATTACAGGCACCAGCCACCACACCTGGCTAATTTTTGTATTTTTAGTAGAGATGAGGTTTCACCATGTTCTCCAGGCTAGTCTTGAACTCCTGACCTCAGGTGATCCATCCACCTCAGCCTCCCAAGTGCTGGAATTACAGGCATGAGCCACCGTGCCCGGCCTATTTTGTGCTATTTTTTTATTACTCTTGAGCAGCCAATACTATTAATCTGTACAAAAACCCACATTTCTATTGACGTTTGTTTTATTAATTATGTTCTGCTTTTATCCCTATTAGTTCCCTCTTTCTATTTTCTTTGGGTTTAATTTGCTCCTCTTTTTCTAATGCTCCTACAAGGCTGTATTTAGATTGTTGTTGCAATTTTTTTCTTTCTAAGCACAAAATTTCACTCTAAGCACAGTTTTAACTGGATCCTACAAGTTTGATAGGTTATATTTGTATTATCAGTCAGCGTAAAGATTTTCTAATTTCCATTTATGGTTCATCTTTTACCCATGGGTTATGCAGAGGTATATTGTTTAATTTCTAAGCATTTGGAAGACTTTCTAGTTGCTTTTATCAGCATCCATTTCTAGCTTAATTCTACTGTAGTCTGAGAACGTATTCTGAATTACTGCAGTCCTTTGAAATGTGTTGGAACCAGCTCCTTGGCCCAGCACAGTGTCAGTTTTGGTCACCATGTGGGCTTAAACAGGAGTGCATGTTAGCAGAGGGACCAGGCACATGAGGGTTGTGAGGAGGGAGTATGCCAGGCCCTGCGCCTGGAGCGTGAGGAGCAGGGAAAGGGTGTGAACGCTGAGGTCAGATCATGTGGAGCGTGAGGAGCAGGGAAAGGGCGTGAACGCTGAGGTCAGATCACATGGGGCCTTACAGGTCGGTGCTTTGACTTCTACTCTAAGAGGGATTGGCATCTGCTGTGGATGCCAAATGGAAGACGACATGATGTGACTTCAGGTTTACTAAGGCCACCTTGGCTTCTGTGTTGTGGGTGGAGCTTGGGGGCCACGTGAGAGAAGGTGGTGGTGATTCAGGCTATGGGGGGAGTAGTGGAGACGACAGGCGTGTTCCAATTCTGGAAACCTTTCAGGAGTGGAGCCAGGAGCATTTGCTAAGAAATTAGAATTGGAGTAACAAAGAAATAGAGGAGCCAAATGATCTAGAAATTATCTAAATTTGGTTTAAATAAACACCGAAGCAATTACCTTTCTTCTTTAAAAAATTTTAACATTGTCACCCAAAATGTAATTTCTACAACTTCTTCTTTTGGGGGGAATAGTTTGAAGCATGTTTTAAACATTGAGAGATAAAATATATGAGATAAAAGTGCCTTAATCAAAAATGTGCAGCTTAACAGAAAATCATACGGTGGACTCCTGCGTGGCCACCACCGGGTCCTGATTCACAGTTTTGACGGCAACCAGGTGCACCCTCACATTTTCTTAATCCCAGAGGGACCCACATCCTAACTTTTGTATTAAAATTGTAATGATTAGAAAAGAAGGAAGAAACAAAATAACTTTTTCAATATGATTTCATTTATATAAAGTGATTTTTTTTTAAAATTTATTGAGATGTTTGGTGTGAACAACTACAGGGTTAATTTCTTTTTTAGAGATGAGGTCTTGCTCTGTCATCCAGGCTGGAGTGCAGTGGCACAATCATAGCTCACTGTAGCTTCAAACTCCAGAGCTTAAGCAATCCTCCTGCCTCGGCCTCCCAGAGTGGTGGGATTACAGGTGTGAGCCACTATGCCTGGCCAATGGTTAATTTTTTAAAAGCACATGGATGTTGGAAAAGAAGGTGTATCCACTGCTTGTCGAGCACAAAGTATATTATACAGTTGAACTAAATATATGACATCATGAAGTTTTACACAATTGTATGCATATTTTAAATTTTATTGAGGATAAAATTAAAAATATAATAAAATCATCTCTATCTTTGTGTGACTGAACGGGTTTAACTGGACAAACTCAGGTGCAAGGAGTCTACTGTGCTTTCCTGAAGCAAACATAGTTTCCGGGTGTGGAAACTTGCCTCTTGGCCACCCCTAGGCGCCGTCTCCAGCCTGTCTGCTCACTTCAAGCCCTGAAGGTCCCTTGTTGCCCGGAACACCTGTGATGTTTTCCATCCGTGTGGCAGGTGTGGACAAATGCTAGGTGTGGGGCAGCTCGGCTGGGAATCTCCATGTTCCCCAGGAGAGGCCGGGACATCTGCCTGTGAAAGCCCCACCTCCCTGGGGCTTCTCAAGGGGACGGGAATGGGGATGGGGCCACGGCTTCTCCTGTCTCCTAGGCCTACTTGAAGCCCAACTGCTCCCCAGGGCTGGCTGCTTAGGCCCACACTCCCCTAAGAGGGTCCCCCTCTCTGCCCCTGCAGCGGGAGCCCTGCTTCTCAGCCTCCTGAGGTCTTGAGAGCCAGGGCTGGACTCTCCTTGGGGAATGAATGGATGGAAGGGGCTCACATCATGTGGCATACTTTTCCTAACTTGGTAATTCCCATCTGCTAAGTTCTGGCCTTTCTGATCTGCTAAGTTCTGGGCTTTCTGATCTTCCAGAGAAGAAGCGCATGTCACCTGTCCCCACTATTAATCTGTTTCTCCACGATTGAACACGATTGAACTCTTCCCCACCCCTGCTGCTTTCTGAGACAAGATCTCACTCTGCCGCCCAGGCTGGAGTGCATTGACGCAGACATGGCTCACTGCAGCCTCAACCTCCCCGGCTCGGGCCATCCTCCCATCTTAGCTTCCCAAATGGCTGGGGCCACAGGCACGCACCACCATGCCCAGCTAATTTTTTGATTTTTTGTAGGGATGGAGTCTCACTATGTTGCTCAGGCTGCCTTCAACTCCTGGGCTCTAGCAGTCTTCTCGCCCCGGCCGCCCAAAGTGCTGGAACTGTAGGCGTGAGCCACCATGCCTGGCTCTCTTCCCTCTTTTTAAACAGTTTCCTTATGTAATTGTTGGTGCAAAGTCATTGGGGGGAGTTTATGCATTTTCTGGTGTTTTTCGAAGCACTGTGCTGGTCGTTGGACCCCTTTCTCACCCTCAAACCAGGTGAGGTCCTGCCCCGCTGCTCCTGGGTGAACGGTTTGCCCCGGGACCTGGTTTTTGTCCAGTTCTGTGGAGGTTGAATCCTGATGCTGGCCCGGGTGGGAAACGGATTGATGGTCCCAGCTTCCTGCCCAAGCCTGCAGTTCTGCCCTCAGAGACTCTGTGCCCCTGGCTCTCCCCTGTCATGTAGGGGTTCTGGGTGGCCCCTGGAGAGGACGCTGCCCCTGCTGGCCCCTCCTAGGCTCTGCCATTCCCACAGCCCCTCCAGTACCCACTCACCATCCAGCACCCAGACTGCCCGGGAGCAGCAGCCAGCAGGGAGGAGGTGTGGGGAGGGGCACCCTGTGGCTGGCCAGGTGTGCCAGCCAGGCCAGGGTAGAGGGGGCTGGTGGGCTTCTGTGAAGTGGTTTTCCCAGAGCTCCCGGCTTCCAGGCATGCTTAGGTGTTTCGTCCGGCTCTGTCGCCTTGTAATTAGTATCGGTCCTCCCAGGCTCCGGTTCCCATCTGCCCGTCTTCGTCTCCTGATGGGAAGTGTCTGTGTTTGTGTCTTCATGGGTGTCTGAGGATGGGACTGGAAGAAGCGGCTGGGCTGTGGGGCAGGCAGCATTTTGACCTGAAGCTCTCTGAGCAGGCTGATCACTCAGGTGGGCCTCTCACTGCACACCTTGGACAGTGAGGCCCATGAGGGTCCCAGGTGGGGTGCCTTCCCCTCCCTTCCCAGGCTGAGGATGGAACGGGGCTCCCCAGGTTGCCACTGCCCATAGTCCCCAGCCCTGACTTTCCTGGGCCTTTCTTGGCACTGCCAAGTTAGCTCCAGTGTGGGAGAGCTGGTGAGGACCTGGCTGCAGTCAGCACTTCCTAAACTGACCTTGCGCTCTGGAGCCCTGGACACATGTACCTTCCTCCCAGGTGGCCCTCTGCCCATGTAATAAAGATGGAGGCTCTCACAGAGGGCAGAAAAATCATCCCTTCACATTCCTGGACACAGAGGCCAAGTGGGAGCTGCTGGCACAGCCCTTTCTAAGAAGGGATGGGGCATCATGTTGCTTCACGCAGGCCAGGGTGGCCCTGAGACACCTCTGTGGGCACCGCTCTCCAGTGAAACCTCTCCAGCCAGCCCGCCCGCTGCACTTCTACTCCAAGATGAGGTCCCCCAGTGGCATCCCCAGCAGCCCTCCTGCTACACCAGCTCCAAGATGTGACCCCTTAGTGATGTCCCTGGCAGCCCTCCTGCTACACCAGCTCCAAGATGTGACCCCTTAGTGATGTCCCTGGCAGCCCTCCTGCTGCACCAGGGGGCTGCTCTGTTCCATGTGGTGGAGTCCCAAAGGCCGGGCTGTTACCAACGCCCTGTTCCCTCCACACTCAGGTATGGGCCAGCATGTCTGGTAAGTGGTCCTTAAATGTTTTAGAGAAGGAAAAGTCCCAAGACCTTGAAAAAGACAAGTCACAGAATGAAAAACAATATTCCAACATATGTAACTGACGGGACTTGGAATCTAAAATATGTAAAGAGTACTGGCAAATCAGTGACAAAACAACAGGCAACTGCATAGAAAAGCAGTCAGGGCATTGGTACAGGTGATTGGCAGAGAGGAGACCCAAATGGCTGTAAGATGTGTGCATACAGACCAGCCTTATGGTAACCAGGGAGACTCACATCAGGACTGCAGTGGGTCTCCACTGTGCTGTCTCCTGGTTGGCAGGGGCTAAATGCTGACAATACTGTGTTGATGAGGCTGGAGAGAAATGGGGCCTTTCATACTCTGAGTGGAAGTCACTGAAGTCACTTTGGGAACTGGTTGAACAACGCCTGGTCAACTTGGAGATGTGGATTCCCTGACTCAGTGGCTTCACCCTGGACGTGGGCAACCTGCGGAAATCAGGGTACGTGTGACGGCAGCACGATGTACACACTCAGGAGGTCATGGCAGCCTTGCTCCTAGTAGCTGGAAGTCAGAAACAGCTCATGTGGTGTCAGGAGAATGGGGAAGGGATGGAGGCGAAGAGGAGCTCGTCGATTCATCCATAAACGGTGCCCATGCTGTCTGCGGGCCCCACTGCCTGGGCGTGCCATGCGACGGGGCCAAGCAACTTCTCGACACCCAGGCTGGGGAGGGCTTTGCAGCAGCTTGAATCCAAAGAGCGGTGGGGAAACCGAGTCATCATTCCGTAGCAGCTGAGAGCGTGAGTGTGCAGACTCAGTGCCCGGTGACACTGAGTTTCAGCGGAACAGCCTCATTCAGCAAGTGCGGTGAAGGGTAGTTTTGCTGGCTCTGTGTGATTGTTTGCATTTCATTTGCAAACACCTTGCTTTATGTTGCAGTATGCTTTAGTGTGATGAGCATGATTTCAGTCCACCTCGAGCACAGCACGAGTCCTATTTTCCCCTTAAAGGCCCCCAGAGGAGCTGCTTCAGGGTTTGCTCTCTGGGGAGGAGCTGGGGTCACTGAGGAGGGGAAGCCCAAATCTAGAAAGTGGATGGCTCTTGGAGTGTCCCGGGGACTGCTGGGCCTTGGACAGGAGGGACATGGCTGTGGTATCCTGAGGCCACTGAGCTGGCACGGGGCTGGATGCTCTGTCCTTGTCCTGACCGAGGTGGCTGCCACCAGACCCTCCTCGGGGCTAGCGTCCAGGAATCTGGGCACTTCCTCTCCTGAGACCCTGGCCCCACCCCAAGGCCCAGGGATCCTGGAACAGTGTCCTGTGAGTGTCTGAGGGCAGACTTGCCAGATGGATTCCTGCACTGGGGCTGGGAGGCGTTCCGAGTGCGGCTCTCCCTCAAATGACAGCCTGTGATAGCGAGGCTGGCTGCATCATTCCCCAGGAATTCCCCTTGGAACGCATGCTGGCTCCAGGCTGCTCCAGGCCCCAGGCTGGCATCAGACGACCTCGGGCCAGGCCTCCTCTCCGTCCTCCTTCTCTGGTCCCTTGAGGAGGGGAGGACACTTCTTCCTGAGGGCTGCAGCTCCCACACAGAAGCTCAGAAGCTCAGCTTGGTGATATCACTGGGGCCTGGCCATCCCTGAACTCATCCCTGCTGAGTGGGAAAGGGCGAGGGCCTCACAGCCATGTCCGCCTCTAAGCCGGGAGCCTCGGGAACCCCCAGGCCTGAGTCACAATGAGACCAGAAAGGCCAGGCAGGGTCAGCATGCCTAGTTCGCCCTGGTACCCCAGTCCACCTGGGTCCAGGGGTCGGGAGGGAAGGCCGGGAAGGGTCAGCACATCCAGCTAGCCCCAGTACCCAGGCTCACTGGGGTCCAGGAGTTGGGAGGGGAGGCCCAGCAGGGTCAACACGTCCAGCTAGCCCTAGTACTCGGGTACTTCTCGCCCTCCCTCCTAGGAGCCTCAGCCTGGGCTACTTCCCAGATCCCTGTCTTTGATTCCTCATCTTGGTTCCAGCACCCCAGGGGCCCAGCCAGAGTCTGAGAATGAGTACTGTCCATCGAAGGGGCTACCACCCGTGCGTGTAAGAAATGGTGTAGCCTCTGAGTGCTGTGTCCCAGATTATCACAGAGGCCACACACTCCAGCATCTGTGTCCAGGCCACCTCGTGTGTGTTTAAGAAACAGTGCAGGCTCCATCCGAGTGCTGTGTCCCGGATTATCACAGAGGCCACACACTCCAGCATCTGTGTCCAGGCCACCTCGTGTGTGTTTAAGAAACAGTGCAGGCTCCATCCGAGTGCTGTGTCCCGGATTATCACAGAGGCCACACACTCCAGCATGTGTGTCCAGGCCACCTCGTGTGTGTTTAAGAAACAGTGCAGGCTCCATCCGAGTGCTGTGTCCCGGATTATCACAGAGGCCGCACACCCCAGCACCCATGTCCTGGTCCCCACAGCACCTGCGCAGATGCTGGGCTCAGGCTGGTGGGCTTTGGTCTAAGGAGCCTGGAAAGCCCACAGGTCCAGAGACCTGAGCAGAGTGGTGGGAGGTAAAGGGGCCAGGGAAGCAGGTGCAGACCCCTGCCGGCCCCCGAGACTTGGTCCACTGAGGCTGATGGGCTGGGACCTGCTTTGGCCTAGAAGACCCAAGTTGAGGCAAGAAGAGTGGCCTGTTCATGGGGAGTATTATGGACTGAATGTTTGTGTTGCCCCCAAATTCTTTAGACAGGGTCTCCCTCTGTCGTCCGGGCTGGAGTACAGTGACATGATCATGGCTCACTGCAGCCTCAAACTCCTGGGCTCCAGCGATCCTCCCACCTCAGCCTCCCAAAGCTCTGGGATCACAGGTGTGAGCCACCACGCCCAGCTCCCGAATTCTTATGTTGAAATCTAACCCCAATATGACGGTATTAGGAGGTGGGGCTTTGGGCGGTGATGCAGTCACAAAGGTGCTGCTGTCATGAATGGGTCCCGTGCCCTTGTAAGAAGAGGCCAGAGGGCTCCCTCCCCTTCTTTCTGCTGCTTTAAGGACGGAATGAGAAGTCGGAAATCCACAACTCAGAGGACAGCCCTCCCCAGACCCCGACCAGGCTGGCACCTTGATCTCCAGCCTCCAGCCTCTGGGCTGTGAGAAATAAACTCCCGATGTTTACAAACCGCGCAGTTCATGCGCTTTCCTTACAGCAGCCCCAACAGGAGTGGCCCTGGGGGGGCCTCCACAGCCCACCCACTACTTTCCACCCTCCATGGCCCCGCCCTCCGTGCCCGGTCCTTCCCCATGCCCCTCCCCCCTCCACACCCCTGCCCCCCAACGACAGCCCCGTCCTCCTCCGTGCTCCTTTCCCCATCTACAGCCCTGCCCGCTCCATGCCCTGCCCCTCAACGACAGCCCGTCCTCCTCCGTGCTCCTTTCCCCATCTACAGCCCTGCCCCTCCATGCCCTGCCCCTCAACGACAGCCCCGTCCTCCTCCGTGCTCCTTTCCCCGTCTACAGCCCTGCCCCTCCATGCCCTGCCCCTCAACGACAGCCCGTCCTCCTCCGTGCTCCTTTCCCCGTCTACAGCCCTGCCCCTCCATGCCCTGCCCCTCAACGACAGCCCCGTCCTCCGTGCTCCTTTCCCCGTCTACAGCCCTGCCCCTCCATGCCCTGCCCCTCAACGACAGCCCCGTCCTCCTCCGTGCTCCTTTCCCCATCTACAGCCCTGCCCCTCCATGCCCTGCCCCTCAACGACAGCCCCGTCCTCCTCCATGCTCCATTCCCCATCTACAGCCCTCTGCCCCTCCATGCCCTGCCCCTCAACGACAGCCCCGTCCTCCTCCGTGCTCCTTTCCCCGTCTGCAGCCCTGCCCCCTCCACAGCCCTGCCCCTCAACGACAGCCCTGTCCTCCTCCGTGCTCCTTTCCCCGTCTACAGCCCTGCCCCCTCCACACCCCTGCCCCCCAACGACAGCCCCGTCCTCCTCCGTGCTCCTTTCCCCGTCTACAGCCCTGCCCCTCCATGCCCTGCCCCTCTGCCATGCCCCTCTCCCCACCACAGCCTGCTCTCGTCGCCCCCTCTTCCCATCCCTCCCACATCCCTCTCCCACCTGCCCCTCTCAGGGACACGAGATTTCCTCCGCAAGAAACCTCTGTGGGGCTTCACCAGGCCTCTGCCCTACCCAGGCCTCAGGGTGGGTGCGCCTGAGACTTCAAAGGCCCAAGGAGGGCCCCAAACTGGCTCCTGCCCAGGCCCGGAGCACAGAGCCTCCTTGTTCCCAGCCCAGGCCCTCCCCCAGCCCAGGCACACAGCGGTCTGGAGGAAACCCTCTGGTGGCCAGCCCAGGGGACCCCCACGCCGCAGCACCCCCACCAGCACCACTTCTGGGCTCCTCTGGGGTCCTGCAAGCTTGGCCCTGCCCAGGACCCTCTCAGGCTGGCGCTGGGCCAGTGTTCAAGGGTGGGTGAGGGGCAGAGAAGGGCACCCCTCTTATTTCTGGGGCAGTCATGGCTGCAGCAAGTTCCAGAAGCTTCTGCAGAGACCACCTGGTGAAGTCTCAGAAGACCCAGAGAGGCAGCCACCAACTCAGCCTAGAAACTCAGCTCAGACTGGCAGAGAGGGCAGCCCCAGCTTGGGGGCCCAGGCCAGTGTGGAGGACCTCGGCCAGCACCAGGCACGACGGGCATCATCAGGACAAAACGCCAGGCTCCACGCCGCCCTCCAAAGTCCCAGAAACAGTGGCCAGCTGTCCAGGGCCCGCCACACCCGAGCCCAACTCGCCCTCACTGCTCTCCTGACTCCTGTCCTTCAACTCATCGGCCTGCTCTGGCCTCATCGTATCCCCAACAGGATGGCTCCCAGAGCTCCGGGGCACCCGCCACTCAAGGCCAGCAGTGCTATGCCTCTGCGTCCGACTCTGTGTCTGCTTCTGCCTCCTCCCTGCCCATCGGCAGCCCGCAGGGCCCCTTCCAGGGGAAGGCTGGATCCCAAGCAAGGGAGGGAGCGCCTGTCTCTGCTCACATCCCTGACAGGCTTGACATCAGAATAAGATTCAGGATCCCCATGTGTGGCCATCCTCTGTCTGGTTCCCTTAGCGGCAGCCACACCAATCTCCTAGCTGTCCTCAGACCCCAAGCTGACCGCTGCTGCCCTGGGCCTTTGCCCCTGCTGCTGGCCTGTCGGGAGGGCCTCCCTTGGTACATGTGGCTTCCTTGCCTGCTTCTCGTCCCTGGAAAGGCCATGGCCTCCCAGAGGCCCTCCCTGGTCTGGAACCACCTTCCTCTGGTCATGTCCCCCACAGCATTTGGCTGAGCTGCAGGAATTTACTGCCTGTCCCTTAAGAGCTGTTTCTGATGCCGGGTCCCAGAAGACGCTTGTCCACAGCTCCAACCCTTCCAGGGCAAGCCCCTCACCCTCTGTCAGCCATGGTGGGGCTTGGGGGCTGCAGGGAATACCCAGGGTCCTGTGGATGGTCCACGTGTCTCTGAAGCCTTTGCGGAGGAAATGTGAATTGCATCAGGAATGAAATGAAACGTCGTCACCCACTTCATTTTTCTTTTTTTGAGACAGTCTCACTCTGTCGCCCAGGCTGGAGTACAGTGGTGCGATCTCGGCTCACTGCAACCTCTGTCACCTGGCTTCAATCCCTTCTCCTGCCTCAGCTTCCTGAGAAGCTGGGATTACAGGCATACACCACCATGCCTGGCTAATCTTTGTATTTTGGGTAGAGAAGGGGTTTCACTGTGTTGGCCAGGCTGGTCTCAAACTTCTGACCACAAGTGACCCACCTGCCTTGGCCTCTCAAAGTGCTGGGATTATAGGTATGAGCCACTGTGCCTGGCCCACCCACTTCATTTTTCAGTTGGATGTAGCGAATCTCTCCTGAGCCCAGCTTTGGGGCCCACAGGGACACTGACTCCAGGAGAGCAAGGGTCTCTGCCTTGCGTAGGTGGGGGTCACACTGTCATTCCCCAACCTGTGGGGCAAATCTCCAGGGACTGTCAATGGGGAGACAGCACCCCCTGCAGCTTGCAAAGTGGCCCAGGCCTGCTGAGGGCTGTGGCTGTCCCAGGGTCCATGGTGAGAAACACAGCAGCCTCCAGGCACCCGAGGGTGCTTCTGGAGCCTCAGGAGGAGCTGGGCTTTCTGCATGTGGGTGGCCCAGGGGCCCGTTACAGGCCCATCCCGCTGAGGGCAGCATTCCGGGTAGAGGCCCAGCAGGTGCGGCCACAGACAGCTGGGCCTTCCCGGGATGCTTGTGGCGTGAAGTCAGCTGCCCATCCCTGGCCACTGGCCGCACCCCAGGCTATTTTTGGATCCTGCAGCTCAGAGCCTGCCTTGCTGCTCCCGCCCCTGGAGCTCCTGGAAGTCTGGTCAGGAGTGCGGACAATGCCCCTCTTGTCATACATCTGCCCCTTCCCCACAGCCCCCACCGCAGGGCCACCCTCCTCCCCCAGACACAGCTGGTCCTGGCTGGGCTGGGGTGGGCTGCCTGGCTGAGAGGAGGCTGGCCTTGGACTGGGACCCTGGGATCACGGCAAAGCTGGAGACTCAGGGAGTCCAGGAGGCAAGAGGCTGCCAGGATTGTCCTGGACTGTGTCTGTGTCAGCTGGTGTCCCTCCAGGATAAGTGATCTTGGGCAAGGCACACCCCTCTCCGGCAGAGAGGGCTCTGGAAGTTTTTCCCAGGGTCCTCCTCCCTCAAGTCCTCCCGTGCCCTGAGGCCGGTCCCTGAGGTTGTTGGTCGGGGACTCCAGGCCTTGCTGCTCAGAAAAGCGTGCCCTGTGTCCCTCACCCTGACCAGTGTACGTGTAAGGCTGCTGAAAGAATGGAGAAGGCTTCCTTTACTCCTGCCTTCATTCCTTGGACAGATTTTAAAACCTGCTGTGTCCAGGCCCTGACTGGGCACAGTGTTGGTAAATCAGGTCTGGTTCCAACTTAAAACAGGCAGCCCTGACCTTGGAGCAGGCAGCCCTGAGCTTGGAGCAGGTGGCCCTGACCTGGAGGCATGCAGCTCTCTGCAGAACCAGATGTGGGCAGGGGTGGGCCATAGTCACTCAGGGCTTGGGGATGGCTGCTCTTTGTTGGGCTGAGTGTAGGGAGGTGGGTTCCCAGCTTCAGGACCAGGTGAATGGGGAATGCAAGCATGGGTGGGGCAGGTGAGGCAGGAGGGGCAGGTGGGGATAGGTCAGATGACTCTTAGCATCATGGCGGTGGGACCCGCTGTGGTGTTCTGAGCAGACACGAGACAGAAGCTGCCTTCAGGAAGTTTGGTCGCACAGACAAGGGTCAGGAGACTTTAATTTGTGCAGATGAGGGGGCCTGAGGGCATTTAGCAGCTGCTGGAAAGGAGGTGTGGGATGGCTTATTGGGGAGACATCTAACCCCCACATGGTCGATTAATCGTGGGCCACCTGTGCCTGGACCCTACCTGTCAGAGATGCCTGAGTGGCCCCACGTTCCAGCCTAGGTCCAGGTGACACCTGGCACCAGGAGTTGGCCCCAAGACAATGCTGACAGCAGCTCATACTCTACTCGTGGAGTGGCCTGACCCTGGGCACAAGGTGATGGGCCTTGCCAGGCAGGGAGCCAGAGAGCAGCCAGGGCTGCCTGTGCCCAGCCTGTTGTGCAATGCAGTGGGGGACAGAGAATGCTCACTGCAGGGGAAACAGTCTTGTCCTCTTGTGCCCCCAGGCTCTGCCCTGGGTGCCCCTGAGCTTACCCTGCCCCCAGGCTCTGCCCTGGGCACCCCTGAGCTCACCCCACCCCTCCAGGCTCTGCCTGTCTTGGCTGTTTGTCTTGGTATAACAAAATTACCATAGACCTGGTGGTGTAGAAACAAGAGAAATGTATTTCTCACAGTTTGGAAGTCGCGAAGTCCAAGAGGAAGGTGCTGGAAGATTGTGTCTGGTGAGGGCTGCTTTCTATAGATGGCGCCTTCTCGCTGGGTGCTCCCTCTGTGGAAGGGGCGGCCTCTTTTCTAAGGGCACCAGTCCCATTCACGGGCCTCCACTCTCACGACCTAATCACCTGCTAAAGGCCTCACCTCTGAATATTACTGCACTGGGGGACAGGTCAACATGTGCATTTTGGGGGAACACACATATTTAGACCAAGCTTGTCCAACCCGAGGCCCGTGGGCCCCATGTGGCCAAGGATGGCTTTGAATTCGACCCAACACAAGTTCATAAACTTTCTTAAAATATTATGAGTTTTTTTGTGATTTTTTGTTTGTTTGTTTGAGCTCATCAGCTATCGTCAGTGTTAGTGTATTTTATGTGTGGCCTGAGACAATTCTTTTTCTAATGTGGCCCTAGCCCAGGGAAGCCACAAGATTGGACACTCCTGATTTCGACCATCACACCTCCGTAACAGCCAACCCCTGAGGTCCAGTCCAGGGGTGGCTCTGGGAGTTGGTGGCCAGAGGTCCACAGAGTCTCAATCCCACTCAGGCCCCCAAGCAGCTTGTAGGGGCTGTGTCCAGCTGGGCCCCTTCCTGCTGGGCCTCCGGGTGTGGCCACACCCATGTTTCTAGGGAGGCATGAGGACGCAGCGGTGGCTCTCCACTATAGCAAGGAGCATCGTGCAGCATCCATGCCCAGCAGGATCCTCTGGCTGCAGAAACAGCAAGGGACTCCACTCCCTGGAAAAGAAGAGGCGTCCGTGGGACCCAGGCCGGACGCCTGTGGAGAGGGAGGAGCCAACCCGGTGTGGGGCTCTGCAGTGGAAAGCAGTGGGAGCCTCCTGTGGGTTCTCTGCTGGGCTGCATCACCCCAACCCTCTCAAGAGGGGAAGCCCTGAGCCCCTCCTTGGGGGCTGATGGTGCCCCACAGCAGATGTCAGGGGCCATGACCAAAAGGATGCCTGGGCCAGGTGGAGAAACCTGGGAGATGGCCCCGTCTGAGGCACAGCGCATGGTGTCTTCATCCTCCTGTGTGGACTCTCTGGGTTCATGGAGGAGCCCTGACTCAGGGCTGGGGTTAAATGTGCCCCCCAACGCCTCCCTTCACCCCTGCTCAGCTGAATCCCCTCTTCTTGGCCTTCCATGGCAGCTGGGCCAGGGCTGAGGCTTTTGGGCCTTTTGGGTGATTGAACATCCAGCCAACGTTAACGCTTCACTTCCAGTCCCGCAAAACACCCATCGCTTTCCCTCCTCGCCGCACAGAGACAGCAGCATCCCCACTGCTGGGGAGTGTGCGTGTGTGCGCATTGCGTGTGCATGTGCGTGTGTGCCTTCGTGGGTGTGCGCATTTGCGTGTGCATGTGCGTGTGTGCCTTCGTGGGTGTGCGCATTTGCGTGTGCATGTGCGTGTGTGCCTTCGTGGGTGTGCGCATTTGCGTGTGCATGTGCTTGTGTGCATTTGTGTGTGCGTTCGTGTGTGTGTGCATTTGCATGTGCTTGTGTGCCTTTGTGTGTGTGCATTTGCTTGTGCGTGTGTGTGTGCATTCGTGTGTGCATTCACGTGTGTGTGTATTCGCATGTGCATGTGCGTGTGCCTTCGTGTGTGTGCATTTGCATGTGCATGTGTGCATTTGTATGTGTGTACATTTGCATGTGCGTGTGTGCCTTTGTGTGTGTGTGTTTGCATGTGCATGTGTATATTCGTGTGTGCGTTCACGTGTGTGTATTCACGTGTGCATGTGTGTGTGTGCATTTGTGCATACATTCATGTGTGCATGTGCGTGTGCATGTATGCAGGTGCACGTGCGTGCATGCTGGGGTGGGGTGGTTTCTGGCCTCAAGACATCCCTGCTTCCCGCTCTTCAAGGTTCAGCCCCTCTGGACCGCTGTGTTTGGGAAACGGGTGGTGGTCTTCACTCTCCCCAGGCCCCTCTGCCAACAAAGTCTCCTTCAGGCCTGCCAGGGCTCCCGTTACCGCCCAGTCCTTCTCCATGGAGTGTCAGCTCGCCTTCCAGATGATCCCTGCAGCCTCTGGGTGGGGGTGTCCCTGAAGGCCGACCCAGGCTCTCCAGGGTCTTCCCCTGCCCGACATTGACACAAGCACTTTGTCCTCAGTGCTCCAAGCCCCAAGCCCAGGACGTTCAGCTTTGCAGCCTGCACTGGCAGAGCCCAGGGGGCCCCAGAACCCACCTTGGCCTTGGGGAGGAGAAGAAACACCCTACAGGAAGATGAGGAAAATCTCTCACCAGAGATGGCCTGTCCCCACAGGGCCGAAGCTGCTGGCTGGATACCCCCCACTTCCCCCAGGAAGAGCCTGGGTTGGGGAGCCGTCCCGCCCTGGTGATCCCGGCTGTCACTGGAATGTCAGGTTTCTGGAGCCTCTGCTTCCTGCTGCAGGCTCTGCCTCTGAGTTCAGGAAGGAGACAGGCCCTCTGGTCATGCTGCCAGGACCACACAGCGCAGCTTGCTGGGCACGTGCTGCCTGGCCGGGGAGGGTAGTGCTGGGGAGGGCAGGCTGGCCATCCTCTGGCTTGGCTGCTGTTTGGTACCTCCTTGTCAGCCCATGGTGGGGGGCCCAGGGTCTGGCGAGGGTGGGAGGCTGAGGTCAGGAGGGTCTCTAGGTCCTGGGGGCAGGGAGCATGAAGGGAGCCCGGGGGAGCGCTCTCTGGCTGGGGGCCACCTCCTAGTGGGAGTGCCTGGGCTCCAAGTTGTGGTCAGAGGTGACAGGGTGTCCTCGGGCCTGTGGTCAGTGCTGCTGGGCCTCACGGAGGTGGCGTCTTGGATGACAGGAGAGAGGCTCCCCAAGTTTCTGTGCTTTTTAGGGCTCAGATTAGCCTGTAAGAGACCAAAACCAGGTTCCGTTTCCAAATAACACTCAAGAGACCTGGGCTTAGCATTGGCCCCCAGGCCACGTTCAGCTTTGCTCCAGGAGAGGGGTGGGTGCCCACAGGGAAGGGCCATCTCGCCCAAGCTTGGCCAAGGCCCTGCGAGGGCTCCTCTAGCCCCCACGCCCGCCCTGCGAGGCTCAGCACTGAGGAGGGAGCAAGCGGGCCCCAAGGCTGTGCGGTCTCGAGGCGTCCAAGCCACAGGGTGGAGCAGCCAGAGCAGCCAGCAGCCGGAGCACAGCCCAGAGCGCCTCCTTTATGCTCGGGCCAGGCCGGGCCACGGGCCTGCGGCCATAAAGTCGGGCTGTGGATGGTGCCCCAGATCCTGCCGGTGGAGCCCAGAGACGCCGCTGCCCCCGGGGCCTTCTTCAGAGCCACTCTGGAGCTTCCACCCGGCCCAGACATCCGTGCGTAGTGTCTGGGAGCTGAGGAGGGGCCTGCCAGGCCCACCCCAGGATGCTG
The DNA here is from genome assembly GCF_028885625.2 of Pongo pygmaeus. Taxonomy (NCBI): domain Eukaryota; kingdom Metazoa; phylum Chordata; class Mammalia; order Primates; family Hominidae; genus Pongo; species Pongo pygmaeus. The sequence goes on along the minus strand of NC_072384.2, from coordinate 141,000,151 downwards.
TGTGGGGTACACGCAGCAGGAGGGGGCAGGGCATGACACAGTTTCCCTTCAGGCTGGGACTCCTGACCAGGGGAGGTGGGCTGAGGCGAGGTGGGCAGAGCCTCACTGCCTCCCATGTGGGGAAGCAGAGGTGCCGGGGCTCAGGCCTGCATGGAGACAAAGGCCATGGGCCATGAGTCTTAGGAAGTGGCCTGGGCCCATTTTCAGGGGGCTGGACTCCTCTTTTCCTGTTTTCCCAAATAGGGTGTTCCCAGTTCCCTGGGAGAGTGTAGTGAGGGCTGGGGAGGGCCTGGCAAGGGCCTGTGAGGGCAAGTCGCCTCTGGCTGACTTTTGGTGGTGAAGGTGCAGAGAGTAGATCGGGGTTCTCTTCGATCCCCTGCAAAGAAGGGACGCCCGTGGTGTGCTCGTAGTGAGATTTGGCCCTCCGCCCCACGGCAGCAGCGCGGGAGTGCTGGGCTGGGTGTGGGGGCTGGGGATTTCTGCTTCATCTCCTCCAGCCTCACTGGCGGCCGAGTCCTATCCAATTACCCACCACCAGGCTGGCGAGCCCAGGAGCCTCCAGAGAGCGGCGAGGTGGTTCTGTTTCGACCGCAGGCCAGCTTGCTGCAGGGCTCCTGGCTTTGCTTTGCAAGCCAAGCAGGAGGGGCCCAGAGGGGTGGCTGAAGGGGGGTGTGTGGGCTGGCACAGGCTGGCTCAGGAGATTCACGCCTACTCTGTCTTCTGGATCCACGAACAGTGATGCCCCAGTACCCCCAGCCCCTGCAGCTGCCAGGCCTCCATGAGCATGTTGCACACAGCAGAAGGGAATGGCATTCTTGGGGTGCCTCGGGGCTTGGAGGTTCTGAGCCTGGGCCGGGCCGGCTGTGGGTGGAGACTCAAGTCCGGCCGAGGTTATCAGCAAGGTCTCTGAAAGCTGGCCGAGCCGAGCAAGGATGCGCCTGATGCTGTGCAAGGTTTGGAGAGTCGCTCAGCCTCTCTGGGCCCACTTCCCCTTTGCACCTGGGGCATTCTCACCTCACCTACTGTGAGGGTTCCATGAGCCGAGCAGGGAGGGGTTGCCCAGCCTGCAGTGGTTGGTGTGATGCCCCCGTTTCATGGCGGAATCTCAGCCAGGCCAGTGGAGGATGGAGAGCAAGGGCACTCCAGGTGGAAGGATCTGGGTTAGGAAGCATCGTGGTGGAGCGCTTGGGAGCACGTTTTGCTGTGACATGGGGGAGGGCGGTCTAGCAGCAGGACACTGCTGGAGCAGCATCAGTGGTGCAGGAGCTCCTGTGAGCTGAAACCTTCTCATCTGCCTGCCAGGTGCTGGGCGTCCGCCTGAATTATTACATTTGATGTGCTGGTGTGGAGGAGGTGGGGCTGGACTTCAAATTCCCAGCTAATATTTATGGTTTCTTTTCTAAAAGCGGTGGGAGCCAGCCAGGAAGATTTTCCACGATAAGCATCCATGAGGAACGTGGGGTTTGGGAACTCAAATGACTGTGCTGGTGAGGACATGCTGGGCGTCCAGCCCTTTGCTGGGGACAGGCAGGTGGGGGATGGGTGCGAGGTGCAGCTGCTGTCCTTGGGGAGATGTGACTGGCTGGGGAGATCCAGCTATAACCTGAAACTATACCCTTTTACATCCAAGGACCACAAAGTAAAAGAAAATCAGTTTCCAATTACTTCTAAGCCCCAAGGTTACACAGAAAGAGAAACTCAGGGGGCAGCGCCATGGGAGCACTGTGTGGGCCAGGAGCTTGTGCTTCCAGGCTGTGTGACCTGCATCCGCTGTGACCTTGGTCAAGGTGTCCCCTCTGTACCATGACCTCTCAACTGCCAAGGATGGGGCCAGACACGCCAGGGTCCCTTTGCACCCGAATTGCTTCTAATTCCTGATCCTGATGTGTCATTGACCTGTGATGCGTTCCCCAGCCTGGGAGAAGGTGGGGGGCGGGGAGCAGGGCCACTGAGGGGCTCTTTGCCTCTGCTACCCCCACATCCAGAGGCAGGAGTGCGCCTGGCTTAGCGGGACCCTGTTGCTGGTAGCAGCAGCAGTGCCACTCCCAGATGCAGTCCAACCTCCAAGCCTCCACTCCTGACTGGCTTTTGGGAAAACATTTTGTTTGGACTCTGTTGAGGGGCAAATGCCCTCCTGCTCACCCACAGCTGGGCTGTCCAGGGTTTCCTGTGACTTTGCCACCAGAGCCAGAGGAGCCCAGACTTGCTTCCTGCTGCAGACCCCGGCCCTGGGGACCAGCAGCCTGTGCATTCCTCAGCTCTCACCTCGGCCTCCAGCCACCAGGCTCAGCTCTCGCCCGCCTGAGCCATCACATGGCAGCTGGCTCTGGCATCACAGGCACAGCCACCCTTGGTAGGGAGCTGGCACTGCCCCATGACACTCCCTCGCCCCGTGGATGTGGGTGGACACAGCCTCGGGTCCTGACCGGCCTCTCTGTACACAACACGGCTTCCCAGGGCTGGGCAGGTGGTCGGAAACCCCCAGAAGCGTGGGGGTGAGAACCCAAGGGGATTGCAGAGCAGGAGGAGGCAGAGTTAAAGCTGCCTGCATTGTGTGACTCCTTCCGTATTCCAGGAAGAGCACCCAGACACTCAGCCTCTGTGGGCGCTCCTTCCTGGACTCCCTGGGTTCCTAATCTCCCTCCTGCCTGGTGTGAGGCCCTCTGGAGCTGTCTTCCATCATCCAGGCACCAATGCACCCACCTCTCAGAAACCTCCGCTTCTCTGCAGAGACTGGCCTCTCCAGCAACTCCTGTCCTCCGCAGGGACCTCTCCAGCACCTCCTGTCCTCCGCAGGGGCCTCTCCAGCACCTCCTGTCCTCCGCAGGGGCCTCTCCAGCACCTCCTGTCCTCCGCAGGGCAGGCACTTCCTCGAGGGCGAGTTACTCTGTGCAACAAGGCCCCGGGGAAGGTGAGCAGCAGGTCCCAGACCACGTGGATGGATGTCAGGACACAGGTGTGACCCTCCGGGGGTGTCCACACGTGTGCCCATTGCAGAGATGACCTGGCGCTCCTCCAGGTGTGGGGCCACCCCATTAATAGGATGCCCAAGGTCTCTGTTTTCTTAGGGCCCACTTCCTTATGGAGAAGTCAATGCAACAAACAAGGAAGTGAATGTGTAAGTGTGTAAGTGAATAGCAATATTTCAGAAAGGGGAGCTTTGCCTGATTAATTTTCCTGATTGGCCCAAGGATGTCACACAGCATACACACAGATGAACACACACACAGTCACACACAGATGAACACACACACAGTCACACACAGATGAACACACACACAGTCACACACACAGATGAACACACACACACAGTCACACAGACACCCACACAGGTGAACACCCACACACATCCATCTCTTTGGTGCTAATTCCCACAGGGAGCACTTTCTAAGCCTGTGGGCCTCCCTGCCCTATCCTTGCAGCAGCGAGGCCCACATCTCCATGCATATGGTGGTATTGACTTCCTCCCTCCATCTTCGCCACCCTCTGCCTCCCGGCACCTACTCCACTGGGACTGCACATATCTCTGGGCCCTGCAGACATTCTTGGCTGCTGGTGTAGCTGTGTACACCCTGCCTGTGCAGGGATATCTGGGTTGTCCAACAAAGGCCATTGTCTTCCAGTCTCTGCTGCCTCTGGGGTCAGTGATGTTTCCCTGAGCGTGTGGAGTTCTGTACAACCAGGTCACTGTGGGAGTGGGTTGATGCCTGGAATGGGGTTTCCTCAACTGTGGGAAAAGTTTGTCTCTTCTTCCTTCTGGTATCCTCCTTTTGGTGATAGGGCTGGAATCCTAATCATAGATCAGCAGATCCCACCAGCCCCTGGAATGCCCCTCTCAGAAGCAGGCAGAGGCTCAGGCAGGAGGAAGAAGTCCTGAGTGTGGCTGCTTGCTGAACAACTACCCCGTGGGGCCCGGAGGCCAAGAGGCTCCCCTGCCCATTTGCTTCCTGCTCCTACCCTTCTCCATTCTCTGGGGGTTTGTTGAGCTTCCTGAATCCCTGCTGAGGTCTTCATCAGATCTAAGAAATTCTCAGCCATCACCTCTTTCAATGTTGCTTCTGCCTCATTCTCTCTCTTCTCTTTCCGAGGTTCCAGTTACACGTATATTAGGTCCGATTCCCAGACTGAACAGACATGAAAGTATTCTGTCAAACTGATGTAAAGGTTCCTGTGTGTTTACACAACTGCCCTGTGTTTGTCTCACCACAGTCTGGTAGCAGAACAGCCTGGTCCACCATGGAGGGTGCCTTCGGATGCCCTGTTACCGGGTCCCATGCATCTCTTCCGCTGCATTCTGCTTTCCTTTTTCTTTTCCTTTTCTTTAAAAATGATTTCTTTTCTCTGTGTTTCATTTGGATATTTTCAATTGATTTGATTCAAGTGAAATAATTCTGTGATCTGCTGTGTTCAAACATCTATTAAATACATCCAACAGGTTCTTAATTCCAAAAATAATGTTTTTTCAGTACTATTTGATGACTTTTCACAGATTCCAATGTTCTGCTGTAATTTTCTATTTTCAGCTTTGCCTATCTTTTCCTCTCATTTCTCTGACATATGAATCACACTTATTTTGAAGTGCTTGTCTCTGCCAGTGCCAACTTTGGAATCAATCATCTGTGGGTCTACTTCTATTGACCTTTTTCTTCTAGCTCATTGTTTGCATTTTCCTGTTTCTTTACCTCCTTTATGCCAAACTCTCTGTATAAAGGAATTATAGAGACTCTAGATGGCACCATCTTTTGTGTTATCCTGTGAGGGGAATAAGGTGAGAGGATTATCATATAAACCCAACTGGGAATGGAGCTGAGTCCCAGTCAAGTGGTGTCTTTGACGAGACTCAGTCTGCCTCTGTCATTCCCTGTTTCTTAAGCATGTCTCTCTGGGGTTTGACTAAGAGCCTGCTGGGTCCTCTCCTCATCCCTGAGATACTGTAAACAGATTGAGATCTTTCCTTTGAGGGTTTGAGCCTAGGTCTTTAGTCTCCAGTTCTGGTGGGTTAGAAAAATCTGTCCAAAGTGGGGTGGTGGAGGATGCCAGCTCCTCCTGATGCTGCCTCATGCTATCTAGAGAGGATTCATCTCTAAGTAGCATGAAGTGGTTCACTGCCCCTTTTAGATACCCTTGGCCTAGGTCCCCGGACCTCACATACAGTTTCAGAAATCAATACGTGTTTAAGGGGGAACCAGCATTCCATCAGCCGCTCTGTGGGCTACTATGTGCTTTCTAATCAGAATGTAAAAGAATGAGTGTCCCCATCCCTCTGCTCCTTGTGTGGTTGGGAAGCCTGTGAACACTCAGGGCCCCGGGCAGATGCCGAAGACCCCTGCCCAAGCCTTCTCCTGGAGGGGCACTCCCAGCCTCTGACTGGGCTCCCGCTTGTCCTGTGTGACAGATCCAGGGCTCTCCATGGGACACTTCATGCCAGGTCTCAAGGGCACCCAGCCTCCTGGGACAGCCTGGAGTGTGTCAAAGGTGGGGGCAACACTGCCCTGGCACCCACTTCACTGTAGGACCCCCAAGAAGGGATTGTGGCCCTGGCCACTCCAGGACTCCTTCTTGTCACATCAGGGGCCCACATCCCTGTTCCCCTGTGCCAGGCCCAGAGGGGAGGGCAGGTGGACACCTCCTTGTCCCACCAGGGACCCACGTCCCTGTCCCCTGTGCCAGGCCCAGAGGGGAGGGCAGGTGGCTGGTGGGTGTGAAGTTCTCTGTTTCTGATCCTCAGTCCCCTGAGACCCACTGTCCTGAGCCTAGGGCTCTCCCTGCCCCACCCCACCCTTGGATTTGGTAATGAGAGAAAGATGGGTGGGGATTGGTTTGAGGGGAGAGCAGGCACTGAGGCCCATTAACCAATCCAAGGGGGTCAGCCCTGCCCAAGTGGGGGTCAGTCCTGTCCAAGGGAGTCAGCCCTACCTGAGGGAACTCAGCCCTGCCCTGGAGGAGGGTCAGTCCTGCCTTAAGGGGTCAGCCCCATCCAAGGGAGTCAGCCCTACCCTAGGGGTTCACTGCTGCTCAAGGAGGCTCAGCCCTGCCCTAGGGGGTCAGCTCCACCCTAAGAGGTCAGCCCCATCCAAGGGAGTCAGCCCTGCCTGAGGAAGCATCCCTCCATTGGGGGAACCAGAGAACTCTTGGGTGCCAGGATCTGGGTGCCACCCCTGCTCATGGCCAGGGAGCTGAGATCCTGTCCCTTGAGGGTGAGGAGCAGGAGTGTCCCTGGGCTTGTCTGGGCCTGGTGGCATGAGGGCGGCATGCAGTGGGTGGGGTGTACTTCAGGTGATCCCCTTGTCGCTCATGAATCCGTCAGCCAAACCCGCACCCTCTCACCCTCCTACTGGGTGCACCACCAAGAGAACCAGGAAGAGGCGGCCAAGTGGCTGCTGGATTCTGCAGGGCTGTGGGTCGCTCCTGGTGCTGGGGCCGTTCACGACCCCATCCTACTCAGGGTGTGGTGTGGGGAGGGTCCTGGAGGGGCTGAGGAGGGGTCTGCTTGCCCAGCAGGCAGCTGAGGCTTCTGAGGGTGAGCTGAGTGGGGAGTGAAGAGGCTGAGCTGCATCAGTGGAGTCTCAGGAGAGCAGCAGCTGCCTGGAACCTTCCCGAGGGGTCGGGGGTCATTGCCCAGATCACACGCATTTCTCTTTCCCTGATGCCTGCCCTGTCCCTCTGTGAGGTCCCCACAGCTCAAATCAATCCAACCAGCCACCACCCCAGAGGGCCCCAGGGCCACCTGCGGCCCTCTCCTCCAGCTCGTCCTCACCCTGCCCAAACCCGGTCCAGTCCTGTCTCCGTTCTCCTGGGCCAGCCCCAGCTGACCCTGGCCCTCCTTGGGAGGCTTAGGAGGGCTTCCTAGAGACGTTGGCTGCCGAGTTATCCAGAGCTGAAGAAGTGGGCAAGGGTGTTCGGGACTAGGGAGGGACAGGGAGGCTCCATCTAGGCAGGGCTGGAGCCTGGTGAGGAGGGGCTGGCGAGGGATCCTAGTGGGAGCTCTGTGGGGGTGGAGCCAGCCCTGCTGAGGGGCCCAGCCCACCTCTCCACCAGCTCCTCCCCTAGATGCTTCTCAGTGCCAGCCCCTTTGTGAGCCTGTGGGAGCTGGCTGGCAATTCAGGACCTTGAAGCCCCTGCAGGGTCCAGCCCCATACTGGTTCCCCATGTCCTCCACGCTTCATGGAGCAACAGATGTGTCCCCTGCCTGGGCCTGGCCCCTGGGGCAGTGGAGAAGCTGCACACAGCTGGCAGAGAGGGGCCACTCGGAGAGGGGAGGGGGAGCAGCACCACAATACCCAGGAGACAGGGGTCAGAGGGCAGAGGCTACGGCCACCAGGCTGGCATGGTGTTCGAGTATGGCTTTAATCTCAGGTTATCCCAGGTAAGCCCCCGGGCTTGACCACTGCATTTTCCCCACAAGGCATTTCTGGTTGGTTCTTGCCCTCCAGCATCTCCAGGGCCTTCCCCATCGCTTTGATGATTCAGCGCCTGTCCTAGCTCTTGTTAACGCCATTGCCAAAGTGACTAGGAACACCCTCAGAGCCATTTTAAACATTTTATTTTCCTTTCTTTCTTTCTTTCTTTTCTTTTTCTTTCTGTCTTTCTCTCTCCTTCCTTCCTTTCTCTTTCTTTCTTTCTTTCTTTCTTTCTTTCTTTCTTTCTTTCTTTCTTTCTGTCTGTCTGTCTTTCTTTCCTTTCTTTCTTTCTTTTTCTTTCTCTTTCCCTCCCTCCCTTCGTTCCTTCCTTCCTTCTCTCTCTCTCTCTCTTTCTTTCTTTCATAGGAAGGGCATTTTTTCATTTATAAAAGTGATACTTGCTGACTTTAAACACAGAAAATACAGAAATATCCAAGGGAGGCAGTGGCCATTGCCTGAGCCTGGTCCCTCTGCCTCCATGTGCGGGGTCAGCCCTTCTCTGCTCGGTGTCCCCAGATGCCACACAGAGGCAGCACAGGCGTCCAGGTGGCCTCAGGCCAGGCCTCCCCTCAAGCAATGCATTGGGGTGTCCTCCCCATCACTGCGGCCCTTGACAGGTCCTCCCAGCTCCCTGTGCAAACGGAGGGCCGAGGGGCACTCTGGGACCCCTGCCCTTCCCCACTTGGATGATTTGCTTGCAATGGATTCCTAACCATGGGATTTCACGGCAACGGTCTGTGCCCTGTGGACACCTTCCATGTCTGTCGTTCCCTTGCCCTCCCAGGGAGGCACACTGAGGAACCCTGTGCCCTCGGGTGAGGCTCCCTGCGGGCCCTCCCCGCCCATGCCGCTTGCCAAGGCTTCGATCGCGCTGTTCCCGGGGTTAGGGGACAGAAGACTTCTTGTGTTGCTTCAATTTAATTTTAAAAATGACCAGAGAGGCTCGGCGTCCTCTTAAAGTGTGGGGCTTGCCCTGGGTGCCTGATGAAGGGAGGAGGCAGCACCCCTCTTTCCTTAGCAGCCCTGTGCTGGTCACCCCTGTGGCTTTAATCTCAGGTTATCCCACACACGCTCTGCTGTCCCAAGCACTTTCCTGATGCGTTCTCCTCCTGCCACAGCAGCAGCGCCCGTCCCCTCCTGCCGACCACGTTCATCTCCAGTGCCTCTCGGACACAGGTTGGGGGGTCTACCTGAGGCGTCCGAGTCTGAGAAGCCATCCACTCCCACAGTTGGAGCCCAGCTAGGCGGACGTGAAACGCCAGGTCTAAAGTTCACGTCCCTCAATGCTCTGAACCATTGCTTTGCTTTTTTGCTGGCTCTCGCAATTCGATGGGGCAAGGTGATAAATCTCACGCTGGTACTCGGAGGCCAGTGATGTGTCCTGACCCTCCAGACTCCTGTCTTACTCTGGGAGGTCCCCAGGTTTCTCCAGGAGGTGTGTGTGCCACCTGGCTGCCTCTCCCTGTGCCCTTTGCTGTCAGAGGGCTCATCCCTGCTTTTAACAGGAAGATTTTCTCATTAACTTGCTTTGGAAATATTTGTTCCTTTTGACTTTTCTCTGTCCCTGTGACTCCGGCCCTGCATTGGGGCACCTCTGCTTCTAGTACCCTCTTCACACCCTTCCCACACCTGCTCCGACTCGCACCTCTGCCTCACCACATGCCTTCACGGGACTCCTCCACCTGCCCCACCGCACCAGGCATGTTGCTGCCTTCGTAAACCCACCTGCCAAGCCCACGGGCTCAACGACTGCGTTCTCCCCACCAGGCATTTCTGGCTGGTTCTTGCCCTCATTCCACATCCCCAGGGCTTTCTCCTTCACTTTGATGATTCGATGCCTGTTCTGCCTCCTGGGTCAGCTCTGCACTGTGGGGCTGGAGCGGCCAGACCATGTACTTTCCCCTGCGGTAGGAGGGTGTCGGCTGCCATGGTTGGAAATGGGTACCTGGATGGGGTGCAGCCAGGGGTCCTGCTGGGAACCTGTTAAGAGAAATGTGCTGGGTGGGGGGAGTCGCCCCCTGGGCCTGGGCAGTCCTGTCCCAGGGCCTCCTGCTGTCCCTGTTCCTGTGGGGCGGCAGCTTTGTCTCAGGCCTTCCCCACCCCCTGCCCTGCCCAGCCAGGCATCGCTGGTCTCGCTGTCCCTGGGTGTTCAGACTTACACTGGCTCTCACGTCAGCCTCCTGGCTTCTGCGGTGTCCCTGGGGCTAAGCTGTGGAGCAGCATTGCCTGCCCTGACAGCCATGAGGTGTAAATTCCTGGGCTCGTCTCTGCAGAGCTCATGGGGATCTGACAGGTGCATAGTAGGTGTGTAGGAAGGAAGCACCGGCACCTTTGACATTTTTCCGATGCCACTGCTCTTCCGCTTGAGGGTGAGCTGAGGCCCGGGGAGGCAGAGCTGGCGGGGAGCATGAGGCCTCAAGGTTGCAGCTGCTCTGGGGACCTGCGGAGTGTGCACGGCCCTCTGGGCTGGGAGGGCCTCCCTGGATGTGATGCCTGCCCTCTCCGGGGAGAAGAGTGAGCGGGATCTTGGCCGGGCGGGTGGCCCCAGCCCTGGGGACATGGGCAGGAATGGCCTCCCTGCAGCTGGCCTCTGAGGTTGAGGAGGGGACAGGGCCATTGGGTCTGCCCAGTCACGTATTGCCCTCTCTCAAAGTGAGCCTGCCACCCTTGCAAGGGAAGCCTCGGAATGTTCTGCCATGTTTTACTGAATTCAAAAGTAGGTCCACGGACATTTTTTGGCATCACTTCTCAATACCTAGTGCCAAACCAGCTGCTGGCTCCCTCTCAGCTCTTCCAGATTGTTTCACCTTTGACCTCTGAATCAGCATGGAAATTTCTGGTCTCCCAGTTCTGAATGCCTTTTGAATCCAGCGTGGTGGCTTGGATGATGGACTCATCCTTAGCAAGTGCAGCCAGGGGCGTGAGGGGCCGAGTCATAGCCCCTCTCCCACCTGGACTCTGCCGAGTCATAGCCCCTCTCCCACCTGGACTCTGCCGAGTCATAGCCCCTCTCCCACCTGGACTCCGCCGAGTCATAGCCCCTCTCCCACCTGGACTCAGCTGAGTCATAGGCCCTCTTCCATCTGGACTCAGCCAAGTTATAGCCCGTCTCCCACCTGGACTCAGCTGTCCTGGGGTTTGTAGTAGCTCTCTCCACTCTCAAAAGCCTCAGGGTGGGGATTCCCAACTGCAGAGCTCAGTGACCCAAGAGAGTCCCCACGAGTCCTCCGCCCTGTGCCAAGGCCTCTCAGGACCCTGGGAAGAAGGAAGACAGCGCTTGGGGCTGCTGGGAAGTACAGGGTACTGACAGCACCATGCAGTGTGTGGCGGGGCTGACCTGGCAGACGGAGGCCCAAGTGGCCAGGGTGTGCAATGGGGCCAGGGCAGACTCAGGCCGGGCGGGAGCCCTAGGGAAGCTGCCCTTCCGGGGCTGCCACTGATCATGGTGCAGCAGAGGAGGAGATCTCACCTCACACAGCCCCGGTATGAATGCTGGGCTTTTGATCTGGGACTGAAACAACCATAGTAGTTCCTAGAGGAGTTGTGGGCAATGAGGAGGACAGGGCCGTGCAGGGGATGAATCTCTGCTCTCTGTGTTCCTCTGTGCCATCCAGATCTGCTCCCAGCACTATTCAGAGACTTCACCTGAGCCGGTCTATCCCTGGGACAGGCACCTGTCTCAGTCAGCACATCTGCAGGACGCGGCTGGAAGGACCAGCGCTGGAGGCCAGCTCTGCTCCAGAGTGGCCTCTTCTGCCTTACATGTAGTTTCTTGCCCAGGAGCCCCTCAGCCTCTGGGCTGCGGTCCAGCCCACACTCAAAGGAGGGTGCAGGTGGAAACCCTGTTTGAGCAGCACGCAAGAGGGAGGGAGGGGTGCTGGGCGTCACCGCTGACAGCTCACATCCGCCAGAGATGAATGTCCCATTCAGACCCAGTGCAGATGTGCGTCCCATTCAGACCTGGCACCGTGTCCTCTGAACATCACCTCTGAACATCCCTGAGAGTGGGGAATCCACAGCCCCTGTCTACACTTGGAGAACCTGGGGCCAGTGACCACCAAGCGGCTCCCTAAGGCCACTCTGCTCGTGGTCTGCCAGCTGGGGCCTTGGCGTGGCTGTGCCTGAGGCTGAGGCCCATGCTCCGAGGCATCTGCTGTTCTGGGGCCACCTGAGTGGGGAGGACACTGGTGTTTATCAGGCCTGCTGGATGCCAGACGGACCCTGGGCAGAGTGCTGGCTGCCACCCAGAAGTGGATGCTGGGATTCTCAGTCCCTGTCCTGTCTGTGGCTGCTTGGGAAAGCACTGCTGTCTTTGCTGGGGCCTCCAGGGCACCTCTCATGAGGCCAGTGCACCCCAGAGCCAAAGCTGGAGGCCAGTTCTGGTACAGCCTCACACTGGGCAAATCAAAGCAGGGGCCCCTCCTGGCCCTCAGTCTCTTCTTCATCTTCCAGGTGTGTGCAGGAGCTCTTGCATGTGTGTGTATGAGCCCAGGGCTCCAGACCCTATAGGCACCATGGGGGCATGTGGTACCCATATTATGGGTCCCTTCAGCTCTCATGGAGACCCACGGGGTTACAGTGGTGACTGGTGGAAAACCTCTGTCCTGGTCCTTTGACTAATTGATATGGTTTGGCTGTGTCCCCACCCAAATCTCATCTTCAATTGTACTCCCATAATTCCCACGTGTTGTGGGAGGGACCCAGGGGGAGGTAATTGCATCATGGGGGCTGGTCTTTCCTGTGCTATTCTCGTGGTAGTGAATAAGTCTCATGAAATCTGATGGGTTTATCGGGGTTTCCACTTTTGCTTCTTCCTCATTTTCTCTTGCCTCCACCATGTAAGAAGTGCCTTTCACCTCCCACCGTGATTCTGAGGCCTCCCCAGCCATGTGCAACTCTAAGTCCAATTAAACCTCTTTTTCTTCCCAGTCTCAGGTATGTCCTTATCAACAGCGTGAAAATGAACTAATAAGTTAATGAAAACAACAACAAAAAATAAAACCCTGAATTGGAGATAACAGAAGAAAATGGTCACAAATTACTTAGGCTTTCATAAAGCAAGGACATGTGTTTGGTTTAAACAACAGACATTTACAGTTCTCAGTGTTATTTCTGAAAGCAGGGAGGCTTTCTGAGTTGGAAGCTCACTGAATGAGGATGTAGGGATTGCAGTGACCTGGTTAAATATCTGTGCCATCCATTTGCAACATTAAGCAGGATGATGGCACAGACCCAAAGGGAAGATACGCACGGATGGCTCTCAGCCATGGACCACTTGTTTTCAATGCAATGATGCCTTTCGGTCCTGAGAGTTGGGAAGGCAGCCAAGGATAGGGCAGTACACATCAGCCAAGGCAGATGGGCTGAGGACCTCCAGCCACCGCCCACCCCATCAGTAGACCCCTCTTTGCAGGAGCCATGTGGGTACCCAGCCTTGCTCGCATGCCTCCCTTGCCAGCAGACCCACTACTTCACAATGCAGTGGGGCCCAGCATTCATCATAAGGGCGGTGCTTCTGCTGCTAGCCCTCAGGAGGCCCCACCCACAGTCATCTCTCAGGGTGCCGCCTGGCGCACCCCGGTCACCTGGGAACCAGCCTTCCAGCTGTTTGCATACCTTTCTTAAAGGCTTATACAAGCAAAGGGGAAGAGACTCCCATTGAAGAAAGAGGCTTTTCGAAAGGGCCGAGTGTGCCTGATTACTAATCCCCCAAAGCAGGCCTTCTATCTGTGATAAGGGTCTTCTGAATTTAACCATCACAAAGCCACGTGTTGACTGGACACACGAGGAGTGACATCTCCTTAGATCACGTTTTGACACAAATCCTCCGGGCGCCGTCTCATCTTGACACTTCAAAGGAACAGAGGCTTCTCCGCAGCAGGGGCTTCCAAGAGCCAATTCACCACCTAAGACCACAGGGAAGACGTGTGCCCCTTTGATCGCTGCCTTCTGCTTGGGGGTGGCCCCCGGTTCCTGTCCGGGCGGGCTCCCACCGCTGGCTCCCCAGTGCAGTCAGGGATCCTCAGGCGCCCAACCCACAAACGAGCGGCCAACGTCTGGGGGGAAATGTTGCTCGGTGCAGAAGGAGCGGATTTCAGGAGAGAGACAGCAGCCGACACAAAACAGACGTAGCTTGTCTTCATCAAGGGCGTTGCAGAAAGAAATCCAAACCAGGATTGGATTTTAACAAGATGCAAACCATTTGCACATGATCGTCAATGAGAGGCGCTTGACATAACGTCTTCCAAATGGTGGCTTGCGATGACAAGGCCTGTCTGCAGACGGGCAAATGGGGTTTACGCCTGTCAGACGATTACTGCAAGCCTGCCCTGTGCTACTGCAGCTCATTTTTTCCAGTGTGGTTGTATTAGCTAAAATGGGCTCAATTGGGAGCTGCTATTAATATGCCACAGCCCCCACCTTCTTACCAGAGTAATTCAAAACAAATGTGTCAGCCCTGGGGATGCGTGAGGACGCTGGCACTCGGATGTGGAAGCATGCGCCTGGACCTGGTGCTGGCCAGCCCCGTTTGCGTGTGTTCATGTGCGATGCAGTCACCCGGGCACTGTGTGGCTTCCTCTGCAGCAGGGTTGTGGGTTGCACAGACAGTTGCCTGCGTGGCTTCTGCTGGGTGCCGCTGCACCTTTGGGTGACCCGCACGAATCCGCACCACTGCCTGGGTTCTCCATTGCCGTTGCCACAGATTGCCACAGCCTGAGGGGCTTGAAACAGCACAAGTGTCCTCTCTTACAGCTCTGGGGGCAGGACTCCTGGCATCAAGGTGTCTGCAGGGCTGGCTCCTCTCAGGGGAGAATCTGTGTCCTGGCCTTTTCCAGCTTCTAGAGCCACCTGCATTCCTTCTTGGCTCAGGGCCCCTCCTCCATCTTCAACGCCAGCCGCGCCGCCTCTCCCAGCACCCTCTCTCTCTGAGTCCATTGTCTTCACAGCCTGTCTCTCTCTCTTCCCCTCGGGAGGACTCCTTGATGACATTGGGTCCACTCAGATAATCCAGGATAAACTTCCGTCCCAAGATCCTCAACTTAACCTGTCCGAAAAGTGCCTTTTGCCACATGAGGTCATGCATTCACAGGCTGGGGACAAAGATGTGCACATCCTTGTGGGGTATGGTGGCTGTGATTCTGCCAACCGTGGTTCTGACTGTAGCTGTGGGGTTGGTGAAGGTACCTTAGTCCTATGTGAACTCCTGATCCTCAAACTGCCCATAAACCAGTGCTGAGTCAGGGCCACTGCATGCAGGCACTGTCCCAGGCCCCAGGGTGCCCCGAAACCGCTGCCCTCTGGGACTCCAGGCTCCTGCCCCATCCTGGCCACCCTTGATGTTTGAAGTTATGCCAAAGCCCAGAGCTGGTGGCGCGGTGGACACTGAGCCCCTCAGAGAAAAGGGGCCCCGTACCTGCAGGACATGCTGGGGGCAGAGGCGGCTTCCCTCCTTTCACCATCGCCTGCCTCCAGCCTGCAGGCTAGAGGAGAGGCAGGAAGAAGTGTGTGTTGGAAGAATTGTTGCCCACTGGGACAGGTGGGCTCACCGGGAGTCCTTTGAGAGAGCTTCACGCCATGTCCATGCCTTTGTAGCTCCCCAGTCTGTGTGTGGCATCTCTGCCTGCCTGAGCTAGCAGGTGGGGCATGAATCTGTTCCTAGGAGCCAAAGGCACTTCCGAGGGGCAGGACACAGATGTTTGTGTTTTCCCTCGGGTAAGAACACATCCCAGAGGTGACCAGACTGGGGCCATCTTAAAAACCCACCCAAGAGGTCTGCCTGCCACTGTTGGAGGACACCAGGGGCCACCCCATGGCAGGGGAGCCGGGGTCCCAATGAGGACATGGGGCTCTAGCCGGGGGAAGAGAAGCACTCCTGGGCGCTAGGTAGGTCTGATTCCCACTGGACAGACTTTGAGACATCTGGAAAGGAGACTTTGTGGAAACTGCTGCTGCCTGAATGGCCCTGGCTTTGCCTGGTCTGTTGTCCAGGAGAAGAGACCCTGGAGGGCAGGTGTGGGCAGGAGGCCCGGGGACACAAGGTTACTTCCTGACTGCCCTCTCCGTGGGTCCTGGCCTTTCAATGAAGCAGCTGCATCTGCACAACATTTGCATGTGCACAGCAAAGTTCACACACACACACACGTGCACACACACGCGCACACACACGCGCACACGCACACACACACATACACACAAGCACACATGCACACACGCGCAAACACACACGGAAAATGTATATATTTTAATGATGGCAAAACATCCATAGTATCAAATGTATCGTCTCAATCCTTTTTATGAGTCCAGTTCCATGGTGTTCAGTACATTCACAGCGTTCTTCAGCCTTCACCAGTGTCCAGCTCCAGGACCCTTTTCATCCTGCAAAACTGAGACTCTGTCCCCATTAAGCATCCACTCCCTCCCCGCGGCCCTGGCACCCACCATTCTTTCTGCCTTCTAATTCTAGGGAACTCAGATAAGTGGAATCACGCAGTATCTGTCGTTTGAGGACTGGTTTGCGTCGCCGAGCGTGACGTCCTCAAGGTTCATCCATGTTGTAGCGTGCATCAGCGTTTCCTTCCTTTTTTAGGGCTGGGTGATACGCCGCTGTATGCACATGGCACAGTTACCTGATCCGTTGTCTACTTGGGACACTTGGGTCGTGTCCACCTTTGGCTGTTGAGTGGTGCTGTGAGTGAACATGGTGTCACACTCTGCTTTGTAGCCCTAGCTGCAAACCTGTGATGCTGGCATTGTGGTTTCTGTTTCACAAAGGAGCAAAGCCAGGCTGTGGCCGTCAGGTGATCCTCTGAAGGCTGTGCAGCTGGCCAGCTGAGACAGCGTGGCCGGAAGCCGGGGACTTACCCTCCTGGCTGGGAGCTGTCTGCTCCCTGTGCAGCCTCCCGGGTGTTGGGGGAAGGGCCCCCTTATGAGAGAAAATGTTTTTCTCTTGCTGTTTGCATATTCTCCACACATGAGGATATCCTCGGTGACCTCTCTGGGTCCCATGGTGGCTGGACCAGTGACTGTGTGTGGTGAGGCTCTGGGGTCATCCGTCCAGCCCTCTCCTCCACTGCCCTAGGGGTCCTCGATCCTTCTTGGAGTGTCCTGAGCTGCGGGCTCCAGAAGGAGGCTATCAGGGCCCCTGGTGCCTCTTCCATCCAGGGCAGGTGGCAGGCGTAAGCTGTGCCCGCAGGGGAAGATTCTAGAATCCCTGCAGGAGGAGGCCCCTCTGCATGGAAGGGTCAGGCTGGAGATCCCGCATTCAGCCCTCGGCATACACTGGCCACGGAGCTGGCTCAGAGGGGGCGGGGAATCTTGGTCCATGGCTGCTGAGTGATGTGGCCCCTGGCCAGGTGGGTGCTGAGCATCGGCTGCTCTGAAGTAGGAGGGGCCTCCCCGAGGTCCCCCTGGGCACCTCAGTCATCTTGTCAACCATCTGGTCACTGGGAAGGAAGGCACAGACAGGAGAACACAAAAGTCCTTGCTCCAGGAGCCCCAGTCAAGTGTCCAGAGCAGGAGGCCCTGTGGGCCTTGACCCTGCCTGCTGGGGCCTCCTGAGGACTCTGTGGGTTTTAGGGGTTCAGGCAAGTTCACCTCTTTTCTTCATGTCCTTGAAGAGCTGTGAGCTTGGCTAGAGTCTGGAGGGAGAGGCTGGGGCGCAGAACTGAGGGGTCTGGGAAGCCGTGGCTCAGCATGTTCCCCTCCTGGGGCCGTTCCCAACAGGTGACTTGGGGATGGTGAGGTCGCTAAGCACTTGTCCCCTTCTCCACTGCCCCTCTACCCTTGCTGCTCTGCAGACCAGAAGGAAGCTTCCTTGGGACCTGTACTCAATGGGGGTCCCAGGGCAGGACCCCATTTCCTGAGTGTCCCTGCTCCTGGCCTCCAGAGCTTCCGCCCTCTGGGGGTCCTCGTCCGCAGAGCATGATCTGAGAGTGACTGCTTGGGCTGGGCTGGTCCTTTCGGCTCCTGGTTGTGCAAAGTCTTTCTCCGAGGGGTGGGGGTCTCCCCCTTTCTAGCCCTTTGGGCGTCTGCCCTGTTTTCCCAAGTGATGGGGGGCACTGAGGGTGGGAGACAGCCCAGGTTAATTTAGCCCTGAAATTATCCCCCAATTGTTCAGTGAGCTCATCCGCTGTGCACACCCAGGAGGGTTTCTTTCCCTGCAGAACAACCACACTCGCTTCCCACTGAAACACGTGCTTTCTTTGGCTGTGCTCTGCGGATTGCCCCAAGTGTCACTTCATGGCGGGCCTGACTGCCTGTGCCACAGCTGGATACCCCGTGGAGCCCAGCCAGGCTCTTGGCCACTCACCTGAATCCCTGGTAGGGCTGGCGGCGGAGGCTCTGGTTCTGGATGCGGGGAAATGAACTCAGATTTGGGCAGCCCCTGGTAATGTGGGAGAGAGGGTAGGTCCATTACCTACAGCCCCTATGGACACCCTCTGCTGGGAGCCTCCCCATCAAGGCCGGGGTGGGAAACTGTGGATGCGGGGGTGCTGTGGGGGCTGCAGAGAGGGTGTGCAAGCAGGGCGTGTATGGGGCCTGTGTGTGCAGGGTCTGTGTGTGCAGGGTGAGTGTGTGCAGGGTGTGTGTGGGGTCTGTGTGTGCAGGGTGAGTGTGTGCAGGGTGTGTGTGGGGTCTGTGTGTGCAGGGTGAGTGTGGGGTCTCTGTGTGAGGTCTGTGTGTGCAGGGTGTGTGTGGGGTCTGTGTGTGAGAGTCTGTGTGTGCAGGGTATGTTTGTGCAGGGTGTGTGTGGGGTCTGTGTGTGCAGGGTGAGTGTGGGGTCTCTGTGTGGGGTCTGTGTGTGCAGGGTGTGTGTGGGGTCTGTGTGTAGGAGTCTGTGTGTGCAGGGTGTATGCACGGCCTGTGTGTGCAGGGTGTGTTTGTGCAGGGTGTGTGTGGGGTCTGTGTGTGTGGGGAGCCTGTGTGTGCAGGGTGTGTGTGGGGTCTGTGTGTGTGGGGAGCCTGTGTGTGCAGGGTCTGTGTGTGCAGGGTGAGTGTGGGGTCTCTGTGGGGTCTGTGTGTGCAGGGTGTGTGTGGGGTCTGTGTGTGGGAGTCTGTGTGTGCAGGGTGTATGCAGGGCCTGTGTGTGCAGGGTGTGTTTGTGCAGGGTGTGTGTGGGGTCTGTGTGTGTGGGGAGCCTGTGTGTGCAGGGTGTGTGTGGGGTCTGTGTGTGTGGGGAGCCTGTGTGTGCAGGGTGAGTGTGTGCAGGGTGTGTGTGCAGGGTGTGTTTGTGCAGGGTGTGTGGGGTCTGTGTGTGTGGGGAGCCTGTGTGTGCAGGGTGAGTGTGTGCAGGGTGTGTGTGCAGGGTGTGTTTGTGCAGGGTGTGTGTGGGGAGCCTGTGTGTGCAGGGTGTGTGTGGGGTCTGTGTGTGTGGGGAGCCTGTGTGTGCAGGGTGTGTTTGTGCAGGGTGTGTGTGGGGTCTGTGTGTGCAGGGTGTATGCAGGGCCTGTGTGTGCAGGGTGTGTGTGGGGAGCCTGTGTGTGCAGGGCCTGTGTGTGCAGGGTGGGTGTGTGCAGGGTGTGTGTGGGGTCTGTGTGTGCAGGGTGTGTGTGGGGTCTGTGTGTGCAGGGCTGTCGGGGGTTACTGGGACCTGTGTGTGGGGCATGTTCAGGATGGTGGGTTGCATGGCATGGTGTGTATGCAGCATGTGTGTGGGGCCTGTGGGGTCTGTGCAGTGTGATGTGTGTGTGCATGTCTCATGTGTACACCACACATACTCCTTGAGCTCGTGAGCACCCAGAGAGGAGGAAGACAGGAGGGAGGAGGTGGTGGTGAAGAAGAGGGTCGGAGATGACCTGGGGCCGTCTGAATCTGAGTCCGTTTTCCTGTGTCCAGAAGCAGGGGCCACCCAGCCCTGCTCTAGACTCGAGTGAGTGGCCAAGGACCTGGACTCCGAGGGGCGTCCAGCTGTGGCACAGGCTGTTGGGCCCAGCATGAAATGGCACTCAGGGTCACCAGCAGAGCCCAGCCAATGGCCGTGAGGCCAGGAAGTGCTGGAACGGCATGCCCTGGCTGCCGGGGCTCTGCCTGGCTCAGTCACTTGCTTGTAAAGTGACCCGGCCAGGTCCCCCCACCTCCCTGCCCCAACTTCTCCATCTGTAAAGTGGGGCAGATGGTGACAATCTTCCCACATGGGAGGGTCGATAGAAGAAGGAAGGGTGGGGCGTGGTGGGTGCTCATAGCAAGGTGAGGTATCCCGAAAATTCACCTCCATGTGGCACCTCAGAATGGGACCTTACCTGGAAACAGGGTCTTTGCGGATATAATTAGGCAAGGATCTTAAGATGAGATCACTCTGGATGTAGGGTGGGCCCTGGATCCAATGACTGGTGACTGTGTAAGTGGAAGAGGGGACACGGAGACACACGGGAAGCGGCCGTGTGATGAGGAGTCAGAGCCCAGAGGAGGCGTCACAAGGCGAGGAGCGCTAACGGGTGCCACAAAGCTGTCAGAGGCAGAGACAGATCATCCCCACAGCCCCCAGGAGGAACCAGCCCTGCCCACACCCCGATTCTGACACAGCCAGTCCCCAAAGGACAGACACTGCGTGATTCCACTTATCTGAGGTCCCTAGAATCAGAAGGCAGAAAGTAGAACCGTGGATGGTCAAATAATCCCTGAAGGCCAGTCTAGATTCAAGGGAACAGGTCTAAGCCCCTGCCTCTTGATAGGAGGAGTCTCAAAGTGTTCCTGGTCATCCTTAAACTGCCACAGTCCACCCCAGCACAAATTATTTACATTCCCACCACATGCAGTGTCATTCGCCCTTCCTGCCAAGATGCCCAGAGTCTCATCTCATTATGGCATCAGGCTTAGGCTTGAGGTCCAGAGTGTGTGTGTGTGTTTTTTTTTTTTTAATCAGGCAGCCTCCCAAGCCAGAGTAGGCTCATAAAGATTCTCAGGTCCAGGATCTTGTTACAGAAATCAAGTCCAGGTGCAGACGAGGCTCTTCAGGTATGCCACCACCTTCAGGGGTAGTTTTTTGAGTATGATCCCCTCAATCTGAAGACTCATGCCCCTGACATGCATCGGTGACACAGGCAAGGGAAAACTGTCATCGATGACCCTGGTCAACAAGAGAGAAGTGGGAGGCCCATAGCAGTCACTGGCCCATAGCAATTCTGAAATCCGGAGTCTTTGATTATGGCCATGTCCTGCTGCTCCCCAGGAATGATTCTGTGGTGCTCAGTTCCACCTGCTGGGTTCCTGATCCCACCCTCTAAGTCATCCCACCTTCACAGTGGAGCAGCCTGCTTTCTCTTACCCATGGTCCATCACGGTCTGAAAATAGTAAATGGAAAACTCTAGAAATAAACACTTCCTGTTTTAGCACAGGTCTTTCTAGGTAGTGTGGTGGAATCCCTAGCCATCCCACCCCCTCCTGCCTGGGATGTGAATCACTCCCTTGTCTACAGGATCCACGCTGCAAATGCTCCCTGCCCATTGGTCACTCAGCAGCCTTCTAGGTTTTCAGACGGATTCTCATGGCATCCCAGTACTTGGGTTCCAGTAACCCTTATTTAGCTTAATAATGGCCCCAAACCACCATGGTGGTGATGCTGGCAATTCTGACATGCCAAAGAGAAGCCATAAAGTGCTTCCTTTAGGGGAGAAGACGGAAGTTCTCAACGTAATAAGAAAAGAAAAAAATATTGTAGGCTAAGTTTGCTGAGATCTACAGTAAAAGCAAATCTCTTATCTGGGATGTTGTGAAGCAGAAAAAAGAAATTTGTACAGTTTTGTTTTCACACCTCACACTGCATGATACAGGTACAGTCACAGTGTGTGGTACGTGCTTAGTTAAGATGGAAAAGGCATTGAATTTGTGGGTGAAAGACATGAGCAGAGTCATGTTCTGATCAGCAGGAACTGGGTTCTACACTAGCCATGGTTTCAGGCATCCACTGGCGGTCTTGGTACATATTCTTCTGTGGACCAGGAGGCCTACTGTATCCTCAAATGGACATAGCTTCTGGAGAGTAAATCCCTTTGTACTTCCTAGGAGGACTTCCTATGAATCTTTTTGGGATTCACATCATCAGGCAAAAACCATGCTCACAGTTCTCTCCAACACAGGCCTCTCTCTCCTGGGATGAGCATCAGGTAGCTGTTTCACATGGCCTGAGATTCTTAGAACTACTGAGAGGGTCTATGAGTCGCATCCTTACATCTTTTGAAGTCTCAATACAGGGTCTTATAGCCATGCCCATTAGATATTCTTTACTCTGAAGATTATATTTTTTATTTTGAGAGCATTTGCCATCTGAAGGGCCTGGGAATAAAGAAGAAACTTAATTCTAAATCCAGCAAATTCTGTTATTTAGAATTTTTTTTTCTGAATTTACTGAAAATGAAATATTTTGATTTTACCTCTTCTCTATCTTATACTATGTAGCTAATAGAAGCTAGTTGGAATATTCAACACTGTTCCTGGAAATGTCCTCAATCAAATCAAGTAATTCATTAGTTTATTTTCTATTTTCTACGTTACTACAGGGGTCAGTGTTGCCAAACTTTTCTGCATAACAAGATCCTTGGTTTTTCTAGCCTGTAATTACAATTTCCTCCTTGTTCTCCCAGCTTCCTCTGGAAGTCTTCCCCAGGTTCTCTCAACTTCCATCTGCCACCTGGTTCAAAGCCCATTCCCCATGGCTATTATTATGGCTGCATCCCACTTCTGGTCCCAAATTCTATAATATTTTGTTGCTTAAAGCAACGATTTATTATCTCTGGGGGTTCTGTGTGTGAATCAGACTCAGTTCAGAAGTTCTGTCTTGGGGATCTTCTCATTCGGTTGTGATTAGGCAGCAGTTAGGCCAGGAGCCATCTGAAAGCCCAGGTGGGCTGTGTGGGCAAGACGGCTCCAGTCCCATGTGTGGTGCCTCAGGGGGATTACCTGGATGGCCGGACTCCCCTGGGTTTCTTGACCAAGTTGGTGGGCTCCAAGCATGGGTGTTCTTGGTGTCCTGGGTAGAAGCTGCAAGACTTCTCATGGCCTAGGCTGGGGAGTCCCAGGTCATCTCTTCTGCTTCGTTCTATTGATCAGATGGGTCACAAAGGCCTGCTCAGACTCAATGACAGGGTATTGAGACCCAACTCTCAAGAGGAAGAGTGTCAGAGAATTTGCAGGTACCTTGAATCTACCACATCTCCCAGTCCATTTCAGGGTTCTACACTTTGCCTTATCTTATATATCATGGAAGGTGGACAGGGACAACCCACCTCCCATTCCAGATGTGTGCTCTGATTGGTGAAGGTCACTGCACATACTCCTCTAGTCCTTGACACAGTGATTGGATCAGGGATGGTCAGCAAAGGTCTAAACCGATCACATCACATAATTCCCTCAGCCACAGTCTAAGTGGTTGAGGTTGGACTTTTCAGTGCATGGCCCGTGTTTATGATTGGAGGAGCGGAACCCTCCTTCTCTTGACTTAGACCAGTGCTGCCCAATAGAAACATAATGGAAGCCATATGTATAATTTTCAAGTAGTCATATTAAAACAAGTAAAAATAATATTAAATTTAATATTTTATTTAATTGAATATACCCAAAATATTATGATTTCAACCGTGTCATCAATTAAAAAATTATTACTAAAAAGCTTTACACTTTTTTTTTTTGAGATGGAATTTTGCTCTTGTTGCCCAGGCTGGAGTGCAATGGTGCAATCTTGGCTCACTGCAACCTCCGCCTCCTGGGTTCCAGTGATTCTCCTGTCCCCCTTCTCAGCCTCCCAAGTAGCTGGGATTACAGGCATGTGCCACCATGCCTGACTAATGTTTGCATTTTTAGTAGAGATGGGGCTTCACCGTGTAGGCCATGCTGGTCTTGAACTCCTGACCTCAGGTGATCCACCAGCCTTGGCCTCCCAAAGTACTGGGACTACAGGCATGAGCCACCGCGCCTGGCCTACGCTATTTTTTTTTACACTGTCTTCTAAATTAGTTGTGCATTTAACTTCCAGCTCTTCTCAATTTAGATGACGCGCATTTCAAGTGCCCAAGAGTCACAGGAAGCCAAAGGCCACCCTATTGGACAGTGTAGCTTGGATGGGATGGGGTCAAGACCTGAGAGCTGGTCTCAAGTCCCCAGGAAGCCAACCCAAAGATGAAGCTGTTACCAAGTCAGGAACAGAGCAGAAAGAATGTCTGACAAGTCAAGAAAGAGCCCTGTACAACCCACGCCTGAAGCTTAATGTCCTTTTGGAATTTTCAGCTACAGGGTCGATATTTCTCGTGTGCTTCCATAACTTGCAGATGTGTTTGCCGTTTCCTGCAACACTCAAGAGTCCTGGGTAATATTCTTCTTTTGTCCTGGGGATCTGGGAGGTCTTAAGGGAGCAACCCCTTGAAGGGTGTGACAGGCAGGGGTGGATCTGGCTTTTAAAACTTGCTTTAATTAATTAAATAATTAATTAATTTTTAGAGATGAAGTCTTGTTATGTTGCCCAGGCTGGTTTTTAACTCCTGGGCTCAAGTGATCTTCCTGGGATCTGGCTTTTGAGAGGTCTCAAGCTAAATTTGAGGACCCTCAGAAGGAAGAAAATAAAATTACAAATATGACTTAGCTAAAGGGTTTTGTAAGGCGGCGCCTACTGCCTGGATGCTTCCTCCCAAGCACCCTTCACCAAAGGGGAGAAAACACGCCCTGTCCCTCTTCCCAAGATGCCAGAGGCTCTGGCTGCACAGTCCACGGACAGGAGCTGCCTTCCTGGTGCAGGACTTCGCTCCGGGTCTCCACATTTTCTGAGTGCTCTGGGAGTCCCTCAGTGAAGTGGATGCTTTAGGATCCTAGAGGAACCAGGGGCCTAGCCAGGGCTTGGCCTCACACAGACGTGAGAGCAGATGGAAGCTCTGAGGGCCTGGGCGGGGCCCAGGGTCAGAACCCAGCCAGGGAGAACAGCCAGGGCTGGCAGGCAAACCCCAAGTGGCTCCTGGAAGGCTACCTGCCAGAGAGGGTGTGGAGCAGAGGCCCCCCCGGCAGACCCGCCTCCGGGGTCGGAAGCCCTGTGTCTGGGTGGTCCACAGCCTGAGGCTGGGATGAGAAGTGCAGGGGGTAGAACCTTCCTAGTGCCTCCCAGGTCCCTCCCAACTGTGGCTTCTGGCCAGTCCTCCCCGAGAACCAGACAGGGACTGGGACACCGGGAATTGAGACTCCTGGAGGCTTGTGCTTTGATAAGGGGATTGGGGAAGCTCTGTGAGAACAGCAGGGAATTTTAAACCATGTTCAGAGTTGTTTTCATAATCAGAAATCACAGCAGGTTAACGAGAAGGGTGGCAGCGTGTCCCAGGCAGGTGGGTAGACCCAAGAGCCACTCCGCAGGGTGGGGCCCTGGCTCCGGCGGCTCCTGCCCTGCCCTAGGCCTCTGTTTCTGTCACCCGGGATAGCAGGAGCCTCTCTGGATTGTTTGAGGGATTCATGCTGGGCACACAGGAGGACTTGGACAATGTCAGGGCTCGGCGAGGCTGGCCTGTCCCCTTCAGAGGAGCAAAGCCAGCTTCAAGGGATTTGAGAAACCCGACATTCAGAACTGGCCTCTCTCGGGCCTGCCTGCCCCTCTCCAGCTGCACTCTGGCACCCACAGCGCCCGGCGTCCCCTTGTCTCCTGCCTAGAGGTAGACGAGGACCCCTGGCCCTGTTTCCTGGGGCATCCTTCCCTGCTGCGTCCTGGGCTCATGGAAGTGGGTAGTGCACGCCGTGGGGACCCAGCCCTGTGGGTAGTGCACGCCGTGGGGACCCAGCCCTGTGGGTAGTGCACGCCGTGGGGACCCAGCCCTGTGGGTAGTGCATATGCCGTGGGGACCCAGCCCTGTGGGTAGTGCATGCCGTGGGGACCCAGCCCTGTGGGTAGTGCATGCCGTGGGGACCCAGCCCTGTGGGTAGTGCATGCCGTGGGGACCCAGCCCTGTGGGTAGTGCATGCCGTGGGGACCCAGCCCTGTGGGTAGTGCATGCCGTGGGGACCCAGCCCTGTGGGTAGTGCATGCCGTGGGGACCCAGCACTGTGGGTAGTGCATGCCGTGGGGACCCAGCCCTGTGGGTTTGGCCCCTGTTGTAGAGGCAGACAGCCTCCTCCCTCCTGGTTCCAGGCTGTATGTCACCAAGACAGGCCTGTCAGGACAGCCATGGCTGGGTCCTGACAGCCGGACCCAGCCATGGGTATGAGCAGCTCCTCTGGGCCTCCAGAGCCAGCACCCATGTCCCAGCCCCACCGCACCTGTCGCTGGAGGCCTCGGGCAGGAAGCGGCAGATGTAGCGCTCTCTTATCCCGGCACTGGCCATGGGAAAGGCCTCCTCCATCCCAGGCAGACACTGGAAGGCCACACTCGCTTTTGAAGTATAGAGTGGGGAGGGGGCCGGGCCCTGCTGCTGCCGCAGGGTTGTCCCACACAGAGCCCCATTCATCCCAGGCCCCGCTCTGTGCAGCACCCTCCCCCACTCAGCGGGGCTGGCACCCGCCCAGGAAGGGGCATCTCATGGCAACATCCCTGGCTTCTGAACAAGGAGGGCTGACCAGAAAGCCCCTGTCACCAGACTCAGGACCCTGGTGAGCGGATGCTGCCTGGGCAATGGGTACTCTACAGACTCTTGGCTCTGGGTGATTAGGGACCTGCTGTGCCGTGCTTCTGGAATGGGAAGCTGTGTGGCCAGAGGGAAGAAGCAAGGGGCTGGGCAGCCAGTGTCAAAGTCTCCCAGCTGTGTTGGAAGGTAGCCACTCCCAACCTGAAGACCCCAGACCAGGAGCGTGGGTGCCAGTGACTAGGCCCTTCCCTGTTCACTGCCAGACGCTGGCTCTTGAGACAGCCAGTCATTGCTGAATGGATGGAGCCTCCTCCTGCAACAGCCAGTCGTTGCTGAATGGATGGAGCCTCCTCCTGCAACAGCCAGTCATTGCTGAATGGATGGAGCCTCCTCCTGCAACAGCCAGTCATTGCTGAATGGATGGAGCCTCCTCCTGCAACAGCCAGTCGTTGCTGAATGGATGGAGCCTCCTCCTGCAACAGCCAGTCATTGCTGAATGGATGGAGCCTCCTCCTGCACACAGGGAGGCCAGGAGGGTGTACATGGGTGCATGGACACACAATCTGGCCAAGACAGCTGCCTCTACCTGCGCCAAGGCGACCTGTGAGAAGAGGCAGAGGGGCTGAAGGCACAAACAGGTTTGATGCGTCCCCCTCAGGGGCTGCTCTCTGCCCCACCCCTGTCATCCAGGAGGTAGGGTCTAATTTGGCTTCATCAATACCCGCCCTGCCCTCCAGGAGAAGGATCAGACCAGCATGAGCTGGTGCATGCTGGCTCACACACACCTGCACGGAGGGCAGCGTCTCCACCAGCAGGAAGAGCTGTCCAGCTCTGCCCCGCTGAGGACTCTGCATCTGGCCTGGGGGCTCCGTCATCCTTCCCAGCACATCTTATCTTCTCAGGCTTGGTCTTGACGATGCTGGTGGTGCGGGTGGGGAGGTGTGGAACTCGTCCCCTGTTGGAAAGGGGATTCCTTTCTCCTCCTACCCCATGCTTGCCCATCTGTCCGGGGCTGGCGGCTGTGCTGGCTCATCACAGCAGGATGTGGTGGTGACACACCCATGTTCTGCTCATTCAGCAGCTGCACCTGCGACTTCACTCCCTCGCCTTTTAGTCCTTGCAAACTCCTGGAAGGTTGAGGCTCTTCCTTTTTTGTTTACAGATGGGAAAACGGAAGGCCTGGAGCCACCCTTCATGGCTGAACATCGGTAAGGGCAGTTCCCACCAAGGCGTAGGTGGGGGATTCGGAGCCTCTTCCAGGGACCGTGGGTGTGCACGCACCAGCTTGCATACACACACGAGGCACACACATGCACCTCCCACCCAGTACTTTGAGCTGGGGTCTGAGGTGAGTGGCCAGTGAGCTTGGAGGCTGAGTGGGCCCCTGACCCACGCTGCTTCCCCCTACCCAGCACCCCTGTAGGGCCGAGCTTCACCTGGTGATGCTGTGTTTTTTTCTCTGGCTTCCCTCTGTTCTCACTGTTTAATATTTTTTTCTCAGCTAGCGACCCCATTGCGCATCTGATGAGGCCCTAACCCAAGGAAGCCTCGTCAATATTTCAGCCTCAAAGGCGGGGAAATCTTGTATCCTCCAAAGGAGGATCCTTCCTGCCTCCTCCAGTGTCTGGTGGCCCCTGGCTTCCTGGGCTTGTGGATGCATCACTCCAACCTCAGCCTCCTCTTCATGTGGCCTTTTCCCTTGTGTGTGTCAGACCGTCAAATCTTCTCTCCTCTCTCATAAGGACCTCAGTCATTGGATTTGGGTCCCGTCCTAAATCCAGGGTGATCTCATCTTGAGATCCTGATCATAGTTATATCTGCAAAGACCCTTATTCCAAATAAAGTCACACTCACAGGTTTAAGGAGTTAAGACCTCGCCATATATTTTGGGGTGGTCTCTGTTCAACCCACTGCAGCCTGCCATCCACACGTGTTGTGTAGCCAGGCCGCTCACTTGCCCTAACTCAGGATCAGCCTCTTTCAGGTCTCCTGTGTCTCCTCTGTATTAGGCCATTCTTGTGCTGCTGTAAAAAACACCTGAGACTGTGTAATTTATAAAGAAAAGAGATTGATCTGCTTGGTTTCTAGGGAGGCCTCAGGAAGCTTCCAATCATGGCAGAAGGCAAAGAGGGAACAGGGATGTCACATGGCAAATGCAGGAGTGAGTGAGAGAGTTTGGGGGCGAGAGGAGGTGATGCCACACCTTTAAATGACCGGCTCTCAGGAGAACGTGGTGAGAGCTCCCTCATCACCATGGGGATGGTCCAAGCCATTCAGGAGGAATCTACCCCCATGATTCAAACCAGTGTGATCCCCAATGATTGGGATTACATTTCAACATGAGGTTTGGAGGGGACAAACATCCAAATTATACCATCCCCTGACTGCTCTGCTCTAAGCCCTGGTCCTGACAGCCCCTGCCCCACCCTGGGGACAGCAGCTGCTCCCATTCCTTCCTCCAGAGTGGACCCCACACAGCAGCAGGCCGGGCCTCTTTCCTGCCTCAGCTCCAAACCAAATTATCCCAGAAAACTGTTCTTTTGATGAACCCAGTCAGCTAATGTGGTTCCCAGGAGTAACCTCACCCAGTGAGCTGTGGGTGACCCTGAGCAGGTGAGCAGGTGCCCTGCTCTTCCTGGGGGCCCCATGGCACCTCTGCCTGGACCCTGACCTGACAGCCTCCCCTTACTGAGCGCCCAGCAGACGCCAGCCCTTTTCCCACACTGACTCACTCAGTCCTGCAGTGAGCCTGTGAGTTGGTTTCTGCCAACAATGCCATTTTACAGATGAAAAAATGAGCTTCAGGTAGTGGGCGGAAGCCAGACACCTTGCCATTTAATACACACCCCCACACACATATACACCCTACACACACACACACACACACACGCCCTAATTTATATATAACTTCTATACAAATGATTTAGTACTTATATAGAGATATTAAATTTATTTTACATTTGTATACAATCTATATAGGTCTATAAACCTATACATATATAGTCTCTTACCAAATATCTCTGTTTACAGTATGACACCTTAACCCTGGTGACATGGTTTGGCTGTGCCCCCACCCAAATCTCCTCTGGAATTGTAGCTCCCATAATTCCCATGTGCTGTGGGAGGGACCCAGTGGGAGATGATTAAATCATACTGTTCTCGTGGTAGTGAATAAGTCTCACCAGGTCTGATGACTTTATACGGGGTTTCCGCTTTTCTTGGCTCTCCTTCTCTTTTGTCTGCCACCATGTAAGATGCACTTTTTGTCTTTCATCATGATTGTGAGGCCTTCCCAGCCACATGGAACTGTGAGTCCGTTAAACCTCTTTTTCTTTATAAATTACCCAGTCTTGGGTATGTCTTTATCAGCAGTGCTAAAACAGACTAATACAATCAGGATGGGTGCAGGGTCTTTACTTAGGAACTTGATGACTTCCTCTGGTCCAGCATCTCCAGATGTTCCCTGGATGTTCTCCAGGGTGTTCCCTGGTCATGTGCTGGGGTGTTGGGGGGACATGGGGTGTGGTGTTGGGGGGACGTGGGGTGTGGTGTGGGGAGGACATGGGGTGTGGTGTGGGGGGGACATGGGGTGTGGTGTAGGGGGGACATGGGGTGTGGTGTGGGGGTGGGTCATGGGGTGTGGTGTTCCTTGGTCCTGTGCTGGGGTGGTGGGGGCACATGGGGTGTGGTGTGGGGGGACATAGGGTGTGGTGGAGGAGATCTAGTCTCCTCACTGCTTCTCGGCCATACCTACCCCCACTCGAACCAGCCCTGCTGGGTTTGGCTCCATCCACGCCCCCTGCAGAGGTCCCAGAGACCTTTGATTCCTGGACCTTACTGATGCACTGAGGCACAAAGTGGTTCATTTCTTCTTGACTCTCTGCCTCTCTTTTTCCCAGCCCTGCCTGCAGACCTGCAAACCTTGTTCTCAGGTTTCCCTGATCTCTGGAGGGAATCTATTTCCTCTGCTTTTTGGTTTCCATCCTTTGGTCTCCTGTCTGCTGGAGCCTCTGCTCTCATTCCCTTTATCCTTCTGGCTTTGCTCCTTTTGCTAATGATCCCCTTACTGTCATTTTTGTGTGATTTTTAAGTGCGATCAGAAATAACCACACATGTTCTTTCTTTGTACTTAACTGGAAATCCTTGAGCATCTTTTTCAAAGGTTTTCCTGAATTGTGGTTACATGAGGTCCGAGAATTTTTCTTGGATTCCCATATCTGGAACACACGGGGCTCATGCAACTGTGCATGGGCAGTTTGACCATTAGAAATGATCATCTCAGTTACTCAGCAGAACTACAAAGCTAAATTCCAGGATACTGTCTACACTATGCATGCATGAAAATAATAGTAATAGAAACAGACTGCTGACATAAAACACAGAGAAACTAGATTGCAAAAGCAAACTCTGTGGATATTATATACAGAACCCCGAGTGACAAGGCATCACTTCAGATCCTAAAGTACGAAACAGTGAGGACAAACCAGCAACAACCCCAAGATGTGGCCGATGCTGGAGTTTGTGGGAGAAGAGATGGCAGGAAGCAGGGCCACATCTGAAAAACTCAAGAACAGGAGAATCCCCAGGTAGCCAACAAACAAACATTCATTAAAAAGCGTGGGTTCATTTATAAGCAGCAGTTGAGATTGGGTGAGATTTTGCCTACTCTGATATTGGGTCATGCAAAGGGTCCAAGGTGAGGGAGGAAGAAGCTGGAGAGGTCTTGCCTGCAGAAATTCTCGGAAACAACTGGCCAGGGCAGGTCCCATCCTGAGGAAAGACTGCCAGGAGTGGAATTAACTTGAGTAGCCTGGAAGCGTCAGAGCTGAAGAGGAGAGGGAAGCAGAGCCTGGGAATCTCATCAAGTAAGCATCACACCTTGAACACTACAAGAAAATAGCAGCAGAAAGGAATTGTGGTGCAAAGGAGAATAATATCCCTATAGACAATCAAGATGAAACAGACAAACATTCCCATAGACAGCTGAGAATTGTAGCCTGCTACTTAAAAATGAATTAAAAGACATGAAGAGAATGATACAAAACATAGGCCGGGTGTGGTGGCTCACGCCTGTAATCCCAGCACTTTGGGAGGCCTACGCGGGCGGATCACGAGGTCAGGAGATCGAGACCATCCTGGCTAACACGGTGAAACCCCATCTCTACTAAAAAAAACTACAAAAAATTAGCCGGGCATGGTGGCAGGTGCCTGTAGTCCCAGCTACTCAGGAGGCTGAGGCAGGAGAATGGCGTGAACCCAGGAGGCAGAGCTTGCAGTGAGCCGAGATCGCGCCACTGCACTCCAGCCTGGGCGACAAAGCGAGACTCCATCTCAAAAAAAAAAAAAAAAAAAAAAAGGGAGAATGATACAAAACATAAAAGAACAACATAAATCCTAATGAAAACACACAGAAATGAAGTGACAGAATTGAAGAGAAAATGAGAATTGAAGAAAAAAAAATTTCTGAAATGAAGACTAAACTAAAAAAACCCAAGAGTAAACAAACACAACAAAGAATGCCTCAGAAAAAAACAAAAAGTTAAAAGAAAAAAGCTTTAAAAATTTAAAAAGTAGAAAAAGAGATGAAAAAGATTTGTGAGAAACTGACAATGTGGGTTGGTAAAGATGACCCAGTAGACTGATAATGGGTATCTCTGAATTAAAAGGACAACAAAGCAACAACCTAAGCAAAGACTCGTAACGATACTGAAAACTACACTTCAGGAAAAGGCTCCTGAAACAGAAGAAAAAAGTTTTGAAACTACTTATTGAAAAGGACAATGTAGACCATGGAAAAAATAAAATTAGTTTATCATCAGACAGCAACTCTTTATGCCAGAAAAAATGGAGTAACACATTTAAGCTTATGTTCTTAAGAAAACATAAGCCAAACATCTTTTATCTAACAATAATGACTTTCTTCTGTTTTTTTTTTTTTTGTTTTTTTTTTTTTGAGATGGAGTCACTCTGTCGCCCAGGCTGGAGTGCAGTGGCACGATCTCGGCTCACTGCAAGCTCCGCCTCCCGGGTTCACGCCATTCTCCTGCCTCAGCCTCCCGAGTAGCTGGGACTACAGGTGCCCACCACCACGCCCGGCTAATTTTTTCTATTTTTTTTAGTAGAAACGGGGTTTCACCATGTTAGCCAGGATGGTCTCAATCTCCTGACCTCATGATCCGCCCGCCTCGGCCTCCCAAAGTGCTGGGATTACAGGCGTGAGCCACCGTGCCCGGCCACAATAATGACTTTCAATCCTAAAACACAGACTAACTTTTATTAACATGGACATGCAAGAACTCGTGGAACATTTTTCTCCTGAGTCCTTTCTAAGAAATCTTTTAGAAAATAGGCTTTAGAAAAGAAAAATCACAATTTCAGAAAGACATTGCAATGAAAACTGGAAGTGAGTATTAAATATACACTTACTTGTGGAACCCAAACTAATAAGAATGAAGGGGAATGGGCATGAGCTGCAGTGGGATGTACTCTGCCAGTGCAGCTTAAAGGATTAAAAATGGAAGGTGAGTGGGGAGAGCATATGCACACGTTTCTAACTGGTTTTGTTCATCATGGTTGGTGGTGGCAGCATTAGTATTGTTATTAGGTGGCTGGCATGTGTGTGCAATGAGGAAGAAAGCAGGTGAATAAATGCAGGCTCTTCTATCATTCCCTACATCCCCAGGAGCCAGGGCTCACCATGTAGAAGAAAGGCAATGGAGATATTAATGAGGTTAAGTAAAAACCCCTGTGGTCCAGAATTTAAACAGGAAATATAACTTATTAACTTGAGTTCCTTTATCTGTAGTACACATGTACACACACACACACACACACACACACACACCCCTTAGCTCTGTTCAGTGAAGAAGTCTAGATTCAATGTGTGGCCAACCTAGTAGCTCTGATTATGGTTTTGAAATATTATTTCCCACAAAACAAAACTAGTGACCTTTAGAGAAGTTACTGATTTTGAATCTGAGTCCAGAAATGTATCATTGAGCCTGGAACGCCTAGTCATACAATACGGCAAAGAAGTTGTCAAAGTCAACTGGGATTGCATCCAAAGGATTCAGGCGCTGACCCAAAGTGGCTTCCATTGGCTAAAGATGGAGCCACTGAAGTTTCAGTAGGTACAAGAAATGCAACAGATGGAAGCCTGTAAGTGTTCAGATGCAGTATACAAATTTGTATGTTAATGGATCTAAACATAAAATACGTGTGTGTGTTTCTGTGTGTGTGTATAGCTGTATAACAAATTACCTAAAATCTTCTTGGCTTAAAAATGAGAGTAAATATTTATCTCACCCAATAGCAATGACTGACCAAGAGTGGATCCTGCAGGGGAGTGGGGTCTGAGTTCTTTCCCACCTTGGGCCCCCTCGATGGCCAGCCCTCCTTTTACCCTCACATCAGTCTGATTGTCCCAAAACACCATGGCACTCCCCAAAGGTGTTTCCTGGAGGTGGCCCCAAGTCTAGGGTGCCTGGGCCAACATGCTTTCTGGAAATACTGCATGGATTTGCTCTCTCCTTGGATATTTGTTGGTTCATGTCTCACCCCGTGCTCACCAGCACTAAATATCATTTCTAGGAGTCTTGGCAATTTTGATAGGCAAAGCATGCTATTTACTCTCCTATTTGTATTCCATTAATTTAAATAGATTAACACACATGTTTAATAACCATTTGCATTTCCTTTATTGTGAGTTTTTTGTTTGGTTTGTCCATTTTTTCTATTAACGTCCTAGTGTTGGCAAAATGTATGTACTTTCATCTGAAATCAATATATTCATATAGTTAAGCTCTATTAGTGGATAAGTAGAACGAGCTTTTGGCCCCAAGTCCCTCACCTTTGCCTTGCCCTCTGGGATGATTGCTTTTTGCTATTTGAACTCCTTCTTTTGGTTCTTGTTTGTCTGGTGATGACCTCTGGATTTCTGTGCAATGTGTCTGGAATTGGGATGGTAAATTTACATTACTGTTGCCATGCTCTGAGGTCTTCCTGTGATGGCTGCAGAGAATTTAGCTTCCTCACACCCTCTGATCATGGTGTCACAGAGCTTAGTTCTTTTATTGACTATCTTCTCTCCAGAATCATCACTAACCTCTGTTCACTCCTCCCTTCTTTCCTTTCTTCCTTCCTTTCTCTCTCTCTCTTTCTTCTTTCTTTCTTCTCTTTTTTGAGACAGAGTCTTGCTGTGCAGTGGTGCAGTCTTGGCTCACTGTGACCTCCGTCTCCTGGGTTCAAGCGATTCTCCTGCCTCAGCCTCCCGAATAGCTGGGACTACAGGCGCCCGCCACCACGCCTGGCTAATTTTTTTTTTTTGTATTTTTAGTAGAGATGGGGTTTCACCATGTTGACCAGGCCGGTCTCGAACTCCTGACTTCAAGCAATCTGCCTGCCTTGGCCTCTCAAAGTGTTGGGATTACAGGCATGAGCCATTGCACCCAGCCTCACCCTTATTTCTAGAGTTCCCGCTTTGTAGGATGAAGATCTTTGCTCCCCTGCCCCACTCTTCACCGCTTTCCACCTCTCTTTCTCCCAGCCTCTGCTGATTGACATCTTACTTTCACTCATCAAGGTGAATGACATTTGCATTCTGCTCTGAAATTATAACTAAGTCTTCTCCACCCAAAAGTTTAAAACCTAAAATGTTAAAACCAGGAGTGTTTATCTTATTGTGATTATGTAAATATTTATTGTGAGACCAAAAAAGTCATTTATGTTCTTTAATTGAAACTTTATTACATTACATTATCTATTCCAGACTCATGATATCATTTCCTCTATGGTCTAGCTATTTGTTTTCCCGGGACTTTTAATTGCCTTTTATTTCTCACATTGTCTATCTTTATCACTCAGTGAGTTCTTTAAGAATCTCAAGGGTGCCTGACGTCTAACCCTCCTTCTCTACGATGCTTCCGGAACCTGTGTCTTCTTGCTTCCGTCTGGGGAGCTGCTTGCCAGATGGCTGCACAGCTGTGCCCTTGGTGTCTTCATCTTTTCTCTCCTGGGTTGTGTCCCACATATTTTCTTGTTCTGTTGAACTTTACTTCATTTTTCAAGAACACGTCCTTAGCACAAGCGATCAAAGAAAAATACGTAAATTAGGCTTCATTAAGATTAAAAACTTCTGTATGCTAAAGGACACTATTGAAAAAGTGAAAAGACAACCTATAGTAAGAGAAAATACTTGCAATCACATGTCTCATAAGGACCTAGTCTCCAGAATATTAAAAGAACTCTCATAATTCTACAAGAAAAAGACACAGAAGCCGATTAAAGACTGGACAAAGGATTTGAATAGACATTTCTCCAAGGAAGACATATGAATGGCCAATAAGCACATGAAAAGATGTTCAATGTCATTAGTCATTAGGGAAATGCAAATTAATGGCAGGCTATAATTAAAGAAGGAAAACAAGTGTTGGTGCAAAGATGTGGAGAAGTGGGAACCCTCATCCATTGCTGCTGGGAATGCAACACGGTGCAGCCACTTTGGAAAACAGTCTGGTAGTTCCTAAAAACCTCAGACATGGAATTACCATGTAACCCAGCAATTTCTTTCTTAGGAATATATCAGAGAGAACTGAAGACATATGTCCACATAAAAGCTTGTAAGCAAATGTTTCTAGTAGCATTACTCTTAAGAGCCGCAAAGGGAAAACAACCCAAATGTCCACCAGTGGATGAACAGAGAAAAGGAATGAAGCACTGAATCATGCTACAACGTGGATGAGCCCCCCCAAAATTATGCTAAGTCAAAGAAGCCAGACACAAAGGGCTACAGATTTTATGGTTCCATTTATTTGAAATGTCCAGCATAGGCAAATCTATAGAGACAGAAAATAGGTTAGTGTTTGTCAAGGGATGGGTAGGGAGGAGGCATGGGGAGCACCTGTTGATGCGGAATTTTGTTTTAGGGTGATGAAATGTTCTGGAGTTAGTGGTGACGATTGTACAATCTCATGAATAGCTACTGAACTGCACACTTTAAAATAGAGAATTTTATAGCATTCTATAAATTATATCAATAAAGGAAGAAGAAAAGATGAATAAGAAATCACATAACAATATGTTCTTCCTTTATTGATATAATTTAAATAAATGCTGTTTTATATATAGCATAACTTTTACATATTTATATTTTGATATAATATAAAAGTTATATTATATATTAATATATATACATCATCACGTGATTTCTTATTCAAACAGTACCTGGGAATAACACACTCTGAGACTTTGTGTATCTGAACATGTCTTCATTCTTTATTTACTTTCCCTTACTCATTGATTGATTGATTGATTGCTAGCTATGTAGGGCATCTCCCTGGCTAATGCTTTCCTGGTGACTATCTCTTGGATTTTAATTACAAATTGGTAGAACTTATGTCTTGAAATATATCAGTTTTTCAGTGGATGTTTGTGTATACAGGAAAAAGTTACATCACTATTCTCAAAATGCAATTTGCAATTTTAAGTAAAATGATTGAATTACATTCCACATACAACAGGTAGAATGCCAGCACATTAGCAAAGGGTGTGGGACTCGGAGACGGCTGGCTCAGAAGCACCCCGGTCCATACAGCAGCCGCGCGTGCACAGCCAGGCTGATTGTTCGTGACCAGGACGGGCTGTTTACATTTTATACTCAAACATGATTCGTTACTAATATACAGAGGTTCCATCATGTTTTCCCTCATTTTGGAAAAGTTGGGGGGGGGCAGTAAGGTTGATATGTAATACAGTATAATTATTCCTTTTAAAATAATAGAAAGTAGGTTCCCAGGTAGCATTTTCATGCAGAATGGCTGGTTTGGGGGGATGGATTATTGATGCTACATGTGAGATGTCTGTTGTTTGGCTGGTTTAGAATTCTAGGTTAAAAATGATTTTCTGCAGGAAAATCACTCACGCCTGGCAGGTGTTATTCCAGTGTCTTCTTGGGTCCAGGGTTGCTGCTGAGCCATTTGATACCACTCTGGTTTTTGTTCTTGTTGAGTGGCCTCTTTATCCTCTCTGAGAGCTTTTAGAAGCTTTCCCTGGATGGCTTGCTGACCACCTGTGCCATACTCGTGTATGCTCGTCTGGGCAGGCTGCTGACCCTCCTGCATCTCAGCTCCTCAGCTGTGAGCTGCAGGCAAGGATGACATGCTTCTCTCAGATTGCTGTGAAGACAGATACGGGGCCATCTTGGGGGCTGCCTGGCAGGTGCCACCCGGCCTCGGCCACTGTCAGTGGTCTCCTGCCTGGGTTCACGCTCCCACGACTTTGCCGGGCTCTTGATGCTGACCCCACCTGGCCTCCCTGGTGCTGGTCTGGGAGACCCATCACTAAGTCCTCTTCAAGAATCCCTGACTTCTTTAAAGCCCATATTGGTCCCTGCTCCAGGCTCTCAGGGTACCACCCATGCCTAAGGCTGGGCCTGCTGCCCATGCTGCGCTGTAAACCAGGCCCCTGAAACAGCAACAGCAGCAGCTGCGGGAATTTTAGTGTACTCCAGTCTCCGTGATCTATCCTGCTATCCCCACTGGAATCTCCTGGGAGGTCGGTGAACACAGGGTTGGGAAGAGGCCTGCATGTGTCGGCTGCAGAGCCAGGAGCTGCTGCCCCAGCTGCCAGCCCCTCCTCCACCCTCTGAGGCCCCTGCCCTGAGAAGTCCCAGCCTAAGCTGTCCACACCTGTGTGCCCTAGGGGCCGTCCCCTGCAGCAGAAGGGACGCTTTGTCCTCTCCTGGCCTGGCTGCCTCCAGTGCACACTTCTGTAGCTGCCTTTCATCTTTGCATCTGCCCCCTCACCTGCTCCGGACCCTCTGGGGCTGGGACTTGCCACATCTCCCTGTCCCCAGGGGCTAGCCCATGACTGAGGGCTCACTAAGCACATCAAGGTATAATAAATGCTCATCCCCTATACCAGTCTCCTCCTCCCCATGCTCAACAGCACCCCAGAGTGGGATTGTCCTTGCTATCCCGGACATTGTTTTTTAAGCCATAAAAAGTTTATGGTTTAAGATAATATCTAGAGTGAGGGGCTCGGGCACAAAGTTAAAGGGGCATCAAAAAACTAGAGATTCATGATAAATAGTATCTTACTGCAATATTTCAAAAGACCAAATGCAAAATAAAATGTCTGATGGCCAAAATCTCAACCTTTGAAAGGAAGACGGGATTAGGAAGAGCCTGAGCCATGTTGGAGCCTGTGGCAAAGGACAACCGGGAACACAGATTTTGCCTTCCCTAAAAATTGATGAAGGTTGTTGAGGGTGGGTGTGGTTGACGTGGGTGCACCCTCAGATGCCTGTACAAGGAAGGGAGAGGAGCAGACAAGCCCTTCCATTCAGGGGCTGCCAGGATGACTCCCCCAACAAGAGCAGCTCGACAGGTGAGGGGGGCTACTGCCCACTCTGACGTGGTTAGTGGCACAGGTGCTAGGCCCAGGTGCCTGTCTCCTCTGTGAGTTTTATGCCACACGAGTTGCCAAAGAGGAAGTGTCAGGGTGAGTGAAGCTTGGGGAAGTCAGGAAGATCCATTCTGTGAATAAGGAGGAGTTGGGTGGTTAGGAATTAAAAGGAATTCACAGGCCACAAGCACACGCTTTTGGTGTTGCAAGACGCTTGGGGAAGCTCAATGCGTTTGGTTTAGTGATTCCAAGGGGGATGAGGAGGGAGCTGGACTATTTCCCTTACAGGGCTAGGCGAGGGTCCCCATGCACCAAACTGCCAAAAACAACCGCTTCAGGCAAGAGAAATCACAGAGAAAATGGCTGGAGCCGTCTTCCAACCCCGGTCCCTGTGCCTTTTATGTCACATCCTGAAGGCTTCATTGTGTCTGCTGATCACTGCTGTATAACCAGAAAACCTAATTAGCCAAAACACAAGATGTCATGAGCAGAGGTTCAGATGTTCCAGGATGAGTAATACTGAGGGACTGCAAGAGGGAATGAGGCCTTTAACAGGATTCCTCCTGTGAAAGCAGCTTTGGACAGACGGGGTGCCTCTGCAACCAGGAGGGAAAGGCTCCAGCTGTCTGCAATGTTCTTTGTGCAGGGATGTTTGCTCAGACACCCAGGGTCATGGGTTGAATGGTGTCCCCCAAACAGATACGTTGAAGTCCTAATCCCCAGGACCTGCAAATGTGAACTTATTTAGAAATAGGGTATTTGCAGATGTAACTTAAGGTTTTGCAGATGTAATAGGGTTTTTGCAGATGTAAGTTTGCAACTGGATTTTGGGGTAGGCCCTAAATCCTATTGTTATGGGATCCTTGGGGTGTCGCTTCACCAGCTGGAAACCTCTGTGGCCAGTGGTGCCTTTGCCTGAGTTTTGCTCAGGCCTGCTGGGCCCACTCAGCCTGGAAGGCTGTGCTCAGCTCGTGCTACTGGCCTGGATCCCATGCCTGCCAAGGGCAAGCAGAGTGGCGAGGGGTGTGTGAGCGAGTGAGCGTGGGGTCCAGTGGCACCCAGAAGCTTGAAGATGCCAGGAACTGCAGAGTCCTAAAGAGGGTATCACAGTCCTGGCTCAGGGAGCGGAGTCCTCACATGCTGGAGGAGGTAGAAGCTCTGTGAGGCCTTTTTAATAAGGGCACTAACCCCATTCATGAGGGTGGAACCAATCTCCTCCCAAGGGCCCCACCTCTTAATACCAACACAATGGGGATGAGGTTCCAACCTAGGAATTCTGGAGGGACAGCAATATTCACAGCACAGCACAGCCACAAGTCAAGCCCAGAAATGCCAGATTCACCAGAAGCTGGAAGACGAAAGGAAAGAGTCTTCCCTCGAGCTTTTGGAGGGAGCATGGCCCTACTGATGCCTTGGTTTTGAACTCCCCACCTTTACAATGTGGCAGGAGCCAGTGCCCTGTGTGGTTGTGGCTGGACCAGGGGCACTGCAAGCAGCTTCCACGGCTGGCATCAGGGAACACGGTGGCACCCAGAAGCTTGAAGATGCCAGGGACGGCAGAGCCCCAAAGAGGGTGTCACTGTCCTGGCTCAGGGAGCTCCTGGGTCTGGGCCCCCTGAAGGGCTGCAGCTCTTTTCTCCTTCTTGTCACCCACAATGTGATGAGCAAGGCTCTTCTGTTATGGCTCTTTCAGCCCTGCCATTCGGCGGGTCTCAAGTTCTTGTTGCCCAGGAAGAATGAGGTACGTGGACAAGTGGAGGGTGAGGAAGGTGAAGAGGAGTTTTATTGAGTGACAGAACAGCTCAGAGGAGGCCCACAGTGGGCAGCTCCTGTTTGCAGCCAAGGTGTCCCAACTAGTGTTCAGCTCTCAGCAGAGAGGAGACCCTGGGGTGAGTAGCTCCTCTCTGCAGCTGGTCATCCAGTCATCTCTTCAAGTCTGGCTGAGTCTGAGGTTTTTATGGGCTTCAGAGGGGAGGAAGTGCATGCTGACTGGTCCATGGGTGGCCATGAGCGGGACCAGGAAAAACACCACAAGTTTCCACTCTAGTCCATGGGACGGGCAGTCTGGCCCCCAGGCTTCAGGCCTTCTCTGACTTGAAGGTGGGGCTTCACTGGGAACCTGCCCCATTCCACCCAGGAGCCTGTCTGCCTCCTGCCACCATTCATGGCTTGCAGGCCAGTGCTGAGTCACCCTCAGCCCCCCTTCAAACTCCCTCTCATGCTCATCAGCACCCAAAGTCTGGAGAGGACCAAGGCAGAGGGGGCTGGCATATCAGCGCTGTCCCAAGTGTGCACACACCTGGCCAGGTTGCCACAGCGCCCAGGCTTGACCTCAACTTCGCTCTGAGATTGGAGTGGTGCCAGCAGTGGGGAGAGACAAGGCAGTGGGAACAGGCATTTACAAGTCTGTAGGGGCAGGGGGGCCTTCTTGGGCCCCTGAGAGTGCAGAGATGCCTGTGTCTGCAGCTGCAGCTTGAGCGGCTGCAGCTGTGCCTGGGAGGGTGGGGCTCCTGCCTGCTCCTGGCTCCTATCGGCTTCATAGAGCATGCAGCCCCAGTGGTGCCTCCCCCACTGCAGCTGGCATCATGGCAGTGGTCACTCCAGATGGGCCATTGCTGTCATCACAGTTACTGGGATCCTTCTAAGGAGGGGGCAATTTGGAGTCATGAAGACACACACAGGGAGAGAGCAGCGAGGTAGCTCGCCTCCAGTCCCTGTGAGCTGCTGTAACGTAATACCTTAGACTGGGAAATTTACAAACTACAGGAATGTATTGATCACAGTTCCAGAGACT
This sequence comes from Pongo pygmaeus, assembly GCF_028885625.2. Classification (NCBI taxonomy): domain Eukaryota; kingdom Metazoa; phylum Chordata; class Mammalia; order Primates; family Hominidae; genus Pongo; species Pongo pygmaeus. The sequence continues at coordinate 140,959,030 of NC_072384.2, read as the reverse complement.
GGAAAGGCCAAGATCCAAATGCCAGGGGATTTGATGTCTGTGGAGAGCCCATTCCTCACCAGGGTCACCATCTTGCAGAGTCCTCACGTGGTGGAGGAGGTAGAAGCTCTGTGAGGCCTTTTTAATAAGGGCACTAACCCCATTCATGAGGGTGGAACCAATCTCCTCCCAAGGGCCCCACCTCTTAATACCAACACAATGGGGATTAGGTTCCAACCTAGGAACACTGTGGGGACAGCAACATTCACACCACAGCCACAGGTCAAGCACAGAAATGCCAGAGCCACCAGAAGCTGGAAGATGAAAGGGAAGGGTCTTCCCTCGAGCCTTTGGAGGGAGCGTGGCCCTACTGATGCCTTGATTTTGAACTTCCCGCCTTTACAATGCGGCAGAAGCCACACAGTTCATGGTAATTTTTTACGGCAGACCTGCGGAACTGATACACCTGGAGTAAAATGTCAACACTTTTCTGAAGACTGGGGAAGATGTTGTAAAATAGTAAGAACGTGTTAAAATGAGAAAAGTGATCATTTAGGTTAGAATTGCGTACTTTAATGTCAGCCTGGCTGAAGTAATTTGCCAATGCTGCGGGAACTGCACAGTTCTTGCTGCGGGAGCTCCACCACAGACCGGTCTGGCAGCACCTGAAATGGGGCTGAGCGCTGGGCAGCATTTTAGTGCTGATCTTCCTTCAGACATTGTCATCCATGATCCCAGGTCAGGGTGCTGTCAAGGACAGTTAATGGACAAGTAGGTTTGCTGGAGGGCAAATATTGTCCTTTTGGCTTGTTTAAATTTTCTGTTTTTCTTTGTGAAAGAATATGAGATCTTTCCAAATGATAAAAAGGCAATAGCCATTACTTTCATATATGTACATATTTGTTTATTTATTTATTTAGAGAAAGGGTCTTGCTCTGCCACCCACGCTGGAGTGCAGCTCGAGCACAGTGGCATGATCATAGCTCACTGCAGCCTCATCCTCCCAGGCTCAAGCAATCCTCCTGCCTCAGCCTCCTGAGCATCTGGCACTCCAGGGGCACACCACCATGCTTGGCTAATTTTTTGAAAATTAAAACCCAAAATACATAGGGATGAGGTGTCACCATGTTGCCCAGGCTGCCATTACTTTGAAATAACAAAGCAAAATTGAAAAATGGCCCAGCTTGGTTTTCTCTGCCTTTACTCGGTCATGCGGATGGAAACTTCCATGGCACAGGGGCTGAGAAGGACGAGGCTCCCAGGAAGCCAATTAGTGTTCCCTTCCCCTTCAGCCACATTCCTAGCTAATGATGCTGTTAAGTACCAGCCTTCACCCTGCTCCCTTCCCGTTCTCAATCACATTGCTGGCTTTAAAAGTGTTTAACGTATACCCAAACCTTTGCTTTCATCTTATGCACTAAAAGCAGAAATGTTATATTTTTAAGAGAGACATCAAAAAGGGAAGATGTGAGGATGCAACAGGCTCCCCTTGCTCCAGAATCCCCCGAGAGGCTGATTATCTTCTGCACATTGTCCTCACTTTGGCTGCAATGGCCTTTTACAGCTCCCATCAGTGGACCTGAAGGGGCTTCATCTCTTGACCTGGGGCCAGGAGCTCTGCATGCAGAATGACAGAGGACCCTGGAGAGGCCACACGGCCACTCACTGTGGGCCTTGTTGGTGTCTTTCTTCACCCTGGGTTTTACTGAAACTCTCTAAAAATAAGCAAAGATTTCCATGGGAAATCAGCTGCCTCTGGAGGTGTGGACACCTGAACTACTTTAGAAAGTACCGGGACTGCTGTCTCTGAAACCAGAGGCAGGACAGTGGCGGGGCACCCCCTGTCTTCACAGGGGCCACGTGATCAGGGCCGGCGAATTGGCCAGGTGCCAAGGTGGCCTTGTGCCAAGGACTGTTGTGGATGGACACCACCCTCAGTGCATGCTGGCCACGCTGTGCAGTGTTTTTGGAAATGAACAGAGGTTCATTTCCTCCTACCTGAGGAAGTTCAGCCACTCAGGTGCAGAGAGGTCCTTGCTGAATCCACTGAGCTCTGTCAGTTGGAGCCTGTCTGGGTGTGGAAAGAGATGGGCAGACAGCCATGGAACCCGTGATCTCTGTGCATCCTCCTCCATACAAGCCCTGCCTCTCAAATTCCAGGGTTTGGACCCTTGGTGAGCTTCTTCACAGAGCACGTGGGCACAGAGCTCTGCTGGGTCACCTGCCTACGGGCACAGTGAAGCTGGGCCAGGGTTGCAATTTATTCTCACCAGAGGGGACCCAGGGCATGGCTGCCTTTGAGGGGTCATGACAAAGGCAGTGTCACTGTCAGAGTTACGATGCTGCTGAAGAGTGCTGGGGAGGGAGTGGGGGAGCAGGTGATTCAGCCACCCTCCAGAGTCAGGGAGCCTGCCCTTGTGATGATGGGATTGGGGGTCAGACTCCGCGGGAGGGAAGCGTGCCTGATGACAGGCTAATGCAGACCAGGGAGGGACCGATATGTCAACCGAGAGCCGCCTGAAGAGCAGCTTAGTCTAGAGCTGAAGATAGCATCTACAGACCTTTCAAACTTGATTAAGACACACCTGCCACGCGAAGCAGGTGGACAGCAGACACGAGCGCCTTAAGACACAATGTGCTGACATCTGCAAAGGGGCCAGCAGAGCCCCGAGGGGACCTCTGTCCCCGGGCCAGAAGGAGCCTTTCCCTAGAGAAGGTCATTCCTCGGCTCCATCCCCCATAGAACAGTGCAGGAGGGTCACGCGTCCCCGCTAACACCGTCAGCTGGTGAACGCTTCTCCCAGATACGTCTCTTCCAGGCTGCAGCAGCATGGGTGCTGCTGTCCCATGTGCCGGTGGAGGGCCTGAGTGTCGCAGACCAGCTCACTGAAGGTTTCTGGCAGCCCGCCTGGATGCAGAGCGCCCTCTGAACCAGCGGCCTCGAGCAATGCTGTGCCCCGTGGGTGACTCATGGAGACAAGTGGTGGAGGTAGGAGAGGCTCCTCTTATCCCCATCCACAGCATTGGTTTGGTGACGGGTACATCTTCTCCCCATGACTCTGGGCTTTTTAGATTGTAAAGTCCTGGCTCTGGAGGGGTCGTGCTTCCACGGGAGACACAGCACAGGTCTCATTCAACTTCATGGGTAGCTGCCACCAGGTCACATCTGGCTTCTGAGCTAAGAGGCCAGCAGGCCAGGGAGAAAGCCCCACACTGGCAGGGCCTGGAGGAGGCAGGAGGCAGAAAGGAGAGAGCATGGGGCATGTCCTGGCACGGTGGGAGCGTTGGTGCATGAACGGCATGACGAGGGCAGCCTCTGATTCCCCCCGGGAGCCACCTCTCTCACAGACGTGCTGTCCAAGGGTGGAGGGATCTGGAGTGGGAATCTGCAGCTAGTCCCACTGAACTCTCTGCTGTGAGTTTCCAGGGAAAAGAGACCCGCCAGGGCGTGGAGGAGCTGCTGGCACCCGGGCTCCACTGCTGTTTGAGGGATGTGGGGGCTGTGATGGATGGTGTGGTGCCCGGCCTGGAGCCCCGAAGGGCCGAGGTGCTGGGAGTCGCTGCTGATGGCCCACAGCCAGGCCGTCTTGGGACGCCTTTTTCCCTTCCCCGAGTGTATGCCTCCGCCTGGGAACGCTCCAGCCAATGGCTAATCTATTCGGTGGTCTGAAGGCCTGGCCCCTTGCCCCAGTTAGAGACACCTCTGAGAGCAATTCCAGCTTCGGAGCTCCCAGGGTCGGCCAAGGCTGGGGCTGCAACAGCATTGCAGGTGAGCGTCTCCTCTGCCCTCTGCTTTCCGAATTCCCTCGCAAAGGCCATTCTCCAGAGCATCCCCACAGGCCTCCCGCACAGAAACACCCAAGCCGGGATCACCGCCCAGGCACAGCGGCAGGGGAGGATTCAGCCAACCTTGTCCCGTCCCGGCCGCTTCCCCTCCTTGCAGAGTGATCATATCAACCTTTCCTCTTTCAGCCTTTGCAGCCTGGTTTCTTCATCCCAGGTTTTACTGAAACGCTAAAAATGAGCAAAGATTTCCATGAATGTCAGTCCTCTAAGAGGCACGTCTGCGTTATTTCTGCTGCGTCCGCTTTGGGCAGTGACTGGCTCTCGCTGACAGTGGTTCTCCCGGACTCCTCTTCCTCCACCTCCTCATTCCTTTCCGGATTTACTCTCACTTCTTCAAGGCAGAAAACGGTTACGTGCTGTTCTGTGACCAAAACTAAGTCCTTTTAATTAGTATGTTATGTATTTCTAAATTTGGAAATAAATTAAACGGTTATTTCTGGGGATTCAGTCCTTATTAGTCATAGAGGTACTGGGAAATGCACAGCTTTCTGTTTTGCCTGGAACGTCCACTCTGTGTTTCCCCTTGTGCTGGGCACGGTTTGCTCCTTCCCGGCAGCAGCGCTCCTCCAGACGCCCCTTCCAGACCAAGCCCCTCCTCGGCGTGTCGGGTCTGATGGCTGCGGCGGAGGCTGGACTCCCGGCGGGGCCTCCACTGCCCTCCGGCGGGGAGGGGCCGGGCCGTCTCGAGGCTTATTGGATGCCCCGTCATTTCCTCTCCCGGAGTCCCCTTGTTTCACCGCAGCAAGTGCATATGTAACGTTTTGGAAGGCACGTGGGCAGTCCTGACACGCCTTTATTTTCCCCACCCTTGACGGGCAACGTGGCTCAGTCTAGAATGTTAGACTGTAGCTTCTCTTTCTTCCTCTTTCTTCACTCTGAGCACCTGGATCTTTGCGGGGGCTTCGGGGGCTGCTGCGTAGGGAGCTGGGCTGTCCGTCCGTCCTCGCGCTCCGGGCCCTCGGCTCCCTCCTGCCTCCAGCCTGCTTGGCCACCTTGCCATGTCTGAGCTTCCCCGGTGTCCTGCTGAGGGGTCACACTCTGCCGCCACGTTTCCCCTGAGCCATCGCGGGCCCAGGCTCCTCCTTCCACAGCTGACTGAGATCTCGAGTCTGTGAAGGTCTCGTCCCAGTCTGTGTCGATGAAAAACCCTTCCACTGTCCTCCCAGCTGGGGTCCGAGATGGAGAGTAACCAAGTGCAAATGCCCATTGCGCCATCATTAGCTGGAAGTCAGGGCTGCTCAGGAGAGCCTGCAAAGCACACGCTTGCTCTGACTCTCCATCAAGGACTTGTACTGCGTGGCCATTTGATGAACGAACTGACCAAACACCAGGACTTCCCAAGGTCCTGGCTGAGGACAGCGCCCCGGGAACTCTGAAGACAGGACCCAACCACCTAAGAGGTTTTCAAGGCCGCTTCAAAACCCATGGTGTCCTGGGTGCTCCCTCTCACCTGTCACAGGCAGGAGTCCGGGCTGGGGTCCCTTTGCCCTTCTTTTGACACTGGTGATTCCCAGGCCATAAAACTGAGCTTTGCAAACCGCTGGGTGTCTGGAACACATAGATGCAGGCCTCACATGCAGTGAGTTATTGCAGCCTCCGGGGAAGGCTCTTCACCGAGGGGGATCTCTCTGCTGCTGTCTGATGCTCCAAGCATTACAGACCTGCACACATACAGCCCTGGATGGTCCTGGACCAATGTTTGCTGCCTCTGGTGCTTTCCTGACACTGATTTATTTTTATTTATTTTATTTTATTTTATTTTTTTTGAGACAAAGTCTCACTCTTGTCCCCCAGGCTGGAGTGCAGTGGTGCAATCTCAGCTCACTGCGACCTCTGCCTCCTGTGTTCAAGCGATTCTCCTGCCTCAGCCTCCTGAGTAGCTGGGATTACAGGTGCCTGCCACCACACCCGGCTACTTTTTGTATTTTTAGTAGAGACGGGGTTTCACCATGTTGGCCAGGCTGGTCTCGAACTCCAGATGTCAGGGGATCCTCCCGCCTCAGCCTCCCAAAGTGCTGGGATTACAGGCATGAGCCACTGCATCCAGCCTGATTTTTTTAAAGCTGATTTCTAAGAAGCAAGGAGGAGGCATCCCTGCTTCATGGTGGCAATGGGAATGGAGCAGCTGGGTCTCTGGTTGGTGACTGCAGGCTTGGGTCAGAGGTGACCTCTCTCTGCATCTGTGTATATCCCTCTTTCTCTCTGCATATGTATATATATAAATGTGTGTACAAGTAAGGCACATGTACATCCTCCTGGCGAAAATTTAAGTAGAGAAAAACCTGCCATTGAAGTGACAGCCTTCCTCCACCTCTTCCGGGTCCATCCCACCCACCTCTCAGAGGCGACCGCATCACCACCGGGGGTGTCCTTCTGGCCATGACCCGGGCAGGCGTGTGTGTCGCTAGACAAGTAGACATATATATTTTTGGCATTTTTAATACACAGAATCACCTGGTGAGAACTGGCTTACAACTTGCTTTTTTCACTTAGCAATATGTTTGGAGGTTTCCCATTTAACCATTCCTTCTTGATGGGCATTTGGGCTGTTTCTATTTTTTCACAATGACTGACAATGCTGTAATAAACATTTTTGGACACGCTTTCTTTAACATATGGGAGCCTGTCTGCTGGAAATATTGTTAGATGTGGAATTTCTGGGATAAACTGGCAGCCTCCATCCCACCCCTCATTCCCAGCACGAACACTGATTCAAAACACTAAATTTGCCAAGTGAAAGATCTCATTGGGAAATGGCCCAGTGGAGGGACTAGCGAAGTGCTTCCTGGCAGCGCCCACATGTTGGGCAGCTTCTGATAGTGCAGAGTGGTCACCCTTCTGTGTTCCATGGACCGACATGGGACAAGCAGACTGTGTCCCTACGGAAAGGATCCCACCGTGTGGAACGCTGTGGCGTCTTATGTGTCACGGGACTGCAGGCCCCTAGGGATGGCAGTGCTGGGGTAGGGGGCAGGCACCAGCATGCTCTCCTTGGACTTCTGTGCCTAGTCTTGGACAGGGGTCTTGGATGGAGGACTACAATGATGTGCCAGACCACAGAGTGCTTAGCAAAGCTGAGGCTGACCAGCCTGGCTGGGTGCCACTGGCTCCAACTCCCTTGGAGGCTGGACTGCTGGCTCAGATGGGGCACCTGACTGTGACAGCAGTGAGGGAGGGGAAGTGCATGTCCCCAAGAGTCCAGACCATCCAGAGACAATGAAAATGCTTTATAGAGAAGTAACCAAGTCTTTGCATGTCAGCAGGGGCTTTGTGGAACTAGAGAAAGGGCCCGTTAACACCCTCGCTCTGAGTCAGAAAGGCTTCCCGGAAGGTGTGTTCAGCACCAGGATGACCCGGCAGACCCCTGCGGCCAGGGCTTCACTGCTTTGCCTCCATCCCTGCTGCTCCCACCCACGTCCTTCCCAGCACGCTCCAGCTTGCTCGCTTCATGGAGAACTTTCCCACGGCTCCCACCCACGGGAACGTTTCCTGCCCTCCCGCTGGGGCCCTCAGACGCTGACTCAGCCTAGATGAGGGCAAGGGCAGCCCGGGTGGCACATTGGCCCCCAAGTCCCAGGTCTGCCTCTTCAGCCCATGGGCTCCTGCCACAAGGGAGCCACCAAGCCAGTCCTCCCCTCCCACAGCTGAGATGCCAGGTGTTCCGGACGCTGGGAGGAGGCAGAGGCAAGGCTCTCCCAAGACGGAGTCTGGGCCCATCTCAGGCCTGTAAGGAGACAGCACTCCAGGCCACATAAGAGAGTCCTCTGATCTAGTTCAGGATGTTCTGCAGTGAGGAGCTAGAGGACAGCACACTCCATGTGGTGGGAGCATGCGTGCCAGAGCTGCCTGGAACACGCAGGTTTAGCAGCATCCTGCAATTTGTTCCAGAGCCCTCTGAGCTGGCTGAATGCTCCAGAAACCTGGTACACAGCTTCTGGCTGCCCCTCCCTGGGCCACCACTAACTCTTCGATTTGTCGTTAAAAAGTCAGCACAAACCCATCGACAGCTGGGCCTCCATTAACCAGGAGGACACAGTCCAGGGTTGGGCTGTGCTGCTGGAAACATAAGGAGGTTCAGATGAGATGAGAGGCTGGGAAAGGCATCCAGAACAGAGCTCCCTGTTGCCAGATAACCTCAGGGGACAGGACCCACGTGAATTCCTTTAACAAGCAGTCCTTGGACGCTAACTGTGCAAGGATCTGGGATGATGGACATGGGTTTGTTTGATTCAGCAAATGTTCATTGAGTGCCTATTATGTCTGTGGCTTTGTGCTGGGGACATGGAGATGACCCAGATCTAGCCCTTGTTCTCGAGCTCACGATCTGGCTGGGGAGAACCAGGGCAGGGCCTAGGGTAAGGCAGCTGGGGTGCCTGGGGTGCAGAACTCAGGGAGGCACTTGCTTCCTGGGCCGAGCCTGCACTTGCACAAACCTGGGAGTGAATGCTTCTTTAACTCCTGGGGCATCTCACTTGCCTTATCCTAGTCCTGTTGTCAAGCAGAACCATGGTGAACAAATGGATGGATGGATGAAGATCTGGATGGATGAATGAAAGCTTGAAAACCACCTACGAACTGGCTGGATTGGGCCACTGTGTTTCCATAACCTCCCCTTCCTCCAGACTCACCCTCCTCCAGCCTCACCCCTTCTCCAGCCTCATTCTCTCTTCCAGTCTCATTCCCTCTTCCAGTCTCACCCCCTCCTCCAGCCTCACCCCCTCCTCCAGCCTCACTCCTCCTCCAGCCTCAACCCCTCCTCTGGCTTCACCCCCTCCTCCTGCCTCACCCCCTTCATGGTACCTGCCACACAACATCATGAACTGGGGACTCTGCCCATTGTCCCATGAAGTCTCTTGATTCTGACTGGTAGGCATGGAAACTATTCCCAACCCTCTGTGAGCTCTGGTGATTGTTCAGCCTGCTGCTTTCTGATGGTTCTTTTTCAGGATTCAAGCCCTGCACATGCAGAATCAGTGCTCAGTACTTCCCTGAGTTTCTCTCCACAAAGTGCCCCACTCCCCAGTACTCGGTCAGTGCTCAGTACTTCCCTGAGTTTCTCTCTCCACGAAGTGCCCTACTCCCCAGTACTCGGTCAGTGCTCAGTACTTCCCTGAGTTTCTCTCTCCACGAAGTGCCCCACTCCCCAGTACTCAGTCAAGAGCATTCTAGGTGTCTTTGCCTCTCCAAACTCCATTCTTGGTTTTTTTGTTTTTTCCCAGCTTATTGAAACAACTAGGAGCTGTTTGGATCCCTCTTCCCTGCACTGCAGCCTGTCCAATGTCTGAAATACATTTTATATGTTCCTATGTTACAGTTTTTCATAAAGGCAATTCTATAGCAGTTTTTTAAGTTTTCAAACATATTTAATACATGATCACATTTGTTCCTTACAATAATCAATGATATTCATAATTCAAGTAATATACTTGACATGGTTTGGATCTGTGTCCCCACCAAACCTCATGTTGAATTTTAATCCCCAGTGTTGGAGGTAGGGCCTGGCGAGAGGTGACTGGATCATGGGGGAAGAGTTCTCATGAATGCTTTCGCACCATCCCCCATTGGTACCATAGGGTGAGTGAATGAGTTCTCATGAGATCTGGTTGTTTTAAAAGTGTGTATCACCCACCTCTCAGCCCCTTGCTCCTGCTGTGCAAGACGCCTGCTCCCTCTTTACCTTCCACCATGACTAAAAGTTCCCTGAGGCCCCCCGAGAAGAAGCCACCATGCTTCCTGTACAGCCTGCAGAACTGTGAGCCAACTAAACGGCTTTTCTTTATAAATTACCCAGCCTCAGGTATTTCTTCATAGCAATGCTAGAATGGACTAATATAATACCATTTGACGAATAAGGAAAATGCTAGAATATTTAAGTGAGTTAAAAAAACTTTTTTTTTTTTGAGATGGAGTCTCGCTCTGTCGCCCAGGCTGGAGTGCAGTGGCACGATCTCGGCTCACTGCAAGCTCTGCCTGCCGGGTTCACGCCATTCTCCTGCCTCAGCCTCTAGAGCAGCCGGGACTACAGGCGCCCACCACCAGGCCCGGCTAATTTTTTTTGTATTTTTAGTAGAGACGGGGTTTCACCGTGTTAGCCAGGGAGGTCTTGATCTCCTGACCCCATGATCCGCCCGCCTCGGCCTCCCAAAGTGCTGGGATTACAGGCATGAGCCACCGCGCCCGGCCTAAGTGAATTAAAAAAACTTTAACAACATTCTTCTACTTAATAGCTACATTGAAATACAATTTGTATTCAATAAAATTCACTGTGTTGAAGTATACAACTCACTGGTGTTCAGCATAGGCACAGAGGTGTGCAACCATCACTAATTTTAGAAAACTATCTAATTTTAGAAAACTTCATTACCCCCAAAAGAAACCTTACACCCATCAGCAATCACTCCTCATTTCCTCCTCCCTCCAACTCCGGCAGCCGCTAAGCTACTCTGTCTCCCTGGATTGCCTGTCCTGGATACTTCACATAAATGCAGTCATGCAATATGTGTAGTCTTTTATGTCTGGTTTCTTACACTTGGCATACAGTTTTCTAGGTCTGTCCATGTTAGAACCTGTACTAGAGCTTCCATCCCTTTATGGCTGAATAATATCCCACTATGCGGCTAGACTACATTTCGTTTATCCATTGGTCAGCTGATGGATATTTTGGTTGTTTCTATATTTTGGATATTATGAATAATGCTGCCATGAGAATTTGTGTACAAATTTTGTGTGAACATATATGTTCATTTCTCACAGGTAGATATTTAGGAATGAAATCACTGGGTAGTATGCTAACTCCATGTTTAATCTTTTGAGGAATTGCCAAACTTTTCCAAAGAGGCTGACCAATTCTCCAGTCCCACCAGCAATGCATGTGGGACCCAATTTCCCCAGGTCATTATCAACGCTCAATGTTGTCGGTGTTTTTGTTTGCTTCTTTCTGTTTTTGTTTTAAAAGTTATAGCTATCCTGGCAGGTGTGAGGTGGTGTCTCATTGGGGTTTGCCTGATGACTAATGATTTTGAGTATATTTTCATATATGGTTATTGGCCATGTGTAAATCTTCTTTAGATTGATGTCTATTCAAATTAGTTACTCATTTTCGTAATTGGATATTTTGTCTCTGGATTATTTAATCGTAAGAGTTCTTTATATATTCTGGATACAAGTCCTTCATCAGATATATATAATTTGGAAGTATTTTCTCTCACTCTGTTGGTCTCTTCAGTTTTTTGATGATATCCTGTGCCTCACACAGGGTTTCCATTTTGATGAAGTCCAGTGTACCTATTTTTTTTCCTTTGTGGTCTGTACTTTTCATGTTATAGCTAAGAATCCATTTCCTAACCGAATGTCATAAAAATTTATCCCTATGCTTTCTTTTAGGATTTTTGTAGTTTTGGCGCTTACATTTAGGTCTATGTTCCATTTTGAGTTAACTTTTGTATATAATGTGAGGTAGGGGTCCAACTTCATTCTTTTGCATATGGATGTCCAGTTGTCCTGCACAAATTTGTTGAGAAGACAATTATTTCCCAATTACATTGTCTTGGTATCTTTGTTGAAAATCAACTGACCATAAATTTAAGGGTTTATTTATGAACTTTCAGTTATATCCCATTGATCTATATGTCTATCATTATGCCTTCATTAGTATAGCTTTGAAATATTGCAGCTATATAACTTCAGCTATATATTGAGATTGAGAAGTGTGAGTCCTCCAACTTTGTTCTTTTTCAAAATTGTTTTAGCTATTATTGGTCTCTTGCATGTCCATATGAATTGTAGAATCAGCTTGTTAATTTTTGCAAAAAAAAAATCTAGCTAGGATTTTGATAGAGATTGAGTTGAATCGGTACATCAGTTTGAGGAGTACTGCCATTTTAACAATATAAATGTTCCAATCCATGAACACGGGAAGTCTTTCCATTATTTAGATATTCCTTAATTTCTTACAATAATGTTTTGTAGTTTTCGTGTATAAATGTTGTACTTCTTTGGTTAACTTTATTCCAAAATATTTTATTATTTTTGATACTATTACAAGTGGAATTGTTTTCTTAATTCATTTTGGGTTGTTCGTTGGTTGTGTCCAGTTGAGTTTTTATATTAATGTTGTATTCTGCAACCTTGATAAACTTATTTATTGTCATTTCTATACTGCTGAAATGGATAGATGCTGAATTTTGACAAATGCTTTTTTTCATTTATTGAGATATCATATGATTTTTCTTCTATTTTGTTAATTTATAAATATACACAGAAATGTATGTATAATATGTTAATGCAATATGCAATGCGTGTACACATATGTATACCTATTTATTTTTATATATGTATATGTGTATAAGTTTATATAGAAATACATATGTATTTAAGATAATTTTATCAGATGCATACAAATTTGAATTCCTTTTTCTTTCTTGTATGTCTTGGATTAACTCCTTGTCCTCATTTTTCCCTTTTTAATTTATTAGTTATACTTCTTCCTTTTGCCATTTTTTCCCCCAGTGGTTATCTTTGAAATGAAAAAATTAATTCTTGATATAAAATGTGATATAAGTTGGTGTTTTTTCTTCTTTGCAAATGCGGGGTCCTTTAAAGTTTGATTCAACTCATTCACATGTTAGCTTATTTGCTATTGTTTTGATGTTTACCTTCTTTACATATCTTTATATACATCACATGACATTACTATTTTTGTTTCATACAGGTGATATTCATTTAGGCTTATCTGTTACTTTCCCTTCCCATTGCAACTTATTCCTTTATGCATTCTCGGCCTTCTCTGGGATCATTTCCTTTCTGCCTGAAAAGTACTCTTTAGAATTTCCTTTAGTCTGTCTGTGAGTGTTGAAATCCATCAGTTTTTATTTGTCTGAAATGTCTTTTTTCAATTTCATTCTTGAAGGATGCTTTTGCTCTGTGGATTCTAGGTGGGCAGTTTTTGTTTTGTCTTTTTAACGCACTGAAAAAAGTGTATCATTGTCTTCTGGCTTCCACTGGTTATCTTGAGAAGCCACCTATCAGCCCTATTGTTCCTTCGTGAGTACTCTCCGTATATTTTCTGGCAGATTTTAAGACTTCATCTTTGCCTTTTGTTTACAGCAGTTTTGCTGTGGTGTGTACCTAGGTGTGCTTTCCTTTGTCTTATTCATGCTCTGGCTTTGGAGGGTGTCGTGTTCCTGTCATTTAAATTATTTCCTCATTTTGGAAAATTCTTGGCCATTCCTCTCAAATGCTGAGTTCATGGCTCTCCCCCAACTCCTGCAGGTGCTATGCATTTATGTGGATGAGACCCTTCCCATGGCCCCCATGCCCTATATTTCTCTCATAATTTTATTTTTTATTTCATTTATTTATTTATTTTTTGAGACAGAGCCTCGCTCTATCACCAGGCTGGAGTGCAGTGGTGTGATCTCGGCTCACTGCAACCTCCAACTCCAGGGTTCAAGCAATTCTCCTGCCTCAGCCTCCTGAGTGGCTGGGACTACTGGTGCCTACCACCATGCCTGGCTAATTTTTTGTATTTTTTTAGTAGAGACGGGGTTTCACCATGTTAGCCAGAATGGTCTCTATCTCCTGACCTTGTGATCCACTCGCCTCTGCCTCCTAAAGTGCTGGGATTACAGGCGTGAGCCACCGCGCCTGGCCCTCTCTCATACTTTTAAAATGTACTTTCCATCTTTAAAAAATTTTCTCACTTTAGACAGAGTTTTTGAATTGCCTTCTCTTCCAATTCAGGAATCTTCTCTTTTGCTATGTCTAATCTGCTGTTAAATCCAGCCATTGATTTCTTACTTTCAATTACTGGGTATTTCAGTTCTAGAATTCCTATTTGATTTAAAAAAACATGTTCCAGTTTTCTGATGAAGTTCTCCATCTTGTCATCTCTTTTCTTGATTATATTAATCACAGTTATTTTAAATTTGTATTTGATATATCTCGTATCTAGACTGTCTTTGGTTCTGTTGGAATATTTATGTTTTCCTATTGTTTACTGTTGAGTGATCTTATCTTTTGATATGACTGGCAATTTTTAATTGCCCATATCTATGTTTTAAAAATTACTGAGTTAAGTTCAAATTAGCAAGAAAAAAATAAACAATCCCATCAAAAAGTAGGCTAAAGTCATAAACAGACATTTCTCAAAAGAAGATATACAAATGGCCAACAAACACATGAAAAAATGCTCAACATCACTAATGATCAGGACAGTGCAAATCAAAACCACAGTTTGATACCACCTTACTCCTGCAAGAATAACCATATTCGAGAAATCAAAAAATAATAGATGTTGGTGTGGATGCAGTGAAAAGGGACCACTTCTACACTGCTGGTAGGGACGTAAACTAGTATAACCACTATAGAAAACAGTACAGAGATTCCTTAAAGAACTAAAAGCAGAAGTACTATTTGATCCAGCAGTGCCACTACTGGGTATCTACTCAGAGGAAAGGAAGTCGGTATACGGTAAAGATACCTGTACATACATGTTTATAGAAGCACAATTTGCAATTGCAAAAATATAGAACCAGCCCAAATGCCCATCCACCAATGAGTGGATAAAGAAATTGTGCTACATCTATATAGGATGGAATACTACTCAGCCATAAAAAGGAATGAATTAATGGCAATTGCAGCAACTTGGATGGAACTGGAGACTATCATTCTAAGTGAAGTAACTCAAGATTGGAGAACCAAACATTGTATTTCTCAGTCATAAGTTGGAGCTAAGCTATGAGAATGCAAAGGCATAAGAATGACACAATGGGCCGTGTGTGGTGGCTCATGCCTGTAATCCCAGCACTTTGGGAGGCCGAGGCAGGTGGATCACCTGAGGTCAGGAGTTCGAGAGCAGCCTGGCCAACATGGTGAAACCCCGTCTCTACTAAATATACAAAAACTTAGCTGGGTGTGTGGTGGGCACCTGTAATCCCAGCTACTCAGGCGGCTGAGGCAGGAGAATCACTTGAACCTGGGAGGCGAAGGTTGCAGTGAGCCAAGACTGCGCTGCTGCACTCCAGCCTGGGAGACAGAGTGAGACTCCATCTTAAATAAATAAATAAATAAGAATGATACAATGGACTTTGGGGACTCTGGGGAAAGGGTGGGAGAGGGGTGAGGGATGAAAGACTACAAATTGGGTTCAGTTTCTACTTCTCGGGTAATGGGTGTACCAAAATCTCACAAATTACCACTAAAGAACTTACTCTAGTAGCCAAATACCACCTGTTCCCCAAAACCCTATAGAAATAAAAAATTTAAAACATAAAAGTAAAAATAATGATGACTGAGTTAAATTGAAGTTCTGGGTGGCTTTAGTTTCTTACAGCTAGGATTTACTTTTGCTTAGATAAGCACCAGCGTTTGCTTCGGAAAGATCATCCTAATCCAATCTGGGGTTGAGCGGATTGGAAGGTGAGCTTTAATCTCCAAACGGGCTGATCTAGTTCTTTGTGTTGTACTCACACTTCCAGAGGGCAGCACCTGAAACACTGGATTGCTGACTGAATCCCCTACCCCTACTCCTCTTTGCGAAGATGAACACCCATTTTTGTCCCGCTAGTCCTGTAAGATGGCTGGAAACTCTGCTTAGGCTCTCAGACTCGGCTTCTCTGTGTTGAGGAGAATGGAGAACTGCCTTTCCAAATGTCCCTTTCTCTGGGATCTCAATCTGGCAAATCCTCATTGACTGGCAGTTCTCTCCAACACCTTCACACAATTAATTTTCTATATAGGGTCCAGATTTCCTAGTTGTTTTTAGCAGAATTATTAGTCAAAAAAGAAAGAAAGAAAGAAAGAAAACAAAAAAGAAAGATGACCATTGCTAGAAATGGAGAACCAGTCCTTATTTTTTTTCTTTTTTTTGAGACGGGGTCTCACTCTGTCACCAGGCTGGAGTGGAGTGGCAGGATCTCGGCTCACTGCAATCTCTGCCTCCCAGGTTCAAGTGATTCTCCTGCCTCAGCCTCCCGAGTAGCTGGGAGTACAGGCACCCGCCACCACGCCTGGCTAATTTTTTGTATATTTAGTAGAGACAGGGTTTCACCATGTTAGCCAAGATGGTCTCGATCTCCTGACCTCATGATCCACCCGCCTCGGCCTCCCAAAATGCTGGAATTACAGGCATGAGCCACTGCGCCCGGCCAAGTCATTGTTATTTCTAAAGCATGAACATATTCCCCTATATTGTTTTCTAAAGTACTTATAGCCTTTCCTTCTGTATTTGTCTTTAATTCATGTAAAATTGATTTCTTGCACAGTGTTGGGGAGGGGCCCGCGATGGCCCCAGCATGTGAGGAGCTGAGAGGAGACAGGGCTGCGCTCCCCTTGTCTTTCACTCCTGTCAGCGTCTGTGAAATTCTTTTGTTTTAAAAATGTTAATTATCATACACATACCTCTTTGGATTAAAGGGTTTTTTTTTCTTGCTCTTGTGACAAGAGAATTTATAGACCCCCTGTCACTCTTGCCAGTCATATGTCTCCTCGGAAGGTATCGCGCAGCGCCTGCACCTGCCTAAAATCTGAGACGAGATGGGCCACTCCTCAAAGAAAGCAGAGGGTGAAGGGGCATTGGCTCTGAAATGGGGCTTCCGGGGGAGGCGGCTTTGACAAGCCAGGGGTGGATATCAAGAAGACAAAACGACTTTGACCATAATGGTCAGAATTAGAAAGCCATTTACAAGTGTTTCGGGAATTACAGAGACCCCATGGCCTGAGCAGGCGTCAGGGAACCTCAGAAGTCTGGAGTCTCCACCATATTGAGAAGGAGACTGGGGGCTTGGAAAGGGGCTCTTTGTGCTGTCCATGGCCATGTGGACCCCACAGCTGCAGGTGCAGCCTGAGCAGGGCCGAGGAGAGCAGCTTTGGTGTGGACTGTGTGAGAAGCCAGCAGAACAATTCCAGTTCCCAGGAGAGAGCCAGATGGGCCACCCCAGGTATATTTAGGGGCCCTACACTGCCCGAAAGTGCTGAGTTCTCCACTTTCAGGCAAAGAGTAACAACAAATCTAGAACTTTCCCATCATCTAAAGGAGGGTGGATGAGATCCCGACAGTTGGGGCTTCCAAAGCGCAGATCTCATCCCCTCCTCACATGGGTGGTGGCCAAGACAGAAATGGACGTCCCAGGTCAACAGAGACCACAGTATCCAACCTATTACTGCATGATGGGAGAAGGTGGCACCATCAGGCCTCCAATTCCTTCCCTCTCCCTCTCCCGCCTCTACTGGCCAAAATGGAAGCCTACCTCTGGGCAGATGTGGGTCTAGAGGGCTGACTTTCACCCAGCCAGAGATGCGGAGGGGCCAGGCCTGCTTCATGGCCACCCTCCACGAGAGGTCTCTGAGACCCGGGGCCAAGAGCCCTGACCCCAGACGCCCTTCCTAAGGCCCAAGGCTCTGGACCCTGACCCTGGAGAGCAAGTGCGGTGAGAAGAAGTCCCCCTTGCTGGCCTGGACTCCAGGGCCACCCAGCAGAGAAGTCTCCGCTCTGCGCCTGGGGACAGGAGGGGCCCTGGGGGGTAGGAGAGTTGGGGAGAGAGAGGCTCACTCCTGATGCTGCCAGCAAATCTGAGGTTTGGAAACAAAGCAGGCAGCTTGGGAGGATGAGAAAACAGTTTCTTCTTGTAGTCGTGGAATAGGTTTCCCCCCAAATTTGTGGCTACCCAGAACCTCAAAATGGAACTTTATTTGGAAATAGTGTCTCGGCAGATGTAATTAGTTAAGATGAGGTCGTATTGGATTAGGAGGGTCTGAATCCAATGAGTGTGTCCTTATAAGAAAGATAAAAGAGACACAGACACACATAGACACACACAGACACCCATCATAGACACACACACAGAGACACACACAGACACCCATCACAGACACACACACAGAGACACACACACAGAGATGCACACACCCATCACAGACACACACAGATACACACACACAGAGATACACACAGACCCCCATCACAGACACACACAGAGACACACACAGAAACACACACACAGAGACACACACAGACACCCATCATAGACACACACAGACACCCATCATAGACACACACACAGAGATACACACAGACACCCATCATAGACACACACAGACACCCATCATAGACACACACAGAGACACACACACAGAGATACACACAGAGACACACACACAGAGATACATACAGAGACACACACACAGAGATACACACAGACACACATTATAGACACACACAGGCACACACGCAGAGACAGACACAGACATACACACAGAGACACACAGAGACACACACACAAAGACACACACAGACACACATAGGCACATACACGAAGACACACATAGACACAGATTATAGACACAGACACACACAGAGACACACACAGAAACACACGCAGACATACACGCAGACACACACAAACACACACACATAAATAGATATACATCAGAGACACACGCAGACACACAGACACATATAGACACACAGACACACACAGAGACACACACACATCATAAACACACACAGACATACACAGACTGACATCATAGATACACATACAGATGCGCAGACACACACACATAGACACGTATCATATACATGCACATAGACACACATCATAGACACACACACACAGGCACACAAAAAGACACACATAGAAACACACACAGACACACACAGAGACACAGAGACGCACACACAGACACACACAGAGACACACAGACACACACACAGACACACATACATAGACACATACACAGAGACACACACACACAGAGACACACACAGACACACATATATAGACACACAGAGACACACACACACAGAGACACACACAAACACACATACATAGACACATACACACAGAGACCCACACACAGAGACATACACAGAGACACACAGAGACACAGACACACACACACAGAGACACACACAGAGACACACACGGAGACACATGGAGGAGAAGGCCCTGTGCGGGGAAGGCTGAGACTGGAGTGATGTGTACCGGCCACGGATCGCCACGGGCTGCCACGGCCAACAGAAACGGGAGAGAGGCACGGAGCAGGCTCCCTCAGAGCCCCAGGAGGACCAGGCAATGCCTGATCTCAGACCCCGGCCTCCAGGCCGTGCAAGAATAAGTCTCTGTTCCCATTTGCCTCTGGGTTTGTGGCAGGTTGGTACAGCAGCCCTCGGAAACAGCTGCACCCCTGTACTGTCCCTCACACCCTGTGTGCCCGCATAGGTCGCCGAGAGCCCCTGAGGTGAGTGCAGGGAGGGTGGGCTCGAGCTCACGGGACTCAGTGTGGCTGGGAGGCCATGGCTCCTCCCCTGGAGCAAGGGAGAGGCAGAGAAGACGTGCAGGCCTTGGAGGTGCCGGGGCCAGGGCCAGATTCAGGAGCACCCTGGCCGTGCTCTCCAGAGGCCTTCTGCAAATTAGCCCAGCTCAGGAACCCCCAGAGAGAAGGGTAAACGGTGGAAGAGGAGACAGAGCATGGGGTGCGCCATCCTGAGGCACCAGGCACCCCGAGGTCATCTGGTGATGACTGAGGCATTGCATTCACCCACCCAGGGGCTTGCATCAGAGAGAACAGCCCAATAGCAAACCAAAACCACCTGAATACAAAGTGGAAGGAAAATGTCAAAATGGTTGTCTCTGGGTGGTAGATTTTTTCTATTAGTTCTCTATATTTTCTAAATTTTCTATAGTGATGATGTGTTTCTTTGCAAATGAAAAAGAAAATATCCTTTTGCTTTTGAAGGGTCTTAATAAATAGGATGAACACTGAAACTTACAAGCCACAGGCTCCACAATGATGGGGGTAAGACAATGGTGGGGTGTGTTCTGGTGTGGGGGTGACTTTCTGATCAGCAGATGGGCTGAGCAAGCCAGAATATTTGACACAGTTCTATCTGCTGGCTTGGAAAGCTGTGACTCATGGTTTTAGATCAGCGGTTCTCAAAAACTTCGCAGCTGATCTCCAGATTCGCATGGGACCGTGTTTGTGTATATGGGTTATAGCTATCAAATTGACATTAAAAATTAGAGAACAATTTTAAATATTCATTTGTTAATTCACCAAAAATTAACCGTTACAAACCCATTACGTGTCAGCACAGATATCTTAACTTTTAATGAAAAATATAATTCTATTTTCTGAAACCCCCCCCAAAATGGAGAGAAGTGGCACTTTTTTTTTTTTTTTTTTTTAACATTTTGCCAAATCTCTTCAGTGTTTGGCTTGATAGAAGACAGCTGGATTTTCCTATCTGTTTCTGCATTCAATCTGCTGGTATATCCTGTCTCAGCTGAAGTATATGAAGAAAATCTGGCCTCATACAGACAGATAGCTGGAAAAGAGAGGAGTATTTAAATCACTTTTTTTTTTTTTTTTTGAGACGGAGTCTTGCTTTGTCACCCAGGCTGGAGTGCAATGATGCAATCTCGGCTCACTGCAAGCTCCGCCTCCCGGCGGAGCTCTCCTGCCTCAGCCTCCCGAGTAGCTGGGACTACAGGCACCTGCCACCACGCCTGGCTAATTTTTTTGTTTTTTTTTTTTTTTATTTTGGTAGAGACGGGGTTTCACCATGTTAGCCAGGGTGGTCTCGATCTCCTGACCTCGTGATCCACCCACCTCAGCCTCCCAAAGTGCTGGGATTACAGGCGTGAGCCACCGCGCCCGGCTAAATCACATTTTTAGAAAGCTGTGATTACAGGCTTGAACCACCGCGCCCGGCCTAAATCACATTTTTAGAAAGCTGTGGATATTGTTCTTTGGCACCACACTAAAACTTGACAAACAGTAGTTTCTTGAAGATTGGTTGTAATGTAGGATCTGAAACCATATCAAAGAAAGAACTTTTCTTTGTTCCGTTAACACCCCCGGTCTATCTTGTACATGGCATTTGTTTTCACCCATGAGTGATTTTATAAAAAACACTCTTCAGTCATTTCGAACACCGTCGTTCACGGATGTATGTGTCTCTCCTGAATTATTGACACATCTCAGTTTATCAAAAATCACCTTTATTAGTAACACCGTCAGTCTCACCAGAAAAGTCTTTAAGTGTGGGGATGTTATCAAGCTCCTTATGCAAATTTTCCAAAATTGTAGTTTTCGCTTGCAGCTTGAATTTTATCATAGCAACAGATATTATCAGTTGCTTTTTTTGAAGCCAAAGATTTATTTCATTCATTCTTGAGAAAAATGTCTGCAAAATACCCAAGTCCAATTAGCCATAGTTTGTCCATTAGTCTTTTTTTTTTTTTTTTCAAATTAAAATGGTGTTCCACAAAAAAGGTGGGCAGTGCAGCGGGCAACTGATATGATCCTAACACGTGCTTTTTCCAGTTGGCGTCGGTAGACAGCGAAAGTGCTTTACCTGCACTTCCCATTTTGTCATGCAGAGTATTAAAGAGATGTATACTTAAGAATTTGGATTTTTAGGCGGGGCGCGGTGGCACATGCCTGTAATCCCAGCACTTTTTGGGAGGCTGAGGTGGGCGGACCACCTGAGGTCAGGAGTTCGAGACCAGCCTGGCCAACATGGTGAAACCCCATCTCTACTAAAAATACAAAAATTAGCCAGGCCTGATGGTGGGCACCTGTAATCTCAGCTACTCAGGAGGCTGAGGCAGGAGAATTGCTTGAACCCAGGAGATGGAGGTTGCAGTGAGCCAAGATTGCACCACTGCACTCCAGGCTGGGTGACAGAGCCAGACTCCCTCTCAAAAACAAACAAACAAACAAAAGAACTGCGATTTTTAAAAAGTTAATAATTTGGATGGTATTATCAAGGACCTTTTAAGTAAAATTTGCATTTTCTTTCCTGCAAATACGGGGCGGTGACCACCATCATGACTACTGCATTTCTGGGTGCCGCTGTCCTGATTCCCGCTGAGGCGCCAGCAGTTTGACTGACAGCTGCTTTTGTATCTCAGTGCAAACGTGGTGACATTTGCCTTTGTATTACCCTGAAAACAGTTCTGACCTTGGGAAACCCATGACAGAGTCTCGGGAAACCCCAGGGGTCTGTGGACCACACTTTGAGAACCATTCTTTTTTTTTTTTTTTTTTTGAGACGGAGTCTCGCTCTGACACCCAGGCTGGAGTGCAGTGGCGCGACCTCAGCTTGCTCCGCCTCCCGAGGACAATCACTCTTTTAGATGACTCGTAGAGTCCTGTAGGTAATGTGTGTAGAGCCACGTGGAGCTAGGTGTGTAAGTGTGTAAGTGTGTAAGTGTGTGTGTGTGTGTGTGTATTTATAGGTTTTTTTTTTCTTTACGTAGCGGGGGCTTTGCTGGTTTGAAAGGTTTCAGAGCTATTCCTTCCTCTGCACAACTCTAACAGAGCAGATGACCTGGTGTGTGGATCACCTGGGACTTGCGAATCCGGGGCCTCATGCAGAGGGGAGCAGCTTTGCTCTTTCCCCACAGCCCCTCTCCTCCCTGCTCTCTGGACTCAGCTCTCCAGCTCTGGATGGGGTCTCAGTAAAGTCCCACATCTCCCTCCGCAGGTCCTTATCAGGCATAGGAATGGTTAATTTCCATGTTTAAAATAGCTCCCCGGGGGTTCATCCTGAACCCCCATTCATCTGCCACATGCTCTCCTCCCCATCAAGGGGTTGTCCCAGGCTGGGAGCTGGCGAGGAGGGCGCTCCAAGGGACGGAGCAGGCCCACGTGGCTGGAGGAGGTGAGGTGGCTGGAGTGTTTGCTGGGACAGTGCCATGGCCTCGGGGGCTCCCCCTTCACTTCAGATCTCCCAGTTATAACACCACTGAATTATTTCTCTTACAACTGGCTGTGCCCACGTCTCCTTTGGCCCCTGGATCTTGGAGTCCAGGCCTTCCCCTGCACAGGTCACTCAATTAATTCAGGCATTTCTCTTGCTGTTTGGGGGTCAACATCTGTCCTACACCCTTGAACCAGGGTGAGTGACTCCCAGCATGGCTCTAGGCAGCATCTAAGCCACTCCGGCAGCCATGGTCTCCGTGACGCCTCCTCACTCGGCTTGTGAGGACAGGACAGCCCCTCTCACCCCGTGGTGTCTCTGAGGGCTGGTCGGGTTGGACATTGACGCCCTCAGCCTCTGGAGAGCCCTGGGCCTTCTTTGTGTGGCCTGGAGGACGGTGGCTGGAGCTGGCAGAGTTGGTCACAGCCTCTGAGCATGCTCAGTGGTGGCTTCCGTGGAGGCTTTGACAAGGGGATGGGACCTAGCCTACATTCCGTTCCCCCAGTGTCCTTTCGTGACAAATGTGTTTGGCAGTTGACAGAAGAAACAAGTGACTGCTCAAAGACCTTGGTGGCCTCACAGAACCTTATAAAGGATTCTCTAGACAGGAGCTCGTGGTGGCTCTGGGTCGGCGAAGATCCAGGAAGGGCATTGACACCAGCCCTGAGCTGCTTGCAGGGTGCACTCCGCCTGCGCCCCACCACGTGGGCCCTGTGAATGCTTAGCTTTTATCAGGCATCTAATGGAAAGCTGAGGAGAAAGGACTCCCTCATTTTGAAACTCCTCAATGGCTTGGCCCCAGGATGACACCAAGTCAGAGCTGAGCTGAGGCCTCAGAGAGAAGAGAGCAAGTGGCAGAGTCTGTAGTGGGCACTGGGGCTGGAGGGAGCTGGAGAAAGCTGCAGGCAGGGGGACACGCGTTAGGTCAGCCCTCCAGGCTATCTGATAGGAAGGTCACAAGGGCAAGATGAGGTCAGGCTGAAGAGTTTCAGATACAAAACCCCAGTGCCATATCATTTCCTGAGCAATTCAGGGGTCATTCAGGAGCTGTGTAATCTCCTACTTGGGCTTCACCCCCTGGGAAGAGCTAAACTCAGTGCCCATGTACTTGGCAATATGGATTCTGATTCCTTTCTAAAAATCACTGATCAGCACTGCCACAGTAGTGCTGGACACTAACTGCCTCCCCACTGTGGGGTGTGCAAAAATAGGCGTTTGTTCTCACACTCGTGGGTCTGCAGGCTGATCAGCATTCTGATGATCCAGGCTGCGCTGGAGGCTCTGACTATCTGCAAGTTGGGTGCATGTGGCTTCTCATGAAGGATAAGGATCAAATCTGTTCCACGCGTGTTTGTTCTGGGGACCAGGCTGAAGAGCTAACAACTCATGAGGAATGCTTTCCTTATAACATCACAGATGGACAGGAGTCCTGGTAAAATGTGAAAGTGCACAGAAGTCCTTGGCTCAGGTACAGTCTAAGAATATTCCACTGGCCAAAAGATGTCATATGACCAAACCCAAAACCAACGGGACAGGAAAGAGTCTATCCCACCCACAGCAGGAGAGGAAGGGGAGTGAATGTTGGCTGAGTCAATCCAAACTCACACACTTAAGCCCTATCCACCACCTTTTGAAGGAGAGTTGGGGTGACTAGGGGCTAAGGTCTGGGCTGCTCATCTCTGCATCTTCAGCTGGACTGTGGCTCACTCTTGTTGCTTAGGAGTAGAGAGGGTGAATGGAAGACCCAATAGTCAGACCTGGGCTAGAGAAGGCAATAAGGGGATAGCACTGGGCCTTAGGCAAGTGGGCTGGCACCTCTTATAGGAGGACAAAGGCTGGCCTCATTTGGACCTGGTCCATGGCATGCTGCCCTCTTCTGCAACAAGGACAGTGAGCCTCATCCACAGGGTGCTGCCCTCTGTTGGGACAAGAGCAGCGGACCTGGTCCATGGGATGCTGCTCAGGTGTTTCTCTCACTTTCTGGGGGTCAACATCTGTCCTACACCCTTGAACCAGTATGAGTGACTCCCAGCACGGCTCTGGGTAACATCTAAGTCTCCTGCAACAACCACAGTGAGCCTGGTCCACGGGATGCTGCCCTCTCTTGGAACAAGGCTGGTGGAACTTGTCCATGCGATGCTGTACTCTCCTGCAACAAGAATAGTGGACCTGGTTCATGGGATGCTGCACTCTTCTGTAACATGGACAGTGGACCTGGTCCACAGGATGCTGCAGTCTCCTGGAACAAGGACAGTGGACCTGGTCCACGGGATGCTGCAGTCTCCTGGAACAAGGACGGTGGACCTGGTCCACGGGATGCTGCATTCTCCTGGAACAAGGACGGTGGACCTGATCCACGGGATGCTGCAGTCTCCTGGAACAAGGACGGTGGACCTGGTCCACGGGATGCTGCATTCTCCTGGGAACAAGGATGGTGGACCTGGTCCATGGGATGCTGCATTCTCCTGGAACAAGGATGGTGGATCTGATCCACGGGATGCTGCACTCTCCTGGAACAATGGTGGTGGAAGCAATTGGTCATTGCCAAGAGCATCAGGCTGGGCACCTAAATACCTAATGCGATGGCAGGACAGCTTACAAAATCAAGGGCATCAGAAACCCTGGACTGAGGATTTTTAGCCACAGATGGAAAGGCAACCTGTGAACGTCTTGCTCTCTGCTTGTGGTGCACACTTGATGCCTGGCCTTGGAGTATGGAGAGTGAGAGCCACTCTGTGTTGGCAGATCTCTTCTGCAGGTTTAGGGCTCAGATTGGCCTCCCCTACTCTGCTGTGCACCATCTGACTTACCGAGGGTCTCCATCTCCTTCTTGTAGTCTCTGGCCTTGACAACCTTAGAAAACAGCTAACCAAGGAAGAGTCAATGGTGACCAGGGGCTCCATTTTGAATCAACTAATTGTGATAAAATATTTGACCTGGTTTCACGAAAATATGAGAAGACCGTTTTTATTCCCAAATGGTGGGCCCCAGCAGGTTCCTCCCCCTGGCCTGACCCTAGCCCCCCATTGCCCCCAGGACACAGTGAACACTCACAGCAGGCAGCGGGCTGGCCACCATCCTGTCCCTGCTGGTGTCTCTGATTTCCTCATTCCTGCCCCCAGCTTATCCTCCTCCCTGGCATGCAGAGCCATACATGGTCCCTTGAAGCTCTGTGGCCTCTGAAACTTCTTGTCCTTGGTAGAGGCTGTGCTCTGTACCTGGAGCTGCTTCTCTCCCTCCCCTAGCGGGTGCCCTGCACTCCCTCCTGTCAGAACTGTTAACGCTCAGCTGTCATCAGGTCCTCCCAGCCCCTGGGTTCCTGGAGGGCAGAGCCTGTGTCCAACTCACCTTTGCCTTTCCAGCGCCCACCCCAGTGCCTGGCATAGAGCAGGTGGCATGAAGCAGGTATTGGGTGGACATATGAATCACCAACAAAAAGAGAGGGGCAGTGAGAAAGGGCAGGTTTTGTCCCAGGCTGGGGAACATACTCATCAACCCTTGTGTGCGCTGATGGATATTGAACAATGAACTCTCAAAGAAAAAACAAAGTCCCCGATTTCTAGTGTTTGCTGATTCCCATGGTGTAAACACTCCCGGCATGGCTGACCTCAAGCTGATGATGCAGAGATGGGAAGAGGACAGTGGGCTCTCACGAACTGGCATGAGCTGGCTCAGGCACACGCTGGCACTGGGTCAGTCCCCTGTGCCAGGCCCTAGGGGCTGTTTCTCCATCTGTCTACTGTCCTTCGAATGAGGCCCCAGGGAGCTGTGAGTTCCAGGCCCAGGCATACTCCTTGTTCATGAAATGGATAGGACCCTGAGCTGGAAAAGTCAGGGCAAGCAACTGAGATCTGCTCCCAGAGAGTCGGGAAATGGCCACAAGACAAAAAGCCGTGGCTGCGAGGCTGTGTACTTCAGAAAATGGCCCTGAAGTGTCCATTCCGGTCTGAGACTGGATTCAGTGTTTCCAGCCAGACTGGTCTCCTGTTCTCCTGCTGTGGCCTGGGACAGGCACAAGTGAGAACATCTTGTGCTGGAGCACAAACTCAGCCTGAGCTCCGGATGGCTGGGAGGGGCCCTCAGCCCTTCCTCAGAAGGCTCTGGTTCACATCACAGGCAGGCTCTGGCTCACGTCACAGGCAGGCTCTGGCTCACGTCACAGGCAGGCTCTGCCTCTCCTGGTGCCCTCGGCACCCCCACCAGTGTCTGGGGCATCGTTTTTGTCTATCTCCCTTCCCCTGATCCTGAGGCCCAGACTCCCGCCTGGCCTGTCACTCAAAGGCTCCCTGGCCAGGCAGGGGGCTGTTCTGATGCCTGAGGACCCACCGTGCAGCAGGAAAGGGCCGCTCACTCCCGTCCAGACAATTGCCCAGGAATGCAGCCGGTGTTGGGCTCTGTGCTGGCTCTGGAGACTCAGCCAATACCCGCCTCCTGGGGGACATGGTTGTGGGGTCTGGGAGCCTGCATCAACCCTGCTTTCACAGTTTATGAAGCAGCTCACACACAGCCACCAGGCGTACGATTGCAGGAGTCAGAGGGAGACTGGGGAGCATGAGAATGACAAGGGTGCTGTCACAGGCTGGGGCCCAGAGTTAACTCGTCCCTGTTGAGCAGCAATCAGCATTTAATTTGCTTTGCCACCTGCCCCACTTCTCTCTCTCTCTCTCTCCTCTCTTTCTCTCTCTCTCTCTCTCTCACACACACACACTCACTTACTCTACCATTTTATTACTGCTGCCTGAGATGGTAGCTATGGATAAAGATAGAGCCCTCCACTCAGAAACACTTTTTGAGGCTGAAGTGAAAGAACTCCCACTTCGGAAATTACAGGGAATGTCTGTCTTCTAGATGGAGACTGACCAGGCATTTGAGGCACAGCCCCCATGTCTGCAAGGGCTGCCCTGTGGGACCCTTGTCTCCCAGCTGGAAGCCACCCACATCCTGCCTTGGGGAGAGCCGTCTGCAGGCTGGTGACGCGCATGAGCTGGCTTTAGGCTGGGATGGAGGCACACCCTTTGAACACACTGGGCGGGGGCTCAGCAAAGGGACCACACTGTCTTGGTGTTTTTTCTAAACCTGCATTCAGAACTCACTGCCCTCCTTCTTATTTTTGGAGGGGTGTGCATCCTAGCGCTGGTTCAGGAGATGAGTGGCCCAGAGCCGAGCCTGTCTGGCGGGAGGCCTGGGTGGGCCTGGCCACTGTGACATGGCTTCGGCAGTGACAGTGATGGTCTCATTCCGGGGACCACAGAGTCAGCAGCACCCCCTGGAGGGAGAGGGTGGGCTTTCTGCCCCCGGAGAGAGGGTCACGGGGAGGAAAAGGCTCACGGTGCCCTGGGAGAGCACTGCCCGGTGGGCCAGCCTGAGGTGGGCCCTGGCCTGGGTGTTTGCAGGGGCTCTGGAGTGAGAATCAGGGGAGACAGGAAGGGTCTGAGGAGGAGGCTGCCTGGACAGGTCTGGAAGGCATGTCTGGGTCCCCAGATGATGAGGTCGAGGGAGCTCCACGCCGTGCCCCTTGTAGCACCGTGCCTTGACAAGGCCCTCATTGGCGTCCAGGCAGGCTGAGGGGCCCGGAGGAGGCCAAGGGCAGAGGTGTGGCCAGGAGGTCACAGGCTCCAAGACATGTGGCCAAGGAAGGGACAAGGAAGCTGGGTGCAGCCCCTGCAGGGAATGCCCAGAAGGCCTGGATGGGGCAGCTCTGGGGACCGTTTCTGGACATCAGACCAGCAGGGCCCATCCACAGGATTCCAGACCAAACAGGAAGTGTGTGTAGCCTGGTCCTGGGGCCACAGCCTGGCAAGCGGAGGACACTGAAGAGCAGGTCACGGGCTGCACTCCTTGGACTCTTGTTTATGTTCCTTTTGCTCCTTAAATTAAAATTGGACACAGCCTGTGCAGAGGGTCACGTAGAATCACGCAGAGGCCACGTGCACACATGATCGTGTGCTTGCAAATGATCCTGCATGGGGGGCTTTGAGGCCCTGTTTGCCCCTTAGACAGTGCCAGTGCCTGGAATTTATATTTGTATTTCTATCTCTGTTATTTATGCTCATGTGCTCCCCCCAGCAAAGCTAAGCCAGAAACTGGCCTTTTGAATCACATGGGCACCATCCTGACTTGACTTGGAATGTTCTAGAACAGGCCTGCCAACATGGAGACCAAATCTCGGCAAGCGAGCTGCAATCAATGCTGCAGAGCACCTGTTTTTCTTCCAGGTCTCTGAGGTGAGCAGGGCTCGTGTTCCGACACTCCTTCATGGTGGGCATTGTGGGCAAATCCCCTGAAAAGCTTTTTCTTTCAGAAAAAGAAATATTTTATTCCATTAAGCAGTCTGCAAACCAGGGAGATGTAGCCTTTGGCGTGAAACAAAAGTGTGTTCTGAGAGAAGAAAGAGAGGGGACATCATTTATAAAGTTCCCACCCAGGTTCCCACTCTGGTCCGCTATGCAAATGCGGGATACAAACTTGCTGAGCTCTGATTGGTTGGCACAGGTGACAGCCCATGGTTGGGTCCAGATGGATTTCCCAGGAGTTGTGGACTTGAGTGTTGTGGACAGGAACAGGCAGCTATGGAAGCCGCAGAGCGCTGCGAGTGTGGGGTTTTCTGGGGGCGCAGAGTATGTGTGTGGCCTTTAGTCAGCAGATGGCCTCTTGGCTCTGTTTTGAATTTAGGCCCAGTTAGCCACGTGGGATCCATCTTCAAGGACTGGCTCTTCCAGGGTTTCCTGTTTAAGAAGCTCTAACTTTCTTCCTTTGTTCTCATCCTGCTGCAGGCTTTGCCCCAGGAAGAGAGCACCTGCAGAGAAGGTGTGGCCCCCTCTCCCGCTCCCAGCCCCTCCACGTCCATCGCCCTGCAGACCTCGCTGGCTTGGCAGCGCTCCTGCTTTCCCTGGGCAGTCATTGGCTTCTTCTGCCCCATGAAAGTCCTTGAGTCCATCTACTCAGATCTGGCTCAGGCTCAGAACCACCCCAGAGAGACCCTTCCTGGAAGCTGGGCTAGGACCCCAGCCAGGAGCAGCCCTTCCCGAGAGACCCCGAGGCCAGGTCCGTGCCTGCTGTCTGAGCACACTGTGGGCCCAGGCTGGGCACAGAGAAGGGGTAGCCTGCCAGGCCCCCATATGGAGCAGGAGGAGCCCGAGAGAGAAGATGCTGCAGGAGTTGGTAACTCCCAAGGGGTGACTGGCAGTGGGAGCTGGGGAGGAATGAGCCCCCGGCCTCATGGCTTTTGTGTCCCAGGACAGACACCCTTTGCTAGAGATGGGGGAGCACTGAGAAGCTCAGAGGAGCCTGTGTGGCAGGCGGGTTTCGACCCAGGCTTCCCTCCTTGTTCCCTGAGGACAGAGGGAGCCCTGGGGTCCCGTCTGCCAGCCCTGCTCAGGGCCCACAGTCAATCTGTTGAAAGGAGATTGAGCGCCTGACTCAGTGAGTGGGCCGTGAGCACATGAGCAGCAAGGCTGTGGAAGGCTTGGCCCGAGGGGCAGATGCCAAGCCCGTGTCCTCGCTTGCTGCATCCTGGGAGCCACTCACTGCTTCCTTGCTGGCTTAGCTTACGCTCCTGTGCGCCTGGAGGAGGGCGCCCGTGCGTCGGTAGCAAGGGTGTGGACCGCTGCAGGGACACACACTCCTTAGTGATGGTGATGCTGCCCCGAGGACGGCAGATGTAGCCTCATCCCACAGAAGGGGAGACGGGGAAGCTTGGCTGCAGGGGTGGGGTCCTGCTTGAAGCCCCCACCTCACCTGACATGCTCTGCAGAGATGGCGCTGGCACTGCCAGGCGCAGGGCAAGTGGAATCCATGCAGGAGGGGTCGTAGCCTCCATCTCCATCCCGCAGACCATCCCCAACAGTGCACGCGCAAGACCCGGCGGGACAGGGAGCTGTCCCTTTGGGACAAGGCCCCTCCTTTGGGAAGGGGGGTCACCCACAAGCGGCTCTTTTGGGTTGGTCTGTGGCAAGAGAGAGAGGTGGATGGGAGGCTGGAGAGAGGCAGGTGGCCCCTCCTTAGCCCGGAGCCCCCCGGTCCTCTGCACTGACACAGGGATGGTGCTAAAGGCAGGGTCTGGGCAGAGACGAGTGGCCCCAGAGCAAGACCCTCCCACTCTCGGGAGGGTGTGGTCTTCAGGGCAGCCCACCCAGCCCTCCTGGCCCTCCCTGCCCTGGCAGTGGGAACGGGCCCAGCGAGCTGGCAGCCACTTCTCATGAATATGCATTGGTGAGGCCTGCTCCTTTGTGGGCCCCTATGCTCACCCCCTCCACGCCCCACCCTCAGCACTTATCTCTGGCGGTGAATAGGGTGCTATTGTGGGCAGGGCTGCAGAATTTTAATGACTTGCAAAATATAGTTAATTATGTAAAAAGACATCTTCTGCACTTTTTCATGTAAATGAGACAAATTAATTGGTGTTCAGTAGTTTTGAGAGCACTCGGTCCCAGGAGGGGAGGAGGGGAGAACTTGACGATTCTGAAGAGTAGGTGCTTGCCAGAAAGAAAGATAAGAAAGGAGAAACAGAGAGGGGTAATTTCTGATCCATTTAGTTAATCCCATCACTAACCCTGCCCGGGTTTGTAACTCAAACCGTGAGAAAGCTCAGGCCTTGCGTTCTCGACGCTGCTGGGAGTCACCGCGCAGCTCAGGACCTTGGGTAGGGGGGCTGCCGGCAAAGGTGCTGGGGGTGGATCAGAACACCCAGGGGCCACTCTCTCCCTTCACCCCGCTGGACCCTAGCCAAGTTCCCAACAGTGGCCCTGAGGGTTGGCAACACTGCTGGCCACTGTGGGGGCTGGGGTGGGTGGTGTCTACAGTAGTTCCAGGTGAGTCAGAACATTCGAGTCAAATAACATGCCACTTCAAAGGACTCGAATAGACAGTCTCCAAAGAAGACACTCACACGGCCCATGAGCACAGGGAAAGCACTCAACATTGTTAGTCAGCAGGGAAATGGGAATCAAAACTAATGAGATTCCGCTTCATGCACTGGGATGGCTGGAGTCAAAACCGCAGGAACCAAGCGTCTCAAGGGTGTGGAGGAGCTGGAACCCGGGTGCGCTGCTGGTGGGAGTGCCAAACGGTGCAGCCGCTGTCAAGTTTGGTATTGTCTCCAAAGCTTAAACAGAGTTACCAGATCAATCAAACAACTTGTCCCTGGGCGTCCTGGGGGTCAGATTCCTCAAGTGCGATCAACACTGTGGGTCAGATTCAAACTTCCTATTTTTAGTGGTGTTATTTTTTAGAAGATTTTCGTTTCACTTCTCCCAGGGGATAAACATTTATGTCAAGACAACCTGCAGCCTGGGATGGTCAGTGCCTCAGATCCGCCAGCCGCTGACTTCTTGGAGCCGCGTTATCTGCTGTCTATGGCTCCTGGATGTTCTTCACGTCACCAGCCCCTATGGTGGATGGTACGACGCCAACGCAGACACAGCTATTCCTGGAAGTGCGTTTGCTACAATTGTCAATCATCATGGATCTTGCTTCAAAAGGAGTCTTTTTTGGAAAAATCTGCTGTTTCATGTTATCTCTCGGTGTGCATGCTCAAAACATCCAGTCCGTTGGAACAGATGTGAAACACAGTTCAAGGGCACGAGAGGAGTTCACGGTGAAGAGTTAGACTCAAATGTGGCTGAATTTACCTGGTGTGATTGCTTTGGAAAGAATGCTTTCTATTCCCAGTTATTCTGCATATGTCAGTGCAATTTTCTGTTAACTAATATGATGTTTTGGGTTTTGGCTTTAGTATGTTTTAGTAAAAACATCCAGGGACAAATTCTTCCATTGAATACCTCTGAGAGACACATTGTTCAATTGATCTGAATTACTACATGACCCAGGAATTCTACTTTTGGGTCTACACCCCAAAGGATTGAAAACAGCGCTGGCAAGAGATATTTGCACCCCCTTGTTCATAGCACTGTTGGAAATCATCAAACGGTGGAGACAACGCACATGTCACTGGGTGCACGGAGAAACAAAACCTGGTGCATCCATGCAAAAGAAGAAATTCGGACACAGGTCACAACGTGGGTGAACCTTGAAGACATCATGCCAAGTGAAATGGGCCAGTCATAAAAAGACACACACTGTAAGATGCCACTTATATGAGGCGCCTGGAGAAGTCAGATTCATACAGACAGAAAGTAGAAGGGTTGTTGGCAGGGGGCTGGGGGGATGGGGACTGGGGAGTTCATGTTTAACAGGGACAGAGCATTTGTTAGGAAATATGGAAAGGGTTTTAGGCACCGATAGTGGTGACAGCTGCACAACACTGAGTGCATTTAATGTCACTGAACTGTCCACTTGCAAATGGGATCATTCATTTTGAAAAATCTGCCCCTTATCCAGCATTTGCTGAGACCCTTGTCCAGGCCTGTGCCTGGCTATGCAGTTGGGAAGGCAGGAGGAGGGAGTGAGGACCCCTTTGGCCTCCTCGTGTGACTGCCCTGTGGACAGCCCTGACTGGTCTCTGGCCCCTGCAGCGAAGGCACGAGCAGCTTCAGTGCACGGTGGTGCCTTCTATCCTCGGCACGGCCTCCTGGCTCTGTTTCTAGAAGCCACCAAAGGTCACTGTATCCCCCATTCCCAGCCCTGAATCAAACCAAGCCTGCCCCACTTGGCTCATCTTTCTGAAGCCCCCTCGGCTTGCTGGGCCTGGGTCTGGGTGTTGCTTCCCCCCGGAGGCCTCTGCTCTCCCTGGGAAACACCGTGGGAGAGCGGCCAACAATGGGCTTCTATCTCTGGGTGAGAAACCAGATCTGGCTCAGCTCAGCATCCACCAGCACCTCATTCTTATCGCACCAGGCTGCCCAGCTAGTTCCACTTAGGATGAAACCTGACCTGCCCATGGCTGTCGGAGCCTTGCTGGCTTTGAAAATGAGAACTAGCAAATGGCACCAACTCCTTCAAAGCCCTGACAGGCAGCTTAGCTCCCTGGATCTTTCCCAAAAGCTTTCAGAGCCCCTGGGGGCAGGTGGCGGGACCCTGGAGACCTGCACGTGGGTATATGGGGAGCCTGCTGCCTCTGCCCGGTCAGTTGCACCTGCTGCAATCTCCAGTTTCCAGCCAAAGCCTCGGACAGAGTGTGTCTCAGAGCAGCAGGCCTTACTGCCACTCAGACAGGCTACTGGAGCCCTGGACCGGAGCCACAGCCGGCACCATGGCACCCAGTGTGGGGGAGTGCAGAACATGGACCACACCCCTAGCCCCTGGCTGGCAGTCCAGGGAGTAGTCTTCCTAGGAGGGCAGCCTGAAACTGAGCCCTGGAGACTGGGTCATCCCAGCAGGGTTAGGTCCTGCTTCCCCAGAACTCCCCACCATGCTTAGATCTTAGGATGGAGCACAGGTACCAAAGCCAGACCTGCTCAGCACAGCCTGGCCCCAGGGCATTAGGTCCAAAGCTCAGGCCACTGGAGAACAGAGCTGACCACAGCCTCCCTGGACACGGCCCCACAGCTCAGGGCCTCCCGTGACTCAGCCTGGTCCATGTCAGACCTTTTCAGGCTGGGGAGTGGCCCTTGCCTCACTGGGCAGTGAGGATGCTGAGATGCAGCTGGAGCAGTTCCTCCTGCTGACCATAGCTGGCCCTGGGCACTGCAGGCCTCCAGCTCAGTCTGCCGGGAGGGCAGAAGGACAGGCTTCCAGAAAGGGGCTCATCCTACATTGCCCTCCTGGCACACACCACTGTCCTGAAGAGCTGGCCAGCCTGAGCTCTGCAGGCCAAAGGAGTGGCTGGGCAGGAGCTGCCCACCCAGACCAAGTGACCACCCAGTCACCCCAGCCACAGTGGCTGCTTAGCTCACACCGAGGCTCTGCAAGGCCAGTCTTTAGCTGGAGTTGCACTAAACTCCTTCTGCTACTGCTCCCTGGCATGAAATCATCCGATCCAGGAGTCACAATAGGCCCTGATAAGGGCATTCACAGATGTGGAAAATACTAGAACAAAGTGTGGTTTCTGAAGCCCACGGTATCGTGGAAACTCCATGAAACACTAGCATGCTTAGCTAGGATATCTTGAAACCGCAGCAGCCTCACTACTGCCCGATTCCCCCTAGGGGCTCATCCAGCCTCTCCCCCCGTCCTCCATTAATCACAGCCACAGTCTAAGGGGATTACATTTTGACCAACACAAAATAGCACTCTCTGCTCAAAGTTAGACTATTCGGGCTAAAACCAATTCCCACCATAACTGATTACCGTCTGTTAATTAAATGATGACTCAAGGTAGTTAAGTTAAAAAGCAAGGCTACTGAAAGACGTGCTGGAGACCAGCCCCAAGGCCTACAACCCAGCACCTGCACCTCCCAGCACTCAGCGCTGAGGTCAGGAGGAGTGTTGGGGCCTTGCCATCCCGCCTGACTTAGGTCCCATTTTGTCCTCCTTGGAGCACCTTGTCCTAGAGGCTGAGGTGAAGGCTGCCCCTGCCCCAAGCAGACCCCATTGCCAGCGGTGAGGTCCCTGCCTGTCTCCTGCCCTGGCCTGGGTCTATTTGTCTCAGGGTCCTATCGTGAGACATAAGGCCTGGCCCTGGGAGGCACCCAGGAAATGAGACAGGGAGGAGGGGAGGGCTGGGGAGAGAGAACAGGGGAAGAGGGAGAGGGAGGAGGAACGGGGAGAAAGAGAAGGAAGGGGAAAGGAGAGGCCGGGGGCCTGGTGCTGGAACCCACAGCAAGGCTGAGACCCTCTGTTCAGATTGGGAGTCAATGCCCAGCTGCTGGGGTGAAGGCTGAGGGCTGTGGGGGGCCATGTGCTCACTACAGAAACCAAAGCGATGCTGAAGTACAGGGCAGAACTCACAGGGCCCGTCTGCTCTGCTCTCTTTTCAGAGTAATCACCCTTAACAATGAGGTTTTCTCTTTTTTTCTGACACATTTGCATATGTTTAAGATTGTGTGCATATAAATATAACCTTAGTTTAACACATATATATGCTGGCTTTTCAAGGTAATAATGTGTTTTAGAGATGTGTGTCAGAATAGAAGGAACTCATTCATTTCAGCCCCCACATGTGGATCATGATGTATTTCCCTATGTGTATCAGTAGTGCTGCACTATTGAAAAGGATTGACTTTTGTTGCTTCCCATGCACCCTTTGATGTAAGCTCTGTCCATGGTCAGTCCAATGAGGTTGAGGATTTTGTCTGTTTTGCTCACAGCTGTGTCTCCAAGGTAATGCCCGACTGGTCACAGCCACAGCAAACTGTGGAATGTGTGTGTCCACAAATATTCCTAAAATGGAGTGTCTGGGTCCATAGCCATGTCAGCAGGACATGGATCATTTGGACAGAAATTGTGCCATTGCCTCTCCGGGCTGTGCACCCTCATGCTTCTGATAGGACCAGGCATCCCATCCCAACACCCTTGGCCTCCATACTCCTGCCCCTGCTGCCCACCGTCACCTCACCTGCGTCCCCTGCTCCCTGGCCAGCCCAGCATCTCTGGATGATCCCGGCCTCCATGCTCCTGCCCCTGCCGCCCTCTGTCTCCTCCCCTGTGTCCCCTGCTCCCTGGCCAGCCCAGTATCTGTGGATGATCACTGGACACTGGATGCCTGCCTCACTTTCCTTTGAGCCATTGGTCTTTGCTTAGAGACGTGATGGGCTTATGCATTCCAGATGCGAATCTTTTGTGTTTAATGTCACAAATATTTCCTTGCCTGCTGCCTCACTTGTCTTTTCACCTGAAATATTCACTTTGAAGAGATCTTTCAGCCTCCGTAAGTTGTTAAGATTCAAGAGGTGTAGAGGTCTGTCAATATTTCCCTCAGCGTGTCTGGGTTCAGAGCTGGTGGCAGCGGACGTCTCCTCCCAAGGACACGGGGCATTTTCTGGGCAGACGTGGCTTGTGTTCCCTGGGCTTTGTGCCTGTGGAAGATTCCGGGCTTGGCAGTGGCTTGGCGACCCCCTGAAGCTCACTTCATTCCTTCCCTCCTTCTGCCTTCACACTCAGAGTCACCACAGAGGCCCATGTTCCACCGTGTGGCCGTGCTGTGTTCCCTGCCAAATCCTCACCGTGGTCTTTATGTCACGAAACAAGCTCACCCTCGGCCTCTCGCACTGTTGTCGTGGGGAGTTCCGAGCCCCACCCCCAGGGCTAGGCTCTGAGCAGCTGACCATGGGAAGCCCAGTGAGGAGCTACAGTGAAGCCCTCCCGTCTGTGGGGAAAGGCCCGAGTCTGACCTTGGAGGGGCCAGTGATGGACCCTCGACGCCTCCAGGGTGTGGTGGCCGAGACAGGCTCGTCCCCCAGCCCAGTTCCTACTGGAAGCAAAAAGGCTTAGCTGGAGGGCACAGGGCCGGGGAGAGCCAGGGGGCTCCTGCTCACATGCCCCAGAGGGGACTGGGAGCCCTTCCTTCCCCTGCCTGCGCTCTTGGTGGGGAGGTGGGCAGGCCACTGGACCTCAGCCTGGCTCACTCAGGCTGCAAGTGGCTCTAGCCGGAGGGGCGACGTGACTGGGGCCTGTGGGCAGCCACTCCATGGGGCCTGCTGGACTCGGGACTCGGGGATCGAGAAGAGGAATTGGGTCACCCTGAGACATCAGCCTGGGCTGAGGGGGCCCCAGAGGCAGGACCTGGCCAGGCCTTCCGCCCGTGGGCTCCAGCTGGCCAGAGCCAGGCCGGGTATGTGAGGCTCGTGGAGAGCAGGGGGCCGTCTCACCAGGCCCTCCGTTTCCCAGCTTGGGGCACAGCTGTTCCAGCTATTCCACACCATCCAGCATCCGAGGGCCTGTAGATGCTGCGGACCCGGTCCAAATGCCAGAGCCGTGGCAACAGAGGCTCCAGCTGTGACAGATGACAGGGGGCCGGAGGGGGCTCAGGCAGGCTACGGCCATTCCCTGGCCACTGTGCAGCAGCTCCCTCCTCACATGGCCGGCCGGGAGCCCCTCCACTGGCCAGTCAGTTCAGAGAGGACAACGGCCCCCACCCCTTCAGAACCTGAGTTCCTGGGGCCCCTCCTGACCCCCCACACCCGACTGCAGCACCTTAGTAAAGGCCCTGCTCCTATCACTCCGGGCAGGGCTACGTGTTTCCTCCTGGAACCCCAGGAGGGAAGGACCTCAGCTCACCCCACCCGTCAGCCCGCCCGCGCCGTGGCTCCGCCTGCGTGGAGATCGGATCTCTGGCCTCCTGCCTCCAGGGCGCTTGCCACCCAAGCATTCGGTAATGAACTTGGATGAAAAGTAAAAACCTTGGCAGCCAAGCCTAGGGGGCTCATCTCTTAATTAAGAAAGTGCTATTCTCTGGCAAAAAGGAGCAAGTGAGCGAAATTACTCAAGTTTAACCCTAGCAAACCATTGTCTTGTGTGTCCACAGAAGCAAGGCTGA
The DNA here is from genome assembly GCF_028885625.2 of Pongo pygmaeus. Taxonomy (NCBI): domain Eukaryota; kingdom Metazoa; phylum Chordata; class Mammalia; order Primates; family Hominidae; genus Pongo; species Pongo pygmaeus. Next base: position 140,921,183 of record NC_072384.2, on the reverse strand, counting down.
AGAGGCCATTGGGGTGATGATATTTTCCGTTTCTGGTCTTTTTTTTTTTTTAACAAGTAAGATAAACCTCTCAGACTGCGTCCTCTCCCTCTTCCTCTCCCAGAGGAACAGAAGAATGGTCATCAGTGGCGAATGGCACTTGCAGGGAAGCAATACAGATGACGGCTCCTGCTCAGGAGGGAATGCTGGGCCTGCTCCTTGCGGCTTCGGTGCTCAGAGAAACTTCTCTAGGAACGAGCTATCCAAATGATCCCAGAATGCATAGTCTTTCCGTTTCTAGTCTTCTTCTTCTTTTTTTTTTTTTTTCGAGACAGACTCTTGCTCTGTCACCCAGGATGGAGTGCAATAGTATAATCTCAGCTCACTGCAACCTCCGCCTCCCGGGTTCAAGTGATTCTCCTGCCTCAGCATCCGGAGTAGCTGGGATTACAGGTGCACACCACCACATCTGGCTAATTTTCTGTTTTTAGTAGAGATGGAGTTTCACCATGTTGTCCAGTCTGGTCTTGAACTCCTGACCTCAGGTGATCCGCCTACCTCAGCCTCCCAAAGTGCTGGGATTACAGGTGTGAGCCATGGTGCCTGGCCAGTTTCTAGTCTTTTAAAATAACTGCTGATCTTTTTTTGTTGTCTTGAAATAAAAATCAACTATACTTTAATGAAAACATTTGGTCAACTAGAAAAAGTTCCATTGGATTCTTGGATTCAGTTGCTCATTGGTCCTTAAAACCAAGAAGCCCTGCCTGGCTGGGCCAACGGAGCTGCAGGTTGTACTGGGCGGCGCCTTGCCCATGGCTGCACATGGGCCTGAAGGGGACTTTGCTGTCCCTGCCGAAAACACATTTAAAAACCTTCCTTACTGTGCCAGGGTTCCCATCTGTCTGTGCCTTTCAGTTTCTGCCATCTCAGAGTGGGCATCCCAGTGGCTTGCCCGCCCCTGTGGACACCAGCCGGCCTCCCAGTGGCCTCTCGGTGGCTCAGGCTCATCCCAGGCCTCAGAACACATGAGGCTGGAAAAGCAATCCCCACCGCCCACTCCCCTGCTCAGGTGGCTTTTACAGCCCTCGTCACCTTGGCCTGTCGGGGGCAGCAGGGCAGGCCCTGGATGTAGGTCATGCTGTTGGCATGGGGAGGACCAAGCCCCATCCCCAAGGCCAGGCTCTGAGTAGCTGACCATGGGGAGCCTGCGGAGGAGCTAATCTGAAGTGTTCACTGGAAGCCCACACAGGCTGGGTGGGGGCTGAGGGAGGAGCTGGGGCTGGACCAGGCCTGGGGCTGGAGTTGGAGGTGGTGGGTCAGGTGCCGCATTGTTCAAATGGATGTCGGGCAGTGGCTGATGCAGCCTCAGGGCATGTTTTCCTCCAAGTTGGCAGCCCCTGGGTCCCTCAGACATCGACACTGTGCTGTTCCAAGTGCAGATCGCTCCCATGCAGTGGATCTGGCCTGGGCTGGATGTGCAATCTGCCTGGGAGCGCTTGAAACCTGGACGGGCTGAGCCAGGCCGGCTGGGGCTGGGACTCAGGGGTCAGCAGCTTGTTCTAAGCTTCCCAGATGACCCCAGTGTGCAGCCAGGGCTGAGCACCCCTGTCCTGAGGCTGCTGAGCCGGCGGTGGTGCTGGGTGCCCCTCGGTGGCAGACCAGGCTGGCTGCAGTGGGGAGGCCCACTGAGCGCCTCTGATGGAAGGTGGAGGTACTCCCATGTGTCACCCCTTCCATGGGCTCCCCAACTCTCACACTTTCACACTTCCCTACACCCCACATCCATCTTTCAAGGCTTTGGTCAGCGCCAGGAAGACTTACTTGTCTGACCACATGCAGCGCTTCATGATTCTCCTCTGCATTCATCCCTCTCGGGTGCCGGCGTGTTCTGCTGTGGGCAGCTGCTGTGTGCGGGATGGGGCTGCTCAGGGAATGGCTGCTCACACCTGCCCCAAGAGGGAGGGAATCCAATAGATGCTGCTGACCGTCCTCAGCGCACACGGTCACCGCTGACCGTCCCTGGCACACACGGTCACCGCTGACCGTCCCTGGCACACACGGTCACCGCTGACCGTCCCTGGCACACACGGTCACCGCTGACCGTCCCTGGCACACACGGTCACTGCTGTGTTACATGTCCCTGTCAACACCTGGGGTTCTTGGTTCTCATGCGGCCTCTGTCAGGGACCCCATGTGGCCTGTTTGTTGCATTTCTCTGATGGGTGGGGCATCTCCCAGAGCTGGAGGGGCAGGGACTCACTGGGCTGCCCAGAAAATTCCCCATTTCCAATCTGAAGTCTATTTGCTCAGATTAGATTCTTGACTTCTAACGAATAGAAACAATAAAAAGTAATAAAGAATAGAAATGGGGCTTTCAGACATCACGCTGCAGCCAAAGTCCCCTCCTGTTTCACTGAGGTTCTCAGCAGTGGCACTGCCAGCCTGCCCGCCCTCTCCCATCAATAGGCCAGCAGATGCTTGCAGAGGAGGCTTGCCCTGCTGCTAGGAGGCATAGAGACGAGCAGAAGCAGGGCTGTTGCCAGGGCACACTGCGGCTCCCTCACCAGTGTGGTGCAGGGTGCGGTGCCCACGTACAAGCTGCAACCCCCATGTTTCAGTCTGATGAGAACAGACCAAAAGCTATTGCTTTGTTCCCGATCTTGCTAGTATTCCCAATCTCTCAGGCACTTAATTCAAGCTATTTCCTTCCTCCCTTCACCCCTAGACACAGGCACAAACACACCCAGAGGCACAAGGAAGTGATGCTCTGGGACTTGTCCCTCTCTGCTGAGCAACACACAGCTCTGCCTGTGTGTTTTAATTAAATGCCCGGGACAAAGTATGAGTTCAGGTCAGAAACAAATGTACTCTGCAAGCACAACTGCAGGGTTTGTTGCTTCTGTTATTTCAAACTCAAAAAGATTAGCTTATTCTTTTTTCCAAGGGGAGGGGACTTCAGTGGAGTTTTTTCCTGGTTTTAGCAAAAATCAGTTGTTTTTAAATTGCTGGTGAGCCTTTTATGTTATTTTTATGAAATATATCACACATTCAAGAAGTGACATAAAGCACAGCGTCCGGCCCAGCGAATGTTCGCAAAGTGAATACATCCATGTAACCAGCACACAGGTAAAGGCAAAGCATTTCCAGTTTTCCAGAAACCTCCCTATGTTCTTAAAACTAACCCCTAATCTGATGTCCATCACCAAAGGTGAGTATTGCCTGTTTCAAAGCTTCTTATAAAGGGAATGACATGGAGTGTTTCATGCTGTGTTGAGCTTTTATTGTATCCTTCTCACTGTGCGTAGCTGCAGTTTGTGGAGTGTTTTGTGCTGTGTTGGACCTTTATTGTATCCTTCTCACTGTGGGTAGCTGCAGTTTGTGATTGTTCATGGCTGTATAGTATTCTGATGTGTGAATAGACCCAGCTGATGGATTCAGGCAACTCGATGGGTCCACAGGTGTTGGGGTAGTTAGCAGTTGGGGGTATTACATTTATGCTGTTATACACGTTATCAGCACACCTTTTGGCACATATATGGATGCATTTCTATTGGAAATATTTATATATTTATACGCATGCAATTTGTGCATCATAGAATATGAAAATATTCAGTTTTAAGAAAACCCTGCCAAAGTGTTTTCCAAAGCAGCTCTAACCATTTACATTCCCATCAATACTGTATGAGAATTTCGACTGCTCAGCATTCCCCCGTGGGTTCTGTTTGTTTGTTTAGTTAGAGCCATTCTGAAGTGTGGTGGTCTGAAGTTGCTCTTCCCTGGGGAGTGAGGATGCCAAGGACCTGTTCATAGGCTCATGAGCCCTGTGAGAGGCCCGGTTCTCAAAGCCATCTCTTCAGGTATTTTGCTCCTTCTTGTATTCAGTTGCCCGTCTTTCTGATTTCAAGTTCTTTTTATATTCTGGATTTGAGGCTTCAGTCAGGCATGTGTATTGCAAAAATCTTCTTCCACTCTGTAATTTGAATTTCACTGTTAATGGTGTCTTATGATGGAATAAATTGTAGAGCTGTAAGAATCGCCAGTGAGCCTTTTACAGTTAGTTTTAGATTCTGTGCATCAAAAGGGGGACCTTTGGAGACTTGGAAAGTCCAGGGTTCTGGACAGCACATGGAAAGGAGCGAGGCTCTGCAGCTGGAGGTGGCTTTGTGCCCACTGGGGCTGTTCACACGGTGGCCTTGGGGTGACATGAGGACCTAGTGAGACCAGGCCTCTGGCGTGCAGCATGGATGGCGAGGCTCTGAGGCAGGAAGCCAGTGCCCATGGGGGTCGCTGTGTGACTCTAGGGAGAGAAAATCAACTTGGCGGGACTTAAAGGATGGAGCACTTCACAGTGCTGGCGTCTCCTGCAGCTTGTCCTGTGACCTAGGAGTAGACAGTCCTCATCTCTGGGCCTCAGTTTCTCGACCTGCATAGCCAAGGCATTGACTCAGATCTCTGAGTGCCCTCCGATCTCCTGACCGAGGCTTGATCCTCCTTCCTTAGCCATCACTTCGGGGCTACCAGTAGAACATGGCGATCCCAAGTGTGCCCGGGTCCCACTGCCCACAGCCAGCTCTCACTGGCTGAGCAGCCTGGGTGGGATCACTGACCTCTCTGTTCCTCAGCGTTCTAGGCTGTGACATGTAGGTGACAGCGGCCTACCCCACAGTTGGAAGTGCTCACTGCAGTAGCAGGGGCTGTGTCTTTGGGGATGGGAGCCACTCTACGGGAGTTAATGCCCCAGCTCTCTGAGGCCTGGTTTGGTATCACCATTCAATGTGATTTAAAACCATAGACTTATCCATCACTTGACTGGGAGTCTTTTAAGGGGAATTTTAAAAGTAACTCTCAATTTTGTGATGTTATCAAACTTTATGTGTTTCTTATTTCTCAGGAGCCATCTTTGGTAATTTATATGTTCCCAGAAAATTATTTAGTTTGTGTATATGGTAAAATTGCTTTCCACAAAATTATACACCAAAGTCTCTTGTAATTTTTTAAAAAAACTTCTAGGGGTACATAGCAAATGTATGTATTTATAGGACACATGAGATCTGTGGATACAGGCATGTATGTGTAATAATCACTCAGGGTAAATGGGGTATCCATCACCTCAAGCATTTATCCTTTCTCTGTGTTACAAACAACCTAATTACACTCTTTTAGTTATTTTTAAATGTACAACAAATTATTGTTCACTACAGTTACTCTGTTATGCTATCAAATACTAGACCTTATTCATTCTATTTCATTATATTTTTGTACCCATTAACCATCCCCACTGCCCCCTGCCACCCCCATTACCCTTCTCTGCCTTTGGTAACTATCATTCTACTCTCTATCTCCATTTGTTCAGTTTTATTAATTCTTGACTCCCACATATAAGTGAGAACATGCAGAGTTTGTCTTTCTGAGCCTGGCTTAATTCACTTAACATAATGATCTCAGTTCCAGCCACGTTGTAGCACATAACTGGATCTCATTCTTTTTTATGGCGGAATAGTACTCCACTGTGTATATGCACCACATTTTCTTTGTCTAGTCATCTGTTGATAGACACAGCTTTCTTCCACATTTTGGCCATGTGAGCAGTGCTGCAACAAACATGGAAGTGCAGATATCTCATGGATAGACTGATTTCTTTTGTTTTGGGCAGATACCTAGCGGTGGGATTGCTGGGTCTTATAGTTGTTCTACTTTTAGTTTTTTGGGAAACCTCCAAACTGTTCTCCATGGCGGCTGTTCTAATTTATATTCCCACCAACAGTGTACATGGCTTCCCTTTCCTCCACATCCTCTCCAGCACTTGTTATTGTTTATCTTTTGGATATAAACCACTTTAACTGGGGTGAGATATCACACTGTAGCTTTGGTTTGCATTTCTCTGATGATCAATGATATTGAGCACCTTTGCATAGACCTGCTTGCCATTTGTATGTCTCCTTTTGAGAAATGTATATTCAGATCTTTTCCCTGTTATTAGATTTCTTTTTCTGTTGAGTTGTTTGAGCTCTTTATATATTCTGGTTATCAATCCCTTGTTGGACGGGTAGTTTGCAAATATTTTCTCCCACTCTGTGGGTTGTCTCTTCACTGTGTTGATTGTTTCCCTTGTTGTGCAGAAGTCTTTTAGCTTGATGTGATCCCATTTGTCCATTTTTGCATTGTTGCCTGTGCTTGTGGGGTATTTCTCAAGAAATCTTTGCCCAGTCCAAGGTCCTGGAGAGTTTCCCTAATGTTTTCTTTCAGTAGTTGTATAGTTTTAGGTTTTAGATTAAGTCTTTAATCCGTTTTGTTTTGATTTTTTTATGTAGTGAGAGATAGAGGTCTATATTTTTTTTTCTTCTGGATCTGGATATCCAGTTTTCCCAGCATCATTTGTTGAAGAGACTGCCCTTTCCCCAACGTATGTGCTTGGCACCTTTGTCAAAAATGAGTTCACTGTAGATGTATGGATTTATTTTTGGTCCTCTATTCTGTTCCAAGTTCTATGTGTCTGTTTTTATGCCAGTATCACGGTCTTTGGGTTACTATAGCTCTGTCATAAAATTTGAATCCAGGTAATGGGATTCCTCCACTTTTATTCTTTTTGCTTAGGATAGCTTTGGCTATTTTGGGTCTTTTGTGGTTCCATATAAATTTTAGGATTATTGTTTCTATATACATGAGGAACATCATTAGTATTTTGAGAGAGACTGAATTGAATCTGCAGATTGCTTTGGGTAGTATGGACATTTTAATGTTGATTCTTCCAATCCATTAACATGGAATGTCTCTCCATTTTTTTGGTGTCCTCTTCAATTTCTTGCTTCAATGCTTTATAGATTTCATTGTAGTTATCTTTCACTTCTTTGGTTAAGTTTATTCCTGGGTATTTTATTTTATTTGTCATTATTGTACATGGGATTACTTTATTTCTTATTCAGATTGTTCACTGTTGGCATATAGAAATGCTACTGATTTTTTTTTTATTTTGTATCCTGCAACTTTACTGAATGTGTTTATCAGTTCTAATCATTTTTTTGGTGGACTCTTTAGGTTTTTCTAAACATAAGATCATATTATATTCTTCCTTTCCAATTTAGATGCCCTTTATTTTTTTTCTTTGTCTGATTGCTCTAGCTAGGGCTTCCAGTACTATGTTGAATAACAGTGGTGAAAGTGGGCATCCTTGTCTTATTCCAGAGCTAAGGGAAAAGGCTTTCAGTTTTTCCCCATTCAGTATGATACCAGCTGTGAGTCTGTAGCATATGGTTTTTTAAAATAAATAAATAAATAAATTATTATTATTATTATTATACTTTAAGTTTTAGGGTACATGTGCACAATGTGCAGGTTAGTTACATATGTATACATGTGCCATGCTGGTGTGCTGCACCCATTAACTCGTCATTTAGCATTAGGTATATCTCCTAAAGCTATCCCTCCCCCCTCCCCCCACCCCACAACAGTCCCCAGAGTGTGATGTTCCCCTTCCTGTGTCCATGTGTTCTCATTGTTCAATTCCCACCTATGAGTGAGAACATGTGGTGTTTGGTTTTTTGTCCTTGTGATAGTTTGCTGAGAATGATGGTTTCCAGCTTCATCCATGTCCCTACAAAGGACATGAACTCATCATTTTTTATGGCTGCATAGTATTCCATGGTGTGTATGTGCCACACTTTCTTAATCCAGTCTATCATTGTTGGACATTTGGGTTGGTTCCAAGTCTTTGCTATTGTGAATAGTGCCTCAATAAACATATGTGTGCATGTGTCTTTATAGCAGCATGATTTATAGTCCTTTGGGTATATACCCAGTAATGGGATGGCTGAATCAAATGGTATTTCTAGTTCTAGATCCCTGAGGAATCGCCACACTGACTTCCACAATGGTTGAACTAGTTTACAGTCCCACCAGCATATGGTTTTAATTGTGCCAAGGAATGTTCCTTCTATAACAAGTTTTTTATCATGAAGGAATTTTGAATTTTATCAAATGCATTTTCAGCACCAATTGAAATGATCATATGGTTTTTGTCCTTCATTCTGTTTATCTGATGTATCACATTGATTGATTTGCAAATGTCGAAACTTCCTTGTATCCCTGGATCTCACTTGGTCTGGTTTTGGTATCGGGGTAATACTGGCCTCATAGAATGAGTCTGGAAGTATTCCCTCCTCTTCTGTTTTTGAGAATAGCCTGAGTAGGATTGGTATGAGTTCTTATTTAAATGTTTGGTAAAATTCAACACTGAAGCCAAGAGGTCCTTGACTTTTCTTTTCTGGGACACTTTTTATTATGGTTCATTGTTGTTACTTATTATTGCTGTGTTCAGGTTCTGGACTTCTTTGTGGTTCAATCTTGGTAGGTTGCATGTGTCTAGGAATTTATCCTTTTTTTTCTAGATTTTTCAATTTATTGGCATATAGTTGCTCATAGTAGCCTCTAAAGATCCTTTGAATTCCTGCAGAATTGGTTATAATATCTCCTTTTTCATTTCTGATTTTATTTATTTGGGCCATTTTTCTTTTTTCTTAGTTAGCTTGGCTAAAGGCTTGTTGATTTTGCTTATCTTTTAAAAAAAACAACTTTCGTTGCATTGATCTTTTGCATTTTTTTGTTTCAATTTCACTTATTTCTGCTCTGATCTTATTATTTCTTTTTTTCTACTAATTTTAGATTTGGTGTGTTTTGCTTTTCTAGTTCTTTAAGATGCTTCATTAGATTTCCATATGTTGAACCATCCTTGCATCCTTGCTTGATGTTTTTCTACTTTTTTGATGTTGGTGCTTATTACCATAAACTTTCATCTTAGTAGTGCTTTCACTATGTCTCATAGGTTTGGGTATGTTGTGTTTCCATTTTCATTTATTTGAAGACAAATTTAAATTTCCTTCTTAATGTCTTCATTCACCCACTGGTCATTCAGCACATTAATTTCCATGTGCTTGTATAGTTTCCAAACAATCAATAATAGGAGGAATTTGATACAAACTCCTCTTGTAATTGATTTCTAGTTTTATTCCATTGTGGTCAGATACTTGATATGATTTCAATTTTTTAAGACTTGCTTTGTGGCTTGACATATGGTCTGTCTTTGAGAACGATTCATGTGCTGAGGAGAAGAATGTGTATTTTGCAGCTGTTGGATGAAATGTTCTGTAAATATTTATTAGGTCCATTTGGTTTGGTTTATAGTGCAGTTTAAGTCTGATGTTTCTTTGTAGATTTTCTCTCTGGATGATCTGAAAATGGGGTGTTGAAGTCTCTAGCTATATTGTATTGGGTCTATCTCTCTTTTTAAGCTCCAATAATATTTGCTTTATATATCTGGATGCTCCAGTGTTTGGTGCATATATATATTTAGAATTATCATTTCCTCTTGCTGAATTAACACCTTTATCATTATATAATGACCTTTTTTGTCTATTTTTATAGTTTTTGTTTTGAAATATATTTTGTCTTATATAAATATAGCTACTCTTGCTTTTTCTTTTGGTTTCCATTTGCATGAAATAGCTTTCCCTGTTTCTTTATTTTCAGTCTGTGTGTGTCTTTATAGTTAAGTGCATTTCTTTTAGGCAACAGATCACTGGGTCTTATTTTTTTAATTCATTCAGCAACTCTATGTCTTTGGAGGGTTTTGTCTATTTATATTCAATGTTATTATTTATAAATAAGGACTTACTCCTGCCATTTTGTTATTTGTTTCCTGGTTGTTTTGTGGTCTTCTCCTTCTTCTTTCCTTTCTTCCTGCCTTCCTTAATAGTGAAGATGATTTTCTCAGGAGGTATGTTTAATTTATTGCTTTTTATTTTTTATGTATCTGTTGTATTTTTTATTTGAGGTTACCATGAGGCTCTCAAATAATATTGTATAGCCCATTATTTTTAAACTGATGAAAAGTTAACACTGATTGCAAAAACAAACAAGAAAGCAAAGAGAAAACTAATAGAAACTCTACACTTTAACTTAATCCCCCTGCTTTTTAACTTTTTGTTGTTTCTATTTATATCTTTTATCATCTATGTCTTGAAAAGTTGTTATAGTTACTATTTTTGACAGGTTCATCTTTTAGTCTTCCTACTCAAAATATAAGTAGTTTACACACAACAATTAGTGTTATAATATTCCGTGTTTTTCTGTGTACTTACAATTACCAGTGAGTTCTGTGCCTTCAGATGATTTCTTATTACTCATTAATATCCTTTTCTTTCAGGTTCTTTCAGAACTCCTTTTAGCATTTCTTGTAGGGCAGGTCTGGTGTTGATGAGATCTTTCAGCTTTTGTTTGTCTGGGAAAGTTTTTATTTCTCCTTCATGTCTGAAGGATATTTTCACTGGATATACTATTCTAGGAAAAAAAGGTTTTTCCCTTCATCACCTTAAATATATCGTGCTACTCTCTCCTGGCCTGTAAGGTTTCCACAAAGAAGTCTGCTGCCAGATGTATTAGAGCTTCATCGTATGTTAGTTGTTTCTTTTCTTTTGCTGCCTTTCAGATTCTTTCTTTATCTTTGACCTTTGGGAGTTTGATTATTCAATGTCTTGGAATAGTATTATTTGGGTTAAATCTGCTTGGTATTCTATCACCTTTTCATACTTGAATATTGATGTCTTTCCCTAGATTTGGGAAGTTCTATATTATAATCCCTTCGAATTAACTCTCTACTCTGATCTTTCTCTCTCTCTCTCCTTTGTCTTTAAGGCCAATAGTTTTAGATGTGCTCTTTTGAGGCTATTCTCTAGATCTTGTAGGTGTGACTTATTCTATTTTATTCTTTTATCTTTTGTCTCTTCTGTGTATTTTCAAATATCCTGTCTTCAAGCTCGTGAATTCTTTCTTCTGCTTGATCATGTCTGCTATTAAGATACTCTGATGCATTCTTCAATATGTCAGTTGCACTTTTCAGCTCCAGAATTTCTGTTTGATTCTATTAAATTACTTCAATCTCTTTGTTAAATTTGTCTGATAAGATCTTGAATTCCTTCTCTGTGTTATCTTGGATTTTGTTGAGCTTCCTCAAACAGCTATTTTGAATTCTGTGTCTGAGAGGCCACATATCCCTGCCTTTCCAGGATTACTCATGGTGACTTATTTAGTTTTTTGGTGAGGTCATGTTTTCCTGGATGGTCTTGATGTTTGCAGATGTTCATTCATGTCTGGTATTGAAGAGTTAGATATTTATTGTAGTCTTTGCAGTCTGGGCTTTTTTGTACCCACCCTTCTTGGGAAGGCTTTCCAGGTATTCAAAGGGACTTGAGTGTTGTAATCTAAGTCTTTAGTCACTGCAGCCATATCTGCTTTAGGGGACACCCTAAACCCAGTAATGTTGTGGCTCCTGCAGACTCAAGAGGTACCACCTTGGTGGTTTGGGTAAGATCTGTGAGAACTCCCTCAATTACTCTTATAATTTTCCCTTACAAGACTCTTGATAACTCTTAAAAAGACTCTTGTTCTTTTCCCTTACTTACCTTCAAACAAATGGAGTCTTTTTGTCTATGTTGAGCTACTGGAGCTGGAGTAGGGTGACATAAACACTCCTGAGGTCACTACCCCTGGGATGGTGCTGTGTCAGACCCAAAGCCAGCACAGCACTGGGTCTCACCTAAGGCCTGAAGTGACCACTGCCTGGCTGCTGTGTTTACTCAAGGCCCAAGGGCTCTACAATCAGCAGGTGATGAATCCAGCCAGGCTTGTGTCCTTCCCTTAAGGGTGGCAGGTTTCTCCCAGCCCCAGATTGGTCCAGAGATGCCATCTGGGAGCCTGAGCCTGGAGTTGGGAACCTTAGGAATCTACTTGGCTGTCTATTCTATTGCAGCTAAGCTAGCATTTAAGCCACAGGTCAAAGTCCTTTCTACTCTTTCCTCCCCTTTCCTCAAGCAGAGGAGTCTCCCTGTGGCCATCCCAATCCCAGACCTGTAGGGAATATTGCCTGGCTACCGCCAATGTTCACTCAAGGCTCAAGGGCTCTTCAATTAGCTTGTGGTGAATGCTACCAGGCCTGGGACTCACCCTTCAGGGCATTTGGCTCCCTGCTGGCCCAGGGTAGGTCCAGAAATGCCATCCAGGAGCCGAGTCCTGGAATCAGGGACCTCACGAGACTGCTTGGTGCTCTATCCAGCTGTGGCCAAGCTGGCACCTAAGCTCAAGACAAAATCCACTTTACAATTTACTGCGGTGTCTCTCCTTTCCTCAAGCAAAAGGAGTCTCTCCCTAGAGCCCTACAGCCACCACAGCTGAAGCCAGCACAGCTCTGAGTCTCAACTAAGGCCCATGATGAGTACTGCCTGGTTACCACTGCTGATTATTCAGGGTTCAAGCCCTCTTTATTCAGCAGGTGATGAATCCTGCCAGGGCTGGGTCCTTCCCTTCAAGGTAGCGGGTTCCCTCCTGATGCAGAGTGTGTCTGGAAATGTCATCTGGGAGCTAGGGCCTGGAGTGAGGACCTCAGGACTCTGCCCAGTGCCCTGTCCTGCTGTTGCTGAGCTGGTGTCCAAGTTGCAAAACAAAGTCCTGTTGATTCTCCCCTCTCCTCTCCTCAAGGAGAGAAAGGGGTCTCTCCTGGAGCTTTGAGCTGCACTGCCTGGAGTCAGGAGACGGGTGGTGCAAGCACTCACTTAGTCACTCAGGCTAGTTTCTCACTACGTTGCATGTCCCTCAAACCCACCGGCTCTGAGCCCAGCATAACAGCAGGACTTGCCCAGAAGGAGCTGCAGTCCTTGTGGCCTTGAGTTTATTGAGGACTTGAAAGGTGGTGAGGCTTGCTGGAACTCAGGTTCCGAGCTAGGTCAAGTGATTCCCTTCTGCCTACGGCTGGTCTGAATGCTCCCTCCATGGGCACTGGCTGCATTCTGCCTTCTGTTGCTTTCCACTGTGATGAGGCAGCTCTGAGTTCCAATGCAAAGTCCCACAGTCACTGCACTCTCCCTCCCTGAATGCACAGATTCTCTGTCCATACCACATGGCTGCTGCTCGGGGTTGGGAAAGGTGATTCAAGACTCTTTTCTGCCCTCTTCAGTGCCTCTTTCCTCAATATGATGTTAAAACCAGGTACTGTGATCGCTCACCTGATTTTTGGTTCTTATTATGGCGTTTTGGTGTGAACAGTTGTCCAGTTTGGTGTTTCTGCAGGAAGGACAATTGGTGGAGGCTTCTAATTGGTCATCTTGTTCTGCCTTCTTATCTCTTGTAATTTAAAAACAAATTTTATTGTGCATTTCTGGTTAAACCTGTCAGCCTTCTTAACAGTACATAGTTATGCTTCCTATCTTTATTCTTTTCCAGTTTTGCCAACGTCTCTGTCCGTCTCTCTCTCTCTCTCTCTCCTCCCTTCCTTCCTTCTTTTTATTTTTATGTTTGAAGCAGGGTCTCACTCTGTTGCCCAGGCTGGTCATGAATACTTGACCTTCTTTTAGTTTTTACTTCTTACTGTGTTTGTTTTTAAGGCACCTGCTCTTGACTTTGTAATTAGTTATGATACAGCAGACATTAACAGCAGAAATGGAAAAGCTGGGTAGATTGACACATAATTTCCTGCTTTCCTATCATTTATTTTGTGGCTCCTCTTATGCATAATAGTGAATTTCACCTCTCTCTTTCTAATGATTAGAGCACTGAGGAGTATAAATTTTCTTCTAATTACAACATTAGCCTCATCTCATGCGTTTTGATATGTGGTATTGTGGCTACCAGGACTTCACCGGAATTTTTTACTGTATTAGTCCATTCTCACACTGCTATAAAAAAATACCCAAGACTGGATAATTTGTAAAGGAAAGAAATTTAATGGACTCACAGTTCCACATGGCTGGGGAGGCCTCAGGAAACTTACAATTATGACAGAAGGCAAAGGGGAAGCAAACACCTTCTTCACAAGGCTGCAGGAGAGAGAAGAATGAAAGAGAAACTTCCAAACCCTTATAAAACCACCAGATTTTGTGAGAACTTACTCACTATCACCAGAACAGCATGAGGGAAACTGCCCTCCTGATCCAATCACTTCCCTCCCTTGGCATATGGGGATTACAGGTTCCTCCCTCAACACGTGGGGATTATAATTTGAGATGAGATTTGAGTGGGGACATAGAGCCAAACCATATGAGTTACGATTTCTCATTTTTTCATTAAGCAAAGGGTTAAGAAAGATTTTGGAAAGCTTCCAAGTGGTTTGGTATTTTTCTGTTTTCCCTCTTTTGTGATAGATATCTAATTTATTGCTATGTGGTCAGAGAATGTGGCCTGTATGATTTCAACATTTAAAAAATAATAATTTTCCAAGATGTTCTTTTTGGTCCAGGATCTGGTGTGATGCCCCAAGCCATCTCTCTCAGGTAGATATTATTAAATGACTCACGGGTGTTTGAAAAAAATCCACCTGATGTGTCTTTGGGGAACAAAGTCTGAGCCACAGAGCCAAGTGTATTAATCATATCATTGTGTTCAAACCTCTTCTGCTCTTCATCTCTCAAGGCTGGCTGGGTGTTCACAAGTCCCCTGTGTGTTCATTGCTTCTGAGCTCTCAAAGTCTGTGATGTCTGACTTAAAGTGCTCCTAGGGATGCCCTGGTTGGAGACAGTGGAGTGGAGGAGGGATTCAGAGCTATTTTAAGCAGGAGATAGGGGCTCCAAAAACACAGTTTCCTCATCTCTGACACAGAAAGAGCAATTGTGAGAGTTGTCTGGAGGAGTGAATCACAAATCGATGATTGTAAATTGTATAGAACCATGCAAGGCACATAGAAAATGTTGTCTTTGTATAGAATTGTAATTTTTCATATGCAGAAAACCTTTTGACATCCTTCTACACATTTCCTAGTGGTATTGTACTTTTTTCTGATGGCCGCACTTGCAACTCTGTTCTTCCTTTACTGTGCATCTCCCTGGTTCTGGGCTCCAAGCGGTGCATAGCAGAATGCTCCTTGGAACCCACGCGGGCTGCCCTGGGGGGCTGCCTGAGCTCCACAGTGCTGCTGTGTTTGATTTTCCATAGCTTGTGAATGAGAAAGAGAGTTAGATTTTATCTTCTGACTCATTTGATAGTTGGATGCTCTCTCTCTCGGTCTTACTGTAATTAGGTTTTATTTGGTCTTATTTTCAGTCATCTGTTATGCTTCCTGTTGTTTCACCCTTCCATGCTTTGCTATTATTATTCATTATATTGCTAAGGTGATTTTATTGCTTACTCTTTTTTTTTGTAATTTAAAAACAAAACGCTTGTATTCTACCAACTCCACCTTATTTAATCCACATATTTATAACTCTATTTCTCCCCCAGCATTAATAATATACCAACAACTGTCTTTCGCCCCATATAAAATGAGAAACTTTAGCATGCTTGATTTTTTCCTTTCCTTGCTTCCAACACTCAGGTTTTATTTGACTAACATGGGCATCTTGCGCTTGATTTATGAACATATTTTATTTGTTATGTATTCTTGCAATAACTATTTTGGCCTTTGCACTCTATAAGCATATTAATCATCTGGACATTAATGTATGCCCTGCTGGGTTGGATTCCTACTGCCATGTCTTTGGACCATGCCTTTCTTGTAATCTTTATTTTCATCCAGTTCTTGCTCATCTAACCTTTTGAGTCCTGTATCTATGAACATATCTCTCTATCATCCTCACAACGTAAACACTGGCCTGAGAGAATACAGAAATCTTGGGTGATGAATTTTGGCTCCTCGAAAGTCTGAGTTGCTGTACTGTTGTACAGTTGCATTTGGTGCCCTGAATGAGGACTATGATACTGACATTCCCTCCCTCTGCTCTTAACCATTGAGGTTTCTCCCCCAACCTGAATGCCTGTAGGACTTCTTCTTGATCTTTGAAATGTGAAGAATACCTCAAGGTTATCCTTCCTGTACCTTGGCCAGCCCTAATCTCAAGAACCTGTGGTTGTTGGCTCACTTTGCTGTGCCACTGATGTCTTGTCTCCTGGAACACTGGGCCCCAGTGTGAGGGGCTCTCTCATACCCAGGGCACCTTTTCCTCCTCCTGCCTGTGACCCTTGGTGGGGCTCTTTGCCCCCATGAGACTATTTTTTCTGTTCTCCTCCCCAGTTCTCTGGGAAGTAGAGGAAGAAGCAGTGTTGCAACTTGGGCCCCTCCCTCTCATGATATGTTCTCTGTCCATTTTCCCAAACGACCCTCTCCTGCTCAGAGCCTATGGGCACAGGCTGAGACCCGGATTGGAGGTGGGGATGGTTCATTAGTCAAGCCCAGCTTCTTTATATGGCCAGAACTGTGGCTCTTTTCCACTAATCCCACTACCTCCCCTTATGCCTGTCAAAAACTTCCTTATCCATTGCTGTGATCTGGCTCCTATATAGCCCTTGAATCCTTTGAAACATCTACATGGCTCAGAACCCAATTGTAGACAAGGTTGATATTATTTCTCATCATGTTTCCAAGCCCCATAAATTAGAGGTTGTGGTAAGATTCTTGTACAGTGCCCTTTGAATGTCCAATGAAGCTGTCCATAAAATGCCAGGCTCATAGATGACCTCTGATTAATGAGAGTTGGAATGGGAAGTAGGAAAACACAAAGGGGTAGAAGACCAGGGACTTCAACAATAAATGGCTCTCTTAAAATGACTCTTGCCTGATAAGTCCATACATTGTCTGGTCCAGTCAGAACATACCATTCAACAAACTTAAGAAAGAAGTTATGAAGGCTGATAATGGCTAAAATAGCTTTACTGGACTAGTTTTACTTAAGAAAGCAATTACAAACTTTGAACAAACAAAAAGACAAACAGACATTACAATATATTTTAAAGCATTGAAGTACAACCTATAGTAGAAGCTGAAGAAGACTCAATGTTTGAGGGCAGCCTACAGTCTCCATGATGTAGGGAAGACAGAACTCAAGCAAAAAGTGTAGTATACTTGTTTGGAAGTATCACAACGTGGCATTTGGGTTCCCAAAGTAGTTGGAAATTGAGGAAGGAAATCCAATAGAAGAGGGAGTCACAGAAGGGAGAGCCACAAATCTGTATATAAACTCCCCTCAAATCCTTGGTGATGCATATAAGGGAGATCTTAAGGAGGTTGATGGGAAATTGAAGCTGGAAAAGCTGAACTGATATTTCAGCTGCTGCTCACAACAGAAGAGCCAGATTTGCAATTTAAATCCTGCCAAGTTACAGGAGCTTGGTAAAAAACCTTAGGCATTCCATTGAAATCCCCAAAGCATCATAACTTAGGAGTAAAGCCTATGTTCCAGAATTAAGACTTTTTTTTAGCTAAAGGAGAAGTCTAAATAGAGTTATGCTCCAAAAAAAGTTTACATAAATCTCCACAAATACAAGATGATTATCCGGTAAATTAATTGCTTATTAGAAAAAAATCAACAATTTTCACAGAAAGATAATAGAATCCAAAGTCTGAACAATAGCCAATAAACAATAAAAAATGAGTAGATATGTGAAGAAACTGAAAAATGTGAGCCATAAACAAAAGAAAAGCAATCAATGTAAATATACTGTCATTTGACCTATATTTTGGAATTAGCAGGCACATAATTTAAAATATTGTTACAGAAATGTTCAAGGAATTATGAGAAAGGCAGACTATAATGAGTGAATGGATGAAAGAATTCTCAACATAAAATGGGAAAATATGTAAGAAACCAAATAGATACTTTAACACTTAAGTGTAAGATAGCTAAAATGAAAAAGTCACTGGATAGGCTTAGCAAAAGATTGAAGCTGGCAGAAGAAAACATTAGTAAACTTGAAAACAGACTTTTAAAATGACTACATTTGAAGAAAGAGAGGAAAAATGTACAAAGAACAGTGCCTCATGACCTGTGAAACATTATCAAGCAGCCTAATACACTTGTAACTGGAGTCACAAAAGGAATGGAGATAGCAAGTGGGGTAGACAAAATATTAGAAAAAAGGTAGAAATTCTCCTAAATTTGGTGAAAGCATAAATGTACAGATTAAGCCCAATGAACCCCAAGTAGAATAAATTCAAAGCAAACCACTGAGAGGCACACCACAAACTGTTTAAAACTAAAGATAAAGAGAAAATCTTGTATACAGCCTGAGGAAAATGGCTCATAATATCGCTGGGGAAAGTAACACAAATGATGGATGACTTTTCATCAGAAATAATGGAGGCCAGAAGGCAATGGAACTACATCTTTAAAGTATTAAAAGAAAAACTGTCAACTCCAAATTCTCTCTTCAGCAAAGTAAGTGACATGGACAATTCCTTGGAAGACTCAAGTTACCAATGCTGACCCTAGAAGTCACAAAATATCTGAATAGCCCTACATATTACAGAAATTAAATGTATCAAAAACCTTCCCATAAAGTAAACTTCAGGCCCAATTTCACTGTAAAATTTTCTCAAACATTAAAGAAAAAAAATACTAATCTTACAGAAACCCTTTCATAAAACAGAAGAGAAGAAGGAAAACATTTAAACTTATTTTATGAGGTCAGGATGACCCTAATATAAAACCAGACAAAGACATTACAAACCAATACCCTTCCTGATCACAGATGTAAAAATCCTTGAATAAATTTAGGAAATTGAATCCAAGAATATTTAAAAATAATAATATATTAGGACCTGATGAGGTTTACCCCAGAAATGCAAGGTTAGTTTAACATTCAAAACTCCAATTAATGCAATTCAGCACATTACCAGAAGAGAGAAAAAAATGTATGTTCATCTTAAGAGATATAGAAAAAAATTTGACAACACTTAACATCCATTTATAATAAAAACTCTCAGAAACTGGCAATAGAAGGAAACTTTCTCATAATGTTAAAGGACATTTATGAAAAACTTACAGTTAACTTGCTAGTTAATACTAAAATATTGAGTGTTTTACCCCTAATGTCAGGAATCACACAGAAATCTGTTCTTACTACTACTATTAAACATTGTACTGTAGGTCCTAGCCAGTGTCATAGGACAATCAAAGTCATAAAAGTTATAGAGATTGGAAAGAAATAATTAAAATTGTTTTTATTTACAGGCATCACAATTATTGACATGGAAAATCCTAAAAAAGTCAACAACAACAAAGAAATTATCTAGGTATCATAAGTAAATTTATGACGTTCACAGAATACAAAATCAACATAAGTAATTGTATATCTATAGAGTGGCAGCAAATATTTGGAAAAATAAAATTTAAAACTCTGATTACAATAGTGTTAAAAATATAAAACACTTAGGAGTAAAGTTAAACAGATACATTATACCAGCATGCAGAAATATACTGTTATGGGCTGTGAGACTCAGTATTGTTAAAAATGCGAATCACCTCCAAATTGATTAATTGCTATCTCAGTCAAAATCCCAGGAGTTGAGGGGGGATAAGATGGCCAAGTATAGACAGCCAGGGAGAACTCCTACTGAGACAGAACAGAATATCAAGTAGACTGGCATACTCTGAACAGATCATCTGAGAGGATGTATTGAGGGTGGATAGAGAGATGACCCAGATGCTGGGACTGAATAGAGGAGGAACTGAAAACCCTGCACAGGGTTGCCAACCTCCAGGATGCATGCCAGGCCTTGATTGTCTACTAAGGAAGGGGTAAGTAGAGCAAATGTGGAACAGCCCACTCTTGGCACAGACCTCTAGGATTATAGCTGCAGGAAACACCGTAACCCCCATGGACATTGTGTGGGCAGGGGGAGCTGCCAGTAAAGTAGGCAGAGACAGAACTTGAATCTACATGGAGCTCAGGTGGGTTGGTGCAGGGGCAGCTATAGTGGAATATGGCCATTTGTGCCCATCCCCCAAGGTTCTCCATACTCCTCTAGGTGGCTCTTACCTGTGTGGCCTGCTGGACCTGGAGAGACCAGGACAAGTCTGCTCTGCACAATCCCTTGTCTGCTTGCCCTTCCCCAAGTCCCTGCCTGGCTGTGCAGCACAGCCTCAGCTACCCTGAAGGACCATTTTGCCAGTGGCTACCATCATAGTGCTTTTGCCGGAGGCCCCCACCACCTCACCAGAACTCTTTTGCTGATAGCCTCCCAGCAAAGTGTCTTTGCTCATGATCCTGCCACCAGTCCCTCCAGAGTGGATTTGCCTATGGCATCCTGACTGCTTGCTGCTGGAGCACTCCCAGCCCACAGTGCCCCCACTGGAGCACTTTCCACCCTTGGAGACCCTGCTGCCCCCACTGGAGCACTTCCCACCTGTGGATACCCTGCCACCCCCACTGAAACAATTTTGCTAATAATCTCCCGCCTGAGCTCATTCATCCATGACCCCACTACCAGACCTCCAGAGTGGATTCACTGCAGTACTCCTGGCATCTCCATCAGAGCACTTCCCACAGTCCCTTCACTGCCCCTGCCAGAGCAATTTTGCTGTCAGCCTCCCACGAGAGTACATTTGTTTGTGACCCTGCTGCTGCCTCCACTAGAGAGCTTATGCCTGAGGCACTCTTGCTGCCTCTGATGGAGTGCTGTTGCCAGCAGTCTGGGAAGAGCTTGGCCACTCTATCCCAGCCAGGGCTTAACCTCAAGGGACCAGAGGATAAAGCCACAAGTCTGGTCCCAGTCACCCAGGGTTAGAGGACACTGACCAGGAGCAAGGAGCTGGACCTTGGCCCTCTGAAAGCATCCAAAAATAAAGCTATTCAACTATACACAACTTGCAACAGTCAAACCCTGAAAGGCAATAAAGAATGTAAAGACAAAATGCCACATCCAAAGAACAGCAACTTCAAAGGATAAAAGAACATCAGCCCTCATAGATGAGAAAGAACCAGTGCAAGAACTCTGGCAACTTTGAAATTTGTATGGGACCCAAACAGATCTCGAATCACCAAAGCAATCCTAAGAAAAAAGAACAACGCTGGAGGCATCACACTACCCAACTTTAAACTATACTACTAGGCTCCAGTAACCAAAAGTTCATGGTACTTGTACAAAAAAGATACATAGACCAATGGAACGGATTAGAGAACACAGAAATGAAGTCACACACCTACAACCATCTGTTGGTTGTAGGAAAGAACTCCCTATTTAATAAATGGTGCTGGGATAAGTGGCTAGCCATACACAGAAGGTTGAAACTGGACTCTACCTTTCACCACAAACAAAAATTAACTCAAGATGGATTAAATACTTAAATATAAGACCTAAAACAGTAAAAACTCTGGAAGAAAACCTAGGAAATAGCATTCTGAACATCAACCTTGGCAATGAATTTATACTAAGTTCCCAAAAGCAATTGCAACAAAAACAAAAATTTATAAGTAGGACCAATTAAACTAAAGAGTTTCTGCACAGCAAAACAAAAACAAAAACAAAAAACTATCAACAGAGTAAACATAACCTCCAGAATGGGAGAAAGTATTTGCAAACTATGTATCCAACAAAGGTCTAATTGCAGAATCTATAAAAAATGTAAACAATTCAACAAAGAAAAACCAAATATGCTGATTAAAAAACAGGCAAAAGACATGAACAGACACTTCTCAGAAGAAGACATATATACAGCCAACAAATATGGGAAAAAATGTTCATCATCAGTAATCATTAGAGAAACGCAAAACAAAACCACGATGAGATAACATTTCACACCAGTCAGACTGACCATTATTAGGAAGTCAAAAAACAACAGATACTAATGAAGTTGCAGAGAAAAGGGAATGCTTATACATTGTAAGTGAAAATGTGAATTAGTTCAGCCACTGTGGAAAGCAGTGTGGAGATTTCTCAAAGAACTTAGTGCTACCATCCTGTCCAGCAATCCCACTACTGGGTAGATACCGAAAGGAAAATAAATTGTTCTATCAAAAAGACACATGTACTTGTATGTTCATTGCAGCACTATTCACAATAGCAAAGACATAAAATCAACAAAGATGTGCATCAACAGTGGGCTGGATAAAGAAAATGTGGTACATATATACCATGGAATACTATGCAGCCATAAAAAGAATAAAATCATGTCCTTTGCACCAACATGAATGTAGCTGGAGGCCATTATCCTAAATGAATTAATTCAGGAACAGAAAACCAAATATTGTATGTTCTCACATATAAGTGGGAGCTAAACATTGGGTACTTGTGGACACAAAGATGAGAACAATAGGCATCGAGGACTGCTTAAGTGGGGAGAGAGGGAAAGAGGTGAGTGTGAGTTAGAAGACTACATATCAGGTACTATGCTCATTACCTGGGTGATGGGATCATTCTTACACCAAGCTCAGTGACACACAATTTGCCCATGTAACAAATCTGCACATGTACCCCCTGAACCTAAAATTAAAGGAGAGGAAAAAATATCCCAGCAGTCATTTTATAGAATTGACTTTTAATTCTAAAATGTATGTGAAAATGCAGAGTCCTAAATACCCAGACAATCTTGAAGAATAACAAACTTGGAGTCATACTACCTCTTTTCAGGACACGCTGTGTAGGTACAATAACCAGGAAGGTGTGAGGTTGGTGTAAGGTAGACATTTAGATCAGTGGACCACAATAGAAAGTCCAGATGTGGACTTTTAAAAAAATTGAGGTGAAATTTACATAACATACAATTAGCCATTTTGAAGTGTCTAGCTAGTGGCACTTGGTGCATTTATGTGTTGTGAAATCACAAGGTTAGTTGATTTTTTTTTTAACCAGTTGCTTAGGTAATTCAATCAGAAAAGGAAAATCTTCTCAACAAATGATGCTGAAACAAGTAGTTAGACAGATGGGGAGAATGTAAATTTCAACTTCTCTCTCACACACACATACAAATTGGAGATCAATCATAGATCAAAGCATAAAATCTTAAACTATAAAGCTTGCAAAAGAAAATAAAGGAAACTATTTCCTCAGAGAAGACACAAAAACATACAAGGGAACATGGATAAATTTGACTTTATTACAATTATAAACTCCTGCTCACACAAAGACACTGATAAGAAAATAAAATGTAATCCAAAGATAGGTAGAAAAGATTCACCGTACACATACCTAACATAGGATTTTTATGCTAAATATATAAAAACCCATACTAATCAATGACAAAAGTAAACACCATTAGAAATCATTAGACATCATAAGTCAGAAGGGCATGCAATGAAATGCACAATGATATAGATTTTCACACCCACTAGGTGGTTAAAAATTTTTTAAAAAGACTGACAACACTTAACATTGGTGAGATGTAAACAATGAGAATTCCTGAACACACTTGGTGGGGTTTTAAAATTGTACAGCCACTTTGGAACACCGTTTGGTCATTTCTTATTAAGTTAAATACACATCTTTCCTATGACCCAGTCATTCTTCTAGATACTTACCCTAGAGAAATGAAAATACATATCCCCCAAAATACTTATAAAAGAATGTTTATAGCAGCTTCACTGATAATAGATAAAAACTGGAAAACAAGTCACATGACCTACAACAGAAAATTGGGTAAACAAAGTGATGGTATAGTCATACCATGAAACACTGCTTGGTAATGAAAGGGAACATGTGACAACATGGAAGAATCTCAAAAATACTATGTTAAGTGAAAGTGATACTGGGCAGGTGTGTTAGTCCATTCTCACACTGCTATAAAGAACTACCTGAGACTGGGTACTTTATGAAGAAAAGAGGTTTAATTGACTCACAGTTCCATGTGCTGTACAGGAAGCAAGACTGGGAGGCCTCAGGAAACTTACAGTTATGGTGGAAGGCAACAGGGAAGAAGCATATCTTACATAGCAGAGCAGGAGAGAGAGAGAGCAAAGAGGGAAGTGCCACACACTTTTAAACCATCAGATCTCGTGACAAGTCACCCACTATCATGAGAATAGTAAGGGAGAAGTCCACCCCCATGATTCAGTCACCTCCTACCAGCCTCCCACCCCAACACATGGGGATTACAATTCGACATGAGATTTGGGGTGGGGACCTAGAACCAAATCATATCATTCTGCCCGTGGCAACTCCCAAATATCATGTCCATCTCACATTTCAAAACCAGTCATGCTTCCCAACAGTCCCCTAAAGTCTTAATTTATTCCAGCACTAACTCAAAATCCAAGTCCAAAGTATCATTTGAGACAAGGCAAGTCCCTTCTGCCTAGTAGCCTGTAAAATCAAAAACAAGTTAGTTACTTCCAATATACAATGGAGTTACAGACATTGGGCAAACGCTCCTATTCCAAAAGGGATAAATGGGCCAAAACAAATAGGCTACAGGTCCCCTGCAAATCTGAAGTCCAGCAGGGCAGTCATTAAATCTTAAATTTCCAAAATGATCTCCTTTGACTCTATGTCTCACATCCAGGCCACACTGATGCAAGAAGTGGGTTCCCAAGGCCTTGGGGAGCTCCACCCCTGTGGCTCTGAAGGGTACAGCCTTCATGGCTACTTTCATGGGCAGATGTTGCATGCCTGCAGCTTTTGCAAGCACATGGTGCAAGGTGTCAGTGGATCTAGCATTCTGGGGTCTGGAGGACAATGGCCCTCTTCTCACAGCTCCACTAGGTAGGGCTCCAGTTGAGACTCTGTATTGGTTCCAATCTCACATTTCCCCTCTGCACTGCCCTAGTAGAGGTTCTCCATGAGGGCCCTTCCCCTGCAGCAGAATTCTGCCTGGACATCTAGGCATTTCCATATATCCTCTGAAATCTAGGTGGAGGTTCCCAAAGCTCAATTCTTGTTTTCTGTGCACCTGCGTGCTTAAAACAACATGGAAGCCACCAAGGCCTGGGGCTTGCACCGTCTGAAGCAGTGGCTCGAGCTGTACCTTGGCCCCTTTTAGCCATGGCTGGAGCTGGAGTGGCTGGGGCTCAAGGAACCATATCCCAAGGTTGCACAGAACAGTGGGGCCCCTGGGGCCCCGGACCTAGCCCACAGAACCATTTTTCCCTCCTAGACCTGTGACGTGAGGGGCAGCCACAAAAATTTCTGAAATGCCCTGGAGACATTTTCCCCATTGTCTTGGCTATTAACATTTGGCTGCTTGTTGCTTATGGAAATTCTGCAATGGCTTGAATTTCTCCCCAGTAAATGAATTTTTCTTTTCTACCACATGGTCAGGCTGCAAATTTTCTGAACTTGTATGCTCTGCTTCCCTTTTAAATATAAGTTCCAACTTCAGATCATCTCTTTCTTCATACATATTAGAATACACTTCTAGAAACAGCCAGGTTACCTCTTGAATGCTTTGCTGCTTAGAAATTTCTTCCTCCAGTTACCCTAAATCCTCTCTTTCAAGTTTATAATTCCAAAGATCTCTAGGGCAGGGGCAAGCTGCCACCAGTCTCTTTGCTAAAGCATAGCAAGAGTGACCTTTCCTCCAGTTCCCAATAAGTTCTTCATCTCCATCTGAGACCACCTCTGCCTGGACTTCATTGTCTGTATCACTATCAGTATTTGGGTTAAAAACATTCAACAAGTCTGTAGGCAGTTTCAAACTTGCCCTAATCTTCCTGTCTTCTTCTGAGCCCTCCAAAATGTTTCAACCTCTGCCCATTACCCAGTTCCAACGTCACTGCCACATTTTCAGGTATCTTTATAGCAGTGCCCCACCTTCCTGGTATAAATTTTCTGTATTAATTCATTCTCACATGGCTATAAAGAATTACCTGATCCTGGGTATTTATGAAGGAAAGAGGTTTAATTGACTCACAGTTCTGCATGGCTGGGGAGGCCTCAGGAAACTTACAATCATGGCAGAAGGTGAAGAGGAAGCAAGGGATGTCTTAAATGGTGGCAGAAGAGAGAGAGAATGAAGGGGGAAGAACCACACACTTGTAAACCATCGGATCTCACAAGAACTCACTCACTATCATGAGAACAGCAAGGGGAAGCCTGCCCCCCATGATCCAGTCACCTCCCATCAGGCCCCTCCCCCAAGACATGGGGATTACAATTAGAACTGAGACTTGAGTGGGGACACAAAGCCAAACCATATCAGCAGGTGAGCTACAAAATTGGGGCTTAGCCTGAGAGGGTTCTTGGCTTTGCCCAGGAAAGAATTCAAGGGTAAGCCAGTGGTGTCAGACAGCAAATGTTACTGAAGCGGCGGTGCATGGCAGCAGCAGATGTGCTGCTCCTTTCAAAGCAGGGCTACCCCAACAGGCAGTGTGCCCAGAGTAGCAGCTCAGGGGCAGTTCTGCCATCATACTTATACTCACTTTTATTTACATGCAAATTAAAGGGTGGATTATGCAGAAATTTCTAGAAAAAGGCTTGTGACTTCCAGGTTGTCAGGTCATTACCATGGAAAGAGGTGATGCCTTCTGGTTGTTGCCATGACAATGGCAAAGTGACATGGCACTGGTGGGCCTGTCTTATAGAAAGGTGCTTTTGCCTCTTCCCTGTTTCATCCAGTCTTCAATCTGGTACACAGCTCAAGTACCACTTCCAGAGTCAAGTCCCACCTCCTACCTCAAAAGCAGCCAAACACAAAACAATCCTCTCTATGTAATTCTATTGGAAGTCCAAGAAAAGGCAAAACTCACAGATGCTGACAGAAATTAGGAAAAGTTTTGGCTGTAGGGGTGGAGATTGACTGGAATTTGACTGGAATTGGACAGGAGAGAACTTTATGGAGCCCAGGAAATGCTCTGTCTTGATTGTGCTGCTGGCCCTGGGGATATAAAGTTACCAAGACTCATCAGATTGTGCCTTGGGCATGTGTGCATTCTGCCCTATGTAAAATTTCCTTCCAAACAAGTGGTAATAACGAGGTTACCTGTGTGTCCACAGTCTTGTAACTTGATCCAGTCACACACAGCCTATTGGGATTTTCATGCTGGTCACAGCACCATAGACATACTCCATGGAATCATGTCAGCAGGTGCTCAGTGCCCAATCCAGGGTCTGGATTTCTGCCATTTATGTAACTCACCCCAAGGAAGTTTGGAGAACAGAGAGGGAGCTGCCTCTTCTGCAAAGTTCAAAAGGACCCTTCACTCTGCCTCTCCACATTCATGTTCACAGTGGTGAAAAATACCACATAGACCCTGGGCCATCTTCCTGTTTAATGGAGTCTTGAACGGACACCTGACGTGAAGAGCCTCTTGTGCCCAGCACCCTGATTTATTAGGCAGAAGCTGCAGGCCACCACTGGCCACACTTTGATCAAAAGAAGACAAAAGGAGGAGGTGTCCAGAGACAACCCCAGGTCAGGCTTCATTGTGATGAACAGAGGGAACCCTTGCAGGCAAGCTCTTTGCAGGAATTCATCTCCAGGCAGCTGGCTCCACAGTGCCCAGACACGGTCACAGTTACTCCTCCAGAGGGCTCTGTGATCCCCAGCATGGGCCTTGGCGGGGGGAGCTCAGCTGTATCATGTGGGCTCAGTCCTTGGAATCAGGAACCAGCCTGATGACCCTCCAGGCAGGGAACCGACAGCTGAGGCCTGCAGATCACCTCTCTGGGACATCACCCAGGGTCATCCCAGGTGGCCGTGTGGCCTTCCCAGCTACGCCCAGCCTGGCAGGGTGCACTTACTCCAGACTGCCGTGTGAGAAAGGGGACAATGTCATAGCGGTGTGGCAGGCCACCCACCTTCTGCTGGGGCTCCAAGGTTTCCAGCAAGCCTAGTGTGCAGTGAGCAGTGTGGGGATGGCTATCTGGGCCACTGCTGGTCACAGGAGGCCAGGGCTGGCCCTGCAGGCCACAGCACCCCTCATGGGCATTCTCTTCATCCTTGTTGACCTTTCTAAGCTCTGCCCCTCCTCTGAGTGCTCATTTCTGTGCTAAAATTATCTGGCAAATTCACTTCCACTCAGGCCTCAGAGGAAAGACGTGCAGCTCCTCCAGCAGGAGGGGCAACAGCCTGGGGTTTCCTGAAATCCAGGCTCCTGGCCTGTGACATGGGAGGGTGCCTCTGAGGGCTCTGGGCCTAGGAGTAGGTGACATTGCACAAAGAAGTGAGATCCTAGCTGGGCTGCGAAAAACTTCCTGGGGGATGTCCGGCTCAAGCCAGGAAGTCCTAGAGGGGTCCTGGAGGAATTGTGGGAGGGGCTGACTCAGGCGTGTAGACCACAGAGAGGTGAGAGGTGGGGGGGTATTCTTGGCCTGGTTGAAGCCCCTCCCTGACGCCACTCTTATCTCAAGTTGGGGCTGAGGTAGGGGGCTGCGCAGCCCCAGGGCACAGAGCCAGCTGTGTGGCTGCCTCAGTCCTTCAGCAGTGGAGATAAGTCACAGCGGCTGTTTCTGTTGTGTTGTCAGAGAGCAAAAATAGACTGTGTCTCCCTTTCCCAGAAGGGCCCTGGCATGGGCCTGGGCCAGGCTGCTGTCTGCCCTTGGCCTTGAGAGGAATGATGCCTGGCCGAGCCGT
Organism: Pongo pygmaeus; assembly: GCF_028885625.2. Lineage (NCBI taxonomy): Eukaryota > Metazoa > Chordata > Mammalia > Primates > Hominidae > Pongo > Pongo pygmaeus. The sequence goes on along the minus strand of NC_072384.2, from coordinate 140,892,951 downwards.
CAAGAGCATGAGTGGAGTTTGCCCGCTCTCCGCCTCCTCTTTCTCATGGGGGAAACAAAAGGCTGGCTGCGGAGGGGCTCACTAGGCCTGCCCCATCCATTCTCCCTCAGGGCCTCAGGCTGTGAGGGCGGTGGGGACCCCTATACTCCACATCCAGCTCCATGGGGCCTCAAAGGTGGGGCTCCCTGGGAGTGCTGGGCTGAAGAGCCCTAGGACCCTGAACCAGACCCAGAGCAGGATGGTCTGTGCTGCAGGGCTCGGGCAGGAGAGTGAACCCACACACACTCAGCCGCCTCCCAGAGCTCTCAGCCACATAGTCAGCTGGCGATCAGCCTGGGGGAGCAGGTCTGTGAGGATGGGTGGGCTCCCTCAGGGAAGAGCAGCAGGGGCTCCCAGGGGCTTTCAGGGCGCCCTTGGGTGAGGGTGTCAGCCCTTTGACCTGCGAGCTCCAAGTGGCACTTGGCTGGAGCTGTTTCCATGGCCTAGGCGGACCCCCAGTCTAGCTAGCCAGGGTGAGGGAGGGTACCAGCCACACTGTCCTGCCCCCAAGTTCCGTTCCAGCGTCCACTGGATGAGATAGGGCACTGCACAGGGGCCACCCTCTCTGGACCAGATGGGGGGACCCCGATGAACCTCTCAAGTAGAGGGACAAGGAGATAGAGCGGCTTGCTCTGCAGGGTACCACTCTGCCGTCTCCGTCTCTGAGCTGGAGCTGCTGTGGCCTGTGTCTCTCCCCAGGCCGGTGTGGATCCTGGTGCCTCCTTTATGGTGTAGGACACTGCGAGTTGGGCAGAGCGGGCAACTTCCTGACCCAGGGCATGAGGGCTGCCCAGTGGGGGTGAGTGGGACTGCAACTGAGCTGGGGTTTGGGTTCCCAACAGTGAGGGTCCCTGGTAGGATCGGGCACTCCCTGTCCATATGGAAAGTAGACACAGTGCTCTGTCACCCGACAGGTGAACTCTGTAGAGTGTCGGGGAGGCCAGCTGGGGCCTAGTGCATGGTGGTGTCACACGAGCTAGTCTCCACCCATTGGCACAGGGACCAGCCACCCCCCAAGCCCTGCTCCAGGTTCCTGACTCAAGCCCCTGGAGGAGGCCTGCGTGGAGACGGTCAGGGGCTCAGGGTCCCTGAGAGCCTGGAGCTCTGGAATCCGGAAGGCCACTCCTTCATGTTCACCTGGCAGGGGCCGAGGCTGCTGTGAAGCTGAGGGTTTGGGGAATCAGCCTCCACTTCAGGCTGTGAATCTCTCGGCTCCTTCCCTCTCCTTGCTCTCCGCCACCCCCGGCACCCCCGTGTGTTTATGCCCCACTTATCTCCCGCAGCACATTTCGGAGGTGGATGTAAAGAAAATTCTGATCTTTTAAAATAGATTTCACAGGGGAGGTGGAAAGAGGGAAGGAAGGGATGAGTTTGTCTTGCGTTTGTTTTTAAAATAGGCCAGTGTGAGCCTGGTGTTTACGGCCGGCTGATGATGTCGCCACATCGTCCGTTCCAACCCCCAGGACAGTCATTTCTCCTGAGCCCACGCACCATTTCTTAGCTTTTTGGTTCTCAAACCCAGGGCTACATGGTCTCACGATATTTGTGGTTGTGTGTGTGCACACACGCATGTGTTTGTGTGTGTGCGTGTGTGTGCACGCATGTGGAGGTGGGTGAGCTGGAAACAAAGCCTGAGGGGAAGCTGGGCGGACGGCACCACCCGTGTCACTCTCTATCCTGTGTGTGCTCACACGTGAGTGACAGGAAGTAGCTGGGCCTGCAAATACTTGCCCTTGGTGGCTGTGGCTGGAGATGATTGGCCGAGGCTGGTCAGCATCTTAGGGGGCCACACCGCTCCGTCCAACGAGGGCCGAGTGGTCTTTGCACACACGCAGCACTCAGGACATCCGCACCCTGACCTGCAGCTGCATCGTTTCATGAGGTCATTGAGGGGCGGCAGTGGGGCTGGAGGCTCTCGTGGGGGAATCCCATTTTGGCAGCTGGGTTTTCCTTCCTCTGGGCACCCCGAACTTTTATGGTCACTAAGCCCTGACCTGCTGCCTGCAGCACCAGGACATCACCCATGGACATTGTGGGGCCTGGTGCAGCTCTCCTGAGCACCAGGCTCTTGGCAGAGGGGGCTCCTGGCCACCCAGAGCAGCAAGACCTTCCATGAGCTGCTCCCCATTGGGAGGCAGTGAGAGAGCAATCTGATGACAGACTCACCTCCTGGATCCAGCCGTGCCTGAAACTCATCTGCCCCTTACATTTTCTGATTCCATAAACTAGTCAATGGTCACATTGTAAGTTCTGAAACAGATGTTAGTCACTTGCACAGGCATGAATCCTGACCACCGAGCAATGGATTTGCCACAGGAGCTAGACTTGGAGCAACAGTGACCAGCAATGGTGGAGCAGGACGTGGAAGATCCTGCTGCTCACTGTCACCCCCGATGGTGGAGCAGCACATTGGAGGATCCCACTGCTCACTGTTGCTCCAAGGGTGGAGCAGCTCATGGAGGGTCTCCAAAGAGGCTGTCTCCATCTGCCTGTCTATCTGTGCTCTGCTTCCCCTTGGGTAGCTTCATTCTTGGGCACGCTGTCTCTCCAGGTAGACATGATGGCCATTAGAAGCTCCAAGCATACAGCAACTCTCTATTTTCAATAACCTTCCAAGACTCTCAGGAATCAGAGTGGCCCGCCTGGGTCATGTGCCCATCCAGTCCCTGTCTCCGGAGCCGGGTGGTGCTGATTGGCCAGACTGGGTCATGTGTCTGTAGCCAGGGCCGCTGGACTGGGGAGAGAGTCATTTTCGGAGCAAACACAGAGAACCGTTCCCTAAGAAAGGGAATGAATGGTAGACAGGCAGAAATCACACGTGCCCCCTGAGTGCAGCCATGCCAGGCATGCCCAGCAAGCGCTCCCATGGAGAAAAACTATTTCTACAGGTAACAGCCCTCCTCAGGGGTGTTGGGGCTCTGCTTTCCAATCTCTTTCTTCCTTGGGAGCAAAAACTCTGTGGCTGCCAGGACCTGCCTCTCTGAAAACTCCCGTAAAGCTTCAAAGGGGCCTGGCCACCTCTCCAGCTTTGATCTTAGGAGGAAACTTGCTCAGACACATGATCAAAAGGAATGTGTACAATTCCAGGTATGCACAGGCACCTCCCTGGGCAGAAAGCAAGGAGCTTTCATCACAGGCTGCAGGAGTCACCATCTGAAGAGACTCAATGTCCTTGAAAGCACTTTTCTTTTTATTATGTTTGAAATTCAGCAACGAAAACTGCTCTTGTCTTGCTTCTACGGAAGCCGTAAGGACGAGAAAGTGGAGTGCTGTCGTGGAAACAGGCAGAAATTTGGTGACACAAGAGCGATCTCAGGACAGGGTGGAGCCAGGAATCAGGACTGTGGTGCCCAGTCCCAGCTCAGCTAAGCCAATGTGCGTCTTTGGGTAAGTTGCTTCCCCTTTCTGGGCCCCGGTTTGAGCTTTCATAATAAAAACCACCTTCATGCCCTCATGACACTTTGCACAGTGTCATCAGCATTTGGGGCCACATGATTTCTGCAGGTCCCACAAGTCTAGAGTTTTATTATTCTAGGCTCCAGGCTTAAGATGATCTGTTGAAACCCTTGGATCAAATAGCATAATCATTTCTAAAAGTCAGCCTTCCAAAATCAGTCTGGGAGCAGAGAAAAGAGCTTCTGACACAAGGATAAAGACAGCATGAGCTGCAGGGGGGCCTCAGAGGCGTGTCCTGCACCTGCTCAGGAAAGACCCTCCTGGAGACCTGGTCACTGAGAGGGCAGAAGGAAGGCGTGGCAAACACAGGTGGTCTTTTAAAGATTTGACCATGAGGAGCGGAAGAGGGTGAAGATCGCTAGCGGGACGCAGGGTCTGGGGACAGTTCTGAGAAAGGAGGTACTTGGAGGAGCTAAAATGCCAAGGGCAGAGGAACTGGGCAGGACTGGGGTGAGATGCAGGCGGTGCCCCATGGTGCAAGGCTGTGACTAGGGTGAAGGGGCTGCTGGTGGGCAATGGGGGCAAGGGCGAACCCTTCTTCTACTGCACGGGGGGAAGTGGTGCAGGGGCTTCTGGGCCTTGATTTTCTCAGTGCAGTGGGAGTCAAGGTCATGGCTAAGGAGGGGAGGCAGGGGTAGGGTTTCTGGTCACCTTCCAGAGCCTGACCCTGCAGGAAGGACCCTTGCTCTGCAGCTGTGCTCCTTGGCCTGGGGGTAAATTCACAGGCTGGATGGATGGAGGGGATGCATTTCAAGGACTGGGGAAAGAAGGATGGGCAGCCATGGTTTCACGTTTTGTGGGGCCTGAGGTTCCTTCCAGGTTCTTGGCCAGCCTGCGTGGGTGAGGGGCTTGGGACTCCAGCCTCAATAGCATCTTGGTCAATCTTCCTGCATGCTGCACCATGAGGAACACCATGTGGGCTTGGGTCTCAGAGGGGACAGACATGTCCCTGGCCTCACCTGCCTGGTTAATGGGATTTGGGGTTAAGGGCCAAAGAGTGGCCCCTGGGGTATGGGGATCCTCATAACTCAGGCTCTCTCCTAAGCACACAGCACCATGCACTAAGCACATGGCACCAACACGGTGCCGACTCTAAGCCTCCTAGGTGTTCAACTTGAACTTCCCAAGGTGGTGCCACTGAGCTCCCGACTCCAGAATCTCCCAGCCATTGCATTTGGGATTGCACCCTCCATCACACACAGGGATGGCAGCTTCCCTGGAGGGAAGTATCTGAGCTGGGGACTCTCAGATGTCGCTCCTCCTGGATTGGGGAATGGTGGACCCAGGCCCCTGTTTCAGCCCATTGCGTTGCACTGTTCTGGAAGATTCAGTTCAACCTTCATCTCTTAGTGCAGGGGAATATGTGTCAGAGTGTGTGCGATGGCACCAGGCTGGAATAAAAGAATGAGATTCCTTGGCAGTTTGGAGGTAAAGCTCAGTCACCACCCTGAGACAATGAGAAAAGCTGCCTCATCTGGAGGAGACAGTGTAGGGCTGAAAGTTGGCTCAGATACAGTTATAGGGCAGCAGGAGACACATCTCAGCCTACTCTTCTTTCATCTGAGAGGAGAAAGCACTCAAAGGGCTTTAAATTAAAATCAATTTCTGTTCAATCCTGGGCTAATTTGGTTGGCCATCTCTTTCAGCTTGAATGGAGGTGCAATAAAGCGAGGGCACTTTCTGTGAGATCTGGAAGGACCCTTGGAAGTGATCTCACCTGCCTCCCTCCGGGGAGCCAGGGAAGGCCTGAGCCCTACGGGGTGATGAGAAGCCGGCCTCTGCCCAGGGCATCTGTCGAGGTCCTGGAGAGATCTTTGTCCCTGGTCACACTGGGACAGTGTCAGCTCCCATCCTTCTGGTCCTAATTCTTGCTCCTAATTCTGCCTCCTGGTTCGCAGAGCTCAGAGACCCCTAGACAACATGACAGGCACCACACTGAACGTGGGACTCACTTGATCCCTTAGGTGTCCCTCTGAGGGGGGCTCATGCTCACATGCGAGGGATCAGAGGCTCCAAGAAGGACAGGGACTTGCTGCTGGTGACACAGCTTAGGGCTACGTGGTGGGCTATAGAGTGATCCCCCCCAAAAGGCACAGCCACACCCTAATCTCTGGTACCTAACAATGTGACCTTACTTGGTTTCTGCAGATGTAATTAAGTTAAGGATCTGGAGGCGTGATCATCTAGATTTAAGGTGGACCCTAAATCCAATGGCTGTGTTTTCATAAAAGAAAGGAGAATGAGACAGAGACAGACACAGTAGGGAGGCCGCATGAAGACAGAGGCAGAGATGGGAGTGGAGAGGCCACAAACCAGGGAAACCGGGAGCCACTGGGTGCTGGAAGAGGTGCCAGGACCCTCCCATAGAGCCCCGTCTGGTTGTGCAGCCACTTCACAGGGACACCTGCTTAGGGGACGAGGGGAAGAGGTGGAGGGTGGTCAGAGGCATGGAAACAGGACAGGAGGACGCTGCCTGTTCATCCACGGCCGTCCCCTTCTGGAAAGCCTTTCTGAACGGGAAGGTGGGCTGCCTACCATGAGCTGCAGTGACAGTCCCTCACAGCCACTGTCCTCCAGGTTGTCCCAGGAGGCACCTGAGCTCATGCAGGTTGGGGGTTTCCCACTCCCAGAGCCTCCGGGGGCTCAGCGCCCCTCTGCCCACTTTGTGTCCGGCTGGATCAGGAGGCTCACGTCGGCCTCCTCAGAGCAAAGCTCACCCACATCCCATGCAGGGATGGGCAGGACCTGTGAGCCCACCCTGTGATGGGAAGGCCCCACAGTACAGATACAGGGAGCCCCTTCAATGGCACGCACCACCAGGGTGCCAGATCAGGCTAGACCAGCGGCCAGCACCCACCTACAGCACAGGCAGTCCTGAAATCCTGTTTCCACACCTCCTGAGCCCCTCTTTCCTGTATGGCCTCCAGGCCGCCTCCCTCTGTCAGGATCAAGCCCAGCTTCCTCAGGGAGACCGTGTCTGTCTCCATCCCCGGCACCGTCTCCATCCCCAGGCACCCTCACACTCACTCCCAGCTTCATGGCTGCCACCCACCCAGCTGGGGTTTCCATTAGGCCCAGTAGGTTTCCCACCTCGGTCTCCTTCAGTGGCTTCCTTCTACACCACTGAGGTCAGGGCCACATCACAGTCATTTCTGCGTGTCCAGGGCTGTGAACACGGAGCTGCCGCGGTCAGCATTCCCGGTACATGGATGTAGGGTCGGGACCGCTGTGCCCTGTGGGGGTCTAGGTCACAGAGAAATCCCATGCCTTGTTCAGAGATGGTGAAGGGTGCCCGGTGGCAACAGCAGGGTGTCCTCTGAGCCCTGGCACTTCTGAGCTCAGGGCTGAGTGACCACACAGGTGGCTGCTGTGGGCCTAGCCCTTCTGCATCGTGCTGGGGGGATGCGGGGGCTCTGTTGCCTTCTCGGGTCCCAGGGAGATGTGCCTTCTGTGCCCACGTCTCAGCGGCTCCCACGGCCCACCCGGTGAACCAGGAAGTGTGAACTAGCACCTGCTCGGGCCAGTGATTCATCCGAGTGTCGTTAGCTGCTAATTATAATTAAACCTTTGATGAGCTGTGTTTCTTATCTTCTTAATTAAAATAATTATGACTAATGGAGTGGATGGCACTGGACTCCGACAGGTCTCCTGGAACATGTTACAGTGCCCAAACCCAGCTCCAGGGTGAGCTAGATGGATGGGGCTGTCACCGGGCAGCCAATGGCAAGTTCTGGGTCACCCTCAACCCCCAGGGCCAGCCCAGCACCCCTGGGGGAGGAGCGGGGGAGAGAGCCACTGCTGATTCTGTCTGCCCAGCAGAAACCCCGATCTCTAAACCAGGGCTTGCTCCCAGATGGGGAGCCAGTGGGAGCGGGAGGGAGGGAGCGCTGGGGCAGGAAGGTGCAGGGAGACTGCTTCTCCCTCCTCGCCTGGTCCCTGGACATCTGCCAGTCCCAGCCAGTAGTGAATGGCTGATGTCACCATGGCCCTGGCGGAGCCACGGTACTTCCCAGCTTACAAAGTACTCTCAGTGCTGTGGGGTCATGATGTCCCCTCCCACCCTGCTGGGCCTCCGTCTTACAGAGAAGCAGCCAGGCCCAGGGAAGACTTGCTCACCAAGGGCAAAGGGCAGTGAGTCGGCCACAGGAAGACAGCCCCCGGCCTTCAGGGCCAGCCGCCACCCACGCCAGCCACCCTGGGCGTACAGAATGTACCCGTGCACAGGGGCTGGAGGTCGGCTATTCCGGGATCCGTGGCCATGGGATGACCAGTCCATCCCCCGCTGAGGACTCAGCCTCCTTCCGTGTGGGATGAGGGGGTGGCAGGCTGGCCTCTGAGGCTGCTCTGTGAGGCCACGGGGGACCACTCTAGTGTGGGGAGCCCCAGGCTCAGCACACAAAGGTCTCACCCAGCCCATGACTGACCCTGGGTGGCCCAGTGTGAGTCGTGATCTCAGGCCACACCCACCTACTCTGAGGCTGCGGTTTCTCATCACTACCCAGAGGCGTGGCCTCCTGCAGGCGTGTGGTCAGCCCAGGCTGGGCTGGGGTCACAGCCCTGCTGGTCATACGCACCTTGGGTCATCCAGGGACTGGCAGCCAGGCCTCTGCCGCCCCTTCTCCGCCAGCTGCTTGGGCTCAAGGGTACCGGGCCCTCTCCTCATGCCCTTTATGGGTGGGGGCGGAGGGTTTGTGCCCACCCTTTCTTCTCAGGGAGGCTGAGCAGGGGTGAGGGTTCTCCACACAGTTGGTGGGGGCCAGAGTGGCACCAGCTAGGACTTGCTGTCTGACCCTAGGGGTCCCTGTGGCCAGCCCCAGCCCTGGTGCCCACCCTGGGCAGGTCAGGAATGGGACAGTGTGGTGGCCAGGAAGGCTTCAGGAACCAGAAAGTGGGTGCCGTGGGGCCTTCCTCTCCAGGCACGGGTCCTGACCCTTCCCTAGGGTCCCCCTCTGCCCTGACCTCCTGCACCCCTTCACATGGGGCTCCGTCAGCCTGTGGCTCTCATCCTGGGCGCTTGTGCCCACTGGTCCTACTGCAGACTACACCCAAGGGCCTCCTTGCACCCAGGCGCCTTCTCTGTCCTCAGCCTCAAGACTCCGTGTGGCTGGGCTGGGGCCTTCCACTGCCGCGGCAGTGCTTGGGTTGTACTCTTGTGGGACCCCTCCTCCCTCTTCAGCTCCTTCTCCCTTCCCAAGGACCCTCCTTTATGGGGGTCAAGAGAGGAAGGGTCCATCCCAGGAGTCTCCATGCCAGGAAGAGGTGGCCTTGTCTCCCAGGATCCTCATCAACCTCTCCTCCACCCCAAGCTGGGCTGACTTCCCCCGTGTCAATCCCACCCTCGCAGGGATGACTGTGGGGTGGGGCAGGTGAGGAGGTGGCATCATCTGATTGGCCGGCCTGGTAGAGGTGGGAGAGCTAGAAATGTGATTGACAGAGGGACCCAGCAGTGTCTCAGGAGGTGGGGAGGGGAGGTCCCCAGGGCAGGTGTTGGGGTCTCCAGAGCTGTCCCACAGGAGCCCCCAGCCAGAACTCCCTGGGGCAAGGCCTATTCCCTTGTACTGTGTCTCAGGAAGGTCCCTGCCCACCTGGCAGGTAGGACGGGATACTCGGGGCTGTGCTAGAAACTCTTCCAAGAGTCCCTGGAGGCCAGATCTGGAAATGCCTCCAGAGAAAATCTTCAACCACTGGCTCGCAACCTGGGAGGGAGGGAGGCCCCAGGAGGAGGAGACTGTGCAGCTGCTGAGGACCCGGCAGAAACAAGAGCCCCTTCTCCTCCCAGGCCGGCCCTGTGTGGCTTGGTCTCAATGTTCTGCTGGCTCAGACCAAATGGGAAACAGTAAATGCATTCAGTGTGGCAGAAACGGATCCGCCCCACTCAGAGGTCAGGGGAGCCTGGAGGAGCAGCGTGAGGTCTCCCTATCTCCCCTGTGAGCATTGAGACCATCTCAGCCAGGTCAGCTGAGCCAGGGTGCAGGGCCGGGGAGCCTGTTACTGGGAGGGCCCTCCGGCATGCCCAGGCAGACAGAGGGCAGGGGTTGCAGGCAGGTGTGGCTTTGAGAAGACACAGACGGAGGCAGGACGTGTGGCCAGTGAGGTGCACGGTGCGGGCTGTGGCATGGGGTGGCCTCGTTGTTGGACGGTTCCTTCTGTAGACGTAACTGTTGGGCTCAGCAAAGGTGCCTGGTGGGGAAACAGGTTGGGAAAGCAGCCTGAGGCAGGCAGAGGCCTGTGCTGGGAGGACGCAGTGTGTGGAGCAGCATGGCCACGGGACTTGATTCCATTGCAGAATGTGCAAAGGAGACGGGAGATGGCACACAGGATTCTGTCCAAGAAGGCTGGAGGGAGAGACCCCAGGAACGAAGCAGCCACGTGGGAGATCCCATGGGGTAGGGAGCCTGGGCTTGCCTCTGGGACCTGAGGGCTCTGGGAGAGAGCCAGCAAAGCCCAGGCCTGGGTCCCACCCATCCCCCGACCTGAAGGGACTCGGACGCCCAGGAGTCTCCCCCAGTTGAGCAGTCTGAAGAGGCCATGTCCTGATACCTGTTAGGAAGCCCAGTGAGACCCTGGGCAGAGGACCCAGCTGGGCCTGCCCAGCCTCGTTGTCCAAGAGCTTAAGCTGGTGTGTGCTGCTTTAAGCCACGGGGCTGTGGCTCTTTGTCACATAGCATGGAAAACTGTTACACGTGGGCTTTGCCATCTGACAGGCTCTAGTTAGAACCCGGCTCTGCCCCTGCTGGTGGCTCACTGTGGGTGGGCCTTAGCCCCTCTGCCCCCCATACTCACTTGGGGATAATGATACCTCCCTCAGGGCTGGTGTTGAAGATGAACTGGGAAGTGCACGGAAAAGCTCAGCTTGGGGCTTGCGGGGACAGGAGGAGGCATCATCGTCACAAGTGTGCGGTTGAGGGAGATGGGTCCACTTTCTCTCTTCCAAGCCTGGTCAGGCCCTGCAGAGGGCGAGGCAGGGCCTGCAGAGCATGATGTGGTGACCCCAGCACCTGGGGTGTCTTTGGGACAACCCTTAGGGTGACAGATGCTGGCTGGCACAGCCCCTAGCCTTCTCCACTTGGCCGGCACAGACCCAGCACCTCCCAGCCCACCCCACAGCCCACATGCCTGGATCCCTGACCTGGGGCAGGAAAGGGAAGAAAGGAGCCTTAAAGTGGGAGAAACTGCAGACACCCCGTGTCCAGATGAGCCCAGGGATTGATGCACTTGGGCCAAGCCACAGGGGCTGCGTCCACAGCCCTTCTGCTCCCTGGGGGTGTCCCCTGTGGGTTAGCAGCTGCTGGTTGCAGCTGGTGCTGGATGATGATGGCAGAATATGAACTCAGAGGGTCCCTTCTGCAGAGTGAACCCTGAGGCAGCTGCCCCTGAGGACAGGCAGGGCCCTGGCCCTGGAGCCCCGCACACATAGTTCTCTGCTGGAGCTCCTGGCCAGCTAGCTGGCTGGGGCCCACCTTCAGGCAAGGAGCAGGGGGTGGATGGGGCTGGGAGGGAGGCAGGAGCCCTGTAGAGGCTCGCGATTTTCCTAGGCCTGCACTGGGAAGGTTGGGCAGCCCTGGCCTGTTTCTAGCCTGCCGCTAGACTGGGGCCACGCTGTCACCAGCCCAACCCCCAGCCCTGGCAGCACTCCTTAGGGGCTTCTCACTGCCACGGAAGAGCATTTATAAGGTTGCTGGGCCCACCCCGTAGGCACTGAGCCAGTCTCCCCCTTGGGGGACCGTCCAGCTTCTGAAAGGCCCAAAGAGTCATGCCCAGGGCAGTGTGCCAAAAACCAGCATCTCCATCTTTCTGAAAGGACAGACAGAAGGGTTTGGAGAGACTGGGCCAGGGGCCAGCCTCGGGGCCTCCAGGAAGAACAATCCCAGCAGGTCCTGTCTCCCCAAGTACAGACAGACCCACCATGGCGCTGTGCTGGGCCATTCAACCTCCCCCAGGCAGAGCTGAATCTGTGCAGACAAGCTGGAGGGTCCGAGGGCTACAGACTGACCTCCCCAACTGGGTGGCGATCCCAGGACCCAGAGCAGCTCCTGTGCCCTCCCCTCATCTATCAGTTATCTTGGCTTCTAGAGGCTCCCCTGCTTCCCAGGACACTGGTGCTTCCAAGGGAGGATCCCTCTCTCAGTGCTCCATGGTGGCGCAGATTCTCAGGAATCTCTACACATATCTCCCCTGCTCCCTTCCCAGGAGCCCAGTGCTTCCCAGGTAGGAACCCTCTCTCGGTGCTCCAGGGCAGCATGGATCCGCAGGAATCCCTACACACACATCTGCCCTGCTCAGGGCCAACAAGTAAATGAAACCACATGGGGTAGTGTGAAGCTTCTACAAGCTTTTACACCAGAATGAAAACACAGATGAGCTCCACCCCAGAAGTGCAGCAGGCACAGAGCTGGGCTTTGTCGGCCTCCAACAGGATCAGGGGACACCAAAGTGAGGGCTTGGGGTGGGATGTGTTAGTCAGTTCTTGCACTGCTATCAAGACATGTCTGAGACTGGGTAATTTACAAAGAAAAGAGGTTTAATTGGGTCATGGTTCTGCAGGCTGTACAGGAAGCATGGCTGGGGAGGCCTCAGGAAACTTACAATCGTGGTGGAAGGTGAAGGGGAAGCAGGCAAGTCTCATGTGGCTGGAGCAGGAGGAAGAGAGAGAAAGTAGGGAGGTGCCACACAGTTTTCAACAACCAGGTATCTTGATAACTCATTCTCTCCATGACAGCACCAAGGGGGATGGTGTTAAACCCAAGAATCACCCCATAATCCAATCACCTCCCACCAGGCCCCGCCTCCAACATTGGAGATTACCAATTGACATGAGATTCGGGTGGGGACACAGATCCAAACCATATCGGGGGTGAGGGAGGAGAAGCCCCCCAGAAGAAAGGTCATGGGGGAGCTAGAAATGCTCCTTCCTCAACAACTGACTGTTGAAATGCAGCCCATTCACCAAGCCCAGCTTCAATGCTACCACTTCCAGGCAGCCCTCCAGGGTTCCTTCCTCACCTCTTTCTCTGTGGTGCTGTCCTTTAGTGCTGCCTCCATCACCTCTAGTCTTGTGTTTCAGGGAGTCATGCTCATGTGGCAGGCCGGGCTTGAGGGTTTGAGCAGGGACCCATGTTATCTGACTCCCTTTCCACAGGGTCTCTTTGGCTGCTGGCCAAAGTGGACTGAAGCTGGAGACTCTTTAGGAAGTGCAGTGAGAAGGTGGGATTCTGGACAAATCCTGAGGGCAGAGCCGGGGGAAGAGGCTGCAAGAGAGAGGAGTTGAGATATTTGGCTTAACTAGTGGAAGGACGGCCTGGCAAGGCACTGGGGGCAGAGATGAGGGAGGACCAGATTTTGGAACAGGAAAGTCAGGCTTGGAGTGTCAGTTCCCAAGGGTGAGGCCCTAGGACACTTGTGTGTGGTCAGTGCCCACCTATAGATGAGGGGACGGTGTCGCCATGAGTGCCTGTGCCTGTCTTGGCCTAGAGGGTGGCCAAATGGGAGACAGGTCCTCTGAGCAGGGTGTGGGAAGGAGTGGACTGTACAGAGTCTGGGGTAGAGTCAGAAAAGTGTGTCTCCTTCATCCTGTCCTGTGTGTGTGTGTGCACGTGTGTTCATGTGTGTGCACACACTGCACTGCGGTGGGTGTCAGAGTCATCCGGATGCCTCTCTGCAGCTTCAGCTGAGCCTCGGCCACTCTGGGGCTGCATTGCGCCATCTCCTCCCCTGCTTTGCCCCCTGGAGGCTGCAGCCTGCCGGGGTAGGGAGGAGGGGACCAAGGCTGGAGAAACCACGAGGAGCATGCACAGGCCATCTGAGCACCCGGAGCAGCTGAGCACCGGCTCTCAAACAATCCACCACATCTGTGTGACCCCGTGGTCACAACTAATTGCAGACCCGCAGCCTTGCCCCACATACAGCCCCGGAGTCCAGCTGCTCGGAAAAGTCTTTCCCAACCAACAGCTGCACGAGGCGGCCTCCCTCGGGAGCGACAACAGCAGAGCTGGGCCCGGGGGATGTGTTTGCATGATCTGGAAAGGGTTCATTTTCTTGTGAAAACAACAATTTGAAGGAAAGGTTGTCAGGGACAACTTGGAATGACGGAGTGACAGGGTTCTTGGAGATTTAGATTAGAGGCTTGACATTCCCTGGGGTGTTTAAAACTGGCTCCTGGGTCAAGAAAAATTTGAGCATTTTCTTTTAACTTAACTCTCTCAGTTTATGGGTCATGAAACCACAGCTCGGACAGTCTAGGGTTATTTGATATTTCCAGTCCATATGGAAAGTAAATTGGATCCACTGTATTGGCCATAAATAATAATTTCCTCAACACCACCAAACATTGCACTTCCTGGAGGACACACCAAGATGGCGGCCCTCCCTCATGGGGGCCAAACCCTTGAGACAGGAAATAGGAAGAAAGAAGCACAAAATATTCTCATTTCTAGACAATGTATTTATTTGAGACTCAAGTAAAAGTATATTTTTAAAATCCTGACAACTTAGTAAATATGGCTATATTTAGCTGTTTATATATAAGATCTATAGCTGCTGATATGTAAGATCTATAGCTATATCTGTTTATCAGTATTTTTACTACAGACCAGAAATAGCTTGAAAAAAAAAAAAGAGAGAGAGAAAGGAAAACAAAAATCCAATTCAAACTTGCCATAAGAACACGCTTCTCAAGAAAGGTTTAACCTGAAAATGTCTGGACTTCGTAAGCAGAACTGCAACTCTGTGTCTTAGTTTGGGTTGCTATGCCAGAATACCCTAGACATAAACAAGTAGCATTTATTTCTCGCAATTCTGGAGGCTGGGAGTCTGAGATCCCCCATTGTCTGGTGAGGACCAGTTTCCTGGTTTACAGACGGTGGTTTTCTTCTGTAACCTCCCATGGTGGAGGGCAGGGAGAGGAAGGCAGGGAGAGGAAGCCAGGGCTCTCCAGCCTCTTCTTGTAAGGGCATTGATCCCTCTCAGAGAGCTCCACCTTCATGACCCGATGACCTCCCCAGAGGCCCGACCTCCAAATGCCATCACGCGGGGGTTTTAGTCTTCCACATGCGAAGACGTGGGGCACAGTCCCCAGCACTCTCTTGTCAGCTGTACAGGAAGGTAAGCCAGAAGGGAGGAGCCGTTTCGCGCGGACGCACCGGAAGATAAGACAGGCTTCCTTCCAATTAACATGTCGCTCCAATTCTTTGCCAAGGACTTGATGAAACAATTCTAAGTTAATCTGGAGAAATAAATATATAAGAATGAAACACAAAAAAAGATAAGCCACTAAAACTTAAAAAACTAACAAGGTGACAAGAAAGACTAGTCCCATCAGAAATCAAAACATCAATGAGGGAGAATCTCTGATGTGTAACACACGGAATGTCCAGGAGACAGGGTGGGAAGACTGGCCTGCCACCAAACACCTTTTATCCATCTGATTCTGTGCCATTTGCACCTATTATGTATTTAAAGCATGTATTTTTTAAAATGAACACTATCAGGATTTCTCTCTTTATACGTAGGCCAGTGTGGTGCTGGTGCAAGGACAGACAGCCCAGAGGAAGATTGCAGGACACGCAAATCTTTAAAATATAATGAAGCCAAAATGATAAGTCAATGGAGAAGATTAAGGTTATTTAATGAATAATCAATTAAGACATTTTCGGAGGAGGAAAAATAACACAAAAACTCATCTAAAGTGAATCAAAGTAAATCGCTTAAAAGTTAGAGTTAAATGTAATAAAAATCAAACCATAAAAAGCTTATAGAATACAAATATAAGGATTAAGTCCCTTGATGGGGAAAATCTCATTTTAAAAGCAAGGGAAAGCCAAAAACAAAACAAAACAAAACAAAACAAAAACAAAAAAAAAAAGGAAAAAAGTCAATAGAACTACATACAAACTGAAGATACTTAAGCTTAATAACAACATAACAAAGTTGTTATTAAGGCAAAAGACAAAAATCAGATAAAGATAAATATTATAAATAAATATCAGACACATACAACAACTAATCAATGACAACACTACAATGAAATCTCAATGAATAAATGGACATTGAGAAACAGGTATTGTAAGAAACTATCACTTATTAATAAACATATAGGAAGCTCTCACAAAACAGTCATAAAATCAAGGAAAAATGTTATTATGGAGGTAGTTTTAAGAAAAAATTCCTCCATTATTGTAGGAAGGTGTATTATAACTATTTTGTAAAGCCTTATGTGAAGAAACAATTTTTTTTTTGCTGTTTAATCCACCTTTGCAACCCTATTTTATAAAAACAATCATAAATAAAGAAAAAGGCTTTATGCAGTAACATATTCAGGAAAGCAAAACAATATATGTCTTGAAGCTATACCTATGGAGGAGCTAAGAGAAATGTGGCATGGTCGTGGACTGGAATATTACACAGCTACTCTAAGATTTTCTGTAATGTATGAACCCAGTTCATTAGACAAATCAACAAGCCAGCTGGACGCGATGGCTCATGCCTGTAATCCCAGCACTTTGAGAGGCCGAGGCAGGCAGATCAGTTGAAGTCAAAAATTCAAGACCAGCCTGGTCAACACGGCAAAACCCTGTCTCTACTAAAAAATACAAAAGTTAGCAGGCGTGGTGGCAGATGCCTGTAATCCCAGCTACTCAGGAGGCTGAGGTAGGAGAATTGCTTGAACCCCAGTGGCGGAGGTTGTAGTGAGCCGAGATCATGCCACTGCACTCCAGCCTGGGAGACAGAGTGAGATTCCTCTCAAAAAACAAAAACAAAAACAACAAAAAAAACAGCAAGCCAAAAAAAAAAAAAAGGAACAAGAAGGTAAGGAAATATACTGATATTTTTAAGCAGTCATCTCTAGGTGGGGAATCTGTGCCTGAATTTCCCTTAATCCGCTGTTTTGCAGCCTCTGAATTTTCTCTTGTAATTATGTATTACTTCTATAATTTAGAAAATCAATAAATATTATTAATTTTAAATGAGTTTACCAAGTGTGATGGTTAATAGTGAATGTCAACTTGATTGGACTGAAAGTATTGATCCTGGGTGTGTCTGTGAAGGTGTTGCCGAAAGAGATAAACATTTGAGTCAGTGGGCTGGGGAAGGCTGATCCACCCTTAATCTGGTGGGCACCATCTAATCAGCTGCCAGTGAATATAAGGCAGGCAGAAAAACATGAAAAGGAGATACTGCCTAACCTCCCAGCCTACATCTTTCTCCTGTGCTAAATGCTTCCTGCCCTAGAACATCGGACTCCAAGCTCTTCAGTTTTGGAACTCGGACTGGCTTTCCTTGCTCCTCAGCTTACAGACAGCCTATTGTGGGACCTTGTGATTGTGTAAGTTAATAAACTCACATATATATGTGCATATATATATAATGTGTATATATATAATATGTATATGTATATAATGTGTATATATATAATATGTATATGTATATAATGTGTATATATATATTATTAGTTCTGTTCCTCTAAGAGAACCCCTACTAATACACCAAGCTATGAGAGTTTGAGCTTCCCCTTCCTTTATGAGACATTTTTGGTATTAAAACCAACACAGACTATAATAACAAGATACAGAAACAACCCAAATTTCCAACAATATAGGAGAGCACATATGATAAATCCAGCTATGAGAATGCTATGCAACCTTTAAAAATGACATGGGAGGAAAGTATTTAATGACATGGAATATTTGATGTATTAATGGTATGAATGTGTTTAACGTCACCAAAGCTAGTCACCAAAACTGCTAGAGCAACATAAGAGAGGATCTCATTTTTGTACAAAACTCATAACTGCAAATGATGCTCACCATGTGTCCAGATGGCAGAATTATGGGTAACATTTGTTTTCTTCTTTGTATTTTTTCAAACTCCAAGTTTTATATAAAAATGTATATTACGTTCAGAATCAGAAAAGAAAATCAAAGCTCACTTAAAAAACAAAAAGGACATTTCAACAAATGTGAGAAGCCAGCTGGATCTCCACAGGTAAAAGAATGAAGTGGGACTCCTTCCCCAGCATGCACAAAATTTAAGTCAAAATGGAACATAGACCTAGTGCAAGAGCTAAAACTATATAAATCTTAGAACAAAGTATAGGAATAAATCTGTATGGCCTTGGGTTACAAATACATAGAAACAATAATTTATTAGATAAGACACCAAAAACACAAGTGACAAAAGAAAAAAAAATAGGTAAATTGAATTTCATTAAATTTTAAAACCTCTGTGCTGAAAAAATACCACCAATAAAGTGAAAAGAAAATCCACAGAATGAGAGAAAATATTTTCAAATCATTTATCTGGTAAGAGACGTGTATCCAGAATATTTGAAGAACTCTTAGATCTCAACAAGAAAAATATAAATAACCCAATTTAAAAATGGGCAAAGGATTTGAATAGACATTTCTCCAAGAAGATACACACAAGAAAAGCACAAGAAAAGATGTTTCATTAGCCATCTAAAAAATGCAAATCAAAATCACAAGATGCCACTTCAGACTGAGTAGGATAACTGCAATAAAAAAAACCCAGACAATAACAAGTGTTGACAAGGTTATGAAGAAACTGGACTACTCAGACATGGCTGGTGGGAATCTAAAATGGTGCAGCTGTTCTGGAAAACAGTCTTGAAGTTCTTTAAAATGTAAAACATAGAGTTACCATATGACTCAGTGATTTTATTACTAGATATGTATGTGCTCAAGAGAAACTGAAACAAATGTGCATACAAAAAAACTTGCATAGAATGTAACAGTGTTCATAATATCCAAAAAGTATAAACAACCCAATTTTTCACCAGCTGAGGAATAGACAGATTACATATGGTATCTTACAATGTAATATTGTTTGATAATAAAAAGGAATGCGGTACGACACATGACACAGCAGTGGATGGACCTTGGACATATTATACTAAAGGAAAGAAGACAGTCACACAAAACCATATTTTGCATGATTTTATTTATGTGCAATGTCCAAAATGGGCAAATCTATAGTGACAGAAAGTAAATTAGGGGACACCTAGGGGATGGGGGAGGAACATAAGGAGAGACTTAACAGGACGTGTGGTTTTTTGGGAGGGGGTGATGAAAATGTTCTAAAATTAGAATGGGGTGATGCACAACTCTGAATATACGAGAATTTTACACTTTAAATGGTGAGCCCAAGGCTTTGCCTGTTTTGCTCATTTAGTCCTTAGCACAGCTCTAAGTGTGGGCATCACATTCTCATCTGTAAGGATCAGGTCACTGTGGTCTCAAAATCCACAGTGGCTGAGGCTATAAAGCCCAAGTCTGTTTGTACCCTCAGCCCTCTTGCCCTCTTTCTCCTACCTCAGCAGCTGCTGGTGTAGGACTAGGAAGGTAATGCCGGAACCCATGCTTAGAAGACAACACATGCTTTCTGAGCCAAAGTCAGTGTAAGAAAATCTCAGGGCTTGAGACAGAACAGCTGGTACCACAGGCTCCAGAGAGCCTGGCTGTGTTAGACCTTTGGCCATGGGGTTCAATACATCACCTGTTAGTTCCCTAAGAACCATTAAAGTCCCTCAAAATCTAGAACCCAAGATGCTACCCTGTGCTATGACTCTCTGCCTTGTCACTATTTCACCTGCGTTTATTACTGTCCACATCCTCTCGATGGGGACAACAATCAGACATAGATCTGCCCCCACAGAGCTCACACCCAAGTAGGTGGGGACATGTGCCAAATACCTTTCGCAGGTGTTTAGCTTGGGTCTGATCTATAATAGGTGTTCGGAGTACTCTGAGAGCACAAAGGAAAGGCAGGACAGTCTCCATCCATCCATCCATCCAGCCATCCATCCATCCACTCAACTATCCAACCATCTGTCCATCCATCCACCCAGCCATTCATCCCTCTGCCCATCCACCCACACACCCAATCATCTATTTGTCCATCCATCCACCCAACCATCTATCCACCCAGCCATCCATCCATCCACACAGCCATCCATCCCTCGGCCCATCTATCCATCTACTCATCCATCCATCCATCCATCTGCTATCTATCCATCCACCCAACCATCCATCCATCCATCCATCTGCTCATCCATTCATCCACCCATCTACCTATCCATCCATCTGAACATCCATTCATCCATTCACTCATTCATTCATCCACTCATCCATCCATTCAACCATCCATCCAACCATCCATATCTGTCCATCCATTTGTCCATCCATCTGCCCATCTCTCCATCTGTCCATCCATCCATCCATCCACCCACGCACCTGGAGCTCCTTTCACTATACTGTTCTTGATGCTGAAGATTCATCACAGAATTAGACAAGTTAAGGCCATTCTCTCATACCTTCTGGCATATATAACATCAAACAATCACGTGAGATTATTTTAGATATGGATGATAACCACGAGGAAATAAAACAGAGTAATGGATGGAGAAGGTCTGGGAGCCAGGGATGCCTTCTGGCTGGGTCATTTATGCTGACATTTATGGGGAGGAACCATCCATGCAAAGTTCTGGGGATCAGGTGCTCTAGGCAGAAGAGCCAACTCAGGAACATCCAAAAGCAAGATTGAGCTTGGCTGAGGCCAGGGATTGGGACCCTGAGGGAAGGGGCCTTTGTGCAGGGTCTCTTGGTGTGAGTTTGCCAGGCAGAGCAGGTGGGAAGAGCATACAAGGAGACCTGTGGATAGGAAGGGACTTGGTGTATGTCCAGGAAGACCAGGCAGTTAGATGTTATCTTTCACAGGGAAGAATTAGAAAGCAGGAATAGCCAGGAAATCCCTGGAAAAGGAGGACAGGGTGAAGTTGGTGGGGTAGACTACGCCATATAATACATGTTATAAAGCTTCTGTGAGCACAACAGCATGGCATTCATTCATTTACAGATGCATGGACCAGTGGAATAGAGAATCGAGAGACAGACCCACAAGCAGTGGGCTGTTGTCAAGGTGGCATCCCAAGTGAGTAAGAGAAGATGGAGTCTGTAACCAAGGGGTTTGGGATGCTGCAGAGCTGCATGGAAAGGGAAAATTGGATCCACTTCTCACAGTGGACACCAAGTGAATCAGAGATGGAGTTACACAAGTATTAGAAAATAAATCAGGTTACTTCCTTTACAACCTAAGACAGAGAAAAGCTTTTATAACCATGACTCAAAATCCAGAAGCAATCAGGCAAGATGAACAAATTTGTCTCCACAAAATTAAGACCTTTGTATGGGAAAATACACCATCTTCAGAGTCAAAGGATATGTAAGACAATATTTGCAACTAATATTACAGATGCAAGGCTAATATCACTGATATACAAAAAGTTCCCAAAATGAAAAAAAGTCCAAAGATCTGTAGGAAAATAGGTACAAGATATGAACAAATAGTTTGTAAAAGAAAAAATGCAAATGCCTCTTAAACATAGGAAAAGGTGACTCAATCTTGCTCATATAAAAGAAATGTGAATTCAAACAACACTGAGATTCCATTTCTCACTGATCAGCTTGGCAAAAATCCAAAGATTTGACAGCTCATTGTGTTGGTGAGGCTGTGGAGAAACAGGTGTTCTTATTGATTACTGGTGGGAATGCACAATGAGGCAGTTCCTAGGGAGGGAAATAGTTGGCCAAGTTGCAGATACACATGGCCTTCAACCTTCATGTCAGTTCCATGAATCTCTGCCAAGAAAACGCTAGGGAAACAGCGACATTGGCACAGGCTGCTCTTTCATGGTGATAACAAAAACAGAAAACTCCCAATTGCCCATCCAGGGCAACTGTTTGATTAAACCCTGGTCAGTCCCATAAGGAGTGCGTTGCAGGAACCGGAAGTCGTGAGAAGGAGCGGTGTGCAATGTGAAAGGCAGTGTCGTGTAAATGCAGTAAGAGGCAGAACATGTCAGAGAGGCTTCTAGAATGGCTTGGAGATGGGTATGCATGGGCTTCTCATGTAAAATAACCAGTGAACAGGTAAACCCCGACCTAATAAACACGGCCTCCAGTGGGGGTGGGGAGAGAAGGTGGTGGGGGAGGGGAAGGGAAGCCGATTCTGGGGCTGACCTTCAGCTTCACGTGGCTCATGTCTCCTCTGGAACCATACAAATGCTTTACTAAAAAAAACAACAACAAATCCTAAAGAACGAGAAAGGAATCCCTACAAATCGGAAACTGGCAGGAACAAGTAAACCTAACTGTTTACCAAATTGGTGCCAAGAAATCTTCATGTGACGGTGACTTAAAAAATAAACAGTATTTTGAGTACAGAATTTTAGTGAGATATAGTTTCATTAAGAACAAAACAATAATTCCAAAAAAAAAAAAAAAGTTTCTCTTAAAACAAGGAATAGCAGAAGGGGAAAATAAGAAAATATTCTCTTCTCTGATGGGAAACAGGGAAGGACATCAAGCCCAACCCCCCTCCCCCCAGCCTTCCCCAATCCCCCCACACACACATACACACAGCGGTCTGAGTCCTGCAGCGGACAGAGATGACAGGAGCTGGGCCCGAGACTGACTGACAAGTAGGCCTGGGAGGGCACCAGTCTCTGCGACCAGGTGTCTGTGGGGTGTTCTGTGGGTCTTTCCACAGGGGCTGGGGCCTTTGGATGGAGTGATCTGGGGACTGTCAGAGGCACAGGGGTGCAGGGGAGGGGCAGGAGGGACCCTCTGTGCTCGGTGCTTTCTGGGAGTTTCAGGCTGAGAGGCTGGGCAGCCCCTTGGCCCCCTGCTGCAGGTTTGAGCGGTGCTCATTTCGGCCCAGCCCCTCCCAGGCACAGACACTTGAGCTCAGCTCAGCAGGCAGGGCAGAAATGATGACAGGTGCCACCACCCCCGGCCCGCCTGTCACTGGAAACCAGCTGCTTCCTGTCAGCAGTCCTTCAGGCTAAGGACAGTCAGGCCCACTTGGAGCTCCTGTTTCTTAACCCAGCCCCCTCCAAGCAGGCCTTCTTCCAACACTAGGGTCAACACACGTTCCTGGCTCCTGCTGTCCCCAGGGATCTGGGATGGAGGAGGCCCTTATGGGAGTGGGGATGAGGCCTGGAATGGGATGGATGGCTAGAGAGAGGTGTCCCTAGGGAGATGGGGTGAGGGGATGGCTGCTGGTGGGGAGGTCACTGGTGGAGGAGGCAGGAGAGACATGCTGGCTGAGGAGGGATGTGGTCTACCCAGGAGGAGCAGAGGTGCAAACAGGAGGACAATGGGTGTCCCAGGCCAGTGAGGGCCAGGCTGGAAGGCAGACCCGGAACAGGCAATTCCCATAGATCTTCTTGGGGGGCCAAGGAGCTTGGTTGTGTACCACCCGTGGTGGTGGGGGTTCTGGGCCTGAGGGTTCTGGGCTGGGAGTCACCCCACACAGCTGGTTCAGGGTCACAGTGCACCCAAAGGATGAGGGAGGGGAGCTGGAGGGAGAAGGTTCTGGGCGGGCACTCCCCTGAGCATGCCTGGGGAGAAACTGTCCCATTGCTCAGCTAAGCTGACATGGTACTCCTTCCATTGTCAGCACGGAAGAAAGTGACTCGGTTCCAGAAGAAGCCATGGTGTCTTCCCACCACTGCAGCTGTGGCCAGGATCCCCAGGCGGCGAGGTGCCCAGCACTGCTCAATGAGCTCAATGTGCTCAATTGCACTGCTGAGCACATCCCAGGTGATGCGTTGATACAAGAGCCTGCAACTCACTCCATGGAAAACTCAGCTCTCACCTGTGCTAACAATTTCAATGCAATGCATTCCCTTTGCGATTCTATGCATTTTATTTTATGCACTTAAAAACGTTATTCTGATGAGGGGTCCCTAACTTTCACTACCTGCCATGGGGCCTTGGTGCACAGGAGGTTAAGAATGCCTGGCTCAGGTATTGACCGGGCTCGGGGACCGAGAGCTCCTCATGGACAGAGGGAGAATCAGAGGAAGAGTTGAGACCCACTCAGACACGGGGCGGCCTCGAGTGGCAGCCACACCCTCGCCCCAACCCGGATCAGTGGCCCAGTCACCCAGCAGCAGTGGCTGTTTTTAGACCTGCTCCAAGGCAGGTTGCAGCTGGGGCCGGACAGGCACGGTGACCTTGTGAGGGGGTCACAGCACGCTCACAGGGGTCCACTGCAAGGAGAAGTGCAGTCCTTGGCCTGGGCCGGTGGGGTGATAGCAGCAGGGGCTCCAGGCCTGGGGGTGGCCTGTTGAACCCCGGGCAGCTGTTCTGTCACCCCTGAGCTCTCACCTGTCCTCCCAAAGCTGGCCCTCAAGAACCAGCCTTCGAGGGCATGTGCCTGGGTCATGGGGTGTAATCTCCACATTGACATGTAACCCAGCACCTGGGGCTCAGGAGGGTGCATGAGAAATGCCAGGAAGCCGGGGTCTGCAGCCCAAGGCCATGATGCAATCTCCTCACTGCTGCATATAGAGCCGCAGCCCAGCCATGCCCCACAACCCCATTCTTCTTCCTCCTCTTAGGTCTTGCCGTGCTCTGCAGCTGGCCAGGACACACAGGTGGGCTCACAGCTCACGGAAACCCTGAAAGCTAAGGCAACCTGGGGAAAGAAGTTACCAAGATTTCCTTTGTACATTAAGGAATCCAAAAGCATTCTGTGTTCAGTGTTGGTGTCCAGGGTGATTTGGGGGATTTGGTGGCCATTTCCTGGGGTAGTGAGGGACATGCGAGAGCAATGGTACATGGACCTGCCGTTCAGGGTGCAGAGATCCTGCAGAGGTCAGCTGGGAGCACCACCCCCAGAGGCCTGTGTCTGTGTGTGATCACGTCCGGCTGGGCACATTCCGTAATAACCAGCCCCTCACTCATTTCCCGCGGCTCATGGCTTGCAGGATTTTGCTTTCCTGACCTGTCCTCTTCCGATCCAGAGCTTAACATCCCAGGGCCGGTCATTGTGGTTTCACAGAGTCGGGGGCCAGCCTGAACCTGGAGCCATTTGCTGCAGGTGTGGGTTTTCCTTGGAGGCTGAGCAAGTCCCTGCTTACCCAGGCTCGCACCCTCTTGGAGACGTGAGCTCAAGCTCACAGGCATTGGTAGACGATGGCTTAGCCACTTCCAGACGGTGTGACTTTGGATAGGTCACCAAACTCCTCTGGGGTTCAGCTTCCCCAGCTGTAAATTGAGGCTGTGACAGTGTGTCGCGCATTCCACTGCACTGAGAACGAGGTGAAAGCATCCCCAGCACACGTGGACACCAAGCCTGACACATGGGGAGCCCTGGTGCAGGCAGCACCTGCCACACTCTGCCCCAACCACGCCTGTGTGACCAGGGCACAGCCAGAAGTAGCTGGGCTGGTGCGACCCAGAGTGCTGTGGACACAGTCACCGCTGGGCAGGCGCCCCAGGGCGGGTCCTAACCTTAGCCAGCAAGTGGGTGCCACAGGCCCAGGGAGAGCAACGCGGGGACAGCCCTGGTGTCAAAAAACCTGGAATGGTGTAAGACTCCGAATTGGTTTCCTGTCTGAAGAATGTTCCATTATTTCTCACAACCTGTTTCCTCCCTGGCCACTGAACAGAGGTTTACTTTCCTTTAGGACTCGATCTGTGACCACAGTGCCCCACTGTTAAGGTGATCAATGCAAACTGCAGAAGGTGCCCCTTCCCCCCCAGAAACATCAGGTGCGTCCCAGGTCCGGCGGCACCCCTCGAGGAGGGAGGTGCTGTGGGCCGGGCTGCAGCCACAGAGTCGGGGGTGGGGGGACTGTGGGTGGGGCCGGAGGATTGGGATGCTATGGGCGGGGCCAGAGGAAAGAGACACTGTGGATGGGGCGGGAGGGGGGAGGCTCTGTGGGCGGGGCCGGAGGAGGGAGGTGCTGTGGGCGGGGTCGGAGGAGGGAGTGTTGTGGGAGGAGCTGGAGGGGGAGGCACTGTGGGTGGGCCGGAGTGGGGAGACACTGTGGGCGGGGTCAGAGGAGGGGGGGTGTTATGGGCGGGGCTGGAGGCGGGAGGTGCTGTGGGCGGGGCTGGTGGGGGAGGTGCTGTGGGCGGAGTCTGAGGGGGAGGTGCTGTGGGCGGAGTCTGAGGGGGAGGTGCTGTGGGCGGGGTCTGAGGGGAGGTGCTGTGGGTGGGGCTGGAGGGGGAGGTGTTGTGGGCAGGGCTGTGGGGAGGTGCTGTGGGCGGGGCTGGAGGGGGGAGCTGCAGCCGGGGAGGAGGGAGGTGCTGTGGGTGGGGTTGAAGTGGGGGAGGTGCTGTGGTCGGGGCCGGAGAAGGAAGGTGCTGTGGGTGGGGCTGGAGGTGGAGGTGCTGTGGGCGGGGCTGAACCAGAGAGGTGCTGTGGGCAGGGCCGCAGCCAGGCTTATGCTGCCCTGCTGCAGGGGTGCGCTGATGGGATGGGGGCGTCTCACCCCAGGTGGGGGAGGCCTGAGCTCGTATCATCCGGCTGCAGAACCCTGGGTGCCCCCCTGTGCCAGGTCCGTCAGGGGCACAGGCCCGGCAGCATGCTGACTCGGCGCGGGGCGGGCCCGGCCGGCAGGGAGGGCTCCAGAGGCTGATCCTGCCTGTAATTTAAGGCCTGAGTTTCAGAGCGGCCTCCGGGCCCTTTGCTGAGCTCCAGCGCCCCCTGGTGTTGGCGAGGCGGGTGAGGGAGACGCGCCTTTGGGTCTCGGGCCTGCCCTCCAGCAGCCCACACACACCCCAGGACCTGGAGGCCTCCACCAGCCCCACCCTGGGGAGGACATTGAGAACCTGGAGCAAGGTCTATTTGGGTCTGAAATACAGAAATGTAAGAACCCTGGAGAAGCTGGGGTCTCCTCCGGGAAAAGCCAGGCCTCGGGATCCTGCTGCTGGGAGCCCTGCGGGCAGAGCCGGCCGCAGAGCCTTCCGCACAGACCCGTCCTTCCTAGGAGGCTGGGAGCTGGCATTTTGGCTTTGACTCAGAATTGCCCGCTGTGCCATGAGGGCTGAGTCCAGCCCAGCAGGGGGAGGGCTGCTGCCCAAAGAGAGGGACTGATGTGGTTCTCCTGGGCCTGCTAGTGTCGGATGCTCCTCCAGGGACGGATCTCAAGGCCCAGGTGCATGCGGGGAAATCGGGCTGTCTGGAAGAAAGAGTGGAAGCCGCTCGCTAGAGACACGCCTCTGTGATTCTCCCGGAAAGTGTCCTGTCGGAGGCTCAGGACTTCCTAGTGAAGCAGCTAGGACAAGCTGGGCATGCTGAAAGTCACGGGAACATAAACCTGCAGGCTTGGGTATGGCCATTGGGTATACGTTAAATTCTGTGACACCCAGCCTAGTACAACGGCTTCGGTTTCAGGACAGACAAGGTCACCCTGTGGGACCACCCTTAGCTGGACCACCAGTTCCCTTCGCAGCCTCCTGATGAGAAGTGATCTCTGAACAGAAGGTGCAGGGCAGAGCTGCGGGCGTGCAGGGCCCTTCTCCCAGTCTGTTCCTGTGGGTTCCTTGCTGCTCACACTCAAGGGTCTGCGCCCAGCCTGAAGGCGCTGCCTGCCGTGGTCCCTCCTGGTCATCTGTCTTTGTAGATTTGCAGAACAACATAGCCTCACCTGTGGGAGAGGCTTCCCAAGCTTCACCTTCACTCAGCACTGCTGCGCAGTCCCCAGGCAGGTGGCACCTGAGAGAGGGTTCCAGGCTTGGCTACTGGAGTGTCCCAAAGGTTGCTGGTTCCTGGCTCCAACAAAGCCAACTCCCTGGGAGACAGATGAATCCCTCCAGGGTGGTACTGTTGGTCTGTTTTGGTCAGTGATGTGCTCAGCTCCAGGGCCGTGCCTGGCACAGGGAAGGTGCATCTTCAGTACTGGGTGATGTTGGATGAACGCCTGGTTCCCTTTTTCTTCAAACTGAGGTCTGCAACCCAGATGCCCTTGGCTACTTACTGACTGCTCCATCTGAGCAAGTGGCACAGTGCCACTCATCTGCATAGGTGAGCGGGGACTGGTGGGTCTGCTGCTGGCTGGACAGAATGTCTGGGAGGGGCTTTGAGCATCCTGACCACGTCTACTCTTAATCAGGCTTGGAGGGCAGCGTGTAATTAGGTCACATGGAGCCTCCAAGGACCGGACACTGGGGAAACCACAGCTCTCTGTCTTGTGCTTTTCTGGGTGCCAAAGCCATTACCTCCTGCTTTTGGAGGTCCCATTGTCAGTTGCCAGGGTGAGAGGCAGGATGGGTTCATGACTCATGGCATCGACACCCTCCAGCCTCTTAAATCTTTTTTTTTTTTTTTTGAGACAGAGTCTCGCTCTATCACCCAGGCTGGAGTGCAGTGGCGCAATCTCGGCTCACTGCAACCTCCACCTCCCGTGTTCATGCTATCCTCCTGCCTCAGCCTTCTGAGTAGCTGGGACTACAGGCGCCTGCCACCACGCCCGGCTAATTTTTTGTATTTTTAGTAGAGACGAGGTTTCATCGTGTTAGCCAGGATGGTCTCGATCTCCTGACCTTGTGATCCGCCCACCTCGGCCTCCCAAAGTGCTGGGATTACAGGCGTGAGCCACTTGCGCCTGGCCCAGCCTGTTCAATCTTAATGCAGTTGGCAAACACCTGTTTTTAATTTCTGATTTTAAGGGCCATTTCCCTGGAGTTCACTGTTAGGTATAATGTGGGGTGTTATGTTAAGGGATATTCATCATATTAAAACATAGTTTCTCTGCACCTTGACTTTTATTCTTCCAGCAAGTAGTAGGTGTCTATTTTTACTAAAAGCTTTTGTAGCGTCAGAGCCAGGGAGGTTTCCATGGAGGTCCAGCCAACCCAGTTGGGGCCAGTTCCTTTGGTGGACACCCCTGCCCTTCCCCCTGGTGGAAGATCGGCTGACCCCTTAGCCAGTCCCTGGACCCCCAGCAGAGCTGGGCCTACTGCTCGGCTTCCTTCCATGCAGCCCTGGATGTCCCAGGGATGCAGTTTCGGTGGAAAACACACTGCCTTCCCTGCAGTCCATCCCCTGCTCCTGCTATACCAAAGCCCGTTTCTCACTCCACAGAATTCAGAATGGGGAAGACCTTCCCTGCCCCCAGGCCCCTTCCCTTCTTCACTTCTTCACAGTTGAATGAAGTCAGCTGTTTCCTTGCAGCTAGGGCCATCTGCTAAGACACACTTCCCTCTCCAATCTGAGTGTCACTTTCCCTCCTGAGACCCTGAGAGACACCCTGACCCTCCTAGTCTTCCTCTGTATCTGACTCCCCCTGTCATTCTGAGAGAGGGTGGTGCCCTCCCTGGGAGCTCTCAGCACACCAGCTGGACCCCTCCACTCCAGCAACACTCACTGTTCTGTCATTTCTGCTCTCCCTCCCTGGACCATCGCGGAGGCACCTCTCCCCTCTGCTGGGACCCCCAGCCTCGCTGTTCTCTGGCTGCGTCTTCTGTGACTGATCCCTTCCACCACGGCTGTCTTGCAGCCTCTTTCCCCGTCGTCTTCACCACCCTTGCCAGTTTTCCCCTCAAGTTCCCTGGGAACAGTCCATTCTTTATCCTTCCAAATGTTTGTCTGGAAAAATATCTGACCCAACCATTGTAAGTGGCATCCTGTTGTCATCCTTGCCATTAGCACTGGTACCTTTAAGACTGGTGACAAGCCACACCTCTACTGTCAGGTTGTCACAGGGCCCAGCCTCTCCATCTGCAGCTGCCACTGATACTTCCCACGTTGGCATCCAAGAAATGGGCAGGTGCAATATTCTGGAGAATCAATGTCCCATGCCTGCACCCCCACTGCTAAGCAGTTGAGGAAGCATGCATTTCAGATAGAGATGGAAAGATAGAGAGGAAAAGCTAAAAGAGGGTTAGCGTGGGAGCTGAGCAGATGATTTACAGAGTATGACACATGCAGTTTCACAATCGTGTGTCTAGGTGGGGTTTTAGTTTTCTATGTTCTGCTCTGGCTCTCTTGTGCTTCTTGAATCTGAGGATTCATGTTTATCAGTTCTGGAAAATGTGCATGCATTTCCTCTGCCCCAGTGGCCAGCCTCTCTCTCCCTTTGGGACTTCGGTGATTTACATATTGGTCCTTCTAGCTCTTGCATCATCCCTCTCACTTTATTCTGCCTCCTATCTCTTTATTTTCCCATGCATATTCCGGGTAATTTATTAAACCTATTGCATTCATCTGCTAGGGCTCCTCCAACAAAGTACTACAGATGGGGCAGTTTAAACAACAAAAATTCGTTTTCCCACAGTTCTGGAGGCTGGAAGTCTGATATCAAGGTATCAGCAGGACTGGTTCCTCTGGGGCCTCTCTCCTTGGCTTGTCTTCTTCCTGTCTTTACATGATCACCTCTGTGTGTGTGTCCTAATCTCCTCTTATTATAAGGGCACTAGTCATATTGGATTAAGGCCCCCCCAATGACCTCACTTTAAATTAATTACTCCTTTAAAGACCCTGTCTCCAAATACATTCACATTCTGAGGTACTGGGGGTAAGACTTCAACATGAAGTTTGAGGGGACACACTTTAGCCTAGAATGTCTATTTTCCAGTTCTCTAATTCTCTCTTCAGCTGAATCTAATTTGCTTTTTAAGTATTCCACTGAGTTTCAATTCTGAATACCTATGTAGTCATTTGTAGAGGTTTGTTTTGGTTCTATTTTGAATAAAATCTTATTTGCCAGGCATGGTGACTCACGCCTATAAACCCAACACTTTGTGAGTTTGAGGCAGGAGGACTGCTTGAGCCCAGGAGTTCAAGACTAACCTAGGAAACATAGTGAGATCCCATCTGTACCAAAAAAATTTAAAAATTAGCCAGGTGTGATGGTGCGTGCCCGTACTCCCAGCTACTTGGGATGCTGAGGTGGGAGGATCACTTGAGCCTGGGAGGCTGAGGTTGCAGTGAGCCATGATTATACTCCAGCCTGGGCAACAGAGTGAGACCCTGACACACACACACACACACACACATCTTATTTACACAATCACAATCTGGTTCTCAGAATTTAGATTGCTTCATTTTGAAATGTATCTAACCCTTTCCTTTCTGTTTACTTTCAGGTCATTTAGATGAAGTACTGAGAGGTGCAGATCTTCCTATACCTGGTAAATGCTGACCCCCTGAACCCAATCCCGAAGCCCCCATCCACATGCTATGGCGACCACATTGGGAGCCTGTGGTATGATTTTGCCTTTGTTTATGCCAGACACCTTGGGTTGACCAGAGCTTAAGCTCAGCAAAGGGACTAAATGTTAACTTCTTAGCTTAGAATTCCACGTGGTATAAATCTGGATCCCTCATATGCTTAAAGGACAAGCCTGGGGTCCGATTATTTAGGAAAACTTTTTCTACCCAGAATCCGTGATGTGCCCCTTCAACAGGTGTCATCCCCTCCCTGAGAGTCAGCCACAGCCAGCACCTCCTGGCCCTGGGCTGGAGGCACTGCACCAGCTTCCGGGGAGCAGCAGCTCTGCCAGCTTTGCCCACACCGCCTGTTTCTGACGTGTCCCCCACTTTGCAGCATGACACCCAGACCCCATCACACTCTACAGCTGGGGTATCACAGTGGGGTGGAGGCCCTCGCAGCACCCCCTCAGGAACCCAGAGGGTCCCCAGTCTGGAGACAGCTCAGGAAGTGGGTCCAGACCAGCACCTCTGGCTGGAAGAGCTGCGCCCAGCCTGGATGAAATAGATACTCGTTTGAATCTGTTCCACCAGGAAAAACTCGCTGTTTTCAAGGTGTCCATCTGTCTTAGATGTGGGGCTTCAGGCACATCAGATAACCTCTCAGGGCCTCCAGAATCTCCCCTGGAAGTCTGCAATGATGGCTCCTGGGAGGGCGGGGGCAGGTTTAAGTGGTGTGATTCTGGGCCAGGCCTGCAGTTACTGCCCATCAAAGGCAGGTCTTAGTATCTCCCTATTGCACCCAGCAGTGCCTCAAGATATAGACCCCTTGGAATGATACTCTTTATTTTTCTCTTTGCTGTTTCCTTCTTTCTTCAGCTGGACTACAGAAAGGCAGGCAGCCACTGCCTAGAGAAGGGTGAGGACTGCAGAGACCAAACAGCTCCTCCCATGTCCACATCAGCCCTGTCTGAGCAGGTCCCAGAACGCGGCCTGCTTTGCCGCCTTCTCTGCCTGCAGCGCTCTGCCTGGGGCTCCAGTCCAGTGGCATCTGTGTGGCTACAGCTCCCTGCCAAGTGTCAAAGGAGAGAGAGGCCATGTAACCTCCCGCCTCACCACAGCCCTGGGAGCTGCCCTGTCAGTGTCAGCATGTTCACAGTGCAAGTGCCAGCCCCACTGTCAGGAACCTCAGTCCCCGGCCAGGGACCTGCAACACAGCTGGCCAAATAGCCGGACAATGTGGCTTCCCACCACGCTGCATCTGTCCCGGGGCCCGCCTGGTGTGCTGGTGCCCTGGCAGGTGTGAAGGCCCCTGCTGGCCTCACTCCTACCCAGCAGCCTGCACTGGAGGCCTCAGGGGCTGGAGGTGATCACTTAGGGCCAGGCCTACTGTTCAGCCGCATAGCACTGGGCTTGGAGGCCCAGGGAGGGCCTGCTTCTCTTTGCTGACACCTTCCACAAGGGGTGTGTGGAACTTGCAGAACTCCGTCTGTGACCTTGCCCACAGCATTCCCGTCCTGCTGTGGCCCTACCTCATTCCTTTCCAACTGAGAGCCTAGTCTCTCCTGGGGCATCTTGGAAACAGAGCTCTCCCCTGAGCCTGCATTCCCTGTCCCCGTCCCTGGACCTGCCTGCTGAGGGGCAAGGTGGGCTGGCAGGGGCGGTGCTGGAGCTGCAGGCCCGGGGACTCAGGCTCTTTCCAGGTCCCCTTGGACAGGCTGTTGAGGAGGAGAGCTAGCTCCTGCCATCACAGCCCAGCCCTGGAGGGTCCATCTGTTCTCCAGAGCTGGTCTTTGGGCCAGTCCAGGTGGTCACCTCCACATACCACTTCCCAGGGTCTTTCTTGGTCTCCATTCAAAGCAGAGTTCTTTACAGTCCTACAGAGAGGATCCAACATCTCATAGGTGAGCTGTGCACTGCCCCTCTGCCTGATGGGCCCAATCCTGCTGAGAAATGAGGCAAGGAGCCCAGGAATAGCTGTTAACCACTGCCAACCACTGCTGACCACTGCTAACCACTGCTAAGCACTGCCAACAACTGCCAGCCACTGCTAACTACTGCTGACCACTACTGACCACTGCTGACTACTGCTAACCACTGCCCACCATTGCCAACCACTGCTAACCACTGCCAACCACTGCTAACCACTGCCAACAACTGCCAACCACTGCCAACAACTGCCAACCACTGCTAATTACTGCTAACCACTGCTGACCACTGCTGACCATTGCTGACCACTGCTGACCATTGCTGAACACTGCTAACCATTGCCAACCACTGCTAACCACTACCAACAACTGTGAATCATTGCCAACCACTGCTTACCATTTCTAACCACTGCCAACCAATGCCAACTACTACCAACCACTGATAACCACTGTTAAGCATTGCTAACCCCTGCCAACCGCTGATAACCACTGCTAGCCATTGGCAACCACTTCTGACCATTGCCAACCACTACTAACCACTGCCAACAACTGCCAACCACTGCCAACAACTGCAAATAATTACCAGCCACTGCAAATAATTGCCAACCACTGCTAACCGTTTCTAGCCACTGCCAACCAGTGCCAACCACTGCCAACTACTGTCAACTACTGATAACCACTGTTAAGCATTACTAACCACTGCTGACCACTGCCAACCATTGATGACTACTGCCAACCATTGATAACCACTACCAATCATTGCTAACCACTGCTAACCATTGCTAACCACTGTCAACCACTACCAACCATTGCCAGTCATTGCCAACCACTGCTAGACACTGCTAATTGACAACTGTTGCCAATGACTGCCAACCACTGCCAACAAGCCATTTTCCTTGAGCAGCCTCAAGCTCTGGGAAGAGATGTGAGGTTTAGAGTCGGGGGAGAGTCCCCATCAAGGAGCGACTCCCCCGCCCAGCACCGCCTCTGCTCTCATCCTTATCCTCCCTGCCTTTTCTACCCAGCCCTCCTTCTCCTGACTAGAAGCTCCTGGCACGCCTCATCTCAAACCCTCAGGACTGTTCTGAACTAGGCAGAAGTTTAGTGCTACAGCTCAAAGCCTGGAGAGAACCCCATATCTGCAGAAGTGCCTCATGTTGAGGACACCTGTCCCCATCTCACCCAACCCTGGGTGAACCCGAGCAGGGTCAAAGATGGCTACGTGAGCCCTGCCTCTGGAGCAGCCTATTTGAACGGGACACTGGGGCCCCTGCTGTGGGCATGGGATATCCTCTCTTAGGAGGCTTTTGGCCTGGTCCTCTCCAACCCCCTGGGCTTCCTGGCAGGGTCGGCCATGTCTGGGTGGGGCTTAGCCCAGGAACACTCAGGACACACAGAGCCTCAGGAGGCACATGCGGGGAAGAGGCCTCCAGCAGACTGTGGTGTCTGGATAAAGACAGATAAAGACACAAGGTCCAGACAGGCCAGAATCGAGGTGATATAGTGTGGACTGTAAGATCCTCTGACTCCAGTCAGCGTGGTTAACAAAAGCTGAATTTTCTGCACAGTAACAGATAGGATGCCGCACGGGACCGCACTGACCTGGGTTTCCACCTTCCCCAATTCTTATCTCAGCAAGCCCAGCTATTGCACACACCTGTAACATTTAAAGGCTTTTTTGGAATCTCAACTGGGAAATGCATGACCATGTCCTCAAGATAAGTAAATACTGAGTTTCCAGAATGGCATTTTGCAGTCATGGTTTGATGCTTATTCATGAGGTTTCCAAGCGGTGACCGAGGGCTGGGCTGCAGTGCATAGCAAGGAAACTGTTCCTTCCCCTCTGTAAGCTGATGTTCCCGTGATTTATTTTTGCAAGTTGCAGGCAGGCATTGCTAAAGGCAATAGGAAAATCTCCTGATTTTAGAAGGTAATAATCCCCAGACATATAGGAAAGTTTAATTTTGAAAGTGCTTGTAGTAGCAAGGTGCTGACTCGTGTGTTCAGAGGGGTCCCATTTTGATAAAAAGCAACAACTATGTAGAGAAAGGGGTGCGTTCATCTTTTATGAACACAGAGAGAGGTGAGGAAGAATAAGCAATGAAAAAAATGATTACCCCTGGAGAGAATGGATGAGGGAGGAGGAGCTCGTGGGTGATTTCTTTATACACCTCTGTGTGATCCTTGTTGAGAAAGAACAAGAAGCACTATTTCTCATCTCCTTCCTTTGACGGGGATAAGATGATTTTCCCAGAGTTACACGGAGGAGGCAGAGCAGATGAGCAGTTCACCTCTTTCTGCTTTGCTCACAAGCATTAATTGAAGTCCTACTGTCTGCACATCCCAAAGTGAGGCACCAGAGACACGCCCTACCCTCAGGTAGCAGAGACACAGCCAAGACCTGGAGCCTTGAACTGGACCGAGATATATAGGTGCTTTCACCTGATTCCCCAAGACGGTTTCCCATGAAAGTGTATCCTTCATACCACAATGCTAATCACAGAATGTCTCATATACAATAAGACATGCTGTTTTTGACCTCCCATTTTCCAGATTTATTTATTCATTCACTTATTGAGCATCTGCTGTGTGCCAAGCTATGTCTACAGGGCAGACAGAGAGATAAGAGACTGCAGGGCAACGTGGCCAAAGCTCTGATGGGCAACCGCCCAGGGTGCTTTGGGACCACACAGAGGGGCTTGAAAATCCGGTGGGGGGTCCTGGAAGTCTTCATGGAGGTGCTACTCAAGTTGAGTTTTACAGACCAGAAGGAACTAACCAGACACAGGAGTGAGTGTTCCAGGCACAGGGGCAGAGACACCAAAACTCAGAGGCACGGTGTGGCCAAGCCAGCGTCTATGCAGGTGCATGTGATTTCGCACCAGAGGGGCTGGCGGAGGCCACATCACCAAGGAAGGAGGGTGCCGAGGTGGGAAGTTGCCCTGGCCAGGTGGGAGAGACAGGAGATGTGCCTTGAAGAAAAATTACCCTAAGAATGGAGTCATCTGGGTAGAAATGACAGATTTAACACATACATTTACTTTCTTCCTTCTTCTCCCTTCTGAAAACCCGTGAAATGACAGTAAAGAGATTTTTCAAAGGGCATAAACTCACAATTACAAAGAACATGGAGGGGAGAGCATGGTGACATTCTTACGGCAGGAGGGGCCTGGGTACGGTACCCCTGGGAAAGTGGGGATGAGGAAACCAAAGAAGTAACTCAAGAAAGTCCCCAGAGTGGAAAGGTAGCGGTTTCCAGATGAAAAGTTCCCAAAGTATCCAGCACAGCCGGTGAAAATATATTCACGTCAAGGCTTGTGAGCTGAGGTTTCACAATGGTGGGCAAAGCAAGACACCTAGAAGCTTCAGATCACAAACAAACAACTGGGAATTAGGATGATTTCACGTGTCTCAATGGCAACCTGAGAAGTTATCAAAGGAGCTATGCCTTCACAAGGCCGAGGGAAAACTA
The DNA here is from genome assembly GCF_028885625.2 of Pongo pygmaeus. Classification (NCBI taxonomy): domain Eukaryota; kingdom Metazoa; phylum Chordata; class Mammalia; order Primates; family Hominidae; genus Pongo; species Pongo pygmaeus. The sequence goes on along the minus strand of NC_072384.2, from coordinate 140,857,095 downwards.
TCTGCAAGCTAGAAAACTATATTTAGCCAAGCCATTGGCATTGTAGCCTCCTGAGTCTGGCATGGCTGAAGATGCTCCTGCTAGACTCAATCTTCCTGCTAATAAAGGGAAAAAAGAAAACACTAACAAACTCTGGAAATAAGGCAGAAGAAAAAAATCCCCCAAATTTGAAGGCACTGGAAAGTTAAATACATAAATAAACAAATGAGCAAGCAGAGCCTAGAGAAGGGGAAGTTTCGTTTTTGCTTGTTTTTCTAGCTTTTATGCTGAGGGCAGGCCAAAGACAGCACTACACAGGGTGGATGCAACTCTGATAGAAAATCTCCAAAGATTTGGAAACTAAATAATACGCTTCTTAATAATCCATGGATCAAAGAAAAACTCAGAAGGAAAATTAAAAAGTATTCTGAGCTGAGTGATAAGAAGACAGAATGTATATAGCCTAGATGCCTGTATTAGAAAAGAAAAAAAGTATCAAATAATGGCCTCGGCTTTCCCCTTAAGAAAATAGAGGCCGGGTAAGGTAGTTCCCGCCTGTAATCCCAACAGTTTGGGAAGCAAAGGCAGGAGGATTGCTTGAGCCCAGGAGTTTGAGGCTGCTGCTGCACTCCAGCCTGCGTGACCCTGTCAAGGAAAGGAAAGGAAAGGAGAAAGGAGAAAGGGAAAAAGAAGAAAGAAAGGAAAAAGAAAGGAAAGAAAAGAAAGGAAGAGAGGAAGGAAGGAAGGAAAGAAACAAGAAAGGAAGTAAATTAGCTGAGGATAAGTAGAAGGAAATAACAAAGACAAGAGCAGAAATCAATAAAATCTGATGTACACATTAGAGAAAAGTAACAAAGCCCAAGATTGGTTCCTTGACTAGATGAACAAAATTGATAAACTTCCCAGCTAGACTAATAAAAAAAATCAAGTAATCAAGCAAGCAAAAAAGAATATAAATTGCCGATTTTAGGAATGAGGAAGCAGCACTACAGATGCTATAGACATTAAAAGACTATCTAGAGATTAGTGTGAATATCTTTATGCCTATAAAGGCATAAAGTCAAGTTAAAACTTGACTTAGATAAAATAGATTTCTTGAAATATGACTTACCAAAGCTAATGCATGATAAAACAGAAAATATGAATGGCCATACACTTAACAAATATATTACATTTATTTTTAAGAACCTTTCTATGAAAACATCTTCAGGACTATATGCTTTCATCAGTGAATTAAAAAAAAAGTTTAGAGATAAAATAACACCAGGTCGACACAAATTCTTTGAAAATACAGGAGAAAGGAAGCTCCTGACTAACCCTAACCCTAACCCTAACCCTCACCCTAACCCTAACCCTAACCCTAACAAGGCCAGCATAATCCTAGTGCCATAACCTGGCAAAGATGTCGCAAAAAAGAGACAATTTCAGACCAATATTTCTCATGAAAAATTTTTTAAATATTCTACAAAGTATTAGTAAATTTAATCTAGATATATTGTATATTTATATTATTTATATTTATAAATAATTTATATAAACAAATATGTATATGTATCTACATATAAATACATCTACACATGTACATTAAAAAATACTCTGCAAAATATTAGCAAATCTAACCCAAATATATATATGTATATATTATAAATATGTTTCACATATATACATGAAAATATAATGTAATTGAAATGGCTTAACATGTAGAAATCAAGCAATACAATACTGCAAAATAAAGCAGAAAAAACAAATGATCTTTTCAATAGATGCTAAAAAAGCATTTGACAAAATTCAACCCATATTAATGATAAAAACCCTGAACAAACTAGGAAGAGAAAGGAACATCCATCTGATAAAAAAAAAATTACAAAAAAGCCATACTTACTAGGGAGTGAATAATTAGCTACTTAATAGTAAGTGAATAATTAAATACTTTCCCATGAAGATTGGGAACAAAACAAGATGACTTTTCTCGTCACTTCAATCCAACATTGTAACAAGGGTCCTAGCCATTGCAGTAAGTTAAGAAAGAAAAATAAAAGTAATTAAGCTCCAAAAGGAAATAAAGTTGCCTTTGTCCACAAACAACATGATTGCTTATATAGAAAATCTTAAGAAATATACAAAACAATCAATCAAGCTACACAGTGAATTTAGCAGAATCAAAGGATATAAAGTTATTGTGCAAAAATAGTTTTTTAAATAAACTAGCAGCAAACAATTGGAAAATGAAAAGTTAAAAATCCATTTACAGTAGGATCAAACGTATAAAAGACTTAGGATTAAAGTTAACAAAATATGTTTAAGTTTACAACACTGAAAACTATTAATACTGAAATCTTGTTAATGCTGTGTGTGCTAAGGTGTTTCATTTGGGGAAGTGTGCTGACGTTTGTAATTAATAAACTGGGTTAATGGACAATTAGAGGGCTGGATAGGTGGATAGATACGTGAGAAAGCAAATATAGTAAAATGTTTCTGGTAGAATCTCAGTGGGTGTTCACTGAATATTTGAAAGTTTTCTTAACAAACTTGAAAAAAAAAAAAAAGAGACATTTGCAGATAAGCAAGTTCTTTCAAAAAACATGCTTCTCAAATACCAGCTCTCAGTGAACGTAGGAGGAGGTGCTCCCGCAAAGCAAGAGTGACTCAGGAAGTGAGAAGCGGCAGAATTAGACAGGAGTGGGTGAAGGGAATCTCCAGGAGACAGGGAAGGGAATTGCCAGGAAAAGACCTGCCCCGAGGGCGGCCAGAAGGCTCAAGGGAGATTCCTTCAAGAAGGTGAAATTAATACAATATCTGAGATGTTTGCATGAAAATTTAGACAACTGGTGGAGAGTTTGAGGTTGAATTGGTGACATATACATAGAAAATCTAACACACACAAACTCCAGGAAAAACACAAACAAAAATGTTGTGCAAGAAAGGAAAACAGCATAGTATATGCTACGGCTCAACTAGAAATAATATTTACATGTCTTACAACGAAGAAACAAAGTGCTGATCTAGTCAAGTAATGATTAAATTGAGAGAATGGAAGGAGAGCAGTGTGCGTGTGTGCGTGTGTGCGTGAGTGTGTTTGTGTGAGAGAGAGAGAGAGAGAAAGAGAGAGTGACAGCATACCTGTGTATGTGAGGGGCATGTGCAGAAGAGCTGCGTCCTTCACCTTTCATAGTGGACACCTAGAGAGAATGCCTAAAACCAGTCAGCAAGAAGTAGCAATGTATGCAGGGTAAATAAGGAGTTAAATGGCAAAAGGGCCCTGCTAACACAATGGAATTTAGGGGAAGGGAGGTAGGAACTGTCGTTTTTACAAGACTTGTAGAACTGTTTTCTTCTTTAAACTACATACATGTCTACTTTGCTGAAGATGGAAACAGACCAACCGGCTGCTGTGTCCTCTGCCTGCTCCTCAGATGAGGGAGGATGGGAGTGAGGAGTTCAGGGAGGCAGCCACTAGACAGATCAAGCAAGAGATGACGGCGACGACCTGGGGTGTTGGCAGGAATGGAGACGGGACAGAGCGGAGCACCTGTGGAGGCCAGATTCCATGGAAATTGGAGTCCGGGCTGAATGTGGGGGACACATGAGAAGGAGGTCCAATAAAAAAAAGGATTTGCTTAAACAAACTCTGGAATATCCAGAGTGAGGGTGTTACGGTATAAATGTGTTCCCCTTAATTCCCATGTTGAGATTCCAGCCCCCAGTGTGATGGTTTTGGGAGGTGGAACCTTTTGGGAAGGTCAGAGTGGGTCATGATTGGGTCATGATTGGCCCAGATTGGGTCATGAATGTGGAGCCCTCGTGGGGCATTGAGTGACCTACAACAGAGGTGAAGACAGACCCCTTACTCCTTCTGCCATGTGAGATGCGAGAAGACAGCATCCATGAACCAGGAAACGGGTCCACATCAGATACTGAATTCTGGCACTCACTCTGGCCCAGGCAGGATCCAAGAGCGTCGCACACGTTCTCATTTAAAACTGAGCTCTGTGTATTTCTGCCAAGTAGGGCTTGACTGCTCCCTCAATGAAAGTTCAATTTGTTGTTGAATGAATGAAGGTAAGACACTCAAAGAAGGTAAGACACTCACTTGAAGTTTTGTGCTTTAGTGAGTGATGCAGAAGGACCTTTGAGCCAGGCCCTTGTGGTTCCAAACCACCCTTGGGCTGCCCCACCAGGATTCTGAGCTAAAGAGTTTAGTTTTATGCATAGACTCACCAGAAGCTGAAATCCACCTTCCTTGGAGGTTGGGGTGTGCATTTCAACATTGTTTTGCTTTTCTAGTATTCAAAAATAATCAGGGAAAATGTCTGCATCTAATTTTTTATGTTCTGTCTAGGCAGGAATGTATCCATGTCTTCTACCACGGGGGCCAAGGGTGTTTCCTCTGCGGGGTTTCTCTGTGTACGGAACTGATTTTGCAGCTTGGAGCAGGCAGGTTTCCATCACCTTACTCAAAGGTAAACCACGAAGGAAAAGCTGGCGGAAACACCCCAACTGGGTTGGGGATCTCTAGGGGAAGCTGCGCCTCTTCCTAACACTCAAGTTTTATTTTAGTGGAGGAAACAGTGATCTTCACTGCCTGGTTTTGATGTGTGACTCACGGAACTTAGGAGTCAACATCACCTGAAGGAAGAGGATATGGAGCATAAACCTGTTTCAAGTTATTCTTTTCAAAAGAACAGGGTAGAGCTGAGTGCTGAGAGGGGTCCGGAAATCCATGCTATGCTGGAAGGTGGAGGACAGCCCCTGAGATTTTGCCCCCCTCCTGGTGTCCTCCTCAATTGAAAAGACACAGAACCTGTGCAAGTCACCACCTGGCAGTGTGGGGCTTACAGATCCTGACCAGCCTGAGCTTCAGGAAAAGCCGCCTGACAGGTGCACCTGAGTACCCCACTGGGCAGAGAACAGCGAGGATGGCGGAGGGTGTCTCAGAAGAGCTTCCAGCTCTGGTGAGGGATCCCTCCAGTCACACCACCTGTCCCCATCCCATGCCTGTGCTGGACATCACTAATCCATCGAGGCACATGCCCCAGCACACGGCAGCGCCTACTGTAGGATGAGCTCTGCTGCCATTCTGGATCTAGAACAGTGCAAAGCTGTGAGCCCTGCTATGGGGCCTCAACCTGCACTTGTATGGTACAAGCCTTCCAGGGCCTGAGTCACTTGAATCGCGAAGCCCACGGGTCCTGGAAGGGGCCTCGGGTCAGCACAGCCCCTCACAGGTGGGATCTGAGACCCCGTGAGCAATGGGGACTGAGATCAAGGCCACCACCCAGTGCCCGTGTGGCCAGACTACAGCAGGTGCGGAAAGGCGGTGCATGCCACCTGTTTGCAGAGCAGAGGTGGGTGGTGGGTGGAGCTGGCAGAAGTGGGTGGAGCCAAAGTGGTAAGTGGGGCAGGCAGAGTGGGTGCAGCTTATGGTGGGTGGAGAAGGTGGAAATGGGTGGAGCGGAAGGGGTGGGCTGAGCTGGTGGAAGTGAGCTGAGCTGAGGGATGGGGTGGAGCTGGTGGAGGTGGTCAGGGCTGAAGGAGTGGGTGGAGTTGGTGGAGGTGAGTGGGACTGAGGGCGTGGGTGGAGCTGGTGAAGGTGGGTGGAGCTGAAAGAGTGGGCGGAGCTGGTGGGGGTAGGAGGAGCTAAAGGGGTGGGTTGAGCTGGTGGAGGTGGGCAGAGCTGGTGGAGGTGGGTGAGCTGGTGGAGGTGGGCAGAGCTGGTGGAGGTGGGTGAGCTGGTGGAGGTGGACAGTGGGTGGAGCGTGAGTAGAGTTGCTTTCTGACTGCAGTCTCCTAAGGGTTCAGCCCCACCTAGAGTCCTGTCCTTGGTGCTCCTCAGAGATGGAGGCTGCCTTTGCTCAGAGCCCCTGGTGACCCAAATACCATGGCACAACATTGCACCCTCCCACCCATTTTCTTTCCTGACCTCCTTCAAATCCCAACCTTAAAGCTAAACCCTAGCCCTGACCCTGACCTCTGCTTGCCTGAGTTTCTGTTGGCAGAGACAGCCGCAAAACCCCAGGCCTCTAACCTCCATCTTCCCCTTAGGAGCATGAACTCCACAGCCAGGAGGCACCACCTCATCCAGGGGCCCCAGCACCCCCACGCTCTGACCCTCCACCTCCCACCCCTCGCCCTGCATCCACCCCCACCCCGTCTCTCCACCCCACCCCACCCACCCCTCACCCTGCATCCACCCCCACCCCATCCCTCCACCCCACCCCCAAACCCCTCACCCTGCATCCACCCCCACCCCCATCCCTCCACCCCACCCCCGACCCCTCACCCTGCATCCACCCCCACCCCCTGTCCCTCCACCCCACCCCACCCACCCCTCACCCTGCATCCACCCCCACCCCCATCCTTCCACCGCACCCCACCCACCCCTCACACTGCATCTACCTCCACCCCCTGTCCCTCCACCCCACCCCACCCACCCCTCACCCTGCATCCACCCCACCCCCTGTCCCTCCACCCCACCCCACCCACCCCTCACCCTGCATCCATCCCACCCCCTGTCCCTCCACCCCACCCCACCCACCCCTCACCCTGCATCTACCCCCACCCCCATCCTTCCACCGCACCCCACCCACCCCTCACACTGCATCTACCTCCACCCCCATCCTTCCACCGCACCCCACCCACCCCTCACCCTGCATCTACCTCCACCCCCTGTCCCTCCACCCCACCCCACCCACCCCTCACCCTGCATCCACCCCCACCCCCATCCTTCCACCGCACACCACCCACCCCTCACACTGCATCTACCTCCACCCCCTGTCCCTCCACCCCACCCCACCCACCCCACCCCACCCCACCCACCCCTCACCCTGCATCCACCCCACCCCCTGTCCCTCCACCCCACCCCCCCACCCCTCACCCTGCATCCACCCCACCCCCTGTCCCTCCACCCCACCCCACCCACCCCTCACCCTGCATCCATCCCACCCCCTGTCCCTCCACCCCACCCCACCCACCCCTCACCCTGCATCCACCCCACCCCCCCCTCACCCTGCATCCACCCCACCCCCATCCCTCGACCCCACCCCCCATCCCTCCACCCCACCCCCCCAACCCCTCACCCTGCATCCACTCCACCCCCTGTCCCTCCACCCCACCCCCCCACCCCTCACCCTGCATCCACCCCCAACCCCGTCCCTCCACCCCACCCACCCCTCACCCTGCATCCACCCCACCCCCTATCCCTCCACCCCACCCCACCCACCCCTCACCCTGCATCCACCCCCACCCCCTATCTCTCCACCCCACCCCACCCACCCCTCACCCTGCATCCACCTCCACGCCCAGCTGTCCCACTTCCTGGCTCTCCCACCTCCCCCTGCTCCCCAGGTTCCTGCACTGTTCCCCTCCCCTCAAGACCCCCTTTTTCTGTGCCCCTCCACTTCTGCCTCCCTGCAGGGCGGTGTCTGACTGTGGAGAGGTTGCTCATCTCTGTGAAGTGGGGGTGCACAGGGACCATGCAGCTCTCTGAGGCTGGCGGTTGCAGTGCAGCCCAGCAGGTGAGCGTGGGTGTCTGCTGAGGCTGTCCTGCCTAGTAAATCTGTTGGCACATTCCAGAGGAAAGTGCCATCTGCTTCCTATGTACCCTTCTTCTTGGGTCGTGTCTCTGGTCTGGAGTAGACTGACCCCCTACAGGCGTGGGGAGCCGGCTGGCAGGGCTACAAGAGGAAGACGGGAATCTGATGTCGCCTGGCTGAGCTGTGCTCAACCGATCCCAGCCAAGACCCCAAGATGACCTGCCTTAGGGATGCCCACTCCAGCCCCCAGCCCTCTCAGGTCAGGAGGCAGACCCCTGAGGAGGAGCTGATGGCTCTGAGACTCACCTGGTCAGTGGTGGGCCCAGGATACAGCTCTGGCCCTCTCTGGTGATGTGAAGCTTCCTTTCTGTTCTGCACGATGGTTCTTCATGAGCACAGGGTCTTGCTGTGTGGCTCCCTCCCCAGAAGAGCCGAGGTCAGACCAGCTCACTGCGCACCCCTCACTCAGGGCAGTCCTGAAGGCCTCTGGTGGGTGCCTGGGGCCAGCCTGAGGCCTCCCTGGGGCTGCCCCTGCCCCAGCAAAGGGCTCCAGACCAGAACCAAGACATCTCCTCGAGGGTCAGGGAGGCCCCAGCCGGGCTCCATTCCCTGACCGTGTTCCCATCGAAGCTGGCAGGGATGGCTCAAGGCCGTGACATGCTGCTTTGCTGATAGCCATGAGTGGCATCACTGTCACCTGGTTTTTCAGGCAGGGGAACTGGGGGCCCTGACAATGATGCACCCACATCACACTCTGGAACCTGCACTCGACCACCAGGGGTCCACCTGGACACTCAGGGCTTATGTAATGGTGGGGGACTGGGATGGTCCTGGAAGGGAAGGAGCAGCTGCTTAGGGTCTGGGGCAGGATTCTGGGCCCTGGTCCTTAAGGAGGAGGGAAGGGGACTATGTCGAAGGGTGGGCCGGTGCAGTGACCAGGGGCAGGGCCAGGGCCTGTGGGATGGGAGCCCAGAGGGAGACCTGGCCTGCCTGATTGCCAGGCCTTGCCGGGGGAGGGTTGGTCTTTTCTCCAAGAGTCACGGGTCCTGACCCACAGGAAGGCGGCACACTGAGGTTGGACAGAGTCTCTGCAGGGCACCAGGTTACCAGACACTGACGCTCCCACCAGGCCTTCCACCTGCTGCACAGCTGTGCATGAGCTGGGTGCCCGGCCCACACCCAGGGCCCGAAGCTGCTGCAAACCAGACCAGACAGAGGCCATGGTTTCCTGGTCCACAGCTGTGAAACATGTGTTCAGGTTAACTGTCTGAGCTCACCGTCCAGCAGCAACCTGGCTTTCCCAGCTCGGTGCTTGGAGGCCCGGCCAGAGGTGGCGAGCAAGCTGGGAGCTATCTTGTCAGTCAGTGAAGGTGCCCGAGTCAGCTGGTGGACTGTGAGGCCAGATCTGGGCTGCATGGCCTCCGAGGACCCTGCAGTCCCCTCTCTCATATCCGGGGGCACCCTGGAGTTCCTCCCCAAGGATGTGCTTGAAGCTCCAGGCCTCTCCCGGCTCAGATCCACCATGGGCTCTGCATCTGTATCTACTTAGGAGGCCACGGCCAGGGGTCAGCCAGCCTCTCTCTGCCTAGTGAGAAAAGGAAAAAAGCTTTTATGTAAGGAATGTAGTCTTTTGAAATTGTCAGTCCCAGAAAGACGTTAAGATGAGACGGCAGTCACATCCCCTCCTGCTTTGAACTGTGTGTCCACCTCTTGAAGCTCATTGTGACCACCGCAGTAGCTGTAAAGTAACCTAGTAATGCCACACTGGATGCTATAACTCATGCCCTGTAGCTGAACAGTGGATAGCCAACCACTCATCAATGTGGTTTCCATAAGCCAATGGGAATTCCCAACAAACAACTCTCTGTCCCCCTTTTTCGTCTTTAAAAACCTGCCTGTAATAAAGGCCGAATAGGGCTCCTGTCCAAGCTGCTTCAGTCTGAGTCTTCCAGGCAGCTGCCCTCACCTCGGCTCAAGTCAATCTTTCAGCTACATTTTATGCCTCAGCTTCTTCCTTTTAGGTGGTCACCAGCATCCCTGCAGATGGGAGCCCGCTGCGGCTGTGTCCCGAGGCAACGGCAGGCAGTGCCTTCAGGCTGGGTGAGAGGGGACATCTCCAGGCAGGCTCCTGCTCTCAGGCCGAGCTGGCCGGCGTGGCTGGAATGCTGATGAGGAGAGCAGGAGCTGGACTCACTGAATGCTAATGAGAGGCAGACAGCACCTCCGTGCAGGGCAGGTCCGCGCCAGGCCGCTCTAAGGGATACCCTGGTCAGTACCCCAGAGGTCATGTCTGGGTTCGTATCTGTTGAAAGACTGGGAAGTGGCTGTTCGTTCAAGGAGCTGGCCGTGTGGCCTGGCCTGGGAGCCTGTGCTTGCCCGCTCTCTCACAGCACTGGTGAAAGCCCACATGAGGGGTGCGTTCCTGTCTACACAACAAGCGCCCTGTGAGGGGTGCATTCATGTCTACAGAGTGAACACCCTGTGAGAGGCACATTCATGTCTACACAGCGAGCATCCTGTGAGGGGCGCATTCATGTCTACAGAGCGAGCAGCCTGTGAGGGGCGCATTCATGTCTACAGAGCGAACACCCTGTGAGGGGCGCATTCATGTCTACACAGCGAGCACCCTGTGAGGGGCGCATTCATGTCTACACAGCGAACACCCTGTGAGGGGCGCATTCATGTCTACACAGCGAGCACCCTGTGAGGGGCGCATTCATGTCTACACAGCGAGCACCCTGTGAGGGGCGCATTCATGTCTACACAGCGAACACCCTGTGAGGGGCGCATTCATGTCTACACAGCGAGCACCCTGTGAGAGGCGCATTCATGTCTACACAGCGAGCAGCCTGTGAGGGGTGCATTCATGTCTACAGAGCGAACACCCTATGAGGGGCGCATTCATGTCTACACAGCGAGCACCCTGTGAGGGGCGCATTCATGTCTACACAGCGAGCACCCTGTGAGAGGCACATTCATGTCTACACAGTGAGCACCCTGTGAGAGGCACATTCATGTCTATACAGCGAGCAGCCTGTGAGGGGCGCATTCATGTCTATACAGCGAGCAGCCTGTGACGGGTGCATTCATGTCTACAGAGCGAACACCCTGTGAGGGGCGCATTCATGTCTACACAGCGAGCACCCTGTGAGAGGCACATTCATGTCTACAGAGCGAACACCCTACGAGGGGCACATTCCTGTCTACACAGCGAGCACCCTGTGAGAGGCACATTCATGTCTATACAGCGAGCAGCCTGTGAGGGGCGCATTCATGTCTACAGAGCGAACACCCTGTGAGGGGCGCATTCATGTCTACACAACAAGCACTCTGTGAGAGGCACATTCATGTCTACAGAGCGAACACCCTATGAGGGGTGCATTCATGTCTACACAGCGAGCACCCTGTGAGAGGCGCATTCATGTCTACACAGCGAGCACCCTGTGAGAGGCACATTCATGTCTACACAGCGAGCACCCTGTGAGGGGTGCATTCATGTCTACACAGTGAGCACCCTGTGAGAGGCACATTCATGTCTACACAGCGAGCACCCTGTGAGGGGTGCATTCATGTCTACACAGCGAGCACCCTGTGAGAGGCACATTCATGTCTACACAGCGAGCACCCTGTGAGAGGCACATTCATGTCTACACAGCGAGCACCCTGTGAGAGACACATTCATGTCTACAGAGCGAACACCCTGTGAGGGGTGCGTCCCTGTCTACACAGCGAGCACCCTGCGCTACGTCTTGATCACTATCCAAGCGGAATTGTGTGCCCTCCTGACTGCTCAGTCAGACTCAGCTTGGTGAACAACCAGCTGATCCAAACAAATCACATCAAGGTCAGAAGCAGGCAGCCCAGGTGCCCCTGCTGCGGGGTAGGTTTGGGTAGCGGGTGCGGGACGGGTCTGGGTAGCAGGTGCAGGGCGGGTCTGTGTAGCGAGTTTACCATGCCCTGGGCTCCATGGTGCCAGGTGCTGGGAAATCCAGTGGCCTGGAGAGGAGCCCCCAGGATCCTCCCGGAGAGGCTCAGAGGGGCTGGGGGGTTTGGAGGGGCTGGGCCTGGCTGAAGAACCACCCCCAGTGGCCCCTTTACCACCCCCAGAGACCCCTTTGCTGCTCTCTGTGTCCCCCCTTCCTGGTCTTGACAGTCCCTGCATGTGTTGGGGAAACATCTGGATGCACGAACCCCAATTCCTTTTGTCCTGTAAAGCCTCAGACTTCTGTCATTAAGCCATGCCAGTGACACAAGACATTACCTCCTGCGAGGCATGCTGGCCACATACAGCCGCCTCCCGGGATGCAAGCCAGTGCTCTCTCCTGCAGCTCCTTCACATGTTTCAAAATGAGGTCTGGTATTTCAAGGACTAAGGCTCCTTCACCCTAGGCCAGGCCCCATAGACCTTGGCTTACGGGAGCAGAGGGCTCGGACACAGCACTGGACCCAGATCTGGACACAGAGCTGGGAGCAGCCTCCTACTCCCTGCTGGGCAAGACCGCAGGTGCAGCTGCCTACTGGGGACCCCAGGGGGACAGAGGCCCAACTCTCCCTCCCTTGGACACATTGGGGCCAGGAATAGCAAGACCCTCCCCTCACACAGGGACAATATTCTCACAGGGAGTTTTTTTAAATTTGTGAGCTGAAATCATGCCAGGTGATTCCAGTGGACTGGCAGTAAGGTTGGAGCGTCCTCCCCACCCCCCTCCTCTGCAGCTAAGAGGGTGCTGACCATCTCCCCTGGGCCTGGTGACCAAGCCAGCCTTGTCCACCCTGAGCTCCAGTGCACCTGTCCGGGGGAGACAGCAGGCTACCCTATGGCCCACTGAGGGCTTGCTTTGTTCTGGGGTGAGATCCCTGAACAACTTCTTTTAATAATGGAATTGTAAGGAAAACACACATCCATTACTCTGAGTGAAGGAAAAGACTAGAACTTGGGAGAGCAGGGGGTGGCCTGGGGGTGTCCCTGAGAAATGCTGCTTATCCAAGGCCATGCTCTCGAGGGCATGGGGCTGGGTGGGGAGGCTGCCGTGCTGGACACATTGGCCTGGAGATCCAGAATCATCCAGGAGCCAAGGGGCAGAGACCCCACGGCTTCCCTGTGGCTGCACCTCTGGAGCATCCAAGTGCAGGTTGTGGTCGATGGGAGCCCCCGCTCGGGGGCAGCTCATCCCAGGAAGGGCCCAGCCTCCCTGCAGGAGCAAGGGAGGTCCTGACACTGGGGCCTGAGGTTGCTGGCTGAGGCTCAAGGCCCTGGCCGGGCAGGTGTGGCTTGGAGAGTGGCTCAGTACCGAGCACAGGTGCAGTTTAACCTCCTACGACGCAGCTTCTCCTGGGCCCAGGGATGAGCAGGGAAGGGGAGGGTCATTCAAGCAGATGCTCAAGAAAACAGGGGCCCAGGTTTGGCTCTCGGGATGCAGCAGCTTGTTGACCCCTGACCCAAGGCACTCTAGGAGGCAGGCCAGGCTGCCTGGGGTGGCCACTTTGGGAGGGACTTACTTTTTCCTACTACGACCCAGGGGCTATTCCTGTGGCGCCTCAGGAGGACATCCCCATCCACACCAGCCACCTCTTGTTTTCCAGAACCCCATGAGCCACCTCTTGTTTTCCAGAACCCCATGAGCCACCTCTTGTTTTCCAGAACCCCATGAGCCCCTCTTGTTTTCCAGAACCCCATGAGCCACCTCTTGTTTTCCAGAACCCCATGAGCCACCTCTTGTTTTCCAGAACCCCATGAGCCCCTCTTGTTTTCCAGAACCCCATGAGCCACCTCTTGTTTTCCAGAACCCCATGAGCCACCTCTTGTTTTCCAGAACCCCATGAGCCCCTCTTGTTTTCCAGAACTCCATGAGCCCCTCTTGTTTTCCAGAAACTAAGGTCCCTGGAGAGCCGACTGGGCCCTGCAGAGAAGCCCCCCAGGCAGGGCACAGCCACATCCTGGGCTGGGTGCAGCCATGCATGACTTTCTGGAAGACTCTCCTCCCCGGCCCTGGCCTTACTGCCCTGGGGAGGGAGGTGGGCAGCTGCCTGCTGACCATACTCCACCTGTCCATTTCAGCAGGGTCAGCAGAAACGCTTCCAGGAAAATCAACCCAGCCATCTCTGCCACACTCCTAGAGGCAAGAGCACAGGCGCAGCTGTCACTCAGCAGCTGCCAGGGTCGGTGGGTGGCCGGGGCAGCGACCAGCCGTCAGCCTATCCGGAGGTGCAAGGACAGCTGTCAGCCTGTCTGGAGGTGCACGTCACCCCTGGGCAGCTGGGGGGGACACCTTGCTCAGAGCTGGGGCCAGGTCCCCTGCTTGCTGCCCCTTCTCATGTCTTGAGGACAGCCAGGCACAGGCACCAGCTCCTCCTCTGCCTCTTCTCCCCAGGGCTTTGCCTGGTCCTGTGTCAGGAAGGAAGGTGAAAAACAGGCAGTGGGGAAGACCACTGCAGAGGCGAGACCCACACCACACCCCCTGCTGGAGTTTTAAGGATGGAGCCCCTGCATTCTTGGGCCCACAGGACCGTGGTCTCACCCCTCTCTGCATCTCTTTAGAACCCTTTGTCTCTCATCTTCAGAACAGCCACCGCTTTGTAGTGGGGCCTGAACTCTTTGGTGGAGAACCAGGATGAGGGCACCTCTGTGGCCTGGGTGCCAAGCCTGACTGTCCCCTCCTCCCCTGTGGCCAGTGACCCTCACTGCGTAGCAGTGGAGCCGTCCTTGAACCTGGGAGGAAAGGCCAATTCAGTGGTTGGCCCCTTGCTCCAGCCAACCACCCCACACCCCCACTCATTGCAAACGCTATGGGAAGGGCTGCTGCTATTGGCCCCACCTGTGCCAAGGAGAAAAACCAGAATGACACTTCACACAAAGGTTAGAGAAATCACGCCAAGGTCAATGCAAGGATGTGAAGAAGAAAATACTGGCTAAGACTGGAAATTCAAGGGGGGACCACTCTGTCCATGAAATGCAGATGCCTGCATGGGGTGGGGCCACACACTCCATTCAGCAAGGGTTTCCAATATCTACCCAGGGACGCTGTGTAGACTGAACATCAGGCACATGCATAAACCTTCCTTTTCAGCCAGAAGTTTCCTTCTACTTTGCTTGGGGCTAAGGCCTCGAGAGTCACGGCTTCCTCCCCTGTCTGTTGGTCCTCAGAAGGTCGCTGCAGCCTGCCCCCACCCCTGTGCTCTGTGCCATTGCCACAAGGGCTGAGTGCCCCCTCAGCAGGCAATAGGGTTCCACGGGGCCCCATCTGGGGGCGTGTCTGGCTCCCCAGGTGAGCCAGTGCATGCTGGACACAGCTGTCCTCTGCAGTGGCCAACAAAGGTCCCTGGGAGATCAGGCCTCTCAGTGGGCACAGACGGAGAGGGATAGTCATCCCCTGCCCCACTCAGTACCTGCCCAGTATCCCACACCCCTGTGCCTTCTGCCCTCAGCCCTGGGATCCAGAGACTCAGACTGGCCCATAGTGCAGGGGAAGGGGAACCTCAGTGCACCAGCCCTGCCCTTCATAGAGAACGGGGCTGGGGCCGGGCTGCAGTGAGGGCTGTGACGGGATCCTGGGCAGCAGCACCAGAAGAGGTTTGGGTGCCGTGAAGGGGTGGTTGGATGGGGGCACAAGGACCCTCGCAGGATCAGCTCAGTTTTGCTGAGCACAGACACACACTGGCAGGATTTGCCCAGTCAGTCGGTGAGCTAAAACAGGCTGCACTAGGCACTGAGTAGGGGTGGGGGGGTGGGGCTGTGGCCACTTGGGGATCTGCTCAAGGCCTGGGGACCTGGAAGGTAGAATCTGCATAGGCTTGGGGACAAGTGGGAGCAGCAGAACCCCCCAGAAGGTCAGGGGAGAGCTGCCCCGGAGGGTCCTGGTGGAAGCTTAGACTGTGGGCACAGCACCTCGGGAGCAGGTTTTCGGATGTGTTTTCTCCTGATACAGCAGGTTTGTATTTATCAAAAGTCTTCGTATATTTATTTGAAAAGGTATTTGTTGAGCACTCTCTCTCTCTCGCTGCAGCTGTGAGAAGTCCTATGGAGGGGAAGACACACCTGTGAGGACAGGTAGGTAGCACTCACCTTCATGGCCCGCAAAGGGAGACATGCACTCTGGCAGGTGAGGCTCGGGAAGAGAAGGGAAGTGCCTTCTGATCAACCTCCAGAGGTGCCTGGCATAGAACAGAAGACAACTAAGCAAGAATGCTGTGGCTTCTGCTCAGCACTTAGGTCAGATTCCTGGCCGGGGCAGAGCTGAGGGACGGAGCTGTGACCTGACCCTGGAAACCTTCAGAGTGCCTCTGCTGAGCCAGCCTCCCACTGCACCCGGGCACACTGGGGGAGTCTGGCCCGGGTTTAGTCCTCGAGGGCCGCTGCTTGCGGCCCAAGCCAGTGCAGACACCCTCAGGCAGGGCACACCTGCAGGAGAACTCCAACACTTCCTTGAAGGCCACGTAAGCAGGTTCCCCGCCCGGGAGAGGAGGGACAGCCACCTCGACTACTGCCTTGGACAGCAAGAATTGGAACCACGTGAAACAGAAACAGGAAATAGAAACCATTGCCACTGGAGTGACATGGGACAGAAATCATCATTCACAACACATCCCAACAGCTCCTGACGTCCTCGGTCCATGGAGGTGATCAAGAGAGCCAGCCTGCAGCCAGGAGCACCCAGAGGATGGGGGTCTGCTCCACGAGTGCAGTGAGGAGCAATGTCCTGGGTTGAATGGTCTCTCTTGTTCCAGGAAGCCATTTGTAATCCTTGTTGGGGCATAATTCAGGTGAAAGGCAGTCATATTCTGAGCATGGTCATTCTGCCTTCAGGGAGGACTGGCCGGCAGAATGATGGATGTCAGGCTATCGAGGCTGCATAGTGATGATTCAGATCTTAAGTGGCATTTATGGGGTGTTTGCAGTGCCTGCCGAGAGCAAGAGCTGCTTCCCCAGCGACTCCTCCTGCCGCTGGCCAAGGTGCCCTCCGGCCTTTTGGGTCCTGCTGAGGCCTTGGGCCTCCCTCTCTCCTCGGGCTGCTCAGAGCCTCAGCTCTGCCAGGCAGGCAGGTTCCCGACTGCCTCTTTAGCCTTCCGATCGGGGTGAATTGGGGTGGAGGCAGCCAGGACGCTGAGTCCATCGGAGGCCCTGGTGTCTCTGGGCTGAGGGTGCCAAGGAGCCTCCCTCACTTCCTGCCATGCAAGGACCCAGGTGGCAGCAGCCTACCAGCAGCGGTGCTGGGTGTGTCCAGCCAGGGCAGGCAATGTGGGGAGCCCAGGAGGCACATGGGGGCTGGAGTTGGGCTCACAGCTACAACCCCTGAGGGGGCAAAGGAGACACTGTGAGCACAGAAGTAGCTCCTCCAAAAAAGGCCTGCAGAAACCTCTGGGCCAGGAATTTAGCACCAAGACAGCCACAGGGGCTCACACAGCACACTTGGACGGTGAATGCCCGGGGCCAAGGTGAGGGCGAGGACCGTGGGCCTGATCAAAGATTCATTTCTAGGTCACTTTCCCCAAATTGTCCCTGCCCTTACAGGGGTAAAATGTTCTGGGGCCCGTGTTGGTGGCCTTATTCAGTACTTCTTCCTTTCTCTAAATGCCAGACCCTGGACTATGAAAACCACGGGCCTGCCGGGGCCTCTCCTCTCCCCCTGCCAGGAGCCCTGTTCTGGACTTCTTTATTAGGTAGAAGGTTGCCAGCAGCCTCCATCCTCCACAGAGCAAGGTCCTGACTCCCAGCGGTGACTCCCAGAAGAGAGCCCACATGAGGTGGGGCTTAGGAGGACTCCCCTTAGAAAGGGGTTGAGAGCACCCGTGGCTGGCTGTCCAGTGTGACGATCAATTTTAGCGACAGAAAAGAAGGGGTCTTTTGGATGGAGGGAAGAGGGAGGTCTTTGTGTACAAGTTGGTGCTCACCATGTCGTTAGTCCTGTGGGTCTAGCATGGGACCAGAAAGGCAGGGTGTCACTGCTTAGATGCACAAGGGCCCAGGGTGTGCCTAAGCACCTGCACACCTGAGGGGCCCACAGGCACCCTTCAAACAATAGACAAGCCTCCTGCTTCCAGGAGGGTTCCCGTCCCAGTGGAACCAGGGAGGGGTGTGGGTTGCCCATCCAGGTGAGACAGGTCCTGAACTGTGCTCTGCAGCAAGGCCACCCTCGGGCCAGGTGTAGAGACCACAGGACTGACTGCTGGACAAGAGTAGAACAGAGACCCTCCCTGGGAGAATGGTGCCCTGTCCAGTGTCCAGCACACCAGGCTGCCAGGGTGGGGCAGAGCCTCCGAGCAGCCTGAGGTCTCTGGAGAGGCAGCTTTTCTGGGACGGGGGCTGGGTGAAGGCTGGGGGCATCATTTGGGTAGAACAGTAAGAGTGGCTTTCTGCTGTATGCCCAGGTTGCTGAGGCCTGGACTACATGGGGGAAAAACACACATATGCATATAAATTATGGATGTGAATTATATCTTATATTATGTATCAATTGTGAATTATGCATATACAATTTATATATAAATTATACATCATATTTAGATATAAATACAGTGTTTTATCCTATGGCTCATGTATTTATATATTAATATGCTGCTTTTCTGCTTTTTGTTTTCAGTTAATAATTAATGCTGAAATTCTTTCAATACAGGACATCTAGCTCTCTTTAATTCTTCTAGATAGCTGCACAGCAGGTCATCATGAGGATGGCCTATCATTTATTTGTCTTCTCTACCTTTGATGGGTACTTGGTCCATATCCAATTTTCCACTATTGTCCAAAGTGCTGCAATGAATACACGCTTTTCTCCTTTTACCTACTAATATATGAAATCAATAGACTTCTGAACATTGAACCATCCTTGCATTCTTAGAGTGAATGACTCACGGATTTTGTTTTTCAATTACTAACAAATTTTACTTGATAATATTTTGCTTAAGATGTTTATATCAAAAATCTGCAGTTTTTTCTTTTTCGTAATGTGCTTGACAGATTTTAGTAGAGTGTTATTCTGGCTGCAAAAAAATAGTGTTTTATGTATTTTAAGTAAGGTGTGCCTTCCAGCAGGTGCACACATCAATCTACCAGAGGGAGAAAAGATAAAGCTTCTGCATATGCATGCTGTTATCCCAGCTTTTCAAATGTCAAGCATTGCATATGTTTTATAATGGACATGATAGATATCCATATCATATATTGTGAATGATAATTTATAAGTAAAATTCATAGGTGTCCATATTGAGGGCACATGATAAAAAATGTTTAGCCCTCACAGGTCCAGTATGTGGTGTATGTTTGTAAATATTTCCTGAGTATTTAAATGAGTGTATTTTCTGTATGCAGGATATATACTTAGATGTTTAAACTTCTCATTAATTTCATTTTGCTCATATTCTAAATTCTTAATCATTTTGTAATCTACTTGATCTGTTAAGGATTGAGAGATGTCTTCCACTCCTATTGGATTTTTGTGGATTTTTCTTTGTAGAGTTTCCAGCTGTTTATGTAGCTTAATGTCATTTATTTGCCATATTTTGTTTGTGAATAATAGCTTTGAAGTGGATTGTAACCCTGATCATTAGAAAGTGATCTCTTTAGGTTGAATGCTTCTTTTTTTCTTTCAATGCAAATCAGCCTGAAATTCATATCATGGCCCTGCCTTTTCTCCTCAGTAGTGGAGGGCCATTTGCATTTGCCTGCTGTGAATGTGAACATCGATCTACCTGGACCCCTCTGAATGGCTTTGTTCTAAACAACCATATTGTTGTAGTCACGTGTTTAGATGCAAACTGGAGAGTCTTCATTCTTGATGGTAAACTCATCCCCCTATAAGGGTAAACATTTTTATTTTAAGAATTTCCAGCAAAGCTCCTCTTGGTTGGAAAGTGTTTTTTTTTTCCCCCAGAACAATTCCTGAAAGAATCCCCAGCAGGTGGTAAGGGAGTCTGCAGCTGAGTAGCCCTGACACTTGAGCTGTCTTCCCCAGCCACTGCCCATCCCTCTGTGCCCAGGGCGCACCACAGACTCACACAGAAGCTGGCCTGGGCTCTGACCCTGTGCAGCTCTGCCAGCAGCCGGTCCTCCTGGGAGGGGCAGGGCAGGTGTGGGCATGGCCTGCAGTGATGAGAGCAGTTTTAGTGACTGCTCGGGATTTTCCCTTTGGGTTTGCAGAACCAGAGATGCTGTGAAAGTGTTGCTCACAGGGAAGAGAAAGTTGGCCTCTGGCTGAAACAGCTTCTAGTCACAGGCTTCCTAGGGGCTGTCAGTCTCTTTCTTTTTCCCTCTCCCTCTTTCGCTCTCTCCCTCTCCCTCTCTCCCTTTCTTTCCCTCTCCCCACTCTCAGCCCACACCTCACACAAACACAGCTGAGTATGTAGTTGCTGCAAACAATGAAGTTCCTGCCTTCTGAAGGAGGAGGTCATGATGTTGACTTCATTTGGGACATTTTCTCAGGGATAGTGTCCACCTGAAGTCTGGAGGCAGGAGCTCCCTCATCCTCTGCTAGAGCCAGGGCTGACATCCCTGGTAGCTGCTTAGCCCTGCTCCCACCCCTTGGCATGGATGCTGCGGCACCTGCCACGGAGGTCAGGAGATGCCCTTGGAGCCAGGCTGATAGCTGCAGGCTCTGGCCAGCCTGTGCTCCTGCAAAAAGGGCCAGGATCACAGATCACGCTCAGGAGTTTGTATTTTGCTCCAGGCAATGGCACAGCCTGGGGGAACACTGAGAAGGACAGAGGAATGTCTGTGCTTCTGTTGAGGAACATGGCTGGCGTATGCAAGAGTGTCAGACGGGAGAGGAAGAAGCCAGAATGGAGGATGGTGGCAAGTGTGGATGAGGACAGGGAGGCTTTGGGTTGGGGGTGGTGACAAGAGGTGGGAAACAGATGGATTTGGGAGCTGAGACTGGCAGCCTTGGCCCTGATGGTGGGGGAGAGGGAGCACCCCTAGAGAAGTGCCAAGGACTCAGGAGGCAGAGCTGGGACAGATGGAGCCAGGACCCTGCCATCACACAGCCGACCCTTGAGGCCCAGTACAGTGGGATGTGCTCAGGGGAGCATGGGGTGAGGATGGGGCCAAGCCCAGAGGCACAGAGCACAGGGTCTCTATTCAACCCGGCCCCAGACCAGAGTCTGAGAGTGTCCTGAGCTTCGGGCATGACAGAGCCCTGACTACGCATGAACTCGGTTTCCCCTTTGCACTAAATATAGGAGTGAAGGCAATCACAACTTCCACAGCCCCTGTTCCAGCTCTGCTCAATTATTCAAGGCTGGTTCCATTAGGGACAATCACATTATCATAGGCAGTTGGAAGAGGAGCCAACCAGGTAAAACTGGAGGTTCAGCTTTTAGAGCATCAAAGGGAAATGCTGAGAGGGAAGGAGAATTACCAGCATTACCAGGGGGAGTCAGGGTTTTGGATAATCCCCTGCTATTTCCTCCTCAGAAAGGCACTGGAAGGGGCAGAAGCAGGCTCGTGAGCTGGCTGTGCTGGGAAAATGGCAGGCCGGGTGACCACTGGCCCTGCTGACCGGAGCTCAGGACCCCTCCCATTCCAGAAGCCCCGGCTGGGCACCATGTGGAGGCTGTGGCACCTACACACTTCAGCTGCACTGGAAGTTGCCTGTGATGTGGCTCCTGGCGGCAGCTTGGCAGCAGTAGAGCAAACGGCCCCCGAGCTCAGGACCCAGGCGGGTGCACAGAGCAGAGCAGCTCCAGCTCCTAGGAGTCCCTCAGCCCTCTGCTTCCCTGCCTTCTCTGTCACGGCCCCCAACAAGAGGTAGGTTCATTTCCCACCTTCTCCCCAGCTTGGATTCCATTCCTCCAAGTTCGGAGGTTTCCAAGCTTAGACTCTAAAGACGCAAGTCACTGACTTCATTTTCATGGATGAGTGAGCCTGGGGGAAGGAAGCCGAGACACAGGCCAGGCCCAAGCAAGGAGCCGGGTACCAGAGATGACAAAGGACCAGGAATCCTTGTGCTAATTAGAGCAAGTCGGTGCCTCAGCAAGGAATGTGGAGTGATGTCACATGAAAGCTTTCTGCTTGAGTTATTGCCAATTTAATTTCTATGTAATTAACAGCAGGGCATGCTGGAATTAATGAGATTCCCCAACACATTTCTCCAGCTCTCCCCTCCTCTCTACGCTCCTTCCCTCCAATACTTCCTTTCTCCTTCTGGTCCACACAGGCTCAAAGCAGAAACCGACAGCTGTCCTGGATGGCTGACAACCTTTGCAGAGGCCATGCCAACACCCACACGCATCTACTGTGTGCCTCAGGCCTTCTTGTGCCCTGACGGACATTCTCCACATGCTGCAGACCACATGGGACACCCAAGGGGCTGGGCATCCAGTCCTCCTCTCTTGTTAACACAGGGTCCTGTGCAAGCAGAGGGAGTCTCTTCCTGGCCCCTGTAATGCCCAGCATTGTGCACTAGCCCTGTGCAGAGTGGGGGCTCAGTGAACATTCACACATGACAGCTTACCTGGCAGTTCTCAGCATGGTCTCTGCCCAACACCACCTGCCTCTCCAGCTGCCCGCACTCCTGCCCTTCCTCCAAGGCTCAGCTGCCACCTCCTCCAGGAAGCCTTCCAGATCCCACCTCAGGCCAATCACCTCCCTGCACCCCCACTGCACCCTGGAAACTTTACTGCACCCTGGGGATGGTGCCATCCTGTGACCCTTCCCTTCCCAGAGTCCAGGCTCAGGTCTCAGTCATCTCTGAAGCTGGGCTCCTCCCGGAGGCCCTAGTGAGGGCAAAGGGCGTGGCCAATAGCGTGGACAGACAGTGTCCAGTGTGGAGTGGGTGTGAAGTGAATGCCAAGGGGATACTGGAGCTTCACCCCCAGCCTCTGTTCTCAGACACCCAAAACCACAGCAGCAGCCTGAGGGATGGAGGGACCAGAGCCAGCTCCCTCTGCAAGGGTGAGGTGGATGGAGGGTGGCTCCCACAGAGCCAGTCCCAGCTGGCGTTTTCCCAGCTGCCAGGGGAAACCTTCTTATTTGGTGTCTATGGGTCTCTTGTTATTCTGGTTTACAACTTAATAGCTCCTTTGAAAAATTGCTTTATTGTTTTTATGTTTTAAATGATCTTTGTTCACTGTAACTTTTAGAAAGTCACAAATTCAGAAAGAGCAAGAAAAAAAGGAAAAAAGAATCACCTGAAATTTCACCATCTAGAGAGGAGTTTGGTGTATTTCCTTTCAAACTCTACATTTTTTTCGAGAATGCAATTATATGACTTACACTATTCTGTCACTTACTGTTTGCATTTGTGCACAGAAATTATCTTGGAGAATAGTGTGTGTTGATAAATATAGATACAACTTCCTTTCTCTCTCACTCCACACACACACACACACACACACACACACACACACACACACACACAGTTTTCCATTTATTGTGAGGGCTGTAATAAGTAATGGATGTGCACTGGTTTACTTAACCAACTTCATTTTGATGGACACTGGTTTGGTTCTAGTTATGTAGAATTTAAAAATAATGCTGCAGTGAGCATGTTTGTATTCTTGTGTGAGTGCTTCTGGAGAGTAAGTTCTCACAGTGGCACTGCTGGGCCAGAAGCCTGCATGCATTAGCGTCTGATGGGCATCCTCACGCCTCTCCCTGTCAGCGGTGCCCTGTGTGTT
Organism: Pongo pygmaeus; assembly: GCF_028885625.2. NCBI lineage: Eukaryota > Metazoa > Chordata > Mammalia > Primates > Hominidae > Pongo > Pongo pygmaeus. The sequence continues at coordinate 140,833,978 of NC_072384.2, read as the reverse complement.
TCCATCCATGACACACAGGCAGGCATAGCCCCTCGCCCAGCCGTCATCAGGCGATGCCAACCTCTGTCACACAGGGTGCTCTGGGAAGCAGAAAATGCCTGCTCACTATTTCCATTTGAATTCTTAATTCTTCAGTGAGATGACAATATTATGTGTTTGTTGACTATATTTCACAGCCAAAGAAGCAAACTAGATGTTTTGCAGCCTCACAAGAACTACTTTTAAATAGGTAAAAGGGTCATACATTTAAAAAACTCATGGAGTACTGCTGTGTAATATTATGTTGAGGAGGGAAAGTCCCTTCTTAGCCTAACAAGGCCAGAAAGTATTTTTAAAAAACACAAAGTTGATTGCATTTTTTAAGTCAGTAAGGTAAAAAAAAAAAAAAAAAAAAACCTCATAAAGAAGTTGAAAGAGAAACAATAAGGGGTTTCTAATGTACATTCAAACTAAATAAAATTACAAATTTAAAAGGAAAAATGATAAAAATCCAGCAGAATGTAGGGAGAAGGGGCATGAACATGCAATTGATAAAGTAGGCAATTTGCCTCCTTTGCCCCTTTCTCAGGAGGCTCAAGGAGGATAAGCCAGGAGACCAGGGGCTGTGGAGGACCAGGGCTCTGTGCTCCCCAGACAAAGGCAGAGGGAATTCCTGGGAGGACGGGAGGTCCTGGGGCAGCAGCTCTAGAACAGGGGCATGGACAGCTCCAGGAGCAACAAGCATAGAGCCAAAGCTCTGAGTCTATGCACTCACGACAGGTACATAGAAATGAAGCAGACAGAGCAAGGCAGTGATTAACCATGGAAGAAGTTGTGTGTCAGAAAAGCAGCCATGGGGAATATTTGCAAAGAGTAGTGCAAACAGTGAATGCAGAGTTAACCCAGCTGTGATCTAACTCAGTGGGGGCCTGGTGGGAAAGGCAAAGTATGGTGTGGGAAGGGGAAGATGGTGCAAGGTGGCTGAACCTTTAGCTTTTGGAGTAAAAATCGGGGCAATGTCCGACATTGAAAATTCAAGTCAGTACCGCCACGTAGCCAGTGACAGGAATGGCTAGAGGCTGGGAGAAGCTGCAGCTGGGATTAGCTGGGGGTGGAGGGATTGAGTTGGCACAGCTGGTTTGCAGCAGAAGCCTCGCTACCCTCAGCCTGCACTGGCCCGTCTTCCCCTGCATCCGGAGCAGCTGGGCGTTGCTGTGCAATGCACTCCTCCCGTGGTATGTGAGTGCATCCCGGGCAGGCCGGTGGTCAGAGGTGGCCTGTCCCTTCCCACAGTGCAGCTGGTGAAGCCCCAGACTGACCCGGCGGACGATGAGCAGGGGCTGCAAGCAGAGCCTTGAGGAAGTAGCACCTATCCAGCGACATGGAGGTTTTAGTGTGGGAACTGTGAAGAAACATTTCATTACACTAACAGCGTAAAGAAAAACAAGTGGTATTTTTAAACAGGTGCATGCACAAAAGGCATCTGGTGATGTTTGACAGCTGTATTAGTTATCAATGCTCATAACAAATCATCCCAAAACTTAGCAGCTTTACACAATAGACATTTACTATCTCACAGCATCTGTGGTCAGGAATCTGGCCTAGAGAGAGAAAAAGAGAGAAAGAGGGAGAGAGAGCGAGAGAGCTTGCCCGAGATAGACGCTGCAGCATTTTCATAAGCTGTGCCAGTCGGGTTTTCACCTCCACCATCGCTTCTGCTCTGTGCTATTGTTAGAAGCTCACCACGAACAGCCATGCTCAAGGGAGGAGAATTCAATTCCACCTTCCACCCTTCAGGAGAGCGTTTCAGATAATTTGTGGGCCTACTTCTAAAACCATCACACCGACTTTGGTGTTAAAGCTTCTTGTGAGAAGTAGAAAACGCAGAAATCTTTCTCAATATAACATGAATTATATATTCTATTATTAAAAACCAGCAGCAAGTGCCCCACTAAATGTAGCACACGATGAATGATGATGGGAGTGAAGGCAAGGTCTTGGGAAATGACTGGACCTGGATTGAAGCCATTGCTTGAATTTTATTAGTGTGGCTTATGTGGTCACAGGTGGACCTGAGAATAAAAGGAGGTGGGGACCAGACCTCCTCTCTTCAGGGGAAAAGACTGTCTTTGTTCTGGGGGAGACATTCCTGTCCTCTTGTGGGGCCCCTAGTCAGTTAGGTAAGGACCCCTTAGTGACACCATGTCAAGCCAGTGTCTGAAAGTCTCTGGGAAGCCCCAGGGGTCCCTGAGAAGTGGACTGCTGGACCCCCAAGTGTGCTGCTGAGGTGCTCTTGTTCTCCTGCCGGGGTCTGCTGGGGGGCGGGAAGGCAGCCGGGCCAGGTGAGGAGTGGATTTCCTGCCATCGGTCACCCTGCAGGACACGAGGACTGGCCACGGCGGGTGGAAGGCCACAGAGGCCTGGGCCTTGGTGCACACGAGCTGACCCCTGGAGCCAGGTAAGGGGCTGCCCAGGGAGGCCTCATGTGAGGGGTGCGGAGGGTGGGTGGGCCTGGGTGCCCCGTGTAGCCACAGCTCTCAGAGCTGCCAGCCAGGCTGGATCCACTCCCTTCCCTTGTGCCGGAACCTGCAGCGTTCAAATGTTCCTTGAAACAAAGTGACCCAACTCTCCCACAGGGGTTCCAGCCAAGGCTTGGGGGGTGTGGTGGAAGCCCTCAGATCCAAGCCATAGCCTCAGCCCTGTTGTGCCAGCCACAGCTCCTTCCCAGTCAATTCAGAGCCTAGGATGAGGAAAGGGAAGCCCCTGGAAATGCCACGAGTTCGCAGCAGTTTGCAGAGACCTGTGACTGTGATGAATGGGTGATGGCAGGGGCAAAAGATGGGCATTGGCCAGGCAGGATGGTGGGGGAGGGGAGAAGCATGGCTTCCCTGCCTGCACCAGCAATGTCCTGGCCTGGACCACTCTTTGTTGTGGGGGCTGCCCTGCACACCCTGGCCTCTACTTGCCAGATTCCAGAACACCCTCCTCCAAGGTGTGGCAACCAAAAACATCTCCAGGCAGCACAAAATGTTAAGAACCACTGCATTCGCATTAGCTCCAGTCTGGCTGACTTAGAAGTAACCAGGGACTTCTCCAGGGCCAGTCATGACTCATGGTCACATCCCCTGGGTGGCCAAAGGCTATGATCAGGAACGGGTGCATACCCTGGGGAAGGAATTCAGTGACAATGATGAGCAGTGATGGGCAGTGATGGCAGTGATGGACATTGATGGACGGTGATGGGGGGTGATGGACTGTGATGGACAGTAATGGGCAGTGATGGACAGTGATGAGTAGTGACGGGTGGTGATGGACAGTGATGGGTGGTGATGGATGGTGATGGACTGTGATGGACGGTGATGGGCAGTGATGGACAGTGATGAGTAGTGATGGGCGGTGATGGACAGTGATCGGTGGTGATGGACGGTGATGGACTGTGATGGAGAGTGATGGGCAGTGATGGGCGGTGATGGACAGTGATGAGTGGTGATGGGCAGTGATGGACAGTGATGGGTGGTGATGGACAGTGATGGGCAGTGATGGACAGTGATGGACAGTGATGGACAGTGATGGACGGTGATGGGTGGTGATGGACGGTGATGGACAGTGATGGACAGTGATGGGCGGTAATGGACGGTGATGGGCAGTGATGGACGGTGATGGACAGTGATGGGCAGTGATGGGCGGTGATGGACGGTGATGGGCGGTGATGGACAGTGATGGACAGTGATGGGTGGTGATGGGTGGTGATGGACGGTGATGGACAGTGATGGACAGTGATGAGTAGTGATGGACTGATGGACAGTGATGGGCGGTGATGGGCAGTGATGGACAGTGATGGGTGGTGATGGACGTTGATGGATGGTGATGGGCGGTGATGGGCTGTGATGGATGGTGATGGATGGTGATGGGCGGTGATGGGCGGTGATGGACAGCGATGCACGGTGATGGGCGGTGATGGGCGGCGATGGACGGTGATGGACGGTGATGGGCGTTGATGGACGGTGATGGGCGGTGATGGGCGGTGATGGACGGTGATGGGCGGTGATGGACGGTGATGCACGGTGATGGGCGGTGATGGACGGTGATGGGCGGTGATGGGCAGTGATGGGCATTGATGGACAGTGATGCACAGTGATGGGCGTTGATGGACAGTGATGGGTGTTGATGGGTGGTGATGGACAGTGATGGGCGGTGATGGACAGTGATGCACGGTGATGAGCACTGATGGGGCATGACTCGCTCAGCCCCTTTCCTTGTCACAGAACCATGAGGCCTCTGAAGACTGTGAGCCTGGCCAGGAGCCGCTGTGCATCCACCTCCACTATCAGGCATTGCCGTTACTCTGGCGGACCTAGCTTGACCTGGGGCTGCAGGGCATGGAACAGAGAGAGGCCTGGAGTAAGGATCCAGGCAAACTCAGAAGACAGGCCAGTTCCCAAGCAGCTGGCAGGGAGGGACAGAGGAGAAGCAAGACCCAAGGACACACCCAGCACAAGGACAGGATTGGGTGTGGGCCTGAGGGCAGCAGGAGTCTGGTCTGGGGCACTCTTGGCCTCCAGCAAGTCTGCTGCCCCAGCTGGGAACAGAGGCAGGCAGGGGCAGGGGAGGTCCTAGAGCGGCCAGCCAGTTCCTATTTCATCCTCCCTGAAGCCCCATCCTCAGTCCCAGCTGGTCCAGCAGAGGACCAGACAGCTGAAGACGTCAGCAAGCTCAAAGCCAGCATGAGTGGAAGGGGCTTCCACACAGGCTCCTCCAACCTTGTGGGCTCTCCCCTGTGGGATCCTTGTGGGATCTCCCTTATGGGATTCTCACCCCTAGGAGTGGCTGATCATTGTTGCAAGGTATTCTGTGCACCTGAACTGCCCAGTGTGAGCCAGATGCCCTGCCCTGCAGTTGACAACATCAGAGGCTGGGAGCAGAGCCAGAACCAGCTCCTGACCCCTGCACTTCAACCTGGAGACAGAGACAGGCAGGTGGGCTGCAGGGGTTCACAGTAGGGTGTGGAAAGCTCCAGAACAGATTCAGGCATTATCCTCCCACCATTCTGGAGGCCACAAGTCCGAAATCAAGGTGCCAGCAGGGCTGTGCTCCCTCCAGAAGCTCTAAGGGAGGAGCTTTCCTGCCTCTTCCAGGTTCTGGTGGCCCCTGGCTTCCTTGGCTTGTGGCTGTGTTGCTCTAAACTCTGCTTCTGTCTTCACATGGCGTCTCCTCTGTGTGTCTGCATCTCTCCCCATCTTATAAGGACACTCGCCATTGGATCTAGGGACCACCCTAAATCTAAGATGATTTTGTCTCAATATTCTTCACTAAGTACATCTACAAAGACCCTATTCCAAATACAGTTGCACCCTGGGGTTCTGGGTAAATGCTGCTATTCAACCCACTTCTGGCCATGCAGAAGAGCATAGGCAGGAGGAATGGCCTGGCCAGGGGCAGGGCTCAGGCCCTATGCTCTCTGCTTATGCCTGAAGAGGCAGCACGCGAAGAGGGAGCTTTTCTCTTCCATCAGAGACAATTTTAAAAAAGAAAATCAGAAGGGATGTGAATAACTTCCGAAATTTATCAAATTAATAGGCACGTGGAAGCCCAGCTTGCAAAAAAATTCATTTCAAATCCCCTAAATCTTAACTGTCACATTCATTGAGTTTCCAGGGGCTAAATGCTGAATGCTAATACCATTTCCAGTATTCGCAATCCAATCTTAATTAAATCTGCACCACACTGAATTACTTTAACTATGATTTTCCAGTGGAAGGTATTGTGAGAAGTGTATTCTCTCTTATTTTAATCAGATTTCATAATTTTCAAGTGGACATGCTGGTGGAAAGACTGTTTGTTTAGAGATTGAGTTGGGAGGAGTCTCTCCAAATCTCATCAGTGGCTTTCATAAAGAAAGAGGAGGGTGTCTTTAATAAGACCGACTCCTACTGGTTAAAAAGTCAACAGTACGCCAAAGTGTGGGAGAAGATATTTGAAATGTACATAATGACAAAAGATATTCAAAGACAAATAATAAACATAAACATAAAGCCAGACAACCCAATGGAAAGATGGGGAAATGCCTGAACAGACACTTCATGGAGAACAAGTCCAAAGGCAGATGGATCATGGGGCATGTGCCCCCTCAATGGCAATCACAGAATTGCACCCTGCAGTAGCTACTGCCATGCTCAGCTCAGATTCACTTAACTGGCTGCCATTTCCACCCCTGGCAGCCGCTTGTACTGGCCAACAACTCACAGCTGACACTCCTGTAAATAATTGCCCTTGGCCCAGCAGAAGCCACTTCATCAAGGGGCTGTGTCCCGCACCCAGGGCAGACCAAGGACAAGGACTAGCTGGCATGAGGATGCTACAGGGCAGCCCCTGCCTCACAGCAGGGCCAAGTCCCGGGTGCGTTCACACTCCAGAGCTCCCATGGAATTGGGCTTGAGGTGAACTCCAGCTGAGGTCAGTTTCTGCCCCTTATTGCTTAATTCACCTGCTGTCTCCTGAGAGTCACTTGAATAAGAACCCTCATCTCAGGTTTTGCTTACAGGGACACCAGTCCCGGGACACCGATTAGGATGACTACTGTTAAAAACAATAACAACAACAACAAACCCTCAAAAACAAACAAGCCCAGAAAGTAACAAGCATTGGCAAGAATGTGGAGACATGGGAACCCAGTACACTGTGGGCGAGAATGTAAAATGGTGCAGCAACTGTAAAAAAAGTTCCTCAAACAATTAATCAGAGAACTACCATATGACCATCAGTCCCGCTTCTGGACACATACTAAAAAATATGAAACAGGAGCTCAAACAGATATTTGTACACCCATGTTCACAGCAGTGTTACTCACAGCACCCAAAAGATGAAAGTAACCCGCTTGTCCACTGAGGAATGAGTGGATAGATGTGGAGCACTCATACAATGCTGTCCCAGTCCGTTTTGTATTGCCATCACAAAATACCCGAGGCTGGGTAATTTACAAAGAACAGAGGTTTATTTGGCTCATGATTCTGGTGGCTCCAAAGCCTAAAATTAGGCAGATGCATCTGGTAGGGGCTCATGCTGCTTCCTCTCGTGATGGAAAGTGGAACGAGGGGCGAGCAAAGAGATCACCTAGTGAGAGAGGAAGCAAGAGGGAGCTGAGGAAGCCAGACTCGCTTTGACCACCTCCCGCTCTCTGGTAACTAATCCAGTTTTGGAAGGGCAAGCACTCACACACTCCTGAGAGAGAGCGTTAATCTATTTATGCGAGATCTGCCCCCATGACCTAAACACCCCCCACTACGCTCCACCTCCTAACACGCTCCACCTCCTAACACTGCCTCACAGTGGATGCAGTTTCAACACTACGCTCCACCTCCCAACACTGCCCCACAGCAGATTAAATTTCAACATGACTTTTGGTGGAAACAAGCCACATCCAAGCCATAGCAAATGGGGTATTCGTCAGCCTGCAAAAGGATGGAAATTCTGATACATCACACAACATGGATGAAACTTGAAGAATTACGCTAAATGAAATAAGCCATTTATAAAAGGACATTTACCGCTGCATGGTTTCGTTGATGATATTCCTAGAGTAGTTACATTCATGGAGAAAGAAAGTGGAATGGTGAGTGCCAGGGGCTGTGTTTAGTGGCTGCAGAGTTTCAGCTTTTCAAGATGAAGAGTTCTGGAGATGGAGGGTGACGGCTGCACAGCACTGTGAATGTACTTAGTGCCACCAAAGTGTACACTTAAAAATGGTTAAAATGAGGCTGGGTGTGGTGGCTCATGCTTGTAATCCCAGTACTTTGGGAGGCTGAGGCAGGCAGATCACAAGGTCAGGAGATCAAGACCATCCTGGCTAACACAGTGAAACCCCATCTCTACTAAAAATACAAAAATTAGCCAGGCGTGGTGGCGCGCAACTGTAATCCCAGCTACTCGGGAGGTTGAGACAGGAGAATCGCTTGAACCAGGGAGTCAGAGGTTGCAGAGAGCCAAGATCGCCCCACTGCACTCCAGCCTGGTGACAGAGCGAGACTCCTCAAAAAAAAAAAAAAAAAAAAAAAAAAGGTTAAAATGGTAAATTTTATTTTAGGTGCATTTTACCTCAATGGAAAATGTTTTAAATGAAAACAAAACAAAAATTCACCTCCAGCCAATCTACTGAATGGCTAGAATTTGAAAGGCCAACACATGAGCTGCTGCAAGGCTGGAGAAAGGAAGTTTCAGACACCACGGGTGAGGGCACATCACTTTGGCTTTATCTAGAAAATTGAGGTTACACCGGCTCTATGGCCCTGTAATGGCACTGCTGACCATCCACCTACAGAGACACATGCCCTGAGCCCGGGGTACATTTACAGGAATGCTTGCGGCTGTACTGTGTGCAATTATCAAAAATGGGAATCTCAAACAGAGTGAATATCCAGTTCTGGTAAAGTGGGCGCATATTCAATTGAATATTATACTGCAGTAAAAACAAACAGCTATAATCACATGCTTCCACATAGACACATCTCCCAAACGTATCTATGAGAGTAAGAAGAAAGACACAAAAGATTAAATAAGGAAAGAAGCTTTTTTTTTTTTCTTGAGACAGAGTCTCGCTGTGTCACCCAGGCTGGAGTGCCGTGGTGAAATCTCGGCTCATTGCAACCTCCGCCTCCCGGGTTCAAACAATTTTCATGCCTCAGCCTCCTGAGTAGCTGGGATTACAGGCGTGTGCCACCATGCCCAGCTAATTTTTGTGTTTTTAGTAGAGACGGGGTTTCACCATGTTGGTCAGCCTGTTCTCAAACTCCTGACCTAGTGATCCACCCACCTTAGCCTCCCAAAGTGCTGGGATGACAGATGTGAGGAAATGAAGCTTTTCATATAAAGTTTCTGCCACATTGTTTCAGGATGCACATAGAAGTGGAAAAACTTTAGAAAAACAATGACGTGGTTGTTCCAAAAGTTAAAGGACAGCTGCCGCCAGGCACAGGGTGCGGCTGTGAATTGAGAGAGGCAGGCAGTGGAGAAGGAGGGCATCTGGGGAGATGGACCGGCGGATTCTGAGATTCTGGCCATGTTCCAGGACTTGACCTGGGAGGTAGGCTCGTGGGTGTTTATTTATAATCATTGTGTACAATTATGCAATATAAACTTCTCAGTGTTTGTCAACAACAATAAACAATGATCAATTTTATTCCAAACAATTTCCCTTGTTTACAGCTTATCTTTTACAAATAGTTTCCATTAAAGAAATCCATGCAGATCCTTCTTAGTCGGCTGTGTCATATGAGAACAAATATTCAGACGATTGCTCCAATCTGATGCTAGTTTGCCACACGGTGCAAAGCACACACGCCCGTGTGGTCCATAAAGGATGCACAGGTGGTGCCTGAAGGTCATTCGCAGTCTTGAGTGTTGGCCACTCCGATGTCTTGGCTTTGAGGAAAAGGATCATGATTGTATTCGTCAGTTCTTGCACTGCTATAAATAAATACCTCTGACTGGGTAATTTATAAAGAAAAGAAGTGTAACTGGATCAGAGTTCTGCAGGCTGTAAGGAAGCATGACAGCTTCTGGGGAGGCCTCAGGAAACTTTCAATCATGGTAGAAGGCAAAGAGAAAGCAGGCACGTCTTACGTGGCCAGAGCAGGAGGTGGTCGAGGGTGGATGCCACACACATTTAAATGACCAGATCTCATGAGAACTCATTCACTGTGATGGGAACGCACCCAAGGGCATGGTGTTAAACCATTAGAAACCACCCCTCTAATCCAATCACCTCCCACCACACCCCATCTCCAGCACTGAGGATTACAACTGAACACAAGGTTTGGGTGGACGCAGAGCCAAACTGTATCAGCTACTGAATCCTCACCATTGTCCATTTAAAAAATAGTCTATTTCCAGTAAAACAGGCGTAAGATAAAACTAGAATTTGCAAGGAAATAAAATAACATCATTCTCCAAACTTGTTTCTAGGAGAAAGCAGAAGACTTTGGCAGCTGGTGGAGAGACACGTGTAGACATGCAGTGGCTTCCGGGTCTCTCCTCAAAGGACAACAGGTGCAGAGGGGCCGGCACTTGGGAACTTTGCCTTCGCATTGACCTGGGCAAAGGGCTGCCCACAGCCCTATTCTGATGCCTGCTGTGCATGACAGAGATGGAGAAAGAAGGAAGAAGGGGAAGGGGAGAAAGGGGAGAAAGTGTTTTCTGTTGACAAATTCTGTTCACAGGTGGGAAAAGAGGAGAGAGGAGCTTCGATGCGGCTGCCGTCATGAGTGATAGATACAGGGATGACCAGGGCTGGAATAAACTGAGATGAGAATGACAAATAACAGAGGTGGCTGTGCACAGGTACCTCTGGAAAGGAGAAAGGGCTTGGTGTGGAGCAGACCTATCAGCTATGGCTTCGGACTTCGGCGAGGGGAGGTCTTTGCAGGTCTGTTTCCTCCTCTGGGCCCTTCTCCCGCATCCTCTTCCCTCTCCTCTCTTTGCTGAATTCCACTCCAGCTCTCAGCTTGGACACCACCCCTTAGGGAGCCTTTCTTACCTTCCCCATGGCACCCATGCTTGACACGCTAATTTCTATCTTCCCTGAAGCTGCCTTCTTGTCCCTGCTGCTCTGCAGGCCGCTAGCAACCAGCATGGACTGGAACCACTGCTCCAACGCCAAGGCGGTGCTCAGCAAGTATCAGCTGAATGAGGGGATGAGGAATGGTGTGCTTGAATGACCGTGGGTCCTGGGTGGGCCGCCAGCGATCCAATAAACCTAGAATCCCTGGGTGACCCCTCCTATGTTGGGTGGGCTGGTCCCAGAGCCACCCAGATGCCCCAGCCCCCAACCCCTGACTTTGGGGGATGGGAGGGAATGGGAAGGGTGGGGAATGGGGGCCGTGGACTCCACCTTATATCCATGGGTAAAATGTTCTCAAGGAACAGTTTGTTCTCATTTCAAAGGCTCATCCAATATATCGGGTCAAGGTTTGTCAGAAAATTTTCCGAGATCTTACTGTTTTCCCTATATCGGAAAGAATTTCCAAAAAATATTGTTTTAAAGATGTGTAATTGTTACTGGAGTGAGGTGGAGTCATGTCCAGGAGGGCGGGTGGCAGTTTCCAGGCAGAAGTCAGGGCCTCAGCCTGGATGCATTCTTGCCTTCCCCAAGATGCTGAAATGCCTGCCCATTCCGCAGGACTCCAGCCTCCGAAGGAAAACAGGAGACCCACAGGAAGGGTGGCTCCCCACCTGCCCTCCAACACCTCCCTGCTATAAACAAAAAGGTCTCAATCAATTTAGGAAGTTTATTTTGCCAAGGTTAGGACACGCCTGTGACACAGCCTCAGGAGATCCTGACGACATGCACCCAAGGTGATGGGGCACAGCTTGGTTTGATGCATTTTAGGGAGATGTGAGACATCAATCAACATATGTAAGATGAACATTGGTTTAGTCTGGAAAGGTGGGACAACTCAAAACAGGGAGGAGGCTTCCAGGTCATAGGAAGATAAGGAGAAACGGTTGCATTCTTTTGAATTTCTGATCAGCCTTTCTAAAGGAAGCAATCAGATACGCATTTGTCTCAGTGAGCAGAGGGGTGACTTTTGAGTTCTGTCTATCCTTTGTCTGCAAGGAACTTCCTTGTGGACAAATTGTGAGGGAGGTGCGTAGCTTTTTTATCTTAGTAGCTATCTTTTTTAGGAATAGAACGGGAGGCAGGTTTGCCTTAACCAGTTCCCATCTTGACCTTTCCCTTTGGCTTAGTGATTTGGGGAGTCCCAAGATTTATTTTCCTTTCACACTGGCCTGCCCTGTCTTCCTCAGAACTGGCCTGCCTCCACCCCCAACCCAGCACACCTGTCTCCTCTCCTCTTCTGGCCAGAGGGTATGGTGGGAATGTGAACCCTGGCCCAGGTCAGGCCCAACCAGGCCCTGGTGGCCTCTCCAGGGACAGGTTCCCTGTACAGGGAACTGGGGAATGCTGGCCCGGCAGACAAGCCCGTCCGTGCTGTGCACTTTTATGGAGCATTGAAGGAGCTAGCTCTGAGTGAAGCTCTCCCTGGCCCCAGCCATCCCTACCACCTGTCCTACCACCCCTGAGCTGCCCACATTCCCAAGCCCTGATCCTCCACCCTGGACTTGGCCTTGACTGGTGAATAAATCGCAGGCTGTGCAGAGTCTGCCTGACCACCATACCCTGAGATGGAGGAGTTGGACTGCTCTCACAGGCTTTGCACGACAAAGATTCTACTCCTCTTTGATTTTATTGAGAAGATTGTGAGCTGAGATTTAAGTTAGAAATGGGTTGAGAAAACTGTATCCCATCAGTAGTTAAAAAAAGAAAAGCAACGTAAGAGTGGTAGGTGCCAAAAGACATTTGCAAAAAAATCAACATTTATTTTGAATAAACAAATATATAAAGAAAAAAAACTTACTAAACCAGGAAGAGAAAGAACATCGTGTTGGGGTGTGAGGCACGAGAGGCCCCTCCCAGAGCCATTTCGGAAGATAATTTTTTCAAATCTGCTGGAAAACATTAGTTCTCCAAAGATCTGGGAAAAAATGGGGCAAATGGGAAAAACAGTATCAAGACCAGTGAACGTGAAAAAAAGGTTTTAAGACAACAATGGCATAGGTTTCTGTCTCTCATGTACAGCCAGAGTATAAGGTGCACTCAGAAATGGGCGTCACGTGCTGCTCCTAGGAGGAAAAGTTGGCACATGCTTTCTGGAAGACCACCTGACAGTACAAGAGGAAAAAATAAAAGTGGCTTTTCTCAGCCATTTCTCTTTTAAGAAATCATAAAAGAGAATCACTCAGACAATGGTCAAAGATAGACCATTGTTGTTCACTACAACCAAAGCTTGAAAACAACCTAAATGAGGAATGAAATGAACCATGGACTAATCAATGAATAAATCCAAGGATGCCCAAAAACCCAAGACTGTGGATGGGAAGGGGGACTCATTGACTTAGGATGTTGTTCACAATCTATCCTAAGAGGAAAGAAAGGCTATTTCAAAACAAAATATGGAGTAAGTAATTGAAGTGTATGGAGTATCTATGAACAATTTGTAAAAAAAGAATATAAATAAAAGCCTGGGTAAATACACATGAAAAATCATTGGGGATTATCTCTGGCAGATGGGATTACAGGTGTTGTATTATCATTTTATTCTTTTTTCCTTATGTATTATTCTAATTTTCCCACCATGATCACGTTATGTTGTAATTAAAATATAGATATTGCAATTTTACTTATACTGGAAGTTCTTGGCATTGGCACATTTCATGAACAAACACATTTTCCAAAACTGATTCAGCAGGAAATTTCAGCTCTGACCAGACAGGAATGGAGGAAGAACAAGCCCCTACTTGGAGGTTGCAGTGGCGATTTTCAGAATCAATTTGCATGGCAAACAGACAGAGCATCCTTTACCCCCACCACGTGCTCCTGGCACTTCCACTGCGAGACAGACGTGAGGGGACAGGGCCGCCTGTTCTCACAGTGCAGGTCCATCTCCAGCACACACAAAGTGGAGGACTGCCCAGCCCAAGCCAAGGAAAGAGAGTTAGATGAAGACTGTATTAGTCTGTTTTCATGCTGCTTATAAAGACATACCCGAGACCCAGTAATTTATAAAGAAAAAGAGGCTTAAAGGGCTCACAGTTCCGCGTGGCTGGGGATGCCTCACAGTCATGGCAGAAGGCTAAAGGCAAGTCTTACATGGTGGCAGACAAGAGAGAACTTGTGCAGGGAAACTCCCCTTTATAAAACCAGCAGATCTTGTGAGACCCATTCACTAACCTAAGAACAGCACAGGAAAGACCTGCCCCCATGATTCAACCACCTCCCACTGGGTCCCTCACATGACACACAGGAGCTGTGGGAGCTACAGTTCAAGATGAGATTTGGGTGGGGACACAGTCAAACCACATCGAGGACTGAGACAAATCTCATGCATGAACTTAGGTGAAGAGTTTAAATTACGAACTAGGGATCCAAAAATCAGATGTTCAACCTCACCAATATCCAGAACAAAACAAAATGAAACCCAGCGGTGACCACCACCCATCCACTGATATGGCCCCAGAACCACCACCCACCCATCAAAGTGGCCCTGTAAAATGTCCAGCAGCAAACCCCAGCTGGCGAGATGAGTGTGGAACAGCGGGGACTGGCAGTGTGGCATCACTGGCATGGCCACTGGGAAAACCTTTCAGCCACATCTATAAGCCTAATAAATGTAAATCCTCAATCCAGGAACCCCATGCCTAGGAACTCAGACAATGATAATGTGTTCATGCACGAACCAAGGACATTCAGAATTCAACAGTACAGTGGGGAGTGACTTCCCTCCCATTGAAGCAGGGATTATTCCTTACAAAAGAGTCACAGGGCACTTGCCTCACGTGCAAAAGACATCAGGAATATCACTTTTTCTCCAAGTTTTGTTTTTTGTGCACATTGATTTGAGCACTTGATACGTTTTTTAAAAGTTCCTCTTCTCGGTGTCATGTTTTCTGTAAGTATTTGTCTCCAGGCCTCAATTGGGACTAATAAATGAGAAATACATTTTATTGCCACCAACCAGTCTGCTACCCTGCAGTAATTGCAGGCGCGTGTCTCCTTTTGAAGGTCTGCCTGCCTTCCCTCCTTCCTCCCAGTTTCCTCCCTCCCACCCTGCTTCCTCCACCTTGGGCATGCCCTGGAACCCTTCCTTTGGTAGCTAGGTTGACTGTATTTTTTCTTCTGCTTTTTTTCCCTGCAAAACTCTGTGAGGGGAAGGAAATCTAATTTCAAATTTTGTTTCCAACAATTAACCAGTCGTCTCAGTAACATTTATTGACTAAATCTCTGCCCCATTGATTTGTGGTGCCTTCCATACCAGAAGTTCAGTGTCGGCTTCCAGTCGGCTCCTGGACTGTCTACCATATCCTGCTGGTCTCGCAGTTAATCACATACAAACGCTACACACGTCTAATTACTGCATTATGAAAATGCTCCAATATCTACTGGGGCTGGTGCTTCCTCACGACTCTTTTCAAAGAAGGAATTGTGGTTTCATAACACACCTGCTTATGCTTCACAACATTGCTTTGAAGTCCACCTGAAAGTTCACTGGAATTACAGTAGAATTTTATTAAAATGCCATAAATTAATTCAGAAAAGAGTTTATATTTTTATTCATTTTGCTATTTCAACTTGGAACATCCCATGCCTCTATGTTTATCTAAGATGTCTTCCATATCTCCAGACTGTTCTGTACCTTTTTGCATATGATCTTGTTTCTCCTGACGGTTCCTGGGGGCATCAGGACCTGGGGTGCTGGGAGCTCCCGGCCTCTGCACCCTCAAGGCTGTTCCTCCCACAGTAGGCAGCGGGCTGCCCTGGGAGGCTGTTGCGGGCTGGGGACCTGATCTAACCTGCATCCCAGGTCACTCTAGGATGAGGCTGCATGAGAACAGACTGCAAAGCCAACTGAGACTAAGACCTCTTTCCACTGCCTCACCTGCCTGAGCAGAGACCCTGCCTACTGCCAACACTGCATGGTGTATCTGCTTCTAATATAGGAGGCTGGAGTGTAAAAGACCCTCCACCAGCCCCTCCATGCTGTGGATGGAGAGAAGAAATGCCCAGGCCACAAGGCCCTACTTCCTTCCAGTCTGCAGCCTGTGAGCAGTGGGCCCCAGGACCCCGTGAGCCAGGTCATCACTGTGCGGCCATATCTCCAACCCCGTTCTCCTCCACCAACTCCCATGAGGCCCTGCTTACTTCTCACAGCTCCAACCCACTGCACCCCTCAACCTTTGCACTTTCCTTCTGCAGCCTCACATGAACAGCCAAAACCCACAGTCTCATCAGGGGTGCCACCCTGAGTAGTAGGAGGAAGGAGCCAAGTGCCAGTCATTTCTGGAAAGGCAGTTTGGGCTTCATCTAAGAATGGACTGGGCAACCGTGCAACTCACCCTTCATCTAGGAAAGGACTGGGTAACCTTGCAACTCACCCTTCACCCAGGAATGGACTGGGTAAATGTGCAACCCACCTTCCATTTAGGAAAGGACTGGGTAAATGTGCAACTTCACCCACCCTTCACCTAGGAGTGGACTGGGCAAACTTGCAACTCACTCTTCCTCTAGGAAAGAGCTGGATAACCATGCAATTCACCCTTCATCTAGGAAAGGACTGGGTAACCATGCAACCCACGCTTCATCTTAGAATGGACTGGGTAACCTTGCAACTCACCCTTCCTCTAGGAAAGAACTAGGTAACTGTGCAATTCACCCTTCATCTAGGAAAGGACTGGGTAACCTTGCAACTCACCCTTCATCTAGGAAAGGACTGGGTAACCTTGCAACTCACCTTTCCTCTAGGAAAGAACTAGGTAACCGTGCAACTCACCCTTCATCTAGGAAAGGACTGGGTAACCTTGCAACTCACCCTTCCTCTAGGAAGAAACTAGGTAACTGTGCACCTCACCCTTCATCTAGGAAAGGACTGGGCAACCTTGCAACTCACCCTTCCTCTAGGACAGGACTGGGTAACCTTGCAACTCACCTTTCCTCTAGGAAAGAACTAGGTAACTGTGCAACTCACCCTCCATCTAGGAAAGGACTGGGTAACCTTGCAACTCACCCTTTCTCTAGGAAAGAACTAGGTAACTGTGCAACTCACCCTTCATCTAGGAAAGGACTGGGCAACCTTGCAACTCACCCTTCCTCTAGGAAAGAACTAGGTAACTGTGCACCTCACCCTTCATCTAGGAAAGGACTGGGCAACCTTGCAACTCACCCTTCCTCTAGGAAAGGACTGGGTAACCTTGCAACTCACCCTTCATCTAGGAAAGAACTAGGTAACCATGCACTCACCCTTCATCTAGGAAAGGACTTGGCAACCTTGCAACTCACCCTTCATCTAGGAAAGGACTGGGTAACCATGCAACTCACACTTCATGTAGGAAAGGACTGGGTAACTTTGCAACTCACCCTTTATCCAGTAAAGGACTGGGTAACAGTGCAACCCCCCTTCTATTTAGGAATGGACTGGGTAAATGTGCAACTCACTCTTCCTCTAGGAAAGGACTGGATAACAACGAAACTCACCCTCCATGGAGCAGTTGCTCCCTGGGCACTGGGGCCAAGGTGTCCCTAAGGGAGTGTCTATGTTAAGAGACCTGGAAATACAGGGCTTGAAGCCTCTCACATCCATCCACACCATGTCTCCCTCACTCAAGGGGGCTCCCTGACACCCTTCCCCATTTTCAGGTCTCAGAATCTATGTATTTATTTCTACATAATAAAGTGTTCCAAAATGTGGCAGCATAAAATGATAAGCATCTCTTACCTTGCTGCCTCTGCGGGGTGGGGATCCGGACACAGCTGTGTGGGTGCCTTTGGCTCCAGGGCCCTCCTCAGGCTTCAGTGGAGTTGTTGGCCAGGGCTATGCTCTCATCAGAAAGCTCAACCAGGAGGTAATGACTTCCAAGTTCACACATGGTTCTCAGCAGGAATTTGTTCTTTGTGAGCTGTTGGTTGGAGTCCTCCTCCATTTCTCCACCTGTGGGTCTCTCCATGGGGCAGCTCACAGCATGGCAGCAGCACCATTAGAATGAACAAGGAAAAGCACTAACAAGGGCAAATGGGACAGAAGCCAGGGTCGTTAAATGTATCTTGGAAGTGGCATCCCATCACCATGGCCAAACTGTCTTGCTAGAGGCAACTCCCAGGTCCAGACACGCTAGGGAAGAAGGTAGGGGATGGACACCGGGAAGGCATCATCAGGGGCCTTTGTCACTTGGTCACCCTCTCAAACAAGTGGCTCCTCCAGGCAGTAAACCCTGGCACGGGCATCATTCCAGAGGTGCTGCCACAGGGGTCCTTCATCTGGGGAAGCGGACAGGATGGGCAAATGCTTTCCCCTCGGTCCTCAGCATGACTCAGTCAAGACAGGCCCCGCATGCCCTCCCATCTTCAGGGTCGGCACTGTTTCAAGGCCTGCTGCCTACGGGGCTGTCTGAGATGTGACTTTGGGGAATTGGGGCGGAAAGATTTCCGGGGCTCTCATCCCTTACAAAGGCAAGGCAGGTGTGGAGATTTTCAATTTTCTTTTTAATCAGGATGGCACCCACTGGAAAATACCTGCCCGGTTATTCTGCAGAGCACTTGCCAAAGCTGAGTCCTGGGGAGACTTCGTTAAACCTGTGAAAGCTGCCAGGGCCCACAGAGTAGCAGCTCCCTGACCAGGACCACTCAGCGCAGTGTCTCAGCCACAGCAGCCATGTATCCCCTCCCGGCTCCCCTTTCTTCCCTCTTCGTTCTCCCTTCCCTCACACACCCTACTCTCCTACCCACCCAAGGACCCTCCATTCTAGCCCTGTTCCCCCAACCCCCTTCCTGGCTGGGCAGTTGGCCCTCTTCTTCCTGGCAGCTTCTTCCAGGTTTGGAAATTGTCTTTGCTCCGTCACCTCTGAAGGCCAAGGACACATGCTCGGGGCTCTTGTTGGCTGCACCCAGGCAGAGCTTGACTTAGAATGGCCCGGGATGCAGTGAGAGAGAGGATGTGCCTGGTCTGCCCAGGGCAGAGAGGTGGGCAAGGGCTGCATGGTACAGCCCAGGTGCTGGGCTGGTACGAGAAGCTGGAGGGGAGTGCGTGGGGAAGGTTGGCTGGGCAGGATTAGGCAGCAGAGGTGGGGAGGGCAGCCCCGGGAGAGGCTGCGGGCAGAAGTACTCACTGGAGGGACCATATGGTCCAAATGGAGCCAGAGCACTGACTCTGCAGTCACCAACAAAGACTTCGGTGTGGCCCTTGGGAACATTGTTTCTCAAAGGAGTCGGGAGGAGAAGAAAGTCACGTTTTCCAGTGTTTGCTGAGAACCTCCCAGGCTCCCATCCTGCAGAAGCTGGAGGAGCTGCTGTGTCTGTGATTAAAGAGCTCAGGGCTCCTCTGGGAGGTGACAGTAGGGACACGTGGCCAGGCTTGATTACTTTCCAGGATGGCGTGGAGGCCCAGGCCTTGTCCTCGGCCAGAGAGGGAGAAGTGTACCAGTACCCACAGCCACCGAGCCACTGCTGCCCTCTGATTCCCTCCTGGGTCCTCAGGTTGCTTAGCATTGCTGCCCAATAGAAGCCCAGTGTCCTGCAGGGAGGCCAGTCACAGATTATTTCCACCCAACTGCTAACCACAGCCCATGTGGGAAGCCACTGGAAATCATGCATGGTGAGAAGCATACAGTATTCCCAGGGCAGCCCCAGATTGGAGAAGAAAACTAGAAATCTCAGCTCCACAGTGCACAGCACCTGCCCCCTCAGGGCCTCCCAGGTGAGGCTGTGACATGAATCCCACTGGGCTTCAGACCCTGCCTAGACCTGGCCCTTCCTTCTCCCAGGAGATTCCCCATCCAGCCCCAGCCAGGCCCTTCCCTCCGTGAAGCCTGTTTTCTGGAAGGAGTTGCAACTCACTCCCATCTCAGTGAGATCTGGGCCTGCAGTTTAGATGGGAGATAGGCTCATGGCAGAGTATGGGGCACTGGCTGAGCCCCTGAAGCCCCCAGACACTCAGCAGTGCTGTGGCAGAGAAGCTCCAGCTGTTGATGTGTGGGGTCTTCCCAGGTGACCTGGCACTTCACAGACTGAGTCCCCTAAGCCTGTGGAAAGACCCCAGCCCAGGTCAGATGGCCAGGGAGGAATCTGATTATTCCCACATGACAGGCATGGAAACTGAGAGTCAGGGAGAAGAGCCAGCCTTCCCACAGTCACAGTGATGACAGGGAGAGGAGAAGGGATGTGAGCGCCAACATTCTCAGACCCAGACCAGGATGCTTTCCACCGTGGCATCCCTCTGCATGTCTTTCCCTTCCAGCAGGAATTCCACCTGTACCTCCAGGGTGGGCATCAGGGTCTACTCACAAGTCACATTATCACACTGCACTTCTGCCCACTCTCAGTGAGCACAGCAGGGGAGACAGTCAAGAAGGAAAACCATAACAGGGACAGATTCTCTCAGGATGCAAGGTTGGGGGCCCTTGAGGGAGAACACATGGGCCCTCCAGAGGCGTAGGAGATGCTAGGAGAGGCTGGCATTGGGGCTGGATGTGGAAGAAGAGTGCACTTTCGAACAGCAAGAAAGTACAATGTGCTGGGGCCAAGCAGGCCATCTCCCCAGGGGTCAGGTCATGGGGCACACCTGAAGGCAGGGTAATGACAGAAGATAAAGGCAGGCTGAACAGGGCCCCGTGATTGGTCCCTGAATGCTGTACTGGGTTGAATGTCCCTCAAATTTATGTCTACCTGGATCCTGTGACCATAACCTCATCTGGAAACAGGGTCTGATATGGTTTGGCTTTGTGTCCCCACCCAAATCTCAGTGTTGGAGGAGGGGCCTGGTAGGAGGTGATTGGAGCAGTGGGGTGGATTTCTCCCTTGCCGTTCTTTTGATAGTGAGTGAGTTCTCATGAGATCTGGTTGTTTAAGTATGTGGCACCTTCCCCTTTGCTGTCTTCCTCCTGCTCCAGCCATGTAAGACATGCCTGCTTCCCCTTCACTTTCTGCCATGATTGTAAGTTTCCTGAGGCCTCCCTCAGCCATGCTTTGTGTACAGTCTGCAGAATTGTGTCAGTTGAACCTCTTTCCTTTACAAGTTACCGAGTTTCAGATATTTTTTCATAGCAGTGTGAGAACAGACTAACACAGGGCCATTGCAGATATAATTAGTTAACATGAGGCCATACTGAATTAGTGTGGCCCATTAGAGTGGTGTCCTTGTAAACAGGGAAATTTGGACACAGGCATACAGAGGGAAGACAGCCATGTGAAGACGGAGGCAGAGATTGGAGTGATGCTGCCACAAACCAAGGAACACTGAAAACTGCTGGGAATCACCAGAAGCTGGAAGAATCAAGGAAAGATTCTCCCCTAGAGCTG
This sequence comes from Pongo pygmaeus, assembly GCF_028885625.2. Classification (NCBI taxonomy): domain Eukaryota; kingdom Metazoa; phylum Chordata; class Mammalia; order Primates; family Hominidae; genus Pongo; species Pongo pygmaeus. The sequence continues at coordinate 140,813,103 of NC_072384.2, read as the reverse complement.
CTGGTGGGAGCATGTCAATGTTCCATTAGTATCAGAAAGAAGAGGAGCAGGTGTGCAGTGGCTGCATGGTCCTCGGGGATCTTCCAGAGGAGAGTTTCAGGAGGGAAGCAGGAGGACATGGCCAGGTTGAAGGTGATCAAGGAGGGTGGATGGAGGGAAATCAAGGCAGCAAAACAGACTTCTCTGAAGTGTGAAGGAATGATGTAAAACACAGCAGAGTTAGAGAAGTTTCATTTTGTGTATTAGTTATCTATGGCTGTGTAACAAATTACCCCAAAATGTAGCAGCTTAAAACTTTGTTCTTTGAGATAGGGTCTTGCACTGTTGCCAAGGCTGCAGTGCAGTGGCCTGATCTCAGCTCACTACAACCTCAGCCTCCAGGGCTCAAGCCATCCTCCCACCTCAGCCTTCTGAGTAGCTGGGACCACAAGCAAGCACCATCATGCCTGGCTATTTTTTGTATTTTTTGTAGAGGTGGGGTTTTGCCATGTTATCTAGGCTGGTCTCAGACTCCTGGGCTCAAGCAATCTATCTGCCTTGGCCACCCAAAGTGCTGAGATTACAGGCATGAGCCACTGTGCCAGACCCAGCACATACCCATAAGCTTAGAGTTCCTGTGGGTCTGGAATCTGAGCGCAGCTTAGCTTGGTGCCTCTTGCTGTCTGTCAAGGCTGTAATCCAGGCATCGGCTGCTGCTGCAGTCATCACAGGGCTGGTATGGGGGCATCTGCTTCTGAGCTCACATCCACGGCTGCTGCCAGGATCTGGATTCTTGCGGGCTGTGGCCAGAGGCACCTGTTCCTTTCCGTGTGGACCTCTCCATAAGGCTGCTCACAATGTGGCTACTGGCTACCGTCAGAGGGAGTGAGGGAGAAAGAGGGAGAGGAGAGGATAAGAGAGCACTTGGAGGGCCAGCAAGACAGAACCTGTCTTCTTGTAACCTAATCCAGGAAGTGACATATTCTGCTCTTTAGAAGTGAGTTACTAGGTCCAGCTCACACCCCAGGGGTGGGGATTACATGAGGGCCTGGGATACCACAGGGCAGGGGCTTAAGACCCCATCTCAGTGGTGGGCTCAGGAGGCTCTGGGGAGTTGGGGAGGTGGGGAAGGGAGGAGAAGCACAGGCCTGGATGGGAGGGGGTGCCTTTAGGGAGGAGGAGACGTTCGGCTTCTTGGATAGGAATCAAAAAATGAGAACATGCGCATGGAAAAGAGAATCGATGTAAATCTGTCTGCAATCTTATTTTTTCACTCAATATTTTATGGATCCTGTTTTTATGTGGTCTTCACTGGTGGAAACAGCTTTTCATAAATCTCTGTCTGGGCTTCCCAACAGACTGTCAGCAGTTCTATCCTAGGGCTGGCACGGGTGGGGCCAAGACAAATCTTCCCCTGGGCTGGAGTGCGGCAGGAGCCCGCCCAGGGTACGGGGCTGGGAGAGATCTCTCTCATCCTGCACTGGCTCCTCCTGGGCTGCAGGGAGCGCCACAGAAAGTCAGGTGGGGTGGGTGCTCCTGTGTCCATCTGCGCTTCGGTTTCTGGTGTGTGCGGCTGTTTCCAGAGCGCTCCCGCCGTTGTGCTGGCCCAGGGCCCCTGGCCAGAAGGACCCCTCCTTGCCATGGAGCGCTGATGCGGGGTCTGGGCCTGCATCACCCAGCCAAGGGCCCTGGGGCCAGTAGCCTTGGGAAGATGCCTGGGCCTCGAGACCCACCTGGACGTGGGAGTTGTTTCGTGGCCTGGTCCAAGCCTGACTCCAAGTATAAACCAGATCTAAACCTTTGCCAAGAGCTGGCGAGATGGAACATCCCAGTATTTACCCAGCCTTCTCCTAGAGCTCCATCCCGTGGCCCCATCACCATGACAGCCTCCTAACAAAGGAGGAAACACTTCCAGGGGGTCCCACCTCCTCTCACGGCTGCCGAGTTGGCCTCGTGATTTGAAGAACACAGTGCATTTTATTCTAAGGTTGGGTCTTATTACCCAGGGAAGCTGCTGGACATACAGAGCTATTTTAAAGGAGCAGAAATAGAACAGAAGAAACAGTCTTCCTGCACATTTCTTGCTATTCATAATATTACCCTCTGCGAAGCTTTGATGGTGGAAAGGTTGAAGATGCTGGCTGGTTTGAAATACTGGACCTCCCTGGAGGGACCCTTTGACCCCATGTGTTGATTAATCTTATTCTGGAACATCCATGGCGCTGACTCCACTCCCCTTGGTGGATGTGGCCACACAGGCTCCCATACCCAGTTTTCTCTCAGAATGTAGTTTCTTTGCCCAGAGTTGCTTCTCTCTCTCCTTGAGGCTTCTCCAGTGAAAATGGACATCTCCCTGGCCACTCACTCGAGCCCTACTGCAGTGGCTGAAAACACTTTCAAGGAACCAGCCAACAGCCCCAAGAGAGGAGCCACTTGCGGCCATCAGCAGGGATTAGGAAGCTCACACCTGGACAAGTCAAGCGCTCCTCAGTGGTTGCAGAGAGACAAGATCTCTTGGGCCATTTTTGTCACAGCTCACTACTCACACAGAGAGATGTGAAACCATGACCTTCCAGAAGACTCTGCCTAGTCATTGATGGAGGCTTGGGCACTGTGAACACATCTGTTATATATTTCCATCCAACAGCTGGTGAGAAAAGGAGAGATTTGTTTTATTCCAACATATAGAATCTTCCCAGGGAAGATTAGGGATCTTCTAATCCCTGCTGATGGCTGCAAGTGCCTCCTCTCTTGGGGCTGTTAGCTGGTGCCTTCATCTGTGCCCTCATCTGCCCCTCCAGGCTTCTTAATTGCAAGGCCAGGCTGTCACATCCTCAGCCTCTAGACCATGAGCTCCTGGGGTTCCTCTTCATGATGCCTGCAGAGAGGGTCCCAGACAGTGACAGACACCAGGGGAGCATTGTGAGTACAGGATGCATTGAAAGCTGAAGAAGCTGCTCTCTAAAGGGGAGAGTAGAGCTGGAGACCTTCCACATGTCTGATTTGCTCTTCCGCCCATAAGGGGATGTGAGATAAGAAGGCAGGACAGAGTAAGGATGAGAATCAATGAGCCAGGATGGGATCGATGTCATGGAAGAGCATCCATAAGACCCAGCAGAAGCTTTGTAACGGGAATGCCTCATCTCCCCTGAAGGTGCCCAGACCAGGTTACTCAGCCCAGCATTTCGGCAACTCTAAAGCAGAGGGATTCCTATTCAGAGACCTCACAATCTGGAGATACTGGAAAGGTGGAGAATAAAGAGGTGCCCAGAATAGAGATTGTTCAAGGCAGCACATAATACGGACAGAAAACATGAGCTTTTCTGGTGGGATGTTAAAGGGGGAGAGGTCGGGGAGATGGCATGCTCACACACTGTTGGCAGAAACATGAAGTGAAACAAGCTTTCTGGAAGATAAGCTCTGTAACAAAGTGGAAGGGCTTATAGAAATGCACCTGAGTGAAATAGATGCCAGGCAAATGTATGAAGATGGTCACTGCAGCATTATTCAGAATACTGATATAAGTGAAAATGTCTAATAGGCATTTCAGTGCTCCCTTCCCTAAAAAAAAATAAAAAATAAACATAAATAAAAAACTACAAGTAAACAGAAAACCAGTAAGGACATAGAAGACTGGAATCCACTTATCAAAAAACCTGACAACTAACATTTGGAGACCCCTCCACCCAACAACAGCAGAATGCATATTCTTTTCAAGTGCACATTTTAACCAATATAGGCCATATTCTGAACTGTAAGAAAATGGCATGAATTTGAAAGCATTCAAGGAATACAAAGCATGTTCCTTAGCAAAAATGGAATTAAAATATAATTCAATAACAGAAGGATATCTGGAAATTCACAAGTATTTGGAAACTAAATAACATACCTTTTAATACCCCATGATTCAAAGATGAAATCAAAGGAAAACAACAAAAAAGTCTGAACTAAGTGAAAGTGAAAACACAGCATGTCAAATTGTGTAGGTGCTGCTAATGTAGTATTTATATAGCACTAAATGCCTGTATTAGAAAAGAAGAAAGGTTTCAGATCAATGACCTAATCTTCTACTTTAAAAAACTAGAAAAGAAGACTGAACTAACCCAGTGTAAATAGAAGAAAAAGACTCATGATTATAGTGGAAATCAATGAAATAGAAAACAGAAAAAAATAGAGAAAAATCGATGAAACCAAAAGCTAGTTCTTAGAGTAGGTCAGTAAAAATGACAAATCTCTGGCCAGATTTATCAGGAAAAAAGAGAGAAGACACAAATTACCAATATCAGGAATGAGGAGATGACGTCATGACAGATTCTACAGATACCGAAAGGATAATAAGGGAATTTGATGAAAAGCTTTATGCTAATAAATCTGACACCTTAGATAAAATGAACAAATTCCCGAAATTACAAAAGCTCACTCAAACAGAAATACGTACCTTTATAACCATATATCTGTTAAAGAAATTGAATTTATAGTTAAAAGCCTCCCCACCAACATAACTTCAGGTCCAGAAGTCTTCACCAAAGAATTCAACCAAATATGAAAAGAGGAACTCAAGCCTTTCTACACCAACTCCCCAGAATATTGAAAAGGAGAGAGCATTTCCCCACTCATCCTATGAAACCAACATTACCCTGTTACTAAAATCTGACAAAGACAGATACAGTGGCTCACATCTGTAATCCCAGCACTTTGGGAGGCCAAGGCAAGCTAATCACTTGGGCCCAGGAATTCAAGACCAGCCTGGACAACGTGGCAAAACCTTGCCTCTACAAAAAACACAAAAAAATTATCCTGGCATGGTGGTGCATATCTGTAGTCCCAGCTACTTGGAAGGCAGAGGTGGAAGGGTCACCTGGGCCTGGGAAGTTGAGGCTGTAGTGAACCAGAGGTGGCACCGCTGCACTCCAGCCTGGGCCACAGAGTAAGACCCTGTCTCAAAAAAAAACAAAAAAACAAAAAAAACAAAAAGAAAACGAAAACAAAACAAGAAAACTACAAACTGCTATCTACAAACTGCTAGGTCATTATAGACGTCACAGTTCTTAGCCAAATTTTAGTCAACTGGACTCAATAATATATAAAAAGGATAACTCATTATTACCAAGTATGGTTTACCCCAGGCATGCTAGTTTGGTTTAACATTTGAAAATTAATATTAAACTAAAAAAGGGAAAAAAACAAACCATATGACTACCTTAATAGATGCTGAAAATGCATTTGACAGAATTCAATATTCATCTCTGATTAAAAAAAAAAGCTCTGAGCAAGTTAGTAATGAAATAGAACGCTCACAACCTATAAAGCACATCTATGAACAACCCATAGCTAACATCACACTTAGATGGGGAAGAACAATGTTTTCTCTCTAAAATCAGAAAAAAGGCAAGGACACCTGCTCTCATTCTGTCTATTCAACATTACACTGGAGGTTCTTGTCTGTCTAATAAGTCAAGAAAGAGAAATTAAAGGGATCTAGATTGGAAAAGAAGTTAAACTGTCTTTCTTTGTAGACAACCTGATCATCTCTGTAGAAAATCCAAGGGAGACTACGAAAAAGTCACTATAACAAGTAATTAAGTCATCAAAGTTGCAGGATAGAAAATCGACATATCAAAATTAACTGGATTTCTATATCCTGGAAACAAATAATTGGAACTTGAAATTTTAAAATTTCATTTTCAATAGCGTCAAAATATGAAATGTTTAGGGACAAATCTGACAAACAATGTATAAAACCTGTACTCTGAAACCACAAAACATTGCTGAGAGACATTTGAAAACTAAAAAATGGAGTGAGACCCCATGTTCATGGGCCAGAAGACTCAGTGTTGTCAAGATGCTGATCCTCCTCATTTAGATCTGTATTGTCAGTGCAATCTTAATCAGAGGTCCCATCGGGATCATTTGAAGAAGTTGACAAGCTGATTCATTTGGAAGCATAAAGGGAGTAGGATGGCCAAAACAACATAGAAAAAGAAGAATGAAATTGGAGGACCAACACTACCTGGCTTCAAGACTTATTATAAAGCTACAGTAACCAAGACTGTGATATTACTGTAAAGATAGACAAACAGATCGATAAAACCGAATAGTGTAAAAAATAAACCCACATATATATGATCAGCTGACTTATGACAAAGATGCAGAGATCATTCAGTTTATCAGGTTTATCAGTTTATCAGAATTTAGTTATTCAATTTTGAAAGAAAAGCTTAAAATGATGCTGGAATTAATTGATATTTATTTGAATTTTTAAAAATCTATTTCAGGCAGGAAGGGTGGGAGGAAAGGGTTACTAAACACAAGGAAACTTATGGTGGTAACAGACACATCCGTCGTCTTGTTTGTGGTGCTGACTTTATGGGTCGTGCGTGGGTCAAACATCATCAAGGTATTTTTAAATACGAGCAGTTCATTGTATGTCAAAAATTGCCTTTAAGACCCTAATGGATCACTCCTCCATTTACCCCCTGACCTTAATGCCTACGACTCTGTCGCTTGCTCAGTCCGCTGGATCAGAGAGGACTCTTTGCTGTGTGTTGACCATGCCCTCACCTCAGGGCCTTTGTGCGTGCTGTTCCCTGTGCCTGGAATGCTTTTCTCCTAACATTTGCTTCAGGGGTTCTCTCCCCAACACCTCCTTAGGTCTTGCCTCACATATGACCACTCAGAAGGTTTTTCTGACCACCATCCTATTTAAAATCCCTATTCACCTTCCCAAAACACACACACACGCACGCACACACACATGCACGCACACACACGCACACGCACGCATGCACACACGCACGCACGCACGCACACACGCACGCACGCACACACACACGCACGCACACACACACGCACGCACACACGCACGCACACACAGTCACTCCTGATTCACTTTTCTGCTTTATTTTCATCCATGGCACCCACTAATGTTCTACGTGTTATATTCATTCTTTAGCTGTCATCCCCTACACACACACGCACACATGCACACACACACACACACTCATAAAAGCTCCACAAGGTGAAACACCTTCATCCTGTTTGTTCCCTCTGCATTCCTAACACCTGAAACAGAGCTTATCACCTTTTAGACATCTGGTATACATGTGTTGAATGAGTGAACAGAATAACTGACTAAATGCTTCTTGACCATCCCTAAAGATGTACCTTGACGCAGGGGGATATTATATAACTGTTAAGAAAGGATGAAATGGGTTTATTTATATTGACCTTCCTGTCAGCATGAATGAGGCTCAAGGTTGTCTTTATTTCAACGTCTGCTGGACTCCATGCATGGGTTCCCATGGCCCCATCCTAGGGAGGCCTCATGAAGGACAGGGCATCCTACTGACAGGTCGAAATGTCTGCATCTGCAGCAGCCCCAGTCTGTCCTGGGGCCTTGAGCAGACAGGAAGCAGAACACCAGCAGTGCCTCCCCGTGTGTGAGCCTGAAGCAGAGCCCACCCTTTATCCCATTGCCCCTTCCTTTCTTCCAAAGCTGTTAGGTCAGAAATGGAGGTGGCGAGTGAAGCGTGGGAAGGGGCCCATTAATCATTATATTAGTTTCCACTAGTTTTTAAAATTTAATCAGAAAATTTAATATATCAGAAATTTTTCTGGCTCACTGGTGATGCATTTTTAGTAAAACTGTACTCTCTCTCCAAACCTGAACGTTAGTAAGAGGGAAAAAAAATCAAAAGGAAAGAATTTACTCAATCAGGTTAAAAATCCACTTTCCTAAATTTATTTCAACCCCAAGTTTAGTTGAGGCCAAAACAAACCCTAAAATGCTGTCTCTACACACGTGAAGATATCCAAGGTGTACTAAGTAAATTATACAGGTTAGAGAGCAAATACAGACAGCAGGTTTCAGGTACATAAAATAAATTGTACAAGCACAAAAGAACACATTGATAATTGTAATAGTGATTAACTAGATGAGAGTGGAAATTGTGGAGGACTTTCTTTTTTATGATATACACCTCTGTAAAGTTTGAACGTTTAACTTCAAACATGTATTACATTTATAATCGCTGAATAGTAACAGTATTTCCATCTTGGGGGAAAACCCCACACACCAAATTGGGGAAGGAAACATTTGCAGTTATTCTGGGCCTTCTGAATATTCCAAGTAGGCAACTGATAAGGTTTGGCTGTGTCCCTACCCAAATCTCATCTTGAATTATAGCTCCCATAATTCCCATGTGTGATGGGTGGGAACTGGTGGGAGATACTTGAATCATGGAGGCAGTTTCCCCCACACTGTCCTCGTGGTAGTGAATAAGTCTAAAGAGACCTGATGTTTTTATAAGGGGTTTCCTCTTTCACTTGTCTCTCATTCTCTTTTGCCTGCCGCCATGTAAGGCATGCCTTTCACCTTCCGCCATGATTGTGAGGCCTCCCCAGCCACATGGAACTGTGAGTTCATTAAACTTCTTTTTCCTTATAAATTACCTAGTCTTGGGTATGTCTTTATCAGGAGCATGAAAACGGACTAATACAGCAGCTTATTTGAATAAACTAAGAACTAGAAGATTACTTTGTTGTTGTTTCTCAGACCTCTGTTATTTTAAGAATGCTTGAAAACTAAGTGTTCAAATTATCTCAGTCTCCCCTGAACATCCCATTTGGCAGGTATTCTCTCCCTCTTGGCAAACACTAGTTTGCACAGTGCTAGCCAGGACAGGACAAACACGTGTGCCAAAGACAAGCTCAGAATCAGAAAGAACGCCTGTTCTTCCACGGGGCACCCAGGAGAGAAGTGTGAAAATTCCAGAGCCCTCCTCCCAGCGTGGCCTTGTAACCACAGGATGCTTTGTTTAACGGAAGTTGTCCTTGCAGGTAACGCCAGCCCAGGGGGAGCCAGGAGTCCAAGGCAGCTGACTGTGGTGTGATGGAAATTTCTGGAAGCCCCATTCACCTAAACACTTCCACAGCAGGGATGCTTGAAATTCTATGACAGAAGCCTCACTTGGGCAAATGAAAAGGCTCTATGCCAGAAGGGCTAGGATGTGCAGCTGCCACAGCCTGCTCAGCTCATTCTCCCTAAGGTTTGGACCACTCGGAGAATTTGAAGCCATAGGCACTGCCACAACATGATTACCCAAGGAAGTGGCCAGGCCAGGACGCTGGTGAGAACTGTCCAGTGGATGTCAGGCCGCTGCACGGGCCTGACTGGAGATGGGGCAGGGGTGGGGACTACCCTTTAGAGGTTCTATAAGCTGAGGAAAGTCAAGAGGTCAGCCCAGTCCCATTATCCACCTACCTACATGTCAATATTCAAATAAAAAAAGCAACTTCAGAAACAATGATTGTCTCCCACTGTTTATAACATCAAGTCAAAATTCCTTTACCTTGAGCTTTCAGCTCTGCTCACCACTGCCCTCCAGACCCCTCTCCCTCCACCTCCCAGCCACTTTTTTCATGGCTGATGTTAAATTCTGCCTGTCCTTCCTGGCTAAAAATGCCTCTTTATTTTAATCACTGCATGTCACACAGCCTAAAGTGACCCCCAGTGAGTGATAACTTGTATAATATGCTCCTCTTGAGAGTGGTGGAGACTGTGACTTGCTTCTAGGTCACACAATATGACATGGGTGCTGGGCGTCACTCTGCAATTGTGTTGTGTAAGACTCCAGAGTCTTAGCAGAGTAGAGTGAGAGATTCTCCTGTGGCTTTAAAAGAGCAGCTTCCAGGAAGTCCACAGCACAGGAGGTGAATCCTGTTGACAACCTGCAGGAGTTGGAAGCACGTCCTTCCTGAGTTGAGCCTGCAGATGAGAACACAGCCCAGGTGAGCCCGGACTGCATCCTGTGAGACCCTCCACAGAGGACCTTGCTAAGCCGTGCCTGGAATGTCTACTTACAGAAATGAAGAGAATAAGTGGTGTTGTTATAAGTACCACATTTGTGGTCATTTGTTTACAGCATGGAAAGCTGACCCCTCTTGCCTCCCATGGGGGCTGTTAAGGGCACAACCCAACTCAAATAAGCCCAGGGTACAGTGGAGCCAGGGACTCAGTCCCCAGCAGTCTCCCACAGTGCTGGGACCTCAGCCAAGGCTTGGTCAGCTGATGTGTCCTACAGAACAGACTCTCCTACAAGAGGACATCACAGGAAGGGATGGAAGAAATATATTTAAGATGCAAGAAGATTGGTAGGTAAAGACTGAAATGGTCAATGCCTGTGTTAGGGGAGCAGCCCTTATCTTCCTATCATGAAAGTTTGTTCTCTGAAACAGACATCGATTCCATGGCAGCCTGGCCCGTGGAAAACACACAGAGGTCTCCACAAACTCAACCTTGGATCAAGCAGCCGGTCTGTTCTCTGCACAGGATAGAGGCCCCTGGCAGCCACCCTTTGCTAAGTCAAAGAGGACTTCTTATTTCCTGCACAATCCAATTAACAGCATAGTTTTCTTTTAATAATCTAATTGAGGCACCAGTATTTGAAATAATGTGGCATGATTAAAGGAACTACTACCAAAACCCAAGCCAGCAACAAGAAAGTAATTTGATCATAGTGGCGTCTTTGATCTTTTAAACAAAACTAAGTTAAAATATATTAACCACTGATTCATTTTTTCATGATTTTCTTAGTTGTATAAACAAGCTTTTGCATCAGCCCTGAAAATCAAATTCTCAATGGACTCAATCATGTTGACTTAATAAACTGGTAAAATAAATCTCAACTTAATAAACAACCTTGTAATCGCATCTTTAACCACTGGCCACTTGAGACTAAGGGAAACAAAACACTGCCTCCCCAGAAGATCTCTTCAATCTCCCTGCATTTCTGTGAGAGCAGGAGAGAGAAAACAGGCACTCGGTCCCTGGCTGACATGCCCACCGGTAGAGCTTGTCCAAGAGGCAGAAAGTCCCCATGCCTACCCACTTGGGTCCTGATGGATCCTTTCAGAAACTGGAGCTTGCTTCCCAGGAGGATGGAGTCTGGAACTCTGCACTGAGGAAGGAGAGTGAAGGGACAGCTGGCTGTGTCGAGCTTCCTGGCCTCTCCCCTAAATTCCACATCCCACCCACTAGGGACACCTTTAACTGATCACCTGCCCCCCACACTTCCGAAAGTGAAAGGGGCTGTTAGTAAACGTGTAGGGCCACAGGCCTGCACGTGCTGCCTCACACAGGGGGATGCAGAGCCACCCTTCCCTGCCAGCCAAGGGATCCCTGTTTCCACGGCGCCCCCCCACCTTTGTTCTTGTGTCCCCTGACCCCTGTTCCCTGACCCCTGGGCTCCTGACCCTGGACCACCTTCGTTCCTATGTCTCAAGCCAGCAGCTGGCAGGGACTGGTCTCATGGCTGGGGCAGAGGTGGGAGATGGGAGTGGGTCCTCCTTCACTCAGGGCCCCAGGAAGCCTCTGAGATCAGCCACAGCAGGGGTTTCAGGGCCCAGCGTGGATGTGTTCTTGATGGCAGCTGGAGCTCCCTGTTTCCAGGTCACTGTGCCCAAATCCTCTGGCTACAGGTGGTGAATCCCCGAACAGACAGGAGTGAGTGTGCCCAGGCCCCAGGAGGGCACAGGCCACACACTTCACAGGCCAGGGTGGTGGGCCCAGACCCGCGACCCCATTATGTGGCCACAGCGCACTGTGGCCAGGTGGACTCGTGTCCTGGGGAAGCCCTGGGGTCTCTCCAGGAACTTGGACTAACCTAAGTGAGATCAGTCATCTTTCAGCCACAGAGCTGGGAGGCCTCATAAAGTCACCACCCCAGGGCTGGTCACTGCTGTGCCCTGCTCAGTGGCAGAGACAAAGCTTGGGGCAGGGCAGCGGGTTTCAGGGAAGAGGGGAGAGGAGGCACAGAGAAGCAGAGGCCAGAGATGGAGCCCAGGGGTGTCTTAGAAACAGCTGATGTTTCTAAAGTGCTCACCGAAGGCTCCAGGAGCACCACCATTGCACACTCCCATGGCACTTCAGGGGCCACCTCCTTACCTGGGGTCAGGGGAGGACAGGCTCAGAGACGGCCAATAACCTGCCAGAGGTCGCAACACTGACCGATAGAGGAGGCTGGACTGCAGCTCCGGCTGCCCTTCCAGAGGGAGCCCACACCTCGGCCAGGAGCCCTCTGGGCCTGACCCTCCTGCCCAGGCAGGTCACCAACGGGCCCTTCAGCCAGTCTCCACAGGGTCAGCTTCTGCTGCACCCCAGCTGTGCCAGGGACTCATTCCCCAAAATCGCTGCATCCACAGGACCCCATCAGAGGTCCAGACCATGCCCAGGAGGCCATGCTGGGAGCTGCTTATGTGAGAGACCAGGCCTGATGGGGGGTGCCAGGACCACGTGTGGAGCCACAGCCGGTCCTGGGGTGCCTACATCACGGTACCCCTGTGGGTCTTAAGGGTCACCTTGGCCCCAAGCTACTCCTGACCCCAAGGCCCCCACAGCTGGAGAAGTAATTAGGAGAGCCCTGCTCGGGCCCCTGGGACTGTGCTCTGGGCTCCAAGGACCAGATGGGGTGGGGCTGGCTAAGCACTTGATCCTGTAAACCAGGGGTTTGGGCTGAGGACCAGTGTGGGTCCATGGCCTGTTAAGAACCCAGCCTGAGCTCCGCCTCCTGTCAGATCAGCAGCAGCATTAGATTCTCAGAGGAGTGCGAATCCTGTTGAGAACTGATCAGGTAAGGATCTCAGTTGCCCGCTCCTTATGGGAATCTAACTAATGCCTGATGATCTGAGGTGGAACACTTTTATCCTAAAACCTTTCCCACTCCACCATCCATGGAAAAATTGTCTTCCATGAAACCAGTCCCTGGTGCCAAAAAGGTTGGGGACCCGTGCTGTAAATCGTTTGGCAGCTTCTCGCCTGGGGACTGCACGATTCACACTAGGAGAGATCGTCTTCATGGAGGCCACTATCTGTTGGATGTTGTCAACAAGGGACAGGCGGAAGTCGAGAAGCCACCCTGACTGGCTATGAGATGCTGGACATACCCCTCTGGCTGTTCTGTGACCAGTTCTGGGGCTGCAGCCTCAGACCCTGGGCAAGGTCGTGCAGGCCGCCCCGTGCAGGCCCCTTCCTTGCCGGCCATGGCCCGGCCTTGCCCTATTTGCCACCCCTGTGCAATGGGTCAGCAGGGACTGACCCTGTGGGAACAGCCTCGGTCCCAGGAGGTCACTGAGGAGGGGGCCTTGCTGACCACGGTGGCCCCGAGTGCCTCAGTGCACTGTGGCCTCTGCTTGCGTCCTTGTGAGTGGTGCAGTTTCGAGGCTCATTCAAATTGAGTGAGTAATGAATTGAGAAAAGCAGGATCATATTCGGTGGGGTTTGGTGCCATCTGTTTTAGAAGCACCTGCTTGATGCATCCTTGGTCTCTCACCCCTCAGCCTGGGCATCGCAGCCGCCTGGAGTGGCACATGCCATGCAGCCACTCAGCTATTAGCAGAGAGCAGTCTTCAGTCCTCATCCCTCTGCAGAGCCTCCTGCCCCTGAACTCTGGATTTATGGGCTTCGTCCCTGCGCTGGACCAGGGCCACAAGAGCAATTTCACCCTGGCGGTGTTTGTCGAGACTGGCGGAAGCTTTGGAGACATGCACCCTCAGCCCCAGTGTGTTCCTCAGCTGCTGCAGAGGCCGCCCCAGGGGCTCTAGAATTGTGGGGGAAGGGGTCAGCCCAGGGGCAACTGAGGCCCACGGAGACTGGGACTGCCTCTGGCCACACAGCTGGGGCACCCTCATCGGCTTCCTGCAGCCTGCAGCCACCAGGCAAGGCGTGGAGGCCGCCACTGCCCAGGGCGAGGAAGTCCAGGATGAGGATTTCCTGAGACTCCAGGAGTCCAAGGAGGGACCCAGAGGGGCTGTCCCTGAGAGAACCTGGTCACCCTCCCCTCCCAGAGAGGTCTCAGTGGGGCGACTGGAGCCAGGAGCAGACAGGAGGGTTCTGGGGCTGAATTTCCACCTGCCTTGGGGTCAGGGGATGGCGGCAGATGTCTGTACAGCTCAGGGTCCACCAGGCGGCTGCGCCTGCACACACTAACTGTTGGAAAGGCTGTGAGGGCCGAGAACCTCCCAAGTCCCCACCAGGCATCTCTGTGAATGTTTCCCCCTCCAGGAAAAATGTAGTCACTGTGAGAGTCCCTGCAGATCCATGAAGCTCTCCAGATGCTGCGGCTGTGCACTCCTGGGACAGCGGCGCGTGTTTCCGGGAGCTTTTGGGGACAGCCCTTCCCTCGGCTGTGCCCAGAGGTTCCAACTCTCATGGTCTGAAGCCCAGCTACAGACCCCTCTGGCTTCATCCTCCCTCCCAGCCCCCAGACTGGACTCAGTGTTTGGCTGTCTGTGACACATCGCGGTGAGGGTGGGGGGTGGCAACGCCCACAGCATCGCTGGGCTGATGGCAGCCCACGCAAAGGACCTTTGCGTGGACGCTCTGGTCTGCCCTCTTCTCCACCCCTGCCTGGCCTCCCCAGGAGGAGGCTTGGCATCACGCTTCATCAGGAAATGAGAGTGCCAGCCACTGGGCCACCCAGCAACTCCAGGCAAATCCTCCAAAAATCCATGCCTAGAAAGCCAGTCTGCTGAGACCCCCTCAGAACCTCCCCTGAGACCCTGCTCTGTTATTGCATGGAAGGGGGTGGGGGATACAAGGCAGAGGAAGATGACAGGCAGAAAGCTGGCTGCAGACAGAGCCCGCCCACCACATACAGGCCGGGAGAATTGGGGGCACTGGCGTGCAGTAGGTGGGCCTCCACACGGTGAGCCTGGCTGAGAAAAACCACAGGGCCATGAAGAGGCTGCCTTTAGAGGCCTGGGAATTTCAGCCCTTCAGCAAAGAGGCACCTGGATGCAGGAGGCAGATTTGCAGGAAACCCCATCCCCACCTGCCCCTGCCTGGAGCTTCTCTCAGTAAGAGGCAGAGCAGGGGGTGGCTCACCCCACCCTCACTTCCTCCAGCCCAGCCCGAGCTCCGGCCACATGCCTTCCCATCCTGTCCCCAGGCCCCCTCCAGGAATCCCCCATGTCAGCGTCTACCCCCCGTGTTAGTCCATTTTCACGCTGCTATAAAGAAATACCTGAGTGGGTATTTTAGAAAGTGGGTAATTTATAAAGGACAGAGGTTTAATTGACTCACAGTTCCACAAGGCTGGGGAAGCCTCAGGAGACATGATCAGGGCAGAAGGCAAAAGGGAAGCAGGCACCTTCTTCACAAGGCAGCAGGAAGGAGAAGGGCTAGCAAGTGAGGAAGTGCCACATTTTTTAAACCATCGGATCTCGTGAGAACTTCCTCATTATCACGAGACCAGCATGGGAAAACCACCCCCATGATCCAGTCACCTCCCTCCCTCCACACATGGGGATTATGGGTCCCTTCCTTGACACATGGGAATTACAATTTGAGATGGGATTTGGGTGGGGACACTGAGCCAAACCATATTATCACCCACACCCTGTGACACAAACACGTGCCACCTCCTGCCTGGACTCAGGCACCCTGTCTCCCACATGTCCACCTCCCAACTCCCACCCTCCCCTCCACCCCCTCATTCGGAAGGGGGGATCCTGGGGTCTTCCTGCAGCCTCACCTCTGGAGCACTCTTCCCTGCCTGCTGCCTGCTGTGCTCCTTGAAACTGGTCCTAGAGCTGAGGGCCCCTCCCTGGACACTCCCTTCCTTTCCCCACCCCAGCCGCTTCCTTTCCCCACTCCAGCCCCTTCCTTTCCCCTCACTGCACCCTCAAGGCTGCTTCCTCAAGGACCCCTCCTTAGCCTGGCCCTGCTCTTTCCATCCTCCTTCCGCTTCCCAGGAAAGCTCTCCATAAAGGCTGACACCCCCAGTCTCCCCTAAGCCTGGGACTCCCACCCAGTTTCTTCTGCAGTGAGCTGAGTTCCAGTGGCAGCACCTTCCCAACCGAGGCCGGTGTTCCAATAGCTGACCCTGCTCTGTGATCCAGCACCGACAAGATGAGAGGGCCTGGGCATCTCCCTCCTGGCTGCACAGGCTGGGCATCAGCTGCTCCACCCAGCAGGCAGCAGGGCTGGCCTGGGCCAAATGCACAGCCCTGATGCAGGGTCTGTGGGCTAGAGGCCCAGGCTGCCACACCTGCAGGCAGGTGTGGATGGGGTGGAGGGTTGGCAGAGGGGCACGCAGAGGCCTTAGTACCCTGACCCTAAGCCACCCGGATCCACCCTGGTCCCTGCCTAGCTCCACCACTGTCCCACCCTTCCAGCTGAGACCTTCCTCGGTGCTGAGACCCACGTGCCACTCTGCCTGAGGACCCAGGACCCAAGCACCGCATCAGCTGAGCATCTGCACTAGTGAGGGTGCATGGGGTGGTGCTGAGGGTGTGCACAGGCTCAAAGACTGCAGATTTTTTTTCTTTCTTTAAACTTGACTCCGTCTTTGACCCACGGCTCCCTTCTTCCTCTGTCCAGGGAACCCCAGGTCATTTGTCCATTCATGGAACCAGAGCTGAGTGAGCCACCCTGCTCTGTGCCCTGTGCCCAGCCCTGTGCTGGGGAGGCCCTGCAGGCCCGAGTGGGCTGTGCTCACACTGGGGGCTGTAGCTGAGACCATGCCTGGCTCCCACTGCATGGAAAAGCAGAGCCTTTGTTTTGTTCTTTGCTTAAAAAGATGGCCAGGCACATTGTGGGTGATGGATGAATGTTTCAGAGTCACCCAATAAATGAATCAACAGATGCAGGAAAATGGTCAGCTCACCTTGAGGGACATGTGGGATGAGGGCATGTGTGTGTATGTGCATGTGTGTGTGTATGTGTATGCATGTATGTGTGTGTGCATATGTGTGCATGTATATGTGTATATATATGTGTATGTGTATGCATGTATATGTGTGCATGTGTGTGCATGCATGTGTGTGCATGTGTGCATATGTATGTGCCTGTGCATGTGTGCATATGTGTGTGTGTTCATGTGCATGTGTGCATATGTGTGTGTGTTCATGTGCATGTGTGCATATGTGTATGTGTGTGTTCATGTGCATGTGTGCATATGTGTGTATGTGTGTGTTCATGTGCATGTGTGCATATGTGTGCATATGTGTGTATATGTGCATGTGTATGTGTGCATGTGTATATGTATGTTATGTGCATGCATGCATGCATAAGTGCACGTGTGTGCTAATGTGCACATGTGCACAAAAGTGTAGGTGTGCACATGTGTATGTGTGTGTGGTTGTGTATGTGTGTATGCATGTGTGTGTGCACATGCAGGCACATCAATGTGTAGGTGTGTGCATGTGTGCATGTATAAATCTCTGCATGTATGTGTGTGGCTGTGCACATGTATGTGGGTACATATGCACCCCAGGCCAGGCCTCTGGAGGGCAGGCTGGTTCCCTGCAGCAGAGATCTCCAGCCATGGCCACTGAGGACTTCTCCTTTCCTTGTCCTGTGTGAGCCCCTTCTCTGAAAGAGTCCATCATCTGAGAACACACCCGATAGTGATGACTGCAGTGTTCTCCCTTTACTTCTCAAAGGCCCGCACAAGTGCTCATCCCATCAGTGTGGCTGCCAGGAGCTCATCTTTTCCTTCTGAAGATTAAGAAATGGCCCCTTGGGTTGGCCTGCGTGGCCATAGCTCATGCATGTAGCATTTCTTGAATGTTTGGGTGCATGGGTGTTACTGACCAGAGGAGCACAGAGAGAGCCTGTGGTGCAGAAGGCAGTAGTGTTTCTTTCCTTAGCTGTGAACACTGAGTTCCCACCCCAGCTGCCCTGGAGGTATGAGATGGGAGGAAGCGAGAGAGAGAGGTGCTGGCTTTCACTAAGGCACAGGAAACTTTATCCTCACAACAGTAACAAGATGAAGAGTCAAAGCCATCCATCCTGCAGAGCCCTGGCTCGGGAATGTGCCTGGTGGTTTTCTGTTGCTTCCTTGCTAACCTTGTCATTTTCTGTGACCTGCACTTGCTTCCCCCACCCCCAAGGGAAGGAAAAAATGATGTGTCTGAGAAGTAAACAGTCATTACCCAGAGGTCCCATTTAGAATGGGATGGAAGGCTGGCGACCCCCACACTGCACAGCCCTATGCTGGGGCTCTGGGGATGTGGGAGAGAGACAAGGCTGGCTCCCTCACTGTGACCCCCTCCCACAGCTGTGCCAGCCCCTACCCCACCCACTGGGGGCACATACTCAAGGAGGGGATGACAAGGGAGGGAGAAGTGAGGGATGCCTGGCAGAGGAAGGATTTCTCTGGGCCTGGAATGATGGATGTGGTATGGATGGACAGGAAGGTGGGGAGGGTGATTCTTGGGAGAGGAGCAGCCAATTCTGGAGTGGAGGCAGGCACCTGCCTGGCACAGGAGAGGAGCGGGGAGGGGAGGAGGCAGCTGGAGGAGGAGGCCGCTGGGTCACATCACAGTGAGGCCCTGGAGTATGGGAGGAAGTACATCGGTCCAGCAGGAGCCTGGGGACATTGAGAGATGGGCAGCACCCTCCATAGACACCTCCATGTGAGTCCAGAGTGGCTCCAGAAGCCAGGGCCGGCACAAAGCAGGTGCTCAGGGAGTAATGGCTAGGAGGCGCTTCTGGGAAGGAGCCGCGGGCAGAGGACTCTGGGTGCTGCCGCCCACCTCCCTCCACCTGCCCTGAGACACTGCCTGTCCCCCCTAAGTCATGAGTTCATCTTGGTATTTCCAATTCAAATTGTTGATGGCATGTATGTCCTTCTATGCCAGAGTCTCTTTTATCCTTTGTGGAAAATCTTGGTTCCAAACAACGTTAACATAATTTTAAAATTGCATTGTCCCACAACATACATATAATAATGTCAAAATAGTAATGCCAATATTATCACTAATGTTACTAATAGTTACCCACGCTCTTTATCCTCTTCCCCATGCCCTCTAGGCCAGCAGGCTGAGTAAGGTGCCTGCAGGGCCACGCTCGCCGCAGAGGCTCCAGGGAGAGTCCTTTCTGCCTCCTCCAGGGTCAGGGGGTGGCTAGTCCTTGGCTTGTGGCTGCATCGCCCTGATCCCAGCCTCTGCAGCAGGTGGCCTCCTGTATATCCACTCTCCCTCTGCCTCTCTCCTACAGGAACACCCATGATGGCATCCAGAGCCCACCCAACTAATCCACGGTCACCTCCTGTCTCAAAATCCTTAATGCAATAACATCTGCAAAGTCCCCTTTGCCATCTAAAGTGGCATTCACAGGGTCCAAAGATTAGGACGTGGACCTCGGGGCTGTGATCACATGAGGAAAATCACATGAGGCAAGGGAGAGAAAGCACTCTGCCTTCAGACGTGGGAGCCTGTTACTCTGCACCTCGCAAGGCAGGGTGGATGCTGTTTTCTGGGCTGACTTGTGTCCCCAAAATTCACATGCTGAAGTCCTAATGCCCAGCGCTTCTCCTAGTGACCTTATTTGGAGATGGGGTCTTTACACAAGTAATGAGGTTAAGATGAGGTCACTGGGGTGAACCCTAATCCAAATGTCCCCTTTTTGGACACAGAGAAAAGCACCAAGGGAAGACGATGTGAAGAGACACAGGGAGAAGACAGCCATCTACAAGCCGAGGAGAGGGACCTGGGACAGGTCCTTCCCACAGCCACAGAAGGAGCCAGCCCTGCCCACACCTTGATTCCAGACTTGCAGCCTCCAGAACTGTGAGGGAGTCATTCTGTTGTCTAAGCTGCCCAGCCTGCATGCCTTTGCAGTGGCAGCCGGGACAGGAATTAAGATGCATTCCTTGGCAGCACTAAGGTGGTTTTCAGGGGGCAAGGGTGAAGAGTAGACCCCTCCCTCTGATGTGCATACAGGCAGCAGAGGCAGCTGGCATTCAAGTTCCCATGAGGCCCAGGGGTCACAGCTCCCATGTCCTTGCGGTGCCTGAGGGTCTGGCCTCCTGAGAAGCCTGGTGGTGGGGCATGGGCCACGGCCCTCCTCTCTCACGCAGGGATGACATCAAACCACGGGGGCCACAGCCCTCCTCTCTCACACAGGGATGACGTCACACCACACTACGGGGGTCACGGCCCTCCTCTCTCGCGCAGGGATGACGTCACACCACAGGGGCCACGGCCCTCCTGTCTCACGCAGGGATGATGTCACACCACGGGGGCCAGAGGCCCAGGTCAAGATGTCCAGGAGGTGGCAAGGCCAAGAAGGCCGCAGAGCAATGCCTCGCTACACCTGCCGGGCCCACACCAAGGTTGCCTGCTGCTCCTGTGTCCCATCACCCTAGGTCCACCCAGGCCACCATCTCTGCTGCAATCCATCCACTCACTCCACCCTGCCCCCTGGTCACTGTGATGAGCTGGGTGCCAGGTCAAACATGGGACACAGTGGGGGACAAGCCAGACCCGGTCCTGCTCCCAGAGCAGACACTCTAGTTGGGGGTCAGACAGTGGACAAATGTGAACACGGAGAACCAGAGACAAGCTGTGAGCTAACACTACAGGACCACTAGGCAGTATAGGACCATGAGGCCACACAGGACCATGAGGCTGCACAGGACCACGAGGTGGTATAGGACCACGAGGCCACACAAGACCATGAGGCTGCACAGGACCATGAGGCCACACAGGACCACAAGGCCACACAGGACCACGAGGCCACACAGGACCACAAGGCCATACAGGACCATGAGGTGGTATAGGACCACAAGGCCACACAGGACCATGAGGCTGCACAGGACCACGAGGTGGTACAGGACCATGAGGCCACACAGGACCACAAGGTGGTATAGGACCACGAGGCCACACAAGACCATGAGGCCGCACAGGACCACGAGGCCGCACAGGACCACGAGGCCGCACAGGACCACAAGGCCATACAGGACCATGAGGTGGTATAGGACCACGAGGCCACACAGGACCACGAGACCACACAGGACCACGAGGCCTCACAGGACCACGAGGCCACACAGGACCACGAGGCCACACAGGACCACGAGGCTGCATAGAACCACGAGGCTGCACAGGACCACAAGGCTGCACAGGACCACAAGGCTGCACAGGACCATGAGGCCACATAGGACCACGCATGGACCACAAGGCCACAGAGGACCATGAGGCTGCACAGGACCACAAGGCTGCACAGGACCACGAGGCCACACAGGACCGTGGGGATGCACAGGACCACAAGGTGGTACAGGGCCCCAAGGCCACACAGAACCATGAGGCCACACAGGACCACGAGACCATGCAGAATGATGAGGTTGCACAGGACCACGAGGTGGTGCAGGGCCACGAGGCCACACAGGACCACAAGGCCTCAAAGGACCATGCACAGGACCACAAGGCTGCACAGGGCCAAGAGACCGCACAGGACCACAAGGCAGTGCAACAGGTGGCCAGAGCCTGGGCGGGAGGCAGGGGTCCTTGGTGAACACTGCACTTTTGTGGCTGTCCATGGTCTCTGCACAGTGGAAGGGTTGGTGGTCTCTCCTGGCTTGAACTGAACAGGAGCTGGCCCACGTTCCCGAAAAACAGCAGAAGCGATGGTTACCGTGGTGCCCTATGAACGTTATCTCTAAAGCGGCCAATGAAGGGTGAGTTTCAGTGCCCAGTGGCGTGAACTTCAACTACCATGGCCTTCAGCTTCATGCAAAAGGGAAGGAAAAACAAAACAAAACAAAATCCAGTGACCAAAAGCAAGCAGAGGCTGGGCACGGTGGCTCATGCCTGTATTCCCAGCATTTTGGGAGGCTGAGAGGGCGGATCACCTGAGGTCAGGAGTTCGAGACCAGCCTGGCCAACATGACCAAACCCCATCTCTACTAAAAAATACAAAAATTAGTCAGGTGTGGTGGTGCATGCCTGTAATCCCAGCTGCTCGGGAGGGTGAGGCAAGAGAATCGTTTGAACGTGGGGAGGCGAGGTTGCAGTAAGCCAAGATTGCGCCATGGCACTCCAGCCTGGGCGATAGAGTGAGACTTTGTGTCAAAAAACATAATAATAATAATAAATAAAAATAAAAATAAAAAAGCAAGCAGAGCCGGCAGACCTGATATTACCCCTAGGTTTCTGATGCTTCAGCTGAGATATCGGGCAGGTGGGCATCAGGCAGGGGCAGGCAGAGGAGTGTCCGGCAGAGGGAACTGCTGGACAAAGGCTGGGGATCAGGAAAGGACCCTGGTGCTGAGGGACTGAGGGAAGACCAGCGAGGCCCTAGAGGCAGGCAGGGCTGAGGTTCGGGGTTTTGTCCCAGGCCGTCAGAAGCCCCATCAGAAGCCCTGCAGGGGTTTGGGGAAGGGTAGGAGTGTCTGAGTGTCACTCAGCGGCTGCTGGGTAAATTGATCTGGGGTGCTCCCAGGGTGGGCACGGGGTGGGGCGGCAGCAGGAGGGCCATGAGCCGACTGGGTTGGGGAATATCCTGGGGGTAGAAGTGTGAGGCTTGACTGAGTGACTCTCCAAGAAGCCTCACAGATTCTCCAACGGGGTATGCCTCGTGTGGCTTGATCAGTGACCTCACATCACTCTATGAACTTTGCTTCTCTTGTGTCTGGAAGCCCCACCAGACCTATTCAGGCCAAGATGCGTCAGGATGTGGTACCGTTGGGGGGCTGCGTGTGACGGGTACCTCACATTCAGGTGCGTCAGGATGTGGTACCGTGGGGGGCTGCGTGTGACGTGTACCCCACATTCAGGTGTCCTGGACTTTGCCATGTCACTGCAGGTTTCTGCCCTACAAACACAGGGATTCTATTTTCCCCATTTGTCATTTTTTGAAAAGGTGGGGAAAAGCGTATTGTGAGTTTCTAATTGTGCACCTGGCCTGTGGCAGAAGACAACTGCCTTTTGCTAATGCACTGATAAGAACTGCACCCTCCCTCCACTGCAGACCCTTTCCCAGAGTGGCTTCCAGCTCCTTGTGTGCACAGCCAGCCCTCCTTACGCGCACACTTCTGGTACCGCGAGCTGCGGAACACCTTCATTGCGTGATGTGACCTCAGGCCCGCTCCTTCATGTCACCATCCCCAGCCAGCCAGCATAGTGGGCGGGACCTGGGACAGCTTACAGTGGCTTGGCTCTGCCCAGAAGTGATTGCAAACCTCATAAAGATGTTCCACCAAACCCACAGTAAAGAGCCCCACACAGTCAGCCCACCACACAGCCATGCCAGGGAGGGCAGAGCAAAGACAATGGGCTTAAATGGCTGCCTGAAAACATTAAGGTTTGGTCTGATTTGTTTTGCAAAAATCTATCAAACCACGTGACTGTGAACACACTGCTGGGCTTTCCAGATCACGGGGGCAGCTTTGCACAAGTCCTGCAGCCTTGGCGTTGTGACAAGGTAAGTCTGCCTTTCCGCAGCAGGTTGACTGGGAGGGATCAATTGTATGAAAGTAAAATCATGAATGTCAGGTATATTTCAAGATGTTTCCAGCATCGTCGCTTACAGCTGCGAAGTCCTGGAAGTAACCTGGGCCCTCACTTGCAGAGATTCACCGCTTAGAGCTGTGAGGTCCTGGAAGCCTGGGCACGCACCCACAGAGATTCGCTGAATGCATGTGGGTGTGTGCACACAATTGAGCAGGGCCCCAGGGGGGTGTGACGCTGTCTGGAGACCATTTGGGTTGTCTAGACTGGAGAGTGCTCCTGGACATCGTGGGCGGAGGCCGGAGATGCTGTTGAACGCCCCGCAGGGCACAGGACGGCCCCACCACAGAGACTTGGTCCACCCCAAGTGTCTACAGTGCTGAGGCCGAGAAGCCCTGTACTAAGGTTTATCAGCTGTCAGAAATATCAGGAGACAAAATGACAACACATCTGCTTATAGATCTAATTGGCTTTTATTCACTCTTCATGAATCGGGGCAGAGCTCCGATTCTGTTTCTACAAAACAGAATGAGAACTCCCACCGGGCAATGGCAGAACAGCAGGTTTTGTAAGGTGGGAACAAAGAATCAGAACAAGAGGCAGACGGTGATGGCTTTTTGTGTAAGGGGTAGAGCGGAGGACACGTACTTGTCACCTGACTCAGGCTTAGACTGGAATCTCCTGTTTTCAGGAAATACTGGCCTGCTTGGGACCTATCTGCTTCTTTAAAGTTTCAGTTTCATTATGTGGCATTTAGTTTGAGTGCCTTCGTTTTGGTTTGATCTGGTCTGTTGGGGCCTTATGCGGGAGCTCTATCCACAATGATGACCAACCTCACCCCAATTTTCTTCCTAACAAAATGAATGGATGAGTCTAATATATATTGACCTGGCAGATGTCCAGAATGTATCCTTGAATGAGAAAATGCAGCTGTGGATGAATGTGTGTGGTCTGATCTGCCTGCAGTGCCCAGCCCGGCCCAGGAGGGAAGGGGACAGGGTCTGTCCACACTGGGACATTAGCACTGAGCGTTTGCTCAGAGAGGGGACCTGGAGGGGAAATGAGAGGCAATTGTCTTTTTTTCATTAAAAAAAAAAAATCTCTCCTTTTGCAATGTGTTCAATCATTTGGCCTGCCTGTGGGGTAAGTGGCTGGCATCTCCCTGGGAACAGAGCAGGGGTCAAGGTTCTGCCTTCAAGGCCAGTGGGCTGGAGAGCTGCCTCCCAGCTATCCAGAGTGATTCAGCACACATTTCAAAGGCATCTCCATCCCTTTAATTCCGAGATGCGGTTCTTGGCCCAGCAAGCGCCTCTGACTCCCCACCCTGTGGGCTCACAATACCTGCTTCTGGGATGAATCAACGAATCTAGGACAAGCAGCCAGAAGCGAAACAGGCAACCTGCTCTTTTATCTCCCCGTTTCCAACAACATCAGGGAGGGGAGAGCCAAAAAGTCAGAGGGAGGAGGGCGATGGGCTGGTGCCCGACTCCCAGCAGAGACCCTCAAAGGCTGCAGAGCCCAGGGGGGCCCCAACGGCGGCGTGATGGGGCCACATCGCCCGGATGCCTCAGCCAGGCTGAGAAACACACTGAGCCCTGGTTCCCATAAATTCGGCTTTTATGTGGCGGTGAATAGGGGTGAACAATGGATCTATTGCAGGCTGCACAGAATTGGCCCAGCCTGGGTCTCCCTCCCGCAATTAGGAGGCTTGGCAAGGCAGGGTTCTGGAGCCCCTGGCCTGCCTGTAAGCCTCATAAACGCCACCGGCTGCTTGAATTTGGGGGAGGAGATTCCACCATCCCCTGGGGTCTGTTGCTGGCCAGACCCCCTCCCTGGCACAGGAGGAAGTTCTCTGGCATCCCCAGCTGCCTGCAACCCAGATGGTGGCTGCTGCACCATTCCCATTGCCGTGGGCTCAGGCTCGGCCCGCAGCTTTCGGTCATGTCTTCTGGTTTCCCTCAGGATGGGACCCCCTACTCCCCTTCCACACCGTAGCTCCCGCTCTTCAAACCCTTTTCCTCCTGCTGGCATCTGGGGCATCACCTCCAGCAGGGGCTGGGCGTCCAGAAGAATCTCAGCCCCACCCTGCACTTCCTGAGCCCAGGGCCTCACCGGCTCATCTGTGCCCGCTCAGCCCCCAGCGCTCTGCACCTACAGCACAGGGTCAATGCTGTGGTCCCACCCTCCACAATGCCCACCCCACCTCCTGAAAGCACCCACTCTCACCTCTGCTAGCTGTTCTCCTAGTTTTCACCTACATGCAGTATTTCCAAACAACACCTTTAATGGCATTAATTTTATGTGTCAACTGGGCAAGTCTGTGGTACCCAGTTGTTTGGCCAAACCCATGTCTGGATGTCAACGCAAAGGCATTTTAAAAATGAGATTGTCCAGGTGCGGTGGCTCACGCGTGTAATCCCAGCACTTTGGGAGGCTGAGGTGGGCGGATCACGAGGCCAGGAGATCAAGACCAGCCTGGCCAACATGGCCAAATTCCGTCTCTACTAAAAATACAAAAATTACCTGGGCGTGGTGGCACATGCCTGTAATCCCAGCTACTCGGTAGGCTGAGGCAGGAGAATCTCTTGAATCAGGGAGTCAGAGGTTGCAGCGAGCCGAGATCGTGCCACTGCACTCCAGCCTGGGTGACAGAGCGAGACTCCGTCTAAAAAAAAAAAAATGAGATTAACATTCACATCAGTTGACTGATTAAAACAGATCACTCTTTATAATAGGAGTGGCCCTCATCCAATTAGTTGAAGGCTTTAAGAGAAAAGACTGAGTCTCCCCAAAGAAGGAATTCTGCCTCCAAACAGTCTTTAGACCCAAGATGGCAACATCAGCTCTTCCCTGGGTCTCCAGCCTGCTGCCTGCTCTATGGACTTTGAGTTTGCCAGCCTCACAGTTGCAGGGATTAGTTCCTTAAATAAGTCTCTCTCTCTCCACACACACACACATATCCTACTGATATTCTATTTGTTCTGTTTCTCTGGAAAACCCTGACCAATACACATCTCCAGTGAAGGGAACCTTTGCAATGGTCCCCACTGATCTCTGGCTCCTGGTGTCCACACCCTTGTATAGTTCTCTCCCCTTGAGTGAGAGCAAGGCGTCATGATGGGTCAATTGTGTGGAGTATGGCAAATGTAACGGGTTACAAAAAGACTTCCATCTTGCTCTCCCTCTCTTGTCTCTCTCTGAAGTCAGAACCCTCACTCTGGGAGAGGCCAGTGGCCCTGGTGGGAGCTGCCCTATGGCGAAGCCGTGTGGCAAGGAGGCCACCAGGCATTAGGGATCTGAATCCTGGTGACAGGCATGTAAGTGAAATGGATCTTTCCCCAGTCGTGCCTTCAGGTGACTGTCCTCCAGCTGATAACTTGCAAGAGACACTGAGTCAGAAGACCCAGTGGTCTTGTGCCTGGATTCCTGACCCACTCATGAAATAATAAACATTTGTGATTTGGGGTCTGTTATCTTGAGCCAATGTGTTTTGGGAGTAATTTGTTACTCTGAAATAGGTAACTAATGCACCGCTCTCTCTTTGTCATCTTAGAGCTTATCTATTGAATTGTTGCTGTCTCACAATAATTTTCCTTTCATCTTCCTCCCAAAATAGCCATATCATGGTTTGGGTTAAATCAATATTCATGCCTCATGGGATCTTGATCATGTAAGTAAAACATAACACTGAGCTAGGTAGTGCATTCTAATGGTATTTCTTTCTCAGCACATTTTTATTTTCCTGGAGTTAGTTATTGCCTTGCTTTTATTTAAAAACAAAAAGTTAGCTTTCTATATGCCTATTAATATTCCAGATGTTCTAACAGAATTCTCAAATGCGAGGAATACATTTTCAAACGCTGAAATACACCAGATAATCCATAGTTTCCATTTTCCTTTTCTCCTGACAATTTCCCTCTTCAGACCTTTGCCCTTTCCTCTGGAGTCTTGATTCTCTGGACCCGAGTTGTACCTGCCACTCTGGGGGACTCCCTTCACCTCTCTTCTGAGTTGTGCAACCTGTTTTCTGTATCCTATAGTTTCTCTGTACACTACGTCACCCAAACATAGTTCTAGTAGAGTCTTAAGAAAGGGAACATGGGAAATAAAATGCTGAGTCCCAGGAGGTCTGAAAATACCCTTTTCAATCCTAATGGTGGACTGGTCACTTTTTAGGTGTGATATTCTAGGTTCTCTCCGAAGTACTCGAGGCATCTTGTCGTATGTCCCAGCTTCCAGTGTAACCATAGAGGGATCTGATGCTTTTTGAGTTCCTGCCCTTTTTATATGATCTGCGCTTGTAGGTTGGATCCCTGTAAGCTTTTATTTGGTCTCCAGTGTCCTGAAATGTCCAAAGCTGTGCCTTCTTGTGGGTTTCTTCCTCTTCTGGCCTCTCCCAGAGTGAGGGTTCTGACTTCAGAGACAGAGCAAGAGAGAAAGGAAGAGAGGAAAAGGGCAGAGAGTGAGCCTGGGCATCAGAGACACTCTTCTCCTTCACCGGAAGGAGACTTGCTATATTTTCATGATTGCTGTGGACATCGGCTCTGCTGAGTTGAGCCTCTAATGTTTCTACTTTTCTCAGCAATTTTCCATATTTTGTCCTTTTGTTCTATTTTAGGAGAGACTTTTGCTGTCTTCTTACCTTTCTGCTAATTTTTAAAATTTAGATTATTGCATTTTCAATGGCCAGTAATGTTCCTTGTTTCAGAATGCAGCTCTCATTGTGGCCTCCAATTTTGTTCCATGGACACAACATCTGTCTAACCCCAGTGCCGTCTCAGCCGACGCTGTCTAACCCCAGTGCCGTCTCAGCCGACGCTGTCTAACCCCAGTGCCGTCTCAGCCGACGCTGTCTAACCCCAGTGCTGTCTCAGCCGACGCTGTCTAACCCCAGTGCTGTCTCAGCCGATGCTGTCTAACGCCAGGGCTTTCTAACCCCGATCCTGCCACCGTGTTTCCCCCGTCCTCCCTAAATGCAGGGTCGTAACTTGAACCTTGTGGATATCACTGAGAGTTAATGCCACATGCCAGGAACTTCCTGGACACAATCGTATCGTTTTACTCTTCTCAGATATGGAAGCTGAGGTATGGAGATGGTGAGTGTCCTGCCCAGTCGCACAGCCTGTCACAGCCTGGGCCAGACTCACCGGTAGGGATCCCTTCCAAGACTGGGGCATGAGCCAGCCTAGGAGGCTCAGCCCCTCCCTCCCTGCACGTCTGCCTGGTGTCTCTCACACGTCTTCTTGGTGGGGTGGAAGAACCGTCGCATTTCTCCCTGCAAGGATCCTTCTGAGGCCCCCTCTCCTCGAGGCTCATGCCCCACCCCATCGGAGTACAAGTCACAAGTCCTTCTACCCACCCCAGCTAGGGGCAGACCCCGAGCTGTGACCCAGTGGAGTGTCCCCCGCCTCTGAGAGGTGGCAGTGACTCCTCTCAGAAGCATCATAGGGCTGGGAAGAACCCCAAGTCCCAGTCTCCACTGGCCACTGCAGGGCCTCGTGTGTCACTGCCTGGGAGGTGGAGGTGATATGAGCTGCACATGGTGAGCTCTGACAACAATGAGGCTAATCTTTGTTGAGGGCTTCTTGTGTGCCAGGGACCCCTCCTCTTTAGTTTCCTTCACAACCCAGGGTCACTACCATTTAACACATGGGGAAACTGAGGCACAGAGGTGTTAAGTAACTTGCCCAGGGTCCCACAGCTAGTAAGAGGCAGGCCCAGAAGCCAAGATGCTCTCACATGAGACACCTGTGGCCTCAGCGCAGCTCAGGGGCTGAAGTGGCAGCAGCTGGGAAGGAGCTGGCCAGAGGTGGGAGGGTGCTCTGGCAAAGTCCCAGCCCAGGGCTCCTTCCACCCCTGCATTTCGGGGCCTCAGAGTCAGGTGCAGAGGGCTCCTGCCACCCCTGTGTTCTAGGGACTCAGAGTCAGGTGCAGAGGGTTCCTGCCACCCCTGTGTTCTAGGGACTCAGAGTCAGGTGCAGAGGGCTCCTGCCACCCCTGTGTTCTGGAGACTCAGAGTCAGGTGCAGAGGGCTCCTGCCACCCCTGTGTTCTGGAGACTCAGAGACAGGTGCGGTTTTCCAGGGTGTGAGCTCTGGGTGGGCAGGAGTGATGCAGCCTGGGTAGGATGAGCCTGGCCATTTGTTACCTGCTTGCCAGACCCCAGGAACTGGCCTGAGATCTCACAAGAAACCAGGGCACTCCAAGATCCTGAACTGGAAATGGTTTAGAGCACTTCTTTGGGTCTGGCTGAGTTACCCCAGTGGGAAAATGGCCTGGAAGGGCTGGGTTTGAGGGGCTGGGGTCAAAGTTGGAGAGTGCCTCTCCCAGAGGAGGGACCTAGCCGGGGGGACCTCCAGAGCTCTCGTCCATCGGGTTTTCACCCCTCTGAGCCTCCATTCTCATCTGCAAGGTGGGACCAGTTAGTGCACGGCCCCAGGAGCTGGGCAACAGACCTGGATAGGGACGCCTGGACCCCCACCCCTTACCTGCAGGCAGCGCAGCACCACAAGTGCCCCAGGGAGCTTGCAGCCCCCCCTCCCCACCTCACCTGCCCACCCACTGGGACCTGTGGCCTTGGGCAGAGGCTGCCTGCCCAGGGCTGCCCTCTCCTGGTTCTGGTGTGCCGGTGCACTTCCATCCCCATTCAGGACTTTCTGTTTCCTGAAAGCCCAGATAATCAGAACCTGGAAAGACCTTAGCAGAGGTTTGACCCAGCCCCTCCTTCCCCCAGGGGAGACAGGGACGGGTGGAAGAGGTCTCGTTTGGTCCAGGTGTCCGCTGACTGTGAGTCCGCTGAGCTCTCTCCAAAGGCAGACATGGATGTCACCAGGCGGGGGCCACCTGCCCTGCTCCCCTGGTTTTCTATGTCTCCAGGCATCCTGCCCCGGACTGGGACCCACATCGGCAGGTTCAGGAGGGGATGGCAGGAGCCAGTGGGCACACAGGGCGGCTGTGGGGATGGTCAGGGGATGCGTGTCCAGTGACAGAGGATGACAGTCCTTCCAGGCTGGGTCTGGAACTAGCCCTTCCTCACCTGTGTCCCTCGGGAATCTTTTTCCAGGTGGTAAACTAACTCAGGGAGAAAAGTTTGTCTTAGACAAATCCATATGGGTTGTGCGATAGGAATTTCTTCTTTTTTGGAGATCCCAAATGCCCATTTGCTAAATGTCCAGGGATGGGTGATCCCACCCCAAGGGCTGCCCATGAGCTTTGGCCTTATGCTTGGCCAGCTGTGAAGGAGGCAAGGAGCTGGGATGAGAGCACCTCCCTTCCCTTCCAACCGAGTCCTTACGGGCTCCTCTGCCTTCCCCTCTTCCTGGAAGTGGGCGTCCTGGCCCCATGGTCGAGGACCCAGAGTGTGAGCAAATTTAGAATCGAGTACCCCTGGTAAGCTGCTGCAGTTGTCTTGCCACTGTTTATCTTCAAGAGCCAGGGCTTAGAGAGCCCCCCAGACATTCTTATGGAGAGACACCTGGACGGACAGAGCCCCAGACCCCTGCACCGCAGTGAGGAAGCAGCAGCACTCGCAGAGTTGGCCTCACAGGATGGGCCGCACAGTTCCGTCTGGGAGGCCTCGGGAGACATCAGCAACCTGCAGTCCCAGGGCTCTCAGAGGACCAGGGCATCTGTGCAGAAGCTCGGGCCCTGCCCAGGGCTCTCAGAGGACCAGGGCATCCGTGCAGAAACTCAGGCCCTGCCCAGGCCTTCTGAGTGGGCCTCTGTGCAGGTGACAGAGGGGCACACCCGGAGTGTCTTGGAAGAGGCAGGAAGGGTGGTCTGACCTTACCTGCTGGGGCCGTCCTGAGACTGGGCTTATTATCCCACTCCAGTCTTTGCTGTGCACTCTGGGCTGGTGCCTCCCCTTGCAGACCCTGTTTCCTCTCCATGGAGATGCAGACGATAAGAACAGCGCTGACCCTGTTGGGAGCTGATGATTTCCATGGAGGGGTGTGGCACAGAGCAGCTGCTGGGGACGTGAGCTGGAATGGCGCAGACCTTTCTCACCAAGCAGTGATGCTGCTGTGGGAAGAGACCCACCTCCCGCCTCCTGCCCAGGGATGGGTCACCTGAAGCAAGTATCTGCCTATTTGATCAAACAAGGAGGTAACTGATGGCCTTCTGAGGGTCACGCTCTGCCTTCTGGCAGGCAAGTCTCTTGTGCTCTATCTTTGGCTTGGTTCTGGGTCCCAATTGGAGCTGGCCCCTGTGTCCCCAGAGACCCGTATGTCAGGAGGACGGAGGGATGCACGGATCGGGGTACCTCCTCGTCCACCTCACTCCTCATGGTCCCTCTAACTCCAGCCTCAGCTGCAGCAACGCACTCTGCCCAGGCCTCACCTGCCCTGCGGCACAGTCCTAACCTCACCTGCAGCTCCTGCTCCTACTTCCTGCTTCCTCTCTGACTTCTCTGAGATCACTGCTCTGGAAGCCTGCAGGGGCCCAGTGGGCAGCCCCAACATGAAGTGGGGGAATTTATCCCATGGGGCAGCCCCCAGCCAGTGGAGATGGGAGACAGTGGAGTGGATACACATGCCTCTTTCTAGGCTGAGGATCAGAAGCCCCGGGGCGTGCCCCCACTGCCCGCAGCAGCACCAAAACCACGACTCACCCTGTTTCTCCTTCCCTGCTGTCTTGCTCCCAGTACTACATTCCCACTGCCTGGGTCACTTCCCAGGTAGAGCACATGCCCATGCACACAAACCACACACGCCACACACATGCACACGGGCACACACATGCACACGGACACACACATGCTCACACACACCACACACACATAGCACACACCACACACATGCACAGGAACACACACACGCACACAAACACAGTACACACACATAGCACACACCACACACATGCACAGGAACACACACATGCACACAAACACAGTACACACACACCCCACACCCACCCGCTTAACACACACCACACACATGCACACAGACACAGTACACACACACCCCCCCCACACACACAACCTACACCCCACCCACAGAGCACATAGCACACACATGGACACAGTACACATGCATGCACACATACACACACTCCACCCATGTGTGCACAGAGCACACATATGCAGGCCCCCCCACACACACAATACACAGACATACACCCATGCACATGCCACACTCACATACCCCACACATGCATCCAAGCACACAAACACAAATACACATGCACACACGTGTGCACAGACATACACCACCCCACACATGCACACGCACATGCACACACACACACGCACACACACACACATCCTTTAGGCTAAGACAACACTGGCTAAATCTTGATGCAGTGTCTGGTGTGGCTGTTGGAAGCTCTGGGTCCTCTGGAAAGAGGAAGATGAGTGGGCGTCTCCCACCTTCTGTTGCTCCAAGGGTGTGGGGGCCATGGGCCCTTCCCTTTCCCAGGTCCCTTTCCTCTGGTGCAGCCAGGCCAGGCCACCCCAGCCCAGCCCTGTGCCCATGGAGATTCCTCCTGCTTCACCAAGGCGCTGGGGCCCTGGCTGGCCTCTCAGGTGATGTTTCCACCAAGAAGCGCCGGGCCCTTAGGTGCCTGTATCATGGCATGTGGAATATAGGTCCTGTCATGGGATTCAGGCACCTGTCACAGCCCACCTGGAAAGCTGGTGCTTCTCTCCCTGAGTCATGGGAGGGCTCCCTCTGCCCTGTGTCCCCATCCCTGGCTCCAAGCCTGAGAGAAGGAGGCTCTGCCTGAGAGAGGCAGTGACCTGCCTGCCTCTCTGGCTCTATCAGCTTCTCTCTGTGATGAGCCCAGCCCAGGCCAGCTCCAGACAGCCATAAGTCCCTGGGCCAGGGGCCTCAGCTGACAGGGAGGTTCAGGGCTGCAGCCCATCTGCTCACATAGTGTAATGACCATGACCCTAGAGTTCCAAGAGGAAGAATCTCAGAAAAGACCCTCGTGGGCGTGGGGAGCTGCTTGCCTTGCCCCCAGGGCTAAGGCCACGCTGGTTGTCGGGAGCCTGGAGCCCCTTTTCCCCTCCAGCCTGTGTTCGAAGCCTTGGCTTTTGGCCAGACTTGAGCATGGAGCCAGGGGCCAGGCGGGTCCACATGCTTCTGTCCTGCACAGGGTTACCAGATTTGGCAAAAAAAAATGAAAAGAAAAGGAAAGAAAAACAGGTAAAATTGGAATTTCAGTTAAACAAGGATGCTTATCAGTATAAATATGTCCCTGGCAATATTTGGGACACACTTATACTAAAAAAAGTATTCATTGATTATTTGAAATTCACATCTAACATGGCATCCTGTATTTTTTTTCAGGACAACTAGGGTCCCAAGGGTCCCCCACAACCCCAGCCCTACTGGACCCCAGGCCAGGTTCCACTTTATTTCAGGAGAAGCCTCTCAGGCCCTGAACTGGGACCTGGTCAGGAATTCTGAGTTGGTTAGAGGAAGGAATTATATCTTTTTTTAAAAGAAGAAGCAAATGGGCCTTAAACAGTTTAGCTTTCAAATCTGCCACCTTTACGGGACAGTCTTGTGACTTGGTGGGGGCTTTTCTCTGACTGTCTCCTGCCATACATGGTACCCAGGAGGCCCAGCCGTGCAGAATCCGGCGACAACAGTGCCCCTGGGGTGCACCTCTGCCACGCCCCCTCCTCATTCCCAGCTTGGTTTCCTGAGAACGGAGCCTTCGGATGCCCGTGATCTGCAATCCAAAGTCAGGTCCAGCTGGATTTTCACTACTTTGGTTCTAATCTTTTAAAGCCATCACACCTGCATCTAATTTGACAGTTTTTAGTGATTTTCACTGTAAGTAGGCCTCTCCAAATCAACTTAGTTTTAATCCAAAAGCTCTTTCTTTTCGTGTTCATTAGAATTCAAGACATTTAGTTATTTTATTTAAATAACAAGGACAATCAGCACCGGTGGGGTTGGGAACCCACGTAGGTGACTGTCAGAGGGCGCCCTTATCCTCACTTCTTGGGTACCTGGGCTCTGTCCTCGGGTTTATGGAGGGGACAGAAGACAGCAGCTGAGAAGCAAGTGGGCAGTAAGGGTGGGGAGGGCCATGTTCCCTGTGGCTCAGTGAGGACAGCAGGGTGGCCGGCCTGCAGGCATTGTGGGCTCTGACACTGATTGGCTGGGTGGACCTGGACCAGGCACTAACACAGGCTCGGAGAGGAGGCAGGCAGGACACAGCCAGGCAGGAGGCTGCATCCCTTGCTGAGACCAAGGACACCAAGGACACGGGCCAGGGGGATGGGGGTGAGGTGGGCTGTGAGGAGGCCACGTCCCCCACTGAGACCGAGGATGCCAAGGACATGGGACAGGGTGACAGGAGCTGGGATGGGCTGTGAGGAGGCTGTGTCCCCTCCTGGGACTGAGGACATGGGACAGGGTGATGGGGGCAGGGGTGGGCTGTGAGGAGGTTGTGTTCCCTGCTGGGACTGAGGACAACGAGGACAGGGACAGAGGGATGGGGGCTGGGGTGGGCTGCCGAGGAGGCTGCCTGAGGGTCCTGGGCTCTGGGAGGGGTGGACAGGTTCCAGGCAGCGAGCAGAGCCCCAGTGACGAAGCAGGGGGCACGTTCCTGGGGCCCTGACCGCAGGCTGGCGAGAGAGGAGCTGGGAAGCGAGTCAGCAGCAGGAGCCTGGGCTCTGAGGCCAGATGTGGGAGCAGCATGGACTTTCCAGATGCCTCCCTGGCAGCCGAGGGGAGAGTGGTTTGAATATGGCCTGTCTGCTCTGGAACACAGGTCCAAATCTGGTCACCATTATGGTGGTGTCATGATAGGGCCTTTGGGAGGGGTTTGTCGGTGAAGAGGGTCTGGTGCTTCCTGTCGGGAGTGGGTCGACCCTCTCGGGAGCACCGCCGTTATAAAGGCAAGCTCAGCTTCCTCTCGCCACTGGGCCCCTTTGATTCCCAGCCATGCTGTGGAGCAGCACGAGGCCCTCCGCCGAGGTGGCTGCCCAGGCTTGGACTCTCTAGACTCCAGAAGCGTGAGCTGAACAAACCCCTGTCCTTTATAAATGCCCAGTCTGTGGCATTCAGTGAAGACCAAGACAAGGGGACAGGGAGGAGCACGCAGGAGGCACAGCCCTCCAGAGCCCATGTCCAGGGAGACTGTGTCTTTAGGACTTTAAATCATGAACAGGTGTCTGTGCTTGGCCTGTTCCTCCAGGAAACAGAGGTGGGCTGGGCACAGGCCTGGGCACCCCAGGCTCAGTGACATCCGCAATAGCCCAGGTTTGGTGTTCCCAGGCTGGACAGCAGGGGGCACCAGAGACCGCCCGATTTCTGCACCGCCAGCGGCGCCCGCAGCCCGGCTCTGCCTGGTTGGCTTGGGACCCACCAGTGCCCACCAAGACAGTCTTGGCATGTGAGCATGTTCTCGCCCCAGGCAGACGAGACTTCCAGAGGCCTCCGATGCATCCACGATGGGTGGGGACTGTGCGGGGCAGGGGCAGGGGCTGGGGCCGGGGAGCAGAGACCCTGCAGAGTAACCTGGAGAAATTTCAAAACCACCGAGACCTGGACCCATTAAATCAGAATCTCACATTAGGAGGCTGGAAATCCTGACTATTCAAAAGCTCCCAGGTGGTCCCAATGTGCCGCCAGGGTTAAGAGCCACTGCTTGAGATGGTGGCCCTGGACCTGCCCAGCACCACCTAGAGACGGGTTGGAAATGCAGATTCCCAGGTCCCTCAAGCGCGTGAATCAGAAGTCTGAGTGGGAGGGGGCCAGAAAGAGACCCGCATTTTAACAAGCACTCCAGGGACTCTGAGGTCAGGCCCCCAGGGGACTCTGACCCCCTCAGGCTGAGAACCGCTGCCCGTGCCTCGCTGCCCAAAGTGTGCTGGGGGAGCAGTAGTATCCTCAGCTCTTGGGAGCTGGTTAGGGATGCAGAGTCCCAGGCCCCCCACCTGTTGAATTAAACCTGCATTTTAACAGGACCCCTGGGGAATTCTTACAGTTTGAGAACCATTGCTCTAGGGGCTGTCACTGAACAAGAACAATACACACAATATACACGGCTCGGTGTGCAAACCCCTACAGAGGGCATTCCGGGTGGGCTGCAAGACAGCAGGTGAGAGAGGAATGATGAGTGAGTGGCCAGGGTGGCGCCCTCCAGGGTGCAGGGGAGCCGGGGCCCTCCGGGTAGGGCCAGGGAAGGCTGTGTCCAGGCCAGCGAGGGACAGTGACCCTGCAGGACCCAGGAAGCGTCTTCTCAAGAGAGTGGCCCTGCAGGACCCAGGAAGCGGGACTGTGCATGGCGGTGGGGCAGTGCGAGTGGCAAGATGCACCAGGACAGCCTGAGTGATCAGCAGCTATTGGTGGTGCTGGGTGGTTTCTTTTTAAGATTTTTTTCCTTACATAAAAATAATACATTAAGGAACATACATATACCCAGAATGAAGAAAAACCACATATATACACCCATAGGTCCACCGTCCAACACCATCACTGCTTACTACTTCTAGAGTTTTTCCATGTATAGTCTTTTATTCAGTCATTATAAAGATATGGTACATGCTATCATATCTCATCTTTCCTAACACCATAGGCGTATTTTCACATCATCTTCAGACATGTGGTTATTAACAGAAGGATGATGGGCCCATCCTCTCTGGTGGCCCAATCACGGTAAGAGGCTGCAGCAGGGCCTGGCCCACCCTCACCCTCCTCCCCTCTGCATCTAGCTCCCACCTTCCCTGCTGGACATGGAGGTCCTGGGTCCACCGCCGATGCTGGGCTGTGCATTTTCAGACAGGGCCTCCCAGACTGTTTCCCGGCTCGCCCTCCCAGGCCCTCCCTTCTTCAGCACCTCCCACAGTCGCAGAAGGCCCATGCCTGTAGCAAGCTCACTCCGTGTCTGTCCACACTCCCCCCAACCCAGCTGGACACAGTATTGGTGCTGGGAGAAGGACCCAGGGATGGGAATGCTCAGGGTGGAATCTGGAATTGGATCTCTGGCTTGACTAGATCGAAGACTAGTTCCATTTCCCATGGAAAAGAAGGCACTGTCACCCACCCGGTGCAAAACAGACCTATAGAGGGCAGGACTTTGGGTGACCGAGCAGCTGATGCCGCCATGGAAATAAGGACCGTGGGCTTGGTTGGTAACTGGAAAAGTGTGCTGCCGAATCTGGGAAAAGACAGTGATGAGCGCAGAGCTTAAATTCCCAGCTCAGCGGGCAGGTAAGGAACCAGAAATCTTCTGTGCTGTGCAGGGAAGGGCGACAAGCAGGCCTGGGTGCTCACCTTGGCACCTGGACTTCAGAGGGGCCACTGCCCGTAAGCTCTACGTGCAAACAAATCGTTGTGCTGAGCACCTGCTTCCTCCTGGGGGTCGGAGATCTGCACATGCATGAGGCAGAAGGGGCTGCACGACCAGCCCTGGGCTCTGAGGTTCTGAAGGGCTCCCCTCGTGGGGAGATTTCACAGGTGTCACCACAATGCGGTGCTGGGGAATGGAGTGCATCCCGTGGGGTCCTCGAGAGGATGCTGAGTCCCATGAGTCCTCCTAGGGCATCTTCCTAGTGAATCATTGACCTGGGTGCTCTTGGGGACCCCGAATACAACTGCCCTGAAAGAATCCATTGCCTCCTGTAGCCACAGGCTCCAGATTTCTGAAAAGGAAACCCAAAATCTAATCTGTGGGCAGCTGCCTTACAATCTGAATTAAATTAACCACCTCTCTGGGTAGCTTTGGTTAAATGTATGGCATTGTGTGGGAAAAAATGAGCCCTTAATCATTTGGATGGGGACATGTGGGCAGATTGTGATGAACTCCAGAACCATGGGACACATGGGTGAGGAGCTTCCCAGAGTCCTTAAACAGCCCCCAGGGTAACCAGGAATGACAGGGGAGACTGCCACAGCAAATTCGGCCCCTGATTCAGTGGTGTGGTGGGACCCCAAGGAGCAGGACCAGGAGGAGGCTGTACTTACTGGAGAGAAAGGTGAGCACAGGAACTGATGTGGTCAGTGGGGCAGCTGTGTAGTCAGAATGGCCTGACCCACAGAGACCCTTGGTGCTGGCTGCTGGTGTCCCAGGGTGGGGACAGCCTCCTGCCCACCTACAGACTGACACTTTGGATCGAAGGGAAGCTCCCACCTGGAGACGGAAGTCCATCTTGACCCCACACTTCCTGCTGTGACTCTGCTCAATGGACGTCCTGCAGGCAGGTCCTGCTGACCTGGGGCTCCTCCTGCCTGCTGGTTTAAGTGGAAGCAGCACTGGAATTATTCAGCTCCTTCTCACGAGGGAGGAAATCTCAGCCAGCCCCAGTATTGGATGTAGAATCTCCCCTTGCGGAGAGGAAATTGGGTTTGTTTCAATTACCAATGTTGAATTCAGTCCTAACAATTTCAGAAATGGCCTAGCCAGGATGTTTTTCTCTCGGTTTGAACTTTGGATCAGATTCCCAGAAGCTGACACCCTGATTCCGCCTGCCAGCAGGGCGACAGGAGCCCACAGTCCTCTGGTGGGGATGAAATATTCAGTATGACTGTTCAGGCAGGTGACGTGTCCTTCCTCATCTGCAGCCCTTCTATAAAGAGGACCCTTGAGCTGGCAGCAGAGCCCATCCAGGCAGCACGGCCGGCTGAGCAGAGACAAGGTAAGCTCTGGAGAGGCCAGGCAGAGTGGAGGGGTGTGCGATTTCTTAGGTCATGGAAATTGAGGCCAGTTGAGGCAGTGATTTCACCTCCAAATAGTGGTTTGAAACCACTGAAATGGAAATTGCTAGGAAAACAGTAAGAATTTTTTTTTTTTAATCCATGTCATTTTCCCCAGGGCTGCCCACACTGGGGCTGGTAGAGGAAGCCGGCCCTGACGGATGGGTGGTCTCGCCCTTCCTGGGTTCATCCTGCTGCAGGTGGGCCTGAGTCGCAGATCAGGAAGCACCGGGAAGATGCAGGCCTGCATGGTGCCGGGGCTGGCCCTCTGCCTCCTGCTGGGGCCTCTCGCAGGTGAGGGGCCGCTCTGGAGGGAGGCAGCCACCAGGACCCCCAACAGCCCTCCTGTTCTCTCCCCTCCTGCATGCATCCCCAGGCTGCTGGGAAACCTCAGAGCCCTGCAGCTGGTGTCGGGTGGGCCCAACTGGCACCTGGGTGGTCCTCCTGGGTGACAGCTCTTCTCTTCCTTTGCAGGGGCCAAGCCTGTGCAGGAGGAAGGAGGTACCGTTCTCCGATTTCTTTCCTTTCACTTGCATAAGTAACTAGTGTGCAGCGGGGAGAAACTGCTGGGGAGGGCAGCAGCTTCTTATCCCAAGCAGACGCATCAGGGGCCCTGGCTCAGCTCAGGCCCAAGCATGGAAAACATGGCCCTCGAGAGCCAGCTTGGAGCTGTGCAAGCAGAGGGTCTATGAGCTCCTTCCAGCTGGGACCCTGCCCTCCAGCTACCAGGGAACACACTGGGCAGGGGGAGCCAGGGCCCTATGACCCCTGACATTCCCACCCTCAGACCTGGGTTCCAGCCCCCAGGCCCTCCCAACTCTGAGCCCTAGCTCAGTCCAGTATCTTCATGGCTGCCCTTGCCCAAGCTTTAGGACAGGTTATACTGGGGGTAGCGGAGGGGGGTGTCTGTCCTCCGTTCTGAAATCCCAGCAGGTGGCTGCTGGTGCCCCACACCATCCCTACACAACTCCTTCCTCAAACAGGACAGGCCTTCCCCTCCCTCTCTTCCCCTTCTTCTTCTTCCTCTGTCTCCCAGACCAGATATCCCCAAGGACCTAAGAGGGGACGGGCTCAGGCCCCCACTCTGGGAAGGTTGTATCACTGTGGGCACAGCTGGGAACCATCCACTTGCCTTGAGACCTCTGAGGATGGTGTCTCCAGGCAGGACCATGGGGACAGCCCCCAAGGCAGGTGTCATGTGTCTTTCAGACCCTTACGCGGAGCTGCCGGCCATGCCCTACTGGCCTTTCTCCACCTCTGACTTCTGGAACTATGTGCAGCACTTCCAGGCCCTGGGGGCCTACCCCCAGATCGAGGACATGGCCCGCACCTTCTTTGCGCACTTCCCCCTGGGGAGCACCCTGGGCTTCCATGTTCCCTATCAGGAGGACTGAATGGTGTCCAGCCTGGTGCCCGCCCGCCCCACCAGGCTGCACTCAGTTGGGCCTCTGCAGGCATGGAGTCCCCGCAAAAACCTGGCCCCTGCAGGAGTCAGATCTGGTCTCACGCTCAATAAACTCCAGACTGAAGATGCACAACCAGGGTTGTGGGTTGTCTTTCAAGGACAGCTGCACTCAGGCCCCATTTACTTTATTTCACAAATGAAGCTGGTTTTATTTTGATTCCTGGGGCGCACTTTCATAAACTCTTTCATAAATGTGCAACATTTCCATCCACCTTGGCATCAACAAGGGATCTTATATCCTGGGCAGGCTCAGGACTGGCTTTCTGTGTCTCTCACTCATCCATTTCCCACAATGATCCTGGGGGGGTGCTGCAGTTCCCCCAGATTACAGGTGAGGAAACTGAGGCAGAGACATAAGGTCACTGCCTGACTTGTTAAGGTCACACAGCTGGTTAGCGGGGAGCTAGATTCCAGTCCAGGCAGCCTCGCTCTGGGCCACTAAGCTGGGCAGCAGGCAAACCCACAGTCAGGGCTGGGCTGACTCCACACCACGACACACCCCTGGGAGCAGTACCCAGGAGGCAGCAGGAAACGGAACTGAGAAACCCCATCTATATCTGTCATCAGTCAGGGACAGTGGGGCCTGGGCAGGCTCTGTCTTCCAGGGACGGCTCTAGGCTTTGAGGATGCTGGGAGGAAGGGGGCTTCACCTGGGCACCCTGGGGCACCGGAAGGCTGGGCAGGCAGCACGATGGCGTCTTAGGGATGGGCCTCCAGCAATAGGATGGCCTCTGCACAGGTGGTGAGCCCCCATCCCTGTAGGGTGTACAAGCAGACAGTGGAGACCCACAGCTCCACCCCTTAGCCAGTAAAGACCTTGACTTAATGGGTCACTCTTCTTGGTCACTGCCAAGCCCCTGTTCCATCGGACTGACTTTCACTTGGGTCCTTCAGGGTGACGCACATTGGCATGGCATGAGGCTCACCCCATGTCCACTGCCAGCTTCTCCCTGCATCCCACACTGTCCACTCAGGCCAGGCGGCCCCTTTTCAGGCCACACACACCCCTCACATTTCAGCTCAATTCCTGTCCCTGGAACTACCCTCCTCCATGCCGCCCCCCGCTCCCCTTCTCTACAGCCTAACCCCCAAACCCACCTCCTCTAAGCCCTGTTAAATAAAGCATTGGAAATTTTCAGAAGTTGTTCTGAACCCTGGAGACACGTGTGGGGACCACTGCGACGGGATCTTGCAGTGGGGGAGGGAGACCACGCTCAGCTCCGAACAGCACAGGCAGTGGGGTTTTGCGGCTGAGGAGCAGGTGGGGTCGCGGGTGGAAAATGACTAGGAGGAACACAGTGTGGGACGGGATGCTGGCTCGGCCGACCCCGCAGGGCTCTCGCTGAAGACAGGCCTGGGCCATCAGACATCCTGGGGATGCTGGGGGACCAGGAACCCGATCCAATATCCACGGTGGGGGGCTCTGGCTAAACCAACTCAGCAGGGCTCTCTGCGAAAACTGAACCTGACAATGCAGTGCACAGATGCGCCTGGGAGGAGGTCAGGAGGCCACCGAAGTCTGGCTGAGCAAAGAATTTTTGGCAAAGTCTAGTTCCAGGACCTCTTGCTCTCTCTCCTTCCCTCCCCTGTTCTTCCTCTCTCCCTCTCTTCCTCCAACCTTCTCCCTCCTCTTACCCCTTTCCTTCTCCTTCCCCTCGCTTTTCTGTCACATTCTTTTTTCTTTTTTTCATTACGGTAAAACTTCACAAATTGTTTCTATCTTAACCACATTTCAGTGACATTAAGCACATTCACGGAACTGTGCAGCCGTCACCACCAGCCCTCTACAGACCCTTTTCATCTTTCAAGGCTGAAACTCTGTCCCCACTAAACACGAACTCCCCATTTCCCCTTCCCCAGACCCTGATAACCCCCTTCTACTTTCCGTCTCTATGACTTTGACTCCTCTAGGGGCCTCGGCCGAGTGGAATCATGCGGTGTTTGTCTTAGGACTGGCTCGTTTCCCTCGGCAGAGCGGCCTCAATATTCACGCGCGTGGCAGCAGATGTTGGCATTCCCTTCCTTTTAAAGGCTGAGTAATGTTCCACAGTGTGCAGGGACCACATTTGCTTATGCACGTATCCATCGATGGGCAGGGACAGCGGGGCACGCGTCCATTTTTCATTCATTATAAATAATGCTGCTGTGAACGTGGGGTAAAGACGCCCCTTGGAGCCTCGGCTTTCGGTCCTCTGGGCTTGTGCCCGGAAGGGGAGTGCTGGGCCACGTGGGTGTCCGTGTTTGATTTTCTGGGACCTGCCCCCCTGTCTCCCGCCCCGGCTGCCGCGTCTCACTCCCCGCTGCGGTGCGAGGGGCCCCGTGCCCCACACCCTTCCCCTGGTGTTTTGCTGTTTTTTGACTCTGGGCGTCCCAGGGGTGCAGCGGCCCCTCCGTGGGGCCCTAGTTTGCTTGCACCTCTTCGTCTGCTCACTGGCCGCGAGTGTGTCTTCTGCAGACAAACGTCTGAAAGTCAAGCCCTGGGCTCCTGTGAACCCGGCCGTCTTTGCCGCAGAGTCTGAGGCTCCCTCTTTATTCTGGATCTGGCCCCTTGTCGGAGGCGTGCTCTGCAGGCACTGCTCCCACTGCTGGCGGCCTTTTCCCTCCGTGGCCGCCCGGCCGCCCATCAGAGGCGTTGCAGACGCCCGCCCTCGCCAGCGCAAAGTCAAACGCCGGCGGCCGCGGACGCGCCAGCGGTCAGGAGCACCCCGGCTGGCGGGCACCACAGAGGCGCGGTCCTCCGGCGTCTAGATCTGCCATGTGGCGCGCGCCGGAAGCGGCCCTGAGGCCGGAAGTGGGCCTAGAGCGCCGCGGCCCCGAGATGAAGCCGGCGGTGGACGAGATGTTCCCTGAGGGCGCCGGGCCGTACGTGGACCTGGACGAGGTGGCACGGGCCCGGCGGGAGTCTCCGAGCGTGGGGAGCGGGGAAGGGGGAGCGGAAGGGCGGCGTCCTGGTGCGCGGGTCCCGGGGAGGGGAGGCCGGGCGGGTGGGCGATGGGCCCGGCTCCCAGGCTCCCTGCCCCGCGGAGAGCAAATCCCGGTTTCTCCAAGCACCTGGTGAAAGGCGGCGACCGACCGCGGCGGGAAGCGTGTGCCCTAGCCCGGGGAACCAGGAGGCGCAGCCTGAGGGTTGAGTGCCTGCTGGGTGCCCCCAAGGCCCCCGGGAACACACCCGTGGTCAGAGGAGTTGCGTTTGCTGCTTTTCGATGGCTGCAGCACCCCCATGGGGGCCCGCGGTGCGTCTCCATAACGCGGGTGGGGCATCAACCTCGTGTGGGATTTGAGCTCGTGTTAGGGGATTTGCGGGAAGAAAGTGGGCTTTGCTGTGCCTTGGAAGCGAGGATAAGTCTCCGACTGGGCCTCTTAATCTTAACTAGAATGAGGGAAGACTGGAGCAGCCGTCATTCCTGTCGGAGCGGAAAAGGAGACGTCTGGCGTTTCTGTGCTTTGCGTAGTGGCCTCGTTCTTCTTTTTAATTATACAGGATTATGCAGTCGTCTTGGGGTTTTTTTGGTCTCTATTGTGTTCACAGAGTGACCTTGTCTGATGTGAGCGTTCTGAGATGGTTTATGGTAAGCAGGAGAGCACCACAGCCTAGCTCAGAGTGGCAGGCCAGCTCCTGCAGGTCAGGGCCTCATGTGCTCTTTCTCAAAGCTTAGGGGGTACAGAGGTGGTCAGAGGCAGCCCTTGTGCCTGTGGAGGTAATAGCATGGCAGAGAGGCTGATTGCAAATACCAGGTGTCATGGAAAGCCGAAGGCGCACCGACGGATGGGCGCTCAGGGCTTTGAGGGGGCTCAGCAAAGGTACAGCCGAGGAGTCGACTCTGTGGCCAAATGCTGGGGGACTCATTGGTGTTTGCCAGGTAGGCG
Organism: Pongo pygmaeus; assembly: GCF_028885625.2. NCBI lineage: Eukaryota > Metazoa > Chordata > Mammalia > Primates > Hominidae > Pongo > Pongo pygmaeus. Next base: position 140,768,911 of record NC_072384.2, on the reverse strand, counting down.
GGGATGAAGGCCCGGCAGGAGCAGAGTCCTGGTTGGGGGATGCCGACTGGCTCACCAAGGGAAGGGAATGTTGTGGCGTTTAACATGGTTGAGCCTGCAGTGCCGGAGAGACGGGAGAAAGTGGGCAGGGACCAGATCATGAAACCATCTGGAACCATGCTAAAGAGGGTGGCTCTGTGCACCCCACTCCCGAAGCACTTCCACTAAACCCAGGCTTCTCTGTCCTGTTTTAAAGTCACAGCCCTAGGCGATGTGGAGCCACCGGAGGGCTTTACAGTGGGGAGTGAGAGGCCCCGACTTGCTCTGTAGGATGGCGGCATTTAGGGGTGAGAGGGTCGAAAAATGGGAGCAGGGAGAACAGGAGAGTTGAAGAGGGTGTGAATGAGGCAGATGGAGGTAGCGACAAGCTCAGCCCAGTGTTTAAGTGTAGAATGCGCGTGGCTTACTGTGGTGATGGGGACGGGGAGGGAGGCTGAGAAGCCAGGGGAGGAGGCTGAGCGTCCTGGCTTTTCTGAGAGTGTCTGAAAGGGAACAAGGGCATGCAGCTACGGGGGGATCAGGGCAGGGCTGAGCAAGCGGCCTTGTGAATGCTGGGACCAGGGCAGCAGCAGGACCTGTGGCCAGCTGTCCAGGGTGCTGCTGTCAGAGGAATCTGCTCCCTCTGTCGCAGGTTGACTCTAAACAGGATCCAAAATCCTGAGGGCTTCAGATTGCCCAGCTTGGGTTGCGACATGATTTTTCCACTGCCGTGGAGTTGTGGCAGTGGATGGTCCATGATGGCAGCCAGGCACCAGAACCTCAGAGGCAGAGCAGGTTAGTTTCCTCGGGGAAGTGGTTTCATTCCCAGAAGAGAGAGGGAAGGGATCCTGAGCGGAGGCGATGGGCTCAGTTTCGCATGTTTGTGGCCTCTGGTGATGTCCAGTGGGGGATGGGAAACCTCTCCTTGAGGGTCACTGAGAGGTAGTGGTGCTTAGGGCAGTAGCAGGTTTCTTTTTTAAAGGCAGAGAGGAATCAAGGAACAGAAGCCCTTGAGAGGCCTTAAAAATCATTCCTTTGAATTCCTTCCTCTCCCCCCAATACACATTCCTGTGTCTGGAACTAAAATGTTGACTCCAACTTGAGCCTGTTTCCCCTCATCCGTCTTTTTTTGTGGGGGTGGCGGCCCTGCAATGCACTTATCACCTGTTCTTTCGGAAAACGCAGCTGACATAACCTTGCCTTTCCATTCCCCAGGCGGGAGGCAGCACCGGGCTCTTGATGGACTTGGCAGCCAATGAGAAGGCCGTTCATGCAGACTTTTTTAATGGTAAGGATGCTTGGAATGGGATGCCAGATTTAATCTAAATATTTCTTCTCTCGGTTAAGGCAGTGAAGCAACTTGGTGACATGAATAATGTGGATCATAAGGTGGTAGAGCCCCTGCTCTCCTCTCAGAATGCAGTGCAGCCTCTATGGAGCGATGACACAGGCTGCGGCCACTGGCAGGCAGCCTTATTTTTCAGGAGAAAGTAGCATGAAATTGTTCCCAGCTTGCAGCCCAGTAATTGAGTTTGAGCTCTGGCATGCGTGTTACACGTGCTTGCGGACACCTCAGACTGTAGCCAGGTCTGGCCCCTTATCCCACATACGGCCATAGGAACCCTGTCTGACTCCCTGTCTCCGCCCTCTCCGGGTAGCCGGTTTCCTTTCCTCTCCCAGCCCACCTGTGTTTGCCTGCCTGGGTTCTCGTGCCCTCAGCTGCCTTTGCAGAGGGACAGCCATACTCCAGCTCTTGCCCAGCTCTGAAATCAGGACGCAGGATGCGTTTCCCTCTTGAATTAAGGGCTTCAGTGCTAGTTACCAAAAACATGGGTACACCAAATAAACAGTGAAAAGCAAATTTTCTGTTAACATCTTCCGACCTGCTAGAGGGAATATTTCTCATTCTCTTCTGATTTCTTCAGGCCTTGTTCCTATAGATTATATTAACGTTTACTGAGGGTTCAAATAATAAGTAAACAGATAGGTTTCTTACTCCAGAGAGTGAGGTGGCATTTTTCATCCTGGTTGAATCCATGCTGCTTGCCTCTACAGAAAGCTCTTATTACTAGTGAACAGCTAGGATGTGACCTTGCCACATGGGTTTCTAACTCACCAAAGACCCTGCCATCCTGGGTCCCTGCTGCTTCCTCAGGCTTACTGTCAGCCAGCCATTGCCTGAGGGGGCAGCCAAGCTGCTGAGTTGGGGTGCAGGCTTTCCCAGGGTGCCTGGCCATGCCCCTGAGGCAGCATTCTTGCTACCAGCTGGAGTCAGAACTGGGGCAGGTGACATTTGAGACGAGCCTGGAGAACTGAATAGCATTTATTTCAATTCTTTATGCCAGAGCGAGGTGGGAGAAGGGTGTTGCCTTCAGAGGGAACAAATTGTACAGAGCTGCAGAGCGCTCTCCAAAGCTGCTTTGTGAAAACACCGGCTCACCAGGGCGACTTTGAAGCTTCTTCACGTGGGCAGGATTGGGCAGTTGCTAATGCTGGCACCACACGCTTGCATTTTGATGATCTCCTTCAAAGTCCCATTTATCCTCTGCCAGCCCATTGGTTAGAGGCGACTGCTGTGTTCTAGTGTTTGAGTTCACATGACTTCCAGAGTCAGCCCTTGAATCCTGACGGGAAAGCATCTCTGAGTGGGACCCAGGCCCTACCCGTCAGGTGAGCGCCCAGCAACCTGAGCATTGTGGGTGCGTGTCTGCCTTTGAGCCACGGCCGGTCAGGGAGGGAACGCGGGAGAGCTCTGTGTCCCCTGCCTGCCCACCCACTAAGTTCACAAAGCACTCACTGTCCCGTCAGGTTGTGACAACCCCATGTGTTCAAGAAGCCATTTACATTGAGAGACCTCTGTGGGCTGTGGATGGGGCTTCTGCTAAGTCCTTTTTACTTGTCAAACAGATGGGTTTTGCTGGGCTGTTATACCCTGGGCACCAGGGTTCTAGCCATGAAAGAGACTCACTCTCTTCCCTCGCCGTGTCTTACAAAATTGTGGGTCCAGACAGGTCAGCAGGCAGGGGCTGGACTGTGACAAGAGCCCTGGCAAAGCGTGGACGGCATTGTTTCTGGGAGCACAGCAGAGGGAGGTTTCTCCAGAGGGGGCAGCAGAGCAGCGATCGGAAGGTGTGGAGTCAGCCAGGCCCGGGACTGTGCAAAAGTGCTGCTAGCGGCAGTTCGAACCACAGCCAGCAGTCGGGAGGCAGTGAGGACATGGGGGTGCATCAGTGTGGCTGGGGAGAGTCGGGACCTTCTGCAGTATCCAGAGATGCCTCAGGGATGCCACCCTCCCCAGGAAGGCTGGATGCCGTGGTGCCAGCAGGCTCCTGGCTCTTCGCTCTGACCCTCCAGGAGTTGAACCTTCTCTTTCTAGTTCATAATTCATACCGCACATTTTCAGTGCACAGTACATGTGGGTGGGCTTTTAGTTGTATTTTCACCTCCCATTGTGAAAGTGATGATTGCCTGTAGTAGGGAATTTGAAGAACACAGAAAACTAAACAGAAGGACAAAATCTTTCCTGGGGGGCCTGATTTTGATCACCCAAAGCAGGGCACTACATGTTTGCTGCGTTTCTTCCAGCGGGAATGGGCCTTAGCGGGTGTTTCTCAGGCTTGACTATCATTCACTCTCCCTTACTGGAGGCTTCACCTTTCTGCAGCCCAGCCCGACTTTCTCATGCTCACAGCGGCAGCCAGCCGGTTTCCCTCTGCTCCCAAGGACCCAGCACGTGCCTCCCAGCTTCATCTCTCCCCGGCCCTGGCAGCGAGGGCAGCATCTTGGGCGCCGTGCACTCGTGGGTGTGTGTCCCGAGTGCTGAGTTGTGGCTGTGTGGTGGTGTCCGTGGGACTCAGAACAGCTCTGCATGCATTTTCTTAGGATTGTCTTTTAAATGAAAGCAAGAAAGTACTCTAGCCAACACTCTCCCCTTGGACTACATGTACGAGCCCTGGTTGGCTGAAACTGAAAGTCTGTTACGGGAAAAGTCTTTTATTTCATTAGGTCATTGACGGTTATCTCTGTATTTTGGATTACCATATAATTCATTCTGAAGTGATTTCTTCAGCCCTTACCCTTGTATGTGTAAATACGTGGTTTTGCTTATTTCCTTAGATTTTGAAGATCTTTTTGATGATGATGACATCCAGTGAGATGCCCTCTGGCTGCAGGTGGGGCCAAGCCCTTGGTACAGAGCCGCAGTGTGAGCCTGCGCAGGACAGTTTCAGGTGGTTTTAAAGAACACGTGGCAATCCCTTGAATTTAGGACCTGGTTAACCAAGAAAGATAAGAATGTTCTTAACGACCTAGATGAGGCTGTTCGTCTCTGAATGTGATCAGGTTTTGTCCTCACTCCAATTAAAAGAAAGCAATGTCACATGCAGAGTGATCTCTTTCTTATACTTATGAGTGAATGTTGCAGTCCCTAAAAGTCTCTGTGTGTTTGTGTGTGCATGCATGTGTGTGCATGTGTCAGCACGCTGAGAGAACCACATTTGTCTGGTAGCAAATACCTTGTGTTAAGGTGCTGTATGTGCTGGAGCAGGAGGCAGTGCGGCCCGTGCACAGCTGGGCCTACTGACAGCACTTGGAGGACCTTGCCACGGGGCCACCCCTCCGCTTTGTGGGCAGGTTCGCACTGTGTGTGTCTGTCAGCACAGTGGTCCTTATGCTCTCCTCCGGCCTCTGCGTCAGGGCAGCTGCCCCACAAATGCAAGGCTTAAGAACTAGGACGACAGGATGCGACTTTGCAGGAGACGCCTTCTACGTGGAAATGCATGTTGGTCCATTTCAAAGGAGAGTGTAACACGCATGTGGGAAGAGGGGTCTTGTTTGCTGTAGGCCCAGCTCAGTCATCCGTACTGGCTGTAAAGCAGTGAAGTCGCTGTTTGACATCCATCTCGAAGTGAAGAGTGTTTCTGAGGCCAGGAGACGCCCAGGCCCAGGACTTCAGCAGTTCCCATTTTCAGAGTTAAAGCCCCTCCGCGGAGGGACCTGCTGCCCCCGCTACTGAGAACCCGCTGAAGGGTGTCACCTTGTCATGTTTCCAGAAGAGACATTTGTACTGGAGGCCCGGTGAGATTTTAAGCAGAACCGACTGTCAGCTCTGCCTCGTTTTCTCGTGAGTGGTGAGTGGATTTCCACCCTGTCATCCTGATGGAGCTCCTGTCCTTTGTTGGGGCTCAGCAGCTCGGGACTGCCCAGGACAAGCCAGCAGCCCTCTATGGTTCCCGCACTGCAGCGAGGGCAGTCAGAGCACAGGGTCTGTGGGAAGGCAGGAGAGCAGACTGCGGTGTCAGAAGACCCTCTGTCGGAAGGTCTGCACTGGGCTGCATGTTGAGGCTGCCGCTTTGTTTCTGAGACCCACGTGGCTTATCTGCAGGCGAGGAGCAGGGTTTCCGGCAGCCAGGCTACATGCTGTCTGCACGCCGTCTGCACTTTGAGAGGGTGGGGTTTTTCAGTGCTGTTTTCTTGTAATTCACTTCGTGAGAGTCGTTTTTACAGTTTCATAAGTGGATTCCTCAAAGCAGGTTAGAGGGCTCTGTGGGGGAACAACTAGGTATTTGGGTGAATTCTATCGTGATCAGGTGGTTACCCTGCAGTTCCCCCTCAGTTGAGGTTTATCGCAGTCCTACAGGGCCTGCAGTACACAGTGGTAAGGGCTGTGGCTACACTCAGACTGGCCAGTGGCAAACACCACTGCCAGCGAGCTGTAGGTTCCTGCTGAATCAGTTCCTTTCTTTGGAGGGCTAGGCACAGTGGCTCACTCCTGTAATCCCAGCTCTTGGGGAGGGTGAGGTGAGAGGATCACTTGAGGCCAGGAGTTTGAGACCAGCCTGGGCAACAGAACGAGACCCCCCCCCTATACAAAAATTAAAAAATTAGCTGAGCGTGGTGGCACGTGCCTATAGTCCTAGCTATTTGGGAGGCTGGGGCAGGAGGATCACTTCAGCCCAGGAGTTCAAGATTGCAGTGAGCTATGATTGCACCACTGCACTCCAGCCTGGGCCACAGAAACCCTGTCTCTAAACAAAACCAAAAATGTTTGTCTGGGCCTCTGTTTCCTCATAGGTGAATGGGGATATCAGCCTCTGGCCTTCAGCAGGAAGGAACGATCCCAGGTGAAGAAGAGAGCTGCTGACAGGAACTCAGGCAGAGTGGAGATGGGCACATCCCTTCTAGACCAAGGCCTGTGAGCCCCAGAAGCTCCTGTGTGGGCCGTAGAATTTCAGGCTGGCCTGGTCTAAGCCGCTCTGTGAATAGCAGTCTGCACATGTGTGCATGTCAGTGTCTTCTGCACATGTTTAGATCTGTGTGGGCTCTAGGAGGCCTCCCTTTGCCTTCACAGAATCCTACAGCTTCTTCAATACCATGAGGCCACGAACATTGCCACCTGTTTTTCTTCCTCATCTCCCCGTGACTCGGCTGTCACTGTGAGGCTGTCAGGAAGGGTGATCACCCGGGTGATCGGACTGCAGCTGATGGGCCCAGCCATGCCCACTCCCGTGGCAAAACTCCAGCCATTGTCGGTGATGTGTCTTCATCTACACTGACAAAGAGGTATTTTCTCAGTTTTTACACCTGATCGCCTTCATCACAGAGACCTCTATACTGATCCCTGCCCCATTTAGAAAGCTGCTGGGGGACCGCAGGCTCAGCTGCCAGCCAGATAATGAACCTCAGCAAGGCAGCACAGCTCTGCGGGGAATGCCTGCCTGTGCCTTGGAGCAGAATCAGCCGAGGGCGAGGGAGCCTTCTGGGGTTTTGGAGAAGACCCTTCCATGAGAAAAGAAGGAAGCACTGTCCATTAAAATCCACGCAAGGGAGGAATTTGTTGGAAGGCTCACAGAAGGACAGCTGGCCCCAGGGCTCAAAGATCCCTGGACTTAACCACTTCCTGTTTCTGCCTGCCCACTGGCTTCTTGGGCCTAGAAAATCTTTCTCCACAAGTTTCTTTCTCCACCATGGTTCCAGCAGTTTCCATACTACATCTCTGGTAACACGCCTCCCGGGGTGGCGAAGGGGACTGTGTCCCAAGGGAAAGGCTTGAGGAAGGCCTGTGATTGGCCCACCTTCCGTGAGCCGTGTGCTTTGCCCACATCCAGCCCTGAATCAGCACCGGGGCTCTCAGCACACCTTGGTGGCATCGTCCTGGCCACACAGCTCAGGTTTTGTGTGAATAATCGTTGCCTCCAATTAGTCCCAAAATACTGCTCTCAAGTATGCCTTGAATGGCTTTTAATGGTTCCTGGGTGATTTTTGAGGGGGTGTGAGTGGCCTGCCATCAGAGATGGCTGTCACTTGGGGGGCAGTGAACCCAGGGAGGGTTGCTCAGCTGGCTGAGCAAGGCAGAGCAACCCTGATCAACGGATGCCTGGTCCCTTTATCAAGGTGCTCAGCAGGCATTTGTTTAGTGTAAACAAGCAACAACAGAGGGACTCTGAAAATGACGGAATCCTGGGCTCCTTTGGGGAGGAGAGAAAGCTGCCCCGAGGGCGCTGAGCCGGTGACTCGTAGGTGGTGCCTCTCTGTGGAAGAGGCATGGGGTCTCTCTCAGATCTCTCCTATACGGACGCAGATCCCACTCATGAGGGCTCCACCACCATGACCTAATCACCCTCCAGAGGTCCCACCTCCTAACACCATTACCTGGGGGTGGGGGGTGAGGGTTCAATGTGAATTTTGAGGGGACACAAATTTCTGGACAGTAGCACCTTGGAATTGGAGGGTGAGCAGACATGGCCCAATGTGGGCAGTGCCACGCCACCCAAAAGCAGGAGCTTGAACACATCTGGGATGCACTACCTGGTCAGGAAGTGTGTGTTAGAGAGAGAGAGAGAGAGAGAGACTGGTTAACAGGGGCCCTGGGCTCAACCTAAGCCCAACTGCCTCTGGGTGGTTTGGAATTTCCCTGTGCCTGAGCTTGTAAAGTAGGGCACAGTGATGCCTTGTGGGGCTTCCTGGTAGGGGTGGGGGTGGGGGTCAGTGAGCTCCTATGGGAAATGCTCTGAAATGCTCTGGCAGCGCCCTGCACAGTAGTCCAAGCACTGCCTGAGTATTCGCTGTTAATTATTATTAGCAAGCTTGTGGGTCACAGGAACCCTGTGTCCTTGTACTTAGCCTTCCCCTCTCTGTCCTAAGTTCCTATATCTTGTAGAGATACTTGTCTTCTCATTGGACAGAGTGACTTGTCCCAGGTCACTCGGAATTCCAGAGGCAAATATACCAGACCTCGTTCTAGTGTCATGAGCTTCCTTCTCTTTCCCCAGAGATGTGAACTAAACGGGAGAGAAGTGGCAGCTTTGGACAGAGCGTTTGGGAGCACAGGCCGTGGGCAGGGTGCGGAAGCACTAATGTTTACCGGATGCAGAGAACGTCCGCTACATGGCACCAACAAAGCAACAAGTGAGGGGAAAATGGGCACAGGACGCTTAAGAAACGGTTTACAGAAGAACCATTCCAAGTGGCTGGGAAGTTATCTAGAGGTGCTCAGAACCACAAGAAGCAGGTGAGATGTCAGCTAAGACAGCAAAATACCAGTTTCTACTCACTGGAGGGATAGACGTTTTAAGAGTGATGAAACACCATCCGTTGCTGGTGGAGAAGAAGGGAAGAAGACCACACAGCCATGTATAGATGTAAGGTAGGATGCAGAGAGGTGTGTGTTTCTGACATTATCTATTTACATACACATCAAATAGCCATTGTGTTCGTGTGTGCAGAGATACATGCTTTTTAGATGAGTGACAATGTGGTGTATGCCTGTATCTATATGCCCCAACATCGGAACACCTACCTAGAGTCCTGTGTTGCTTAGTGACGGTGGTCCCTTCTGAGAAATGCCTCATTAGGTGATTCTGTCATTGTTCCAACATCACAGAGTGACTGACACAAACCTAGATGGCTTAGCCGGCCACACACCCAGGCTGGAGGCTGGAGCCTGTTGCTCCTAGGCCACACACCTGCACAACTCATGATTACTGAATCCTGGAGACAACCGGAACACAGTGCTGAGCATTTGTGTGTAGTGAGACAAAGTGTCAAACCTAAGGAGCCTTGTTTGCTCATTTCTGCTTGCCAGTGTCATTTCACAAAGCCCCTGTGTGCAGCGCTCCAAAGATGCTTTGAAGGCAAAACAGGGCAGAGCACACGCCACCCCCACATCTCCCGCCCTAGTCGCTGCGTTCCGTGTCTTTCCTGCACAAGATAATGCCTGTGAGTTAGTGATTGTGCCTGTGTAATCTACAACCTGATGTCCTCCTGCACAAACACTGATGTGATTCTGCTCTCGGGTAACTTCTGAGCAGGTTCGACGTGACTGTGTCCTGAACCCCACCACCTGCATCTCTGCAGTGCACTGGCACCCTGTGTGGGGCAGTTGGACGCAGTGCACTGGCACCCTGTGTGGGGCAGTTGGACAGGACCTCGCGAAGGGGCCACTCCCGGGCTGGGGGACTCAGTCTGGAGTCCTCAGAAAGACTTCTGAATAACACTGATTTAAATGCCTTCAAAACTTGACTTCTTTTCTTCCATCAACAGTATCTAAACATATCTAAGCCTAGAAAAGGAATGGTTAAAATGTGCTGTTGTAATCTGATGAAGCCACTCGTGCATATGCCGTCTATTTTTGCCCAAAATGGCATTATGTGGTGCATGACTATAAAGCAAACATGGACAGATCCAGAGGGAGAAATAGAAAATGAAAATATAGGAGACTCCAGAACCCCACTGCAGTCACAGGCAGACCATCCAGACAGAAAGTCAATGAGGAAAAAGCCGACTTAAACACTGCTACGGACCCAGCGGACCTGACAAACACTCTTCCCCCAACCTGTGTGCTCTGCCACCAGCTCCTTGACGGCAATATGGTAACGGTGATGAAACTGACGATACACAAGAAAGTGGGGTTTGCAGCATGTTTTCCATACAACAAAAAACATGGGAACAAAATGAATGCTCATTCATGAAAGAGGAAATTATGGTGCGTCCCTACCATGGGGTCCTGCACGTCCTTACCGTGGTGTCCCACACCCACCAGGCAGAGCATCCGTACCGTGGGGTCCGGCACCCACCAGGCAGAGCGTCCCTATCATGAAGTCCCGCACCCACTAGGCAGAGCATCCCTACTGTGGGGTCCTGCACCCACCAAGCAGGGCATCCCTGCCGTGGGGTCCTGCACCCACCAGGCAGAGTGTCCCTATCATGGGGTCCCACACCCATTGGACAGAACATCCCTAACACGGGGTCCCACACCTACTGGGGAGAATGTCCCTACTATCGGGTCCTGCACCACTGGGCGGAGTGTCCCTACCACGGGGTCCTGCACCCACTGGGCAAAGCGTCCCTGCCATGGGGTCCCACACCCTCTGGGCAGAGTGTCCCTACCACGGGATCCCACACCCTCTGGGCAGAGTGTCCCTGCCACGGGGGTCCCACACCCTCTGGGCAGAGTGTCCCTACCACGGGGGTCCCACACCCTCTGGGCAGAGTGTCCCTACCACGGGATCCCACACCCTCTGGGCAGAGTGTCCCTACCATGGGGGTCCTGCACCCACAGGGCAGAGGGGCTGGAGTTTCAACCGCTGTTGTGGAGGGGATTTCACAAAGCCATGTGGCTGGGAAATGTGGGATGCAGAGAGGTAGGTGTTATCTCACATATTCATACCTATTTACATACACATCGACATTTTGTGTGTGTGCATAGGTGTACACTTTTTAGATGAGAGTAAATGTGGCATGTGCATCAGTCTGTATAAAACGCCACACGCTTGCACTGTGCGGCTCACCTAGGCCCACAGGCCATGATCACACCCTGTGCCGTGCATATGATCATACAGGTATGTATGTGTATGTGAATGTTTCATGAAAGACTGTGCTTACAGCCCTGTGGGGAAGGATGAACACTAAGGCCACTGTGAGAACCCATTGTAAAGCATGAGGGCAGGGCAGGTGTTCAGGGGGTGGGTGCAGGCCCCGGACCCCACTCTGGAGGGGCCTGGGAGAGTGTGGATGGAGAGCCTTGGGAGAGGATGCAAAGTTCCGAGGGAGGGGAGGGGCCGTCTGGGGTGGGCAGGGGGCCCGAGCATCAGCAAGGGGCTGGGCAGAGGGTGGTGTTCAGATGTCTTTTCTCCCCAGACCCAGGGGCTGCCCCCAGCAGGGGTCCCTCTCTATTTCCTTAGACTCCCTGTTTGCAGCTGAAGCAGAGAGGGAAAGCCTGGCCTTCAAGGTCCAGAGCTGTTCATCAGCACGGGCCTGAAAAGAGGATCCGACTGCAGGACTCAGTCCTCTGAACTGCAGGAAGCCTTGCTGGTGTCAGGGCCCCAGTGGAGCCTGCAGAGGGGCAGTTTGCCTAGAGAATGAGTGCACCTTCTAGACTGGAAACAGGCCGGTCTCAGCTGGAATCTGCCCTGGACATCAGTGCTTTCTGCTCAGCTGAGAATCACGTACGTCACAGCAATATAGAAATGAATTTATAGGTATCCTTCGCCCACTTTTTGATGGGGTGGTTTGATGTTTTCTTGTAAATTTGTTTAAGTTCTTTGTAGATTCTGGATATTAGCCCTTTGTCAGATGGGTAGATTGCAAAAATTTTCTCCCATTCTGTAGGTTGCCTCTTCACTCTGATGGTAGTTTCTTTTGCTGTGCAGAAGCTCTTTAGTTTCATTAGATCCCATTTGTCAATTTTGGCTTTTGTTGCCATTGCTTTTGGTGTTTTAGATATGAAGTCCTTGCCCATGCCTATGTCCTGAATGGTATTGCCTAGGTTTTATTCTAGGGTTTCTATGGTTTTGGGTCTACCATTTAAGTCTTTAATCCATCTTGAATTAATTTTTGTATAAGGTGTAAAGAAGGGATCCAGTTTCAGCTTTCTACATATGGCTAGCCAGATTTCCCTGCACCATTTATTAAATAGAGAATTCTTTCCCCATTTCTTGTTTTTGTCAGGTTTGTCAAAGATCAGATGGTTGTAGATGTGTGGTATTATTTCTGAGGGCTCTGTTCGGTTCCATTGGTCTATATCTCTGTTTTGGCACCAGTACCATGCTGTTTTGGTTACTGTAGAAGGATATGAACAGACACTTCTCAAGACATTTATGCAGCCAACAGACACATGAAAAAATGCTCATTATCACTGGCCATCAAGAAATGCAAATCAAAACCACAATGAGATACCATCTCACACCAGTTAGAATGGCGATCATTAAAAAGTCAGGAAACAACAGGTGCTGGAGAGGATGTGGAGAAATAGGAACACTTTTTCACTGTTGGTGGGACTGTGAAGTAGTTCAACCATTGTGGAAGACAGTGTGGCAATTCCTCAAGGATCTAGAACTAGAAATACCGTTTGACCCAGCCATCTCATTACTGGGTATATACCCAAAGGACTATAAATCACGCTGCTATAAAAACACATACACACGTATGTTTATTGTGGCTCTACTCACAATAGCAAAGACTTGGAACCAACCCAAATGTCCATCAATGATAGACTGGATTAAGAAAATGTGGCACATACACACCATGGAATACTACGCAGCCATAAAAAAGAATGAGTTCATGTCCTTTGTAGGGACACGGATGAAGCTGGATACCATCATTCTCAGCAAACTATCTCAAGGACAGAAAACCAAACACCGCATGTTCTCACTCATAGGTGGGAATTGAACCATGAGAACACTTGGACACAGGAAGGGGAACATCACACACTGGGGCCTGTCATGGGGTGGGGGGAGCGGGGAGGGATAGCATTAGGAGATATACCTAATGTAAATGATGAGTTAACAGGTGCAGCACAACAGCATGGCACATGTATACGTATGTAACAAACCTGCACGTTGTGCACATGTACCCTAGAACTTAAAGTATAATAATTAAAAGTAAAATAAAATAAAATAAAACAAATTGCCTTTAGTCATTCAGGTCACATAAAAAAAAAGAAAGAAATGAATTTATACAATTTGGAGGTCTCTTGTGGATCTGCATATTGAAGCTTCCTGCAAGGCAGGAGGCCCGGATGATTTGTTCCAGCCAGCAGTCTTTGGGTGCTGTGGTGGTGTTTGTGTTTTGCTTTTTAAATTTTTTTTCCCCTTTGGCCATTTTAACTTTAAAATTTATTTTGCTGAGATTCCATTTATCCTGTCACTTGGCAGGCTCACCTCCCTGTCCCCAACTGCGCCCAGTACGGCTAAGGAAATGTTGAAAGCACCTGCTAGCCCTCTTGCTGAGGCAGGAAAACTACCAACCTTGCCATGAAAATAACATTTAGAACAGTTAGTTATGTTTTTTATTTATTTAGCATCTTGCCAGTGATCATAACAATCTCAAAAGATCCATTCATTGAAAGCCAGCATTGAGCCCAGCATTCATATTCTATCATTTCATCCTCCGAAAGTTCCCAAGATGGATGTGGTGCGCTGGCTTTGCCGATAAACAAACCGAAGCTCCCTGCGGTGCAGTGACATGTGCAGCCTGGCCTGGCCAAGTGAGGAAGGGCAGGGTGAGGCTCAGAGGAGCAGTGCAGTGTGGGCCCCGTGCAGGAAGTGCAGGCTCAGCTGCCAGCTACCCTCTCGAGGTGTGACCTGGAGCAAGTTATCACACTTGTTTGCCTGGATTTTCCATTTGCATAAATGAAGATTATGATAACACCTACCTCAAAAAATTAAAAATGTCTGCTCAGCAAAAAATACAGGAGTGAAGGAACAGACTGTGGCGGGATCTGCACAGTACAGGAATCTGACAGAGGACTCTGTCCAGAGCACGTTGCCTATAACAGGAATTCCCATAAATCAATAATAAAAGCATGCACAGACTAATGAAAAAGTGGGCAAAGTGCATTTGATTGATAACTAATTTAGAAATGAATGTATGCAAATGATCAGTAAGCACCGTCAAAGGATGGCGACACCCTCACTCATTAGAGAAATGCAAATCAAAACCACGGTGAGGCATCACTTCACATTTCTGTCCACAGTGAAAGTCTAAGATGAAGAATACAGCACTGAAAGTCATCAGGGATGTGGAGTCTCTCCTGGAACGGTGGCCGTGGGTGGGGGTGTGAAAGGATCTGACCACACCAGGGAAAAGTTTGGCAGTTTCCTAAGTGAAACCTGTATCTATCCTATGGAACACCCCTCCCCAGTGAAACCTATATCTGTCCTATGGAACACCTCTCCCCAGCTTCCACTTTTAGGTACCTGCCTAAGAAAAATGGATGCATATGTACGTGCACACACACACACACACACAAACGCAGAGATGTGTCCAGTAATGCCCAGCAGCCTTATTCATCATAGCTCCACACCGGACACTGAAACAGAATATAGAATCCAGAAATAAACCCACACACGCTTGGTCAGATGAATTGTGACAAAAGGGCTAAGGAAATTCAATAGGGAGAGTCTTCAACAATGGTATTGGAAGAACTAGATATCCATGTGGAAATATAAAATGATCCAGTGCTGACTTTACACTGTACATACATGTTAATTTGAAATGGATCATAGGTGTAAAGCTACATAACTTCTAGAAAAAATATCATAGGAGCAAATCTTCAGAGCCTTGCAGAAAGCAAAGGCTTCAGGAACCAACAATGTGAACATCGAAAAGAAAGGGAGAAAAACAAACTAGATTCCATCAAAATTAAAAACTTCTCTTCAAAAAGCACTTAATAAAATGGAAAGGCAAACCACAGATTGGGAGAATATATTTTAATACATATATGTGACCATATAAAGAACTCTCAAAACTCTGTAAGAAGACAAACACCTCCCCTTCGAATTGGTCAAACATTGAATAGACACTGTACCAAAGAAGATGTACCGATGACCAATCAACACATAACAAGACACGCCACAGCAAAACTCACCACAGAAACACAAAAGTAACACTGCAGTGTGACACCTACTATTATACACCCACTAGGCTAGCTAAAATTTTAAAAGTCCGACAATCCTAAATGCTGAGGAGTACATGAAGCTGTTGTAACTGACACACTGCTGGTGGAAGTGTATATTGTACAGCCGCTTTGGAAAAGCATTTACCAGGTTCTTATAAAGTCAAACATACACTTCCAGTATGACCTAACAATTTCACTTTGTGACATTTATTTAAGAGAAACAAAAACGTATGTCACAAAAAATCTCGTACACAATGTTCATAGCAACTTTATCCATAATATACAGAAACTGGAAAAAAACTGATGGTCAAATGTCCATCAGCAGATAGAATGTATAAAAAAAAGTGTAGTATATCCATCCAATGGAATAGTACACAGCAATAAAAAAGTTAACTACTGATGCAAATATCAACATGGATGATTCTCAGAAACATGATCTCAGCAAAATATGCCAGATGCAGTGGGCCCAGAGGTCAGGGAATAGAGTCAAAGTTAATTATTCTTGAGTCTTAAAAGTCTAATGATTTTTTTTTCTTTGGCTAGGCTTCAGACTTGGTTGAGACCTGTCATTTCTTTCTCCTTTCTGCTTTGTCCCTTTTGGAATGGGGATGTTTGTCCTATGCTTATCCAACCATGGTATTTTGGAAGCAGATAATGTGTCTGGTTTTATAGCAGGAGAGGAATTTTGCTTCATAGTAAATCATACTTTGATTCTTACCTACACCTGGCATAGATTATATTTATGTAAACTTTTGGACTTAGAGTTGATGTTAGAATTGGTTAAGCTTTTGAGACTGTTTGGATGGGGTTCATACATTTTGCATATAAGAAGGACATCAGTTTCGGAGTGGCAAGAGTACAGTGTTATGGACTGAATTGTCTTCCCTCCAAATTTATTATTTCGAAGTCTTAATCCCCAGTACCTCAGAGAGGACTGTATTTGGAGTTAGAACCTTAAAGAAGCAATTAAGGTAAAATGAGCTTGGGCGCGGTGGCTCACGCCTATAATCCCAGGACTGTGGGAGGCCAAGGAGGGTGGATCACCTGAGGTCAGGAGTTCAAGACCAGCCTGGCCAACATGGTGAAACCCTGTCTCTACTAAAAATACAAAAAATTAGCTGGGCATGGTGGCGCACACCTGTAATCCCAGCTACTCAGGAGGCTGAGGCAGGAGAATCTCTGAACCTGGGGGGCGGAGGTTGCAGTGAGCCAAGATTTTGCCACTGTGCTCCAGCTTGGGCAACATGAGTGAAACTCCATCTCAAAAAAAAAAAAAAGGTAAAATGAGGTTATATGGATGGGCTGATGTTCTTATATGAAGAGGCGATTAGGACACAAACAACACACAAACTGAGGGGTAGCCATCTGCAAGCCAAGGAGAGAAGCCTCAGAAGAAACCAACTCCACTGACCCCTTGATCTTAGACATCTAGCGTCCAGAACTGTGAGAAAATAAATGTGTGTTGTATAAGCCACCCAGTCCCTGCACCTACTTTTTTATTATGGCAGCCCTGGAAAATGAATGCAGGTTGCCAGGGCTTTGGTTGCTGCCAGTTTGGGGCTATTACAGTTACGAACGCTATGACCATTCATGTACAAGTCTTTGTATGGACATACACTTTCATTTCTCTTGGGTAAATATCCAGGAATGGATTGGCTGGGTCACATGGTAGATTTATAACTTTTTAAATAGGCTGTTTTCCAAAGAAGCTGTACCACTTTACATTCTCATCAGCAGTCTATGAGAGTTCCAGTTGCTCTCTGTGATCAGACTTTTATATCTTAACCACTTTAGTTAGCATGTTATGGTATCTTATTAGGGTTTTAATTTGTATTTCCTAATTACTAATAATGTTAATAGTTTGTTACATGCTTATTTGCTGTCTATATTCCTTCTCTGATTAAGTAAATATATGTTAAAATTATTTGTCCATTTGTTTATTTGGTCGTTTTCTTATTTCAAATTATATATATATGTATTATATATATGATGTTAGTCCTTTGTCAAATATATAATTCACAAATTTACAAATATTTTCTTCCAGTCTGTGACTTGTGCAATAGGTGGACAGTTTCCAATACAGCCCCCAAAGATCCCTGCCTCCTGGTATTCCCACTGTTGTTTAGCCCACTCTCCTCAAAAGTGAGCTGGAGTTAGTTATTTTCCTGTAATAAGTAGAATATGGCAAAGGAGATGGTATGTCTCTCCCAGGATTAGGTTGGTTATGTAAAGACTGAGGCTTCTGACTTGAGTACTCTTTCAAAATTATGTCTCGAGGCCTTGAGACATAAGGAATGTTCAACTTTTTCTAGCTGAATTTTGAAATTACTGTGGTCCAGTGGCCCCTCTGTGCCTCCCATTCTCCCCACCATCTACACTTTCTGAACAGGAATGCCTATAGATGTTATCCTGTGCCCATCCAACCATTGCCTATTGATGTTATCCTGTGCCCGTCCAACCATTGCCTATAGATGTTATCCTGTGCCCGTCCAACCATTGCCTATCGATGTTATCCTGTGCCCGTCCAACCATTGCCTATCGATGTTATCCTGTGCCCGTCCAACCATTGCCTATCGATGTTATCCTGTGCCCGTCCAACCATTGCCTATCGATGTTATCCTGTGCCCGTCCAACCATTGCCTATCGATGTTATCCTGTGCCCGTCCAACCATTGCCTATCGATGTTATCCTGTGCCCGTCCAACCATTGCCTATCGATGTTATCCTGTGCCCGTCCAACCATTGCCTATCGATGTTATCCTGTGCCCGTCCAACCATTGCCTATCGATGTTATCCTGTGCCCGTCCAACCATTGCCTATCGATGTTATCCTGTGCCCGTCCACCCATTGCCTATCGATGTTATCCTGTGCCCGTCCAACCATTGCCTATCGATGTTATCCTGTGCCCGTCCAACCATTGCCTATCGATGTTATCCTGTGCCCGTCCAACCATTGCCTATCGATGTTATCCTGTGCCCGTCCAACCATTGCCTATCGATGTTATCCTGTGCCCGTCCAACCATTGCCTATCGATGTTATCCTGTGCCCGTCCAACCATTGTCTATAGATGTTATCCTGTGCCCGTCCAACCATTGTAATGTTGGATGTTGGGATCAGATAACTTGTCTCTTTAGTTTCACAGTTCTACAGATTGAGAAAAACTGTACTCAAGAAGCTGTAATTAAGAAACTACACCTGAGAAGCCTCATCCACACCTGGACCTAATATATATAATAAGCTTTTAGACTTTGAGTTTGGTGTAATAATGAGATAAAATTTTGGAGAATCTTGGTATGGAGTGAATACATTCTTTATGGGGGAGAGAAATAAATCAAATGAATAAAATACAGCAGAAATTATGTACAGTTACTTCTGTTTTTGGACTATTAAAAGGACTGTAGCTTCTGTCTTGAGGTTCTCTCTCTCTCTCTCTCTCTCTCTCTCTCTCTGTCATTGCTTATTCTGGAACAAGTTAACTTCAATGTCATGGGTCAGTCCTTATACGCTGCATAAGTGACCTTGGAAGTAGATTTTCTGAGGCCCAACCACGGCCAATGTGTGAGTTTGGAAGCAGGTTCTCCCACAATTGCAACTTGAGATGACTGCAGTCTGCGCTGACCCTCCAATCAAGAAAGACCTTGAGTCAGAACAAAGCTGCTAAGTTTCTCCTATGTTCTTGACACTCTGTTCAACCCCAAAGTTTTGGAGGTAATTTTTAAAGCAGCAATAGATAACTAATAGCACTATTCTAGTTCCTTTTTCTTTCCATGTAAATGTTATAATTAGCTCATCAATATCCACAAAAAATGCCTGCTAGGACTTTGACTGGGATTGCACTGAATCTGTAGATCAAATTTGAAATAATTGATATCTTAACAATGTAGAATATTCCAATTCATGAACACAGTTTATCTCTCCATTTATGTAGGCCTTCTTTAATTTTTTTATTGTTGTTTTATAATTTTCCATAAACTAAACGTCCTTTGTTAAGTTTATTCTGAGGCTTTCCACTTCTTTGATTCTATTGTAATTGGTACTTTTAAAATATTCAAATTGCAATTGTTTATTGCTAGTATATATAAATATTATTGATTTTGCATGCTGATTTTCTATCCTGAGATTCTGTTAAATTACTTATTTTTCTAGGAGTTTTTTTAGATTTTTAAAGAGATTTTCTATGTAAAAAATTATGCAGTCTTCCTATTTGAAATTATCTACTAAAGCGAAACATATGTCTCAGTGACCCACCTATTGTACAGATTTCTTTACATATTTGCAATAGAAATAGTTGCATGTGACCATCAAAATACATGCAAAAGATTGTTTATAACAGTCCTTCCAAAAATCAGAACAGCTCAAATGTCCATCAGCGACACAAGGAATACATAACCTGTGGTATATTTTTGCAAAGGAATACTACACAGCAGTGGGAAGGAATAAATGACTGCTACCTGCAACAGAATGGATCACTTTCAAAGGCACTATGTTGAGCCAAATAAGACTGACAAGAGTACACATTATATGATTCCATTTTTACAATGTTTAAAGACAGACTAAACTAGTTTATGCCACAAGAGATCAGAATAGTTGTTAACCCTGGAAACAAAGTTTTAATTGGGAAGGAACATAAGGAAGTCCTTTTTGGTTCTGAAAATGTTTTCTACCTTGAAGAGGGTGGTAGTTTTATGAGCATCTTTATATGTGAAGACATTGAGCTGCATGCTTAGTATATGTGCACTATGAATGGGAATAGATGAGATCACAGGATCTCATATGAAGACAGTGGCCTTGGATGTCATTGAGGGAGGGGAAATAGATTACAGACACATTTAGGACAAGAACATCCCCTTAGGGGCATCTACATTTAAAGGGCATGAAAAAGAGGGCTCAGCAAAGACATCTGGGCAGGAGTAATCAATGGCGTTTGAAAAGAGCAGGGATTGCCAAAAATCCCACCCACCAAGGGAGGAGGACTGTCAAAGAATAATGGACTAACACACCCAAATCCACTCAGAATCACTGTCTAGGGTTCATTCATCATCTAAACTGGTGTACCCTTTATTGTTCAAGTGTTCCAGGTAGGCAGGGATGTTTCTTCTTAATATTTTAGGGCTTCTTTTTAAGTTGGTTCCTTCATAGAAATTTTAGAATTAATTTGTCCAGTTCTATATAAAAATTATTTTAGGGGCCAGGCACAGTGGCTCACGCCTGTAATCCCAGCAGTTTGAGAGGCCAAGGCGGGTGGATCACCTGAGGTCAGCAGTTTGCAACCAACCTGGCCAACATGGTGAAACCCTGTCTGTACTAAAAATATTAAAAATTAGCTGGGTGTGGTGATGGGCACCTGTAATCCCAGCTACTCAGGAGGCTGAGGTGGGAGAATCACTTGAACCTGGGAGGCGGAGGTTGCAGTGAGCCGAGATTGTGTCATTGCACTCCAGCCTGGGCAACAAGAGTGAAACTCCAACTTAAAACAAAAATTATGTTAGGATTAAGATAGTATCAATTGTATTGGCCATGTATAATAGCATAATCAAGATCTTTATAATGTTGAATAATGTTGAAATCTCCCATCCTTGAACATGGTATAGCTCTCCATCTATTCAGTTCTTTTATATCTTTCAATAACATTTAAATTTCACACATCATTTGTTATATTTATTCATAAATGTTGAAGAGTTTATATTACAATATTTTAGCTTTAAAAAATCCAATATTATGAAGTAGTAGACGAATGGACAAATAGCTCAATAGGACAGAATATAGACTCTAGAAATCGATCTACATATAGAGACACTTGGTTTATGACAAGGTGACACTGTATAACACTGGAATAAAAATGTTTAAAATATGGTCAGCAGGGTAACCATATGGAAAACATGAAGCTGTTAATCCCCTCTATCACAGAAACAAAAAATAATAATTTTATGTGACTTATAAATACTAATATGAAAGACTTAGTGAAAAGACCTCACCAAACTATAAGACAAAGAAGAATATATTTTTGGATCTAACGCAGGCAAATATTCTTTAAACATGCCAAAAAATGAAGTACCTATGAAGGAAATGACTCATAAGCTTATCTTACTGAGCAAGTTTAAGAAATTATGTTAATCAAACTTAAAATTGACATGAGTATAAATATGGAAGCTCCAAAGTGGGAGAAATATTTGCAAGCCATATAACTAAAAACAGGCTCATATTCAGAATATGTGAATAATTTTATGATCAATTTGAAAAAGGAAAGCAACACAGTAGAAATAAAGGGCAAAACACATATTCATCCTGAAAAAGAATATCCAAATGACTGCTAACTATATGAAAAGCTGATTAAGCTCTATAGCCACTGTAGAAATGAACACGAAAATCACAATGATCTATGGCCACAGATCCACCAGAACTGCTAAAATTTATACAATGAACAACACGGATTATCCCTGATGATGCACAGCAACGGAAACTCTCACTCACTGTGCGTGGGAACAAAAATGGCTATAACATTTTGGGAAAACCATTTGGAATTATCCAAAAAACATGAATAATTCCACTTCTAAGAATGTTCAGGAGAAATTCATTCACAGCTGGAGACATGTAAAACAATGCAAAATTATTTTAAAAGCCAGTGATGGAAAACAACCTAAATGTCCCACGGTAGGATGGATAAGTGAATTACGTTATAAATACCGTGTGGTGAAGCCTTGTCCTGGAATCATATACTGCAGTCTTACTGCGGCAGTGAAAAGCAAAGAACAACTGGAAGAGGCATTCACGTGGATTAATCTCAAAAAGATATAATTGAGCAAAAAACTCAGTCACACAAAAAGACAAACTATGTTTCTATTCATAGAATGTTCTGTGGAGAGAAAGTAGGACTAATCTGTGTGTTAGAGTTGGAATAGGAGTTAATCTTGGAAGTCAGTGACCGGGAGGAGGTATGACAGAATTATAGATGTGGGCAAGTTTCTGTCTCTTGACCTGGATGATGTTGAATTACCTGAATTGTGAATATGATTTGAATATTTTCCTTAGATATGTAAAAATTTATATATAAATACATATATATAAAACATATATAAAGTGAATGTTGACACTTCTTCACATCTCCATCTGCAGGTAGAAGGGTGGATGCCGTGTCTGGAGCTCTGAGGCAGGACAGCGGTGTTCATGTTCGTGGTGTGACAGGGCGGGAGGCTGAGGGAGAGTCCACGTTTGCTTCAGACCTCTGGCCTGGCTCCGTGAAAGCAGCACTGTGTGTCACATCTGGGCCACTCAGAGCCCAGCCTATACCTGCTGGCACGTAAGTCACTTTGGGAGGATACCTTGGCTATGTGTTTAAATTATTATTACTTTTTGCATGGCACATGTATTGTTCATTCGCTGTTCAGAATTTTCATGCTGTCTTTCTGGATTCACCCAGAGCCATTGGGTAGCTCCCCACTGGCGTTCTGCTGTGTTTCTAACAGCCTCCTCTGTCCCTGTCCTCATTTGTAGGACGCTCTGCTAGTGTCCGAGGAGCTCCCGGGGTTGTCCTTATGAGGGAGGGAGAAGGAACGTGTGCAGAGCCGGCCCCAGCAGAGTGATGAGCTTTGCATCCTGCACCCCAGGGGTCTTTCCTGTGACTTTCCCTCCTTTCCACCTCCTCCCTTGCCCAGCAGCCTCCAGGCCCCCAAGGGCTAAGGAATCAGATAGGGTTTGAATCCTGACTCTGCCAGTAGCCATGTGATCTCAGGGAGGTTTCCTGATCTCTGTCAGCCCTTTCATCTCCTTCTGCCATGTGGGGAAGAGACCCCCTCTCTCAAGGCTCACTATGAGAATTCAACGACTTCAGGTATCTAAAGCAGTAGGCACAGTGCCTGGCACACAGTATGCCCTAAATACACCAGGAAAGAGAAGACATCTATCTGATACATCAGTGTCAGAGCGAGCTGCCTAGGGGCATTTACTTTATAAGAGTCTGGTCCCTTTAACAGAGCCCAAGAAATGACTCTTTAATGGTGGAATTTCATACAACATAGCAAAGAGAGGGGGAAGATCTGGAGGCATAGGCCTCCTCAGCATCATTTGAGTCCAACCAGGAAGACTGCTACTTCTTCTGCCCAGGGGCAAGGCTGGTACTGGCAGAAGGTATACTGACCCTCTGTTTAAGGCCATGCCATTGTAGCCAGGGAGGGGACCATTTCAGGGAGCTGGGAGAACATGTCTAATGTGTATTTATTTAATCGTCCTTGCCAGTGAGGAAGCAGCTTCCTCTGTGTGGGTGTAAACCGGGTGCTTTAAGAAGCACAACAGTCTTTTAGGACACTAAATCCCTTCCTAGTGACCCTGAAAAGTCACTTGTCACAGCCAAACCACCATGAGCTCTCACATGGGGAGTTCATGTGTCATTTACCCTCAAAACCTACTTTTGAAGAGGATCCCAGGTTTCTTGCTAAGGAAGAAATTATGCACCTAATATGAGTTTTACCCCTTGTTCTTGGCAGCCCTCATAGTAGGTGACCATTAAAATAAAAATCTGATAAATGGTCACAAGACTGAAATAACACTGCCAGTAACAAGCTGAATATTCCTTCCAATAGTTGATATACAAATAGAGCCACGCTCTTCTTCCTTGATAGTAATCCTTTTAATTTAAAGCTGATCTATCACTCAGCTCAGTGCATGCATAATTCTCAGTAAAGATATGGTGCAGCTAAGGTGTGTGTGCCTATGATTGTTTTATGTTTCCAGTGAAACAACAAAATGCCACTCAATGGATAATCTTAAAACATGCACTGGCTGGGTGCGGTGGCTCATGCCTGTAATCCCAGCACTATGGGAGGCTGAGGTGGGCAGATCACAAGGTCAGGAGATTGAGACCATCCTGGCTAACACGGTGAAACCTCGTCTCTACTAAAAATACAAAAAAAAAAAGCTGGTTTTTTGTCCTTGCAATAGTTTACTGAGAATGATGATTTCCAGTTTCATCCATGTCCCTACAAAGGACATGAACTCATCATTTTTTATGGCTGCATAGTATTCCATGGTGTATATGTACCACATTTTCTTAATCCAGTCTATCATTGTTGGACATTTGGGTTGGTTCCAAGCATGGCACATGTATACATATGCATGTACCCTAAAACCTAAAGTATAACAATAATAAATTTAAAAAAAATAGCTGGGCATGGTGGTGGGCGCCTGTAGTACCAGCTACTCAGGAGGCTGAGGCAGGATAATCGTTTAAATCCGGGAGACAAGAGGTTGCAGTGAGCCGAGATCACACCACTGCACTCCGGCCTGGGTGACAGAGCAAGACTGTCTCAAACACACACACACACACACACAAAACATGCACCAACCTAAACTGTGGCTGATACTATGGAAAAAATGTCTTCCAGACCAGAGAGAGAGAGAGAGAGAAAGAGAGAGAGAGAATGAGCACAGAGTTAAAAGATGAACGAGACAAAAGGACTAGAATGGCTCCACAAGAAAACATCGGCCATCGGAGCTGGGGGCAAAGCAGATGAAACCAAAGAAAGCTCTATGGATCTGAGAGCGTCTCTCCAAGTATTCGGTTCATGCTAAAAAGTAGAGCACATATATTAAAAATTTATGTTTATAAACCTTGATCTGAACAGATACACACATCAAGCCAATGAAAAAAGAAAAATAGGTTATCTCCCTGGTATCAGATAGACACTTCTGATGAATGGGATGCCTGTGAAAGGGCTGCCTCTGTGATGCTCCCACTGAACAGCCTGCAGAGTTCAGATGGCACACTTGTCCTGGAGACGCACATCTGAGCCGTGTCTGCCCTGTTCATCTGTTGGAGTAGGTGGTCTCTATCAGCCATCTGGGATCATGAGTTTCTGCACGCATGCGCTCGGCAATGGTGTCAAAGGCTGGTCTTCCAACCGTTCCTCTGGCTCCCTGCCAAAGACATTGAGTTCCTTGTGGTGCGAATCAGTTTTATGGGATTCTTTGTGTTTTCATGTCTGTCCCTCGGCAGCAGGATCAGTTTATTTTTGTGGCCTTTTATAAAGTTCAGAGGTGTGTTTGATCCAGCGGTGTGTGTAGGTCAAGCCTGCTTGTTCTCGCAGGGTCTGGTCCTGATCGGTCCACACACAGGACTCCCATCTTTGGCCATCCCGAGGCTTCTGAGGATGCCGGGGCCACGGCAGTGTGGTGTGTGCGGATGGATATGATCACCATCAGGTTCAGAGTCAGCCTGGTAATCCCCAGCCTCGCCAAGACTCTCCCTTTCTTCTCTTTTCCTTGACGTCCTCTGCCTTCCTCATTTCCACGCGCCATTACCATCTTGGTTGCAAACCTCTTCGTCTTCCTTGCCAGGTGAGCCAAGAAGTGCATCCAGAGGTGGTCAGTGGGGCACAGCGGCATGCAGCAGAGCCACAGCCTGGCCTGGAGCCTGAGGAAGGTGCGGAGGAGAAGAGAGGAGGGGAGGAGGAGAGGGAGGAGGAGGGGAGGAGGAGAGGAGAGGAGGAGAGGGAGGAGGAGGGGAGGAGGAAAGGGAGGAGGAGAGGAGAGGAGGAGGAGGAGGAGAGGAGGGGAGGAGGAGAGGGAGGAGGAGAGGAGAGGAGGAGGAGGAAGAGAGGAGGGGAGGAGGAGAGGGAGGAGGAGTGGAGGAGGAGAGGAGAGGAGGAGGGGAGGAGAGGAGAGGAGGAGGGGAGGAGAGGAGAGGAGAGGAGGAGGGGAGGAGGAGAGGAGAGGAGGAGGGGAAGAGGAGAGGGAGGAGGAGAGGAGAGGAGGAGGGGAGGAGGAAGAGAGGAGGGGAGGAGGAGAGGGAGGAGGAGGGGAGAAGGACAGGAGAGGAGGAGGGGAGGAGGAAGAGAGGAGGAGGGGAGGAGGAAGAGAGGAGGAGGGGAGGAGGAGAGGAGAGGAGGAGGGGAGGAGGAAGAGAAGAGGAGAGGAGAGGAGGAGGGGAAGAGGAGAAGGAGGAGGAGAGGAGAGGAGGAGGGGAAGAGGAGAGGGAGGAAGAGAGGAGAGGAGGAGGGGAGGAGGAGGGGAAGAGGAGAGGAGAGGAGGAGGGGAGGAGGAAGAGAGGAGGAGGAGGGGAAGGAGAAGGAGAGTGGGGAGGAGGGGGAGGTGTGTGTTCAGCCAGGTGGTTTCCAGATGGCACCCGGGGGCTTGTTGGGAGAACCTTGGGGGTGGGGGGCAGCATGGAGGGAAAGAGAGGTAAATTACTATTTTAAACAGACCTATTTGAGGATGCTGTGGAAGATGAGCTGAAAAGAGGCAAAAGTGGAGGCAGGAGGCCCTTTCAGTTTGTGCTCTCAAGAGGCCACCGGGCATGGCAGGCCCTGCCTGGAGTGGGGGAGCAGGGGTTTGGAGGGTTGGGGATAAACTGCACGTCACCATTTTTTTCTCTAACAAGTTTGATCAGGATGCACAAATTCCTAACCTCTCTCCCACGAAAACACATGGAATGGCCCAGAAGCCATGCCGGGTAGGAGGCAGAAGGCCCACCCTGCTTTGGACCCTTCATTTTGCTGTGCTGGGTCTTCACATGACTGGGACCGTTGCCTCCTGTCTGACCCTTTAGAGCCCTGGACGCAGAACATGCCTGTCCGTCTGTGCGTCACACACTTAGTGACCGCCTGCTCATAGCGTGCTTTGCAGGGGGATTGGAGGGATGCGATTACATTCCCCAGTGCATCCAATTCCATATGCACCTGGGGAAGGGTGGGGGCTCCTCACCACCCAGGGTCTCCTCCCGCCCTCCCTCCAGCCCCCAGGGCACCCTGTCTTTCTCGAGCCACCATCCTTCCCATGACTGCTTGTCTCTGGCCCAGCCTCCGCAGGGCCTCCTTCATGTCCTTGTTTCACAGGCTGTAGATGAGGGGGCCAAGCATCGGGATGACCAGGCTGTAGAAGACAGACACCACCTTGCCCTGCTCCATGGATTCCATAGTCTCTGGCTGGGCATACGTGACAAACACAGTCCCATCAAACAGGGACACGGTCATCACGTGGGAGCTGCAGATGAAGACCTTATGTCACTGGCTGTGGAGGGTGTCCTCAGGATGGTCACTGTGACACAGCCATAGGAGACAAGGACTACAAGAGTGGCACCCCCATGATGAGCCCACGAAGGCTGAACTTGGTCAGCTCATTGAGGGTTGTGCGGGCACAGGCCAGCTGGAGCAGCCGGGGCATGTCACAGAGCGGTCAGTGTGGTTGGTCCCTGCAGAAGGGAGCTGGAACATGAGGCCGGTCTGCACGATGGAGCTGAGGCAGACCCTGCAGTAGGTGCCTGGTCCCAGGGGGATGCAGATCGAGAGGCATGTGGTCGCTGGGCACCACACCAGACTACAGATGGCCATGAAGCAGTCATAGGCCATCACGGCCAGCAGGAAAGTCTCAGTGGTAGCCAGCAAGGAGAAAAAGAACTGGACAGCACAGCCTGCAAAGGTGACGACCTTGGACGAGGAAGAGAAGTTAACCAGGGCATTGAGGGTGATGACGGAGGCATGGCCGAGGTCCAGGAAGGAGAAGTTCCTGAGGAAGAAGTTCACTGGGAAGTGCAGGTGGGTGTCCAGGATGATGACCATGGTCATGGTGAGGTTCCCCGGGATGGTCACTGTGTATAGACCCAGGAACACAGCAAAGAGCAGGGCCTGGTTCTCCAGGCTACCCTCAAGTCCCTTCAGCACGCTTTCCCACAAAGGAACCACTGAGAAATTTCCATTTCTGTGTTGACACAACCCCTGAGCGGGGACACGGTGGGGCAGAGAGAAAGTAAGAGGCTATGAGAGGAAGGAGGTCATGGTCTCAGGGTCACATGTCCCACGGAGCACAGGGACCAGCCGGTCTCTTGCTGTCCACCTCGCAAGAGGCCACCAGCTGCCCTGTTCAGCTTCTGGATGAACTCACGCTGGCCTGAAAGGGGGACATTCCCTCCTGTTGATGCAGCTCCCATGCAGGCGCGGAGCACTCCCTATGTGGGGAATGTTTCCTCCTGTTGATGCAGCGCCTGTGCAGGCGTGGAGCACTCCCTATGCAGGAACATTCCCTCCTGTTGATGCAGCCCCAGTGCAGGTGGAGCACTCCCTGTGTAGGGATGTTCCCTCTTGTTGATGCAGCTCTCATGCAGGCATGGAGCACTCCCTGTGTGGGGATGTTCCCTCCTGTTGATGCAGCTCCCATGCAGGCGTGGAGCACTCCCTATGTGGGGAATGTTTCCTCTTGTTGATGCAGCGCCTGCACAGGCATGGAGCACTCCCTACGCAGGAACATTACCTCCTGTTGATGCAGCCCCAGTGCAGGTGGAGCACTCCCTGTGCAGGGATGTTCCCTCTTGTTGATGCAGCTCCCATGAAGGCATAGAGCACTCCCTGTGTGAGGATATTCCCTCCTATTGATGCAGCTCCTGTGCAGGCGTGGAGCACTCCCTGTGTGGAGACATTCCCTCCTGTTGATGCAGCTCCCATGCAGGTGTGGAGCACTCCTTGTGCAGGACATGCCGAGCTGCTTCCATGGGGATGCAAAGAGGCTTCCAGAGCTGAGCGACTCTGGTGTAAGAGCAGTGCTGTAGCCTCCCTGACCCTCCACCCAGGTGCATGCCCTCCCGCCCCCAAGGGACGGCCCACACCTACCATTTCAGCTCACTCATGTATCCAGTCCTGCCCTTTCTATGCCTTATTTTCCTAACTCACTGATTCAAGAAATGCTCATTGAGAGCCTCCTGCCCACCAGGCCCAGGGCAGAGTGGCCACTCCATCTCCTGGACTCAGAAGAGAGCCCTACACTCCCCAGGCTGATGGGGGATCTTTCTCTCCACTGCAGGACCCTGAGCCCCACCTCAGTACAGTCAACTCTGAGCCTGGACCACACTGGCGTTTAATCAGCTGAGCTTCCTGCATCCTTGAGGACATCAGGGGCTTTCTACCCCTGTCCAGATATTCATGAGGCCAGCCCATGGTCTGAGGACCAGCAGGGTGGGAGCCGTGGCACATTCCAGAGATGACCGTGGTCCCCCTTGTTCTCACTGCAGCCCTTTTTCTCTGTCCTTGGGCTTCTCCTCTGGGCATTTTTTTTTTAAACAAGCAAGTTTTATTAAAGGAAAATTTTGCATGGTTTACTTTTCACCAGTCTGTTCTGGCATGCTTCTAATGATGTCTGAGTCACCTAAAAAATAAAAATATACAGTAATTTTACAATTCATTT
The DNA here is from genome assembly GCF_028885625.2 of Pongo pygmaeus. Classification (NCBI taxonomy): domain Eukaryota; kingdom Metazoa; phylum Chordata; class Mammalia; order Primates; family Hominidae; genus Pongo; species Pongo pygmaeus. Next base: position 140,739,835 of record NC_072384.2, on the reverse strand, counting down.
AATAGCAACTGGTACCATAAAATTTCTCTACCTTTGGTTATCCCTTCTGTAGACAACGGTCTGCAAATTAGCACTGATTTTTTGCAAAAGTTATCACATTAGCTGTACTGTCATTTTTCTTAAGGTTGATCAAAGATGACCTAGGATCACAGCCATTATATGTCACACAAAACAATAAGAAGCACTGAGCGTGGTCACTTCTGCACCTTCCCAGACTGGGTGCTGTCATGGCCAGACCACGCAGGACTGGGCACTGCACCCCAGAGTGACATTGGTAACCAGTGGGGTTCCATGAAGTCCAGAGGAATGGGAGGAGGTTGGGTGGCTCCCCCTAGCAAGGGAGGAGCAGGAATGTGGGCACGGAGCTGCTTGTGTATCCCAGGCAGAGGAGCGACACCTGGGTGGAGATAGATGGTGATTTCACAGCAGTTTCACATTCTCTAGAGGTCAGGTCTGGGGCTTCATGGCCGGGCTGTCTTGGGAGGGAGTGAGGTCACCAAGAATGGTGGTGTGCAAGCACAGGCGGGCGGGCAATGCTGTCAATGCAGGCAGAACTCTCCCCCACGTCCCTCTTAGCCCACGTCCTCTTGGATGGTGCTCTGTGACAGCCCAGATACTCTAACAAAAAGTGAGTCAGGTGAAAGGATAATAGTGTCATTTTCCTCTCCTGGGACAGCAGAGTGGGCAGACAGAGCAGCGATGCCCAGGTGGGGTCCCAGGGAGTGTGGGGGTGACAGCAGGTGGGACTGGACACCGAGCGGAGCAGGGCCTGCCCTGCACACCTTGAACGGTGGCTCAGGTGACTCCTTGGCTATAGCCACTGCCCGGGGCCTCCCTCCCCTCTCTCGCCCACTGCAGGCCACCTACACTGTCACCCACACAGGAGCAACCACAGTGACCAGAGGGAACCATCTTCCCACAGCCACCTGCAAGTCAGCAGAGTTCGCACCTCTCCCCCATGAGGGCCTCAGCTTTGCGTCTCTGCGGCTATTTCCCAGGACAAAGAAGCCCCTCCTGGGCCTTGCGTCAGCACCCCCGAAGCGGCCTGGAAGCCTGTGGCACCGGAGGAGCTATTGCAGGCATATCTGCAAAGCCAGGTGCCGTTTCGTGTTAGAAGAACAAGTGTACATGGTACCTCCTGCTTGCCTATGAGGCTCAAGGGTTACAGCAGGGACACCAAAAAAAAAAAAAAAAAAAACAAAAAACTGGCCATTAACTTGAGCCTGAGCAATGTCATTCTGGGTAATGCAGAGGCACCAGTGTTCTCTGTGACCCGTGATTTGTGATGACTTGACCCTGTGTCCCTTCACTGTAAACACTTGCTACTCAAGTGCGATTGGGGCCACAGCATCCACATCACCTGTCACTGCCTAGAATGCAGAATCTCAGGCCCACTGCATTAAACTCACATTCATATGGGTCTCCCTGCTTATTCCTGTTCGCAATTCCAGTTTGAAGTGACCCTGGAGCCCAGGCAGTGCTCTGCTGAGGCACAGGGAGTGCTCCGCGCCTGCACAGGAGCTGCATCAACAGGAGAGAACGTTCTCACACAGGGAGTGCTCCACGCCTGCACGGGAGCTGCATCAACAGGAGGAACGTCCTCACATAGGGAGTGCTCCATGCCTGCATGGGAGCTGCATCAACAGGAGGGAATGTCCTCACACAGGGAGTGCTCCATGCCTGCATGGGAGCTGCATCAACAGGAGGAATGTCCTCACACAGAGAGTGCTCCATGCCTGCACAGGAGCTGCATCAACAGGAGGGAATGTCCCTGAACAGGGAGTGCTCCACGCCTGCATGGGAGCTGCATCAACAGGAGGGAATGTCCTCACACACGGAGTGCTCCATGCCTGCATGGGAGCTGCAACAACAGGAGGAATGTCCTCACACAGGGAGTGCTCCATGCCTGCACAGGAGCTGCATCAACAGGAGAGAACGTCCTCACACAGGGAGTGCTCCACGCCTGCATGGGAGCTGCATCAACAGGAGGGAATGTCCTCACACAGGGAGTCCTCCACGTCTGTATGGGAGCTGCATCAACAGGAGGGAATGTCCTCACACAGGGAGTGCTCCATGCCTGCATGGGAGCTGCATCAACAGGAGGGAACATCCTCACACAGGGAGTGCTCCATGCCTGCACGGGAGCTGCATCAACAGGAGGGAATGTCCTCACACAGGGAGTGCTCCACGCCTGTACGGGAGCTGCATCAACAGGAGAGAACGTCCTCACACAGGGAGTGCTCCACGCTTGCAAGGGAGCTGCATCAACAGGAGGGAATGTCCTCACACAGGGAGTGCTCCACACCTGCACGGGAACTGCATAAACAGAGCAGCAGGGGCCATGCTCAGGGTTCCATCCCCCGAGAACGGCCAGGCAGGGCCCACTGTGCCCCACACCTTGGGGACCACACTGTCTCCTGCAAACATCATGACAGAACATGACTCACCAGAGCCTGGGAGCTCCCAGGTGCTCCGTGCCCTGGCCTGCGCTGAAGTAATGAAGTCTTTGGTGGGCACCAAAGACTCAGAGTTTCTATTATCACTGAGGATGACAATGAGGTGCCCCCAAGGACTACTGCCCCCTCACACTTCAGCTGTGACTTCTTGTGCAGGGAAGTGACAGTGGGAGGGGCAGAGGTGGCACCTGGGTTCTCAGTGACCATCACCCTGGTGCTCCACATCCTGGTTGCAGGAGGTCCCAGGTTTCTGGTGAAAGGAGGGAGGGATGGGCTTATTATGCACCTCCCTGTCCTCACCCCTTTCCCATCTGCTGGGCCGTGTGTAAGGCACCTGCACTTGGGGTCACTGTGCTGGGGAAGATTCTCTGGCAGGGCTGGGACTTGGGGCCTCCCGTGACCAATTAGGTGAGACTCTGCCTCTGCAGGGCACCAGGACTCCAGGTTCTCCTGGGTCCTCTGTCACCACCCTGTCTGATCCTCCTTACCCACAGGGCAGGACCAAAGCCCAGAGGTCCCTCAGGGGGCCCAGAAGGGCAAACAGGAGACAAGCAGAGGATCTAGGAGCAGACCCAGTGGCCTCAGCAAACTGTCCTCCAGGCACAGATGTGAACTCCTGGGTGCAGGGCTCCTCTCTTGGACCAACCCCTCCTGACCCAGCCCCAACATTCTGGCTGAGGAAAAGTGACCTAATGGGACAATTCTTGATATGGGGAACTGGATCCCTTGGCTCCACCCCAAGTTCTCCATCCAAGAGGCCTGTGACCTTGGGCAAGTCACTCTTTCATTGTCATATATCCAGTAATTAAATAAGGTCATCTCTAAATTCCTCTCTGCATTTTTTATTGCCAGCAAACATGCTTAAAATTCTCTATTTTTCTTTTTTTTTTTTTTGAGACAGAGTTTCGCTCTTGTCACCCAGGCTGGAGTGCAATGGCGTGATCTCAGCTCACTGCAACCTCTGCTGCCTGGGTTCCAGCTACGCTCCTGCCTCAGCCTCCCAAGTAGCTGGGATTACAGGCGTGCATCACCACGCCTGGCTAATTTTTGTATTTTTAGTAGAGACAGGGTTTCACCGGTTGGCCGGGCTGGTCTCAAACTCCTGACCTCAGGTGATCCACCTGCCTCGGCCTCCCAAAGTGTTGGGATTACAGGCGTGAGCCACTGCGCCTGGCCAAATTCTCTATTTCTAAAAAATTCAAAATAAGCACCTGCTTGAAAAAACCCAAGCTATAAAGAAGTGACTAAGTGAAAAGGGACCTTCCCACCTTTCCCTACAAAAAGTTAGCCCTCTTAACAATTAGGTTGACTCTGCAGAGGTGTGTGTGTGTGTGTGTGTGTGTGTGCGGTCGTGCACGCATGAGTTCTACTTTTGTCATTTAAAAAAACTAGATCACGATATTCATTAGGTCTTCAGTTTGATTCTTTTTTCACTTAACTCAATGCCATGCACATCTTAGTTTTTTTCTGCCTTTGAATGGTCCATTGTAATTTGTTTATATATCATATTTATGGACCTTGGGGTTATTTTTTCCCCTGTCATAAATGATATTGCAAAGTGTGTTCATAATGTCCTCATGGTAACATTCCCATAGGCCAGCAATTGACTGTCATGCCAATTCTCTATTGTAGTCCAAATAATTAGTGCAACTTCTGCCATTGGCACATAAAAACATGGATTTGTCTCCCTTCACTAGTACTTACAATCATCAGTTTAAGAATTTGTACATATTGGGAGGCTGGGGTGGGAGGATCAATTGAGCCCAGAAGTTTGAGACCATCTCTACAAAAAATTTAAAAACTTAGCCAGGTGTGGTGGCATATGCCTTGTAGTCCCAGATACTTGGGACGCTGAGGCAGGAGGATTGCTTGAGCCTTGGAGTTCAAGGCTGCAATGCTCTATGATTGTGACACTGCACTCCAGCCTGGGCAACAGCAAGACCCCAGCTCTCAGGAAAAAAATGTATGCATCTAACAGAGTGTGATGGTTAATTTTGTGTATCAACATGACTGGGCTACTGAGTGCCCAGATACTTGGTCAAGCATTACTCTGAGTGCTTCTATGAAGGGGCATCAGATGTGTTTAACAATTAAATCTGGCCGGGCGCAGTGGCTCACGCCTGTAATCCCAGCACTTTGGGAGGTTGAGGCGGGCGGACCATGAGGTCAGGAGATTGAGACCATCCTGGCTAACACGGTGAAACCCCGTCTCTACTAAAAAAATACAAAATTTAGCCGGGCGTGATGGTGGGCTCCTGTAGTCCCAGCTGCTCGGGAGGCTGAGGCAGGAGAATGGCGTGAACCCGGAAGGCGGAGCTTGCAGTGAGCAGACATCGCACCACTGCACTCCAGCCTGGGCGACAGCGAGACTCCATCTCAAAAACAACAACAATAACAACAACAACAACAAACAACTAAATCCATGGACTAAGTAAAGTAGATTGATCTCCATAATGTGGGTGAGTCTCATTCAATTAATTGAAGGCCTAAATAGAACAAAAAAGTTGACCCTTCTCCATGTAAGAGGGAATTTCTCCTGCCCAGCTACCATTGAGCGGAGACATCTGGTTTTTTTACTGCCTTCAAACTCAAATGGAAACTTCAGCTCTTCCTGAATCTCCAGCTTGCTGACTGCCTACCTGCAGACTCGTCAGCTCCAAAACTCTGTGAGTCAATGTCTGACAATACATCTATGTATGTGTGTACATAAATATTTGGACATATGCACATATGTACACCATAAGATATACCCATTTATTCTGTTTCTCTGGAGAACCCTAATATGCATGGCACCTCATTTTAATGAACGTAACTGTATTTGTTAGTGTGGCTGGTTGTCTTTTCTATACTTGTGGGCCATTTGTGTTTCTACTTCTGTAATTTGCTCCTGTACATTCACACATTCTGTCTGATGGTGATGCAGTCCTGCTTGGGGACCGTGACTGGAATCAGATGGGGACTGGAGTCTATGCCCAGGGAATGCCTCCTTCTCAGGCACACCAGCCATGTCACCAGGGTCAACGACTTGGCAGAGTTGCTTTCTCACCCTGAGGCAGAGTTGTTTCCATTTGTTTTGGTTTGGGGCTTTAAAAGTTCTACCCAATCTTATGTAGGAGTAAATCCTGGACTCCACACTGGGTCCAGTTCCCTGCTGGGCAAGAAAACTTTCCACGTAATGCTCCATCTTTGCTGTTCCATTGTCTACTTTCTCTTTTGCAATAACGTTTCACTTTCCCACTGGATTGCTGAGTTTCTTCTTATTGAATTTAATGAGCTCTTTACATAAAAGGCTTTATGGACCCTTTATACTCCTCAGAGTAAATATGCAAGGATATTTTTCACTTCCACAAATAAAAATGGAGGCTCTCATTTTTCTTGAACCAAGGGTGAGAGAAATATGGCATTTCACTTAACTACATGAAACATGTCAATACAACTTTAATGGTAAGTGCTAATTGACATGAGTTTAGAGTTGGAAAGACAAGAGAGAGAGGTGGAGACTGGGGTAAACATCAAATAAAGGCTGTAACTACAGCTCGCCTCCAGCCAACTATTGCTGAGTATCAACACAGGCTCTGTGTTACTAGCTCTTCTGAATTTCCAAACAAAACAGAAGTCTAGATTTTATATTTTTTAGATACTGGAAACCAATTGAAGATTTTATTTTTATTTCAATAGCATTTGGGGTACAAGTGGTTTTTGGTTACATGGATGAATTATATATTGGTGAATTCTGAGATTTTAGTGCGCCCATCACCTCAGTAGTGTATGATGTACCTAATGTGTAGTTTTTTCCCTGGCCCCTCTCCCACCCTCCGCCTTCTTAGTCTCTAAAGTCCATTATGTCACTCTGTATGCCTTTGCATACTCATAGCTTAGCTCCAATTGATAAGTGAGAAAATATGGTTCTTGGTTTTCCACTCCTGTGCTACTTCTGGCCTCCAGCTCCGCCCCAGTTGCTGCAAAAGACATTATTTTGTTCCTTTGAGTGGCTGAGTAGTATTCCATGGTGTACATATGCTACATTTTCTTTATCATAAGTCAGTGGACACTTAGATTGGTTTCACATCTTTGCAATTGAGAATTGTGCTGTTATAAACATGTGTGCACAAGTGTCTTTTTCATATAATGGCTTCTTTTTCTTTGGGTAGATACCCAGTAATGGAATTGCTGGATCAAATTGTAGATCTACTTTTAGCTCTTCAGGGAGTCTCAATACTGTTTTCCACAGAGGTTGTACTAATTTACATTCCCACCAGCAATGTATAAGCATTCCCTTTCTCCTACATCTGTGCCAACATCTATCGTCTTTTGACTTTTTAATAAAGGCCATCCTTGCAGGAGTAAGGTGGTATCTCATAGTGGTTTTAATTTGTATTTCCCTGATGATTAGTAATGTTGAGTATTTGTCTATATGTTTCTTGGCCATTTGTATATCTTCTTTTGAGAAATGTCTATCCATATCCTTTGCCCACTTTTTAATGGAATTATTTGTTCTTTCTTGCTGATTTGTTTGAGTTCCTTATAGATTCTGGATAGTTCTTTATTGGATGTGTAGTTTGCAAATATTTTCTCCCATTCTGTGGGTTGTCCGTTTCCTCTGATGATGATGATTATTATTATTATTTGCTGTGCAGAAGCTTTTTGGTTTAATCAGGTCCCATTGATTTATTTTTGTTTTTATCACATTTGCTTTTGGGGTCTTAGTCATGAATTCTTTGCCTAGGACAATGTCTGGAAGAGTTTTTCCAGCATTATCTTCTAGAATTTTTATGGTTTCATGCCTTATATTTAAGTCTTTGTTCCATATTGAGTTGATTTTTGTGTATGGTGAGAGATAGATAGGGATCCAGTTTCATTCTTCTATATGTGGCATGCCAGTTTTCCCAGCTCCATATATTAAATAGGGAGTCCATTCCCCAATTTATGTTTTTGGGTGCTTTGTTGAGGATCAGTTGTCTGTATGTATTTGGCTTTATTTCTGGCTTCTCTATTCTGTTAAATTGGTATATGTACCTACTTACCTACTTTTATACCAGTACCATGCTGTTTTAGTAACTGTAGCCTTGTAGTGTAATTTGAAGTCTGGTAATGTGATGCCTCCAGATTTGTTCTTTTTGCTTAGGATTGCTTTGGCTATTTGGGCTCTCTTCTGGTTCCATATGAATTTTTGGATTGTTTTTTCTAATTCTGTAAAGAATGATGATGATATTTTGATGAGAATTGCATTGAATCTGTGGATTGCTTTTGGGCAGTTTGGTCATTTTCACAATACTCATTCTTCCAATCCACGAGCATGGGATGCGTTTCCATTTGTTTGTGTGATCTATGATTTCTTTCAGCAGTGTTTTGTAGTTCTCCTTGTAGAGGTCTTTCACCTCCTTGGTTAGGATATTCCTATGTATTTTATTTTATTTTTTGCAGCTGTTGTAAAAGGGATTATGTTCTTGATTTGATTCTCAGCTTGGTCATGGTTAGTGTATAGCAATGCTACTGATTTGTGTACATTGATTTTGTAACCTGAGACTTTACTGAATTTGTTCATCAAATCTACAAGTCTTTCGGAGGAGTCTTTAGGATTTTCTAGATATACAATCATATCATCTACAAACAGTGATAGTTTGACTTCTGCTTTTCCAATTTAAATTCCCTTTGTTTTTTTCTCTTGTCTGATTGCTGTGGCTAGTACTTCCAGAACTATGTTGAATAGAAGTGGTGAAAGTGGGCATCCTTGTCCCTGTTCTCAGGCAGGGGGATGCTTTCAACTTTTCCCCATTCAGTATGATGTCGATTGTGGGTTTGTCACATATGGTTTTCATTATTTTGAGGTAGGTCCCTTCTACACCTAGTTTGTTGAGACTTTTTATCATAAAGGGGTGCTGGATTTTGCCGAATGCTTTTTCCATATTTATTGAGATGATCATATAGTTTTTGTTTTTAATTCTGTTTATATGATGTGTCACATTTATTGACTTGCATATGTTAAAGCGTGCCTGCATCCTGGGGATGAAACCCACTCGATCATGATGAGTTATCTTTTTGATGTGCCTTTGGATTCAGTTAGATAATATTTTGTTGAGGGTTTTTATATTTATGTACATCAGGGTCTATAGTTTTCTTTTTGTTGTTGTTGTTATGTCCTTTCCTGGTTTGGGCATCAGCATAATACTAGCTTCATAGAATGATTTAGGGAGGATTCCTTCTTTCTCAATCTTTTGGAATAATTTTGGTAGGATTGGTACTTTTTCTTTGAATTTCTGGTAGAAAGCTGTGAATCCATCTGGTCCTGGGCTTTTCTTTGTTGGCAAAGTCTTAAATTACTGATTTATTCTCGCTGCTTGTTTTCAGTCTGCTTAAGGTTTCTATTCCTTCCTTATTTAATCTAGCAGGGTTGTATGTTTTCAGGAATTTGTTGATTCCCTCTGGGTTTTCTCATTTATGTGCATAAGGATCTTCATAGTAGTCTCAAATGCTCAAATGATCTTTTGAATTTCTGTTGTGTTGGTTGTAATGTCTCTAGTTTCATTTCTAATTGAGCTTATTTGGGTCTTGTCTCTTCTTTTCTTGATTAATCTAGCTAATGTTCTATAAATTTTGTTTATTGTTTCAAAGAACCAGATTTTTGTTTCATTGATCTTTTGTATTTTCTTTTTGTTTGAATTTCATTTAGTTCTGCTCCGATCTTTGTTATTTCTTTTCTTCTTCTAGCTTTAGGTTTCGTTTGTTCTTCTTTCTCCAGTTCCTTGAGATGTGACATTAGGTTGTCAATTTCTGCTCCTTCAGACTTTTTGATGTAGGCATTTAGTGCTATAAACTTTTCTTTTAGCACTGCTTTTGTTGTATCCCAGAGGTTTTGATAACTTGTCTCCGTATTATCATTTAATTCAAAGAATTTTAAAATTTTCATCTTTATTCCATTGTCAACTCATTCAGGAGCAGATTACTTAATTTCCATGTATTTGTATAGTTTTGAGGGTTTCTTTTGGAGCTGATTTCTAGTTTTATTGCACTGTGTTCTCAGAAGATATTTGATATGATTTTGATTTTTTTAAATATATTGAGACTTGGCTGGGCATGGTGGCCCATGCCTATAATCCCAACAATTTGGGAGGCCAAGGCGGGTGGATTGCTTATGCTCAAGAGGTCAAGACCAGCATGGGCAACATAGTGAAACCCCATGTCTACCAAAAAAAAAAACAAAAAAATTAGCTTTGTGTGGTGGCACATGTCTGTGGTCCCAGCTACTCAGGAGGCTGAGGTGGGAGGATTGCTTGAGTCTGGGAGGTGGAGGTTGCAGTGAACCAAGATCTCGTGACTGCACTCCAGCCTGGCTGACAGAGTGAAGTTCTTTCTCAAAAAAAAAATTGCAATTTGTTTTATGGCCTATCATCTGGTCTATCTTGAAGAATGTTCCATGTGTTAATGAGAGGAATGTGTATTCTGCAGATCTTGGGTACTTTCTGTCCTGAAGATCTGTGTAGTGTTGTTAGTGGTGTATTGAAGTCTCCCACTGTTATTGTTTTGCTGTCTATCTCATTTCTTAGGTCTAGTAGTAATTGTTTTATGAATCTAGGAGCTGTGGTGTTAGGTGCATATAAATTTAGAATTGTAACATCTTGTTGAATTGATCCTTTTATCATTACCTGGTGACCATCTTTGTCTTTTTGTTCTGTTATTGTTGCTTCGAAGTCTGTTTTGTCTGATATAAGCATAGCTACTCCTGCTCACTTTTGATTTCCATTTGTGTGGAATACCTTTTTTTCACCCTCTTACTTTGAGTTTGTTTGAGTCATTCTGTTGTTAAGTGAGTCTTTTAAAGACAGCAGATATTTGGATTGTGATTTGTTATCCATTCTGCCATTCTGTATCTTTTTTTTTTTTTTTCACTCTGTTGCCCAGGCTGGAGTGCAGTGGTGCAATCTCGGCTCACTGCAACCTCCGCCTCCCAGGTTCAAGTGATTTCTCCTGCCTCAGCCTCCCAGACCATTTACATTCAACATTAATATTGAGATGTGAGGTACTGTTCTCTTCATCATGTTAATTGTTATCTACATAGTTTGTGTAAGTGTGTGTGTGTGTGTGTGTTATTGTTATATAGGAACTGTGAGTTTTAAGCTTTCAAGAGGTTCTATTTTGGGGTATTTTAGGCTTTTGTTTCAACAGTTAGAACTCCTTTTAGCATTTTTCTTGTGGTGCTGGTTTGGTAGTGACAAATTCCATCAGGATTTGTTTGTCTGAAAATGACTTCATTTCTCCTTCATTTGTGAAAGTTAATTTTGTGGGATACAAAATTCTTGGCTGACAGTTGTTCTGTTTAAGGAGGTTGAAGATAAGACCCCAATTCCTTCTGGCTTGTAAGGTTTCTGCTGAGAAGTCTGATGTTAGTCTGATAGGTTTTCCTTTGTAGGCTATCTGTGACTTTGTCATACAGCTCTTAGAATTCTTTCCTTCATGTTAACTTTAGGTAGCCTGATGACTATATGCCTTGGTGAAGACTTTTTTTGCAATTAATTTCCCAGGAGTTCTTTGAGCTTCTTGAATTTGGATATCCAGATCTCTTGCCAAGCCAGGGAAGTTTTCTTCAATTAGTCCCTCAAATAAGTTTTCCAGACTTATTATTTTCTCTTCTTCCTCAGGATCACCAATTATTCTTGGGTTTGGCCACTTTACATAATCCCATATTTCTTGGAGACTTTGTTAATTTCTTTTGATTTTTCTTCTTTGTCTGATTGGGTTAATCCAAAAGCCTTGTCTTTGAGCTCTGAAATTCTTTCTTCTATTTGTTCTAGTCTGTTTTTAAAAGTTTCCACTGCATTTTGTAATTCCCTCAGTGTGTCTTTCATTTCCAGAAGTTCTGACTGAGTTTTCTTGATGATATCTATCTCTCTAGAAAATGTTTATTCATATCCTGAACTGCTTTTTAAATTTCCTTATGATGGTTTTCACCTTTCTCTGATATTTTGAGTAGCTTAATAATCAACTTTCTGAATTCCTTATCTGGTATTTCAAAAATTTCATCTTGGTTTGAGTCCGTTGCTGGAGAGCTAGTGTGATCTTTTGGATGTATTGTGTCTCCCTGTTTTGTTATATTACCAGAGTTATTTTTCTGGCTTCATCTCATTTGGGTAGACTATTTCTTCTAATTATTCTTGAATTTATGTTTGGTTTGACTGTATTTCTTTGTCTTTAAATTTCTTTTTTCCCTCTTAAGGATGAGACTTTAATGCTTATAATTAATTATAGCCTGATTCAGTTCTTGGTACTTTCAAGAGTGAGGCAGACTCTGAAATTCCTTGGTTAGGATGGCCTCAGTGTCTTGGCCTTCTTGAACATGGGTTATAGTAGTAATGAACTGGTCTTGTAGACAGACTCAGGACCTCCTGGTTAGCTAGAATGGTGCAGGCAGAGGTGATAGCTGAGATTGCACAGTAGTTTTCTCCTTCCTGGGTGAAGTGTTATTCTACCAGGAGATGCTGTCCTGGACTGTGTTGATTGCCCTTCAGCCAGGAGGTGGTGCTTGCAAAAGAGCAGCAGTGGGATTTGTGTTCGCCTTAGGTTGCCGAGGGAGATACTCTGGTTTCTTAGGCAATGGGCGGGGTCATGTAGCTCCCAAGAGATTCTGTCCCTTGTGTGAAGCTACCAGGGCAGGTGGCGCGGCAAAGCCAGGAGGGGGCTGGACGGGGCGGGTTTGCGCTGATGCTCCCTGTGCAGGGTAAGCAGTAGCCCCTGTGCGTTGCGGGGCACAGGAGCGGTCCTCAGGCCACGGGGTTGACGTTCCACGGGGAGCGCTGCTGTCTCTGCGGCACAGAAGAGTTTGTGCAGGGGGTGGGGAGTGGCAGGCGGTGGCCAGCCCCACAGTTCCCACGCACTTGGAGAGTCGGATCCACTCCCACAGTGTTCGCTGGCAGCAGCGAACTGAGTTCCAGTCAGCCTGTAATCACACCTTCCACTGCCTGGAGTCATAAGCTTTCCCCATGGAGATAGCAACCGCCGCCTTCAAGCCACGCCCCTCCCTGTCTGCTGCAAAAGTGAGCGTCCAGCCCCTGCACCCTGGCCCCCGCACCCAAGGCTCCCGCACCCGGGGTCCCTGCACTCGAGACTCCAGCACCCGCAGCTCCTGCCCCTGGGGCCCCTGCACCCAAGGTTCCTGCACCCAGGGCGCCTGCACCCGCGGCCCCTGCACCCAAGGCGCCCGCATCCGCAACTCCTGCATCTGGGGCCCTTGAACCCAAGGCTTTTGCACCTGGGGCTCCTGCATCCGTGGCGCCTGCACCCAAGGCTCCTGCACCGGGGTTCCTGCACCCGGGGCCTCTGCACCCAAGGCTCCTGCACCGGGGTTCCTGCACCGTGGGCGCCTGCACCCGAGACTCCTGCACCCGCAGCTCCTGCACCAGGGGCCCCTGCACCCAAGGTTCCTGCACCCGGGACGCCTGCACCCACGGCCCCTGCACCAAAAGCTCCTGCACCCGGGACCCCTGCACCAAAGGCTCCCGAACATTGAAACCTGATTTTTACTGTCTCTCACTCGGGGTTATGTCGTGAAACGCCCCCATTGGGAGTTTCTTTCAACCTGAGACCACGCCTGAAGTTCTTGACTGTCCGCAGGGTCCCCTGTGAGGAAAAGGAGGAAACGACTGATCTTGGTTTGCCTGGGCTCTGGGAGTGCAGGAGAGGTCTTCCCAACGCAGCTCCTGCTTTTATAGCCCACCACCCTCCCCAAGTCAGTTCCTGCTCCGGGTGGGGTTAGGGCCTTCCTCCTTGTCCTCCTGGACTTTCGGGGTCCCCAGGGGTGTTGTGTATCCCAGAGGCAAACTCCCCCCTCACACTCGGACTCGCAGCCCCTGCCTGACTCACAGCGTGGGCTGCAGCCTTCCGCTTCCTTCAAAGGTCCCTAGAATCCTGCGGTTTTCCCGTTCAGCGATGGCATCTCTTGTTGAAAAACATTTCACAAGGTGAATCTCTACACACTTTTGTCCTTCCAAGCGGGAGAGATGTGCTAGCGATGCCTCTAATCCGCCATGTTGGGGTGAAGATTTTATTTTTAATACTGTGTGGTCAAAGAAAATACGTCTTTGACCCAGACTCAGCCTGCAGGGTGCTGGTTTTCTGTTCATATCAGAGAGCATGTCGGCCCATGATGTACCAGCTCACAGACAAGGTCTGGATGAGCTGCCGGTGACATCAGCGAGCACAACAAAAAGGAATTTTAAAAGGTATCAGCAGGTCATTTGCACCAAACAGGATAAATATTGTGTAAAATACAGATAAATGTGTTAAGTATGCTTAGCATTACGGGAAATTAGACCATCACTTTTTATAAGACAAGAGTTCTGTAACAATAGGGAGAAATAGAAAGAAAATTCATAGAACTAAGAGAATTTCAGAGCCAAAATAGGTATTTAAAAAGTTTTACAATGGAAACAGCATGGTGTGGAAAGGGATTCCTGGCATAGAGAAAAGTTCTGAGTCCATCCTGGTTAGTGTAGAGAATAAAGAAAGAGAGACTTCTTAGAGCAAAGTAAGTAGAATTGGAGGACAGATACATAAAATTCAATGTGAAGTTAACAAATTTTGAAACAGAGAAACCAACAATGGAAAAAAAATGTTTTCAGAAAGATAGTAGAAGGGAATTTTACAGCATTGAAGAAAGAACCACACTGAGAATTGAGTTTTGGGAAAAAATTGATGCAGAAGCCAACTCTGAGATGTACCCTAACAGCATGATGGTGATGATGAAGATAGAAAATTTAAACATATGCTAAAGTAGAGAGTACAGTATAATGCACCTCAAGCAGCCACCACCCACCTTTCATAGCAACCAACTCCTGGCCAATCTTGCATCCTCCCTACCCTACGCCCACAGTCTCTGTAGTATTTTGAAGCAAATGTTAGACAAATCGAGTTTTATCTGTAAATATTTAGCATGCATTTCTTTAAAAAGACAATTTCTCCTATAAATATCTACAATACCTAAAGAAATATAATTTCTTAATATCAAATATTCATCAGTGCTCAAATGTTCATTTTCTCATAAATTCAATGTAGTAGATTTTAAAAATGGAGCTTGTTTTAATCAGTCAAAAATCATTCACACTCAGTGACTGGTATAAGGCCCTTTTAATACGGGCTGACCCCTCCCGCCCTCTCCCTCCCTTCCTCCCTCACCTCCTTACTTCTTCCCTCATTCTTTCTTCCATTCTCCCTCCTCTCTCCCCCTTTACCTCCACCTTCCCCCCTTCATCTGTGTGTGTCTGTGTCTTGCTTTAATGTATTTCCTAAAGAAACTGGAATTTCGTTAATAAGCAACTTCGGCAAAGTCTAAGGATATAAGATCAATGTGCAAAAGTCACAAGCATTCCTATACACCAACAACAAGCAAGCAGAGAGCCAAACCATGAGTGAACTCCCATTCACAATTGCTACAAAGGGAATAAAATACCTAGGAATAGAGCTAACAAGGGAAGTGAAGGACCTCTTCAAGGAGAACAACAAACCATTGCTCAAGGAAATCAGAGAGGTCACAAACAAATGGAAAATATTCCATGCTTATGGATAAGAAGAATCAATATCGTGAAAATGGCCATACTGCCCAAAGTAATTTATAGATTCAATGCTATTCCAATTAAAATACCATTGACATTCTTCACAGAATTTAAAATTCATATGGAACCAAAAATGAACTTGTATAGCAAAGACAATCCTAAACAGAAAGAACAAAGCTGGAGACATCACCAGACTTCAAACTATACTACAAGGCTATAGTAACCAAAACAGCATGGTATTGGTACAAAAACAGACACATAGGCCAATGAGAACTCAGAAATAAGACCACACATCTACAACCATAGGATCTTCGACAAACCTGACAAAAACAAGCAACAGGAAAAGGATCCCCTATTTAATAAATGGTGCTGGGAGAGCTGGCTAGCCATACACAGAAAACTGAAACTGGACCCCTTCTTTACACCTTATACAAAAATTACTCAAGATGGATTAAAGACTTACATGTAGAATCCAAAACTATAAAAACCCTAGAAGAAAATCTAGGCAATACCATTCCGGACATAGGCACAGGCAAAGATTTCATGGTGAAATTGCCAAAAGCAGTTGCAACAAAGCAAACATCGACAAATGGGATCTAATTAAACTAAAGAGCTTCTGCACAGCAAAAGAAACTATGAACTGAGCGAATAGGAAACTTACAGAGTGGGAGAACATTTTTGCAATCTATCCATTTGACAAAGGTCTAATATCCAGAATCTACAAGGAACTTAAACAAATTTACAAGAAAAAAACAAACAACCCAAATGCCCATCAAAGATAGACTGGATAAAGAAAATGTGGAACAGAATAGAGAATTCAGAAATAAGAGCTTCTGCATAGCAAAAGAAACTATCATCAGAGCGAACAGGCATGGAGAACTATGCAGCCATAAAAAGGAAAAAGATCATGTCCTTTTCAGGGACATGGATGGAGCTGGAAGCCGTTATTCTCAGCAAACTAACACAAGAACAGAAAACCAAACAACACAAGTTCTCACTTATAAGTGGGAGCTGAACAATGAGAACACATGGATACAGGGAGGGGAATAACACACACTGGGGCCTGCTGGGTGGTGGGGTGGGGGAGGGAGAGCATTAGGAAAAATAGCTAATGCATGCTGGGCTTAATACCTAGGCGATGGGTTGATAGGTGCAGCAAACCACCATGGCACATGTACACCTGTGTAACAAAGCTGCATATCCTGCACATGTATCCTGGAACTTAAAATAAAAATAAAAATGAAAAATGAAAAAAAGAAAAAGAAACTGGAGCTTCATTATGTAGATATTCCGATGGTTTAAGTTTGCCAATTGTCATTCACCACGTTCCTCTGTCAGGCATATTTCCTGTAAGTTGGTAGTTGGATCTGGAGTCTTAACTGTATTCGAGTTAGTGCTGTTGTTTTTTTATTTTATTTTATTTTATTTTATTTTATTTTATTTTTTGATACAGATTCTTTTTCTATCACCCAGGCTGGAGTGTAGTGGCACAATCTTGGCTCACTGCAACCTCTGCCTCCCGGGTTCAAGCAATTCTCCTGCCTCAGCCTCCGGAGTAGCTAGGATTACAGGTGTGCACCACAATACTTGGCTAATTTTTGTATTTTTTATAGAGATGGGGTTTTGCCATGTTGGTTAGGCTGGTCTCAAACTCCTGACCTCAAGTGATCCACCCACCTTGGCCTCCCAAAGTGCTGGGATTACAGGCGTGAGTCACCATGCCTGGCTGTGTTGTTGTTACTATTATTATTCACTGATCACTTTATGGGTGGCAGGGTGCTCTTTGGTTCCCTTTTTGTGGTGTTATTGGTCATTACAATCACTATTTTCATTAAGTTACCATGGCCTATAAATGATGACAGGCTAATTCTTTTTTAAAAAATATTTTTAACTTTTATTTTAGATTCATGGGGTACATGTGCAGTTTTGTTACCTGGGTATACTGCATAATGCTGATGTTTGGGGTATGATGGATCCCATCACCCAGGTACTTAGCATCGTACCCGATATTTTTTCAGGCCTTTTTCTCCTCCCTCGCTCCCCTGTCTAGCAGCCCCCAGTGTCTATTGTTGCCGTCTTTGTGTCCGTGAGTACCCACTGTTTAGCTCCCACTTATAAGTAAGAAGATGCAGTAGCTGGTTTTCTCTTTGTGCATTAATTCTCTTAGAATAATCGCCTTTAGCTGCATCCATGTTGCTGCTACAGACATGATTTCATTCATTTTTATGGCTGCACATTTCATGGTGTATATTTACCACATTTTCTTCATCCAATCCAGCATTGATGGGCACCTAGGTTAATTCCATGTCTTTGCTATAGTGAATAGCACTGCGATAAACATGAGTGCCTATGTGTTTTTGGGAGAATGACTTATTTTCTTTTGGATATATACCCAGTAATGGGATTGATGGGTCGAATGATAGTTGTAAGTTCTTCAAGAAATTTCCAAACTGCTTTCTACAGTGGCTGAACTAATCTACATTCCCACCAACAGTATGTAAGTGTTCCCCTTTATCCACACCCTTGCCAGCATCTATTATGTTTTGACTTTTAATAATAGCCATTCTGACTGGTGTAAGATCATGGTAAGACGCTATTTCTATCATTCCCTCTTCCCTGGAGTACCTATTTCTCAACTCAATGCCTCTGTGCACATAAACTACCCTCATTGGTGATCTGGTTCCTCAATGATAGGAAAAGCAGGATGCTTGAGTCTTGCTCTCTGGGTACAATTTCCAAGACATTGAATTGTTGCATTAGCATCCTCCAATGGTGACTAAGTTTTTTGTATTGTTATGAACTCAGATTCAACATACTTGATGTATTTCAGTCTATTTCAGTTATTATTATTATTATTATTATTATTTTTAGACAGAATCTCGCTCTGTCACCACGCTGGAGTGCAGTGGCACGATCTTGGCTCACTGCAACCTCCACCTCCTGGGTGCAAGCGATTCTCCTGCCTTAGCCTCTTGAGTAGCTGGGACTACAGGCACATGCCACCATGCACAGCTAATTTTTGTATTTTTAGTAGAGGTAAGGTTTCACCATGTTGTCCAGGATGGTGTCGATCTCTGTACCTTGTGATCTGCCTGCCTTGGCCTCCCAAAGTGCTGGGATTACAGGCATAAACCACCGCTTCTGGCCTGCAGTTACTACTCTTGCATATGTTAAAACAGTTCAACTTTTAGCCAGCGTTAGAACAGTTCAATTTTTAGCCAGTGGGCACCTCTTCAAATTGGTCTGAATCCTTTTGACACGGCCTACTAGTCTATGATAACTCTTTTGCTTCTAGGAGGGCATGCTGTCCTTACTTGTAAATTCCTCTAAGGATCCAGATAACTTTTAGCGTGCTTGCAAATCACACCTGCCTGGCTGAATGAGCTATTGAACTTAGCTCACTGGCTTCTCTGTCTCAAATTCCTTACAGGATCCTCCTTTTCCTGACTTCTGTTTGTGGCAGTGCCCAAACAGTCATCTGTTGTTTCCTCTTTGCTGTCTGTCTTGGTGACATCAAGTAACCTCATGGCCTTATAATCTCATTCTACATCAACACTTTCCAAATGTATACCTTCAGAGTGGACCTCTCCCCCAAACTCCAGACTCCTATAGATCCAGCTGGCTACTCAGTGTCTCCTCTTGCATGTACAAGACTGGCAAGGCCAAATTGAGCCCATGATTCTCCTCACCACCACTAACAGCCCTCCCCAAACCTGCTGTTGCCATCACATCAGTGATAACCCCATCCCTCCAGAGACTCAGGCCAGTATCTCTGGAGCTGCCTTTGGCCCTCACTTTTGCCCTCACCCCTCTTCTGTTCTGTCAACAAAACCTATCAGCTCCAGCAGCCTCAAGACTTCATGTCCTTAGGCTACTGCCCCAGTTCAAGCACTATTATCTTTCTGTTGGATTCCTGCAATGGCTTCCAGCCGGGGTCAGTAACAAACAGATAAAACCTGCTAACCTGAAGTCAGACAATGTCCCTTTTCTACTCAAAACCCTCATAAGGCTTAATGTCTCACTCCAGGTGACAAACCGTCTAGGGAGTGGGGGTGGGGAGTGCAGCGTGTAGGATGCCTTGGAGCTACACCACACCCTAACCTGCCTGGCCTCTTCTCTGCAGCATTCTTGCTCCCTGACACAGGCACACCAGACTCTGGAACACCCCTCAGACAAGCCTGCCCTGCTCTCCTTAGGGACTTTGCATCTGTGCTCTGTCTTCCTGGGACGTCTCCTCGGCTGTTCTCTCTCTGTCTCTGCTCTTCTTACCTTAGTCTGCTCAGCAGCAGGAACTGATGTTCAAGGCTGCAGGCATTTGTGACGATAAAAGGAAAGCCACGGAGGCTCGCCAGACCCTAGCACTGGAGACTGGAATTGGCTTCTGGTATGATTTAAGCGTCCCTGTGGTCTAAGCCGTTGTTGGCTATTTTACAGATCTGTTTGTATACACTACATTTCCAAATGTACGTACATTTCTTACTAGACTCTCCACACTTAAGATTATTTCTTTTTAAAAGTATTCTAGTTTCTGAATGTAGACATCTTTTAATTTCTTTATATATACACAGATATGAAGGTTCATATACATGCATACATTTTTAAAGACATACTAAATTCTTACAGTTGTTTTTAATTGTAGTGATGTTTTGTGTAGTCTTTTTAAAATTTTTATCTTTTTAATTGGATCATTTCCTTCTCCAGTAACAGTCCCTGACTTGTGATCTCAGATCACCCATATTAACAATCCAGCTTACATTATTATATATAATATGTCTGTACCTAATTACATGATTATTTAGAAAACATTATTTGTGTATATATCTAATCTCAATATGTATATATTTGGAGGTTTTGGGTCTTTTGAGGGGCAGATTCAGTGCTTTTACCAAAATGGGATCATATTAGAAACACTTCTGCACTTCAGATTTTTTTTCATTTTCATTCAATTATAATTTATGAAAATCCTTCTAAGTTGACTAGAAGAGAGGCAATTCATTCTTACCAGTAGCTAATGAATTTTAATATGGCGTTCCTATGGTATAATTTATTAAATAATTCTCTTAATTGTGGGTCACTAATTTTATTTTCAGTTTATTTGCCACTATAAACAATGCTACAGTAAACATCCTTATCCACAGATTATTTAATGGGATAAGAATATATACATTTTGTTCATCAAAGTTGGTTTTGATTTATTGTTTTAATCATGGTACTTTATCTACTTAAATCTTAGACAAAAATGTTTAAGCTAATTTTCCTCCTTCTTGAAGTGGATCTTATATAAGTACTTTTAGAAGATGTCTGTTAATAGTAAACTTTCTTTTTTCTTTTCTTTCTTTCTTTTTTCTTTTTCTTTTTTTTTTTTTTTTTGAGACAGTCTCCATCTGTTGCCCATGCTGGAGTGCAGTGGCATGATCTCGGCTCACTGCAACCTCCACCTCCTGGGTTCAAGTGATTCTCCTGCCTCAGCCTCCTCAGTAGCTGGGATTACAGGCACATGCCACCATGCCCAGCTAATTTTTTTTTGTATTTTTAATAGAGATGGGTTTTCACGGTGTTGGCCAGGCTGGTCTTGAACTCCTGACCTCAGGTAAAGACAGATCAGGAGCACCATCATCTTGGACAAACACTGCCACTTTAAGTTCCAGCTCCCTTCTAGCCTCATGTACTTCAAGCAAATCACTTCTCTTCTAATTACAAGCAGCCAGAAAGAGCAGACAGTAAAACACAGATAAGACAGCTTGGGCACAGAGGGAGGTGAGGGGAAAGTCTCTTGGGTAACTGCCAAACTTCATCCTCATACAATGGGCCCCAGTAAAACAGTATTTCTTTCCCTTCAGGTACACTAAGATAGGGAAGGTAAAAGCAGACTCACTGCAGAAAGATGTATGGGAACAGACACACAACTCTCCCTCCCAGATAAGCACAACAAAGAGACACAGAAACAGTCCAAGCTTCTGATAAATACTCCCACCCTGAATCCTTGAAAACTCTTAGCCTCTAAGAAAGTATTCCTCTAACCTAACTCGGCAGAAGGCACCTCTCATGTGTGTTTTCTCTAAAATAAATCTGTCTTGACTGGTGAGCTGCCTTTTGTGTTTCTTTCCTCTTTCTTTAATTCTTTCAGGTAATCTGCCCACCTCAGCCTCCCAAAGTGCTGGAATTACAGGTGTGAGGCACCATGCCTGGCCTATTTTTTCTATTTTGGAAAAAAGTGTTCATATTAACATGTTTTACTGAAAGATACTTCAGATATACAATTGTTGGTTGAAAACTGTTTTCAAGCAGCACTGTGAATACAATTTCCCTCTATTTACTGGCTCCCATTGATACTTGAGAAAGTAGTGTCATTTCAAGTGATATTACTTAGGAAGATTGCCTATATTTTCTCTTTGGTTGTTTTTCTCTCTAGTCTCTGTTCTGCAGTGTGTGTTCTATGGTGTATGCCAATATGTGCTTTTAAAAAATATTTCTTTCTTGAAATTTTCTGGGATTTCTGATGCTGAGGCTTAGTGTCTATGATAAATTATTGACCATTAATTCTCTTTAAATATTGATTCTCACTCATTTTCTCTCTTTTGTAACTTCTGTTAAGTGGATGCTTGGCATTCCCACTTCATATTTCAGTTCCGTAATACATATTTATGTTATCCATTTCTTTGTCCTTCTGCCCTGAATGCTCTGTAATTCCTCTAGATAGATCATCCATTTTACTAATTCTACATTCAATGCTGTCTACTCTGCCATATAACTTATCTATTGAGTTTCTAATTTTAATAATTGTATTTTTAATTTCTAGAACTCTTTTTGGCATTTCCCCCCTAATCTTCAGGATCATTTTTGAGCATCTCTTGCTCTTTACACAAGCTTTTGACCCCTTTTTGCCAATCTTCCTGCTTAACGTCCTTCCTTCCTTTTTCTTTTTTTAAATTTGTACTTCTGGCACAAAGCCATGGATTAATTAAACTATTTGGCTCATGACACACTTTCAATATTTGCATAGCTTTCTATTTTGTGGTTTTAAAACAATATTATAATGAATGCTTGTGAACTTACCATTTAACTTATAAATCAGAAAATTATCCTTCTCCATTGGTATCCTCTATCCTGAATTTCAGGCTTATAATTCCCTCACTTGTTTTTCTTTTCTTTTCTCCACCCCACCCCTTGCTGCACCTAGCCCCATCTCATACACACACATACACTCACACACTTTTTATTACTTATATTCTAGCATTCTAACTTTGTAACAATGCATTATACTTTCTGTAATCTTCTGGTGCTTGCTATTTTCACATTGCATATGTCACTAAGATTCATTCTTTTTTTTGCCTAAAATGGAAGTCTATTGATGCTCAGAGCTGAGAAATATTTTATTGCTTAGGAAATATTGTTGGAGAACACAATGTATTCACTTCTTTGTTGATGGATACTTGGGTTACTTCAGGCTTTTTCTTCTTTTTGTTTTAATTTTTGCTAGTACAAGCTGTGATATAATGAGCACTCTTTTAAATCTAGAGGAATTTCTGCATTGTAGAGTAGGCAAATATATAACTTTAAAGGTAATGCTAAATTGCTCTGAAAGTGTTATATCAATTTATATTTTTACCAACAATACATACAAAATCCCATGGATCAACATAATCTTTAACATTTGCTCAAATTTAATTCTTTATTTTTGGCTAATTAAAGAAGTATAAAATACTTTTTCATTGTGGCTTTCGTTTTCATTGACCAATTTTTATTTCCCTTCTTACTCTTCTCCTTCACAGTTTTTTTGGGGGGTATTCTTGTCTCCTTGATTTTGTAACCAATTTGACAAGTTCCATTCAAAAGCCTACTAAAATGTTGATTAGATTTGTACTAAATCTATAGGTTTTGAGATAATTGATTTCATTATCATGTTAACTTTTCCTATCCATGAACATGGAATGCCTCTCTTTTCATTTAGGTAGAAGTTCAAAGCCTTCAGTAAAGATGCAGAATTTTTGAATCATAGTACTCATATATATTTTATTAGATTTACATTTCCATTATAAATATTATTTTCCAAAGTGGCTACAACGCTTTGCATTTACACCTGTAATGTAGCAGGAGGCTGAGGCAGGAGAATGGTGTGAACCCAGGAGGCGGAGCTTGCAGTGAGCTTAGATCGCGACACTGCACTCCAGCCTGGGCGACAGAGCGAGACTCCATCTAAGAAAAAAAAAAGAATCCTCACCAACACATAGTGTTACCTATCATTTTAATTTTAGCCATTTTACTGTGTATGGAGTGGTGTATCATTGTAATTTGCATTTCCATAATGACTAATGATGCTGAGAATCTTTTCATATGCTTATTTGCCATTCTTATGTTTTCTATTGTGAAATATCTGTTCAAAGCTTTTGCCAATTTTTAACTGGGTTGTTTGTCTTCTTGCTATTGAGTTGAAGAGTTCTTTATATATTCTAGATATAAGTTCTTTATTGAATATGTGTTCTGCAAGTATTTTCTCTTCATGGCTGGACTTTTAACATATATTCTGTAAAGCAAATATTTTTAATTTTAAAAGTCCAAATAATCAAATTCTCCCTCTCTGTAGCTTCTACTTTGTGATCCTATCAAGACATCTTTGCCTAACCCAACGTCTCAAAGTTTTCTCTTTTACTTTTTCTAGATGTTTTAAGGTTTAGCTCTTATACTTAGGGATTTTTATCCATTTGAGTTAATTATTGCAAAGGTTGATGTTTTTATTGTTTCGTATGTTGATATCCAAGTGTTTCAGTACAACTTGTTGAAAAAACTATCCTTTCCCTCATTGATTTACTCTGCCAGTTTTGTCAAAAATCAATTGACCAGGCCGGGCACGGTGGCTCACGCCCATAATCCCAGCACTTTGGGAGGCTGAGGCAGGCCTATCACCTGAGGTTGGGAGTTTGAGACCAGCCTGACCAACATGGAGAAACCCCATCTCTACTAAAAACACAAAATTAGCCAGGTATGGTGGCACATGCCTGTAATCCCAGCTACTTGGGAGGCTGAGTCAGGAGAATCACTTGAACCCGGGAGACAGAGGTTGAGGTGAGCTGAGATCATGCCATTGGACTACAGCCTGGGCAACAAGAGCAAAACTCCGTCTCAAAAAAAAAAAAAAAAATCAATTGACCATACCTATGTAGGTCTATTCTGTAACCTTGATTCTGTTCCAGGTACCCAAACAACATTGTTGTGATTATCTTAGTTTTTACAGTAAGGACTTAAATCAAATGGTTTAAGTCCTCCAAATTTTTAATTTCTCTTCAAAACTATTTTGGCCACTCCATGTTCTCTGCATTTCCACAAAAATTACAAATTCACTTGTTAACTTCTATTAAAATATCAGCTGTTATTTTGACTGTAAGTGCAATTAATCTACTCGTAATTTGGGAGGAAATTTGACATTTTAATACTATTGAGTCTTTTGCTTATTGAATACAAGATACACCTAAATTTATTTCAGTAGTCTTTAAATTTTCTCAGCAATGTTTTGAAGTTTTCAATGCACAGGATTTGTGTGTATTTTATTAAATGTATCCCTATTTTATGATGCTACTGCATATGGTATTTCCAATTGTTCATCACTGCTATAAAAAAACAATAAATTTGGTATATTGATTCTGTATCTTGTGATGTTACTATACATTATTAGTTACAGTCAATTTTTCTGTAAATTCCTTAGAATTTTCTAGGAGATAATCATCTGGTTTGCAAATAAGAACTGTTTTACTACTTTCCAATTTGTATGCCTCTATTATTCTTGTATCATTGCACTGGACAGGACATCTAGAACAATGTTTGCTAGAAGAAATTAGATAAGACACCCTACTCTTGTTTCTCATATTGAGGAGGAAACATTCAGGCTTTCACCATTAAGTATGACGTTAGCTGAATATTTCAATAAATGTCTCTTAGATTGAGGAAGTTTTCTTCTATTTATAATTGCCTGAGAGTTTTTAATTGTAAATGAATTTTGGATTTTGTTAATTCCTTTTTCTGCACTTTTTGAGATGATCATAGGCTTTACTTTTTAAATCTTTTAAAATGTGGTTGATTGCATTGAATGTTAGACCAATCTTGCATTCCTGGGATAATTTCTGCCTGATTATGGTATGCTATCATTTTGATACATTGCTAGGTTTGATTTGCTAAAACTATGTTAAGGTTCTTTTAATCTGTGTTGTTGAGGAATATTACTCTGTAGTTTTCCTTTTTTACAATGTGGTTTTCTAGTTTTACAAGTGGGGTAATGCTGACATCAAAAAACGATTAGCTAAATGTTCTCTCCTTTCCAATTTTCTGGGAGTATGTATGTGGAACTGGCATTATTTCTTCCTTAGATGTTTGGCAGAATTTACAAGAGAATCTATCTGGGCCTAAAGTTTTCATATGGGAAGGTCTTAAACTATGGACTCAATTTATTTAATAGATATAAGACTATTCACGTTATTAATACTTATATTATTCTTGAGTTAGGTTTGGTAGTTTGAGTCTTTTCAAAGAAATTGTCTATTTCATCTAAGTTTTCAAACTTATGAGTATAGAACTTAATTATGAGTAGGATTCTTAATTATATTTCCTTTTTTATTCCTAACATGGATATTTTATGTTTTTAAGTTTTTTTGTAATCAATATCCTTAGCGGCTTATTAACTTATTGACCTTCTTCAAAGAAACAGTTTCTGGTTTCAACAATTAAAATTTTGTTTCTGTTTTATGTGTTCTCTTTTATATTTGTTATTTTCTTAATCCTGCTTATTTTGTATTTCTTTTGCTCTTTTAAAATTATTGTTTGTTTCTTAAAGTGAAAGCTTAAGTCATTCATCTGAGGTGTTTCTTCTCTTCTCTCATATAAGCATTTAATGCTGTAAGTTTTCCTCTAAGAAGTGGTATTAGCCTGGAGAGGCTGCCTATAAATACATTATCATAGACTGAGTGGCTCCAAAAACAGAAATGTATTTCTCACAGTTCTGGAAGCTGAGAAGTTCAAGGTCGAGGTCCAGCATGTTTGGTTTCTGGTAAGGGCTTTCTTCCCGGCTTGCAGACAGCTGCCATCTGGGTCTGTGCTCAAAGGCCTTTCCTTAACACATGCACTCTGGAAATTGGGGGTGAGGGTCTCTCTTCCGCTTCTAGGAAAGCCACTAATCCCAACATGAGGGATCCACCCCCATGACCTAATCCAACCCTCATTGTCTCCCAAAGGCCCCGTCTCCACGTACCATTGCACTGGGGATTAGGACTTCCACATATGGATTTGGGGAAGACATAACCGTTTACTCTGTCATAGCACTTCTTAGCAGAATTCTACGTATTTGAATTCCTAGATTTTCATTTTCTTTCATATGAAATTTCCTGAATTTCTTCTTTAATGTCTTTTGACAAGTGTGTTAATTTCCAAATATTTGTGACTTCTAAAACTATTTTTCTATTTGACTTCTCATGTAATTTTATTATATCTGAGATCATGTTTTGTATGATTTCAATCTTTTAAGTTATATTTAAACATTTTTTTGGCCCAGAATATACCCTGTCTTGGTGAATGTTTCATATGTACTTTAAAAATTTTTGTATTCTAGTATTGTGGGTAGAATGTTTTATAAGTGTTGGGTTGGTTTATAATGTCATTCAAGTTTTCTTTATCCTTGCTGATTTACTGTGTATTTGTCTTCTTGAATTATGAGATAGAGATTGTTGATGTCTCCAACCGTAATGGAAGATTTGCTTATTTTTCCTTTCAGTTCTATATGTATTCATGTATTAGGACATTCTGTTATTAGATGTATACATATTTAATTTGTTATGTCCTCTGGAAAAATTGGCCTAAGTGGTTATAACATTCCCTCTCTATCCCTGGTAATATTCTCCGTTTGACATTCTAATACTAATGTACCCACTTCATGTGTTGTTTTTATTGTCACTTGCATGGTACACTTGTCTGTCCTTTTACTTTTAGCCACTATGTGTCTTTGCATTTAAAGTAGATTTTTTAAATGGCGTACAATTTGATATTACTTTATTTATCCACTCTAATAATCTCTGCCTTTTAATTCTAGTGTTTCTGTATATGTGCTTAGTGTAGTTGTCAATATGTTTTAATTTAAATCAACCGTCTTACCATTTGTTACTATTTATCCATCTGATTTTCCCCTCTCCTGTTATTTATTTTATTTTATTTTTTAATTTATTTTTATTTTTATTTTTTTGAGACGGAGTCTCACTCTGTCGCCCAAGCTGGAGTGCAGTGGCACTATCTCGGCTCACTGCAAGCTCCGCCTCCCAGGTTCATGTCATTCTCCTGACTCAGCCTCCCGAATAGCTGGGACTACAGGCACCCACAACCATGCCTAGCTAATTTTTTTTTTTGGTTGTATTTTTAATAGGGACGGGGTTTCACTGTGTTAGCCAGGATGGTCTTGATCTCCTGACCTCGTGATCTGCCCGCCTTGACCTCCCAAAGTGCTGGGATTAGAAGCGTGAGCCACCATGCCGGTCTCCTGTTATTTTTTTTGGATTGGGAATTTCTTAAAAACTTATTTCATATACCCTACTGGGTTATCGATACCAGTTTGTTTTAGCTTTTGGTGATTGCTCCGGAGTTTACAATGTAAATATCTTTAATGTATCAAAGACTACTGTCAGATTATATTAGATTATCTTCCAGACTTTTTGCTATTATTGTCACATATTTATGTCTTCATATGTTATAAACAATACAATACAATTAATTGTTTTCATTCTATTGGGCTATTACTTATCAGAGGACAAAGACATTGCCTTATGCATCTTTCCCAAGCCTTTGGAAAATGCCTAGAACACAGTGTGCTTTAAATAAATGTTGATTTAATGAAGGAAGAAAGAAATCACCTCCCAGACCCACATTCACAACAAAACGCTGTCCCCCTGCTGGGTCCTCAGGGTGCTCTGTCCCTCTCCGCTGCTCTCCTTCACATGGCTGTGTGTTTCTGGCCCAGCCTCTGCAGGGCTGTTTTCACATCGTTTTTCGCAGACTGTAGATGAGGGGTTGAGCGCTGGGATGAGCAGGGTGTAGAAGATGGAGATTGCCTTGCCCTGCTCCATGGACTCCACAGGTCCCAGCTGGGCATACATGACAAACACAGTCCCGGGAAAGAAGATGGAGATTGCCTTGCCCTGCTCCATGGACTCCACAGGTCCCAGCTGGGCATACATGACAAACACAGTCCCGGGAAAGAAGATGGAGATTGCCTTGCCCTGCTCCATGGACTCCACGGGTCCCAGCTGGGCATACATGACAAACACAGTCCCGGGAAAGAAGATGGAGATTGCCTTGCCCTGTTCCATGGACTCCACGGGTCCCAGCTGGGCATGCATGACAAACACAGTCCCAGGAAAGAAGATGGAGATTGCCTTGCCCTGTTCCATGGACTCCACGGGTCCCAGCTGGGCATGCATGACAAACAGTCCCAGGAAAGAAGATGGAGATTGCCTTGCCCTGTTCCATGGACTCCACGGGTCCCAGCTGGGCATGCATGACAAACAGTCCCGGGAAAGAAGATGGAGATTGCCTTGCCCTGCTCCATGGACTCCACGGGTCCCAGCTGGGCATACATGACAAACACAGTCCCGGGAAAGAAGATGGAGATTGCCTTGCCCTGCTCCATGGACTCCACGGGTCCCAGCTGGGCATACATGACAAACACAGTCCCGGGAAAGAAGATGGAGATTGCCTTGCCCTGCTCCATGGACTCCACGGGTCCCAGCTGGGCATACATGACAAACACAGTCCCGGGAAAGAGAGTCACTGTAGTAACGTGAGAACCAGGTAGAGAAGTTTTTGTGTCCCCTAACAGCAGAGTACATCCTCGGGATGGTAGCTGGGGTGTAGCCACAGGAGACAAGGACCACAAATGTCACACCCACCATAATGAGCCAGCAATCCCATTACTGGGTATATACCCAAAGGATTGTAAATCATTCTACTATAAAGACACATGTACATGTATGTTTATTGCAGCACTGTTCACAATAGCAAAGACTTGGAAACAACCCAAATGCCCATCAATGATAGACTGGTTAAAGAAAATGTGGCACATATACACCATGGTATACTATTCAGCCATAAAAAAGGATGAGTTCAGGTCCTTTGCAGGGACATGAATGAAGCTGGAAACCATCGCTCAGGAAACTAACACAGGAACAGTAAACCAAACACCACATGTTCTCACTCATAAGTGGGAGCTGAACAATGAGATCACATGGACATAGGGAGGGGAACATCACACACTGTGTGTGTGGGCCTCTTGAGGGGTGGGGGACTCAGGGAGGGATAGAATTAGGAGAAATACCTAATGTAGATGATGGGTTGATGGGTGCAGCAAACCACCATGACACGTGTATACCTATGTAACAAACCTGCATGTTCTGCACATCTATTCCAGAACTTAAAGTAAAATAAAAAACAAATACAAATAAAATAAAATATTATATTTTAATATATTACTTTTTTCTAATCTATGAACATGATCATGTTGTCTGCAAATAATGGTCATTTTGATTATTTTCTGAGTCCTATTTTTGCTATCCCTGGGCCTTTAATTTACATTTTAGTTAGTTTTTAACTTAGTGCACTTGCTGAGAACTTCAACACAATGTTGCATTTAAGTGGCAATAGAAGGTGTTGCATCCTTGACTTGTTTTCAGTTTTAAGGAAAATACTTTCAATATTTCAAAGTAGAGGTTTTAGAAAACTCCTATTCCTAGTTTGCCAAGAGTTTTTTCTTCAAAATGAATGTTGAATTTCTCCAGATGCTTTTACTGCAGCTATTGAGATGATCATATGTATTTTCTTTTTTCATTCTGCTCGTAATTTAAGGTACAAAAATTGATTTTTAATTTCTGATGTAAACACAAGTTGGTTGTAATATATGATATTTGTCTATATATATATGTGTGCATGTAAACACACACACACACACACACACACACACACACAGAGTGAGACTTTCATTTTAAGACTTGTTTTTTTCCTTTCTTTGTTTCTTTTTTGAGACTGGGTCTTGCTCTGTCACCCAGGCTGGAATGCAGTGTTGCAGTCACAGTTCATTGCAGCCTCAACCACCCAGGCTCAAGTGCCAAATAGCTGAGACACAGATGTGTGCCACCATGCCCAGCTTTTTTTTTTTTTTTTGAGAGAAAGAAACAGGGTCTCCCAATATTGCCTAGGCTAGTCTCAAATCTTTAGGCTCACGTGATCTTTTCATCTCAGCCTCCCAAAGCATAAGAGATTTTTTTGTTTGTTTATTTGAAAAATTTTCCATCTGTATTCATGAGAGAGGAGGGCCTGCAGTTCTATAATGTCTTTGTCAGATTCAGAAATCAAGATAATGCTGGCCTTATAAAATGAATTCATTAGCGTTCTTTCTATTTCTAATCTTGGGAATGCCATGGTCATGTTTCTTTCTTAAAAATTCGGGAAACTCATTGGCAGAGTTTTCTGGGTCCAGAATTAATACACATGCAAAATTTATAATTTTGAATTCAGTGTCTTTGCTTTCTGTATAATCACTCAGCTTTTTAATTTCATCTTATGTTGGCTTTGTTAAGGTTGCATTGCTGTAGAAATATTTGTCCTTTGCATCTAAATTTTCAGTTGATCTGATGTTGCTCATAACATCCTCTCACCACTGTTTTAATATCTGTAGTCTCTGTGTGCTGTTTTAATATCTGTAGTCTCTGTGTGATGCCCTGTTTCATTCCTGACCTTGGTCACTGATGCTGTTTTCTTTTTGCTTAATCCACCTGGCCATGTGTTTATCACTCTCAGTAACCTTTAAAAAGAACAAATTTTAACTTGGTTGACCCTCTATATTGGGTGTTTATTTCTTATTTTATTAATTTATACTCATCATTATTTCTTCCTTTCTACATTCTTTGGGTTACATTTGCCCTTTTACTAATTTCTTGAGATGGAATGTCGTTGAAAGAGATAGTTGTCTTTCATAAGAAGATATGAATTTTTTTCTGTTGCTGCTTTTAGATTTTACATAAAAATTTGGTTTTCATAATCTTAACTGACATACTTAACTATCATTTTTTGGTAATAAATATCTTACTTGAGGTTTCATCAGTTTTGGAAAACTCTCACCTATTATTTTTTCAAACATTGCTTCCAGCTCATTCCCTCACTCCTGCACTCAAGGACTGCACTCTTACATATGTTAAGCCTTATTACCATATTATTCCCTATGTCTTTTCTACTTTTTCAGCATATTTAAATTCTTTTGTCTCTTCATGCTTAAGTTTGGATATTTTCTTTTGATCTATATTCCAGTTAACCACTTCTCTCTATAGCTACATCTAATCTGTTGTTAAACTGATTCATTGAGTTCTTAATTACAGTTATTTTATTTTTTAATTCCTGGAACGTACTAATCATACTTATTTTGAAGTACATGTCTGATGGATTCTGTGAATCTCCTTCTAATGGCTACTGTTTCTCCTTGTTTTTTGTCATTTTCCTATGAGACTGGTTACTTTTGATTACATACCAAATATTGTATATCTTAAAATATGTGGATAATTTTAGGCTCTGGATGATGTCAGCATCCAGACAAGCAATCTCTGACCACACTAATTCAATCAGAAATTGATAAGATTTGAATTTGGGAGGTAGCATGAAACCTTGTGAAAGCTAGTCTGCTTTTAGTTTACTGCTACTTCTAGGATATTGCTCTTCAAATGCCCTTCTATTAGGTGCCAATTTTTGTCCACTAAACCCATGAATGCTAGTTACTTTTCGGCATCTCAGTAGTAACTTTAGCAGTTGCCAATTTTCACAAAGGAAAAAGCCCCAATACATTTTATTCTCACCTATCTTGGTTTCATCTACATTTCTATCTCAGTCCCCTAATCATTGCTATCCTAGTCACTAATTATTTTAAACAATGTAAAAATATTTGTAAATATTTCATATTTCATCAAGAGGATTTGTGTAAAGTAGTTTTTCTTTTCCATGGCTAGGAACAGAATTGCTGCTTTATCATTTTCCATTCTTTTCTTTTTGAACTTTCTGTGTCATTTTGTTTTAAATATATCTCATCAAAAAACAAGTAGTTGTTTGTTTGTTTTACCATTCTGGGAGCCATTTCCTCTGAATAGGCTAATTTACTACACTTATCTTTGTTGGGCTTTTGATATTTTTAAACTTATAACTCATATATTTTCTTGTATTTTGTGTTGGCCATCTTACTTACCTCTTTTCTTACCAATTTTTGTACAAATCATTGAGTTTTTTCTTCCACTTTTTATTCTCAGTATTTGTATATTACACACTTATTTCTATTTTTCCAGTAGTTACTCTTACATTTTTAATATATATGTTAAATATATACTTTGTATAGATGTCTGGAATGAATCAGAATCTCCATTCCTCAAGAAACCCAGAACATTAACATGATCTTCCCCTTAGACCACCACCCTAATATTAACATCCCTCAGCAGCTTAGATTTAAAAATATAAACATTGTATTACATTCTGTATCAAAAGTCATGAGGCTTAAAATATATTTTACTTTCTTGTTTTTCACCATGATCTCTTTTACCTGTCTTCATCTTTCTTGAAAACATCTACTTTTCTGGAATACACCAAGTACAACTGTCTCATTGTTTATTTGATAAAGGGGATGGGCCAGAATCTTGTCTTGTGACGTCTGTGCACCCATCTGGGGACCTCTCTCTGCCTCCAGTTCCTGCAAAGCACCACTCTTTAAACCTGTGGATAGGCACCCTCCTATACCCTATGAGAAAACTGGGGAGGAGCTGGCTGATCTAGATTGGTCCAAAAGTAGCTCCCAAGAGCATCACCTGGTGGATGGCCCAGAGTCTCTTCCTGTGTCCTGCATCTGTTCATACAGCCCCACCATGCCCACCCCTTAGCAATCCTCTGTATATATTTGGGGCTTTGTACTGTATCGCTTACTCCACAGATTTTTTTTCCTTTCTGAAGAATTCTTCAAAATGCCTTCTTGCTGATGACGTTCTTTCTTGATTTTCCAAATTATTATGGATTTATTACATTCAGAAACTATCTTTTGTATTATCTACTGGGATCTGGTGTGGGAGAGAGAAAAGAAAATATGCGTATTCAGCCATCTTGATACAATACGGCTTTAATTTGTATAATGACATAATCAATGACACTTATGTCAGCCAAGTATTTTGATATTTATTATGAATTTTTTATTACCTTTCAAATGAATTAAAACTGTCCTTTGCTATCTGTCTCTATTCTAGTCCTATAAGAAGTGATTCAGTCATCATTTTGAACTGTTTACTGAGAATCCCAGAGCTTGTTTTTCGCAACCTGAAAGTAACATACTCTCCCAGGGTTCTACCTTCAAACTAACTCTGCGCAGACTAACAGGCAAACTAACAAGCTTGAAACTCTTGCCTCATTAAAGAGTTTCTAATGAGCTAATCAAACATAGATAGAGTTTGGCCAAAGAAAGGCCCTTAGAGAATCTGGATTCTGAGACAGAAAGGAGAGGGAAGTAAACCCTGGAGACCTCAGCCTAGACAACATGAGGATCGTAATGAGCTGGGCCTGGCTGGCAGCCAGCTCAGTAAGCACATGCAGTCAGACAGCAGATCATTATGAACCTGGGCTTTTGGCCCCAGCCTCTGTGAGATAGCTTGGCCAGCTGCATCTTCTAAAGGATTCAAGTTGCCAAACCACCCGCATCTGCAAAGGCAGACCTCACCATCCATAGCCCCAGATGAACAATGCATCCCCACACA
Organism: Pongo pygmaeus; assembly: GCF_028885625.2. NCBI lineage: Eukaryota > Metazoa > Chordata > Mammalia > Primates > Hominidae > Pongo > Pongo pygmaeus. The sequence continues at coordinate 140,706,046 of NC_072384.2, read as the reverse complement.
AAGCTCCTCCTTTGTGTAAGCCATCAAAACACTGGGGTCCACATAGCTCAATATCTCATGGGACTAGAATCAGAGAACCTGGAAATACTCAAAAGTTCACTTAGTCCAATCCCATCATAAAATGAAGCCTAGACAAACTAAAATTTTACAAGCTGCATGCATTTTACAAGACACATAAATTCCAATGTCAATCATAAAGAGAAAAGTTGCAAAAATGACAAAAGTTTGAAAAAGAACAATGAGGCGGGATTTTTTTTCAACCAGATGTTGACATTTATCATAAAAGTAGTGATTTCTGGTGCTGTTGGCTGCCTAGAAAGTCAGCCATTTTGTCTGTTATTAGGTGATTAGCATCGCCACCCTTCCATGACAGAGACCAGACATGCAGATGCCAGAGCTCTGTCCCCCTTGCAGCTGGAGTATCCATATTTGATGCAGTTGTGATTCATCATTTGGAAATCATTTGGGAAATACTTTCCTCATGATCAAAAGCGACAGTAGGGCAAGATAGACTCTGTAGAAGAGATTAATGGCTGTCCTTTAACACTAAGTTCCTTGTGTGATGTTGTAATAGAATCCTTGTTGATAGCTGTTCCATATTCACCCAGAATAAAGACAGGAGCTTTCATCCTCCTGCAGAACACTGTGCTCATGTAACCAAGTTGTGGATAAAGTAGTATAGCCAAAGTGTCATACAACAGCATCCCAGAACCTTCCAAAGACACAGCACAATATGTCTGTTGCCCTCTCATTTTTCTCTTCCTTTAGCCTGCTATTTATTAGGCAGATGTCACCATGTGGAGCCAGGACTTCAAGTTCAACACTGGTGGAGCAAAAAGGCAGAAGGAATGTGAGTTACCATCATGCACCAGCGCTGCACCACCTGCCAGGAACTTCACATAAAAATAAACAATCCTGGCTGGGCATGGTGGCTCACACCTGTAATCTCAGCACTTTGGGAGGCCGAGGCGGGTGGATCATGAGGTCAAGAGATTGAGATGATTCTGGCCAACATGATGAAACCCCATCTCTACTAAAAATACAAAAATTAGCTGGGCGTGTTGTCGCGTCCCAGCTACTCGGGAGGCTGAGGCAGGAGAACTGCTTGAACCCAGGAGGCGGAGGTTGCAGTGACCCAGATTGTGCCACTGCACTCCAGCCTGGGCAACAGATTGAGACTCCGTCTCAAAAAAAAATGACTCTTTCTTTTATTTAAGCCACTGTTGTTTGGGTTTTCCATCACTCGCAGCTACTTGAACCGTAAGTAACAGGACCTTTCTCCATGTGCCCTTCGTTTCTGTTTGTGGCTTTGTGGGAGCGAGGTGTGATGTCCGGAGCTACAGTAGCCAACTTCATACCATGAGTCAACCACCCTGAGCATGAAAGTCAACATTCTGAGGAGCGGCGAGGAGGAGGAAGAAAAAACCTGCACCTCTGAGCACTTGAAACAACCTTCAGACCAGCTAGTCCTGGGCTTGTTATGCATGGTAATAGCACTATTAATTTTAAACTACTTTTAGTCAAATATTGGTTACTTTCAGCCAAAAACATCCTAAATAAGTCAGATATGTTAATTGAAACTAAATTGTTAGTGGAGAAATAGGCAAACAGATCAATAGAACAACCTCTAGAGTCCAAAACAGATGTTTGTAAACATGGGATTTCAGACCAGTGGAGTTCGGGGCAATAGGCTTTTTACTTGGGGGAAAAGTTAGAATCCTACCTCAAATAATACAAAGAATAAACTCCAGATGGATTGAAATCAAAATATAAAAGTAATATAAATAAATAGAAGAATATTTTTATGGTCTTGGAGTAGAGAAGTTCTTATAAAGCTGCAAATCTTAGAGGAAATAAAAAAAAGTAAGCTTCTCTATAATGAAGGACATTACAGATGAAGTTGGTAGATAAATAGAAAACCTGGAAACAATATCCAAAACATGCCAGGCAAGTGAAAAATAATTATTGGGATATATTGAGAATTCCTACACATCAATAAGAAAAAGATTTTTAAAAAACTAACTGGAAGGCCAGGCGTGGTGGCTCACACCTGTAATTCCAGCACTTTGGGAGGCCGAGGCGGGTGGATTACGAGGTCAGGAGATCGAGACCATCCTGGCCAACATGGTGAAACCCCGTCTCTACTAAAATACAAAAAATTAGCTGGGCGTGGTGGTGGGCGCCTGTAGTCTCATGTACTCAGGAGGCTGAGGCAGGAGAATTGCTTGAACCCGAGAGGCAGAGGTTGCAGTGAGCCGGGATTGCACCACTGTACTCCAGCCTGGTGACGGAGCAACTCCATCTCAAAAAACAAAACAAAACAAAACTAACTGGAAATGGACAAAGGTTAGAAATGTACAAATACAGGAGAGAAAATACAAATGAACGATCAACATGAAAAGATTGTAAGTCTCAATGATAAACATCAATTATCTGTGAACAAAGTAAACTATGAGGTTAAATATACTCAACCTCAATGAAGAGACGTTAAATTTCAATGATTGGGGAAAATAAAACCCGAAATAGTTATGTTTTGTTCATAAGTTTGTCAAACATTAAAAGGATCGCTGGCACCTGGTTTTTGATAAGAATGTCATCTTCACTTGGTTATCTCAGAGATCTCTCAAAATGGACCTATCCAAAAAATCCTCTCTTAATCTTTTCTTCCCAATCTCTTATTTCATTTCTGGATCTTCCATTCATCACTTAAGCGAAAAACCTGAAATTCTTAAAAAAATCTTTTTCTTTCTCTTATAATATCTAACTTATTTCCAGTCATAACCTGCATCATTAAGACATTTAAAAGTGGAAACAAGGCCCAGCACAGTGGCTCAAGCCTGTAATCTCAGCACTTTGGGAAGCCGAGGTGGGTGGATTGCTTGAGCTTAGGAGTTCGAGACCAGCCTGGGCAACATGGCAAAACCCCACCTCTACAAAAAATACAAAAATTAGCCTGGCATGGTGGTGCACACCTGTAGACCCAGCTACTTGGGAGATTGAGGTGGGAGGATCACTTGAGCCCAGGAGGCTGAGGCTGCAGTGAGCTGTGATCATGCCACTGCACTTCGGCCTGGGCAACAGAGTGAGAATCTAACTCAAAGAAAAGAAAAGTGAAAACAACACAAGTTTTAACATATGTAGGATGGCTTCATTCATGTTAGAAATATTCAATACATACCCATGTGAAAATCAATGTATATAAATGCAAAGGCAAATAACTGAGTGATGTAAGTCTATTTACATCACTTACTTCTGACAAGGATAATGGGGAAGGAAAAGGGAGATTGGAAAGTAAGAGGGGGCTTCAGTGTCTCATTTCTTATTCTTATATATTTATAGACTTCTTTCCATGTGACTGTGTTCCCAAGAAATAAGATAGCTGAATCAATAAACTTATTGTTTTAAAAAATATGAACTACACAGAAGACTACACCTATTATGACAATTCCCCATAAATACCCAAACCCATTTTCCATTTTTTACTTATCTGTTCTAAATACTTTGTGGCATATTCCTCCAGATTTTATATTTCTGGGTGCCTATCTCTGTGTCTGTCTGTTATTTTCTCCCTCTCTTTTTCTGATAGAGTCACAGTTTTTCTCTATATGGGTGGACTACAGTTTATATGCTTTATTTAGCCAATGTCTTATTGAAAGATTTTTTTTTTTTTTGGCAGGGTCTCACTCTGTCACCCAGGCTGGAGTGCAATGGCCTGATCTCAGTTCACTGCAACCTCTGCCTCCCGGGTTCAAGTGATTCTCCTGCCTCTGCCTCCCGAGTAGCTGGGATTGCAGGTGCACATCACCATGCCCAGCTAATTTTTGTATTTTTAGTAGAGATGGGGTTTCACCATGTTGGCCAGGCTGGTCTCGAACTACTGACCTCAGGTGATCTGCCTGCCTCGGCCTCCCAAAGTGCTGGGATTCCAGGCATGAGCCTCCATGCCCGATCCCTATTGAAAGATTTATAAGTTGTTTCTTATATATTTATAATTTGTTTCTTCTATTTCCATTGTTTCCTAAGGGACTGCAACAAAAGTCTGTCTGCACCAGAACAATGATTTTTGGAGGCGAGATTCATAAAAATAGATGAAAAGTGTCAGAAATAGATTCCTTTTACAAGGACTGATAAATTATCCTCCAAACGTGAAATGCTAATTAACACTTCAAAGTGCTGAGTTGGCCTATTTCCCCACAACCTGTGATGATTAAATTTAATTAGTATTTTTGAATTTCAGCTACTCTGACAGGCCCGAAGAAAAAATATACTTCAATGTTATTTGTCAAACCATATTCACTTAAAATTTAGTGATGTCAATGATATTTTCTTACATTTATTGGCCACTGATAATTCTTTTTTTGAAGTTTTAATTCATATTCAGTGTTTATCTTGGAATATAGAAGCTGTTGGAAAGTTTACCTCTCATGAATCCATTTTTTTAAATTACTAGAAATTTGACCAAATGAAGCTTGACTTGGGATAAAACATCAACTTAAGGAAAATAAATGTTCAAGAAACACAGCAGTGAATAATGAATTCAGAGGCAGGACTTCCAAAATGGTGGAGTTAGGGCTTCTATAAATCTGATCCTCCAGGCCAGGTGCAGTGGCTCATGCCTGTAAAATCCCAGCACTTTGGGAGGCTGAGGCGGGCAGATCACTTGAGGTCAGGAGTCTGGCCTGGCCAACGTGGTGAAACCCCCATCTCTACAAAAAATATACAAAAAATTAGCTGGGCATGGTGACAAAAGCCTGTAATCCCAGCTACTCAGGAGGCTGAGGCAGGAGAATTGCTTGAATCTGGGAGGTAGAGGTTTCAGTGAGCCAAGATTGTGCCATTGCACTCCAGCCTGGGGGACAGAGAGAGACTTTGTCTCAAAAAAAAAAAAAAAAAAAAAAAAAAAATTCCTCCATTAAAGTAACAAGAATACTGGCAAAATTATCAAAGTCAACTTTTTCAAAATTCCAGAAATTAGCCAAAGTTTATGACACTCTGAAAAGTGTTTACTAAAGAAAAATGACTGAAACTTGGTTAGAATAGCAAGGGCTATGGTGTTTTAACTTGGTATCTCTCATCTCATCTTTCCCACTACTATGGTGTGGTAGCCTTGAAAACTAGCAGCCCTGCAGTCACCAAAAGGGGAAGGCTGGTTTTGAAACTTCTCAAGAAGACTCCACCCTAGAGCATTGTCACTGTGGCCTACTATTCCCCGAGAAATCCATATTTATGTCATGGCTATTGGATCTTACCCAGAGAGCTCAGCTGTACCCCTAGGGCATTGTTGAAGAGTCAGCAGCAATTATTTACCTTTGCTACTGCCTAATGCTGCAATATCATTATTTCTAGGGCAAATAAGAACTCAACTAAAAATTTAAAAGAAAGATATGGGGTGTAAGATATCCAGAGGCTTTGAAAAGCTCCTATGTATTCCTGGGGATCTAGAAGTCTGCATACAAGCATATGTCTGCATACATGCCCAGGAAAGACTGGAGGAGCCCAGTCAGTCACCTCTGGCTGACCTTGAGGCTCTGTACAAGCAGAAAGTAAAGGTTAAGACAGATTTGAAGGAGTGACTCTAACACACACAGATATCCTTAGGAAAGGGTGGAAGACTTACTGGCTAATGGCATTTAAGAAAATCTAAATGGACATTGACTGACAAATAAGTCAAGGTGAGTCAAGGGCGACTCTTAGAAAGCCAAGCTTAAAAATAAAAACCAGAATTTAAAAAATACCCAGAGGCTTCAGTGGCCATAAACTGTAGAGAAAACAGACTCTACAGAATAATCTGAGGAAGGTCATCAAACAAACAAACAGCAGCAAAACCACTTACAACAAACCAAGGGTGGGCTTATTCCAGAGTTGTCACATTACATTATCTAAAATGTCAACGTATCAATGAAAAATGATGAGACACAAAGAAACAGGATAGTATGTCTCACACAGAAAAATAAAGCTGTCAGTTAAAACCATTCTTAATGGTACTTAGATTGTGGTCTGTCTAAAACTTATTAGACAAACACATGAAATCAGCCATTGCAAACATGTTCAAAGAACTGAGGAAAATCATGTTTAAATAATTCAAGGAAAGTATGTACAATGATGTCTTATCAAATAGAAAATACCAATACAGAGATAGAAATAACACATTATATTATTATATATAATATACATATACATATATAAAGATATATATGTATATGTTTATCCCCAAATAGAAATTTTTGGGACAAAAAGTACAATAACTGAAATAAAAGAATTTACTAGAGGTGCTCAACTATAGAAAAAAGAATCAGCAGACTTGTAGATAGGTCAATAGAGATTATTCAGAGTAAGAAACAGAAAGACTATAGAATGATTAAAAATAATCAAAGCATCAGAGACTTATAGGACACTATCAAGTGTACCAACCCATACATACTAGGAGTCCCAGAAGGAGAGGAGCAAATTAAGCATAAAAAGGATTTGAATAAATAATGGTGGAAAACATCCCAAACTTGATGAAAAACATTAATCTATAAATAGAATGAGCTTAATGAATTTCAATTACAATAAATCCAAAGGGATCCACTCCTAAACATACCATAGTCAAACTTTCAAAAGCCCAAGACAATAAGAGAAAGCAGCAAGGCAAAAAATGACTCCTCATATATCTAATAATCAGATTAATGCCTAACATCATCAGAAATGATGAAGCCAGAAGGTAGGGGAATAACATATTCAAATTGCCAAAAGAAAAATTATATAACACTGGAATAACCTAATATAACACTGGAATAACCTAACATAACACTGGAATAACATGAAAAATGGCATCTGAATTTTCCTTGTACACAACGGAAGCTAACAATGGAACAAAATTTTTAAGGTATTGAAAGGAAAACACTGTCAACATAGAATTCTATGTCCAGCAAAAATATTCTTCAAAATGAATGCTAAATGAAGACATTATCAGGCACAGAGAAGCTGAGATCATTTGGAAACTTCAGACCTGCACTAAGAGAAATTCTAAAGGAAAATCTCCCAGCATAAAGAAGATGATATTAATTGGAGCCCTGAATCTTCAATGAAGGAATAAAGAGGACTTGAAAGGGTAAGAGTGAACATATGAGCAAAGACAAAAGATTTTTTTTAGAAAGCAAAAAGCAAAAAAACAAAAAGTTCAGGAGGGGAGTAAATGAAAGTATACAAATGTAACATTTCCATATAGTTCATCTTATAGCATAGTATTAATTGAAGATAGACTGTAATATGTTAAAGGTACATATTTCAACTTCTAGAATAACCCCTGAAACTAACTGTATTAACTTCCTATTGTTGCTGTAACAAACTCTATTATCTTACAATTCTAGAGGTCATAGTCTAAAATGGGTCTTATGGAACTAAAATCAAGGTGTGAAAAGAGCTGCATTTCTTCTGGAGTCAATTCAGAAGAGTCTGAATTTTCCTGTGTCCAGAAGCTGCCCACAGACCTTGGCTCCTGGCTGCATCACACTGGCTTAGTTTTCCACCATTATGTCTCCTTCTGTGACTCTTGCCTTCCTTTTCCATGTTTTAAGGACTCTGCGATCACATTGAACCCACGAAGATAATCCAGGGTAGTTTTCCTATCTAAGGATCCTTGTCTTAATCACATCTGCAAAGTCTTTTTGCCATGTAGGGTCACATTAGCAGATTTTGGAGATTAAAATGTGAACATCATTAGGGGAATATTATTCTGTCTGCTACGCTAACAAAAGAACTGTAGCTAAAATATCAATATGGAATATAAAGCAGAACATTTTAGAAGTGCATAATTTATCCAAAAGAGGACAGTAAAAGAGAAACAAAGAAACAATGAACAAAGGAAATAGAAAGACATTAAAATGGGAAACTTGAGACATGTCATTTATTGTATTAAGTGTAAATTGAGTAAATACTCTAAACAAAAGAGTTCAAATACGTAACTTTGCTTAAAAGAGGCAAATTGTTTTGAAACAATGAAGTTGAGTGCTGTTGATTCAACTACTCTGTGCTGAATTCAAAGAGACCTGTCTCATTTCCTTAGTGGTTTCCTGAGCTCTAATAGATAGGAACAAGCTTCTTTCTCCTCAAATATCCATTGCAAAGGCTGAAAAGTATTACATTAGCATTTTCCCTTTCCCAGGAAGAATGGGGGATGTAGGCCAAGCAAAGCAGAAGAATTTTCCAAAAATGCTTGTCTGTGAAATTCTCAGCCCAACACAGGTGGACCAGCCAAAATAATTTTCATCCTATAATTAGCTCTAAAACTCAAAGACTAAATAGACAAACTAAAGTAATCCTTATGGTTAATATTGGTATTGCATTGCTTAGAAGGAAAGCTGTTTCAATAGAATTCTCTCTTTTTCTGAGAGCAGGAATCTAACAGAGATCCAAGGAACATTTGAACTTAGCAAAAGGTTATTTCAGAAAGCTAGCAGAAAGGAAAGTTAGTGGAAAGCAAATCACCTCTGACATTTTGTGGTGCTTATTCATATTTTTGCCAGCATGGAATGCCTTACCTTTCTGAAAAATGCCCTCCCGCAACACTGTATGGTTTGAATGGATGCTGCCATCTTCTGACACGTTTGGAATCTTTGTCACTTATGTTTTGCCACAAGAAGGTACCCAACAGCAAGTGGGACCTAGAGGACATCCTTGAGATTTTTTGAAGCTCATAATCAGACGAGCAACCCCCTGAGGAGGTGAAGTAGGATAAACGAAACATGGAAACTGTTGGCAACTTTTTTGCTGTATAGAGAAAGATCATCCGGGACAAAAAAGGCCAACTGATTAACAGACTGTATGAAATTCGAACATCCCTTGAGCCTTGCACCCAGGTACTCTTGAGACCAGCTGATCACCTGCTCTGCCTGCAGTTCCATAAACCTTCCAGCAAATCCTATTCTTCAATGTCTTAGTTGCAGTTGGACTCCCTTCCTTTCCAAGGTAGAGTATATGATATTTTTCTCAGGAGCGACTCTTCCCCAAGACACCAAATATTTCTCTCCACCTCAGAGGTGACTCTTTTCCAAGTAGTTAATAGTCATTCCAACTAGAGCTGAAGACCTCATACTATGATTTGCCTTTCTGATGTAATATTTACTTTCTAGCTTCTAAGCTCATAATTGACAGTGACATCACTTTTATTTGCAGCAGGATTTCTAGATGTTGTAAAAATCATTAATGGGTTTCTTTGAATTAGGTAGTTATAAAAAGTGAGAAAAATTAAAATGGCTCTTTTTGTCTGTGTCAAAGACAGCCAATATTGAAGATGACTGGAATTGTAATAATAGTATGCCAATAAATTCAACAACTTATTATTTTTAAAATAGAGACAGTGTCTCACTCTATCACGTAGGCTGCAGTGGCGCAATCATTGCTCACTGCCACTTTGAACTCCTGGGCTCAAGCAATCCTCCTGCCTCAGCCTCCTGAGTAGCTGGGACTACAGGTGCGTGCCATCAGGCCCAACCGAAATTCAAAAACTTCAATGAAAAGTCCAAATATTTTTAAAATGTACCTAATCAAAATGGAAACAAGCAGAATAGCAAACCTGAAACAGCCATGCATCTATTAAATACATGGAATTTGTAAACAAAACCTTCTTACCAAGAAAATGCCAGGACCGTGTGGTTTCGTTGAAATTGTTAACAAAAAATTTAATGAGATAACACCAATCTTACAGAAACTGTTTCAGAAAATAAACACAGTGCTCTTTTCCAACTCGTGGTTGAAGCTAGTAAAACCCTGCTATCAAAACATAAGAAGATGCTACAAGAGAAGGAGACTTCAGACCAAGCCTTCATTAACATAGACATAGGCACAAGAGTCTCTAAAAATATTAGCAAACAAATCCAGCAATACAAAACAGGGCATCTCATCATGACCAAGTAGGGTTTCTTCCATGAATTCACCATTAGAATACCCATAATTTACCATATCAACAGAATAAAAGAGAAACACCATACTCCTATCATCTCAATAAATTCAGAAGAAAAAAGGCCTTTGACAAAAATTCAACATACATTCAAAGTAAATATTTCAGCAAATAGGAACAGAAGAATTGAATAAAACTGTCTCAAGCCAGAAAAAGGGCATTGACAAAAACTTAAAGCTGGCATCATGCATGATGTTGAAAAACTGAATGTTTTTCCCTTAAGATCAGCAATAAGGCTGATACCTGCTTTTACTACTTGTAGTTAACATTGTGCTAAAGGTTTCAGCAAATGCATAAGGCAAGGGAAAAAAACTGCATAGAGATTGGACAAAAAGAAAAAGAATTTAAATGTTTATTCACAATACAATTTTCTACATATAAAACACTCAAGAATCTATAATTCAACTATTAAATCTAGTAAGTAAATTTGGTAAAGCCATGAGCCATGATTATACAAAAATGAACTGTTTTTCTGTATATTCACAACAAACAAATAGGAAAAATAAAAATTTTAAAAGGTATGGAAGACGCCTACACTAAGAACTGCAAAACATTGGTAAGATAAATTAAAGAAGTCCTGAATAGAGAAATGTATGATGTCCATATTATTTAAATGTGAATTCCCCCTAGTGATCGCAGATGGAACCATCAAAATATAAAAATTAGTAAAGAGTAATTGAAGTATTAATAAGTAGGTAAACAATTATTAGCTGTTTGAACAATAAGAGTAAGGACAAATACTTTAAGATTTATGTAGAATTTTGTAAACGTTGAGAAAGATGAAATGAAATTAAACTATTTTAAAGTTCTAACATTATCTTAGTGGTTATAAATATAATTATTCTTAATAGATTGTAATAAGAGAATAATGCATGTTGTCTTTTGTAGGATAGCCAGAAAATAATAAAGAATATATAAAAATTTAATAAAGGAAAAATTGAAATACAAAAAACAGTTAATTCAAGTGAAAGTAGATAAAAGTAAAAGTAGGGGTATAAAAGAGAGGCCAACTTTTAAAAAATAGGCAAAAGATGTCAACAAAATTATGTCAGCATTTACATTAAATTATTTAAGTATTCTGTTTAAAAGACTGAGATTATCAGGTTGGCTAAGACATACCTTAAACATAAGGACACAGGAAAAATGGAAGCAGAAGTAAGGGGAAAATCTATGTCATAAAGTTAACCAAAAGAAATCCTGTACAGCTATAGCGATATCAGATGATTCTACCTTAAAGAGAGAAGCCATTCAAGAAATAAAGAGAAATGTTACAATGATAGAGGTGGGTTTGTATGCTGTGCAACCTAGGCAGGTTGTCTTACAGCCCTTTATGAGCTCAGAATTTCTTGGCAGTGATGGAAACTCACCTGATGCAGTATCCACCTGAACCACTTAACATTATCCTTGTGGTACCTGGGAATAGGCAAGGGGAAATGATGCAGGCATGAAGTTTATACATTCTTCCATGTCATGAGTAGTAAACTCTGTTGTCTCTACCTTCTGTCGGCATCCATGAAAGTGTGGCATACTTAATTGGTAGCTCATAATTAGGTAAAATCTCAAATTCTACACAATTCCTGACAAATATGGATGGACAATAAAACCATGAAAACATGCTCTACATTGTTAGTAATTAGAGAAAAGGAAATTAAAATCACAACAAAATACCTGGCACATTCACTTGAAGAGCTAAAGAATGGCATTACTAAATCTAGGTTAGGATGCAGAGCAACTAAAACCCTCATATATTGTTGGTAAGAATGTAAAATGGTACAGCCCATGAAAATTTGTATGTAAGCTCAAAATACAATTCCTACATAACCCAGAAATTGCATGCCTTATTTATTTATCCAACAGAAATAAATCTCTGTACACACAGATACATACACAAATGTTCATAACAGCTTTATTCATAATAGCCAAAATATAGAAACAACTCAAATACGAATCAACAGATAAGTAGATTAAAATATGTGGTATATTCATATGCTGGGGATACTATTCAACAATAAAAAGGGAACAAATTATGCACCCAACAATATGGACGAATCTCAAAAACACATTGAGCAAACGAAGCCATACTGTATGATTCCACGTACACAAAGTTTTAGAAAAGGCAAATATAAATCTATAGTGACCAAAAGCAGATCAATACTTCCTTGAGACAGTGGGTAGAGATCATTTGCTGCAAATGGACATAAATGAACTTTTATGGGATGACTGAATGTTCTATCTTGATTGTGGTAGCATTACACAATTTTATACATTTGATAAAATTCATAAAACTCTACACTTAAAATAGTGTATTTTAATACACTATAGCTCATAAGGTTGTATCAAAAGGAATGTTCCAATAAGAAAAATCTACAGCAATTTGATACTTGGTCAAATATTATAAGTTCTCCCACCACACACACACACACACACACACACACACCCCACACACACACACCCCCCCCACACACAAAAATATTCAGGTTAATTTATTCTTATTTCCATTGTTTCAAGATAATTTGTTAAAGAGGCTATCTTTCCCCATCAAACTACCTTAGTACTTTTACCAAAAATCAATTTACCATTTATATGTCATCAATTTCTGAATCATAGCATATTCTATACCACTGGACTACATATCTGTCATCATGCCAATCTCACCCTGACTTTATTACTGTAACTTTATAGTAGGTGTTGAAATCAGGCAGTAGATACCCTCCAATGTTGTTTTTCATTTTTTTTTTTTCAAAATGGTTTGAACTCTTCAAGGTCCTTTCCTTTCTATACACATCTAGAGTCAGATTTTCAATTTGTGAAGCCTGCTAGTATTTTTATTGGGAGTGCATTAATCTATGGATCCATTTGGGAAGAATTAATATCTTAACAATATTGAAATTTTTAATCTATGAACATGGTATATCTTAGTTTAGTATGGTATATTTTATTTTAGGCCTTTGTCATTTTCTTTAGGCAATTTGTTTTAGTTTTTGGTGTTTCTCTTATCAATATTTTGCAGTACTCAGGCTGAGAATTGACAAAGCAGTAGGGTCTTCTGGCCCAGCAACTGGTTGGAGACCCAAAGTCATACATACATGTGTGGGGAAAAATGGCTGAAAGGTGAGACTAATTTTTCTGGGACCCCTTGACTCAGGAGTCCAATGCACTGTGGCTTCAAACCTGTTGGTAAAGTCCAAATGGGGGCTACAGTTAGACTGAGTAAATTGGACACACTAAATGAGAATCCATAGAATTTCCAGAACTCATAGAGTTTATTAATTTGAAACAATATAGAACACCTGGTAGACGGAAAGAGATTACCACTTTAATTGACAACAGAAGCTGGAATGGTTATAAAGAGATTGTTTGTTCTATAGCTTTGTGGGGGCTGTGAAAAGTTAGATGGATCATGGACACTATTGGTAGATAATCAAGCCTTAAATAAAGTGGTGAAGCCAATAGCTTCAGCAGTTCTTAATATGATTTCAATAATGCAAAAAAATACAGCAAGCAAAAGGAGATTGTGCTCAGTGACTGGTCTTGGAGGTGCTTTTTTCTCAATCTCAATCTCAGAAAAGAGCCTTTCATGTAGAAAGGATCTCAATTTACATTTATTGTACGGCTACACGTTGTTTGAATTTACCAGCTTACTGTTATGATTTAGTTAGAAGAGATTTCAAATTGATGCAGGTCTTGAGTGTAATAAAACATAAAAAATTTATATCACAATAATATCAGAAACTGAAAAGCAAGCTAGAACTGACCTAAAGAGGATGCTGATACACGTGACTAACAGAGGCTCGTTGATAAATCCAACAACAATAGAAGGACCTGTCCAAAGGGTGAAATTCTTAGGAATAACATGGGCAGAAACCACTCTTGACACTCCACAGGCAACTAAAATTTAATTGCTGTCATTGCCTACCCCTGGAACTAAGGAAGAAACACAGTGCATGATTGGGACATTTGGATTTTCAAGGATGCATATTCCACAGCTGGGAATATTGGTAGCTCCAATCCATGACACTACCTGAAGGAGACCACATTTGAACAGGGACCTGAACAAAAAGCAGTAGCTCTGTCGATGTTCTTGAGCCCTAATGGGACACACTCAGACATAATTATCTGCCACTCACACTGCATGCAGACAGGAGCTCATAGCTAAAGCCTATGAGTGCCACCCAGTGGCAAACACAGGGATTTTGAACCAGAATATTTCCAGATGCATCAAGACGACACAGACCATTAGAGAGATAATAACTAGCTTGCTATTGGGCATTCATTGACACTGCCTCTGTGATCGAATGACAGGAAACAATCTTGAAACCTGAAATGCCCATAATGTCTTGGGTGATGTCAGAGAAATACTCTCATCAGGAGAGCAATTGCCAGAAGAGTTCCAGAATAAAATGGAAATGGTTTACACAGGAGCATGCTACAAGGGGATGCCTGGAAAGTACTTGTTGTATTCACAAAACAGCAGCCTCTTTTCCTCCGTGGCTGACTTTAGGACCACCTGAGGGACTGCTAGATCCCATTGCCACATGGGAGGTGCCCTATGAGCAGCTCTGGATTGACCAAGGATAAGCTGCTTGGTTTAGGGACAGCGGTTCCAAGGAGGATGGGTAGCATCCTGTCTGGAAGGCTGCCACCCTATGACCAACTGATGGAAAAACTGATTGAAGAAGGTAAGAATAAATCAGTTCAGTCGGTGGAAGTGCGTCCTGTTTTCCTGGTGGTATTGGAAGAATTGAACACCAATAAGAGCCCTTGTGTTTGGGTGTTTACGGACTCATGGGCAGTGGCAATGACCTGGGTATGTGGGCAGGCAGGTGGGCCATGGAAACTGCACTATTAAAGAATTGGGTAAGGCCCCATGGAAATCACTATGGGAATTTCAGGGGGTGCATTAAAGGACATATCAATGTCTGTCAGAACCCCCTTCCAGGATCAGAAAGTGATTGGAAGCAGCAAATGGAAAGCCTGGTGCACTCACTTGAGGTGGCCACCAGGGCCCATGGAATGAGTGGACGTGGGGGCTGGAGCTGTGCAAGGAGGGAGTGCACCTGAATATGCTCCCCCCCCCCCCGCACCCTCTGAGGCACAAGATGCCCGCAACAACTGTCCTGTCTTCAAATAAGAGGGATGGAGACTGCAGATGGTATGAAGCAGACTCCCTGGGTGGGCGCGGGAAGGGGGAAGGCCCCACACATAGCTGGGCAGTAGACTGTCACAGCACTACTGGTCACTCCAGGAAGAGACACTTGCTCTGGACTGGGCATTGCATACCCAGTGGTAAATGCAAATGCTCAAAATACTATGAAAGGACTGGAACAGAAGATGCTACACCAGTTTGCTCCATGGAGTTACATTTCCTCAAGCAAGAGCCTAGGAGAGCCAGAGTGACACCATTTTAAAATCAACTCCATCTTAAAACTAGCAAGGAACACTCCTTGCCAGTCATGACCCATGGTCCTAAGATGTTTACAGCTAAGGAGGAAGCTTGGTGCTGCCTGCAAAAACACACTCCTCCAACAACAGAAAGTCCAGATGTGCTAATGCCCATAACAATATAAGCTTTCTAGATAATTCTAGCTACGCTTTGATGGACTCACACACAAAAATGTTAAGGACAGTTTTCTTTAAATCAATAGATAATGCATTTTGTCATGCTGTCAGCTCACCTGCACACAGACACAACTTAGCTTAGTCATTGCGTGGACGAGACACTTACATAAGAAAAAACTTAAAACAAAGCTGAGGTGCTCCCCATCTTGCTGCTTCTTTTTTTTTTTTTTTTTTTTTTTTTTTTTCCAGACAGAGTCTTTCTCTGTCGAACAGGCTGGAGTGCAGTGGCGCGATCTCGGCTCACTGCAACCTCCACCTCCCGGGTTCAAGCAATTCTCTTGCCTTAGCTTCCTGAGTAGCTGGTACTACAGGTGCACACTACCACACCTGGCTAATTTTTATATTTTTAGTAGAGACGGGGTTTCACCATGTTGGTCAGGCTGGTCTCGAATTTCTGACCTCAGGTGATCCACCCACCTCTGCCTCCCAAAATGTTGGGATTACAGGTGTGAGCCACTGTGCCCGGCCCCCATCTTGCTTTCTGAGGATGCCCTGCTCTGTAACAGAGCAGCTTTCAATGAACTCTCTTCTCACTGCCCTCTATGACTGGCCTTGAATTCCTTCCTGCGTGAGACCCAAGAACCCTCTCTTGGGGTCCAGATCAAGACCCTTTTGTCCAGTAACAGATGCAACTAAAACCAGGTGAAAGGCTTGAGCAGGTACATCAGGGAAGGAACCAACTGGCCAAGCAGCATGTGAGCATGTGCCAGTGTTATTAGCAACGAGAGGAATGCACACTGGAAACACAGGCAGGTGCCCAAATGGACAATAAAGATAGAAAATGTGAGATCGTCCATGTCATGTGGATCGATATTCATGTGTTCTGATTGCCATACAGGACCCCAGCATACAGATGCACTCCAATGTGCTTATCTATTGACCTGCTGAAGGGCAGCAGGGCCATTGCCAGCTCTGGGAGATGATGGATGGGGCTGCTATAAACATTCGTGTGCAGGCTTTTGTGTGAATATATGTTTAACAGATGCTGTGAGACCATTTTCTAGAGCAGCAGTAACATTCTGCATCCACACCAGCAGCGTGCGAGGCCCCAGCTTCCCTGCCTCCCAGACAGCACGTAGTGCTGTCCCTGTGTTTTATTTCAGCTACTCTGATGGGTGTGCAGTGGTGTCTCATGATGGCTTGGATTTGCATTTCCCTTGCGGCTAATGGTGATACACATCTTATAAATCCTCTTTGATAAAGTGTCTGTTCCGGTCGTCTGCCCATTTCTTTTATTCTTTATTCTTTTTTTTTTTTTTTTTTGCTTTCTTTCTTTCTTTCTATTTTTTTATTTTTTTTTTGACAAGGTCTTGCTCTGTTGCTGAGGCTGGAGTGCTGTGGCACAATCACAGTTCACTGCAGGCTCTACTCCCCTGCTCAAGTGATCCTCCCATCTCTGCCTCCTGAGTAGCTGGGACTACAGGTGCATGCTGCCACACCTGTCTATTTTCTTTTTTTGTAGAGATGGGGTCTCACTATGTTGCTGAGGCTTCTATTTCTTAATTGAGCCCTCCTTTGCTCTGTCTACTAGCCTTCCTGAGAGTCAGAAAGACCTTGGCAAGTTGGAGTATTTCTTTACAGGAATGCCAACCCTCCCCACTGCCTTCTCTTCTCTTGTGTTGGGCTTCTCTCCAAACAGTGTAGCTCCCAGACTTCCTAGGCAGGGACAGGCCTCTGGGTGCTCCCATTTCTTCTGCCACCAGAAAACTATCTTTTGGAAATATTTGCAAGACAGACCTGTTTGGGCTAAGACTGATACAATGATGTTTATGTTGGCTGTATATTTGAGAAAAGAAATTATTATCTTATGTCAGAAACTCAAATTTCCCTGTCCCCTTGAGAGTGACAACATTCCTGGATTCCGGAATAGAGTAGGGTCCCTCCCAGTCCACGTTCCCTGGACCAGGTCATGGCCATTGAGTCTAGAAAATGCCTCTGTCCCCAAGCAGAAGTCACACCCCTCTCTGACCCCAAAGAGAGAGGGTAGCAGAAGTCGTGGTGGGAACAGGGCTGTATGGGTGGACTCTGAATGGACATGGGAGGAAGGCTGGTCAAGTGGCCTGAATGTCTGGACAGGGCACCAGGAATGGTCAGCAGTAAATGAGGTGAGTTTCTTACCATCCAGGGTTGGGGCCGCTCCTCAGCCAGGCACCACCCCACACATGAGATTCCAGACTAATTGGCAGTGTGGGGCAGTGACTTCTCCATGGCAGGATAATTGGGCCCTGGAGTCCCCACATCTGTGCACAACAGGGAAGGAAGACACAGCCCCTTCTTCCCTGGTGCTGCCTACAAACCAGCTCTCAGGACTGGCCGGGCTGCATCAGAGGCTGATGGGTCAGAGGTGCCAGTGGGCAGGACAGAGGGAAGCGCTGGGCTGCACCAGGCTGAGGACAACCACCGTGACTCGCCCAGCTCTCCAGGGTAGGTTCCTTCTGCCAGTGAAGTGACTGGGTCTGGGGGTCAGTCCCAGGATCTGGTCCCTCAAGGGCAATGGTCGGGGTTGAGATCCCTGCCCCATGACTGGCCCTGGACGTGACTGCACAACGTGGGACTCCCCCTTGCAGGGCCCCACCTCTCACCCCAGCTTCCTCTCCCTCTGCAGTCCGAAATCTTCACCCAGGGGCACAGGCACGACTCCCATTCCCATGTGCCCACCCCCTGGCTTGCCTGCCTGACCCCCAATGTAGAAAGATGGGAGAAGCCACTGCAGGTCTGCTCACCCCGCATCTGTGCCAAGCATGGCATGTGGGTGGCACCTGCTCTCCTCGCGCCCGCCCTGCCTGTCCACCACACACCGCCTCTCCCTCCCTCCTGCTGCAGCCTGCTGAAAGGATGCTGGCAGGCACATTTCCAAAAGGCCACGTTCAATGGGTCTCATGCCAGTGACTGGCTGCAGGGCCTGAGCAGGCAGGGCTGTTCTGGGGGGCAGGCGCGGGAGGCAGCGGGCTGGAGCTGCTGCCAAAACACCCACCTGTGCCTGTGCCCTCGAGATGCGGAGGGACCAGAACTCAGGAGGAGGACTGCCCCTCACCTGCTCCACCTCCTCCTCTCTGCTCTTCCTGCTCACTCTCTGTCTTCGTCTCTCCTCTTTTGCCTCCCTCATTCGAACTTCCTCTTATCCCATCTTTGATGAGGCTGAAAATGACAGGAGGTCTTCCTCGCAATTGGGAGGTTTGAGGGCTGCGAGAAAGGCAAACAGACTCAAAAAGCCCTGAGCTTCGCTTCCCGCAAACATGATGCTCCAGCCAAGCGGATCAAGGGTGCCAGGGAGGCGTCCGTTTCGGAAGCAGGACGGTTCCCCTGATCCTGATCCAGCCACGGGCCTGACCAGTCCCCCTGTCTGACTCCCACAGGGAGTGACGGCCCTGAACCATCACATGAGGCCCCAAACTCAAACCTGTATCCAGTCCCAGACCCACCCCAAACTCCATCAACAACTATCAGCTGGGGGCTCCCCTCATCTCCTCACATTGGGCCTGGGCCAGACTTCGCCGTCTTGGTGATTCTGGGACAGGCATGACAAGGGATGGGCAGGAAGACGGAGGTTTCTAAGCCCCTGCACCCCCTAGACCTTGCTGCCGCGTCCCCTCCAGCCAGCATGCTCGTCTCCACTGCAGCTCAGAAGCATGCTTTCCAGGCATCCTCCCTGGGGACGGATCTTCCCCAAAAACACATTCTGGAGGACTTTTGTTTGGTGTTTATACTTTCCATTGTGATATTAACTCCACAGAACTGGGTTCAGAAAAGCTTTCAAGTAAAATACCTACTTACACTTCAAGATACCAGAAGTAAAAGGATGAAATGTTTTGGGAAATGGTAAATTGCGAAAGTACATCAAATTGTATCACTGTTTTCCTTCCTTCTGAGAGGCGTCTGCTCTTGCTAGCTCTGTGCCACTTCCTTTCCAGTTCTGCCTGCCCCATTAACATCCAGCTTCTGCCCCCAAACCCTCCCTGATACGTTTTCCCTCTGCGGTTACCAATGGCCTCCTACCTGCCAATCAGGCTCCCTCTCTTGGAGGAGCCCCCGTGTCCTGGCTTGGGCCACACGTCCCCGAGTTGTCGCCCCACCTCTCCCAACACCTTTAGCAGCCCCTCTTCCTGCTTCTAGAGGGGGAGGCTTCTCAACCTTTATTCTTGCCCTCTAAGTCTTCACACTTTCCTTGGTCAATCTCATCCACATCCCCGCCGTCAACACAGATTGACTTGCTGGTGTCACTTTTGATTCTCAGGGACCCAGCCAGTAAGCCTCGTTGAGGCTGCCTTCAGCACACACCGGCCAGGTTTGCTTTTCCCACGCCTCCTGCCCTGGCCTGCGCTCCTGCAGCCTCTTGCCCTGACGACCTCAGGGTCTCTGCACGGGCTCCCCTCCTCACCTGACCCCTCCAGCCTGATCTCAATGCAGTGGTCAGAGTCAGCCATTTACAGTGTGCGTGGTGCCACGCCACTGCCATCAGAGTGAAAGCCAGCATCCTTACCGTGGCCAGGAGGCTGTGAGTGGGCTCCTCCTGCTCTTGGTTGACACGGTCTCCTGCCACTCCCCATCACTCTGCTGCAGCCAGCCTTGCCCCAGCCCCCTGACCCCCTTCTTGCACTCCCCAGCCTACAGCCTTTGCACCTCCTCTTCTCTCCACCTAGGTGTGTCCGACTGACAGACACAGGCTAACTCACATCTTCTTTGAGACTCTGCCCTGGTGTCACCTCCTCTCTGGCATGTTCCCCCATCCCCCAGCTGCCCAGTCATGCCCACCCTGACTTTCTCTTCCCATCTGCTCACCACCTCTCACACTCTAAATAATTTCCTTACATGGCATGGGTATTATTTATTTTTCTGACTTCTTTCTTGGATTCACTAGAATTTACATTTCATGCAGGCAAGCGTTTGGACTGTTTTGTTTTTTCTCCTGATTTATCTCAATTGCCTGAGACAATGACTGGCACATATTAGACACTTAATAAACCTTGAACAGACACCCCACCCCACCATCTTGACATCTGACCTCAGTCTCTTGTGAGCATTCTGGATGTCAGGGGTACTCCTGGAGCTCTCTACAGGGTGTCCCATAGGCGCTGCAAGCCCAGCATGCCCCAAACTAAGCCCCTCATCTTCCTCTCTCTCTGCAAGTGCACTTTCCCCCTCTACAGGGAAACCCTAATGAAAGCAGAAGCCTGGAGGTGCCCTGAAATTCCTCATCTCTGGGAGCATCTAACAATAGCATCAGGAGCTCAAATGAGCCCGTCAGGAGGAAGCAACGTCTGAGGCAAGTCCTGAAGGGCAACTGGCAGGGCAGCAGTGGGGACTGAATCAGCATGGTGCTCTCATGGCACTGAAGAGGTGCCTCCTGCAGCAGCCAGAGATTCCAGGAGGGGCAGGAGCAAGAGAGGCAGTGAGGCCACAGAGAGGCTGACTCAGGAGCAAGGAGCTTATGCGAAGAACATGCGATGGACGTGGCCAGGAGAGAGGTCTGTGCGTCATTCTCTGCTACTCAGATGATGGATCACACAGAGTCAGGAGAGACTGGAGGAAGACCAGTGAGAGAGTGGTGACAATAATCCAGCCTGGGAGGGATGGAACCTGAACAAGGACAGGGTGGATGGCAGCCCATGAGCGTGGAGACAGCAGACCTGATTCTGGAGGCATTTAAGATGTGGGGCAGAAGGACTCAGCACTTGCTCAGGTGTGGAGGGAGGAGAGGGGAAAAGTCCACATTGGAGCTCAGTGGGGCCTCCGGGGGGAGTGGACGGCCCCACCAATCCCTGAGAGGAAGAGCACGGGGGCAAGGGCTCCATGGCCAGGGGAGGTCTCGAGTCATTGGCTGGACACAGGAGTTGGTTCTGCAGAGGGATCAGAGGCAGCCTGGGAGTCGTCAGCTGGAAGTGACCACGGGAACGGCAGGGGTGGGTACGTTGTTCTGAGTGTGGACGGTGGAGACGGAAGGCTGGGGCCACAGCGCCAGACACTGAAGGAAAGGGGAGCAGAACAAGAGCCAAAATGTGGGCCCAGAAATGAGCAAAACGTCGCTGGCATCTGGGGACAGCCGGTCCCCGAGGTACACGGCGACAGAAGCCGCATGGCAGTGGGAGCAGGGAGTATAACTGCCAGTGAGTCTTTATGTATGGGAGGAAGAGGGCTCATCAGAGGCATTTGTGGGAATGTGCACCCCAAGAAGACAGGGGACTTGGGGACCCAGAGGTATCTGAGTAGGAGCAGAGACACATCATTGCCTGCCTCACGCCGTGCTCTGCAGCTGCAATCAGGTAAGCAGTGCTCCCAGACGGGGCAGGTGCTCCCAGAGAGAGGGGCCATGCTGCGAGCAGTGTGCATCTTGCACCGTCCACAGGGTGCATTGTGAGTGCAGGACCATGAATGGTGTTGCCTCAGATCTTCCAGCTTTTCAAAAGAAGCCAGATGTCGGTGCCTCTGTGTGAAATGTTCTGATTTTCAAAAACAAAGGTCAAAGTGAAAGTTTTAGAGAATTGTCCTTCTGAAATGTGCAGGATAAATGACATCCTAATATACCCAATATACAGGCATGTGAGGAACAGGCTTGAGAGGTGCTCAGAAGCCACTGGAATTCTCGCTCTGCCCCACCACAAAATCTGTCTCCCTATTTATGTTTAAGAAGCGGTGGCTCATGCCTGTAATCCCAGCACTTTGGGAGGCTGAGATGGGTGGATCACCTGAAGTCAGGAGTTCTAGACCAGCCTGGCCAACATGGCGAAATCCCATCTCTACTAAAACAAACACAAAAATGAGCTGGGCGCCTGTAATCCCAGCTACACAGGAGGCTGAGGTGGGAGAATCGCTTGAACCTGGCAGGCGGAGGTTGCAGTGAGCCGAGATCATGCCACTGCACTCTAGCCTGGGCAACAGAGTGAGACTCTGTCTCAAAAAAAAAAAAAAAAGTCACAAATAATCTTTAATTGGATTATTCTTTAAAAATCAGTGCTGAAAGGAAATCAACGAGGAGGCTATGCGTGTCCGGCCCACAGGCTTCCAGCTGGGGCTCTACCCTGTCGCGTCCACAGAACAGCAGCTTAGGAGAGGCTGGAGGACCGGCAGGCATCGCAGGCTCTGTCCATCTGAAATGCACTTTCTGATGTAACATATGAAGAACAGCCCCAGTTGGTTTTTAGCATGGGTTTAACGAACTATCTTGACATCACGTTTAACACAATCCAGGCTTTCCTTGCTAATAGTATCACAGAAATCCTCAGCTCTGATGTAGGGCTTTCTATACTTTCTCTATGCTGTTCCATTGACTTTTTGGTGGTGCTCATTATCTTTAATATTTATTTTATTAAATTATTCTTTTATTTTATTGTAGTTTTTCTATCCAAAATAGAAACGCCTCTTCATTAACCTGCTTCTCTTTTCTTCTTCCTGAATTATTTTAGCTATTCTCATCTGTTTATATTTCCAGATGATTTCAAGAATTATTTCATCCTGTTTCAAGAAAAACAAAATTTGGTGAGATTTCAAATAGAATTGAGTTAAATTTCAAAATTGATTTGGAGATACTGACATATTTACAATATATATATATATATTTTGAGACGGAGTCTTGCTTTGTCGCCCAGGTTGGAGTGCAGTGGTGCAATCTTGGCTCACTGCAAGCTCCGCCTCCCGGGTTCATGCCATTCTCCTCCCTCAGCCTCCGGAGTAGCTGGGACCACAGGTGCCCGCCACCATGCCCGGCTAATTTTTTGTATTTTTAGTAGAGATGAGGTTTCACCGTGTTAGCCAGGATGGTTTCGATCTCCTGACCTCGTGATCCGCCTGCCTCGGCCTCCCAAAGTGCTGGGATTACAGGCGTGAGCCACCGTGCCCAGCCAATATACTTTTTTTAATCCAAGAATATTCTAATTAGTAATTGTTGGTATATAGGAAGACTACATTTTTAATATTCATTTTGAAATCCCTTAATTATAATAGTGTAGCAGATTTTTCAGGTTAAAAATCCTGCCATCTGGAAATAATGATAATTTTGTCTACTTCTTTATTCTGTTCTGTGGTAGCTAGTACAATGGCACATTGTTACGTAGCAGTAGTTGCAACAAAGAGCCCTGTCTTAATCCTGACCTTGGTGGAGCAGGAATGATTCTGGTATTTAGCTGTGGGGATGCTGTAGGCTGCTGGTTGAGGTTAGTATTATTTATCATATTAGGAAAAATCACTTCTTTGGGGATGACAAATGCATGAAAGTTTGGGGAGAGTTTTTAATCAAAGCCTTTTAGCATCAGCTAGACTTGAAACGTGATCCTTTCAGCAGATTTGCTAACCTTGAAGTCTCTTTACACCGCTGAAATAATCATGCTAGTGTGATGTGAGCTCTTTCAAAGTGCTGCTGGGTCCTGATTGCTGACATTTTATTTAAGTTTTTAAAGTATAGTTAAAAAAAATCATTGATACATAGTTTTTCTTCCTTGCAATCTTCATCAGGCTTTTGTATCAGGAAATTGCTATTTTGTAAAATGAATTGGGACTTTCCCATGCTCTCTAAGGGTTTACCGAAAGTAGGAAAAATCTGCTCCTGGCATAGCTAGAAACTGGGCACAGGCAAAGTATCTGGGCCTGTCGGTTTTCTTTGAAGCAATTTTAACATCATGATGCTGTTGAGCTTTCTGTCTTCACTTCACTCAGTTTTCTCAGAAAATAGACCTTTTTCTTGACTTTAACATTCACTCTTACATGATTGCTTTTAATAATCTTCTAAGCCCCCAGTCTTTCTTGTCATCTGTAAACTGAAGCTGTAAGGGGACCACTGGATGGAACACATATTAGGTGCTTAGTAAATAGCGCCAACCCTTCCCCTGTCATTTGGTGGGTCTCCATCTGCAGTTTACTTCTTTTAGTCTCTGAAATTGTGCTGCATGCTCATATTTTCCTGTTCATTAAACTAGCTAGAGTTTCATCTATTTTACTGTCCTCAACTCTAAGCCTATTTCAGAACAAGTTTTTGCTGTTATCGATCAATTCTATTACTTTTTCTAATTCATAAAAAATGATTTTTATACCATTGTTTTTAGGGAAATGTGTTATCTGTGATTCTGCTTTGGAGATAGATTAACATCTTTTGATGCCATTGCAGATGATTTCTCCACATTTTCTAAACAAAGGTGTATATTTTCTCAGGGTTGTGAGTTTATTCTCCCTCAAATCAACATTTCAAAAATTATACTATTCTAATACTTGGCATTCTGATTTGTTTTCACCTTTGAGATCTGTCAAGTAGTGAGAGGCATGTACTAGAGTCTGCTGCTGCTACTTTATTTCTATTTCTTTTTCTTTTTTCTTTTGTCTCTTTGAGATGGAGTCTTACTCTGTCACCCAGGCTAGAGTGCAGTGGTGCCACCTCTGCCCACTGCAACCTCCGTCTCCTGGGTTCAAGTGATTCTTGTACCTCAGCCTCTGGAGTAGCTGGGATTACAGGTGCCCGCCATGATGCCAGGCTAAATTTTGTATTTTTAGTAGAGATGGGTTTCACCACATTGGCCAGGCTAGTCTCGAACTCCTGACCTCTGGTGATCTGCCCACCTCGGCCTCCCAAAGGGCTGGGATTACAGGTGGTGAGCCACTGCACCCAGCCCCTGTCTATTTCTTCTGATACTAAAGTCAGGTTTTTGCTGACGCTGTGTTGAGGATATATTATTCACTAAAA
The DNA here is from genome assembly GCF_028885625.2 of Pongo pygmaeus. Classification (NCBI taxonomy): domain Eukaryota; kingdom Metazoa; phylum Chordata; class Mammalia; order Primates; family Hominidae; genus Pongo; species Pongo pygmaeus. The sequence continues at coordinate 140,680,823 of NC_072384.2, read as the reverse complement.
GGTTTATAAGTACAACAGACCATTTGGGGTCTGAAATTTTACTTGATCAAATGTTAATTCTGCAATCATGCTTTCTTTTTGTTTGATTATACATCTGAGCCTACGGTTGTCATTTCAACATGAGTTGAAGTTTTTCTTTGTGCATCTTGGCACATAACCACAATTACTTTTGCACCAACCTAATACAATAGATTCTTTTTCTATGACTTGGGCGTTTTTTCCTTTTACCAAGTGAGTTTATCCTGCATACATTTATTGTCACAACCGATTTTTTTTTTACTCCAGTCATTGTTGTAGTTAGTTTTGGGTGCTTTCTTATGATTTCCTTTATTTCTATATTTTTTGTTCTTTCAAGATTTATAGGACCTACGTCCTTTTAAAAACCATGATTTACTATTAAAATTTTTAAGGACTCATATTACTCTAACAATAAACTCCAGGAATATAACATACCCTTTTGATTATCTCATCTGAAAATGAGGCAAAACACACTTTTTTTCTTATTACAATCTTATCCTCTCCCAAGGTTTTCCTCTTGGAAAAACAATTAGATAATCAGTAATTGTTTGGAAAAAGAAGAATAACTGGTTTAAATCTAGTTACTGGCTTTAACTGTATTTAAGCCCAGTTTCTCTTTTTTTCCAAACAATTACTATTTTTCATTATATATTATCTCGATGAACAAGGAGAGACGTTTGCATTTTGTTTTGTAGCTATCTGGACAACATTTGCTAGAACTGAATACGCTGTGTTTGAATGTGTTTTTCTTCACTGCGCATGTTTTTATGCTGTGAAGGTCTTGGTCGGGGATTGTTATTATATCTCAAGTTAATACCTGTGACATTTTGAGTTTCTTATTGAGGAAGAGTTTAAAACTCCTACACTCAGACCAGGTGCTTGTGCAGGCCACCTCTCTGCTACCCTCAGGCGTGAATAATTCCAGGTCTGGACACAACATTCCAGTTTCATACCCTCCAGCCCTCTCTAGAAGTTTCTCTGCTGTTTTCTGGACTCAAGTTTTTCATGAAAACTAAAGCTAACTCAACGGATCTTCTATTTTATATACAAAAAATATATATATTTTATTCTGGCTGGGTGCCTTTAGGGTTCTTTTTCCTTGAAGTTCCTAAACTAGCCGTGATCTCCCTGGTACCTGATGATAATGCTGCTATCCTTACTCTGTTTACAGCCACCAAGCGGCCCAGCCAGTTGCCTCTGCCCTTCTTAAATTTTGCTGATTTGTAGCCACAAAAGGACTTCCAAATGGAGTTTCCCTCAGCCATACAGCCCACTCACACCCAGACCTCAGCCCTCCTCCCTGCTGACCCAGAGAACTGTGAGATCCAGACTCCCACCATCCATGTCCCCTGGGCCACAGAGCTCTCTGGGCACCCTGGTGAGGCTTTCTGGACACCTTCTTCCCTCCCATGGGCAGGAGGGGGGTAACATCCTCAAAGACTCTTGGCTCTCGGCCGCCTTTCTTCATTAGCTTTTTATGTCATGAGGGTAGCCCTCTAGTTTTACATTTTATACGTAATTTCTCTTTTTCTTTAAAGATCTGGGATTTAAGGACTAAGAGGAGAGAGAAGAGGGGGCAGGTGGTTGTGGTGGTGAAAATAAACACGCGCCATCACCCAATCTGCCAGCTTTTGCTGCACCATGTTAGTTTGGGCAGACCCTTGTCACTTCTTTAACTTTCCCATCGACATTCATTCCCCTACAGCTTGTGGAGTTTCTACTGCATGGTGGGAAGTGCTCTTGGTGCCTTGGTCAGTGGTGAGAGAGGCATAGCTCCTGTCCTCAGAAGCATGCGGCCCAGCGGGTGGGCAACAAGAGGTGCTTCACAAGCACCTCCCAAATAGAGAGCTTCCATCAGCCCTACAGCCCGCTCGCACCCAGCCCACATCCCTCCTCCCTCATGAACACAGCAAGTGCAACCAGGAGAGACAGTGCGGAGATGGGGGTAGGTGTGGGGTGATGGGAGCCCAGGGGACAGCCACAGCAGAAGCAGCCAGAGTGGGGACGGGGCGGGGGGGCATTCCAGGTATAAGAAAGGATGTGAGCAAAGGGCCAGGGACTCCACTTTATGCAGTTCTACGATGTATACTACTGTGGTTTAAACTCATTTTGTGTTTAATCAGTGTACTTAAAAGAAAGCTGTTTTATTAGATTTCATTAATGTAACTCCTATGCACAATATTGCTACCATTTAAGGAATGAATACTGCATGCCAACATGAACCAAGCATTTTAACAACTCCCTACATTTCCTATGTGTTTTCTTTAAAGATCTGTTAAATTCATATTACTTATTTATATTCTTAATCATTTACCTACTTATTCATGCTCTAACAGATGCCATCAGTATATTTCTATTTCATCTTTATTTTCGGTTTTCTTTTCTGTATTTCAATTTCTCTACTATTTGGGGAAGCAAACTGCTGTTGATATTATTCTGTCGTTTCTGATCCATCCTCTGTTTTCATTACTCTGTGCAATATCATAATTGAAACTTTTGTCATTTTTAAAGGCACATGATACACTGTGCAATACACTTTACTCTCATTCAGTCATTTAATCTATGTGTGTTTTTCAGTATAGATTGGAACTATGGTCTGGGAAAATGTTGACTTATTGAATTTTTAATCCACTGCACAACTTTTTCTTTTTAAAGGAGAATGTAGTAATTTAAAAATAAGGAATGGATCACTATTTTGAATAAATAATACACTCACGCAAAACAAAATTTGAAAGACAGAAAAAGGGTTGCCATAAAAACATTTCCCTGCCATCTGTGTTCCAGTGACCTGCTCTCCCCCTCAGGGACAGTAAGCATCCCCACTGCCTTGTGTGACCGTCACAGGTCATCTGCCCTATTCACATACTTTTAATTGTATGAGCGGAGGCATACAATCTGTGCTGTTTCGAACATTTAAAACTGTAACTACAGACCTTGGAAACCATTCCATATCTACAGAAGGACCTGCCCCTTCTTTTCAGTGACCACATAGTGTTTGTAATATGGATGTGACAAAACTTACTTAGCCCATCTCTTATTAATGAAAAATATGGTTGCTTCCAAGTCTTTTGCTTATTAATTTAAATATTTGCTTTAGGTTAAACCAACCTATGCCCTATATCCCTGTATTTCCTTCTGAAGGGGTCTTCTCTGCCTTTTTTCTGAATAATACTATTTATTTTGTGACTTTTTGTTTTCTTTGCCTGTTAGGGTAGTGTCACAGGGCAACCAACAACTGAATCTACACATCTTTATAATTCAAATGTTCTATCCCACATCCACATGGGTTCACTGCTTCTGTTGTGGAAACCGCATTGGAAGGGCAGCGGCCTTGGTGTTAGAAGAATCCAGTCTGCGTCCTGGTGCTGCCCCGACCCTGGGTAAGTCCATGAACCTTTCTTTTTGAGTCTCAGACTTTCCATCTCAACTTAGAGATGTAAGCCTTGTTTTTCCCAGGACTGTAGTGAGGATTAACGGATGTGTTTTATATTAAAATACACACTCAGGTGTGGGTGGACAGCTCCTCCTTCAGCCACAGGCCCCTCGAGAACGTTCTAGACTTCCTCCTCTCTGCTGCCATCTGTTTTCTCTCTTCTGGGATTGCATTGCAATCTGTCCCTTGCTGATATTCCCCTCAGATTGACAGGGATAAGGATGCGACCACGTTCCCTTCTCGGCCTGGGAGGCTCCGGCTGCCACTGTGGATGTGCCTGGGTCTGGGATCTGGCTAACTTGGACCTGGGCCTCACCCCTGCCGTAGTGTCACTTCCTCCTGTAAAATCAACCCTAAAACCAGGTGACAGGTCATATATCTACCAATTTAGAAAGAATGCATCAGACTCAATTAATACATCCAGAAGCCTGGGGCAGTCAGGGCTCATCACCTGGAGGACACCGGACACCCTGTGGACACCCTTCATGGTTATTAGGTCCCTTGGAGAAGTCCAGATGGTGAAAAATAGGACACAGCTTTGAGCAATGAGGGAGACTGGTGGTGACAGGCTCAGGAGGGCATTCCAGACCCAGTGTTACAGGCTGAGACCTAGAATCTATATCATCAGAGGTTAATGCTTAACACGTATCCGGGTGGGGAGCTGCTTTTGCTCCCCACTGGTGCTCTGGGGAGCCAGGTGGCCTCTCTTTACACCAAAACTCCCCAGCCAGGTCCAGCTCCACTCTGCCTCTGCCCCAGCTGCCCTGCAGCCCTTTCCTCTCACTCTTTGATGTTTTGTAGGCCCGCAGCTCCCAAGCACAGAGGCATGAGTGGGGAGAATGTCACCAAGGTCAGCACCTTCATCCTGGTGGGCTTCCCCACGGCCCCGGGGCTGCAGTATCTGCTCTTCGTCCTCTTCCTGCTCACCTACCTCTTTGTCCTGGTGGAGAACCTGGCCATCATCCTCACCGTCTAGAGCAGCGCCTCCCTCCACAGGCCCATGTACTACTTTCTGAGCTCCATGTCTTTCCTGGAGATCTGGTACGTGTCTGACATCACCCCCAAGATGCTGGAGGGCTTCCTCCTCCAGCAGAAACACATCTCTTTCGTCGGGTGCATGATGCAGCTCTACTTTTTCAGCTCCCTGGTGTGCACCGAGTGTGTGCTTCTGGCCTCCATGGCCTACGACCGCTACGTGGCCATCTGCCACCCGCTGCGCTACCGCGTCCTCATGACCCCGGGGCTGTGCCTCCAGCTGGTGGGCTTCTCCTTTGTGAGCGGCTTCACCATCTCCATGACCAAGGTCTGTTTTATCTCCAGCATCACGTTCTGCGGCCCCAACGTCTTGAACCACTTCTTCTGTGACATTTCCCCCATCCTCAAGCTGGCCTGCACGGACTTCTCCACTGCAGAGCTGGTGGATTTCATCCTGGCCTTCATGATCCTGGTGTTTCTGCTCCTGGCCACCGTGCTGTCATATGGGCACATCACCCTGGCTGTCCTATGCATCCCCTCGGCCACGGGCCGCTGGAGAGCCTTCTCCACCTGCGCCTCTCACCTCACTGTGGTCACCATCTTCTATACAGCCTTGCTTTTCATGTATGTCCGGCCCCAGGCCATTGATTCCCGGAGCTCCAACAAGCTCATCTCTGTTTTGTACACAGTTATCACCCCCATCTTGAACCCCTTGATATACTGCCTGAGGAATAAGGAATTTAAGAATGCCTTGAAAAAAGCTTTTGGCTTCACTTCAGCTGCGCCACAGAGGGCAGGCTTTCTAGTCTTCTGGAACTTCATCTCCAAATACACAGCCAGCCTCTCTGAGGAGGCCATTTGACTGTTTGCATTATCGTAGAACCGCATTTATTTAAAAATTACTTCCAAATCTATTTTTCTCCTTCAGGAAAAAAACTGAGGTTGAGGTTAATATCATAGGTATTGTTGGTGTTGTAATACCAGTACTTTCTTCTTCTTACAGATGAGCAAAGCTGTACTTAGTAAAGCTTAATAAATTTTCCTCGCCTTTAAAATTACCATGCACATTTCAGAAAGCAGCAAAACATGTCAGATCATCTGAGATTTTAAAGTCCCCAATAAATTGCAGTGTGTTAAAGTACTAAATATTTAACCATGCGGCAAAATGAGCTCCAGGTGTCCTTGAAACAAAATGTGTCTGGGAAAAGTAAGGGCACGTAGCCTTCTGTTTTATACCCAAGGAGTGTTCTCTGATTGTCTTGGATGGACGCCCCCTCTGCCTTTTTCCTAAATAAACCCCTACTCCATGCCCAGTCAGCTGCTGAGAAAATAAAAATTGTTTTATTATTGCATGAGTCGATTCTGATTGAACCTAAATATATGCAGATGCCCAGGCAGGCAGGGCCACCTCTGTCCTATTCACTGTTGGACCTGGCAGCCCAGCACCAAAATACACACAGATGCCCAGGCAGGCAGGGCCACCTCTCTCCTATTCACTGTTGGACCTGGCAGCCCAGCAGAGCGTCTGGTGCCCGATGGGCATGCAGGAGACAGAGGCTGGGTATGGGCTGGGTGGGACGTGTAGGGGATCAACAGTGCAAGAAGAGAGAAAGCAAACCCAAGTGGGGGCTGCAGGGAGGAGTGGAAGAGGGCCACCTGGATGGCATGATATCTACACCTTAAAATAGGAATAGAGGTTACTCAATTTAAAGGGTGGAAAAGGAAGGGTGTTCCAGGCAATTCTGATGATAGCAAAGCCTCAGAGGCAGGAAGCAGCACGGAGCTGTGCAGAGCTCAAAGACGCAGCATCATAGGAGCCTGGTGTTCACCAAGGGGGAGACTTGAGACAAAAAGAGGACAGAGCCCCAAGAGTTCACATGTATGGTGGGTAGCGTCAGAGCCCCGAGAGCTCCCAGGTGTGGCAGGCAGATCAGGACCGGAGAGCTCCCAGGTGTGGTGGGCAGATCAGGACCCCTAGAGCTCCCAGGCGTGGCAGGCAGATCAGAGCCCCAGGAGCTCCCTGCATGGCAGGCAGATCAGGACCCCCAGAGCTCACAGGTGTGGCAGGCAGATCAGGACCCGAGAGCTCCCAGGTGTGGCAGACAGATCAGGACCCCGAGAACTAACAGGTGTGGCGGGCAGATCAGGACCCGAGGGGTCACAGGTGTGGCAGGCAGATCAGGACCCGAGAGCTCCCAGGCGTGGCAGGCAGCATGGACTCATCTGGCAATGAAGGTGGGGATAGAGGTATGTTCAGTTTCTTGCCTTGGACAGTCTATTTGGCAGGTGTGTGACAGATGGAGAGGGGACCCCGTGGGAGGCAAGGAGGCTGTGGGGGAGGCTGCCGGGATTGTCCACTTGAGGGATGAGCACTACCCTGGGTTGAGCAGTGGATGCAGGAGTTGGATGCAGTGGCCGGGCCCAACTGAGAGCTATGTAAGTGTTCAAATCAGCATTTGGGGTTAGAGTGGGAATAGGAAGGAACTGAGGAATGCATCCAGATACCTGTTGGGGACTGAGTGGACGCCAGAGCTGAAGGAGGACGTGCAGATGAGTGAAGGCTGTTGAAGGCTGAGGGAGTGGGTTTGGGCTGTAACTGCCACAGAGGCCTGCAGAGAGTCTGAACTGATTGCACCTGATCTTACAGGAGGCAAAGGGGTAACTCCTATCAAATGGGTAGAAATCAGATCCAGGTGAAGACTTGTTCCAAGGCCAAGGGAGACATGGGATTTCATGGGAGGGCAGGATGGGGTAGCAAAGGGCTTTGTGGGGTCTGATTTAAGGGATCAAGCTGACTTGGGGTCAGGAATTTAGAGCCTGCCTCTCAGTGGGTTTAGCAGGAGAGGGCATCGGGCTTGGGTTTGGCTTGCTCCCAGTGAAGGCTGGTGGTGCCTTGGCCACATGCATGCCTGTTCATCCACAGCTCTTCATCCACGGCCCTTCATCCATGGCTTTTCATTCACAACTTTTCATCAACAGCTCTTCACCCATGGCTCATCCATGGCTCTTCACCCACGGCTCTTCATCCATGCCTCTTCATCCATGTCTCTTCATCCATGGTCCTTCACCCACGTCCCTTCATCCATGCCTCTTCACCCACGGCCCTTCATCCATGCCTCTTCAACCATGGCCCTTCATCCATGCCTCTTCACCCACGGCCCTTCATCCATGCCTCTTCATCCACATCTCTTCATCCATGGTCCTTCACCCACGTCCCTTCATCCATGCCTCTTCACCCACGGCCCTTCATCCATGCCTCTTCAGCCACAGCTCTTGCCTGGTGGGCTGCTCACAGCAGGGCAATGTCTTCCTACCATCCCTCTCCTTGCTGCTGTCTGCCAGGGCCACCTTCAACACCTGTCTTCTTGTTTCTAACATGTACTTTCTAATAATCTCTTACTAAGTCTATCTTTATCAACTCTGGCATCCATTCAGTCCTCTGCAAATTTTTGAGCCAGAGACAACCAAGAAAACCTTCTTCAGCTCATACTGTAAGCTTCAGCCCACTCTAGAATTGGCCTTGTGAGTCTGGTTTTAATATAGAAACTGTTTTGTAGTCAATCGCAGCATCCTCAGACTGCACAGGACCCTGAAGCCCACTCCTCCTCTGGACCAGCCAGTTCCCTGCTGGCTCCCAGGCGCCCAGGTCTGCTCTCACTCACCAGGGGGAGGGACACTCGGACCCCTGGGAACCCAGTTGGCTTGGAGCAGCTGTCTGGGCAGGAAGGTTGCACAGTGGTGCTTCAGCCACCACTGTACATTCCAACACTGGGAAATGATGAAGGTCTAAAATCTGCCTGTATCTGTATCTGAGTTATGGAAAAGTTGCTTTTCCTCCTCTGTACTCATTTTGACTGAGTTTGGATCCATTTGCAGAGCCTGTGTCCACCCCATTAAAACCCACTTGTCACTTCCACATCTGCTAACCTCTAGGCTGCTGCTTGACACCCATGTTGTTGCACAGAAGCACCACTGTCCACTGACTGTCCACCTCCAGCTCAAGTCCTTTCCAGAGTCCACTGCCCTCCTCTAAGTCTCTGGCCCCCTCTAAGTTGGTACAGAGTGAGCGCTGAGACTTCCTGCCATCCACAGTCAGGACCTCCCTCCTGGGCCTCCTGGGTGTCACGACCTTGGGTTTGCCTCCTTTGTGTGCAATTGATCATCTGGGTCTCCACCCCGCACTTGGCCTGCTGGGTCAGACCACATGTCCCTGCCTTATTTGGAGGAAGGACACTAGGCTGGGTAGCCAGCCCAGGGACCCAGGCACAGGCTCAGAGTGATGCTACTGGCACCATTCTCAGGACTGTGGAGAGCCAATTTTCCTCCCCAGGCAGCTGGGCCAGGACATGGTTTGTCTTCTGTTAAATTACTCCATCTCCTCTGTCCACACCCTTCTCTGGTCACAACTAACTGAGTCATTCATTTACTCATTTATCCATCCAAGCACCTACTATGTGCCAGACGCTAATCCAGGCACTCAAGGTAAATGATGAACAAAAGTGACCAAAATCCCAGTCCTCATACAGTTTACAATCTATTAGATGAGAGAGAAATATACAAAATAAATAGGTAAAATACTCAGAATGGTATTCAGGGATACATGCTAAGGAAAAAAAAAATACATCAGCTCTATTCAGCTGAAAAATGGCCCCAAAATATAGGTCTATGTCAAATCTCTGGAACCTGTGAATACAACTTTATTTGGAAAAAGGGTCTTTGCAGATGTAACTAAATTAAGGATCTGGAGATGGGGAGATCAGTGTGGATTATCCAGGTGGGCCCTAAATGCAATGATGAGCATCCTTATAACAGACACATGGAGGGGGGACTTCCAGTTCTTTAATGATGGCATAGAAGCTGGCTTCTCCACCTGCCCCTGCCCCCATACAGAATGAACAACAAATACATAGCACCAAGAGTATCACCGGCAACATCCAAGAACTCAAATATGAGGAGGAAAAAGATTGTGCAACCACAGAAAAGTGAAAAAAACTCCAAGCCAACAGTAAGAGAATTGGACTTCCATATTCACGACATCCCTCTCCCCAAAACTGCCCAGCGCAAAGGACACAGAAAATGTCCCCCTGACTCACAGTTTCTACGCTGGAAAAAGTGAGATTGAGGTGGACAACCGGCTTCCTCACTCTCTTAGTTTTCCTGGCAGGAGATCTGTCCCAGCCTCAACCCACAGGAAGCGCTGCTAGCATCTAAAGGGAAAAATAGCCTTAAGGCCAGCAGAGACAAAGTGGGAAGGTAGGACTACCAACCCCAGCTCTGGAGACTCTGTTCTGTAACTCAGCCAAAGGAGATGCCAAATCAGTGGCAGTTCAACAGCACCATGCTGTAGGAGGTTTGTTCCACACATTCCCTGGGCACAAACTGTCAGCCAGCCTTCCCACACTACCAGGATATCCCCTCTGGGGCCTCCCTCATTTGGGATGGTTGGCATTCTGTTTACTAGAGCTGAGGCAAACCTGGGCTTAAGGAATCATCTAGTGTTGAAAAGAAAGCAGCAACATAGTGAGGTGGCGGGGAGGGAAGAAAGAAAATCAATAGATAAATTACAAGGAGTCTCTAAGCAAACAAATCTAATAAAAGCCAAACAAGCCAGACAGAGAAGACTGGAATAAATAATTAACCCTTCAGTGAAAAACTATAGACATACGTCTATGGGAGACAACAGCAAACAGAAAACATGACCTCCTTAAATGGACAAATCAAGGATCCAGTGACAGACCCCAACAAGACAGTGATATGTGAACTCTCTGAACAAGAATGCAAAATTGCAGTTTTAAGGAAACTCAGCGATCTCCAAGATAACACAGAAAAACAATTCAGAAATGTATCAGAGAAATGTAACCAAGAGATTGAAACAATAAAAAAAAACCAGAAATCTTGGAACTGAGAAATACTTTTGCTGAACTGAAAAATTCGTTAGGGCCTCACAAGAGATGAATGGATTAAGGAGAGGAAAGAATCAGTTAGCTTGAAGACAGGTTATTTGAAAACACTGAGTCAGAGGAGAAAAAAGAAAAGAATGAATAAAAAGGAATGAAGATCACCCACTATCAGATATAGAAAATTACTTCAAAAACCTGAACCTAAGAATTATTGATGTTCAAGAAGGAGTTGAGCAAGGGCAAGGAATAGAAAACTTATTCAAAGAAATAATAACAGAAAATGTCCCAAAACTAGAGAGATAAACACCTAGGTACAAGAAAGTCTAAGAACACCAAACATAATCAACCCAAATAAGACTGTGCCAAGGCATATAATAATCAAACTCTCAAAGGTCAAGGACAAAGAGAGGATCCTAAAAGTAGCAAGAGAAAAAAAGCAAATAATATATAAAGGAATTCCAATTTGTCTGGCAACAGACTTCTCAACAGAAATCATACAAGTCAGGAGCAAGTGGGATAACATTTTCTAAGTGCTAAAAGAAAAAAAAAAAGGTCAGTCAAGAATACTGTATGCAGCAAAGGTATCCTTCAAATATAAAGGAGAGATAAAGTCTTTACCAGACAAACAAAAGCTGAGAGAATTCGCCACCATCAGACCTATCCTACAAGAAATGCTAAAGGTAGTTCTTCAATCCAAAAGAAAAAAACACTACTGTGCAGAAAGAAAGCATGTGAAGGTATAAACCTCACTGGTAAAATTAAACACATGGACAAATCCAAAATACTATAATACTATAATTGTGGTGTGCAATGCATTCATAACTTGAGTATGAGGCCCAAAAGACGGCTCTATCAAAAACAGTAACACCCACAGCAACTTGTTAAGAGATAGGCAATATAAAAATTTGTAAATTGAAACAACATAAAGTTAAAATGTGGAGGGGGATGGAGTTAGTGTAGAGTGTTTTCATTTTTCCTTTGTTTGTTTCTATTCTTTTCTTTGTGACATAAGTCTTCATCTCTTTAAAATAATAAAACATCCAGTATCTATAAGATTTTTTTATAGCTTCATGGTAACCACAATGCAAAAGTTTATAACAGATTCACTAAAAATAAAAAAACAATAAATTAAACATACTACCAGAGAAAATCACTTAGCCACAAAGGAAGACATTAAAAAAAAAAAAACGAAAATGAGAGTTACAAAACAACTAGAAAACAAGTAACAAAATGGCAGTAGTAAGTCTTTACTTATCAATAATAACATTGAACGTAAATGCACTCAATTCTCCAATTACAAGGCACAGAATGGCCAAATAGATAAGGAAACAAGATTAAACCATATGCTGCTTACAAGAAACTGACTTCATCTATAAAGACACAAACTGAAAGTCAAGGGTTGGAAAAAGATACTTGATGCAACTAGAAACAAACAAATATCAGGAGTAGCCATACTTAGATAACATAGGCTACAAATAAAAGACTGTAAAAAGAGACAAACAATGTTACTATATAATGATAAAGGGGTCAATTCAGCAAGAGGATATAACAAGTTTAAATATCTATGCACCCAATACTGAAGCTTCCAAGTATATAAAGCAAACATTAAACATATCTAAAGGGGTAGCAGGGGACTACAACACTCCACTTTCAGCAATGAACAGATCATTCAGACAGAAAATCAGCAAAGAAATGTGGGAGTTAAACTATGCACTGGACCAAATAGGCCTAACTCACATTTATAGAACACATCAGCCAGCTGCTGCAGAAATACATATTCTTTTCAGCACATGGAACATTCTCCGGAATAGGCCATATCTTAAGCCATAAAACAAATCTCAACAAGTTCAGAAAAGTATAAATCACTTCAAGTACCTTTTCTGATCATAATGGAATAAAACTAGAAATCAATAACAAGAGGAACCTCAGAAAATACACAAACACATGAAAACTAAATAACATGCTTCTGAACAACCAATGGATCAATGAAGAAATTAATAAGGAAATTTAAAAAATAATTGAAACAAATAAAAATGAAAATATATCAAAATCTATGGGATATAGCAAAAGCAGTACTAAGAGGGAATTTTATACCAATAAATGCCTATTTCAAAAACGTATAAAGACTTCAAATAAACAACTTACTGACACACATCAAGGAACTAGAATAGCAAGAACAAAGCCAAAACTAGTAGAAAGAAAGAAATAATAAAGATCAGAGCAGAAAGTAAATTGAGACTTAAAAAATAATACAGAAGATCAATTAAACAAAAAGTTGTTTTTTGAAAAGATAAACAAGATAACAAGTCTTTAGCCAGACTAAGAAAAAAAGAGAGAAGACCCAAATAAATAAAATCAGAAATGAAAGAGGAAACACAACAGCCGAGACCACAGAAATACAAAGAATTATTAGAGACTATTATGAAGAACTATACACCAATAAGTTAGAAACCCTGGAAGAAACAGATAAATTCCTAGACACATACAACCTACCAAGATTAAACTATGAAGAAATAGAAAACCTTAACAAACCAATAAAAAAATGACAAGATTGAAGATGTAATAAAAGGTCTCCCATCAAAGAAAAGCCCAGGACCCAGTGGCTTCAGTGATGAATTATACCATGCATTTAAAGAACTAATAACAATGGTACTCAAACCTTCAAAATATTGAAGAGGAGAGAATACTTTCAAACTCATTCCATGAGGCCAGCATTGCCCTTGTACCAAAACCAGGCAAGCACACAACAAGAAAAGAAAACTACAGGTCAATATCCCTGATTGACACAAATGCAAAAATTCTCAACAAAATACTAGTAAATTGAATTCAACACATTAAAATGATCATTCACCATGATCCAGTAGGACTGATCCCAGGGAAAGAACGGTTCAACATACGCAAATTGACACATGTAATACATCACATTAAAAGAACCAAGAACAAAGACTGTGATCATATCAACAGATACTGAAAAAGCATTTGACAAAATTCAACATTTGTTTATGATAAAAAACTGGGTTTAGAAGGGACATACCTCAAAATAATAAAGGCGATATATGACAAACCCCCAGTTAACATCATATTGAATTGGGAAAATTTGAGAACCTTCCCTTTAAGGTTTGGAACTAAACAAGGATGCCCACTTTCACCACTTTCATTCAAGCATAGTACTGGAAGTCCTAGCCAGAGCAATCAGGCAAGAGAAAGAAATAAAAGGCATCCAAACTGGAAAGGAGGAAGTTTTATTAGTCTTGTTTGCAGACAACATGATCTAACAGTTAGAAAAACCTAAGAACTCCACCAAAAAAAAAAATGTTTAGAACTAATAAACAAATTCAGTAAAGTTACAGGATACAAAATCAACATGCAAAAGTCAGTAATATTTATATATGCCAACAGTGAACAATCTAAAAAAAATTAAAAAGCAAACCCATTTATAATAGCTATGAAGAGTATAAAATACCTAGGAATCAATTTATCCAAAGAAGTGAAAGATCTATAAGATGAAAACTATAAAACACAAATGAAAAAAATTGAAGAGGACACAAAAAATGGAAAGATACTTCATGCTTATTAGTTGGAAGGATTAATATTGTTAAAATGACAATACTACCCAAAGTAATTTGCAGATTAAATGTAATCTCTATCAAAATACCAATGATATTCTTCAAAGAAATAGAAAAAAAATCCTAAAATTTATATGGAATCACAAAAGACCCCTAATAACCAAAGCAATCCTGAACAAAAAGAGCAAAGCTGGAGGCCGCACACTACCTGACTTCAAAATATACTACAAAGCTACGGTAACCAAACCAGCATGTTACTAGCATAGAAACAGACACATAGACCAATGGAACAGGATAGAGAACCCAGATATAAATCCACACATTTACAGTGAACTCATTTTCAACAAAGGTGCCAAGGACATATAACTAGGAAAGGATAGTCTTGTCAATAAATGGTGCTGGGAAAACTGGATATCTATATGCAGAAGCATGAAACTAGACCCCCATCTCTCACCACATACAAACATTCAATCCAAATGGATTAAAGACTTAAATCTAAGACTCAAAACTATAAAACCACTAGAAGAAAACACTGCAGAAGCACTCCAGGACATTGGTCTGGGCAAATAATGATTTTGTGTAAGACCTCAAAAGAACAGGCAACCACAGCAAAAACAGACAAATAGGATTACATCAAACTAAAAAGTTTCTACACAACAAAGGAAACAATCAACAGAGTGAAGAGACAACCCACAGAAAATATTTACAAACTATCTATCTGACAAGGGATTAATAACCAGAATATATAAGGAGCTCAAACAACTCAATGGCAAAAAAAAAAAAAGCAAAAAACCCAAATGATCTCATTTAAAAATGGGCAAAAGATCTGAATATACATTTCTCAAAAGAATACATACAAATGGCAAACAGTTATGTAAAAAAAATGCTCAACATCACTAATAATCACAGAAATGTGAATCAAAACCACAGTGAGATGCCATCTCATCCCATTTAAAATGGCTTTTTTTTTAAAAAAAACGACAGGGAATAATAGTTTTTGGTGAGAATGTAGAGAAAGCAGAACCCTCATTCATTGTTGATGAATATACATTATTTTTGGTGGAGTTCTCAGGTTTTTCAAACTATCAGATCATGTTGTCTGCAAACAAGACTAATATAATTTCCTCCTTTCCAATTTGGATGCCTTTTATTTCTTTCTCTTGCCTGATTGCTCTGACTAAGACTTCCAGTACTATGCTTGAATAAAAGTGGTGAAAGTGGGCATTAGTACGGCCACTATAGGCAACACTATGGAGGTTTCTCAAAAAAAATAAACACAGAACTACCATATAATCCAACCTTTCCACTACTGTGTATATATCCAAAAGAAAGCAAATCAATACATTGAAGAAATATCTGCACTCCCATGTTTATTGCAGCACTATTCACAATAGCCAAAATATGGAATCAACCTAAGTGTCCATCTCAATGGATGAATGGATAAAAAAAAGTGGGACTATATACAGTGGAATATTATTCAGCCATAAAAAGAATGAAATCTTGTTATTTGCAGCAACATGGATGGAACTGGAGGTCATTATGTTAAGTGAAATAAGCCAGGCACAAAGACAAATATCGCATGTTCTCACTCATATGTGGGAGCTTAAAAAGTGGATCTCATGGAAATAGTAGATTAGTGGTTATGAGAGGCTGGGAAGGGTACAGGGGACTGTGGGATGAAGCGAGGTTGATTAATGGATGCAGATGTATAGTTTGATAGAAGAAATAAGACTGAGCATTAGAGATCAGTAAGGTGATTATAGTTTTCAGTAATCTATTGCATATTTCAAAATAGTCATAAGAGAAATAATTTGAATGTTTCTGGTATAAAGAAAAGACAAATATTTCAGGTGATGAATAGCCCATTTACACTGATTTGATATTTACAAATTATAATTGCATTCAATTATCATATGTACTCCAAAAATATATGCATCTATTATGCATAAATTTGAAAATAATAAACACACATATAAGGAGACACACAGAAGAGATCTGACACACAGATCATGGGAGGTGATGTGACCTGAGATGCAGAGATCGAAGTGTTGGTGCCACAGACCCTGAAGCCAGGAGCCCCCAGAAGCTGGGAGAGGCCGGACAGGGTTTCTCCCCTGGCAGCTGGGAGAGGCGGGACAGGGTTTCTCCCTTTCCTCATCTGGCAGGGGAGGAAAAAGGAATGTCCTGGCTGGGTGTGGGATTGTAGGAAGTGAGGGAGGGGGTGGGCTGATGCGGAGGGAGAACATTCCAGAGGGCACAGTGAGTCCCAAAGCCCCACGCGGGGTGGCAGGAGCCAGCCTATCTGAGGAGCACCTGGGGCCATGGAATTAGAGTGGAGAGAACAGGGGAGGTCGGAAAAACTGGACCAGAGAGGAAACAGAGGTCAGGTGGGACAAATCCTTCCCTCAGAGGGTGCGGGCTGCACAGGAACAAGGGTGGCCCATGGACAGCAGCTCCTCCAGTAGAGAGTGTGGGACATAGATAGCCACTGAGGAGGGCGAAGGTCCCAAACAGGGGGCCAGGAGCGGGCTCAACAGCCTCTGATTGGGTGCCCTCAGCCAGGCAGGGGCCAGCCTGGCCCCAGAGGCACAGGCTCACCTAATTGGCAGTGTGGGCCTTTCCATCATCAGGGGGATAATTGGACCCTGGAGTCCCTGTGCTCATCAGAAAAAGCCACTGTGGTTTCTCCGCAGTGCCTCAGGCACTTCTCAAGAGCATGTTCGAGGCTTGTCTGGTCACTGTGGCCAGCCTGGGAGTTGCTGGACACAGGCAGAAGCCACTCTTCACTCCTGCAGGCAGCTGCAGCCGTTTGCAGTGAGGCTTCCAGACACCCCAGGTAGGATCCAGCACTTTCCATGTTGCTGATGGGCTTGTTTTGCTGTGATTTTAGGGTATGTTGTATTCCTCGCATGGGGAGAGAGCTCTTCGTTTATGTGTGTGATTGACACTCCCCACTCCACATGCCCCCCACATACAGTCTGGAGCAGGGTCTCCCCTCTGCAGTCTCACGGCCAGCACCAAGCAGGATGGCTCATGGATGCTCCATAAATGGCCCTTGCATTTTTGAGTACTGTGCTGGGTACATATTCATAGGTATTGGGTTATGCCCTGATGTCTAACATCACACCCAGAATTAGCCAGGAGCCTCAGGTGGCTGAATGGGGCAGACAGCATTTGCTCACTCATCATTGACGAGGACTGGTTCTGGGTGGCTCTGCCAGGCACCAGGGAAGGCATCAGAGTAAATGGCTGCAGGCTGATGGTAGGTGCAGCTGGGAGGAGCTACTGCAGTACCCGTCTCACCGACCACCCCAAAATACATCCGTTCTGTGGTATGGAAAGCTTCACTTTCCTCTCTCAGATTGGAGACCTCGGTTTGAATTTGTGACTGGGCAAAAACAGTCTTTGTAACACATTGGAGAACTTTGTTTACGATGAGAGGATGCCAGCCTCCCTCGGCAGCATCTGCTTGGCCTTTCAGTCTGTCCACAGAGACCAGGGAGGTACAGCCAAGTTAAAAGGGCAGCCATGCCCGCAGCAATGGGGTACCCTGGAACAGAAACGGGCATTTGAGGGAAAAAAAGATGAAAGCCAAAGTCTGGAGTTTAGTCCACAGTAACACCAGTGTCAGTCCCTTACTGTGACAAACATACCCTCTTCATGTAGGAAGTTAACCTTGGAGGAAGCCGAATGGAGGGGCTGCCAGAGCTCTCTGCACTCTCTTTGTAACTTTTCTGTAAATCTAAAATTATTCCAAAATAAAAAGTTTATTTAAAAGAAAATGCAGCCATTGTCTACAGTTCAGGGGATGGAGAGAGTGTGCTGTAAAGGGCCCTGAATTTGTAAAGTAACACAGTTTTAATTTAACGAATCAATCTGGTATTAACTAGCCAACTCATTAATGATCAGTTACCACTATCCAAATAATCAAGAGAAATCTATAGGGGCCTCTACTGTTCTGGGTTAAAAGCACAAGAACCAAAGCTCGCTACCCCCACCGCCAGCTCTCCCCAGCAAACCCAGTCAACAGGTGGGGGCTGCCGGCCTTCCAAGGAGCTGCTGTGACCCCCAACTTTCCTCCTTGTGGACTTTAAAGCCCCCTGTGGGCACTCAGCTGGGAAGAGGACACAGTCACCACCCTGGATGGTGTCTAGAGAGGCTACATTCAGACTCACATCTTGAGACCCCTTTAATGGCAGGGGTTCTTATTGCTTTTGTTTTGGGGAGACAGCAGGCGGTGACTGGAGTGAGTAGTAAATGCTTGTGAAATTGATCCTAAACTCTCAACTGCACGCTGGCATTTTAAGGCAGGGAATGGCCATGCCGCCCCAGTGGGTGATCTTGGGTTCCCACAGAATGCTCACCCTAGACAGCAGGAGTACAGGCGTGTTTCCAAGTGTAAACCTGTCTCTGGGCAATTCCCTTCTAGAAGTTTGTTTTTCAGCCTGGAACTCTTCCATGAACTCCAGACTCGTCTAGCCAACCCCCTACATGTCACCGTGAGGCTCTCCAGTAAGTGCCGCGCGCCACACCTCCCCAGCACAGACTCCAGATTATTCGGCACCCACCTGGCCCTCTCCTAGTCTTCTCATCAATTTTTAGCATCCTGGGCCAGAAACCTGGGGTCACCCTCCCCAGCTGTGAGCTGGTGGAAGTCTGCCATTCAGCCCACCTAGACTGCCAATGAAAAGAGCCACCAAGTGCCCTGTGGGGCAAGGGGCTGCAGCTACCCGCTCTCTCCCCCACCTGTGGACCAGGTCCCCGAGAGCCAGGCAGCCCTTTCCTGGGAGCCCTCCCTGCATTCCTCCAGCTGGTTAGCCCGGTTTGGGGTCCTGCCCTGGTAGGCTGATAGCTCCTCACCTCATGCCGAGGCTGCTGCCCCGACTTGCAGGAACCCTCAGATGAAGGACCCTAAGGAGGGCCAGCTCTGTGTCCACGCCCACTTGGATCTTGAGAGCTGCCCCAAGCACGTTGGACTGGTAGTGCCCCTGGACTCAGAGCTTTGGGTTTTGCCCACCCTGGAACTGCCCAGCTCTGCTCCTCAGCATATACTCTCTTCCTCATTCCTATTTCATCGTTATATGTAAATGCAAGCACACAGAAGCTTTCTGCTTTAAAACTTAGAAGATCAGCAGATCACTGCTCTCTCCTGGTGCTCTGGGGAGCCACGTGGCCTCTCTTTGCACCAAAACTCCCCATCCAAGTCCAGCTCCACTCTTCTCTGCCCCAGCTGCCCTGCAGCCCTTCCCTCTCACTCTTTGATGTTTTGTAGGCCCGCAGCTCCCAAGCACAGAGGCATGAGTGGGGAGAATGTCACCAAGGTCAGCACCTTCATCCTGGTGGACTTCCCCACGGCCCTGGGGCTGCAGTATCTGCTCTTCCTCCTCTTCCTGCTCACCTACCTCTTTGTCCTTGTGGAGAACCTGGCCATCATCCTCACCGTCTAGAGCAGCGCCTCCCTCCACAGGCCCATGTACTACTTTCTGAGCTCCATGTCTTTCCTGGAGATCTGGTACGTGTCTGACATCACCCCCAAGATGCTGGAGGGTTTCCTCCAGCTCCTTTGTGAGCGGCTTCACCATCTCCATGATCAAGGTCTGTTTTATCTCCAGCGTCACGTTCTGCAGCTCCAACGTCTTGAACCACTTCTTCTGTGACATTTCCCCCATCCTCAAGCTGGCCTTCACGGACTTCTCCACTGCAGAGCTGGTGGATTTCATCCTGGCCTTCATGATCCTGGTGTTTCCGCTCCTGGCCACCGTGCTGTCATATGGGCATATCACCCTGGCTGTCCTATGCATCCCCTCGGCCACGGGCCGCTGGAGAGCCTTCTCCACCTGCGCCTCTCACCTCACTGTAGTCACCCTCTTCTACATGGCTATGATTTTCATGTATGTCCGGCCCCAAGCCATTGACTCCCGGAGCTCCAACAAGCTCATCTCTGCCGTGTACACTGTTGTCATGCTAATAATTAACCCTTTGATCTACTGCCTGAGGAACAAGGAATTTAAGGATGCCTTGAAAAAGGCCTTGGGCTTGGGCCAAACTTCACACTAAGACAACTAAATGTCCTAGAGTAAAATCTGTAGTGATGAAACAACATTGTATATGGCACTTTGTGCTCTTTTTTAAGTCAAATTTAACAAACCCACAGAACTAAGTGAAATTTAACAAACCTACACAACTGTGCACAAGTAACAAGCCTTCGTCTGCATGTTTTCACAAAAGGACCATGCTCATGGAACCAGCTCCCAGATCAAGAACTAGAAGCTGCCTTCACGCCCTCTCCCAGTCATTATCCCTCCTCCACAAAAAGCACTATCCTGCCTTCCAAAACCAGATGCTAGCATTGGTGTTTTTGAGGGGCTTATGCATAAAGTATGTACCCTGTTATGTTCAGCTTCTTTCATTCACCGTGCTGCTTGAGAGAATCCTTGATGTTTTTGCATGTAACAATAATTCATGCATTCTCACTGCTATCCAATATTCATAATAAATATTTATACGGTATAATACACAATGCATAATACATTTTTACTGGGGTAATGCATATACTGTATTATGTATGCATAATACATTATGCTGGGAGAAACCCTGTCCCACCTGTCCCAGCAGGTGTGAGCCACTGTGCTCAGCCATAATTTATGTATCTAAACACAGAAAAGGTAAGTAAAAATATAATGTCATAATCTTATGGGACCACTATCTTATGTGCTGTTCAGTTCATCATTCACCAAATATCATTGTGTGGTACACTACTGTGTCAGTTGAGAATATTTGTGCTGGCTTATTTCTGGATCCTCTGTTAAACTGATCTACGTATCTATCAATATCACACCCTCCATCCATACCACACAGACTTGATTTATATGATTATGTAGTAAATCTTAACACTGGAAGAGTGACTCCTCCCACTTTATTCTTCTGTTTCAAAATTATTGTGGCTATTGTACGGCCTTTACATTTTTATATAAATTTTATAGTAAGCCTGTTGATGTCTACAAGAAAACCTCGCTGAGATTTTGCTAGAAATTCCATTAAACCTAAAAACCAATTTGGGAAGAACTGACTTAATTACTCTGTTGAGTCTTTCAATCCATGAACATAGTAAACCCCTCCAATTATTGAGGTCTTCATTTTTTAAATCAGTGTTTTGTACTTTTTAATATGCAGATTCTCTGTGTGTTTTGCTGGATTTAGACCTAAATATTATATTTTCTTTGAAGCAACTGTAAATGGTATTCCATCTTTTATTTCAGTTTCCATCTGTTGTTAGTACATAGGATGCAGCTGATTTTCATATGTTGACATTGCAGCCTGCAAACTTGCTGTGCTCACTCATTAGTTCCAGGAAATTTTTGTAGATTCCTTTGGGTTTTCTATGTGAAAAGTCATGTCAACTAAAAATAGACAGTTTTATTTCTTCCTTTCTGATCTGTATGAATTTTATTTTTTGCCTTACTGCATGGCCTATTACTAGAACTTCCAGTGCTCTGTTGAATAAGAGTGGGCAGAGCAGATATCCTTGCCTTGTTTCCTCCTTAGAAGGCAAGCACTCAGTCTTTCATGATTAAGTACAATGATGCAGAGTTTTCGTGCATGTGCTTTATCAAGCTGAAGCAGCTCCCCTTTAGTCCTTATTTGCTGAGAGCAGTTTTTGTTTTTATCATAAATGAGTATTTAATCTTGTCAAGTGATGCAGAAAACTGCATCAGGCAATCTGGTCATAGATTTTGTCTTCTTTTACCTGCTGGTAAGGTGTATAACATTGGTTGATTTTCAAATACCAGATTAGCCTTGCATCTTTTGAATAAACCACCTTGGGTTGTGTTGTATGATTTATTTCATATAGTGTTGGATTCAATTTGCTAACATTTCATTAAGGATTTTTGTGTCTAAGTTCACGAGAGATATTGGTCTGTTGGGGTCTGAAGTTATTTTCATGCTGTCTAATATAGTGTGGACATCAAAATGACCTCCTAGAGAACATTCCTAGCTCTCAGAACGTTCTAGCTGGGGAAGGAAAAGGGAAAAAGGGGGGTAAGGAACAGAGGGACGGGGAAGTATATAGTAATACTTCCCTTGAACCAGTAAAACTCTAATGCCCAACCTGGTTTTTACTAACTCTGTTTTTAGACTCTCCCTTTTCCTTTAATCACCTAGCCTTGTTTCCACCTGAATTGACTCTCCCTAAGCTAAGAGAGCCAGACAGATTCCATCTTGGCTCTTTCACTGGCAGCCCCTTCCTCAAGGACTTAACTTGTGCAAGCTGACTCCCAGCACATCCAAGAATGCAATTAACTGAAAAGATACTGTGGCAAGCTGTATCTGCAGTTCCCAGGAATTCGTCTGATTGATAATGCCAAAGCCCCAGGTCTATCACCTTGTAATAGTCTTAAAGTCCCTGCACCTGGAACTGTTTACTTTCCTGTAACCATTTATCCTTTTAACTTTTTGACTACTTTACTTCTGTAAAATTGTTTTAACTAGACTCCCCCTCCTTCCTAAATCAAGGTATAAAAGTTAATCAAGCCCCTTCCTCGGGGCCGAGAGAATTTTGAGCGTTAGCCGTCTCTCAGTCGCTGCCTAATAAAGGACACTTAGTTCATCTCAAAGTGTGGCATTTTTCTAACTCGCTTGGGTACAACAATTTGGAGGCCCCAGCGAGATATATTAACACCACTGGGCAAGAGCCGCTCTCGCTCTGGGCTCCCCTGGAAGGACGGCCAGCTTGTAAGGGGGGCGCCACCTGAGAAAAGAATTTTCAGGTCCCCGAAGGGTGACCGTCTTCCAGAGAGCGGATCGACTACCATGTGAGTGCCCTAAAATTCAACATCCGAGTCCTCAGCTTCTGACCCCGGGGTCAGGTAGGTCAGATTTGACTTCGTTTCTGGTAAGAGGGAAGCGGCCCTGACAAGGGCGTCCCTCTTTTGACTCAGCCCATTACTCTAGGACGCTAGTGGGTTAAGCCTTGGTTTTCTGGTAGGCGCCTTTGTGTCTTGGTTTGGGTGGGAAGTGGTCCTGACGAGGACCCTCCCTTGACTCAGCTCAAGACCCAGGACGCTGGGGAGCTGAGCCCTAGTTTCTGGCAGACTGGTCTCTCTCTCTCTCTCCCTCCTTTTTCCTACCTCTTATCTTGGGTATCTTTGTTTAAAATGAAAAAAAAAAATGCAATAAACTGTGTGTGACTGGTGAGTGAGTGGGGAGGACAAAGGCTTGCGTTTGTCTTCCAGTTTGTAGGTCCACGGCGGAAGCTATGGAGTTCGAGTGGGCCCTCACCTGCAGTTCCGTGGCGACCTCATAAGGCTTAAGGCAGCATCATAAGGCTCATAAGGCTTAAGGCAGGCCGGGGTTTATACCGGCCTGCCAATGCTAAGAGAAGCCCAAGTCCCCTCAGGGGGAGCGGCCAGGCAGGCATCTGAATGATCCCATCACGGGACCCCCTCCCCTTGTCTTTCTAATAAAAAATAATAAATAGGAAACTGTCATAATTGTTTACATGCCCTAGGGCCAATTGTTTGTTTTATGTTTATTGTTTTGTTCGGTGTCTATTGTCTTGTTTAGTGGATGTCAAGGTGTTACATGTCAGGACGTCGATATTGTCCACGACGTCTGGATAAAAACTTCTTCAAGGTCCTTAGTGCTGATTTTTTGTCACAAGAGGTTAAATTTCTCAACAGTCATTTAGGCTGGCCACCATAGTCCTGTCTTTTCTGCCAGAGGCAAGTCAGGTGTTGTTACAAAAACGAGTGTGAAGAACATTCACCTGATTGGAATTTCTGGCACCATGAAGGTTGCGGGTAGATTGTCATACCCCATGTCCTAGTGATTGGACCTCTTCTAAACTAAACTCGTGGTGCGTTCAAAACAGCCACCCTGCAGACCTTCTTGCTCACCTCTTTTGTCATTCTGTAACTTTTCCTGTGCCCTTAAATAGGACCTTGTGTAGGGAAACCTACGCCCATCATGATTTACTTCGTTTAGACTCCTATTCTGTTCCCCTGTTACTACTCTCTCATCTTAAAAACAACCCGAGTGGTCCCTTTCCCCTCGTCCCTGCCCCTACCCCGCACATCTCGTTTTCCGGTGCGATAGCAAGTTCAGCGTCTCCAGGACTTGACTCTGCTCTCACTCCTTGAACCCTTAAAGGAAAAAGCTGAATTTGAGCTATTTGCCTTTGAGTCGTGGAGACATCAGAGGTATTTAGGGTACAGGTCTAGAGGAAGAAGAAGAGAACACCTTGATCCAACCAACCCAGGAGACCTTGGGCTGGCCTCTAGTCCCCCTCCCTCAATCTTAAAGCTGCAGCAATGTGGCAAGTGGTATTAGCTGTTGTGGTTTTTCTGTTCTTTCTGGTTATGTTAATTCTGTTTTTCCGACACTCCAGCCCCGCAGGGAGTGAGTTTCTTGGTCCATGTTGCATCTGATATCTCTGCTCAAATTCTGTTAAACTGCCTTCTAAAAAAAAAAAAAAAAAAAAAGATGGGAAACACCTCCTCCCGGCCTTGCAAAGGTTGGAGCCCCCTCCAGTGTATGCTGAAAATTTTTTCTCTTGGTTTCTCAGAGGATTATGGAGTCCGCCTTAAGAAAGGCAAGCTCTGGACACTCTGTGAAGTAGAATGGCTGAAGTTTGGAGTTGAGTGGCCCTCTGAAGGGTCATTGAGTCCTACAGTTGTTCAAGCCGTGTGGCAGGTTGTTACCGAAGCTGCCGGCCACCCTGACCAGTTTCCCTATATAGATCAATAGTTAAGTTTGGTCAGGAACCCTCCTCCATGGCTGCGTTCATGCGCCATTCACAATTCTACCTCCAAAGTCCTCCTGAGCCAGGCCACGTTTTCACCTCTACCCTCAGCCGGTTCGGCTCCCCCTGTACTGCCTCCCTCTGAAGAAGAGGAGAGTCTCCCTCACCCAGTCCCACCGCCTTACAACCAGCCTGCTCCCTTAGGGTCATCCCATGTCTCCTCGACGACATCCGCTGTGGGCTCGCCACCCATTGCCTCTCGACTGCGGCCGCGGCGGGAGGAAGCAGCCCCTCTACTACCACTGAGAGAGGCACAAGTCCCTTCGGGTGACGAGCGCTCAGCCCCCTTCTTGGTTTATGACCCTTTTCCTACTTCTGACTTGTATAATTGGAAAACCCATAATCCTCCCTTCTCTGAAAAGCCCCAGGCTTTGACCTCACTGATACAGTCCATACTCCGGACCCATCGGCCCACCTGGGATGACTGCCAACAGCTCCTTTTAACTCTCTTTACCTCTGAGGAGAGGGAGCACGTCCAGAGAGAGGCCAGAAAGCACTTCCTTGCATCAGCCAATAGACCGGAGGAGGAAGCTAGAGACCTCCTTGAGGAGGTCTTTCCCTCTACCCGGCCTAACTGGGACCCAAATTCCTCAAGTGGAAGGAGAGCTTTGGATGATTTTCACTGGTATTTCCTCGCAGGTATTAAGGGAGCTGCTCGGAAACCCATAAACTTGTCTAAGGCGACTGAAATCATCCAGGGGCCCGATGAGTCACCAGGAGCATTTTTAGAACCTCCAGGAGGCTTATCGGATTTACACCCCTTTTGACCCGGCGGCCCCTGAAAATAGCCGTGCTCTTAATTTGGCATTTGTGGCTCAGGCAGCCCCAGATATTAAAAGAAAACTCCAAAAACTGGAGGGATTTGCTGGAATGAATATCAGTCAGCTTTTAGAAATAGCCCAAAAGGTTTTTGACAACCGAGAGCTTGAAAAACAAAAACAAGCAACACAGGCAGCTGAAAAGGCTGCTGATAAAGCATTCAAAGGACAAACAAAAACCTTAGTGGCGACTATCCAAGAGGTACAGAATGAAATGGCCCGTTAATTTGGACAGACACAGAAGCACAGACTTTTCAAAACCTGAAAAAGGCATTAACTGAAGCCCCTGCTTTAGCCCTCCCTAATATCTCAAAGCCGTTTCACCTGTTTGTCCATGAAAGCCAGGGAGTCGCTAAAGGGGTGTTTACTCAGACTTTAGGACCCTGGAGACGCCCAGTGGCCTATCTATCTAAGAGACTGGATCCTGTGGCCTCTGGATGGCCAAGTTGTCTGCTAGCTGTAGTGGCTACAGCAAGCCTAGTCCAAGAGGCTGATAAGTTAACTCTGGCCAATATTTAACCCTTACGGCTCCTCATGCCGTAGAGACTTTACTTCAAAGTGCTTCTGGAGAATGGATGTCAAATGCTCACATCCTGCAGTATCAGAGTTTACTGTTAGATCAGCTTCGTTTGACTTTCTCTCCCACATGGTGTTTAAATCCAGCTACTATCCATGACTGTCAGGAACTGTTGGAAACTACTGAAACTGGCCGACCCGATCTTCAAGATGTGCCCCTAGAGAAGGCGGACGCCACTGTGTTCACAGACAGTAGCAGCTTTCTCGAGCAGGGAGTACGAAAGGCCAGTGCAGCTGTTACCATGCAGACACATGTGTTGTGGGCTCAGGCTTCACCAGCAAACACCTCAGCACAAAAAACTGAATTGATCGCCCTCACTCAGGCTCTCCGATGGGGTAAGGATAAATTATTAACGTTTACACTGACAGCAGGTACGCCTTTGCTACTGTGCACGTACATGGAGCCATCTACCAGGAGTGCGGGCTACTCACCTCAGCAGGAAACGCTATCAAAAACAAAGAAGAATCCCCGGTCTTCAAAGCCTAACAGATCAAGCAGCTCTCCGGTGCACAACCTGCACCCAGGTAAATGCCAAGCAAGGTCCTAAACCCGGCCCAGGCCACCGTCTCCGAGAAAACTCGCCAGAAGAAAAGTGGGAAATTGACTTTACAGAAGTACAACCACACCGGGCTGGGTACAAATACCTTCTAGTACTAGTAGACACCTTCTCTGGATGGACTGAAGCATTTGCTACCAAAAACGAAACTGCCAATACGGTAGTTAAGTTCTTACTCAATGAAATCATCCCTTGATACGGGCTGCCTGCTGCCGTAGGGTCTGATAATGGACCTGCCTTCACCTCATCCATAGCTCAGTCAGTAAGACGTTAAACATTCAGTGGAAGCTCCATTGTGCCTATCGACCCCAGAGCTCTGGGCAGGTAGAATGCATGAACCGCACCCTAAAACACACTCTTACAAAATTAATTTTAAAAACCGGTGAATATTGGGTAAATCTCCTTCCTTTAGCCCTACTTAGGATAAGTGCACCCCTTATCGGGCTGGGTTCTCACCTTTTGAAATTATGTACAGGTGGGCGCCGCCTATCTTGCCTAAGCTAAGAGATGCCCATTTGGCAAAAATATCACAAGCTAATTTATTGCAGTACCTACAGTCTCTCCAACAGGTACAAGATATTATTCTACCACTTGTTTGAGGAGCCCATCCCAATCCAATTCCTGAACAGACGGGGCCCTGCCATTCATTCCAGCCAGGAGACCTAGCGTTTGTTAAAAAGTTCCAGAAAGAAGGACTCACTCCTGCTTAGAAAAGACCTCACACCGTCATCCTCACAACGCCAACAGCTCTGAAGGTGGATGGCATTCCTGCTTAGATTCATCACTCCCACATCAAAAAAGCCAACAGAGCCCAACTAAAAACATGGGTCCCCAGGCCTGGGTCAGGCCCCTTTAAAACTGCGCCTAAGTCGGGTGAAGCCATTAGATTAATTCTTTTTATCTACCTCACTTGTTTATTTTTGCCTGTTATGTCCTCTGCACCTTCCTACTCCTTTCTCCTCACCTCTTTCACAGCAGGACGTGTATTTGCAAACACCACGTGGAGGGCTGGTACCTCCAAGGAAGTCTCCTTTGCATTTGATTTATCTGTACTGTTCCCAGAGCCAGCCTGTACCCACGAAGAGCAACACAATCTGCTGGTCCCAAAAGCAGGAAGTGTCGATCTTGCAGCAGGATTTGGACGCTCCGGGAGCCAAACTGGATGTGGAAGCTCCAAAGGTGCAGAAAAAGAACTCCAAAATGTTGACTTTTACCTCTGTCCTGGGAATCACCCTGACGCTAGCTGTTGAGATACTTTTCAGTTTTTCTGCCCTGATTGGACATGTGTAACTTTAGCCACCTACTCTGGGGGATCAACCAGGTCTTCATTCCATAACTCGTACTTCTCGTCCTAAATTATATACAAGAAAAAATTATAATCCTCGTACTATAACTGTCCATGACCCTAATTCAACTCAATAATATTATGGCATGTCATGGGGATCAAGATTTTATATCCCAGGATTTGATATTAGGACTATGTTCACCATCTAAAAAAAATCCTGGTCTCATGGGAGCCCACCCAAGCCAATCAGGCCTTTAACTGCTCTAGGTGACCCTATGTTCCAGAAACCCCCTGACAAAGTTGATTTAACTGTTCCTCCACCATTCTTAGTCATAAAAGATACACTCCAAAAGTTCAAGAAAATCTAGATAGGCACCAATAGAAACGAGAAAATAACATCCCCGGGTCACAAAACATGTCCAACTGGAACCCCTGGCTAACTACTTTAATCACTGGGTTAGCTGGACCTCTCCTCATCATACTATTAATTTTTGGGCCTTGTATATTAAATTGGTTTCTTAATTTTGTAAAACAATGCTTAGCTTCTGTCAAACTTATGTATCTTAAGACTCAATATAACCCCCTTGTTATAACTGAGGAATCAACGATTTGATTCCCCAAAAACACAAGTGGGGAATGTAATGCCCAACCTAGTATTTACTAACTCTGTTTTTAGACTCTCCCTTTCCCTTTAATCACCTAGCCTTGTTTCCATCTGAATTGACTCTTCCTAAGCTAAGAGAGCTAGACAGACTCCATCTTGGCTCTTTCACTGGCAGCCCCTTCCTCAAGGACTTAACTTGTGCAAGCTGACTCCCAGCACATCCAAGAATGCAATTAACTGATAAGATACTGTGGCAAGCTATATCCACAGTTCCCAGGAATTCAACCGATTGATAATGCCAAAGCCCCAGGTCTATCACCTTGTAAGTCTTAAAGTCCCTGCACCTGGAACTGTTTACTTTCCTGCAACCATTTATCCTTTTAACTTTTTGACTACTTTACTTCCGTAAAATTGTTTTAACTAGACCACCCCCCGCCTTCCTAAACCAAGGTATAGAAGTTAATCAAGCCCCTTCCTCGGGGCCAAGAGAACTTTGAGCGTTAGCCGTCTCTCGGTCGCCAGCTAATAAAGGACTCTTAATTCGTCTCAAAGTGTGGCGTTTTTCTAACTCGCTCGGGTCCAACAAAACATCCATGCAAATAGGTTGTAAGACGTTACATCTGTGTGGTGTGATACCTAGAACAACCACTATGAAAACTATACATAATGATATTTCCCAAGACATTATCAGTAAATCAAGATGTAATTCTAAAAAAATGTACTGTATCCATTGGAAGGTACAAAAAAAAAAAAAAAAAAAAAGGCAAAGGAAACAAGACAAAAAACAGCAGCCATGAGCCCTAAAGCTTGTTAAACGGATTTCAGGGGCCCTCCAGGATCTAAAAACCAGACCCTCCTGCGTTGGGGACCGGGAATCCGTATTTTCGACAAAAAGCAATTCTTCAATTATAGAAACATCCATAGAACCGGCCTTAGTTTACACAGCCGCATTCCCACTGTTTTACAATTGCATGATCATTTCTGAAAAGTTCAAAACAAAGTTACAGAATATTTAAGGGGTTAAGAACAAAAAGCCCGAGGAACACAAAAGATTATAAAAACCCTTCCAAACAGCAGGCATACTTGGAAGGAAACCTCATATGGGGCTACTACGTGGAGCATAGACCCCAGGTCCTGACGGGAGCACATTTTTAACAGATGGACTTGGAGCGTGTGCTTTTGTTTTCTAGGCTATTCAATGTGTTCACAGCAGGTCCCCTGGATGAGACCACTTAGCCTTCAGCTCCAGGGGCGACCCAGGCCGGCCTTGCCAGTTCCCTCTCCCTGACAGGCGCCCCGCGACAGGGGTCCCACCCCGTCCCTCCCCTCCTCGCCCCCCTTTTTCCACTTTCCCTCCCCAGCGAGAACGTTCTGAGAGCTAGGAATGTTCTCTAGGAGGTCGCTTTGACGTCCACACCGCGCCTGGGGGATTCTGCGGGGAGCACAGGACCCTGGGACGAGAAGCAGAAGTCGCTCCACGCCCTGGGCGGCCTCGGCTCCCGCGACACCGCAGCAACTCAGAATCCAGGCAGGGGCCGGGCAGCCGGCATGCTGCCCCTACCTTCATCTCCAATTCCCGCCTCTCAGCCCTCACCCCAACCCGCAGGACCCTGGCAGCGCTCTGGTGGTCTCCTCGGAAGCCCCCGAGGGCCTCGGCGCGGCCCCGCCCCCTGGAAGGTTCCCGACAGGCGCCGCGGGCACCCCGTCCGTGACGTCACGGCAGCGCGCCGGCCGCGGGAGAGGGCCCCGTCGCGACCGCGTCCCCTTGGGTCCTTGATCCTGAGCTGACCGGGTAGCTATGGCTTTGCGGCTTCTGAAACTGGCCCCAACGTCCGCGTCCGTCCGGGTCGTGGCGGCGGGCGCCCAGCGCGTGGTGAGCGGGCGGCGGGGCGGCGGGGTGGCGGGGTGGGGAGCAGTTCCACATCTCCCCCGGCCTCTGGCGGCGGCTCCCAGGGTCGCTCTCGGGGTGGGTTTGGGGGACCCCTCCTGCCTCCAGAATTGTTTGGTCTTTGGTCGTGGACAGACCTCAGGGGGGGCCACGAGCTTCTCCAGGCCATTTTACCTCAGCTTTAAGCAAAACGCTGGAGCGCGGAGGTGATCGGCCCCGAGGCTGCCCTGATGCGGGAGGCCCGTGTGCAGGTGGCAGGCCGGGGGCACGCGCGCTTGTCATTCGATAATTCACGTAGCAGCCCTGTCAAAAGCCGTTTAAAGGTCGGGCCCTGCTAGGTGCTTGGGTGATGCCATGTTGAGCAGAAACGGAGTTCAGTGCTTGTGTCCTCTTCCTTCTGCCTTTACTCTTACTGACTACTCTCATTTCTTAGCACTTTGCCCCCACCTTCTTCAGTGAAATTGTTTCATACATTTGTAACACAGCTGGATTGCTTTGTCACATTCTGCCTAACATCCTGGGATCCTTCTACCTAATGAGTTTTTAAAAACGTGCATACATTGAGTGCATTCTTTGTGCTATAAGGTTTTATGGATTTTTTCTTTGTGCTATAAGGTTTTATGGATTTTTTCTTTGTGCTATAAGGTTTTATGGATTTTTTCTTTGTGCTATAAGGTTTTATGGATTTTTTCTTTGTGCTATAAGGTTTTATGGATTTTTTCTTTGTGCTATAAGGTTTTATGGATTTTTTCTTTGTGCTATAAGGTTCTATAGATTTTGACAAGTATGTAATAGCATGTCTCCACCATTATAGGTTCGTACAGAGTAGCTTCACTGCCTTAAAAAATTCCCCTCTGCTTTGCCTATTAAACCCTTCTTTTCCTCCAACCCCTGACAACCACAGATCTCATTAACATTTCCATAGTTGGCTTTTCTGGAATGTCATATAATTAGAATCATACTATATATTGCCTTTTCAGACAACTTGAATACTTGGAAATATCTATGTAAGATTCACTTACATCTTCGTGGCTTGGTAACTCATTTCTTTTTAATCACTGAATAATATCTCATTGCATGGATGTACTTCAGTTCATTCAGCAATTGAAAGGCGTCTTGGTTGCTTCAAGTTTTTGGCAATTATGAATAAAGCTGCTGTAATCATGTACATGCAGATTTCTTTTTGGAAATACATTTTTATATCAGTTGGGTAATACCTGGAAGAGTGATTACTCATGTAATAAGACTGGTTTTCTAAGAAGCTGCCAAGCCATCTTCCAGAGTGACTGTGCCATTTGATTCCCACCAGCAGTGAAGGCTCTCCCTGTTGCTCTGCGTGCTCGCCAGCATGCGGGTCTGTCGGTTACTTTGGATGGCTATCCATTCTGATAGACGCGTAGTGGTATCTTGTTTTAACTTTGGAATATCTCATGACATACAGTGTTCAGCATCTTTTCATATACTTATTTGCTATCTGCGTTAATTTCATTTGCGAGAGGTGTTCACATCTTTTACCCATTTTTAAACTGGGTTGTCTGCTTTGCATTGTTTTGTAACTTGTTTCTTCCTTACTCTTCAGTTATCAAATCAAGATCGAAAAATATCTTGATATTTTATATTCTCCTGTTTTATTTAAATTTCACAATAAAGTATTTTAATATTTTTGTGTTTTCCTGAGTACTTAGTATTCCATAATATGGATATGCCTTAAATTTTTTTAACTATTCCTCTGTTGTCGGACATTTAAGGGTTTCTATTTGCATTTTTGATGTTACATCATTCTTCATTGAGCATCCTTATAGGTCAATCATGTATATACTCTTTGAATGGATTCCTAATGCTGTAGACCCAGTGTCCTCTAGGTTTCATCACCATTAGCAGTTTAGGATGGTACTCATTGTCTTGTCCTAACTCTGTAATCATTTTTTAAATTATTTCTCATTTTGATACATGAAAAACTAATGTTTCCTTGTTAATAGTCTTTTGTTTTTTTGTAGCAAGGTTGACCACTTTTTCATGTGGTTTTTGGCTATATTTTATAATTTTAAAATAAGCTGTGCGTTTTTATTCTTTGTTTTCTTATTGTTCTGTACAATTTCTGTATATAGTAAGGCTGTTATCCCATCATATCTGTTGAACTTTTTCAGTTTGTTTTACTTTTGGTTATGTTTCTTTTCTTTTTTTGGAAGGAATATTTTCGCTTTAGTGTGGAGAATAAATTGGGATGCTGGAGACAGGCATTGAAGCAGGCCTTTGCCTTGTAGATGAGAGGTATGAGGATGTCTACAGAGTCAGCACATGGCATAGGGAGGTGATGCAGTGTCCAGAGAGTTTGAAGAGTTAGGATTTTGTGTGCAATTCTGCAGTTAAAGGAAGGAGAAAGGTATCAAAGACGACACTTAAATTTGCTCTCTTTTGCCTGTTAGGTAGTAGATATTCCCTGCTGTGAGGGAAAGCAGATTTGGGGGCGAGGGTATGGATGTTGCATTTCACCTTAGCTCTGTTACCTTCAGGTGCCTTCAGGACATCTAGGTGGAGCTGTTTATAGGCAGTGGGGTAACTAGGTCAGGAGCTGAGGACAGAAGCTTGGATTAGAGAAATGTTTTTTATTCCCTTCCCTTCACTCCCGAGCTTCCCTCCATCCCTGTCTTTCTTCCTTCCGTCTGTCCGTCCATCCATCCATCCATCCATCCACCCCTCCGTCCCTCCCTCCCTCCAATTTTTATTGAACATAATAAACATATTTAATAAAAATTTCGGACATTGTTCCAGGGCCTGAGGATTTAGCAGTGAACAAACAGACAATACATCTGCCTTTAACGAAACTTACATGGACAGAGTGGTGGGGGATAGACAGATAATTAAACAAATTAATAGGCAATAAAGATGAAGATGTTGGCATTTTTATCACCAAGAGGTTTCTTGGTATTTTTACCTAATAGTTGCTAATGCCTACAGGAACCAGAGTGGTCACAATGTGCTGCTGTGTGATTTTGTGTTTTTCAGAGAGGAATTCATAGCAGTGTGCAGTGCAAGCTGCGCTATGGAATGTGGCGTTTCCTACTTGGGGATAAAGCAAGCAAAAGACTGACAGAACACAGCAGAGTGATAACTGTAGATGGCAATATATGTACTGGAAAAGGCAAACTTGCAAAAGAAATAGCAGAGAAACTAGGTATGATTTTATGTTATACAGAATGATACCTTTTTCTCAGATATATGGTTGCTTATTTCACTGGTTTTTCTTCAATATTAATATTAAATAATATTAAATATTTAATAATTGGGCCTAAGGTGGGTATTTCACATTTTTGTTTATTGAAAAAGCTGTTTTATAAAACAAAACAAGAAAAAGCTGTTTTTAATCTTTTATGTTTGGAAAATTTGTGAAAATCCATGCTGGTTGTCAATTTGAATTGGAATTTTATGTGGACAGTGTAAGCAGGGCACTTCCACATGAACTGTCGCGTTTGAACTTTGTGACAGCCTCTGAAATAGAGCTGAGGATGGTACTCACTCACAGATGGGTGTACTCCTGAGTGAGCAGATGCCACATAGCTGGGTTCCAAAGCCAAGGTTAGAGCCCCTTCCTGACTCCTGGTGCAGCTGTGTGTCCATTGTACCTTTCTGTAGCACCTGCATGACAGCAGCTGCCAGCTAAAGGGGGCTCCTGTGGTTACAGGGAGCAGTCCTTTCAGGAGGAACCTGGATAAGGGCACTGTGCAAGCTCTTTTGCTCACATGCTTGATCATATATGTTGTGTGTTTCCTTCATACGTGGTGAAACCCAGGCATGTAGGTGACTTTCTCTAGGTCTTTGGCGCCATCCCCGGCAGTGAGATTTGGGTGGGCTATGTGTTTTGGCTAGTCCCCACTGCTCCCTGCGGGGAGTGAGTGATGTGCATCAGACTGCATCCGACTGTTTCTCTTTTCAGGCTTCAAGCACTTTCCTGAAGCGGGGATTCATTATCCAGACAGTATCACAGGAGATGGGAAGCCCCTCGCCGCAGACTATAATGGCAACTGTAGTTTGGAGAAATTTTACGATGATCCGAGAAGCAATGATGGCAACACTTACCGCCTGCAGTCCTGGTTGTACAGCAGTCGCCTGCTGCAGTACTCGGATGCCTTGGAGCACTTGCTGACCACAGGTGCAGTATTTCTGGGCAGTTAGACTTGTTCTGTACTTGAACGCTATTCTAGAATTTAACCACGTTAAATTGCCACTGAGTCGAGCTTTCCTTTAAGGGTGTTTGATGAGGTAAGTTCTGTCTTTCCAACAAGATCATGAATTTCTTGAGATTGTGTTATTTTTGCTTCAGAATTAAATTTAATGCTGTTTCACTATGGATACTGGAGTGAGACTTATGGATTGTATAGAATTCTCAAGGCACTGCTTTAAGCTTCTATACTTACATACTCATTTATATATGAAATGTGTCAAAACAAAGGGGAAAAGAGAGCATAAAAGTGTCCAGGAGGAAATGGGATCACACTTATGAAGATTGTGCATGTGCCATACAGACAGAGACGTGGAGGCCAACAAAATAGGGTTGTCCTGGAGGGCCCAGAGATAGGCTGGAATTCACCATAAAGTCACAAGGTAGACGTTAATCTTGATAAGATGACGAGGGGAGGCAGAACGCACAGGGTCCCATAGGCCAGTGCAGTAGGGGAGGATGCTTCCCTTGAAGGTATCCAAAGCAGAAAGGAAGAGCTGTGTACTGGGGAGCCTGGGAGATGGAAACAGTGATCAGAAAGTATAGTTAGGAGAGGAAGGGAAGGTGGATGAAAGGGCATGAACATGGACTACTTGTGTGCAGAATGAGGTTAGGGTCCAGCCAGGGGTTACTGTAATCATCCTGGGAAACAGCAGTGCATGCTAGGCATCCTGAGAGTTGGACCACAGATGCAGTGCCAATTTTTGGTCAAAGCTACCATGCCACGGCAGTCCTCAATTCACAGGTAGCAGCAAATGGCACATCTGTGTGCAAGGAGAGGGAGATGGGTGGATTCTTAGGGCCTTTGTGTCTGTTTTATATTGCGGTGCTTGCTGCTTTCGTTGATTGGCAGTGCCCCTGATGAGCTTCTCACGCACAAGCTCAGCTGCCACTAGGGTTGGCTTCATGGGGTCTGAGCCGTGAGAACAAGAGTGTGGTTTTCACTGGGAGTTGCCGGCTCATGGGCTCCTTCTCAGAGCTGTGCTAGGAGCTGCTGCCTATGCTCCTTCAGGTCTCCACGGATGCAGTATGTGTCCATGACACGTATCTACACAGTTGTACGGCGGTGGAGTTATTGTCTTGCTTTTTCAACATTTTATTAGTGCTTTTTTCCTTATATGAACGTAAACCCTGATCTTGGTTAGTGTTACTCCTAAGAAAACAATGTGGTCTGCTGTTTCTGGTATGAGGTTCTTTACCAGGAGCCAGTCCAGGAGCTGATGTCATAGCGTGGACTTCACACTGACAGCCGGGCTTACTCCACGTTCTTTTAAAAGCGTTCTTCAACCCTGTCTTCTGACTATTCATTTCTTAAAATGAAAAAGAAATATTTTACTTGTTAAATAAAACCTTGCTTTTTTTTGTGCTATAGTAACCTATTTCCCATTTAGAAAAAAAAGTGCAGCTTGCTCCCATCTCAGTATTCTTGGGGCAAATTGGAACTGGGTTAATGTATTCATTAAATATTTAGTGCATGTCTGCTGTGTGCCAGACCCATTCTGGGAGCTAAGGGTGCCACCGGGAGGGAAGCCTGTGTTTTAGTAGAGGGATGAAGACTCGATGTAGGAACAGGAATGTCTTGTCCCAAGTGAGTGGTAGCTGCTCTGAGGAAGGAGGCCGTGGGGAGAGGCTGGGTAGGAAGATTAGGGGAGGCCTCTGCCCAGACACAGCAGGGCTGACTGCAGGGAGGCTAGCTGGGGACCCTGGGGACTAGTGCTCTGAGCTGCGCAAGTGTCTGTGGGGGTGCTGTGATAGTAACACAGCCAGTGAGGCTGGGAGTGGACAGAGGTGAAGCTGAGAAGTAGCCCAACATCAGTAGACCTGACTGGGATGGTGGGGGCAGGAGCAGGATGGGGGTGGGCACCGTAGGGGTGGAATACATTATTTAAAAACAAGCACTTTTTGTATTAACTGGATGCTTTCCGTTATAGCTGACTTAATGAAACGATGTTATATTGCTCAAAACTGAAAAGATGCTTCAGTTTTTGAAAATGATTTCCCACTTACAAACATATATATGTTCTTTTCAGTATTTTGGTGTGGAAATGGAATTGTAAATGACTTATTTTCTTTTTTCTGAAATGCAGTGATCAGTTGACAGTGCTTTGCTATCTGTCTGATTTTCAATTTCTGTTTGCCTATGTTTAAACAGGACAAGGTGTTGTGTTGGAGCGTTCCATCTTCAGTGACTTTGTGTTCCTGGACGCGACGTACAACCAGGGATTCATCCGAAAGCAGTGTGAGTCAGCATTGCAGACCCGCTTCTGGGTGTGTGGTGTGACTTTGCAAAGGCTGTGATAGACTCACCTTGCACTTACTGTGTTTATGAATGTCTGTTAGATAGATGAATAAATGCCATTACTTAATCGGTCTCCGCTGGAAAAAGGGACTTCCTAAGTGTCTTCCGCCCTTTCTCCCTCCTGAAATAGGTGTCTTTTGTGCTATCGTCTCTCTGTGAAAGCAGATTGGAGCCCTGGACCTCAAACACAGACAGCTTAAAGTGCAGCCCCCACAGCCTCCCGTTAGAACCTCCCCCACTCTTAGCTTGCCCTAGCAATATCTAGGCTGTAGCTCTAATTGTAACAGACTTTCCAGTTTCTAGTGTGTGATTTTGATGAATTGGGATGTTAGCCCTGCCAGTTGCCAGCATCATCACAGTGCTTCCCTCTGACACGTTGCCGTTTTTCAGGACAGTAGCTTTGTGTTGCTGTATTGGGGAAGTTCTGATAAGTGGCAAATGGAAAGGAACAAAGACCCCATGGTTTGAAGCAGGCTGACCTTGAGGAGTCAGGGTGGGGTTGGGGTATCTGTGACTAGGACTGCGTTGGGCGGTGCATTGAATAGGCCTGGTGGACAGTCTGACTGATGGCATTTTCATCCGTAGACTGGGGTGGCTGGAGCCAGTGGAAAGCTGGAATCTGGGAGCTCAGAGGAAGTACTGTTGCTTAATGAAAGAGGAGGCCGAAGCAAGCCAGGTGACGATTCTGTGGAGGAGGTGCCTGCTTCTGGCTGCTTGTGTGTCCTGGTGTTGCCGGTACTCCACCTGTGAGGTTGCCGCCCACAAGAGCCCTGTAAGCCCTTGCTTCTGATAGGGGCTAATCCTCCCTGGACGTGCTGAGCAGCGGGTCAGGTCACCAGCAAGTGTTTCTGGAGTGCCTGTGGTGTGCCAGGCTCTCTTAGGTGCTAGGGATGTGAATATGAAGAAACTTAAGACAAGGCTCCCATGGGCCCGGGGTTGGGGGCTGTTGAACCAACAGGGATGGTTAATTGTGATAAAGTGTACTTAGCAGCTCCTGAGCATTACTCCTGGGCGCTTTGGGGGTACATAGGAGAAATGTGTATCCGGCTGGGAGATGGGATAGTGTCAGGGACAGCTGTTTTGACGAATGGCCTGTCATCTGTAGCGCAGTTTGAGTGAGGGAGGTGTGGGGATGGTGGAGAAGCCTGCATGTGCCACTGGCTGGTGGCGTTGTCCTGTAGTGAGGGCTGGGTGCTGGGGGAGAATGATGCTGGATGAGGCTGCACGAGGAAGGAACTGCACCTTGGCGAGGATGCTTGGCTTCTGTCCTGAAACTAGTGAGGGACCACTGGAGGATTTTTAGCATGGCAGAGATGTGGTTAGATGTGAGTTTAAAATGGTTGCAGGCCTTCATCTGAAGGATGCATTTGGTGAGGAGAGACGGAAGGGGAAGGAGCCTATCTGGGAGGAAATTGGGGTGAGACAGGCGCGCCCAGCAGGGAGGCTGCACTGGGCAGTGGGAGTTGCTGCTCAGGAGGGACACTGGGCAGGCCTGGGTGGATGGCTTCCTGTGTGCACAGTGGGGAGTGGCGTGGACCTGCCCTGGCTGGTGGGCTGCTAAGGGGGAAGGACGCACAGGGGCAGTGGACCGATGTGGCTTCATGTTTGGGCTTTGGATTCCTGAGTGTGAGGTTCCCATGGCAAGGTGGCAGGAGACACCTGCTGGCATCTGCTGAGTGTCTGCTGAAGTCTGAGGACTGGCCTGGGCTGGAGTCTGCAGGCGTTGGGGGTCCAGCACTGACCGTGGGCATGCTTTCCTTAGGAAAGCCCAAGGGGTGATGGGGGAGGGCTGAGACCAGATCCTTTGGGGACCATTTCTGGGGTGATGAGACCCCCACTGAGGGATTGAAGCTGAATGATCAGAGGTGCACAGGAGGAAGCAGAGGGGATGTGGGGAGGGTTGATTGTTGGTGTCACATGTGCTATGACTGTGATGGGAACTGAGAAGTGACTGTCACGTTTCACCTTTTGGGGGCTGGTGACGTTAGCCAGAGTCGTTTGAGTGCTGGGCTGGGGGAAAGCAGATCGTGTTAGCTAAAGGACAGGTGGCATAGAGCAAGGTGGGAACCACCTGGGAAGTGGGTGTACTGACAGGAGTGAGGGTGAGGGCGGGAAGCAGGGTGAGAGCAGACTCAGTGAAGGGAGGTTTCACCTCAGCAGCAGGAGAGACCGGCCTGCTACCAGTCCAGCGGTCAGGAAGCAGACCTGAGGTCCCGTGTGCTCTGCCTGGCTGCGGGTTTGTGTTTGTATGCTCAGGTGAACGGTACTCCCCTGGCAGCCTCCATCCTTTGCTTTGTCATACCTCCTCCTGGGTGGTCTTCCTTGTTGTTTAGCTCATGCCGTTCCTGACCCTGAGCCAAAGGCCCATCCCACGATTGCCTCTAGAGTGAGGTTACTAGGAATGCTCACTGGAACTTTTCTTTTTTAATTTAATTTTTAAAGTTTTTATTTATTTATTTTGAGACTAGGTTGGGAGACTGGCTAATGTTTGTATTTTTGGTAGACATGGGATCTCACCGTGCC
The DNA here is from genome assembly GCF_028885625.2 of Pongo pygmaeus. Taxonomy (NCBI): domain Eukaryota; kingdom Metazoa; phylum Chordata; class Mammalia; order Primates; family Hominidae; genus Pongo; species Pongo pygmaeus. Next base: position 140,641,361 of record NC_072384.2, on the reverse strand, counting down.
GCTCAGGCTGGTCCTGACTCCTGGGCTCCAGCGATCTGCGCCTACCTTGGCCTCCCAGAGTGCCGGGATGACAGGCGTGAGCCACTGTGCCCAGCCCGTTTCCTTTAAAGCAAAATAGTTGTCTTTCTGTGGACCCTAGCGTGGCCGTCTGTCACTTCTGGAAGGTTCCACACGTGAAAAGCTGCAGAGGGGATGGCTTCTCAGCATGGCCTCTCCACATGCACTGGCGTGCACTCCCTGTTGGCTTCTGGGAGGTCGGGTGTGCATGAGCACGTGCAGGTGCAGAGTGCTCTGAAGAGCAGCAGGGTTCCCTTGGGTGGCACGGGCCCTGCGGGTGCCGACTGGATTATGCATTCTGTGTAGTGATCACTTTAGGAGAATTACTCCTCAGCCTTAGCTGCTTTCAATTTCATTTTGTCACTAAATCTGACTCAGTAGATACTTCTGTGCAGCTGATTATGCTTACTGAACCGGGATAAATGTAGCTTGATGATTTTCATCTGAGTTATTTGAAAAATAAAGTATTTAAAGCTGTTTTTAATTCTTCAGAGAAGACCAGACTCTTGTATCTATTATTACTATGAGGAAATATAGTAGCACATATACTATATACCTGCAACATATACACTGCAGGTGTATGGAATATATTTCAGTTCAAAGATCACCGAACTGTGACCTCCATCTTGCGTGACCTACGCCTTGCCTCAGGAGCAAAAGTGAACCCTTAAATGTGGCTAAGATGTGCTAAAGATCTGTCTTTTAGGATGATTAAGGTCACAGTTTAAATGCTGGTATCTTACTCTGTGTAAGTAGCTTAATTTCTCTGGGCCTCAGACCTTTGGTTTGTAAATACAGTGGAGGTGACAAGCCCTGTTTGCAGGGTTATGGGCACCACAGCTGCTGTCTGCACATGCCCCGTGGCACCTGGAGCACAGTCACATGCCATGTGTGTGGTCAGTGCTTAGAACTGTGACCAAGATAGGGTTTGTAGATTGGTACGTGGCTTTGAGAATTGCATGTATGTTTGCCCTTTTATTCAAGGAGGAGTGTGTTTTGGAAACCCGTGTGGGGACCGGTAGGTGACAGTGCCCTTTTCTCCTGTGTGCCAGGTGTGGACCACTACAACGAGGTGAAGAGCGTCACCATCTGCGATTACTTGCCCCCCCACCTGGTGATCTACATCGACGTGCCCGTTCCAGAGGTCCAGAGGCGGATTCAGAAGAAAGGAGATGTAATGCAGTTTTCAATGAAAGGCCAAGCATCTCTATTTTGAATGTAGATCAGCACTAAAAGCCCTGTTTTAATAGCATTTACACTAATTCCTACCAGTCCTCACGAGGAGGGTGACACACACCCTGGTCCCACCTGAGAGAGGGCATCTGCATGGGTGGAGGGGAGACCCCAGGGCTCGGCCTGGTGCCACAGCGTGAAGGCCTGCCGCCCACCAGTGCTCTGCGGTCCCACTGTGGTCCCCGAGTCCCTTCAGCTGTTTAAACTTGGGAGGCTGGGGAGGGCCTCCTGGCAGAGCGTCCTCCATCCCTCTGTCACGTACCTTTCTGTTCTCTGATGAGGTTTTTGTGTCCTATCGTTTTCTTCCACATTGGAAGCAATTTCTAATATCCCTCATCACTTCAATCTATTTAATGCAAATCGTGCCTCTCCCCCTTTTTCTTACTTACCAATTCTAGAACAGTAGAGCAGTGATATCCACACACATCCATTTACTCTTTGTAGTTTTCATTGGATCTTAATTAGGTGGCCTCGAAGCAATGCCTTTTGAAGTGACCCTGTGGCCGTCGGTAGCTCTGTTGGCGGCTTGATGGAGGATCCTGAGATGAAACAAAGACCGTCTTTGCCCTGTGGCGAGTTCCTTGTGTTTTTTTTTTTTTGAGACAGAGTCTCGCTTTGTCGCCCAGGCTGGAGTGCAGTGGCACGATCTCGGCTCACTGCAAGCTCTGCCTCCCGGGTTCACGCCATTCTCCTGCCTCAGCCTCCCAAGTAGCTGGGACTACAGGCGCATGCCACCATGCCCGGCTAATTTTTTTGTATTTTTAGTAGAGACGGGGTTTCACTTCTTGTTTAATACTATGTTATTTTTTCCTGGAGGAGAATATGGTCTCCTTTTTGATACTGTGATGAAAATGCAGGGCTGCCTGCCTGTTCCTCACTCTGGTGCCCATCCTCAGCGCCGGAATTCTTGTAGGTGCTCAGGAAATACCTTTCTGGATGGTGGGTTCTTGTCAGGGCAACAGTAAAGCTCTGGTTATTTTTTGCTTGCTCCTGAAAGATCCATGGGACTAACTTTCCTTCTCTGTTGCAATAGTAGAAACAGCGAGACGTCTATGTATGCCTTTCTGTTGCCACTCTGGACCTTTTATTGTTTAAGCATGTGCTTTTAAGTATGTTGTATAGCTAGACTTCTAAGAACCTTCCATCAAGTGGCAAAAGGAGGGAACTGCAAGTTTAAAATGTTTGTTTCTCAGTGGAATAACTGGACACCTTTGCTTACTATGCTGACATTTATTGAGAAAAAGTCATATATTTAACATTCTCTAGATAATTCTTTTGTTATCTGGGAAAACAGTATTTCAAAAATAATTCTGAGGTCTAAAGTAGAGCTGTCAACTTTTAATTTTTCCAAGTAAAGTCTTCAATACCATCATCAGCTAAAATTACCCCATTTTATAAAAGACATCACATTATCAGTAAGTCTGTGTTCTTATTTTGATTTTTATTTCAATGCAGTCTGTGTCTCAGTATTGCACCTTTTGGGAATAACTGATGGGAATATCCGAAAACCATTTCTAGATTCTAAGAAAACAGTCAAAGTGATCAATAACTACATATTTTATCAAGTAACTTCAGGTCAGATTTCTGAGATGGTTGTGTTATGTTGCATGTTATGGGCTTATATTACACGAGTTTCTTTTATAATCAGTTAACATTTATTCTTATTCTACTTGGCGCATAGCTAATGATAGAGATTTAGAATCATATCACCTCTTTTATACTTTTGTTGATTTCACTCACTCCTCTAATACAGAGCACCTCCTATATGCAAAGCGCCTGTGCCAGGCACCTAGGAGGCTGCAAAGATGAACAAAGATGGTCTCTCCAGACACGAAGTCCTTATTGGAAAATAGAACTCCCAATTACTGCTTTTCCCCCTTTTGACAGAGCAATGAAGTGCAGCATTGCCTGTATCATCCTTTCCCTGTGCCCCGTCTCATTACTGGAATTAATACATGTTCAGTAAATATTCTTTGAATGATAGGGTTTTTCTTATTTTGAACAGCTTTAATGAGGTATAATTTATGCTCCATAAAATTCACCCATTTTAAGGGTACGACTGAATGATTTTTGGTAAATTTACCAAGTTGTTGCCACTCTTGCCATAATCCAGTTTTAGAATGTTTCCATCATTTTGTAGGTTGAAACCGCAGGCCTATTCATTTCTTTCTTCCTTCCTCTCTCTCCTGTAAGTGTTGATTGAGCATCCACTCTGTACTAGACCCTGCTGGTGCTAGGGACATACCAGTGAGCAGGGTGGATGAGGTCCTCACCCATGAGCTCATATGCTGATGGGGGAGACCTACAGCAAGCAAGGAGATAAATAATAAATACATCAAATAGAGGTAAATGATGTGAAGAAAACAAAATGGGCTGAGAAGATAGTATGAAACTGTAAGGAGTTTTAAATTTTAAAACTTGCTACTCATAATTAGATTTTCAAGTTTCTGAAATTGGCATAGTGCATTTCAGATGATGAGAGAGGTGACAGCCGTAGAAAGTGGGAGAAGTGGTTGCAGGGAAGTGAGTGAGCGATGGAGGTGGCGAGCAAGTTGGAGAGATACAGGGAGAGTCAGGTGACAAGAAGAGAGTGTGCTGAGGACAGATGGTGGACAGACAGGCCGCTGCCCCCAATTTTAGGTGCTCTTTCATTCCTGCACTCAGGCATGAGGCAGACAGGAAGGACAGGCAGTGCTGCTTCATAACAGGCATCTTTCTTGCCGTAAGTATACATCTTAGAATGTGTGGAGAAAGTCACGCTATGGGAGCACTTGGGCAGGCTCAGGTGTTCACTGTAGTAGAAGGAGAATGACTCTAGCTGATGTTGGGACCCTTTGCTGTCACCCCGCAGTCCCCACAGTGCCCGGTGTGAGTTGTAAGAAAATGGTGCTCAGTGATTGTCTTCGCATTTTATATATGCACAGGTCAAAGAAAATGAACTCTAAATGTTTCCCAGTTTGATTTTTCTGCTTTTGTTTAGCCACATGAAATGAAGATCACCTCTGCCTATCTGCAGGACATTGAGAATGCCTATAAGAAAACCTTTCTCCCTGAGATGAGGTGAGCCAAACACATGACTGATTTACGGGGCTAAAACTTCTTTGCCACTCGTTTCTTAGGCCCCAACAGCCCAGGGAGTTTTCTGTCTTATTTACTGCAGTGGATATTGTCTGAGATGTTTAATCTGATGTTTATAAATAAGAAAAACAGGAGACATTTCAGTTTGATTTTTGTGGGGTTTATTGGTTTATTTGTTTTGGTTTGCATATCTTGTCAATACTTTTGCTCTGCTATGTTTCTGAGGTTTTCTGATGCTAGAAGTAAACCAAGCTCTATTCCATGACAGGTTTTACCATAGGGAACTTGTGTATTTTTACTTCAGGTGACAACTAAACATTCATGTTTACCTAGAAGGATTGATTGGAAGTGTATTCATGGAGAAAATTCATGAAAGATAACACTTTCTCTAGACATTCTTAATTGATGTCCTTGAGAGATGTTTGGATTAGATGAAGGAAACACCACCAGACTGTTTTTCTTTCTTTTCCCCCTTTCTTTCTTTGTTGAAAGCACATGGAAAATGTGGTTTCACTCATCCTATGGCTTGTCATTGTGTGCTCCTTGGGTATATTCGTGTGTAAGGAATGTCTGCCACACTCATTCACGTCCAGTTAAACTCAGATTGTTTGAATAATGCTTGAATTGAAGATTTTTATACTATTTCTCATACTTTTTAAATCCCTAAGCCTCTTTTGGTGCCTAAAAATCTCATGTTCTTGTTGTTTAAAATTTCAAAGTAACTGAAGTTGTGAATAAAAACAAAGGTATAGCAATTTTAGAAAAAAAGTTTTATTTTAAAATTTATTTTAGTTAAATACTGAATATTTACAATGAGCAGCCTTAGAAGATAATATTGTTAGACCGTAGGTAATTAATAATAGAATCAAAAGTGAATAAGAGAAATGTTCTATTCAGCGAGTTTTTTCTGTACGGTAAGTATTAACGTTTATGTCATCTCTGCTTGTTTGTGGTAAGTGTTTCTTTCTTAGGTAGTAAGAAGACAGGGTGGCCTCTGGCTTCCTTTTAACCTGTTGTACTGCCCTATTTCCAAGGCCACAATACCAAGGGAAGTATCTAGAGCCAACGTGAATAAACAGCATAAACAGAGATAGTTGACCCTAGAGTTTCAGGCTCAAAAATTACTCTTGGAGATCTTCTGGCTTCAGAAACATCACTGAGAAAGAGCTTTGTCATAAGTTCTCAAATGGAGTTTCTAGCTACAGCATCAGCAAAATAATGGCTGGTTTCAGCCTGCGCACAGGGCAAGAGTTTCTTTTACTTTGCCGCCCTCATAGACTCGTTAAGCCTTAAGCATTTATTTCTTACCCCTTGGTCTTGCTGTGCTTTTAGCTCCTGTTTTAGGAACAGATGCAGTCTCTGTTCATTGTTAAAGTAGATCTTATCTGACAGCTCAAGCGGTATGGATTGATGGGAGCCACTTGATGTAGGGGTCGTTTGTCACACACTGAAGAGTGAGTACCAGATGTACTCTATGCAGTGTGCGTTGTTTCAAGTGCTGAATTGTAGACCAAGATCAAACTGCAGCTTTGTGATGGACTTGGATCTTAACAGTTTTCGCATAGAAATTCACTATGAAATTGGGCCGAAACTATTTCATGTAAAATTGCAAGAAACCTGTGACAAGTTGTATTTTAAAATTTATTGGCCATTAGCGTTTTAGAATTCAGGAGTTATTTTCCAACAGAAACAATATTAGGTTTCCTGGGCTTGTATATTTAAACCATTGTTTAGTTAAATACTGAATATTTTTATTGTTAGATCTTAGGTTAGACCTTAGAAGACAATATTGTTAGATCATAGATAATTAATAAACAGTAAAATCAAAACTAAATAAGAGAAATGTTTTGTTTAGTTTTAATACTAGTATTTGAAATAAAGCCGATTGACCTGACAAGATGATGGCTCCGTTGAAGTTCTGTGTCTCCTGTCTTTGAGCAGTTCCTCCTGTGTTAGCCCTTCTCTCTGTCACATGCTGATATATGGTGATGCTTCACTGTTTTTGTATTTGTTGCTTATGAATGCATAAAGAGCATTGCAGCCTTTTCCAAAATATTTGTATTGTGGGATTTTAAGCAGTACAACAAGCTAACTCTCATAGGAATGTGTATTTTCTGGCTTTGTCCATATTTATGACCCAGATCTTAGGCATACATGTCTTTATCCTCATTATCTTAATTGTGAATGTGTTAATGAGTATGAGTATCAACTTAGTTTCACAAACATTTGGCCGTTCCCTTGTTCAACATATATTTATTTACTCAGCTCCAACACCGCTAGCCCCCAGTGTCAGTGTTAGCTGAGACACAGAGGTACACAAGACAGGGTAGGGAAGGCCTTTCTGAGAAAGAATCGTCTCCTCTGAGATTTCAGAGACAAGAAGAGAAGCACTGAGTGACCAGCCTGACATGTAGCGAGTTTTGTAACTGTCTGTTGTTTCAGATTGTTCTAAGGTGGGTGAGGAGCTGGGGAGGCTCTGGAAGTATTGAAGTAACTTGTGGGTTCAGTAATACAGCTTGTGGCTCTCCTCGGCCCCGAGCGACCTATAGGAATAACCACCATTGAGGTCGCACATGAACTGCTGGCCCAGCCCTTTATGGGGATTCCCTCCAGATCCCTGACTCCACACTTGATACCTTCTCATTTTAGGCCTCCTTTCACAAGGCAGTGGGAATGAGAGGCAGGTGTGACTGGACGGAGGCGGTTTTATTTGTCTGTTGCTGAGGTTGTTAGCATGTTGAATTGAGGCACACAGAAGATAGAAAATGGACTCTCCAGGTTGCTCTCAGCAGGTAGTTTGGGGTCTGGAGCTCATTGAGAGCAGGAGCCCTGTCTTCCCCACCCTCTGTACCCCCACACAGCACCTGGCTCCTGGTGGGGCTTCAGCTGATGTCTGTGCAGTTATGTGTGTTGAACGAAACTGTCACATCGTCCTGATCTCTCATGACCACTCTTGTGCAAATATGTCAAAGAGTTGGTGACCTTTCATATTGCTGTGTGAGAACAAATAATGTTTCCGTGCCAGCCCCGTTCATCAGGGATGTTTAAGACCTCTGTCCCCTATACACTTCAGTTGAATATTCACTTAGGTGACTTGCAGAGGGAATTATTCTCCTTTGTCACTTTGTGCCTTTCTCTTCGTAATAACAATGGGTAGCTGTAGAGGTTCAGGAAGCAATACAGCAAGTCCTGTAATTAGCGTGGCCTTTTCCTTGCCAGCCCTAATGGCAAATGCAGTAAGTTACTTTCCTCACTATGGATTTATTGTTCACTCTGCTTACAGTTTCTGACCATTTGTGTTGCTCTTAAGGGTGCTGTGAGGAGTGCAGTGATCTTGTTGCAGTAAGAATCTATTATCCAGTTGTATGACTCTGTGAATTGTGAGTTATAGACTTGTGTGGAACAGATGTGTTACTGAGTGATTGTAGAGCTTGAAGACTTTTTTCTTTTTCCTACACTTTGGAAGTGATGTGAGTCAGTAATGATGAGACTTAATAAAATACAAGCACTTTACCTATACTACGTAATTTAATTAACCAGTGGTCTGTTGAAGATGGTCAGCAGAGTTGGTGAAGTTTGTTTGGTACCATTGTAGGGGTCAGATGCTGATTTCAGTATGAGAATAAATAGCTTGTACATTCTTGGAGTATTTATTTACCCTGTATGTTTACATCCTAAATGTGTGGAGGGTGCTCTGGTGTAAAGATGCCCTTTGCCTGTGCTCGGTTAGGCCTTGGGCTGTGGAGGGTGCTCTGGTATAAAGATGCCCTCTGTGCCTGTGCTCATGTAGGCCCTGGGCTGTGGAGGGTGCTCTGGTGTAAGGATGCCTTCTGCCTGTGCTCAGTTAGGCCCTGGGCTGTGGAGGGTGCTCTGGTATAAAGATGCCTTTTGCCTGTGCTCAGTTAGGCCTTGGGCTGTGGAGGGTGCTCTGGTGTAAAGATGCCCTCTGCCTGTGCTTGGTTAGGCCTTGGGCTGTGGAGGGTGCTCTGGTATAAAGATGCCCTCTGTGCCTGTGCTCGGTTAGGCCCTGGGCTTCGTTGTCCTTCCCTGCAGCGGGCGCTGCATTTGGCAGTGGTATGTGCAGCTGCTGACATGGCTCATGTACCTTGTTCCTGTGGACAGTGATGGCTGTGGTCTGTCATGCCCTTGGCTTGGGGCCAGTGTAGTCAGAAGGGAAACGAGGAAATGGTCCTGCTGTTGTCACTGTCAAGCCAGCCATGAGAACATTCTGGCTTCTTTTAACATGTCCTCCCGAACCAGTCAAGCTCTAATGTGCCCTCACATGCCCAGCACAATGCCCAGTGCAGAGAATGTGAGGTTTTAAATTTGAGCAGGAGACTTCAGCGGTATGTATTCATTTATACATTTAACTTCAGCTTGGAAAAGTTTACATTGAATTTCATCTTGTTTTTTCTTACAGTGAAAAATGTGAGGTTTTACAGTATTCTGCAAGGGAAGCTCAAGATTCAAAAAAGGTAAGAAAATGGTTGAAAAGTTGAAAGTTATTCCTACATTTGATTCATGTGTAAGGTTCTTGCAAATCAGATTGTCAGTTAAGATTCCCACTGGTCTTAACAAACATCACTGTTTTATCACCTGAAAGCAGCGCCAGTCAAACCCATCATCACACTCCCCTGACCGTGAGGTTTCGATTTTCTTTCAAGTAATTCAGTTTCTACGATCTGAAAATTACAGATGTCACAGAATCTTGGATCATCCATTCCACCATTTTTATTAAAGAGATGGAAAATTGAAAGTTGGATTAGTTAATGGGAAAGATTTACATGTAAAGATAACAGTTTTCCTTAAATTAGTGTGTTTTGTGAAAGTCTAGTAAATCTTGGCGTAGTTTTCAGGGAACTTTATGAATAACAGCCAGACAAACATTAAAACATCTGAAGAAGAATAACGAAAGAACATTTGCCCTCTCACATACAAAAACAAACTATACAATTATAGTAAGGAGAGCATCGTGGTGTTAATGCAAGAATTAATAAAGAGCTTAATGGAACAAAACAAGAGTCCAGAAACATGTATGCACCTGTGTGTAAGTATCTTCAGTTTGTCAAAGTTAGTTCCTTAAAGGATAATTACAAAAATGAAGTAGAGGAAAATTGTTTCCTAAATGGTACTGAGGCAATTGAGCATCCATTTGTTAAAAAACAAGTTTTTTATTTTTTATTTTATATATTAAGCATAAATTACTAAAAACAAAACGAGGTATAACAATTCTAGAAGAAAATACAAGTTTCAGGATCTGGTCTTGAAGTGTGAGTGGTGCCTGTGTAACAGGGAAGCTTTGCATAGTTGGCTGCTGGGGTGACAAGCACGCTTCAGTTGCCTCTCAGCATAGGGAGGATGAGAAGAGGGAGGTTAACTGAGCTTTTCTGCACAGAGAGTAGCATTCTCCTTGCAGAGGGAAGCCCTGCATTTTCGCCCAGGCTCTCCTACTACCAGTTGTAAAGTTCTTTTGAGACCTTGGTTTATTCTACTCAGACTGATTAAATTACATTTCATTTTCTCCTCGGCCTTCTGTTTCTGTTTTTAGAGTATTTATATACCTTTGAGAGACTGTTTAGGTGGCATGTATCTTAGAAGAAGAAGAATACATTTTGTCTCTAATACTATGTTATTTGAGTTCATTTTTGAATTTACTCAAATTCCCGAAACTAAAGAGGGTTCATGAGTTTGGCCTGTTGTGAGGAGAGAATGCATATGGAAAGATTACTCCTCTGGAAGGTCAGACTGTGTAGACAGCCAGCCTTGAGGCCGGGCACCTAGATCATTAGGTCTCTCTAGGAAATGGGTTTATATCTTACTCTTTTGTCATTTTGAGGGGCTAGGTTTTGCCTTTTAGAAGGAACTTACTTGGGAAGAAATGAGTAGCCTGTCCTGAAGGCTGATGTTTCTCCCCTAGTCTTGCTTGTTCTCACCTGTCCTTTTCTCCCAGCCTGCGGGGTAATGTCTGTCCTACTTCTTGATCCCTGAGTGTTAGCTAGGCAAGGCCGTACTGTGATGTAACACTCAAGCCCACCATTTCATTAGAGGTCAGCCAGCTTCACTTCCATTCTGACTGTTACGGTGTGATTCTTCCTGCCAAATATTCATAGCTTATAATGTATTAAAATGTTACCTCTTGGCCAGCCATGGTGGCTCACGTCTGTAATCCCAGCACTTTGGGAGGCTGAGGCAGGAGGATCACTTGAGCCCAGGAGTTTGAGACCAGCCTGGGCAACATGGCGAGACCCCATCTCTACTAAAAATGCAAACATCAGCCAGGTGTGGTGGCGGATGCCTGTAGTCCCAGCAACTCGGGAGGCTGAGGTGCTGAGGTGGGAGGATTGCTTGAGCCCAGGAGGCCAAGGCTGCAGTGGGCTGTGATTGTGCCACTACTTTCCAGCCTGGATGATAGAGCCAGACCCTGTCTCAAAAAAAGTTATTTCATTTAAATTTCTAAAATGGGGTTCTCTGTTTAAATTGGAATTTTTCCTGTATTAGGTGGTAGAGGACATTGAATACCTGAAGTTCGATAAAGGGCCGTGGCTCAAGCAGGACAATCACACTTTATACCACCTGCGATTACTGTAAGTGCATCTGTGTGGGGGCTGTTGCGTGTCTGGGGTCTACTTGCATGATGGGGAATCTTAGGGAAGTTTGAAATAATTATGTTTCAAGTTAGGTGTTAGCAGCACCAATCCAATACTTAGATGTATTTTCTCTTCCAAACAGCTCCTGAACCCCCTAGTCTGATACTTAATTTATTGAGTGCCATTATTAATTTAACAGGCAGATTTAAGAGATATAGTGTCAGATAAAATTCTTGATGTCTTTGAAAATGTGTTTTAGTGGAGGAAACAGAGTAAACAAATAGATAAAACTGTGTCAGGTCACAAAGGCCAGGGAGAGAAGTAACCCTGAGTAACAGGGTGGTGAGTAGCTAGGGGGGACAAAGGGCCTCTCTCGGGATGAGGCCTAAGTGAGGCCAGGATTGGGTCCTGTGGGCTGTGGGGTGAGCAGAGGGCAGGGGCTCGGCAGGTGCAGAGGCTTTTGAGGCAGGAGTGTGGTGGGAAGGTGCGCCCAGCAGCCAAGCCAGTGTGGCCGGAACAAGTGTGGGGAGGGGAGGCCGCGGCGGAAGGGGGCAGGACCAGGAGGGGAGGCCGCGGCGGAAGGGGGCAGGACCAGGAGGGGAGGCTGCGGCGGAAGGGGGCAGGACCAGGAGGGGAGGCCGCGGCGGAGGAGGGCAGGACCAGGAGGGGAGGCCGCGGCGGAAGGGGGCAGGACCAGGAGGGGAGGCCGCTGCGGAAGGGGGCAGGACTAGGAGGGGAGGCCGCAGCGGAAGGTGGATAGGTCATGGTGCGTTTGGTGGGTTTTCTTCTGATGAGATGAAATGCCGTTTGGGGGTTTGAAGCAGAGGAGTAATATGATATGACTTAAATCCATTCAGCTATTGTGTGGATTCTTTGGTATCTATTAAACGTAAAACAAAAGCCATACCGATTAGGTAAGGTTGAAAAAAGCTATCTTCATCTGCACCACTCTATTGAAACTGCTCCTGCCAAGGAGACGGCCTCGCCGTTCCAGATGTGGCAGACCCTTGTCTGTCTTCATGCAGCTCCCTGGCCCTGGAAGCAGCGCCGCTGCCCCTCTTCTCCACTCCCTTCTGCTTCCGTGCCTCCCTCCTCCCCCACTCTCTCACCCCTCCACCAGCTGCTGCCCTCTGGGGCCGGGCTCTCCTTTTCTGGTTCCTTCTGCCTGCTCCCGGGCTCTGGCAGGCACAGTGACCCCGGGCAGTGTCTCGTCCGTTGAATTCAATTTCTTGAGGACGTACCTAGTCACACAGCTGTGGATAGCGTGGATACCACCGTAGGTCTTGGCCCAGACCTTTCCCCTGCACACCCAGCAAATATCCCCCGGCTGCCTCTTGCAGTGTCTCTGTGCGTTGACCTTCCCATCGGTGATCCCCAGCTCTGCCTCTTCTGTCCTGGCTGGTGCTGGCCACCCGGGAATCTCATCCTGCTTGGGTATCTCCTCCACCACCCACCCCCTGCTGCTTCTCATCACTGCAACGCCCAGTTCCTGGTACGGGCCTCATATCCAGCATGCACTCAGGAGATGTATCTGGAGTGAGTGACTTTGATTTCTTTTAGGGCTATAAATTGTACAAAATTCAGAGATGATTTTATAGTGAAAAGTGCTGTTGTATCATAATTCTGATTATTTATAAATCAAGATTCGAGTAATTTGAGGGTCTTTGACTTGTGAAAATGCAGGAAACATGAGTAGCTATTTGGGGATCTGCCTTTTGTGTTAAGTCTCGAGCCCTTGGCCTGAGCCTGCCCTGTGCTGCTTCCTGCCTCTACCCAGGATGCTCTGCGCAGATTGCACCAACACTTTGCCTCTCGAGGGCCTGGAGGCACAAGGATGGCCGGGGCACTCGACTTCCCTCGCCTCAACGTTTGGAAGTAAATTAGGAAGTTGGTGCCTGCAGATGGCAGCTCTGTTCTTGGCCCGGTGATGTTGGCATTCTTAGGCCGTTGGTGCTTACCTTCTTTCTCTACCTGATGGGACGTGAGTGATACAGTAGTCTCCTAGGATGACCAGAGGGACAGCTGGCTCACTGCACATGTCACTAAAAGTTCACTGATCAAAATGTAAACAGAATGTGTAATAAGTTTACTTCTGGCCAGGCAGCGTTCACGTCTATAAACCCAACACGATGGGAAGCTCAAGCGGGAGGATTGCTGGAGCCCTGGAGTTCGAGACCAGCCTGGGCAATATAGTGAGACCCCATCTCTACAAAAAATTTAAAAATTATCTGGGTATGGTGGTGCATGCCTATAGTCCCAGCTACTTGGGAGGCTAAGGTGGGACGGTCACTTGAACCTGGGAGGTTGAGGCTGCAATGAGCTGTGTTCACGCCATTGTACTCCAACTTGGGCGACAGAGACCCTGTCTCTCAAAAGAAGTTTACTTCTGTTTGATGTTTTTAGTACAGCATTAATAAGCAAAAAATAGGTTTACATTTTGAAAAACTAGTCATTCTACTTAGTTTGTTAATTCCTGCCCCACTGTTAAAATAGTATTTGCAAAATCAGTTTTCTAGTTAGTGGAATGGATACTGAAGGGTGAGCGAGGTAGGCACACTGTGGGGTCCTCATGTCAGACTGAGGAGATGGGAAGGGTCAGGTCAGCCCTTAACTGGCTGTGTGACTTGGGACAAGTCACTTTATCTGCCTGTGCCTCCATATGTAAGATTATGGCAGTGAAGTAGAGTGCTAGGCCATGTGTATTGAAGGAAAAAACAAATATAAATTTCATATATTATATTCCATATATTGACGGTTGTATAAAATGGTATTAATCTAAAAGTAGCTTACTGAAATGATTGGCTCTCTAGAAAGTCTTTTTAAAGGAATCTAGCAAATCTTCCACTAGAAAGTAAAACAAACAACAAAACCTGCTTTCCTTGTCCTTTTTTTTTTTTTTTTTTTGTTGAGTCAGAGTTTTGCTCTTGTTGCCCAGACTGGAGTGCAGTGGTACGATCTCAGCTCACTGCAACCTCTGCCTCCCGGGTTCAGGCAATTCTCCTGCCTCAGCCTCCTGAGTAGATGGGATTACAGGCATGCACCACTATACCTGGGCTAATTTTTTGTATTTTTAGTAGAGACAGGGTTTTGCCATGTTGGGCAGACTGGTCTCGAACTCCTGACCTCAGGTGATCCACCTGCCTCGGCCTCCGAAAGCGCTGGCATTACAGGCGTGAGCCACTGTGCCGGCCTTCCTTGTCTTTCTGAGGCATTACTAGGGGATGGAAGTAAAGCACAAAGCACTGCTTTTGGCCTCTGAATAAATATTCTGTATCCTGGAGACAATGGCCAAAGGTTACAGTGCCTACTCCAGGTGGACAACGCATTTCACCCTGAGGGCCGTGAGTTTGCTGATTGACAGGGCGACCGACCAGAAATTAGAGGGGTCCTCTGAGGTGTCTGAATGTAGAAGTTTCTCTGAGTCATTGAAGTCAGCTGATTATTCCCTGTGCAGCCATTTTTGTTGCAAAGTCAGTGTGTGCTTTGCTGTGAACTGTGGCAAGGGCCATCAAACATTGGTTCATTCCGAGTAATTTTAACTTTAGGACAGGGATGCGTAGGTGATGGAGACCAAGAGGGGAAAATAAAAGTATATTTCTGAGAAGAGAATGATTGTTGTAATACCAGAGACTCACCATTTCATAACCAGGTCAGAAGGATCTCTTGAGAGGAACTCAGCGACTCACCTGTCACTGTGCCCCTGGGCAAGGGGCCTAACCTCTCTGAGCCTCTGTCTCCTTGTTGTAAAGCAGGAAGAAAATAGAAGCTACCTCATAGGACTGTTGTGGGGATTAAATGTGGGAATAATTTGAAAGGCTCAGAACAATGTATATATATCATAAGTACTAAAGTTTTAGGGACTATGTTATGATACTGTTTATGGTATATTATTATACTCTGATTGTAGATGCATGATGTGTTTACATTTCTCCATTAATATTTTTGTTCTTTAATACTAAGCTTTTTTTTTTTTTTACTTTTTAAGTAGTTTTTTTCTGATCTTAGAAATAATTTACATTAATTATCCTCAATTCACGCTTTATGGAAATCTACAGTGAAGTTGAACCCACCTCCCAAAGACAACCATGATGAAGATGCTATTCATATTTTTTTCTGTGCATGCCCCAGTGCAGTTTATTGTTGTAATCCAGATTCCCAGTGTGCCTCGCCCCTTGGTGGGAGAGCTGACCTTCTGAGTGATGTGCCCACCAACCTTGCAGGGTTGAGCACCACAGGGCTTAGCACTGCTTTGTATATGTAGTTCTGTGTTGCTTAACAACAGGGATATGTTCTAAGAAAGGCGTCATTAGGTGATTTCGTCGTGAAAACATCATAGTGTATATTTACACAAGCGTAGATGCTAAAACCTGCACACCTAGGTGATATGGTGGGGCCTGTTGCTCCTAGGCCATAAACTTGTACAGCATGGTACAGTACTGAATACTGTTGCCAGTTGTAACACAATGGTAAGTATTTGTGTATCTAAACATAAAAAATAATATGGTATAAAAGATGAAAATGGTCCACCTGTCTAGGGCATGTACCGTGAGTGGAGCTGACGGGACTGGCAGTTGTTCTGGGTGAGTCAGTGAGTGAGTGGCGAGTGAATGTGAAGGTCTGGGACATCACCGTACACTGTGGTAGACTTTGTAAACAATGTACAATTAGGCTACACTAAATTTATATAAAAAGTTTTTTTCTTCAGTAAGAGATTAACCTTAGCTTACTATAACTTTCTTTATAAACTTAAATTTTTTTCTTTCTTTATATCCTTATTCTAGAAGTATTTTCTGATTTTTAAAATTATTTATTTTTACTTTTTAAACTTTTGTTGTTGTTGTTGTTAATTAAGATACAAACACAGTGGCCTAGGCCTACCCGGGGTCGGGAGCATCTGTATCACTGTCTTCCACCTCCACACCTGTCTCGCTGGAAGGCCTTCACGGGCAGTAACACGCGTGGAGCTGTCACCTCCTGTGACAATGATGCCTTCTTCTGGATGCCTCCTGAAGGACCTGCCTGAGGCTGTTTTACAGTTACTTTTTTAAATAAGTAAGATGAGTACTCTAAAAATCATGATAAAATGTCTAGTATAGTAAATAACCTAAACCAGTAACATGGTCTTTGATGAGAATATCAGGTATTCTGTACTGTACATAATTGTATGTGCTGGACTCTTCCACGACTGGCAGTGCAGTAGGTTTGTTAATACCGCATCACCACAGACACAGGAGTCATGCGCTGAGCCACGGCACTGTGACAGCTGCTGTGATAGGAAGTGTTCAGCTCCATTAGAATCTTGTAGGACCACGTTGTAAATGTGACCTGTTGTGGACTGAAACGCCATGCTGTGCATGACTGGAAACCGGCAGGAACCTGTCGCACTGTACAAACAACATGAGTTTCACAGGAAAGCCACAGGAAGGCTCTGTGGTGCTCTCTCCATCAGTATAACTTTGTGAATTTGCCATAACATTTCCATTTTCCCAAAATTCAGCTTTAGCTGCAGCTGTCAGGTTCCTCATAGGAAACAGATGGCACATTTGACCAGAGAACAGAAGAGAGTTTAGTAAAGGAACCATTGATGAAGAGCAGGGCAGGGTTGAGGGAAGCAACAGGATGGTGAGACACCCAGGCCATCCACAGTGGGAAACTGGCAGTTGAGGGCAGGGGCACTGGGTTTTGGAGTCCAGAGCTGCTGCTGCTGCTGCTGCTGCTGCTGTGGAGGAGGCTGTCCAGCATCAGATGGAGCCCGAGGGGGATGGGGAACCCGCATGCAGGGAACCAGCAGAACAATCATCCACCCAGCTGCACTTGAAGTCAGAGGGCAGTAGAGCCCCTCGGATGCAAGGAGCCAGCCTCTGGGCACAGAGCACCTTGGAGGAAGGGTAGAGAGGAGATCTAAAGGGCCAGGTGGAAAATAGCCCCAGACTGTCCACCCAGAGAATGCAGAGGACGGTCAGCATTCACCGTTGTCCTCTGTCCAGAATGAAAACGTGCATCCCTACGTGGAACAGGGGCAGCCACCATGTCATTGTGCGGTGATGACCATTCATAGTCTTGAGTTGGTCACTGCAGATGTTTTTCATATAAAGTAGAGGGGGAAAGAAACAACCTGCCGCAGAGTTCGTGGAGTCCCCGCTTCTGTGGTGAATTCGGAGAGCCAGGTTCACTTTGGTAGCTTCCTTGGTTCCCACAGCCTCCTCCCCTCTGCCAGCAGCTCAGCTCCATGTGGTCCTTACCTGGTGCAGCATCCTGAGCCTGTGTGCTGTGGGTTGGAGCCTTGGGGGCTGCCCTCTGTGGCAGCTGCCTGTCTCTGTTCAGAATAAGATTTATCACAGCTGAATGAGGACAGACAGATCAATACAAAAAAAGACATGTTGGACTCTGGAGAAATCCATGCACAGGCTCTTCCTCCTGTGAGGGACACTGACAAATGGACTGAGTGACTTTCTCTAGCAGCGAAAAATACAGTAACATATGGGCAGTATTTCTGCCTGGAAAGCCCTTTAGACACTCAGTGCCCGTAATTTTTACTGGGGGCTGGTCACGTAGGAATCCTCTGCTTCGCAACTACTCAGGTTCCAGACTCCAAGAAAGAAGGCAGGTGTTCTCCATAACTCCCGTCGTACCCTGGTAGGGCTGAGTTTGCTGCCCAGCCTCATCAGCATGGGGCACTTTTTAGAAGCTGAGTTTCCAGAAGCCAACCAAGGGCCAGCCTCGCAAGGAGGCCCTACCACAGACAGCAGCATAGGCCTGCTCTGTGTGTGGCGAAGGAAAGGCTTTCTGAGAGCGCAAGAGCTGTGCTTCTGGCAGAAAAACTTCAGGCAGGGGAGGCAAATCCGAACCTAGGAAATGTGGTTTTTCAGCTTGGGCAGAGCCTGGGATTTTAACAAGACTGAGGTTTTGTAAGAGAGGGGCAAGGGGACTGAGCACAGACAAAATCGCATGTGAGTAGTGGCGAACCATGACGCTTAGTCTGCGTAAGGAGGGAAGTGAAGGAGGGAGGGGTGAGGGGACTGAAATGACAAAGTGGATGACAAGCCAAAGGCATACCCTCTTGGAAGAGAAAGTCGGGAACAAAGGTTGAATATAGAATCAAATCACCTGCGATTCTGCCCCCACAGTGCCAGGATTAACAGTTGAATGCAGGTTCTTCCAGTCTTTAAATGTGTGTGTGTGCGTATATTTCTAAATGTATCTTGTGTGTATTTTTGTATTCTACTTCCAATATTTTGAGCATGTTCCTGTTTTGTTAAACATTTTAAAATTTGATTTTTTCATGGCTCCCCATATATGCTGCACTTACCATTGATTGAGATGCAAATCAGGGCTTGGCAAACTGTTTGGCCTGTGGGCCAGATCCAGCCGTCAGCTGCTAAGAATGATCCTTACGTTTTTAAAGGATTGGAAGGAAAAGAAAGGATTATGTGATGGAAACTGTATATAGCTCTCAAAGCCTGATATTTGCTATCCGGCCGTTTAAAGAAAAAGTTTTGACTTCTCCGACACTGCATAATCTGCATAATTTACTGTTTCTTTAAAATAGATCTCTTGGGTTATTTCAGTTTCTTCATGTTCATAATACAGTAAAGACCATGTTGTACCCCTTTTTGTTCAATTTCAGGTTACTTAAAGTATAAAAGTGGTCAGAGTATATGAACGCATTTTACAGCTATTGAGTTTTTGCAAAATGATTCTCCGGAATATGTGTACCAGTATTAATACTTGGACCTGGTCCTCTGAATTTCCCTGTAAAGAATATAATTAAACAAAATGCAAACAAAAACTTTCGATTCTGATACCAATACAAGTATTTGTTTTACTTTGCATTTTATAAACACTAAACTTCAATTTATATTTTTATTGGCTATTTATTTGCTCTTTGTGAATTTTCCCTTCATATTTATTAACTTTTTCAAAGAACCAGGTTTTTGTTTTGATGATTTATCCAGTTGTTTTCTGTTTTATTGATGTATACCCTAGTTTTATTATTTTTTCTCTGCTTTCTTCAGGCTTCACTTGCTCTTTTTCTATAGATTCCTAAGCTTATTGATTTTAGATCTTTTTTCTTTTCTAATATAGTCAGCCCTTTGTATCCCTGGGTTCCGCATCCTTGGATTCAACCAACCTTAGATCAAAAATATTTGGAAAAAAAGAAGCCAATAAAAATAACACAGCAATAAAAAATAATAAAAATGTAAAAATACAGTATAACAGCTATTTATATAGCATTTACATTGTATTAGATATTACAATACTTACTATATTATTGTATTACATTGCATTAGGTATTATACATACTCTAGAGATGATTTAAAGCGGGGGTGTCCAATCTTTTGGCTTCCCTGGGCCACACTGGAAGAAGAAGAATTGTCTTGGACCACACATAAAATAACACTGACGATAGCTGATGAGTTAAAAAAAACAAAAAACAAAAAAACTCACAATGTTTTAAGAAAGTTTATGAATTTATGTTGGGCTGCATTCAAAGCCTGCCTGGGCTGTATACAGCCATGGGTTGGACAAGCTTCATTTAAAATGTGTGGGGGATGTGTGGCATAGTTTATATGCAAATACTGTATCATTTTATGTAAGGGACTTGAGCATCCTCAGATTTTGGTATTAGTGGTGGTCTGGGAAGGAAGCCCTGGAGAACAGAAGAATGGTTGCATATGCATCAGTGCTGTCAGTTTCCCTCTAGGGAAGCCCTGGAGAACAGAAGAATGGTTGCATATGCATCAGTGCTGTCAGTTTCCCTGTAGGTGCGCTTTTGCTGTATCACACAAATGTGGATAAGTTGTATTTTTATTTTCATTCAAAATGTTTAAAAAAATATTTTGAGACTTTTTCTTTGACCCACATGTTATTTAGAAGTGTGTTGTTTAATCTCCAGGTATGTAGGGATTTTCTGGGTATCTTTCTGTTGTTGATTTCTAGTTTAATTCTCTTGTGGTCTGAAAATACACTGTGTATGATTTCTCTCCATTTACATTTATTAAGGTTTTATATGGCCATTGTTTCCTACCTTGATTAGTGTTCCAATTCAGCTTAAGAGTGTAGATTCTGCTGTTGCTGGAGTGTTGTATAAATGTCAGATCGAGCTGATTGATGGTGGTATTCAAGTCCTCGTTATCCTTACTGATTTCTCTCTGCTGGGTCCATTGGTTACTCAGAGTTGGGGTCATCGGTATCCTTACTGATTTTCCCTCTGCTGGATCTGTTGGTTACTGAGAATTGGAGTCATCGGTATCCTTACTGATTTTCTCTCTGCAGGATCTGTCGGTTACTGAGAGTTGGGTTTAAATTTCCAACAGCACTGGATTTGTCTATTTCTCCCTTGGCTTCTGTTAGTTTTTGCATCATATATTTTGAGGTACTGTTGTTAGGTACATAGTTTATTATCTTAGGTTATTATCTTCTTGAAGAATTGGCCGCTTTATCATTATGCAATGCCCCTCTTTTTCGCTGATGTTTGTCCTTGTTTGAAGTCAGCTCTATCTGATTTAATATAGCAGCTTTCAGTTAGTGTGGGCGTGCTGTGTCTTTTTCCTATTCTATCTCGAGTCTTTAGTTTTCTTGTACATAGTAAGTAGTAATTGGGTCCTGTGTTTTAATCTGCTCTGACAGTTTGTCTTTTAATTGCTGTATTTGGACCATTCACGTTAGAAGTGAGCGCGAAGATAATCAAGTTCCATTTTACCATGCTTTTCCCTGTTTTCTGTTTACTGCATTTGTTGTTTCTCCCTGCCTCTTTTTCTGCCTTCTCTGGATTTCATTGAGCATTTTATAAGATTCTCTTTTATCTTTTCCCTTAACATCTTGATTGTACTTTAAAAAAATGTTTGTAGTGGTTGCTGTGGAGTTTCCAGTATATATTTACAACCCATCTAGGTGCACTTCGCGATGGCGCTGCTGCTCCATGGGGCTGCGGGTACCGACGGCACAGTCTTCTTGGCTCCTCCTGCTGTCACTGTGACATGGCTGCCATTCCTCCCACTTTTCTTTTTTTTTTTTCTTTGAGACAGAGTCTCGCTCTGTTGCCCATCGCCCAGGCTGCAGTGGCATGATCTTGGCTCACTGCAACCTCCCCCCTCCTGGGTTCCAGCAGTTCTTATGTATCAGCCTCCCAAGTAGCTGATATTACGGGCGTGCACCACCACACCCGGCTAATTTTTGTATTTTTAGTAGGGATGGGGTTTTGCCATGTTGGCCAGCTAGTCACAAACTCCTAATCTCAAGTGATCTGCCTGCCCTGGCCTCCCAAAGTGCTGGGATTACAGGCGTGAGTCACCGCACCTGGCCTCTTCCACTTTTTATAAGCTATAAAATCACTCAATTCATTGTTGCTGTTAGTCCAGGAAAGGCCATTGATTTTCAGTTTTTTCTTATTGGAAGGATGGAAATTACAGCTTCCAGCCTTCACCCTTTGAAGCTGAAGCTGGAAGTTCCCTCTTTGTTTTTTAAAACTCTGTTAACATTTTGGACTAGATGCCTATATTTGTGTGTGTGTTTGTAAATTTACCTAAATGATCTATTATTCAAAACTTTGCTTTAAAAAACCTCCACCTTCTCTTTAAACTGCTCTATTGCAGCGGTCCCAAACCTTTTTGGCACCAGGGACCGGTTTCATGGAAGGCAGTTTTTATACAGACTGGGGCTGGGATGGGGGGATGGTTTCAGCATGATTCAAGTGTGTTACATTTATTGGGTACTTTATTTCTCTTATTCTTACATTCTTATATATAATGAAATAATTCTACAACTCACCATGATGTAAAATCAGTGGGAGGCCTGAGGTTGTTTTCCTGCAAGTAGATGGTCCCATGTGGGGGTGATGGGAGACAGTGACAGATCATCAGGCATTCGATTCTCATAAGGAGCGTGCAAACTAGATCCCTTGTATGCACAGTTCACAATAGGGTTTGTGCTCCTGTGAGAATCTCATGCCACGCTGGTCTGACAGTAGGTGGAGCTCAGGCAGTAATGCGAGCAAGGGGAATCGGCTATAAATACAGATGAAGCTTCACTGGCTTGCTTGCTCACCTCCTGCTGTGTGGCCAGGTTCCTAACAGGCTGCAGAGGTTTGTGGCCCGGAGGCTGGGGACAGGACCCTGCTGAACCGTGTTTTGCTGTTATGTCTGAAATCTCATAGTTAACAGTAGATGTCAACACAGCATCTGGAAGGTGTTTCGGAAATAATTTGTCTGTTCCACAGCACTTCTGTAGGGCGGGACTCCCTCATTTTACAAGGAGGAGACCATGACTCAAGAGAGCTCAAGCCTGCCAAGGTTGTGTGACTGTGTGGGGCGTCTCACCTCTCGGGCTGCAGGAGCTAGAGCTGCTGCTGTCTGCATCCTCTGTGCGGTCCTGTGCCCTGGGCCATCTTGCTTTCCCTCCTGCCGTCTGTTCAGGCTTGAATCCTGGTGGAACCTTCGACTCCTCCGTCAACCATAATCCTAGCTTGAACCCTCCTTTTTCCCTGCTGACCCCCTTATCCTCCCCAAAGTCACACCCTGCAGGTCAGTGTGCCACTTTCAGTGACTTCTCTCCGTTGTCTCTAACACTGCTGCTCCCCTTGGGGTGTAATCCCCTGGTTCTTGGTCTCTGTTCCTCTGCCTCTTGATTTCTTCATCCCACTCCCACCAGGTTTATTTTTTTAAAAAGTCACAGTTGACCCCGTTTTCTCTTTACTTGAATTTTTGAGTGGCCTGTCTTCGTTTAGTCATAGGTCTGAATTTCCTTTCCCAGAATTAATTCAGAATCCCAGTCTGCCCTGGTTCTGCGTCTTCTACCAGGATACCAGGCAATCTCCCAGGCCCTTCTTCCACCACCACCTGCCCAGTAGTTACCTAGAAATCCTAGCAGTCTTTAAAGCTTGGGCGTAATCACCCTTTTTTCTCCCTGACACCTTCCCTTAACTCTTGTAGGCTGTTACTTATGTGAATGTATATGGTATCCTTGTTTGTTAGTATTAGCTACTGCTGGCCATCATATGACATCTAACAAACTTACGGAGACAAGGGATTGTGTCTGACTTGACCTCCCTGTGGTAACAGTGTCATTTTCTAAACACAGTGTGAAATGTGTGTTGATTCGATTCTGCACCATTCATGTGGTTATTTAGTTATGTGCTTATCGGAGCATAGAGAAGGATCCTGTAATTCCCCCATAGTGTATCAATTATAGCATTCAGTTGTTTTAATCTAGCTCACTATGAATGGTTTTGTCCTTTTTTCTCCTGATATTTTGCCTTTCTTCCTCCCCAAAGATGTTTCATAAGTTTACAATATCAATTGTGTTTATTTTCATTTGAGTAACATTTCTCAATTGAGGGACTCAAGTGATAATTATGACCAATTTTCTAACATAATTATTGTAAACATGCCGTTTACCAGTGACATTCATTTTATCCAGAACCTGACCAAATTATTGGTTTAGAACATTTCTGCACCATCTCAGTTACGTGTTGCCAGTGTCTAATTATGTGTATGTGTATAGCTATGCTTGTGCTGAGAGGCAGTAATTGTATTTTTCAGTCTTGTTCATATCCACATCCCTAACTGACTGGCGCCTGCTTGGGCTGGTTTCAGTCCAGTCAGGACCTCCGAGGACACGTCAGGCCTCCAGCTGTGCAAGCTCCTCTCAGACCATCCCTGCTTCTCCAGAGCCCAGACCTTCACACCCACCTTCTTTTTGCTTAATTGCTAAGATTTTTACATGACTCCTGGAGCACGTCTTTTTAACATGAAATTTCAGTGCTACAGAAACTGTAGCATGTGAGTTTGGTTTCAGATAGAACTTTGCAATTCACGAGAAACTGAAAAATAGGGTTTGGAAATGTTATAGGACAAAGTGTTGACATTCTGTTAATTGGGAAACAGCTTGAGTCATAAAACACAATTTACAATTTTATTCTTTTTTCTGTGTTCCTGCCTTACTCTTGTTTTAAAATATGTGTCCCAGCACCTCATATCGTAACCAAGCTCTAGTATATTTTATCTTCTTCTTTAGACAGTGACTTATGATATTAAAAGGATATATTATCCTCAATCAGTTTTGAATTCTTCTTAATGAAACTAAGTGCTTTGTGAAGAGAATATTTTCTTTCACTGCCTTTTGCTTCCTGAGTCATAAAATGATTCCTTGTATCTTTATTTCTTACTTAAATCTAGGAGTTTACTGGAGATATACCATGAACTCTTCCTAGTAGTCATCATTAAGCTCAGAGTAATAAATTGAAAGGGTAGTTTGGTTAGGTATAAATAAATTGTAGAATCATTGCAACAGATTCTTTTTTTAATCTTCAAAAATAGTTTGAAGCGTACTTGTTAAAAGATTTTCCGGGACTACGTGTAATGTTGCCAAATTAAGCATAGATGGCGCTGTTGCTCTCAATACTACACATGGTCCAGGCCACTGATTGCTTTCACATTTTCTAGCATTTTCTTAGGTTTTTCAAACTGTAAAGAGAACCATGTCACTTCCCTACGTTGATATTTGTTAACATTTAAAATATGAACTTCATTTTTAGTTGGAATTTCTGATTGTGAGATCACTTCAAAAATTATCCTTATATTTGTGTTAACAGTAAGAAGATACTTACTTGTAGATTATTGACACATGCACGGAAGTGTTTGGATGGAATGCATAAGGAAAGCTAGCAGCAGTTTCCTCTGGAGAGGGAATTTGTCGTCTTACAATTAATGCAGTCTTACAAAATACAGCAACTTTATGCCCTTCCCAAACTTTCTGTTTTGCTTGCTTGAGTTTTTAAAAAATATTTGAATATCTTTTGGCAAGTAAAACCAACTTAATAGTAAAACTAAGAAAACGATCTTATCTGTAAGTATGTACATTACAGCCATTTGCCTACCCATGTGGAAACGCACATAAATACACTTAGGAAAACAAACAACCATTGTTATCCTGGCAGCAGTTTCTTGGAGGGGCATTTGCATTATTGGATCACTAACCGTGTACGAGCGACACGGTTTTTACTAGGATGCTCCTGACGCTATACCTACCATCCACTCATCTTCAGCTTGCTGCAGGTTCGCAGCTCTGTGGCTGTCTGTGGAAGCATGATTCGTGGATCCCATGAGCCTTGGGTTCTGGTCAGGTTGTTCTGTTTGTGGGAGAGCCTACCTGGGTACTGTGGGGAACAGGCCTTGGGTTTGCTTAGTGGGCCTGGACTGTCTCACAAAGTCGGGCCGAGAGCCAGATACACTCACATAATTTCCATTTGAGCCATTACAAATGAGAAACGTCTCCTGCTTTTATAACTCAGTAATGGGAATGTGACTGTTGAAAATAATTATTTTCTTTGTTTTGAGCCCTTAAGAAAAGAGACTTTATTTTAATGGTTTTTTTTCCCAAAAGCTCAAAAAATGCTTTTTAAAAATCTTTAAGTATAGTGGTTATATTCAGACTATATTTAATTTAAAATAAGCAAATTGTAACAAAGTATAAATATTTTAACATTCAGCAAAATGAAATAATAAAGCTAAGAGACTATCCTATGATTTGTATATTTATTGGTGCCAAGAAAAGTGGAGAATTAGACCTTTTACAAGCCGTGGTACAACAGACCATCCTATGTTGGCCTCAGCATACAGAACAGAGCAGTAAGACACTGGCTGCCACCCCAGAGGGACTGAAGCTACTCACCGTTCCTGCCCCAAGATCCACTCATCTGGAGAATTGTTAATGGGGGCATGCTTTGTGTGCAGCACTGTCCTATAACCATTTGCTTCTAGCTTTTTATTCCTGCTATTCCTGTGTTTAAAGCACACTTTGCCTCCTTTTTCTGTGTCTCCAAAACAGCATCCATTCCCAGAAGGTCGTCATTTGTAGGTACTGAGGCTTTTAAAAGATGCTCCCTCAGGTTCTGAGAGTAATATTAAAAAGCAGCTCTAGATCGACCACGTGGTCTTTGGGAGGAAGGCTTTGCTTCTGGGATGATTGCTTGGCAACGAACAGCATTTATTGGGATGTATAGATTTTTTTATATGGATGTTTAAAAAAAATTGGGCTTAAACTTCTTTTATTGTATTTATTTTGATGGTTTGGTGTGATCCACATGTGTCTTATTTTTTAGGGTTCAGGATAAGTTTGAGGTGCTGAATTACACAAGCATTCCTGTCTTTCTCCCGGAAGTCACCATTGGAGCTCATCAGACTGACCGTGTCTTACATCAATTCAGAGAGGTAAGACTGTGGAAATGGAGAAAGCTGGCCGGTGGATGAGTCTGCAGCACCTGGGGACAATGCAGTCACTTCTCCAGAAAGGGGTTTTTGTTGTTGCTGTGTTTTGTTTGTTTTAGTGAAGGAGCCTCTTTTTCATTGAAATAATTCTCCCTTTTCCCCGTATTTCTGTGTGGAAAGCTGATGAAGTCCTCAGATGACAGCCCCAGAGCAGAGATGTTCTTCTGGAAGGTTCTTCGTTAGGCATATTATCTTGATAGGAGAACACTCTGTTCATCAGCTGTTATGTCAGTTTCTTTACTGTCAAATGTTACTTCTGGTATTTTCTTACTCTTTGTCTGTAAATAATGAGGGTTCCATTTCTGCAGAAGGCCCTTAGGCCATATGGGAGGGCATAGGGAAGGCAGGCAGAGCTTGGGACAGACAGCGAGGGTGGAAGTTGGTAGGGGCAACTGTGTCATTGATCTTCTTATCCAATTGCCGTACCTTCTTAGTGAGTTATTTGTTCTGGCAAGATTCCATTAGATTCGAGGTGTGTGTAAGTTTTGCTGGGAACCAGCGGGAGAGTTGCAGCCTGCACTGCAAATCCCAATGTCAGTGGACTGGGAAGAGCACGATCCATATCCGTGGCAGTGGTGGCTGTGGTTTGTTATGGGTAAAAGTGAAATAGTTGTATTAAATCAGAACTCCAAGCTATGCCTTCAACATGTAGATGAATTGAAATCTAAATCTTTTTGCATTACTATAATTGTCTGAGTTGATATGAGCAAATTGCCTGAAGCACCCACTGAAAGTCTGAGTAGATCCCCTTGCTTTCTTTCTTACTCTACTTGGCATTTTCTTTTAAGTAAATTTTTTGGATTGTTTTGGAAGTGGTTTTATTCAGCGTGAGGATTTGGGGAAAACACATAAAACCATAAAGATATCTCTCAGAGGCACCTGCGGTTAATAATCTGTGTTCACTTCCTTCTGTCTTTATACACGTGTGTGAGTGTGTGTGCTGTTTCTCCCTTTCTGTCCTTGTATACTTGTGTGAGTGCGTGTGCTGTTTCTCCCTTTCTGTCCTTGTCACGATGTGCTGTTTCTCCCTCTTTGAGTGGGGCTCTGCGGATTTGCTGCTTCCCTGGCATCAGCGCTGTAGCTGGTGCCTTGCTTGCTGCTCTTGTGTAGGCCAGAAAACCCACACTTGGTGTTGGTTCCCTGTCTCTGCTTTTGTGCGTGGCCGGGTCCTGTTGAGTCTGTTTCACAAGTGGCTTCGCTTCTTCCTGTTGACATCCAGGCTGCCATCATTCCCACCTGAGCTTGTTCGGCGGCTTCCTCTTGGTCTCCCTGGGTTTAGTCTCTGCACTCAGTAAGGCAGAAGCAGCCATGATCCCAGTGCAGAACCCACCATCTCAGTCCTGTGCCTGAAGTCCTTCCTTTCCTGTGGGAGGTGTGTTAAAGTCTGCCACTCTTTGTAGATTTGTGCCTCCTTTCCATTTTCTCAGATTTTGTTTCATTTATGTTTTAGGGCTATATTATTAGATGCATACAAATTTAGAATTGCATTGTTAGTAGAGTCACCCTTTTCATTATGATATTTTCCTCTTTACCTTTAGTGGTGGTTCTTACTGTAAAGTTTATTCAATATTTATGTAGCATCTGAAACTTTCTTTTGGTTAGTATATGCATGATGTAACTTTTTCTATGTCCTTTAATTTCAACCTTTCTGTGTCTTTATATTCAATATGGATACCGTGTAATTTGCAGTTATTTTTAAATTTTTTATTAGTCTGAATATTTGGGATATTTATCTGTTCACGTTTAATGCAATTTTTGTAAATAGCTTATCTTACTGTTTTATATTTTTCTACCTGTTCTAAGTATTTTTTTCTTCTTTGATTAAGTTTTTTTCTTTATTCCATTTACCCCCACCTATTTCCCTACTAGTTATCATTCTTCTAATAGCTTTTTGTTACTAACCTGATAATTAAAATATTTATCTTTGGTTTAATGATGTTGAAGATCAATTAGCTTTCCAGTTCCAGAGCAGAGTTACCCACTGTCATGTTTTGCATGATCTCAGTCGTCTTAATTCTTCATACGTGTTAGCTCCACAGGCATCTGCGACTGTTCGGAGCTGCGCTCGGCAGCTCTGCCTGCGCGTTCGCCCCACGGCTGCCCACCCCTTCCCTGGGCACTGTGCCTGCATGTAGCATCCTTGGCCTTCTGCCTGAAAAATTTTTTGCTAATAATAAATTCTCACACTTATTTTTTAAAATGGTCTTTATTTGATCATCGTTTTTACCTATTTTTTTTTTTTTAGTTTGGAATGTTCCAAACTAAAAAAAGAAAAATAACTTTTCCTGAACCATTTAAGGTAAGTTATTAACATGATGGTCTGTTATCTTCAAACTCTTGAATGTGATGGTTCACTGAGTGTGGTCTCGGCGTCAGGATCATTTGAGCTGCTGTTGGGAATGCAAGTTCTCAGGCTTCAGTCCAGGCCTCCTGGACTAGACACACAGGGGATGGGGCCCAGACACGTGTTCGACTGAGTCCTCCTGTTGATGCACAGCGCCTGGTTTGAGAATCGTGGCTTGAATGTGTAATTCTCACAAACAAGGCTGTTCTCCTCCACAACCCCAGGACAGCTGTCAGAGTCAGGAAATGAGCATCACGCGTTACTGCTGTCCAATCCACAGGCCCTCTTCATGAGCATCACACGTTACTGCTGTCCAATCCACAGGCCCTCTTCATGAGCAGTCATTTATCCTAGCCATGTTCTTCTGAGCAAGAATAGCCAATCCAGGGTGATGGCCTGCATTGATTTGTTTCCTCTGCTACATCCCTTTGAATCTGGATCAGTTCCTCAGGCTTTTCTTGGCATTCAAGACCTTGACATTTTTGAAGACTACAGAACGGTTACCTTGCTGAATATCCCTCAATGTGGTTTTGAGGGATATTTGGCATATGGTTCCCATTTGTCCCATCACTGCTTTTGTTACCTTTATTGCTTGTTAAGGTGGTGTCTTCACTATAAAGTTATCTTTTACTCTTAATATTTAGTCAGTATTTTGAGGGGAAGTACTTTGAGAATATGTAAATGTCCTCTTCCTCATCAAACTTTCACTCAGTTGTTTTAGCATCCATTGACTTTCTTGGCTAAATTATTACTATGATGGTTGCCAAATTATAATTTTCTGTTTCTATCGTTCTTTCTGTATGACCAGGTAGTGTCCTACTAGAAGCAAGTAGTTTCCCTTCTCCTCATTTATTTATTCATTGATTTCCATATATCACTATGGACTCCCAGATTCCTTTTTATTCAGATACATCTATACTTGTTTCTGTGTTTCTATTTGTTGAAAACTGTGAATACACACCAGTGTCTCCAGTTCCAGTGCAACATATCAAGGTTCATTTTAGTGCTTTCCTGGTCCATATCCTTCTCAGATGATGAGAAACCCAGCCCCCGTGATCTAAGTGTATTTACCTGCTGGAATCTCACGGGGCGTAACTGGTCTCCTGTCTCTGCTACCATGGCGTCCCTAATCCCTGCCACCCAGGCAGGTGCAGGCATTCTCCAGTCCTGCAGAACAGCTTTCCATTTGAACTTGAAGGAAGGAAGGCTGTCTTCATTCCTGCAGGTTGTTTTCATTGGGTATTGAGTTTTAAATTGCCAATATTTTCTTTCAGTGCTTCCAAACTTCACTGTTTTATACTTCTGGCTTTTGTGTTTCTAATGGTAGTTCCTCTTTGGAAGATATTTCTTATTTCTCTAGCAGGTTTTTTCCCCTTCTTTTTTAAAGAGATTTTTCTGACTTGGTTTTATGCATTTATACTCTCTGGGGTGTGTGTTGTGTAAGTAGGTGTGCATGTGCATCTGTACTCACTTGGCCTGAGGTTCATAACACTCTTTGAGCCTTTGGCTGGTGTTCATTGTCTGTATCACTTTTTTTTTTTTTTTTTTGAGACAGAATCTCACTCTGTCACCCAGGCTGGAGTGCAGTGGCGTGATCTCAGCTCATTGCAACCTCTGCCTCCCAGGTTCAAGCGATTCTGCTGCCTCAGCCTCCTGAGTAGTTGGGACTACAGGCATGTGCCACCATGCCCAGCTAATTTTTTGTATTTTTAGTAGAGACAAGTTTTCACCATGTTGGCCAAGCTAGTCTCAAACTCCTGATCTCAGGTGATCTGCCTGCCTTGGCCTCTCAAAGTGTGTCTGTATCGCTCTTGCCGCATTTTCTGTCTGCCTTGGCCTCCCACAGTGTGTCTGTATTACTCTTGCCGTATTTTCTCTCTGCTCTCTTTCTGGTTCCAGTTGGTCATATGTTGGACCTTTTCACCATGCACCATGTTCTTCGTGTGTCTGCTCCTTTCTGTATTTCTTGTCTTTTTTTTTTTTTTTTGAGCATGCATCAGCCTAGATGTGTTCTTCTAAACTGCCTTTCAAGTTACTAATCATCCTTTCAGCTCGTTCTAATCTGTTGTTAGACCTGTATTTCTTATATTTGAGTTTTGAATTTTCATCCTGGTTTGTTTTTGATTCTAGAGTTTTCATTGTTATAATTTCAAGTTTACTGCCGATATTATTTTTTCATCTAATTTCTTAAACATATTCATCACAGAGTTACACAGAATTATCTGATAATTGCAGTATCTGTGTCTTTTGTATGTCTGTGTGAGCGGTCTGGTCCCTCACCTTTGGTTTGGGGTTGTTTAATCTTGTCGTTTGGTGGCCTCATCATTGGTGTTTTGTTGTTTTTCCAGTGGCAGTCATTTTTCATGGAGACTTTGCCTGGAGTTGTCTCACTCTGGAGAGGATGCGCTTTACCGTCTTCTGGCAGGCATGGAAGTCAGGGCAGGTCCCCTGAGAGCATTCAGGAAGCAAGCTGATGACGCTGGGCTTCCGTTTTGTGATGTCTGGGGTGTTTCCAGTTTGCCCTTACTGAGAGGCCATTTTTGCCAGGGTCCCTTCTTTTTGTTGGGTCCTGAACTGCATGTTTGGCCCCACAGTGCACTCCCGCTGCTGAAAGCTCTGCTGGGCTTTTCAGCCCCCTGGCTCTGCTGGTGGGACCAGGGAGCGCCTCAGGGATGGGAACGTGCAGCCCAGCTGTGTTTGCTTCTTCTCTGGACCTTGGCACCCAGGGCCCTCCCTGCCCTGTTGCCTTTACAGCCTGATGTTGCCTTTGTAGAATTCTTTTCTACATTGTCCCCTGTTTGGTTGTTCAGGAGGGGACAGATGTGTTAGCCGTTTTAACAGTTACATGGTGAGCTCACCTAGCAGTTTTTCATCACTGTGTTTTATGTGGTTTTGTCTGCTTTTCAGTTTGTAAGCATTAAAGAGAATCTAAGAGAATCTATGATATTGGGCTTGTGGTTTGAATTAAATGTTTAGAAATGTTAAAATTTTGAATCGTATTTAAATGACTGGGGAAATCCAATTTCTAAATTTCTATGCATTTTAAAAAATAAACTTGAATTTTTAGAACAGTTTTAGATTTACAGAAAAACCGTGAAGGTAATAGTGAGCTCTCATATCCCACATCCAGTTTCCATTTTATTAACTTCTTCTGTTAGTATGGTACACTTGTTATAATTAATGAATTAATAATACTTATTGGGTTTTTGTTTTTTGTTTTTGAAACCGAGTCTCACTCTATCGCCCAGGCTGGAGTGCAGTGGCATGATCTCGACTCACTGTAACCTCCGCCTCCCGGGTTTAAGCGATTCTCGTGCCTCAGCCTCCTAAGTAGCTGGTATTATAGGTGCCTGCTACCATGCCCAGCTAATTTTTGTATTTTTAGTAGAGATGGGGTTGCACCATCATGGCCAGGCTGGTCTCAAACTCCTGACCTCAAGTGATCTGGCCACCTCGGCCTCCCAAAGTGCTGGGATTACCGACGTGAGCCACCACATTTGGCCCTCATTGTTAACTAAAGCCCACGCTTTGAATTATTCAGATCACCTTAGTTTTTCCCTAATGTCCTTTTTCTGTTCCAATACCCCATCTAGAATATCACATGACATTGGGTCCTCATGTCTCCTTAGGTACCTCTTGGTTGTAACATTTTCTCAGACTTTGTTTTTAATAAGGAGTGCTGGTGAGGTATTTTGTAGACTCTCTCTCAATTGAGGGTTGCCCAATGTTTCTCTAGCGATTAGATTGGGCTGCGTGTTTTGGGGAGGAATCCACAGAGGTGAAGCATCAGGGGCACTTGCTGTCAGTGCAACCAGGCACCGTGGCCCTGACCGTGGCCTCCTGGCTGAGGTCGTGCTTGCTGGGTCTCCACTGGAAGCTGCTCTTCCTCTTTCCAGAGAGCCCCATGCACACCACAGCCTTTATGTTCCTTTGTTGAGTAAGAATTGTCTGTTTAGAGGATTTTGTTCAAGGAAATTCAGTTGCTTGATATTAAAAAATGATCAGTTGAAATTAAATAGTAATAAATAATAATGACCATTTCTGTAAATTCATGGAATTGCTTTTGTCCATCAGAGACATCAGCAGCAGTTCTCATTGCATTTCCTTCTGGAAACAGCATTGTGGGGATACCGGGAGGTGAATGAACAAAGCCCCTCTGGGTTTCATGTGCAGCTGTTTCAGATCTGGGAAGGTTTGTGGCTTCTCACAAAAGGCTCTCTGCATGGGTTGCAGAGCTGCTTTCTAGATTGGCTTCTGTGGGCACTGGGGAAAGCTCCCTCCCCTCCGGTAGTCCCCTCCCTCCTGAGCCTGTGCTCAGGGGACCCCTCAGGGAGCTTCATTCTGACCTGAGTGACTTTGGTAGAGCCCTTAGCAGACAAGGAAGCGAATACTGAAATGTCTTGTGTGAAGCCTTCTGTAACTGTGTCTCCTTGCACACACCCCTGAGAGAGTACAGGCCTTCCCCAGGAGCAGGAGGAGATGGAGATTTTTTATTTCTAACAAAAGGCCCCACCCTGGCGAGAGTGGCTTCCTTTTATCCGGCCACCCGACAGACAGCTTGTGCTAGCAGCAATTTCCGTCAGATGCTGAGGGGAAAAAACAACTGTTGCTCTAAAAACATTAAAAATCAAACCCTAACTATAAAACCCATTTTCTCCAACTCTTTTCCTTCTTTTGGAAACAAATACTGATGGTGTAGTAGGAAGGCAGATGTTCATGAAAATGTAGTTTCTCTTGAATCATTTGTGTTTCAGGTTGCCTTCATCTCATTCCTGTCTAGTTCAGCTGGAGACAACAGGCATAGCTAGAAAAATGGAAAGTGTATAGGAAGAGAGAGGGCCCGGAGACAGGAATGTGTGCAGGTGGAGGTGTGTCTGATCTCATCAGAACAGACAGAGAACATGCCAGAGCCCAAGCAGCCATCAATCTCTGACACCTCAACTCGCAGAGGCCACCAGGCAAAGACAGTTGAAGTTGTTTTTAGTTCGGTCACAGTTAGAGGTTCTGAGGTTTAGCAAGAATTATTGTGATGTTTGAATTGCTAACAAAATTAAATGCTGTTTTCTATAATTACACGTTAGAAGAAGAAACAGTAAATACAATCAAGACAAGAATCAAGCTTTTTAGAAAAGAGTTCAGGTTTTGCTTTATGAAAATTGCAAGACAAGTAACTAAAGAAAAGTAGCCTTTGTCAGAGGCGAGGTGAACAGAATTGTCTCTTCTAACCTTGCAGCTGGGGAACCCCTACCCGCAGCGGGCTGCGCCGAGTGAAAGAGAGGGTCCTGAAGTGCTTCTCACTGGTCTTTGGAGGTGGGAAGACCTTCTCATCAGTCTTCAGGTACACGTGTCAGGTCACTGGTCTTTGGAGGTGGGAAGACCTTCTCATCGGTCTTCAGGTACACGTGTCAGGTCACTGGTTTGCTGCAGGGAAGCAAACAGCATTTGAGGACATTCCACAGAATGTGTGAATATTAGAGCAGACGGTATTTGGCAGCCAGTTATTTCCTGGAGCAAGTGGAGGCCATGGATGCCTTTTCATGGCAGTGGTTCTTAGAAGCCCATTACCCTGCTAGGCAATTTCCCACTTTCTGGGAGACTTTTTTTTTTTAATGTTGAAACTATGTGTTTTAGCCAAATCCTGCCACCACCATGAGAATTTCTATAATCTCAATTAATGTTATAAAAATAATAAAATTACTAAAACTGTGCCTTATAATTTCATGAGAAATTTAAAATATACTTGCACTGTGCTTCTATAAATAGGTGGTCTGTGTATTGGAACACGCCCAGGACGTTGCATGCGTATTTTATGATGGGTATTGCCTTGTTGATACTTGGAGGTTAGGAGTTATTAGGTGGCACTTCTGATTCTTGGAAAAGGAGTAATGCTTTGATCTTTATTCTTTAGATTAAGGATTATAGTCTTCGTTTTTCTTCCAGGATTTTCCTGATTTTTCTGACTTTAGTGCTTTTGTAGTTTTGCGAGATGGTTCTAGATTTGAATTTTTCTTTATGCCGGTGCTATTTGCATCTTGTTGGTAGGATGTTATTCCTTGTTGGTAATTCCCCCATTCTTTCTCTTTCTGTAGACATTTTAAACCTAGTTACTTTATGCTCTGTCTCTGGAGCGCTGCTCTGGACGCTGTCTGATCTTGTTCGTTGTTTCTTCTTCTCACCCATGGTGGCTTCTTTTCTTCACTGTCTTGGAGACTTTGGGTACAGAGCTTCTGCCCTGTGGGGCTCCATCCTGGGCATTTGGTGAGAGTGGGTCCCTCCTGAGTCAGGTTACCAGATGAAGTACAGGATGCCAAGGTAAGCTTGAACTGAGAGCAGCTAGTATTTTAGTATAAGTATGTCCCAGGGTTTTTAACCGGGTATCCTATATGATTTCCCAGTCCTGGCAGCCCTACTCCTGAAAGGACGCTTTGCTGCTGCCAGGCCTCAGATTCCTGAGGAGCAGGGAGGGATTGATGGCACCTTTGTTGCTTGTGGTATTCCAGGCCCTGGAGGTAATGTGAATTTCAACCCTCGAACCTGTGTGGAGGGAAGCTCTGGTTACGAATTCCCAGTGGAGAGTGGTTTCACCACCGGATGCCAGCTGGGGTCTCTTTGCTGGCAGGAGGCCTTCTCCCCACACTGAGGGTGTGGCCCTTCAGGAGTCACCTCACAGGGACACCAGGCTGTGTCTTGTGGCTCTCTGCAGCTCTGCAGCTCTTGGGCATCCCCAGGGCACTGCAGCTTCAGCTCACCACTCCGGCTTTTCCACTCGCTCTTCCTTCTTAGCCCCTTGTGATTTCTTGTGGAGCTCAGCTGTAGATGTAGAAGCATTTCCAGAGGTTTTTATATCAAGAAGTTTTTCTGCATATTAGGGCTGCTGTTTTGCTAGAAATGGAAGGCTCCCCTATTTTTCTTTATAAGTGGAAACCCTGTTTTGGTGCCGGTTCTTTCTGTAGCCATTCTGTGGAGGACCTGTCTGAATTAGAAAGTCTACATTTTATATACTCAATAGGTATTTACCCAATGAACAATCCCCCAGAATGCAGAATTGATTAAATCCCCAACCCCGAAGGCACAGAAGGGAAACCTGGCTGATCAAAGAATTCTTGCCTTTTAATTTAATCTGAGTTCTATCCCAGAGATAGAGTCAGGCATCTTGGGAGTGCTAAGGTAGTAGGAATGACAGTTTAGCCCAAATACCTGCTGCCAAGCCTGACATTTCAGACCCTCTGCCCGACAGTGTCATCCCAGTGTCCTACCACTTCCGCACTTAGCCCTGATTAGATCTTTATCATGCCAGGCACTGTTGTAAGCATTGGGGCCACAACCGAGAGTGAAGCCAAGCCCTGCCCTCATGCAGCTCACCTCCTAGTGGGCAGAGAGAACAGATGATAGACAGGTAACAGGGTGCCAGGGTCTTGGAGAAAGCACAGCCGAGGAGGCTGCTGTGTGGAGAGAGGTCTCAGGCACCTGACACAGGGGACTGAGGGATGTGGGGGTGTAGGGGAGCAGGCACCCCCCGGAAGGCAGGAACAGGTGGACATGTTCTGGAGCTAGAGAAGAGCCTGTCATGGTGAGGTGTGATGCGGGTGGGGTGAGCTTGAGCAGGGAGTGAGCTGAAAAGGCAGCAGGCCAAGGTCAGCCGGGGTCTGCAGCTGCCGCGGGGACCTCAGTTCAGCGGTACTCCTGGTGAGGTGGTGGCATTGGTGCGCCGGAGAGTGGCATCATCTGGGTCTCGGGTTTAAAGGGTTGCTCTGCTTGCCATGTCGAGTATCAACTGTGGGGGCAAAGGCAGAGGGCCAAGGCGGTCAGGGAATATCCTGGTGGTGCAGGTGAGAGTGCTGGTGCTATGGGCGGGGGCGCTGAGAGTAGGCACCGTCTCTTTTCCAGAGAGCCCCCACTTACCAGGGGCATTGTTGCCCCTCTTTGCCCAGCCAAGTTGCTTCTTGCTTTTTAGGTTTTCAAAATTAAGCAGACTATTGCTGAAGGATTCCAGCAGAGGGAGTCAGGGAAGAGGTGCAGGGTGGGGAGCGGGCTGCTGAGGGCCTGGTGGTGGCCTTTCCTCACCGGGCGGTGGAGCCCTGGGCCTCTGCTGTGTTGCCTCTCCTGCAGAGTTGTGTGTATGACTGGAGGAAAGGGGTGGAACAAGTTCAACCAACACTAGGGTCTTGCTATAAAGCACATTAGAGACAGGTAGTGGCAGCCGGGTGGGGTGGGGCTGTGGGGTGGGGTTCTAAGATAGGAATTTGCCATTCGTAACAAAGGAACTTTGGTGTAAAGGCTTTAGTTTAGGAATCCCAGGCATGCTTCCTCATGGATCTCTTCCTGACCCTTATGTTTAATTTAATTTACTAATGGATGGATGAGCCCAGAAAGGGTTACACAGGAGAGCACTTCTCAGGGAGTGGTGTGACGCTGGGGAGGCTCGCCCACCCTGTGTCTGAGCTAATTTCTGAAATTTGTTTGGAGCTTATGTACTGAAACAAAGCTGTTATTCTAACTTTCACATGAAAAGATTCCATGTCTTTTAAGATACTTTTTATTAGAGCTCAAGTTCTTTTATAAGCAGAAACTCCTTTTTTAGGTTTCTAAAAAGCATACAAACAGTGGGAAGACAGAATTCTTCCCCAAATCACCTACAGGTGGTTCGCCCACACCTATTTCAATAGACCTTATTTTAGCGACTCACCTTTATCAAATGGTTCCAAAGTGTTTCAGCCTAGTTTTAACAGAACAGCAGCTCTTCCTTTTCAGACGCATAGTTTTCATAACATTTAATTAAATTTTGCAATTGCAATGACAAGTACAACTGGCGTCGCTGCTGGGAAACAGACCACTGACTCATACCACTTGGTGGGAGGGACAGAAGTGCCTGCGGGCCAGTGGGAGCAGGTCCTGCCACTTGGCGTCCTGTGTAGGCTGGCTTGTGAGTGGTGCAGTCAAGGTTGGTCAGAAGAGCTTTCTGCTGAAAGGAAGAGGAGCTGGTGAAGAGGACCAAGCTCGCCAGAGTATTAGGAGGCAGGCCAGACTGTGTGGGCCCTGGGCGCCAGCAGAGGAGCCTGTAGAGGGGCTTCAGTGTCTGTCAGAGGCCACAGGAAGGTCAGGGGTGGTGAGGGTTGACCATGCCCAGGATACTGCGTTGATGACCAGGTCATAGGTGAGCATTGAGAGAAGTGTCAGGAGACTGGTGGGAATTAGAGATTCCATCTTCTATAGCTTGTTATTTTGTCTTGTTTTTAAGGGCTAAGGCATTCTCAGTGTGTTTACAGGCAAAAGGGTAAGTGCTTGTGTAAAGAGAGAAAAGATGCAAGAGAGGAATGGGACCATTGATGGAGCAGGGATCCTAGAGGCAGGGGGGCCTCTCGGCTCATCAGAGATCCCAGTTCACCAAGCAGGGATCCCAGAGGCAGGGAGGCCTTTCAGCTCATCAGAGATCCCAGTTCACCAAGCAGGCGTGGCCAGGCCAGATCACTGCTTGTTTCATAGGACCCCAACCTAGTCTGCTGAGGGGAGGCTGGAGGGATGGGTGAGGACTCTTTCCTCCCATGGGGAGACACTCTCTGTTGGATTGGCCGTGTGTGGAGTGGAGGCACAGAACCTACATCTAGGGTGCTGCGAGGGTAGGTGAGAAAGCCAGCTGACCCATGCTGGGTGGTTGACCAGGCCCGGTGACCACGTTGGCCATTGTCATTGAAGCATCTCATTCCTTGATTAAAATCCACTGGTGCTCTTCACATCACAGGGCCAGTTCCAGAAAGTAGATTACAGCCATTTGATGTGTCATATTTACGTTCCCCTAGCGTGAAAGCAGCAGTTTGTGTGCTTAACATTATAAATATGCATGGTTGAACATCCTGGATGTGATGGCTAATGAGTCTCTCAGGAACAGATTGATCTTGGAGATGTCCTGACTGGCCTTTAAGGGGCACGGTTGTCCAGCTGTGGAGCACTCGTTGAGTCAGATCTCCACACAGTGGTTCTTGTCCCTGTGAATCCTCTCACCTGCGTGAAGGGCCTGGCTGCCTTTTCTAGGTGTCTGGGAAGCCTGCTTTTTCCCATCAACTGCACCCTTGAATGGGGACTCCAGAAACAGGAGCAGCATCAGGGGCAAGTTAGAGGGCCTAGCACGCCACACTCAGGGACAGTGGCGGGACACTGGCAGGAGCAGCGGCAGCTCATGGGTCTCCGGATCCCAGGTTCCTGTGCTCGCCCACCTGCACCTGCCAATGGATGGGTGACTTTCAACAACACGAGAAGACAGCAGTTGGGGTCCAGTGGACTTCGCTACTGTTAGGAAGAAGCTCCAGCTACCCATTCTAGACTTCCTGTCTCTCGTCTGTCTTTCCTTATTCCTGAACCTGGCTTCCAGTCTGAGTTTAGGGAGATCTGCTTGGTGGGGGAAGGTTTCCCAGCTCTTCCTGTGGCTGGATGGAGTCAAAGGCACCAAGACCTGAGTCTGGGAGGGGGCCAGCCAACTCGTTTTTCTTCTTGGGGTTCTGTAATTTTTGCTTTGCTTGCCCTTGTGTAATTATAAGAGGTGCACAGCTGCTGTTTGGGTTGCAGTTGTCTAAATCAGTGGTGCCCCAGAAGTTGCCAGTGTTCTGGGAGCTGCTCTTACTGAGAGAATCATGTCTTTTTACTGGAACTCCTTCCTAGGGCCACTCTGAGCTCTCACAGCCTCTGCCACAGCTCATAGTTTCTGGCTCTGCATGGTGGAGTCGCCTCGCCTTCTGCTGTGGCCCCTCCTTGTCACTCTGCAGTGCACTCAAGGCCGTTCAGCCTGTCGGCGGGAGCTCCACCTTCCCTGTGCATTCATCTGGCCCCCATTTCACCTCACTCGGTGCCAGACACTGCACCAGGGCTGGAGACACAACCCAGTTTCCACACCCTGGAGACTCGGCAGAGACACGTGCGCAGAGGATGCGATGGAATCCTAGAGGCTGTGGGGACCCGTGAGAGGGTAGGGATGTGCAGTAGGTTGCTGTGTCTGGGGTCTCAAGACTCGCACCTCACAGGATGAGTTTGCCAAGTAGAAAAAAAGAGTCTTTGGGGGGCAGTTGAGGGAGAAGGAGGACGGCTGTGAAGACCGGAGGCTGCAGGGCATGGCCGGCAAGGGCCATGATGTGAAGGGAAAGGAGATAGTGGCCCTGGGGTGAGCATGATGTGAAGGGAAAGGAGACAGAGCAGGTGGGGAGGGTGACGAGTGGGGCGAGATCGCACAGGGTCTCAGGGTGGACTATGGAGCTTACTTTTCATCCTAAGCCACGTGGGGGTTACGGCAGGCATGAGATTAACCCGAGGAGTTCAAATATAACGGAATCAGGGAGCATTGCACATTGTTATGTAACCAAGTCTTGAATTGCAGTGTAAAGAACTTCTTATCAGCATTGATGGGATAATTAAGAAAGGTTGTCAGAGATGTTGGAATTTGAACCAGAATTTAAGATTCATAGATACTGAGGATTTATGGGCTTTATTTAGAGTAACTTCTTGCCTATTAGAAACCCTATCAGATAAATTTTAAAACAGAGACCCAGAGCTCAAGGTAAGACTACTAAATGGATGATGTGGAGTGATGGTTAAGATGACATTTTCCTGGCTGGTGCCGTGGCTTTGGTTGGGAACAGCAAGAGATACAGAACCGACGGGCTGGGATCCAGCAGGGTGGTTGGCAATAGGAAGGAAGTGTGGACACTTGATCCAGGAGACGCTTAGGATTAATCTGGCAGCTATGGCCTGCGAGGTGGGGAGAGGCTGGTGGAAGGAAGGATTATGGGCTGGGGGCTGGAGTGTCATGGGCTGAATAGGACCTGACAAGAAGGGGAAAGAGCAGAGAGACGGAGGCTGAAGAGGGCACCACTTCTGCTGCTGATCACAGTGGTAACAATACCAGGTCACCCCGAGCACTTTCTGTGTGCTGGGCACCATGCTGTTGCTACAAGAAGGCACTGTTATTATTCCCATTTGCAGATGAGCAGTTGGGCACAGTGGCTTTCTGAGGTCCTGCAGCTTCTGGGAGGGCAGGACTCACATTTGGGCAAGTGTGGCCGGGCGGCCATGCTGCTTCCCATTTCCCTGCTTCTTGCAGGGCCCCTGGGGTGAGCACCATGCACAGACTAAGGTGTGAGGGTTGTATTAGGCTGTTCTCACATTGCTATAAAGAAATGTCTGAGACTGGATAATTTATTTAAAAGGGTTTTATTGGCTCACGGTTCTGCAGGCTGTACAGGAGGCATAGCAACTTCTGCTTCTGGGGAGGCCTCAGGAAACTTACAATCATGGCAGACGGTGAAGGGGAAGCAGGTACATCCTAACATGGCAGGAGCAAGAGAATGGGGCAGCAGGGTGTCACATATTTTTAAATGACCAGATCTTTGGTGGCGGAGTGTCACATGTTTTTAAATGACCAGCTCTTTGGTGGTGGAGTGTCTGTCACGTATTTTTAAATGACTAGATTTTTGGTGGTGGAGTGTCTGTCACATATTTTTAAATGACCAGATCTTTGGTGGTAGTGTCACATATTTTTAAATGACCAGGTCTTGTGTGAACTCAGAGTAAGAGCTCACTCATCACCAAGGAGATGGCCCAAGCCATTCATGAGGGATCCGCCCCCATGATCCAAACACTTCCCACCAGGCCCCACCTCTGACACTGGGAGTTACATCTCAGCATGAGATTTGGAGGGGACATCCAAACTCTCATTTGATGAACATGCTGGTGACACGAGTACACAGAGTAGTAAAGAAAGACCTTTTCACAATAGAGTGGATCTTAGATTTTCATATGAATAGAAGGGTTTATGATTTTTGGTTTTGTTGATCCTGTGACCTTGGAGTGTTTGTCCTGTCACTTGTCTGGCTAGTGTCCTGATGGCTCTCAGGTACCTGTCCACACTCTAGGCGACACCCAGCGCTAGGGCACTGATGCCTCAGGAATCCAAGTTTTCATCTAAAACAGCGTTTTCATTGGGTGCGGTGGCTCACGCCTGTAATCCCAGCACTTTGGGAGGTTGAGGTGGGCGGATGACTTGAGGTCAGGAGTTGGAGATCAGCCTGGCCAACTTGGAGAAACCCTGTCTCTTCCTAAAAAACACACGAATTAGCCAGGCCTGGTGGCGAGTGCCTGTAATCCCAACCTACTCAGGAGGCTGAGGCATGAGAATCGCTTGAACCTGGGAGGCGGGGGTTGCAGTGGGCCAGAATTGCCACTGCATTCTCGCCTGGGTGACAGAGTGAGACTCCATCTCAAAAAAACTAAAATTAAATAAAAATAAACGAGTAAAGCAGTATTTTCAGAGGGGCATGTGTACCTGGGGTCTGAGCAATATTTATGAACATGTTTTTCCTTAACGACCCTCCTCATTTTGTGCCCGGAATTACCCTGTATAAGTTCATGAAAATACTGAATGTGTTCAGGACAGGCTGCTGATTCTTTAAAGTCACGTTTTAAACATTGTATCAGGTCACTTTTTATTTCTGTACAGCCCTTCCTTGGATTAGACACACTGTGATTTGGTTTCTATTTTACCAATTCAGTCTCTTTTCCATGCAAGGAGGCCAGAC
Organism: Pongo pygmaeus; assembly: GCF_028885625.2. NCBI lineage: Eukaryota > Metazoa > Chordata > Mammalia > Primates > Hominidae > Pongo > Pongo pygmaeus. The sequence goes on along the minus strand of NC_072384.2, from coordinate 140,599,237 downwards.
ACTGTTAAGATACTGCGCTCCCTCCGTGAAGCTGAGCGTGTCCAAGATAGTTGCTAGGACAACAGAATCTTCTGTTTTCTCGCCGGCTATTTTTGTTTCTTTTACTATCTCAAGTTGTTTTCATTTTCAGTATTGAGTTCTCCCTTACCATTTTTAAAAATAGAGATGTTTTTATTAACTTTAATATGTTAATACTGTATGTTCTTGCCTTTATGAAATTCACCTTACAGAAAGGCACTAGGATCAGTTTACCTAAACGTGCGGGAGACGGAAGGCCAGACGTGATTGCTTTAGATTCGTCATGACGTTCAGACCTTACTTGGAACTCAGTTTGGTATCTAGTTGTGTTAAAATACAAATTTTCAGTTTATAAGTTACTTAATTGGGTTTGAAAGTAAATGCGTAATGCCTTCAGTGTTCTTTCCACTTTGTGCCCTGCCACCCTCACTGTGGAAATTAATCATAGAAACTCAGCATTAATCTGTATGCCCCAGTTATTTACATCTCTGTGCATGGAAAATTATCAGCATGTGTCACTCGAAGAAGATGATGAGCATAAAAGGTGCTCTTTACCAGGTCCATTGGTTTATATGTGATTGCTGTTGGTATGTGGTATCTGCCTGTCTACTGATGGAAAGTGGTAAGATACTGTCTTACATGCAATCTGGAAAACCGAGTGCCCTGACTTTACAGTGTGTTACATATAATTGTATTTACTTTAGAATTTTTAGAAAGCATACCATTTTCAGGTTTAAAACAAGCGCTTAGGTTAGGAGCTTTTCTATTATTCACAGCTAATAAGAGTTAAGGAGGATTAAGACATTTGAACTATTGTTAATACTCATTGCAACAAATATGACAGCTAAATAACGATATATTTGTAGGAAGCTATAGTTTTATGTGTTAAAAAATAGAACACACATTTTCAAAATAAAAATATGGTTTTTGAAAGTGTACTGTTAAAAGATTTTTTGAAAGTTGATGCCAATTTTGTTATATTCGATTTGTGTTCTACAGTAATGCAAATTAAGGGAAATTGTGTATCAGAGAAGTGTCTTTAATATCTATAGTGCTCTTCTTTAAAATTAATGAAAAACTCCAAGCAGAATTGATTAGCATTTATATGTTATAATGGAAAATAGGAGTTGGAAACTGGAATTTCCAAATCAGCCCAGAACTGTGCAGTATTTTGAAGCTCCTTAGTGCATTTGGAGAGAGGGGAGCCAGTCATGCCTGGCATAACCCATTTCTTGCCCCAGCGGAGTGAAGCCGACCCAGTACACAGGCCCTCACTCAATCCTTTTTTTGTTTAATTTATATATTTACAGTAATACAATAAAGGATTTGTTGCTGGAATATACACATATTTATTTATATGTATAATATTTATCAATATATTTACAAATATATGTATACATGTACACACACACACACACACACACACACACACACACACACACACACACACACACACACACACACACACACACACGTTCTTCATGAAAACTCTTCCAGCTGGGAAACTTTGAGCATCCCTGAATGTCCCTGAGGTGACTACTAGGATATAAACATCCCCCAAGGGAAGTGCTTTGAGTTACATACGAAAGGACCTGCAGAAAGATTGGAGTCACCTTTATCCGGGTAATAGTGGATTGTGGACCATAACCTAACAGACACCCAAGAAATCTCATAGCTGAGACCTTGAGCAACATACCTTTACTATATGCTGATTGACAGATAAATGGAAAATTGGAGGGAATGAGGGGAATTCAGTAAAACCTCGTTTAAGTAGTATGTGATTGAGGAAAGAACTTATTGTGTTATTTTTAAGAGTTGGCACACTAAAAGTTACAATTTAATTCAACGAATATTTACATGCTATAGTGGGAAAAAGATCCTGGACTTGATCATTAAAAGATTGGGGCTCCACTTTCAGCCTGCCACCAGCTAGCCACGTGACCTTGGGCAAGTCAAGTCTCTGAACACCCTGTCTCTTTTAAAACAGAGACTGTGCCTTCCTTTACCTCATGCTGTCAGGGTCACAGGAAATAACACTAGTAAAAAGGTTTCTACTTAGAGGCTGCCCACTAATATCAGTAAGTGTATCAGTGATTGCATTGGACATAACTTTTTGATGAGTACCAAAGGAAAAGGCAAAGGATGAAGGGAGCTCTGAGAAGGAAGGGGCATTATTTCATGGCAGGATTCGAGGAGGCAGAGGTGGCTCAGGACAGCACTTCAAAAAGAGTGAGTGGTGTAGGCGTTCAGTAGAGAAAAGCCGTGGCCTTGGCCAGGAATAGCAAGCCAGCTGCCGCACTCAAGGAAGACCTACTTGGAGACCCTTGTGATGTACCTGGGCGGGGAGATGCTTGTTCAGGAGGTTTCTTTGGCTTTCTCCTGAATGACATTTCCTGAGATATATCTACTATCAAGTTAATCACATTCACTCACCAAATAAGTTCTTTTCTGCTTTCTTTTTACAAAGTAGCATTTGAGAATGTTTTTATGTGGCGCTTCTTTCATTACTGTAGTTCTCTGATAAGTAACTGCATAGAGCAGCAGGTAGGGCTGTTAAGTGTTAGAGGCTGTCTTTGCAAAAACTGAAATAATGACACAGAGAAGTTTGTCCATAAAAATGAATGATTCAGAGACATCTGTTGTTATTAGCCAAACCTTGGATAGGAACTTTCTTAGAGGGAGGTGAGGTGCCCTCTCTGGCTGAATTACCTGCTCCTTCTTACCTTACATTTCAACCGTATATAATAGCAGGTGAGATTCACATTTACATCTTTTCCTAAGTTCGTTTTAGACTGGTTATGTACTGTAATTCCATCTTATTTCCTTTGTGGCCTTACGAGCTACCCCTCTTTATTTCATTTCTCATGATTGCCATAGGGTTTCACCATGGGCGACTCTAACTTGTCACAGTCAACCCACACATTGTCAGCATTTAACCGCCTCACAGAGAATTCAGGTATCTGGCCCGAGGCCACAGCTGTTCCTGCCCTCTGTGTTCTTTGTGCTGTTATTCTCATATACTTTCACAGAAACCACACAATGGACTGTTGTGATTTTGGCTTTAAACAGTAAGTTATCTTTTAAAGAGATTGAAACTATTTTTTAGTCTTTTAGTCTTTTATCCTTCCCTCCACCATTTCTGATGTGCTTCATTCCTGAGTTTCCACCTGGCATCATCTTTCTCCTGTATGAATAACTTCCTTTAGCAGTTATTATAGAACAGGTCTGGGAGCAGTGAATTCTATTAGCTGTTGCTTTTCTGAAAATATATAGTTCAACTTCATTTTGTTGAGTATTTTCTTTTGATATAGAATTCTAGGTTGACAGATTTTTTCCCCTCCAACACGTAAAAGATATTCCATTGCCTCTTGGCTTGCATAGTTTCTGATGAGAAGACTGCAGTTCTTCCTAGCTTTGGTTCTTGTCCCTGATGAACCTTTTTTCCCTTTGGTTGTTTGTAAGATTTTCTCGTGATCTTTTTCTTACTAGTTTGTCATAATTTAATTATGGCGTGCCTCTGCGTGGTTTTCTTGGTATTTATCCTGCCCGGGGTTTATTGAGTTTCTTGGGTGGCAGGATTGTCATTTTCAGAACACACGGAAAATGGTTATTATTTCTTCAGATTTTTTTCTATCCTCCCCCTTTTGGGGACTCTTATGTCTCCATGCATTAGGTGGCTTGCTATTTTCCACAGGTCCCTGTGACTCTGTCCATTTGTTTTTGGCCTTTTTCTTTCTGTGCCTAATTTTGGATAGTTTCTGCTGCTCTGCCTTCAAGCTCACTTATCTTTTCTTCTGTGGGTGTATGATATGCTGTTAATTGCATTGTGTTGGTTTAGGTCTTCCAAGAATCAGAAGCCAAGAGATTAGATATCGAAGAGGTCTATTGGAAGAAAACACCTTTGAAGGATCAGGGAGAGGAAGTCTGAGATGGCAGGAGAGCCTTTGCTCTTCCTTGCGAGACTGTGACAAGAGTCAGGAAGAAAGAATCCAGGAAAGATTTGGCCAGGCTGATGAGTGTCCTAGAGCCAAAGATGCCTGTCAGGGAGTCCCATGTCCACAGGAACAGCTGGCACCAGAAGCTCTTCTGTGCTCCGTCACTGACCAGGCACATTCTGTAATGTGCATGGCCATGGCATGAACAGGCAGCAGATCCTGAGGGTCAGCAGATGCAGGGTCAGGAGCAGCAGGAGCGTTGCAGAGGAGCACACTTTCCTCCCTGCAGCAGGAGCTCGGCAGAGCACATTTTCATGGCCACCACACTTATCCAATAGAATTGTGTTTTAGGAATCCTGTTTTTTAGCTCTAGAAATTCTGTTGGTGCTTTTTATGTTTTCCAGTTCTCTCCTTACTATGTTTTTCATTTAATTCTTAGAGCATACTGAACATTTTTGTAACAGCTGTTGTAATGTCTTTGTTTCCTAATTCATCATCTTTGTCAGTTCTGAGTTGGCTTGATATTTTCCCCTTGTTATGGGTTACATTTTCCTGTTTCATACGCCGAGACATGTCTCATTGCTTTGCCATACATTGCAAATTTTACGTTTTTGAGTGCTAGATCTTGTCCTATTCCTTTGAACTGTGTTAGAACTTTTTCTATGACAGCAGTTAAGGTACTTGCAAGTCAGTGTAAACCTTTTGAGGCTTGATGTTTCAGCTTTCTGGTGAGCCTGCAATGGGCTTTCTTCAGGAAGGACTTAGCCCAGTACCAAGGCATGGCCGTGGGGTCCCTGTTGAATGCTGCATGTGTGCAGCGAGAGGCCCCTCTGCTCTGGCCAGTGGGAGCTCGCTGACCCTCAGCCCTAAGTGAACTCTGGGAGTCATCTGTTTGCAACTCCCCGGAAACTGTTCTTTCCCAGAAGTCGACTTTGTCCAGCTTCATGGAGTTTTACCCCCTGCACACACTGATTGGTACTTAGCCAGAGACCAAGTGGGTCCCCTGTGCAGATTTCTGGAGCTCTTTTTCTGCCTAGGCCCCACCCCTTTAGTGCTCTACTCCCTAAAATCTAGTCACTGTGTTCTGCCCAGAGTCAGATGCAACCACCAGACTCAGTTTCTCCAGTTTCTAAATGCATCTGGCTGGGAGGCAAGTACAGACCCTGTTACTGGCTTATGAAAGGAAACTGTTGACTGTTACTTGGCCTGGTGCCTCTCACTTAGGCCCTAACGGTATAACTGATAGCCCAGGAGCTGCATAGTTCACGTTAACTGAAATCTGGAGTGTATTTCGGAAGGAGGCATTTTTCCATGTCGGGGCTTCTTTAAGACCACAAGGCTGAAGTCTGTGCTTTCTGCTCCGCGGAGGCCGTGCTCTGCGCACTGCGTGCATTTGCTGCCTCCTCCCTCCTCCTGAATGGCCACCTCTTCCCTGCTGATCCGCACCCTGTCCGCACCTGAAGCCTCTGTCCGTGTTGGTCAGGTAGGATTTCTCCACCCTTTTCGCCCTCCATCACCTTCCATCTTCTACTTTAGGCTTCTCCCACATTCCAACTTGTTTCTAGGTTTTTCTAGCTTCTAGGTTTTTCTAGCCAGAGAAGAGAGGACTTCCTTCGTTCATATCTCTCAAAGCAGTTAGGACACAGCATTTCACCAGTAGAAGGAGTTTCCTCCATTAGAATGAGTGACTGTGTGTGTGTGTGTGTGTGTGTGTGTTCATCCATTAGATGAAAGAACAGCACGTTTCAGCTGCCTCTGCGACCTCACCTGGAGCTGGGGAATCACCCTGTTCCCCGCTGTTGCCCGGCACAGGACCTGGCACCTGTGGGCACTTAGCCAGCACAGGACTTCGTACCTGTGGGCACTTAGGAAGTAATTGTGGGCTAAGTGAACTTAAACCACGTCGTGGACTCAGCTTTACTGTCTTGTTGTTACCTTCCTGTCTTTCTTAGGCCAGTGATCAGCAAAGGTTTCCTTTAAAGAGCCAGAGAGTAAAGGTTCCCAGCTCTGCGGGCCACACAGCCTCTCACAGCCGCTCAGCTCTGTGCTGTGTGAAAGCACCACCAGCCAGTGTGTAAATGCATGGGCCAGGTTGTGCCAGTGAGGCCTCATTTACAGAAGCAGTCAGTGGCGAGATTTGATCTGTGGGCTACAGTTTGCCAACCCGTGCATGAGGCAATAAAAGGCCAAGAGCCTGGTATAAATTCGTAACGAGAACCCAAGGCTCTGAATCAGCCCCGAAGTGTAAGCAGCAGCATAATGATCTGGACCAGCGTCTTGGCATTGTTAAATTCAACCCATTCCGATGGCTGCGTCAGCATCTATTGCTCTGTTTATTGTTTTTCCTTAAGCAAGCAGTTCCATTTCTAGAAATTTATCTCAAGCACATAAATCTAGAGGGGGCACATCGGTGTTATTTATGATGGGAAAACTGGGAACAGACACAGCCCTAGGCTGGAAGAGGCACAGCCTGATGTACAGCGTGGGCCAGTGGTTAGGAGCAGACTCACGAGCCAGGGGACACGGCTCCAATTCTAGCTCTGTGAACACACTGGCCGTGTGCCAGCCTCAGCAAATTACTTAATCTCTCTCTTAGGAAAGAAAAAAAAAAGAAATCCTTGCACATGCTGTAAAATTCAAAAGATAAGAGTAATGTTCCTTCTTTGTTCCCCAGCCGCCCAGGGCCCCTCCCTCAGGCAGCCCGGTTCAGGTTTCTTTGTAGCCTTCCTGTTGGTGGGGGAGAGGGTAGCACCTGGGTGTGTGTGCCATTCACCCCCTTAACTGTGAGGGTCAGGAAAATCATCATGTTAGTTTACGTTAAGCGTGGACTTCTGACACACAGATTTGCATGCAGATGTTTGGGGGAAATCGCGAGTGGGTTTGATGAGAGTGGCCAATACTGTCTCTTCTCCAGTCTTTCCTGTATGTGAATCAGGATGCACGGGTGGGAACAAGTCCGGTCCTGTGGGCTTTTCCGGGAGAAGAAAGTACAGATCCACATTCCCAAACAGGCTGGGCCACATCCCCAAGCAGGCTGGGCTGCAGTGTGCACACCCTCATGTGTCGGCTGCAGTGTGCACACCCGCATGTGTCATTTTGTATCTGCTAGTACAAATGTGCACACCCTCGGCAGCCTGGGATGGAAGCCCACCCGGCTCATCCTCCGTGTCTGGGCTCCATCGGGGGCCAGGAGGAGTTGTCATTTCCAGCCCAGTCCCCCGTGACCAGCAGCTCTTAGGGAAAGGAACTTGGTTTCTACACTGGGTCAGCCCAGGTTGCTGGGGTGACTGGGCAAGGTGCCTCCCAGTGCACTGTCTGAAATCCCTTCCCGGCTCCAAGCCTCACCCTGGAACACTCCGGGTGGGCCACCAGGGACTGACACAAGCCAGAGTCACGGGTGGAGGGCAGCTTAGCTGCTTGGCTCTGGAAGAGGACTTGGAATGTTTGGCTTTGTAATTTATTGAGGTTTTTTTTCCCTTCAGTAAACTTCGTTTTTGATTTCTAATGGAAAATGGAATACAGGGAAAGAGCCTCCTGAAAGTGTTAAACTTATCAGAGCCCTGTGAATCTAATGAGTCGAAAATGCCTTGAATTCAGAGATCCAGCGAGGGAAACTCCATTCTCATTGTACAGTAGAGGGGATTGCAGAGAATGAGCATTGGAGGGGTTTGTTCCTTTTTCTGTTAGGCGCTCTTTCTTCTTTTGCTCCTTAAGGATTCTTGGTTTGCTCACCCAGTATATACTCAGCAGAAGCCCTGACTTCTGACAGGAGGAAAATGATTTTCTTTTCATTTTAAGTGGGTGTATGGCCTTGATAGTTCACCTGAGATAGTTCACCACATGCCCTTTCCATCTCCACCTTTGGACGCACAGCCACACACATGGGTGTCACGCACCCAGGCACCATGAACGAGCAGATCCAGGAAAGCGTGGCTCGGGAGGAAGGTCTGGCGAGGCCCGGTGTGGCTCCCGGAGTGAGGCTGCCCTGTGAGGGAACGGGCTTTGCTGCTTTCCTCCCTGAGGCGTTACCATGCGCTTTTTCTCATGTGATGAATGAGCACTGGGTTTTGGGGGTGGAAGGCTTATTTTAAATTAGTAGATACAGACGTGAAGTAGTAATGTAAACAAAGTGGATGGTTTTGCATTTTCCTGGTGTGAGATGCTGCAAATGAACCCCTCCCCACCGCATGGGTCTCTGTTGGCCTAAAACACTGAAAAGAGACCCCCAGGATCTGAGGACCCTCCTGGGTATCAAAGGCCAGTTAACTGCTGCCTGAGAAGTCCAGACACAAACTTTCCGAGACAATTAATGGCCACTGGCTGGACTTAGCAGGTTGGTATTCTGCTAGTTTCTATTCTCTGCTCTGATTTAAAATTCTATTTGCAAAGATGAAAACGGAGCCAGACTGTCCCAAACCCAGCCCTTCCTCTCTAAGTACTGCTGTGAACAGACCTGCGTGGCTGGTCCTGTGTTTGGGTAAAACATTAAATGACAACTTTAATTGAAAAACCCTGGGGAAGCTGACCCAGGGCGTCTTAAGAGAGGCGCCCACTGGCCATCGTGTGGGTTTGCAGCAGGTTGGTTAAACGGGAAAACCTTTCAGGTGATCTTTTGTTCAGGTGTCAACTTTCTGTTCTTTGGGCTTAATTCTGCAGTTGGTCCTTTAGGGAAAAAGAAATGAATTTCTGGCAAGACCACCTCTCAGATGTGGAACCAACTACAGTGTTACCGTTTCCTGGCTGCCGCAGTCGTGTTTGAGTGTGGTTCTGCTGGAGGTGTCCTGGCTGGCAGTGTTCCTGGAGGGCCTTGCTGCTTTCACAGCTCTCTGGCCTGCCCCTCCCTCCGGGTTTGTGTTCTTGGGGTTGACCCACCCTCTCCTGCATCCTCAGCCTGTTCCCCTGCACAGTTTTCTTCTTCCTGGTGTACAGACGTGACCCGGTATCTCCCATCATAAAAAGCAGACACCCGGCAGGAGTCGCCTGTTGCTGCTGCTGCCAGCTACCACTCTCTAGCGGCTGAAAACAGTACACATACATCCTCCTAGAGTTCTGGAGGCGGAGGCTCTAAAATCAGGGTGCGGGCGGGGCTGGCTCCTTCCGGGGGCTCAAGGGGAGATTGGTGCCCTTTCCCTTTCCAGCTTCTAGAGGCCGCCCACATTCCTCAGCACCTGGCCCCACATTACTGTGGCCGTTGCTTCCATTGTCACATCTCCTTCTCTGATTTCTGAGGACCCTAGTGATGGCCTGGGGCCCACCCAGATAACCCAGATGATCTCCCAGTCCCCTGCTGCAGAGGCCCTTTTGCCAGGTGAGATCATGTGTTCACAGGTTCTGGGGGCTGGGCATCTTGAGATAGAGATCTCCACCTCTTCTTGATGCAGAGACCCCGCCTGCCAGCCCCCTGCACATGCACGGGTGTGCAGGCATAGACACACATGCCATTACCTGGCGTGTGAAAGGTGGCCCAGGCGTTGTGTCCCCTTCCTCAGCTGCTGACTGCTTCCCCGCTAGTGTGGTCTCCTCCTGCCCTGCTCCTCGTGTCTTCGTGCAGAGCTAGTGGCCATCTGGTGACCGTGACGCGAGGCCTCGTATGTCACGCGTGGTCACCCCCAGCTCCTCCTGTGGCCTGTGCGCCTCACTCCGCAGTCCCTCTGCAGCCTCAGGCCTCAGCCATGCGGTGCTGCTCTTCAGCCTCTTCTCTTGTCCAGCACCCTGGATGGTTGGCTCACATGGCGCTGCCTCCCTCAGTTACTGGGAGGTGGCTGCACAGCCCTGTCTTCTAAGCCACAGACGCAGGTTCCAACTGCCCACGGGTCATCTCTATGGGGCAACCCGCCGTGTAGCCCCCACACCCTGCACCTATTCTATAAACAGACCCGATACTTACCTTCCCTGGGGCTGACCAGCTCTTCCTCTCTGTCACCCAGGCCTTCCTGACCCCGTCAGACCCTTTGAGGCCAGCCCCAGGTGCCCGTCACTGTTCCCCAGTCCAGGAACAGCACCTGCAGCCCGTCTGACACAGGTCACACCTTACGCCAAAGGTCTTGTCAGACTGTGAAGCCAGAAAGTCACGCCCCTCTCCCGTGGTCTTCCTGCCACTTGTATACACCTGTAGTTCGAGCAGCAGTGTTGGGGGATCCCCCTGACCCTGGAGGGTCCCTCACTCTCCTGACGCCTCCCTGGACTCTGCCAGACCAGACCAGCTGCCTGCGCTCCCTGCTGGGATCCCACAATACCAAACCCCCTGGGCTGTCTTGGCATCACTGGCTGAATGACCTGGGCTTTCATCTCAGTCTCTCTTCAGATTTCAAACTCCTGAAGGAGCTGGGCTTTTCTTTTTTCTTGTGTGTCCCAGAATTCTCCTGGTACCCAAACAAAACCGTCTGTATCCACACTATCCTGGGCCAGAAAGCTGGAGGCTGGCTGTGCCACCCACCCCTCCCTGCCTTTAGATGAGCATTGATGTAGTTAGGATGTCTGTCCCTCCAAATCTCATGTGGAAATCTGATCCCCTGTTGGAGGTAGGGTCTGGTGGGTGGTGTTTGGGTCATGGGAGTAGATTCCTCATGAATGGCTTGGTGCCCTCCTTGAGGTAATAGTATGTTCTCACAGAGTGCACATGAGACCTGCTCATTTTAAAGTATGTGGCAGCTCCCACCCCCAACCCGCCTCATGTTCTTGCTCTTGCTCCCGCTCCCACCATATGACGTCCCTGCCCCTGCTTTGCTTTCCGCTATGATTGGAAGCTTCCTGAGGCCTTCCCAGAAGCAGATGCTGGCACCATGCTTCCCACACAGCCTGCAGAACCATAAGCCAATTAGACCTCTTTTCTCTCTGCATTTCTCAGCCCCAGGTATGTCTTTATAGCAGTGCAAGAACGGACTAACACAGCACCGGTTCCTCCACTTCCAGGGCCCACTTCACAGCTGCGCACCTAGGAAATGAGAGGCTTTCTGGGGAGGAGGAAGGGTGGCTCCTGGGCCTTGAAGATCCTAGAGCTCTGCCTGTCCTGTGTGTGAGATGGCTGGTCTTGGGGCGACCTGTCTGCTGCTCCATAGGATGCGTTGTGTGTTCGTCTGTCACTGCGTGGCCACTGTGGCAGAGGCCAGGCAAGGCACGTTTCAGTGACTTGTGATCCAGGCAGCCGTGGCTATGTGGATGGCTATGAATGCCTGCTGCTGATTAGGATAAAGGAAAAGCTGATTCTTTTAGAAATGGTTTTAGTACCTGTTCTTAAGGGCAGAATTTGGAAGGGGTGTGTGTGTGTGTGTGTGCGTACACAAATTGGCTGTGTGCCCATGCTGATTTGAAAATATGAAAAAACTCATCATTTTCCCACCTGCCATCGCTGGGCGACACACACCATGCTGGGTGCTTTCTCCTGGCTCCACAACGAGGTGGTCCTGTGGAGCAACACTCCTCTTTCCGCCTCAGCCAGCCCTGTGCTGGCCGCTTACCCTCATGAACAGGCGTCTTTGTGCTGGCGGGGGCTCTTGTTGCCCCCCAGATCTCCCTGTGCCCTGTGAGGTTGGCCTCTGTGGACCACCACCTGAGCCCCTGACCTCCCCCAGATGGTGGGAGAAGTGGGGGCTGTAACATCCTTCCTGCAGCTCCGTCACTGCCAAGCTCAGCCCCCGCTGGCCTCTCTGGCAGCATCCGCTCCTCCTGGGCTCTGTCGTCCTGTTGCTCCTGGATGTTCAGTGGCTCCCGCTAGGGTCAGTCCTGCAGTGCTTCCCCCTCCTCTGCTGGTTTTCCTGAACCCTGCCCACGTCTACTTAAAAGGCCTGGATGAAACTCACTTTCCTACTCCGCCCAGGGCCCCTTCCAGCCAGTGGCCCGGCCTCTGCAGGCCCTCTTCAGAGGGGATTTCACCCGGGGGTTTTTCAGAGACAACTCGGTGTTTCAGATGGTGAACTGTGGTTCCTGAGTCCCAGCCCCACCCCTGTGTCTGCGTGGCTGTCCCCCCTCAGGGCCTCCCCTAAGTGCCACCCATTGCTCTCTGTCCCCCTCCCGTGGCGCTTGTCACCCTCCTGACATTAATGAGAACACTCTGGTTCGTTTCCATTTGTGGCTCCCAGCCCTAGGACAGAAGCTCCTGGCAGGCAGGGGTGGGTTGTGGTTTGTGTACCTGTGGCATCCTTGCACTCACAGGAGACAGCTGCCACAGATCATGTGCTCACCAGCATTGTTGAAGGAACTCATGAAGTACAGGCATCTGCCGGGTGGACATTGAACTATGAGCCGGGAAAACATTCATTCACGTTAAACAGAGTGCACCAATGCCTTTTTCCCCCACAGCTGCCGGGCCGCAAGTACAGCCCTGGGTACAACACCGAGGTGGGAGACAAGTGGATCTGGCTGAAGTGAACGGGCCGCCTTCCGCTCCAGCTGCGTCACAGCGATGGCCAAGCTGCATCAGCCGCACTCTCCTGGACGCCATATAGCTTTAAGATCGGTGGGAGGGTAAATAATGCAAAAATTGCACAGTGGAGGAAGTGGTCTCACAAAAAGCAATCCATCCTGTAGTATATAGGTAATGGAGTTGGGGGAAGCAGCTTCCATTCTGGATGTTTGGAACCCTTTAGCTTTGTTTTGGAATGGCCCACCATTCTCACTGGAAAACAGTGGTCTGCTGTGAAAGGCCAGCTCTCGGCGGCCCCTGTGGTTTCAGCGCTGCCGCTCTGTGTCATTCAGGTTGTGTACATTGTTTTTCTTCCGACTTCCAGAAATAAAAGCGTTTCCATGGGACTTTCCCCATCGTATGTCTGTGTGCGTGCGGGCACGTCGAAACTGCACACGTGCACACACGCTGCTCTGGGCCCTGTTTGGTGTGGTGTGGTTTAATTGAGACTTACATTATGCTGAAGAGTTTTTCTAAAGGCCTACTGTATTTATTTTAGTAATGTGCTACATTAGAGTAGAAAAAATAAGAACATGAAGAATAGCAAAAGGAGAACATTACCATAGATTTACAGAACAATATGTTTTAAGAGAGACGTTGAGAAAGGTTCACGTGGTGGCCATCCTCAGCATCTCAAACTCCTTTGAAGGGAGATTTGAGCTTAGGCTGTTGATGACATAAGATGCAAAATCAAAATAATATACTCTCTTTATTACCCAGAAAATCAAGTTGCCAGTCAAAACTGAGAAATGAGAAAGAAAATCACATTTCTTTATTCATCTCTGTTGAAGCCTAGAAAACCAAAACAAGCTGGTTGTGGTTCAGCATCATCGTTTAGGAATTAAGCTGTCAATTGTGAGTCGTACTGAACTGTGAGTTTTCCACTGTAAAGCTCCCCTGTGTCCAATATGGTAGCTCCTAGCCACATGTGGGTATTGAAATTTAAATGAGCTAAAATGTAATACAGTTTAAAATTGGGTTCCTTGGTTGCACTGGCCATAGTTCAAGCGCTCCACAGCCGCCGTGGGGAGTAGTTCCAGTGCTGGTGCAGAGGACGATGCTCTGCTCCCCGCGGAAGCTCTGCCAGGCCTCGCTGCTGCGGAGCATGCGAAGAAGATGCACACTCCTTCCCTCCTTGCGTCTGCCTGCCTTTTTCCCTCTCTCCTTCCTTCCCTCCTTCTTTCCTCCTCCTTCCCTCCCTTCCTTTCTTCCTTCCATCTGTCCTTGTTTTCCTCCCTTCCCTTCCTCCTTCCCTCCTTCCTTCCCTCCTTCTTCCCTCCTCCTTCCCTTCCTTCCTTCCGTCTGTCCTTGTTTTCCTCCCTTCCCTTCCTCCCCTTCCTCCTCCCTGCTTCCTTCCTTGTTTTAAGAATTTGAAAATAAAGTTTCCCAGGAGTTTTGGAGTCCAGATTTAAGTGGCTGAAGTTTTGCATTTCACTAAGAAACCAACAGCTTTAATCATGAAATGAAAGCACAGCTGGGCATTGGGCCAGTCACAGAGTGTCTTTTGCTCTGAGCACCTCACAAACCCATTGTGGAGGGGAGGAAAGAAAAAGAAAACCATCTTTAATTATCTTAGCTGTTCCTAATGTCTTTGGCTGCAAAGAGCTAGCTGTTCCCTTCAACCTTGGTGGTTGCACGGGTAGTGTCCTCAGCAGTGAGAGGGCAGGTCTGCCCTGTGGTCAGGATTGCCCTTGTGAGGGGCAGAGCTCTCCAACCACGCAGGGCTCGGTGTCGGCATGGTGTGGACTCGGGTGCTCTGATCGTCTCCTGCGTTTGTGTCTGGCCCTGTGTGGTTGCATTCTCTTGATGGAGTGGGAAGTGTGTAATTTGTAGTGCTGAGGACATTCGTCTGTTTGATTTTCTGGTGTTTTCAATGACATGCATGTTCAGCAGAGAAAGATGAATAAACACTGTCCAATTCTTCTCTCCACATAGAAGCCTCAAGAAGAGGTGAGGAGATGCCCCGATTTTCTTATTTCAGAGCAGTACATGAGTTCGTCTCACAAAAGCTCTTACAACTAAAACAACAACAGCAACAAACCAGGATCAAAATAATCATGCATTTTCCAAGATTCCATGTTGGACTTCTCAGTGCTTTGGAGATCAGGAAATAATCATGTTGTTGCGGCAGCATGGTTTTGTGTCTGGATTTTATTCATACAGGCATGTGTTTACAGGCATGAGAATTCTGTATTGAAAAGAAAGTCCTTGTTTTTTTCTAACGTATCTTTCTGTTCTATCAAGTGTTATAACCAAATTGTTAAGAGCATTGAGCTTCTTAGGAGAGATTACATGCAGCTACTTAGGACCACCTCAGCAAAATGGGGTTGCCTGGGTAGATAGCAGCAGCAGCTCACCAGCCCCATGCTGCCAGGCTGCTGGCTGCTGTCCACCAGGCAGCCATGGAACCTCCATGTTCTGCCTAGGTGTTGCAGCAAGAACAGCAGGGAAAGAGGCGGCCGCCTCCAGGCCACAGGTGGACCCAGGGACCTTCAGTTACGCTGCTTCAATTGAATTCGTGTTGGTTTCTCTGCTACAGCAGAAGTGGAAGAAGCTCTTGTCTTGCTGGACATTTGTCCCATTTTTTGGCTAATAATTGGCTTTGAATCTCTCTGTGTCCTGCTTACCAATTATAGCTTTCTGGATTGGCTGTTCTTAGCAGTGCACATGTCAACGCAAAGAAGCAAGCAGGCGGCTACTTTCTGGGAAGAAGCATAGTCCGTGCTCACACTGGATGCAAATCTGCAAGATTTGGGGGTTTGGCAAAATAGGGGTGGAGGGAAAGCTGCGATGGCTGTCAAAAACTGGAGCTTTTCGAAGAAAAGCTTGTGTAGGCAGCAGCCACTGGCTGGCCAGAATTCCATGAATGGAAGCAGGTGCTCGAGTGATCTAGGGCTTTACATCTGGATATAAATAGAAGCTGGGAGCCTGAGGCTTTGCTTTAGGAAAATCATGAGCCAGAAAACAGAGGAGGTGATTCTCAGTAGTCACCTCACGTCGCTAGTATTTTCTAATACTCTCTTGAATTGTACAAAGCAAAGTACCTTTTAACAGCAACACATCTGTGAGTCGAAACAGCGAGCTTCCCTTGGGAAAAGGAGCCTCTTCTCAGCAGAGGATCCCAGCCTTTCCATCCTTCCCCATCGGAATGCCAGGCTCTGTTAGTTTGGATGTTGGACATTGCCACCTGAATTCCAGGAGGCCGGGGAGCTCCAGTTATGGACTTGTCCCCAAAAGAGTGGTGCTGTTCTCAGAGCGATAAATGTTCCACTGAAAGTGTCTGTCCCCTGGCTCAGGCTGGCTGCACTTGCTTGAAGGAGGCTGATTTAAGGGTTCTAATAGGAAGACAAATGAAACTATCAAATTTTATCTTTAAGCATGTGAATAAGTTTGCTCATTTGCTTTTACTATTGATGTATAGTTTTAAAATTCTTAATTTAAAAATTAATAGTAAATTTTTCACAAGTGAACACTTTTTATCTTTAAATTAAAATTCTGAAGCTCCCTTGTTAGTTAGATCCAATTGCTGGTTACATTTTGGGAAGCACTCATTTTAGTGCTATGTAGTTTCATTGAATACACTTTTTTTAATGAGACTATACCTGGTGATTATATTAAAAATCCCAGCTTTTAATTTGTAAAAAGCTGTTTCCTCTGGCACGTTACACGTGGTAGTGTGGGTTTTCTTACAGTGAATGTTGATGGGGCCTCCTGCATCCCGGGCAGCATCTCAGCGCTGGACACGTGGCAGTGAGAGCAGAAATGCTAGCGGTGGCTGAGGGGCGAGGCCCAGGCGGAAGCCCCTGATGCAGGGTTGTGCATGTGCAGAATCTGAAAGCTGTGAGACTTGGCGAGCCCGCAGTGGAGGGGGGTGTCTGAGCCGCGAGGAGGGTCTGGCCTGAGCTGCAGGGCACCCCCCCAGAGCCCACTGTAGGTATTGGAGGGCTGAGGAGAGTGCAGAGGGCCTGGGAGGCGAGGGAAGGAGTGAGGCGGCCAGGCGGGGTCAGGCGCTCCACGCGTGTCAGGGAGAGGAGGACCTGCAGTGACTGTCGACGTGACTTTGGCAAGCTCTGTGTCCGCAGAGCTGGAGCTGAGCTGGCTGGGGCAGGAGTCACAGCGTGGAAATTAAGGAAAAAACAAGCAGGTAGGGTAGAGAGCCAGACTACCATCAAAGCATGAGTTTTCTGCTGCCTGGCTCCGCCGTGATGCCACTCCTCCCACCAGAACGAGCGCGTTTGTCTCCACACTCTCCCCTGCTTGTCATTGAGCTTTGTTCGGTTTAGGAAGCACGAACAGAAAGGTGGCTGTGACAGGCAGTGGGCTGGAAAGTGCATTTCCACCGGTCTGCCCTCTCCTGGGACAAGGTGAGCTTGGTGCTGAGCACTCGACTGTCCCGACTCCAGGAGCAACGCCGGTCCTCCAAGTACAGGAGGCTTTTCCTCCTCTCAGTATTGCAGCAGGCAGCACACAGCCCTTCTGTCCAAGTCTGGGAACCTGAAAGACCGTCGGAATCTTGCTGTTTTAGACATTGTAAGAGGAGCGGGTAGGACCCCACGCGCTCAGGCCCCACGCCTTGGATCTACCCCTTCTGCAGCCAGAGGGACAAGCAGCTGCTGTGCTGGTCATGGCCTCATCCTGTGTGTGACGATGGCCACTCACGTCTTCTTATTCTACAGAAGTTATCACTGTGCGTCAGACCTTTATTTGGATTTTGTGTGTCTTGCATGTATGGTGGGGATGACCGGCCCCACCTCCAAGTGCAGGTGCTGGAGCCCCTGGGGACGCAGCGCTGCTCATTCCTGACAGATGGGTTGCACCCGTGGGAGGGGTCCAGATGCGTCAGCTCTTGGGAGTCAGTGATGGGTGTACCAGGAATGGCCTGGCGTGCGTTTCCATTCAGAAACTCCCAGTCCCTGCCTGGAACCTGGCTCCTTTTGCTGGTTTTTGCCCCCTTTCCTGTCCCTTTCCTGGGTGGCTGGTCCCTGCTGTTGCCCCTGCCTCCCTGGCTGCAGAGCTTTCCTCTGGAGGACTCGACACAGAGCCTGTGCCGTCTCCGACTCCGGGCTCTCCTGCCCTGCCCTGCTTTGGTCTCTCAGGTTGGAGTCGAGGTTGCATCTGCCGAGAGCTGTGCCCACAGGTGAGGTAGTATCAGGGTCCCGAGCCAGAGTCCACCGTCCCCTGGCCGTGGGTTTGGAGCTGCCAGCCACCCTTCCCTGAGAACCCAGCCTAGGACTCGGCTCCCCTGGGCCTGCCCCATCTTTCCCTCCTGCCCTGGTCTGTCCTCCTGCGGCCCCCTCAGTCTTCCTGGCCAAGTCAGCCAACAGCAACCCACACACAGAGGCCGCTTCTGGATGGGTGTCTGGCAAGATGTGGGTCTGAATTCAGCCTTTTGCCTCGCATGCCTACCGCCATGTCCTGGGCTCTCCAAGAGCCACCTTAGGAAGATGGGGAGTGGGTCTGGACCACTGAGCAACTGGTCATTCTGCATCAGCTCCTGAAAATCCCATGTGGACCAGGACCCTGATGAGGACAAGCTCCTAGCTCAGAACAACACAGAATCCAGCGCTGGCCGTAGGACGGCTGTCTAATGGTCCTTGTCTAGAAACCTCTCTGGGCCATTCTGGAAGTGGAAAATGCCGGCATTGGTCATGCGACCTTGCACAGCTGACTATTTTCATGGTCTCTCCACTCACTCTGGCCCCTTCGTGTTTTGTGGAGGGAATAGCAGACCTCGCTCCCCGCCCCAGTGTTATGAGGTGACGTAGACACCTCACCTTGAAGTTTTCACGTATTTTCTATCTCTAGTATTTGTATACTTCACACGAAGCTTTATTAGTGGATAAATAAACTCCTTCCTATTGAAATAAAATTTGAGAAGAACGTGGTATGTGCCAGCCAAAGCCCAAATTCAAATGAACCCTTCTGTGAAGGGGAAAAATCAATCTTGTTGAGAGAATGCAATTTAGATGCAGAAAGAATCCCAGCTGCCTAGAAATCCCCATTGCCAAAAGCAGGCGAAAGGAACCACTCGTGTGAGAGAATGTCGCGGGGCAGCGGCAGGTCGGGCGGCAGCGCAGCAGCTGTGAGAACGCACGACTCTCACTTCCGGGCTGTGTCGCCAACATTGGCAACCAGTCGTCACCTGCCAACAGCGCCACCCAGTTGGGGGAGCATAGATGGTATTGGTCTGGCTCTATCCAGCTGTTTGTTAGCAGTGAGTACAAAAAAATAAAAAAATGATATTTCTTAGCTGGTCAGAAATGACATGAAAGACCTCAGACTGTTGAGTTAACTTAAAACAGCCCCTCCTTTGCATCTAACAAAGTAATAAAATTGTGTGTGTTCATTTAATGGGTAAATATGCAGCCTCTGCTGTTTAAAGGAAAGTGAAAGGTTCAGCAGTGTGTGTTATCTTGCCCTCCTTAAGCCATGCTTTTCCTCTGAATGTCCTTGGCTCAGAAAGCTGGTTGTCAGGGAGCTTCACTGGGGTCTCTGAGGGGACTTCTCCGGAGGAGCTGGTGAAGGAGCGCGTGAGGACACAGGAGAGCAGTATCTCTGGCTGGCACTCCGCCCGGCCGGGCAGGTTGAGCCCACTTTCACACCCCCGAGGCGGTCACAGCCCGACCGTCAGGTGGAACCCACTCTCACAGTCCTGGGGTGGTCACTCAGCTGTCCCGGCAGGTGGAACCCACTTTCACAGCCCTGAGGCAGTCACAGCCCGACCGTCAGGGGGAACCCACTCTCACAGTCCTGGGGTGGTCACTCAGCTGGCCTGGCAGGTGGCACCCACTCTCACAGCCCTGAGGCAGTCACAGCCCGACCGTCAGGGGGAACCCACTCTCACAGTCCTGGGGTGGTCACTCAGCTGGCCTGGCAGGTGGCACCCACTCTTACAGCCCTGAGGCAGTCACAGCCCGACCGTCAGGGGGAACCCACTCTCACAGTCCTGGGGTGGTCACTCAGCGGTCCTGGCAGGGGGAACGAACTCTCATAGTCCTGGGGTGGTCACTCAGCTGTCCCGGCAGGTGGAACCCACTTTCACAGCCCCGAGGCGGTCGGTCACTCAGCCTAGCCCAGCCCAGCAGGTGGAACCCACTCCCCGCTGTCGCAGCCCTGAGGCGGCGGGGGCGTCCTCCACCTCGCTCTTCCTGGAGAGACGCCAGCGTGTGGGTTTGGAAGTGGAGTCTATTTTAAGTTTGCAGTTCCTGAAGGAGCCTGTGTTTGCTGTGCTGTCTCCACGTGGTCACAGCCTTGAAGCCTCCAGCCTTTTAAGGGCAAGCCTCTGCCTGGCTGCCTGTGGTCGGGGCAAGCCGCTACTTACGTTCGCGGTGCCTGTTGCGTTTTCCAACCTAAGAGGGCACAGGAGGAGGTGGAAGGGGAGTGGAACTAAGGCGCGGGACTTGAGAGCAAACCGTGAGTGTCCAGAGCTGTAGGAGGTTCGGAGAAGACACCGAGGGCTCCTCCTGCAGGGTGAGAAACCCTCCTGTTTCTGATTGCCTCATGCACCGCCATGCTCAGGTCACCAGGCAGGCACCCCTCCCTGGGCTGAGCCCTGATCAACGTGGAGCAGTTTCCTAGGGCTGTGGTAAGCAGCTGCCTTGCACTTTGCGGCTAAAGCAGCACAGATGTATTGTCCTAAGTTCTGGAGGCCAGGAGGCCTCCAATCAAGGTGTCAGCAGGGCTGGTCCCTCCTGCAGGCTCCTGGCCTTCCCAGCTTCTAGAGGCTGCCTGTGTATATGGTCTTGTGACCCCTCCTCTAGTCACCTCTCCTCTCTGCTGGCCCCTGCTGCCTCCCTCGTGCAAGGACCCCTGTGATGACATTGGGCCACTCAGTCCAGGAAACCCCCCATCAAGATCTTCAACCCCATTTGCTCAGCCCCTTTGCCACCCGAGGTCCCATGTCCCAGGAGCTGGGGATCAGGATGAGGCTGTCCTTGGGGCCCTGTTCTGTCTACCACAGTCCCCACCGGGGGCCGACAAGAAGGCCCTGTGGAGACTGGCAGCCACAGGCCCTGCTCTGGGTGGCCCTTCAGCTTCTTCTCACCTCCCACGTGGCTGGAGAGGAGGGTCTCACCCACCACAGAGATAGGCCTTCTACCTCAGGGAAGGCGTGGAGCAGCGGGGCTGGCGTGGAGCAGCGGGGCTGGCGTGGAGCAGCGGGGCTGGCGTGGAGCAGCGGGGCTGGCATTGGCAGCTGTGCCTTACGTTTTCTGGCAACTGTGAGCAGCCCTGCCTTGCCAGCTTGGTCGGCAGAGCCTTGCGTCTTTCGTGGGCTGGCTGCACCCCTCCGGGGCCCTGGCCCAGGCCCATCCCTGTCCCCATTTGGTGCACACCGTGGGGAGAGGTGGACGTAGGCTGTCCCATGTGTGGTGACAGGTGGTCTCCATAGCCATGTCTGGCACAGGGTTGCCCATCCAGGGGAGGGAGGCCTCTGGGAGGAAGAGAGGGGAGGCTGCTTTGTCCATCGTGGAAGTTCAAGAAAACCAGAAAAACCCCTACAGGGGTACCTGGAAGCTGTTGGTGTTCAGAAGCTCTTCCCACCTACAGATCTTGTGATGGGGCCTGCAGGTGAGTGCCCACCGGCTGCCAAGGAGAGCCCCAGGCCGCACAGTTGGGGCCCTGCCGGCCAGTGCTGGCCTCCTGAACCCTTCACTTTCCACAGACAACAGCATCCTCATTTCTGCCCAGGAGGTCTGCTCCTTTCTCCTGGGCCCCCCTCCCCACTCTGCCTTCAGAGCCCTTTGTGCTTTGGCCCCCACCCTGCCAGCCCCCTCCCTGCATCCCCCTCCTCACCACCCAGTCCTTCATGCAGCCTTTCCTCTCCCTGGGCCTGCAGGTCTGCCCCACCAAGCCCCCATCCCAGGACGCAGCCAGGCTGTCTGCCCTCTGCGAGCAGGTGTGGCACACGTGTTGCTGGTTCATCCCGTGGGCTCACAGGGCGGCTCCTGTGCAGACCTCTAGTGGGTGTGGGACTTCAGGCAGCTGCCTTTGGCCCCTGCCGGCCCACACCCCAGGACCCATGCCACAGCGCCTACCGAGGGAAAGGGACCAAGGGGCATGCACCATCTCAGGTCTCGAGAGGAACAGAGCCAGGCAGGAGCCTGGGCAGGCGTCAGCAGGGCCCCCATGTGTCCCTGGGTCCCACTGTCCTTCCCACTGCCCAGGGCATGGCCAGGCCGGAGGCCTCGGTGTGCCGTTGGGACCAGGCCTGGGAACCCCTCTGGCTTGTTTCCCCTTTTTAGTTACACAAATACTTTATGATCACTTCTTAAAATTTAGGAATTTTAGGAAGGAACAAGGAAGACAGCTTTACAGTTATGTACATTTTCTTTTACTTGCCATTAGAGTCTTCCTAGACCCTGTTTTTTAAAGATGCCTAACCCTCCACACCCGGCTGTGACCACACCTGCCGCCCCTCCATCATAGCTGCTTCTCAGTGTCTGGCACATCCTGTACTGGGTGCTGAGGGGACCCAGGGAGGGTGTGGTGAGAGGAGGACCCTGACCAGGCATCCCTGGGACACGGCTGCCCAGCATGGGCATTTTTTCTTTTTTATGGAGGCTCAGGAGTGAGGCCTGAGAACACAAGAGAAACGGCCTCGTTAGACCCTGGCCCCACCTTCTTCCCAATCTCAACCACCTTCGATGACTCAGTCATCGATGTCTGCGTCTCTCTCCCTACTGTCCTCTGTAACCCTTGGGTGGCTGACGCAGCCATTGTCCCTGTCTCCAGGGCAGCAGCACAGGAGCGTGTGGCCCTCCTTTGGCCCCTCCCGCACGCCCTATGGGTACCCCGGGTCCCATCGGTCACCCTCGCTGCAGGGTTTCCTGTCTCAATAGTAGCCTCTCCTTCTGATGTCTTGTGGTCAGATGTTTGCTGGAAAGGGCCACAGAGCCCCAGCGAAAATCCAGACTCAAAAGATGAGACTGAAACGGGAAGTGTCAGCATTGTTTTAGGGTTTTTCACTTCAAAAGCCAATAGTCCTCTGAAGCAGGGCCCTTCTGCACTCCTTCCAAGCTCAGCAACTACCTGACAAAGGAACCAGGGGCTGAAGCGGAACGTACTGGAAGCCCTGGCCAGCAGGTGGCCAGTGGGACGCTGACTTGAAGCCCCTTTGAAGCAGTGGTGGGAGCAGTGGGAACAGTTGCCCCGTAATTGTTGGACAGTGTCACACAACTAGACAGGCACCTACTTGAATCACAGAATGGAGCTGTGTGGTGTTTCTATGACACTGGGATGAAGCTGCAGGCACGAGCAGGGGTCTGCACAGCCGACCACGGGGACAGACAGGCGTGCGGCTGCCACTCACCTGCACATGGTGGCCATGTGACATGCACAGGCCCTGCCTGTGTGGGGTCCTCACACCGAGGGCACCAGGTCTAAACACAGGTGGGAAAGGTCAGTGTTTACATCTACACTTCAGATGCCTAAAAACAGAGTCTTCAGGGAGCAGGGAGGAACCGTTCCCCGGATTTCCAAAGGTCATGCCCCGAAGGGGCAGCTTGGTGGACTGGAGCCGTCTGAAAAAGAAGGTGGTGGGTCGGGAGCCCTGAGCCTCCTGCTTGGGCCAAGGCATGCCCACAGGAGACCTCTTGCCCGCTCACGGACTCGGGGGCCTGAGGGATCCCTGAGGAAGCTGTGAGTGGTGGGCAGCCGTCTAGCTGTAGGAGATGCATCATCTCAGCTTCTTTATAACAGGGCCAGCCTGTGCTGCTGAGGGATGACCAGAGCCACACAGCATGGGGCGGAGGAGCTGTAAGGGCTGGAAACCTTTCTAAATCTCTGCCACCACTTCGTGAGCCCACTCTGAGGTGTGCCCCCTCCCTAGATTCTCACAGCAAGCCTGGCTGCAGGTGGGGACAGCCTCATTTTTCCCCCATCATGTACATAAGAAAATGGGCTCTGAGGGTGGGACGTCCCCAGTCTCCCAGATGGAATGTGATGGGTCCAGGTTCAGGCTCAGTCAGGGCTCTCCTGAGAACAGGACCCACAGGAGGTACAGATATGGAGACAGTTATAAGGATTCTGGCTGCCCAGAAGCCCCAAGATCTGCTGTCTGCAAGCTGGAGACCCAGGAGAGCCAGTGGTTCAAGTTCCAGTCCAAGGGAAGACCAGTGTCCCTCCTCAACAGGCCAGTGTCCGATACGGTGGCTCACGCCAGTAATCCGAGTGCTTTGGGAGACTGAGGTGGGAGGATCGCTTGAGGCTGAGTTGGAGACCAGCCTGGGCAACATAGATGAGGCCTTGTCTCTTCAAAAAGTAAAAGTGTGGTGGCACACGCCTGTTGTCCCAGCTACGTGGGAGGCTGAGGTGGGAGAATTGCTTGAGCCCAGGAGTTTGCACTCCAGCCTGGGCAACAGAGAAGACCTTGTCTCTAAAAAACAAACAAACAAACAAAAAGCAAAAAACAAAAAACAGGCAGAGCGTGGGAATTCTTTCTTCCACCACCTTTCTGTTCTTTCCAGACCCTCAGTGGACTGGAGGATGCCTGCCCACGCTGGGGAGGGCCGGCCGCCTGCCTTCCCGAATCCACCAGGTCACATGCTGATCTCATCCCCCACAGATACACCCCAAAAATCATGTTTGACCAAATCCCGGGCAGCTGTAGTCCAGTCGGGTTGGATGTCTAAAGCTGATCTGTACGATTGCTAACTCACGTCACCCTCCGAGCCGTGCATCTCACTCCTCAGACACAAATGCTGGTGCTCATTCCTGCCCCAAGCTTCTATCCGTACCAGTGTTGGAAGAATCCGCTCAATCAGCAGTTGGTTTGCTTTGATTTTACCTTAAAATCCTGACGCTATCCTGGTCATAATGAGCTCTCATACATCCGTCCCAAAGAGGGACATGTGTCCATTGCATTCATGGGGTTAAAGCAATGAGAAAGCCTGCAAGGCAGAAAGCCCTGTACTACAGCAGAAACGGTTGGGGGCTCCAGGGGAGGAAGGGGGTGCCCCGTGACATCTGAGACTGCATTTGAAGTAGAGAGCCTTCTCTTCTGGACTCCTGCTTGCTTTATCTTTGTATGAACCGTTATCTGCAAAATAAATACACAGGCCTCTGCTGGCTCCTGCCTAGGCCAGGATGGCTCAAGGCTTGGTGAAGTCCCCAAGGAGGGAGGGCCACCTCGGCTGGCTCTAGTTTTTTCTGTCCCAGACGCACTGGAGGCCTGGATTTGTGGAAGATGAAGGGACATACCGAGTTGCATCGTCAGGCTGGCATCTGAGCCGCCTTTGCAAGCCCTAGTTTGTCCTTGTATGTGGAATGCTGGAGGCTCGAGTCAGGATCCGGGTCCCATCGACGTGTATTCGTGCTTTCAAGATGGCTGGGGCTTTTAGCCGTGGCGGCTTTGCTCGGGCAGGCCTGCTGCTTTTTACATTGGGTTTTCCAGCGACTACACTTACAGCTGCAAAATGGACAGTAGGCTGTAGACCCTGAGCAACGTCAAGTGAGTGCATGTTTTGAACGCCTGTTACTTCTCCGTCGCCACTCATGGAACGGAGGCTGTGGAGATGTCTCAGTTATTTTCTGTCCCCTGGGTGCTCAGGACCCAGCTGCAGAGCCAGCCTTGAATGAGACCACAGGGAGCCTCTGAACAGGGCCTTGAGGGGCCGAAGGGGGAAGAGCAGCCCGGAGGCCATTGTCCGGAGCACAGCCTGGCTTCGTCTCTGGAGGACGTGGCTGAGGCTGGGAAGAGGGACGTGTGGGCAGGGTCCAGGAGGTTCTAGCTCTTAAGTGTTGGTGGAAATGAGCTGCTATTTCCCTAAGAATTGTGCACAATCCTGAACCTTGCTGCCGTTAACTGAACCTCCGGACTTTTGCTCAAACAGCTGTAGTGACAACAGAGCTTGTACCCCCACCTCACCTCCCCCACCTCATCGCCTGAGGATGTAAATTGGCTAACTTGGCCTTGGAAGACCAGCTTGAAGGGCAGGGCCACCTATGCACATGTGACCTCCATGTTCATCCAGTGTCCACGCACAAGAAGAGCCCACACTTGATTTAATGTTCAGCTGTGGCCGTCCTGAAAGTCTCAAGTTTTGGATAAGAGCCTCCCGTTTTCATCTTGCACTGGGCCCCACAGGTTATGTCGCTGCCGTGGGTGTGCTGAGGCACCACCCAGTGCTTCCTGGAGCCCTCACCCCTCTTGCCATCTGGCAACAAGAGCTGGGCTGGCTTGTTGCATAGTCCTTGAGGCCTTCAATGGATGGAGCAGGAGCTCACGGCAGCAGGAAGGCCGGTGTGTGAGAGGAGCCACGGGGAGGAGCCCCATGGGACCCTGGGCCTGGAGGCCTGAGGCTCGGCGGGGAGGGCGGGGCTTGCTCTGGGCCCAAGAGAGTCAGGGGCCGTCCCTGTCTTTGTCTGGTGGGGAGAGAGGGCGGGGCTTGCTGGGCCCTGGTGAGGCAAGGACCGTCCCTGTCTGTGTCTGGTAGCAGTGGCCTCCTGGTCTTTGTCCAGCTTCTTCCTTAGGCCGAGCATTTGGCTATGGCTGCAGGAAGCCCAGCGGGGTGTGGAGAAGGCAGGCACACAGGACAATCACCGAGCCATTTTCCTCTGTGGGCCCCGGGAGCTCTGTCCCTGGGGTCTCTGGGAGTTGGTGTGGGATGCAGACCTCAGGCACCTGCATTGGTACAGGGCTGTCCTGGTATGACTTCTTGGTATTCCCAGGCTCGGATGCCGGCTGCCAGATAATGTCCAGGGCCTTGGTCCAAGCAGTGTGAGCAGGCCGGGCGGCCCCAGATGGCCTGGCCTGGGCCTGCAGGGATTCTGTCCCCATGAGGAAGGGGCTGCACTGCAGCCTGGATCCCAGTTCCTTACTCAAGATCCCACCCCCACTACCTGCTGAGCACCGGGCTGCAGTACTGAGGAGTCCCATGGGAGGCAGATCACCTACCACCATGGGCTGGGCATCCATCTCCTGGGCACTGCCCTGGCACTTCATGCAGGGCTCCCTCGCTCCTTCCGCCAACCCTGTGAGGCCGTGGCCTTATCCTCATTTCACCAAAGGCAGCCTGAGGTTCAGAGAAGTTAGGCAGGACATCAAAGACACATGACAGGCATTTCCAACATGGGGCCCTCTGGACCCAGAGCTTGTGCTTGTAGCCTTCTCTCTGCCTGCAGGAACCTCACTAAGACTTTCCCCAAAAATCTGACCAAAGGGAGTGAGTGCATTTAGCACACGTGGGCACACATCCATGTCAGGCGTGCCTGACAAAACCTCGGTCCTGCCTTCCTCAGGGAGGTCCTGCACCAGTGTCAGGAGCCATTGAACTCAAAGCTTTTATATGGACAACAAAGGGATTCATTGAGATGAGCTGGAGCTGGGCTGGAGAAGGTGTAGCATCCATCAGCATTGACCTTGATCCCTGAATGATGTGGGGGTATTTGTGATTGCAGTGAGCCCATGGGCTTGAGGCTCACTCCATGGCCCTGAGCGCAATGCCTGCGGGGAGGGCCCCGGAGGCGTTGCTGAGGGGTTTGCAGGCCCAGCACCTCATACAGAGCACGCGGGTTAACGAGCTGATTCCGTAGTGGGTGGCAAGGGACAACGTCTTCCCCCAGTAACACACTACCCTTCGGAAACCCTCCTAGCTCATCACTGCACCCATCTCCCCATCTGCTGGGGCCGGAGCTGTGGTATGGAGTGCAGGGCTCATGACCACCTGGGATTTGAGTGGCTCCAGTGGCCAGGTGCCCGCCTGGGAGGGTGACAGAGCCCCAGCTGGGGCTGAGGAGGAGCAGGTGGGAGGAGCGTGCAGCCATCCTTCCTCGACTTCCAGAAGTCGCTGGAGCAGGGGCCGAACACACACAGCTGCCAAGGTGTGGCCCCTTTCTCTGGAAACCGGCAAGGGACATGTCTGCCCTGGAAGCCTGGGCTCCCTGTTCAGAACGGAATCCCTGGGGCCCTCCTCTCCTGTCCTGGTCTGGGGGTGCAGCTCATTATGTGAGGCTCTGGGCTGCTTCCTGTCCGCAAGCGGATCCCATTCTCAGCGCAGTCTCTTCTCCCACCCTTCTGCTTCAGGCACCTGGGTTGCACACAGGGTGCTTCTGGCTTGCAGTCCCGGAGCCCTGTGGGCCCTTGCAGCCTGGGGACGGCCTTCAGGGGGGTCTGGAGTGGTCCACTCTGCACGTTTGGCCGTGATGTCTGGTTGAGCTGCAGCACTTCTCTTGCTGTGCACATTCATTGTGTGTTTAAAAAATACAAAGTAACTGGGTGGAAGCTCTAGAGATGCCTCTGCTCTGACATGCTGGCTTTCATCCCAGGGCCAATCGATCCATTCCATGAGAAAACTGTTCATGAAGGACCACTGTGTGGCCAAGTCCTGCCTGGAGGGAGACTCAGCCCCCAGGATCCTCCCAGCCTGGCCATACGGAGTAGACTCTGCAGCCCTGACCAGCTCGGTGGGGCGCAGGGAGCCTCGCGGTACAGCCTGCGTTCCGGTCAGGGGGAGTCCACTCGTCCCCCGAGGGACATCCCAGTGTCTTTGAATGGAGCCAGAGCGACGCTCAGAGGTGAGGAGCTTGGTCTTGGTAGTGAGGAGGCTCTGATTTCCAGTCTCCACTCAGCAGCAGTGTGACTTTGGGCAAATTGCTGATCTGTGAGCTTGTGTCCTCCTGGCTGCAAAGCAGGAGGAACAATGGCGCTGCTGCCGCGGTTGTGCAAGTGACGGAGCCCAGCGTCTGCAGAGTGGCCTGCCCAGCGCCTGCTGGTGACCTGAGAAGTGGCTTATCATTTCCTCCCCAGTCAGGCCCTCCTGCGGGAGGGGTGCCGGGGCTCTGATGGCTGTACACATGCCTGAGTTTCTGTAGAGGATAGAGAGAGGAAAGGCAGGGAGGCTTGCCAGGGAGGCTGCTACCAAAACCGTGGAATTCTGTCTCGGGGAGACACCTTGCTATAAAGAAGCAGCCTCCACAGGCTCCCTGGGAAGTCACCCCCATGGCTGTGTCTGGAGATGAGCTCTGGGCGGGGTGCAGCCTGGGAGGGCCAGTGTGCCCCGCACCTAGTGTGGTCCTGCAGCCTCTGCCTTCTATTGCTGATGGCGGTGGGTTGGCCGAGCTTTGGGGACCAGTTCCCTGAAAAGTTACTATGGCCCCAAGGCTCTGGGGACGGGGCAGGTGGCTCTGAGCATGGACAGAGCTTGCTCCTTGAGCTGGAAACCCTGGCTAATGAGCGAGCAGAGGCCCTGGGGCCACCAGGGGCTGTCGAGCTGCACTCTCCAGGCTGCCAGAGGCTTCCATTAGGCACACTGGTGTTTGATTTTGTTTCCTTGGAAGATCTGGAGTTTTTGTCGGTTGTGAGTCATTTTTCTTGATCCAGGCTGCCAGTTCCATGAAGAAAATCACTTTCAAACAGATGTGGAGGAAACTGTACCTCCTAGCTTGTCCAGACCCAGCCTGAATTCACATGGAAAGGAAATCATTTCCCCCATGAGCTCACTGAGAGTCTGACAGCACTGTGAGGGGAGGTGGCCAGCCAGGCACCCAGCCTGAGCCGTGACCAGAGGTCCGAGCCAGAGGTGCAGCCTTGGGATCTCAGCCTGTGGCGCTGGCCCTGGGGCCACACTCAGCATGGGGGACACCAGGCTGGAGCAGAGGCCAGGCCCAAACAGCTGCTCTGCCCCCAGGGGACTTTGGCAAGGCTGCTGCCTACGTGAAATGATGGAAAGGTCTAGGCTGGCCCCCGGTGCTTTCTGGCATGGCCTCAGGATCTTGGCAGGAGGATAACAATGCCAGGAGGGGGTGTGCTGAGTCATGTGTCTCCTCTCAGGGGCCTGGCTGCAGTGGTCAGTGGCAGGGTGGCTCATTGTGCGGGCGCCGGTGCCCTGCACCTGGGGGAGGACCAGCAACAGGACTAGCCAGGCGGCCGCAGGCCCTTAGGACACAGGGGAGGCCCAGGATATATGGGAAGGAAGGAGCAGAGCACCTGAGTCTGGGGACATCTCGGACAGGCACTGCCCCCAGCAGCCTCACCTTCCCCCCATAAAAGGGACAGACGCTGCCCCATGCCTTTAGCTCCATCACTGTCCAGGGACAGGGACTGACCCTAGACCCCTCACCCGCAAGGAGTCTTGGGCTGCAGGTCCAGCTCTGCAGAGGGGCTGCAGGGAGCATCCAGGGCCCATACTCATCTGCTCATCTCTCAGTCTCTGTGTTTATGGAACACCGGGGGATGCCAGTGCTGTGCCAGGAGGGGCGGTCGGTGCTGAATGAGGTCCGCTTCCCAAATCAGACACATTCTGATGAGACTAAGATTTGTCCCTGCTCATGGACATTCAAAAAAATGTCAAAGACAGCAGGATTCAGCGGAATCACAGTGTCCTGCCCCCAGTCCCTAACAGAATAGAAAGGAAAAACTAGAAAAATAATCCCAGCAGAAAACAAACAAGGCCATACACTTTGAAAATTTGTAGCCAAAGACCAGGTGTGGTGGCTCACGCCTGTAATCCCAGCACTTTGGGAGGCTGAGGCTAGAGGATCACTTGAGCCCAGGAAATTGGGGCTGCAGTGAGCTCTGATTGTGCCACTGCACTCCATCCAGCCTGTGTGGCACAGTGAGACCCCATCTCAAAAAAAAAGAAAGAAAAATTAGTAGCCAATAAAATAAGCAAAAGATTTCAGAGTAGAGCAGAAGGCAGATTTGCTTGGCTCTGACCTGCCGCCAAGTCTGAGTCCCACTGGTATGCAGGCGGAGCCCCAGGCCACCTCTGTGCTTGGGATCTGGAGACAGGGAGTCTTGCAGTGCCTCTGGCAGACATGGGAAGATAACTGTGAGTTGAAACTCTCCGTAAGAAGTGGAGGCTCCAGGGATGCGTTGGCCTGTGGGCATGGCCTGAGACCAGGACTGGATGCACCACTCTCCCTGAGATGAGGGGAAGCCAGCTCTGGTCTGGGCCATTTCACAGGATTCCAGAAGCAGGAGCAGAGCCTCAGCATTTGAACGAACCTTCTTCCACTTCGGCTGAGCTCTTCCTGCCACCACCATCCTTGGAGGCTTCCCGAAGGTGGCCTGAACACAAACTGCCTGGGCTTCCTGTGGCTAAGAGGGGAAGACGAGCCTTTGCCAGGTTTTGTGGAAAGATTTAAAACCTCTCCAGTGCTGTGTTAAAACATATGAAGACCCGGTCAGAGCTGCTCAGGCTTGAACAGGATGGAAAGGCCGGGAAGGGGAGGGCAAGCGACAGGCAAACTTCCCACAGAGAAACCTGTGACTCAGTTGACTCAGTGCTGGAGAAGGGACCACAGCATATGCATAAGATAAACATGCGGAGGGCAGAGGACGCACGGCTCGTGAACAGAAAAAAAAAACATTCCTGTGCTTTGCCTAAGAGAATAGTTTGGTAAGAACATGAATTCAATAAAATAAATGTCAAAAATGTATAAAACTAAGAAATGAAAATAAGATGTCAGACTTTAGGAAGCAACCTGAAAACCTAAACAGTGTCAGTACCCAACCGATACATTTCAAACAGCAACGAACGGCATAGCAAGGCTGAAATTGCTATTGACAGAAATCCATCATTTTCCAAGTGTGGCTCCTGGACCAGCGGCCCCAGCCTCCACCTGGGAGCTTGTGGGAAATGCAGGTGTCTAGGCTGCACCCAGGCCTGCTGGCTCAGGCGCCCTGGGAGGTGGGCCCCAGCAGCATCTGTGTTTAGCAAGGTGATTGCAGCACACACTGCAGCGTGAACACCACTGCCCTAGAGGAAAGGCTGAAGACAGCCACAGTCAGTAAAGGTAAACGTGGTAGAGGGATGAAAACTGTTATGAACTTTGTATATGTAAACCGAATTTATAGGAAGATGGACAAAGGCAGTCTGGCAGAAGAATCATTGGTGTTCAGACCGAAGTGATTCCAAGTGAAATAGTTTGTGCACACATGGTGTGATCTTTCAATATGCAGAATCCATTTGCTTTTCTCATTTCAGGGGATTTTAAAATCTAAGGTCCATACTGTTTTGGTACAGAAAATTCACTAGTTTTACTTTCATTTGCTTATGTTGAAAACTGATATTAAAATAAATTAAATGTAATTTAAGATAGCATTGATAGATCCCATTTCATGAAAGCATACCTGTCTTTCTGTTTGTATACAGGCATAAAAATATCAGGATGTTGTTCACTGATGTAGATGGTTTTTCTGAAGAGAGGAATTTGGAATTTTTTTTCCTTTCTTCCTTGAACTTTTTTTTTTTTTTTTTTTTGAGACAGAGTCTCACTCTGTTGCCCAGGCTGGAGTGCAGTGACGTGATCTTGGCTCCCTGCAAGCTCCGCCTCTCAGGTTCAAGCATTCTCCCACCTCAGCCTCCTGAGAAGCTGGGATTACAAATGTGCGCCATCACGCCCGGCGAATTTTTGTATTTTTGGTAGAGATGGAGTTTTACCATATTGGCCAGGCTGGTCTCCAACTCCCGACCCCAGGTGATCTGCCCGCCTCGGCCTTCCAAAGTGCTGGGATTACAGGTGTGAGCCACCACGTCCTTGAACTTGTCGTTTTGATGTCGAGGAAGGAACCTCTGACACCGAGGGTGGAACAGCCACAGTTAAATGCCCCCCGTGCATTCCCATCTTCGGGCGTGGGAAGTGCCTGTCCCTGTTTGTGAAGATACTTTACCCTATGGGCCACTCCCATTGCCTTTGTCCAGGGAGGCCAGCATTCCCTGTGCTTGATAGATCTTTTTGTTTGTGTATGTTCTGACATAATGTGTTGTTTTGCGCGTTTGCATTTTTAAGGAACGTAAATGATTATGGGTCATATGTCTGTTGCCTGTGTGTTTTCACTCAGCACTGCCTCTGTAAGCTGCTTCCTCGTTGCTGTGGGTGCATCTGGCTTGCCTGTTTCTGTACCTTGTAGTGACCTTGCTGCTGTCCAATTTCGCTTACGCTTCCTGGGTGGTGGGTACCCAGACGGCCTGCAGTGCTGCAGGAAGAACCTCAGACGTGGAGGAAAATATCTGTGGTTCACAGAAAACTGCATTGCCTAGAGGACACTCCTCAAGGTTATTGGAGCCTACTCTGTCATTATTTAGAACTCTCTTATAACTCTGTTCCTTGTAGGTCACTGATAGCAATGCAAAAGAATTCATATAGACAGGAATGTTCTGTGCTATGTAGTGGAAATCCAGTGAATACCTCCCATCCCCAGGAGAGAGCCTGGTTTGCCTTCACTTGCATATTGATTTAAATCTCTGATCTCTAAGTGTGGCTATTCTTTGGATTCTGTTTTGAACTGGTGATAACATCTGTCTTATCCCTTCCTTGGTAAGTGAATAGACTAAATTTCAAACATTTTCCTTTTTATATTTCTGTGAGAGTCATGATTTTACTTTTTTTCTGAAAATTACCTTTTAACACACATATCTCCTTATGGATCTGTGTAAAAATTTACTTGCAGAAATTTATCACAGAATAGCATTGCCGGATGTGCTAGGCATTCCTGGGGTTCATCAATATTCAATCCTTGCCTCCTTCTGGAAACTCAGACTGTACTTCCAGCAATGTAGCTCATTCTGTCCCCAGGCTGGGAATAGCCGTGACAGTGTCATTTCTCGGCCAAAGCAATGACAAGCCGTGGTGAGATCCTTAGGCCACACACTGTCTTCCCTCACCACGGTGACTGCCAGTGTTTTAGCTCAGGGCTGGCAAACTGGCCCGGGGGCCACATCCCACTCACCACCTGTTTTTGTAAATAAAACTTTATTGGAACACAGCCATGACATGTCATCTGTGGCTGGTTTTGCCTGGAGTTGAGTATTTGTAACAGAGGCTGTATGGCCTGCAAAGCTGGATGTGATGTCTTTACCCTCCAGCCCTTTACAGAAAGTTTGCCAACCCCTGTTGTGGATGGTGGAGCTTTCAGCCGCCTGGGTTCCTCAGAGGCGGTGGGAAGCAGAGCCTACCCCCAAGTCATACCAGACACCTGAGCAAGACATGACCCTTCCCTGGGCTGAGCTGCCAAGCCTGGGCAGACTTGTTGCCAGGCCTCTCCTGGTCAGCCCTGATGGAGTAGGGCTGGCTGCCCCATGGAATCACAGCTTGGCCTGCACTGCAGCCGGTTTGAGGAGGGGCCTTGTGGCCCTCGTCTCCCACAACTGGGATTATCAGCTTCCCGACTGTCCCCAGGGCCAGGCATAGCTGTGCTTCCAGTGGGTAGTGCCCTGTTTCCGTATGCCTGGCAGCCCCTGGATTTCTTCTTTCCATTGCCCAGTTGCATCCTTTGCTTCTCTTTGGCTAGGATAGCTGTCCCTTCCTTGTCGATGTGGAGAAATTCCTTTCCTATTTGGAAACTTTAGACATTACAAATACCTCTCACCATTTCTTGAATATTCTGCATGGCTCAAATCCTTCATAATGAACTTGTATAATCCTTATCCCCCCAAAATGATTCTCCTTAAAAATGCAAAAGCAAACAAAAAGTGTGGCAAGAGCAGAAATGCCTTCAGCAATGGCAGAAATGTTGGAGTACGTGGGTGGCCCCCCAGGGAGCTGTTTCCACTGCAGCAGCGTGACTTCCTGGGACAGATGTGGGCTTTGCTCCTTTGTGTTCTACCCCTGTCTCTCCCCGAGTTCTACTCGCCCTCCCCACAAATCCAGGAGCATTTCAGCAGGTGCCCTGCTGGGGCTGGTTTGAATAAGTCACCTCTTTGGAAAGTGTCCAGAAGACACTGGCTGGCACGTTGGGGCTCGCCAAGGCAGGAACCCGACAGAGCCCCAGGCCTCCCTTTCCACTCATTGAGACTCATGACAGTGCCCCGGGGATGAAACGCAGGCAGCTGGATCCTGACTGTCTGCGGGTCCGAGGATCCTCCCCACGCCTGGGCGCTCAGGGCCACCAGCTTATGTCTTCCTAAGCCCTGTGAAAGGAGAGCATTGCAGGGCCTCGTAAGGCAGCGTCTTTCCGCTGAGCACTGTTTCCTCCAACCCAACAGCTGAGCATTGCGGGCCTCATGAGGCAGCGTCTTTCCGCCGAGGAATGTTTCCTCCAACCCAAGGGCTGAACAGGAACCAAGCCGTCGGCGGGGGCCGCCGACCCTCTGGCTGCGCTGGATATGTGTTGTTTGGCTCATGCACTTGTGCACCGATGCTCGCTGGATGGTGCATTCACTGCGTCGTCTTCTCTGTGCCGTTTGGGTGAAACTTCCTCACTCCTGCCAGGATCTGCACCCTCCCCTGCCTCGCTTCCTAGCCGCCCCGTTTAACTGATCCACACGTCTCCCGTACCGGCATCTGCGCGAGTCCACCCTGCAGCCCCCCAGGGCAGCTCATGGGAAGACAGAGAGGAGACAGATCCAGAGATCATGGCAGTGGATTAACCACAGCTGCCCAGGAGCAGACCCCACTGGGCAGGAAGAGACGCTGCCCTGGAAGTAGCCACCTCCCAGGGCGTCCTGGAAGAGGCATCCTGAAGCCCACACATATGGAAGAGCTTCTCCATTGATCATATAGCCTCTGACAAACCAGGAAGCAACTGACCTATTGCACAAGTTGGAGACGAAAAGCATAAACCCCGTGTGTGCGTCAGTGGCTGCCCAGGCCAGCGGCCGCCTCAGTGCAGGTGAGGTCTGTCTTCGGGGGGTGTCTGTGCAGCACGTGGAGTGGCGGGAGGTGTGGGACGGCCATCCTGGACAGCCGGTGTCTGTAATGGGCAGAGCACTGCCATTGCCACGCTACGGGTTTATTCTACATCACGGTGCTGTGAGCTACATGCTGTTATCACCCCTATTTGCAGATGGGGAAACTGAGGCCCTGACAGATGGGGAGCTGTCCGAGAAGAGAAGTGGGGGCTGCTGGGGAGGGGGGTGCTGGGGTTGCAGCTGAGCACTGGGCTCCCTTCTCTTATCCCCGAGGCTGTCCTGGCATCAGGGATCCGGGGAAAAGGCCACCAACCAAACAGCCACAGAAGCACAGCAGTGAGTATGTGTGGCTGCTCTCCAAGGATTTAAACCATGGCTCAGTGGCCCCAGCCAGTGAAGTGTGTGGCACATTGGGGTGCTGTGAGCAGTCATGATCAGCTGTGAGGTGTGTTACAAATAATTTGTTACAATAAAAGTCAGGCTTCCACCAGAATGGCTGTAATAAAAAGGCAGACGGTAACCAACGTTGATGAGGATGTGGAGAAACTAGAACCCTGTGTGTTGTCAGTGGGGTGTAAAATGGCCCTGCTGCTTTGGAAAACAGCTTGGTGGTTCCTCAAAAAATAAATGAGTAGAATCAGTATCAACTCAAGAACACTGAACGCACATGTCCTCACAGAGTCTTGTACATGAATGTTCAGAGCACATTATTCATAATAGCCAAAAAGTGGGAGCAGCCCACATACCTGTCAGCTGATGATTGGATGAGCAGACTGCAGTGCAAACACATAGCTGATGATTGGATGAGCAGACTGCAGTGCAAACACATAGCTGACGATTGGATGAGCGGACCGCGGTGCACACACATAGCTGACGATTGGATGAGCGGACTGCGGTGCATACACATATGATGACTGGATGAGCGGACTGCGGTGCAAACACATAGCTGACGATTGGATGAGCGGACCGCGGTGCACACACATAGCTGACGATTGGATGAGCGGACTGCGGTGCATACACATATGATGACTGGATGAGCGGACTGCAGTGCATATACATAGCTGACGATTGGATGAGCGGACCGCGGTGCACACACATAGCTGACGATTGGATGAGCGGACTGCGGTGCATACACATATGATGACTGGATGAGCGGACTGCAGTGCATATACATAGCTGATGACTGGATGAGCGGACTGCAGTGCATACACATAGCTGACGATTGGATGAGCGGACCGCGGTGCACACACATAGCTGACGATTGGATGAGCGGACTGCGGTGCACACACATAGCTGACGATTGGATGAGCGGACTGCGGTGCACACACATAGCTGACGATTGGATGAGCGGACTGCGGTGCATACACATATGATGACTGGATGAGCGGACTGCAGTGCATACACATAGCTGACGACTGGATGAGCGGACTGCAGTGCATACACATAGCTGACGACTGGATGAGCGGACTGCGGTGCACACACATAGCTGACGATTGGATGAGCGGACTGCGGTGCATACACATATGATGACTGGATGAGCGGACTGCAGTGCATATACATAGCTGACGACTGGATGAGCGGACTGCAGTGCATACACATAGCTGACGATTGGATGAGCGGACCGCGGTGCACACACATAGCTGACGATTGGATGAGCGGACTGCGGTGCATACACATATGATGACTGGATGAGCGCACTGCGGTGCATACACATATGATGACTGGATGAGCGGACTGCGGTGCATACACATAGCTGACGATTGGATGAGTGGACTGCGGTGCACACACATAGCTGACGATTGGATGAGTGGACTGCGGTGCATACACATATGATGACTGGATGAGCGCACTGCGGTGCATACACATAGCTGACGACTGGATGAGCGGACTGCGGTGCACACACATAGCTGACGACTGGATGAGCGGACTGCGGTGCATACACATAGCTGACGACTGGATGAGCGGACTGCGGTGCACACACATAGCTGACGACTGGATGAGCGGACTGCGGTGCACACACATAGCTGACGACTGGATGAGCGGACTGCGGTGCATACACATATGATGACTGGATGAGCGGACTGCAGTGCATATACATAGCTGACGACTGGATGAGCGGACTGCGGTGCACACACATAGCTGACGATTGGATGAGCAGACCGCGGTGCACACACATAGCTGACAATTGGATGAGCGGACTGTGGTGCACACACATGGCAGACTCATTAGGCCATAAAATGAATGAAGCTGGGATCGAGGCCACCGCATGCATGAACCTTGACAACAGCCACAAAAAGCACATAGTGTATGATGCCAGCTATTTGAAATGTCCAGAACTGGCAAATTCAGGAAGACAGAAAGTAGATGAGTGGTTGCCAGGGGCTAGGAGGAAGGGGAATGGGCAGTGACTGCCCATGGGCATGGGGCATCCTTTTTAGATGATGGAAATGTTCTAAAATCGTACCGCAGTGGTTATGCAATTCTGTAAATTTCCTAAAAACATCATTGAGTTACATACTCGAAATGGGTGTATTTTGTGGTATAGAAGCTATGGCTCAGTGATGTTGCTTTTAAAAACTGATGGCAAAGTACAGTGCGTGGGCTCATGTTGGCAGGTTCTTGACCGTTTCGCCATCACAGCTGTGTGGTGAGCATCTCTGGGGTGTCCACTTCGGACTGCCCTCAGCCCTCCCCTCTGCTCCTGATTGGTCGAGAGGGGGCATGTGGCCATGGACACACGAGGGGAGGGCAGCTGGGGCTTCCAGAAAAGATTACATCACTTATTTCTTTAAGACTTATTTTTTTTATTTTTATTTTTTTGAGACAGGGTCTCTCTCTGTCACCCAGGCTGGGGTCCAGTGGCACGACTGCGGCTCACTGCAACCTCCACCTCCCAGATTCAAGCGATTCTCCTGCCTCAGCCTCTCAAGTAGCTGAGATTACAGGCATGCACTGCAACACCTGGTGCCTGGCTAATTTTTTTATTATTAGTAGAGACAGGGTTTTGCCATGCTGGCCAGGCTGGTCTTGAACTCCTGACCTCAGGTGATCCACCTGCCTGGGCCTCCCAAAGTGCTGGGATTACAGGCATGAGTCACCACAACCTGGCCAAGACTTACTTTTTTGAAAGCAGTTTTAGGTTCACAGCAAATCTGAGCGTAAGGCAGAGATTTTCCGCATGCCCCCTGCCCCACACATGCATCCTTGTTCCCCACCAGAGTGTCCGTGTCCTGGTGCGTGAGCCTGCACTGACCCATCGTCATCCCCCAGCCTGCAGTTTACTTTAGGACCCCCTCGGTGTTGTGCCTGCTATGGGTTTGAGCAAACGCATAATGACACGTATCCACCATTTCAGTGTCACCCAGAGCAGCCCCCTGTCCTAACAGCCTCTGTGCTCTGCCTGTTTATTTCCCTGCCCCCACTTACCTTTAAGGAGACACCAGGAGTGATGCCCATTCTCTGCCTGGGGACACCACCGCCTCTACCATGTCCCGCTGCCCTGCTACCCTGAGGAAAGCCAGCAGAGACCCTGGCAGATCCTGGGGCCTGGGAGCTGCTTGTGTGAGTCAACATGCACAGGGCATCCACTGCCCACACCTCCGCTTGGCCTGATCGTCACTGTTCACTCTCTTCCTGCACCCTCATGAGTGCTCTTGAACAGGAGAAGTTCTGGGGCTGGAGCCACAGCTGCCCTTGTAATAGCTGCAGGATCCCAGCACCTGGTTCAGGCTGCCCAGCCCTGGGGAGCCGGTAGTAACAGCAAGGTCTGTATCGAGAAGCACTTTCCAGGTACTGCAACACGGAGCGTTTCTGAAAACAACAATTTCCCTGTGTATTAGTCTGTTTTCATGTTGCCAATAAAGACATACCCAAGACCGGGCATTTTATAAAGAAAAAGAGGTTTAATGGACTCACAG
This sequence comes from Pongo pygmaeus, assembly GCF_028885625.2. Taxonomy (NCBI): domain Eukaryota; kingdom Metazoa; phylum Chordata; class Mammalia; order Primates; family Hominidae; genus Pongo; species Pongo pygmaeus. The sequence goes on along the minus strand of NC_072384.2, from coordinate 140,560,395 downwards.
TTCCACGTGGCTGGGGAGGCCTCACAATCATGGCGGAAGGCGAAAGGCGTGTCTTCCATGGCGGCAGGCAAGAGAGAATGAGAGACAAGAGAAAGGAATTTCCCCTGTAAAACCATCAGATCTTGTGAGACTTACTACCATCAGAACAAATCACTCCCATGATTTAATTATCTCCCACCAGGTCCTCCCACAACATGTGGGAATTATGGGAGCTACAATTCCAGATGAGATTTGGCTGGGGACACAGCCAAACTGTATCATCCCGATCAGTTATGTCAGTAGAAGTGAGACAGGCAGGGAGTCCCCATCCTCAACTCTGTGGGAAAATATTACGCTCCATGAGCTGAGTGTTGGAGACATGCAGAAATGGGAAGTGCAGGCTGCTCCCAGAGTCCCGAGCTCCGACCCCCACACGGCCCTGTCGGCCTGCAGGGCCCAGGGATTCCAGTCAGCCATGAATTGTAATTTTCCCATCCAGTGGCACAGGTCACCATCCACATTACCAAAGTGGTTTTTCACTGGATGAGCTAAAATCCATTCACCAAATGTCTTTGAGTGGCCTTTGGGTTGGCTCTTACTTTACATTTAACACCACAGGGCAGGCAGGGACTGGGGGAAACGAGGGCCTTCAGTACTTGCCCAGGTCCTGCAGGGCAGGGCTGGCTGCAGAGGGAGACACCCCGTTCAATTTTGCATCCTGGGAACCAGCCCTGAGGGAGGGCCAGGAAGGACATGGCAGGTGCTATTTCGGACCAGAGGCGAGAGAGAAGGACTCTCCCAGGAAGAGCAGGCAGCGTCCACGCAGGGGAGGCCTCCATTCCAGGGGTGCAAGGTGGTTCCGAGGCTGTGGGTAAGGCAAAGTGGGGAGGGCCAGGCTGGTGGGCACGCAGCAGCTGCACCAACTACACTCCTAGGCCCCGGTGGGAGCTTGGATTGAAACCTGGTGAGCGAGAAGGAGTGGGGTTGTCTGAGTTGCAGGCCCATGTGTGGAGAACGGGCGAGGGTGGAGGCGGCTGGTCCATGCGATGGACAGAGAGAGCCAGAGAAGGGAACGAAGTGATTCATGCTGCACAGAGGTCACAGTGAGAACGCTGCGCTGAGACCTGTCAAAGGACAGACAATCGCAGCTGATAGGACGAATGAGGTCCAGCGCCCTCTACTGCTCTAGGATGACTCTGCACTTACTAATCACATACAGCTTCAAACAAGGAGGATGTTGAATGCTCCCAGTACAAAACAGGAATAAATGTTTAAGATGATGGGTAAGCGAATTACCCTGATCTGATCACTGTACATTATATGGATCCAAACATCATGAGTATGTACAATTCGTCAGTAAAAAAATAAAATGAAAAGGTGATGAGAAAAGAATCCAGATGTCAAGGACCCCATATTGTTACAATTCCTTTCATGCGAAATGTGCAGAGTGAGATTTGGTTCGTGGTTCATCAGGCTGGGGGTGGGGGTGGGGAGGCAGGAGGTGGAGTGGGAACTAGAAGGTTAAGACCCACCTGCCCCCCCACTCCGTCCCAACATGGCAGTGACCCTGCTGAGAAGTGGCTGGCGTCGTCACATGTGGGAGGCAGAGTTCATGGGACAGTGTGGAGACTGGGATCCGGGGCAGGAGATGGTGCCTATTAGTTCACTTAAATCTGGCCAGGCGTGGTGGCTCACACTTGTAATCCCAGCATTTTGGGAGGCCAAGGCAGGAGAATCGCTTGAGGCCAGCAGGAGGATCGCTTGAGGCCAAGAGCTCAAGACCAGCCTGGGCAACATGGAGAAACCCCACCTCTACAAAAATTAATAAATTATCCGGGCCTGGCAGTGTGCACCTGTAGTCCCAGCTACTCTAGAGGCAAAGGCAGGAGGATTGCTTGAGCCCAGATGTTCAAGGCTGCAATGAGCTGTGATCGTGTCACTCCACTCCAGCCTGGGTGACAGAGTGAGACCCCCTCTCTAAAAAAATTCAAAATACAAAACTGGATCATTCAAATCTATGGTCCAGTCCTCCTATGGAGTGGTGTTACCTTGATTAATCTCTCTTCCCTGTAATTTTGGGATGTGCCTGTTTCACTGACTTCGTTCCGTACGGGGCCCTACATATCATTCCTTAGATCCTTGGAGCACTTGATGCCTGTCAAAGCATTTTCATGCACAGGGTTTTACACGACACTCCCTGTAGCCCTGGTAGGAGGCTGTAGGGACTTCCTGCAAACATAGCTGTGCCTTAAGGTGGAGGCTCTGAGAGATCGCGCCACTGCACTCCAGCCTGGGTGACAGAGCGAGACTCCGTCTTAAAAAACAAACAAACAAAATATATGGAGGCTCTGTGGCTTGGCTCTCCCAGCCTACAGCAGTGGTGGCAGGACTGGCAGGACCAGCTGGCTCCAGGTCGCTCCCCCAGTCCTGGCTGCAGCCTTTGTCCTCAGGCATAGACACATCATTGGTGTGGCTTGGGATGTCCCCAGGAGACAGCGAGACAGCGAACTCCTGGAGGGTAGAGATGGAGGCCTGAGCTTGGAGCATCTCTGAGCAGTGTAAGAGGGACCCGAGGCAGATGGGATGGAGGGATATGGCCTGGGTGGGCAGAGTTCCTCTGTTCCTCGACTGCTGTTAGCCTTGAGAAGGGCAAGGGCTCCCAGCATCCAAACTGCTTGCCTCCCGGGGGTCCCTCCCCAGCCCCCTATCCCTCACCCGGACGTGTCCTGCTACTGCCTGGGACCTGCCCCTGTGCTGGGAGGTGCTGAGATGCCCCCAACCCAGGCCCTGCCACTGGAGACAGACCACAACCCACACGGGCTGCCGTCACTTGTCACAGCCTGCCTTCTCCACTGAGGGCCGCTTCTAGCGTGTACGGTGGAGTCTTGCTCATAGTGTAGGCTCTTAAAAATGGTTTGTAAATAAATGGATTAATAAAGCCTATTAAATACTTTGACCAGAGGCCGGGTGCAGTGGCTCACACCTGTAATCCCAGCACTTTGGGAGGCTGAGGCGGGTGGATCATGAGGTCAGGAGATTGGGACCATCCTGGCTAACACGGTGAAACCCCGTCTCTACTAAAAATACAAAAAAATTAGCTGGGTGTGGTGGCGGGTGCCTGTAGCCCCAGCTACTCGGGAGGCTGAGGCAGGAGAATGGCGTGAACCCGGGAGGTGGAGCTTGCAGTGAGCCGAGATCACACCACTGCACTCCAGCCTGGGCGACAGAGCAAGACTCTGTCTCAAAAAAAAAAAAAAAAAAAAAAAAACTTTGACCAGAGAGTTTCACTTTTGGAAACTTATCCCAGAGGAAGACCTAATTTACAAAAGGGCTCACAGCTTCATTTTCTAAAATAGCAGGAAACGTGTAAGCAATCTACACACCTGTGGGCTCGCGAGGGTGTCATGTCAATCGCAAAGCGCAGAAATGTTTTACTGCTGTTGAATGGTAACCACGTGGGCTTTGCAGGTGCTTGGAAAGTAGTTTTTTAAATGGTTAGAAGAAAAGCAGAATGCAGAGAAACACAGGTACAACAGTTTCGGCCACGCACAAGTGTCAAAATAAGGGTTTCAGCTAAGCAATGAATTAATTGATTCTCAGTGCTAAGAGGCAAAAGGGTATTTGGGTTTTTGTTTCCCATTTTTTCCCAAAATATAAAGATGTCTATTCAATAAACATGAAAAAGGAACCATGTGTGATTAAAGGAGCAGAGGTGCAGATGAAAGGCAGCTCTTCAGAGCCCAGCACTGTGAGTGTGATTTGCCCAGAGGGATGGAAGCTCCTGGGGAGCCCCAGGGCAGCTGTCTTCTCACAGGACATTCCAGCCTGGGGGCGGCTGTGGCCTATGGACCAGGCTTCTCATCTTATTGAGCTTGTATTCATTCACTGAGTAAACACTGACTGGGCACCTGCTGTGTGCCAAGCACTGATTTGGGCACTTGGAGATCTGGAGGGCACAGTGCAGGTGGAGACCCTGCTAGGTAGAAAGACGCTGTGGCGAGCAGACGCTGCTTGGTGGAAAGACGCTGTGGCGAGGCGAATGGTGTCCCCAGAACACATGTCCACCTGGGACTTGTGAATGTGACCTCATTTGGAAAAGGGATCTTTGCAGATATATTAGTTAAGGATACTGAGATGAGCTCATCCTGGCTTTGGGGCACACCCTCATCCAATGACAAGTGTCATCTAAGGAGAAGGAGAGGGAGGGGGCTGTGTGAGGACGGGCAGGGGCTGGAGCGAGGTGCCTGCATGCCAGGGGTGCCGGGCACCTCCAGAGACGCCCGGAACAGCTTCTTTCCTGCAGCCCTGCAGATACCTTGATTTCTGCAGAAATGAGAGAGACTGCATCATGTGGATTAAGCTGGTCTGCCCCAAAGAGCTCATGCCTGTGGCCAGGGTAAAAGTTGCTGTTCAGATGCTCGCAGGGAAAAGCCAGTGGGACCAGAAGCACTCAATTTAGCAAATCAAGTCACTGCTCTGCTCAAAACCCTCCGAGGCTCCCACAGCCCTAAGAAGCTAAACGCCATTCTCCACAGGGCCCTGCTGCCCCTGACCTCCCTCCCTGCCACACCCCTCCTGGACCCTGCCCTTCCTCCTGAGCACGCTGCACCCGTCCACTGGGGCCTCCATGCCTGCTGTTCCCCTGCCTGGAACTCTTCTGCACGCCCTCTGGTCCGGCTCCCGGTGCATCCTTGCCTTCCACCTCCCTGTTTCCCACAACCCCGCCCTGTGTACCTTTCCTTCCTGGTGCTCACCACTGATTGGCCGGGTGCCACCTGTGAGTCTGTGGAGCTCTTTGGGGGTGGCAGACAGGGTCAGCAGAGGCTGCGGACAGCGGGGTGCAGAGGGGCTGGAGCCACTGCCTGCAGACCGGCAGGACCGTCTTTCTGCTTGGTGTGACCTGGTCATTTCTCTCAGCGAAGTGGCGATCAGTACTGGGTCCATGGGGATGGGGTCAGGAAAGGTCTCTGAGGAGGGCATCCTGGGAGATGATCTGCATGCATGGCTGAAGGAGGAAATTTTCAGGGATTGTGAAGGTCATGGTAAAGGTCAGAGCAGGGGCAGTGGAGGAGCAGGGGTGGCGGAGGAGCAGGGGTGGTGGAGAAGCAGGGGAAGCGGAGGAGCAGGGGCAGTGGAGGGGAAAGGCTGGTGGAGGAGCAGGGCTGGTGGAGGAGCAGGGCTGGTGGAAGAGCAGGGGCAGTGGAGAAGCAGGGCCAGATGAGGAGCAGGGGCAGTGGAGGAGCAGGACTGGTGGAGGAGCAGGGCCGGCGGAGGAGCAGGGGCAGTGGAGGAGCAGGACTGGTGGAGGAGCAGGGCCGGTGGAGGAGCAAGAGCAGTGGAGAAGCAGGGGTGGTGGAGAAGCAGGGCCAGCTGAGGAGCAGGGGCAGTGGAGGAGCAGGACTGGTGGAGGAGCAGGGCCGGCGGAGGAGCAAGAGCAGTGGAGAAGCAGGGATGGTGGAGAAACAGGGCCGGCAGAGGAGCAGGGGCAGTGGAGGAGCAGGACTGGTGGAGGAGCAGGGCCGGCGGAGGAGCAAGAGCAGTGGAGAAGCAGGGCCGGCAGAGGAGCAGGGGCAGGGGGCAGTGGAGGAGCAGGGCTGGTGGAGGAGCAGGGCTGGTGAAGAAGCAGGGCCGGCGGAGGAGCAGGGCAGCTTGCCGGAGCAGCAAGGGCTGCCGCACTTCCCGGGCTTGTGAGATGCACTAGCCTCCAACAAGAAGGAAAATCACCACTGATTAAATAACATTGAGAGGTGAGGAAACACTGTCATGGCTTATTTATTTTGCATTCCTTGCAAGAGCTCTTTTTGACTCATTTTTTCCTTTTTATGGAGGCTCAGGAGTGAGGCCTGAGACCACAAGAGAAATGGCCTCATTAGACCCTGGCCCCACCTTCTTCCCATTCTCATCCACCTTCGAAGACTCAGTCATTGATGTCTGCATCTCTCCCCCATACCGTCCTCTGTAAGCCGTGGGTGGCTGACGCAGCCATTGTCCCTGTCTCCAGGGCAGCAGCCAGGCCACGGGTTGGTGTCCAGGCACTCACATCACTGTAGCGTCAGGGCAGCCTCTCGCCTGGGTGGCTGCATCCCGGCTTTGGAGACGCCGGGTGGCGATCTTGTTACGATGTCGTTAGCCAGATGCAGCGTTCTCTTCATTTTTTAAAGAGCAGTGGGAAGGCACGGGAGGGGTTCAAGCCTGCTTTGGTTCTTGTCTTCAGCTCACCGGGCGCCAGTGGGGAGCACTAGATAGAAACAGGAGTAGGTGCAGGAGGAAGAGTTGGGGGCTCCTGACATAGGGAGTGGGATCCAGGTGGCCGCAGGGCGATGGGAGACGAAGCGTTTCGGAGTCAAGGCTGGGAGGATTCGCTGATGTGAGGAGTGGGGTAAAGGAGCAACCACACAGGCTCTGAGGTTGGGCCTGGGCTGCTGGGAACAGGGATGCCACCTGTTTGGAAGGGATGCTGCAGGGAATGCAGAAGAGTCTGACATCCCTGCACAGAGGGATCTGGAACAGGATGTCCGGTGGTCGGCTGGGTGCATCTGGAGCAGGTGAGGCAGGGCTTGGAGACAGCTTGGAAATCACAGGTGAGAGTGTCCCCCAGGGTCTTGGATGAGGTCATCTGTGGGGAGAGCATAGTTGGAAACGAGACGTCGCTGTCACAACTCCAGGGTGGGAGACAGGAACTGCATTAAACCCAGCCACCCTCAGTCACTGGGCCCGGCTCTGCCCTCTGCCGCTGAGCTTCCCCCCAGCAGCCGGAGTGGGAGCCCCCAGGCAACGCCTGGAGCCTGGCAGAGGCCATCCTGTCCCTCCCCTCTGAGCCTGTGGAGAGGAGCTTCAGGGGCTGCGGGGACCGACAGGCAGCTACAGAGGCAGGACTGGAGGAGCCCTGGAGGCCCCGGGTGAGTGGAGTCACTCGGGTGGGAGGCCAGCGGAGGGAACGCAGTGGCTCGCGGCAGGCCAGGGCCGAGGAGTCTGGCGTGGATTCCGGGGATTTCCCGTCATGAGGAACTGACTTCACAGAATAATCATCATAATAGAAGTAATTTTCAGATCGGAAGTGGTTTTCCTTTTCTCCTCTTTGTGTTCTTGTTTCCAGCTCTATATTCATCTTGTCTTTTGCCTTCTTTAGTCATGATTCATGGAATTCATGTGCTCCTTTATTTCTTGGAAAACATAAAAGCAGTTGAAGTATACATTTTCTTCTGTTGTGGAACAATTATGCCTTCAAAGTGGCGTTGGTACCTGCCTTTTTTTTCTGTTACATTTGTTTTCTTCTTTTGTTATTTTTTTTTTAAAGTCCCGGAATCTTTGTACAGACTTCTGCCCCTTACTCACGTTTGTGGTGGGTGCTGTGTTGGGGTCTGCTGTTTTCCCATGTGGGGTGGGAGGGCCCTTCTTGACTTCAGTCCCTGTTTACCTGGGTACTGGTGTTTTGTGTCTTTGTTTTTAACTTTCAATTTGATGACTACACATGCACAAGAAATTGCAAACGCAGCATGCAGAAGACCCCTGTGCCCTTGCCCAGCATCCCCACAGCCACTTTATTGGGGTACCAGGGACCTGACAGTGATGGGCCCACCAGCCTTGCCAAGTTTTTGCCAGCTTTCCTCACACTCGTTTGTTGTTCCATGTGGTTTCATGGAATTTTGCCACCTCTGGTGGCTGCCACGCTGATGTCATCGTGTGAATCTCCCTCAGGCTGTCCCCAGTCGCCACCCAGGTTCCTCCCCTTGCCCCACCCCTAACCCCGGCAACCATGAAGCTGTTCTGCAGCTCTGTGATTTTGTCATTTTGAGAATTTTGTATAAATGGAATTGTGTGGCATGTGACCTTTAGAATTAACTTTTAAAATTCAGCCTAATGCCCTTGAGCCCCCTCCAGGCTGTGAGTGTGGCAATACAGTCATGCTTTGTGTAATGGCGGGGATACATCCTGAGGACCGCACCGTTAGGTCGGTGAGCCAGCCGGGTGGGGAGTGAACGTGAGGGCCTGGGACGTGACTGTGCACTGCTGCAGACTTTATCGACATTGCACACTTAGGCTAAACTCAATTTATCGTTAAAAGTTTTCTTTCTTCAGTAAGCTAACCTTAGCTTACTCTAAGTCTTTTACTTCATATACTTTTTGATATTTTTTAACTTTCTGACTTTTTTATAATAACATTTACCTTAAAATACATATTACAGCTGTATTTTCTTTCTTCATATCCTTATTCTATAAGCTTTATTCTATGACTTTTTTAACTTTTAAAACTTTAAAAAAAATTCTAAGGCACAAATGCACACATTAGCCTAGGTCTACATACGGTCAGGATCATCCATGTCTGATAGGATATAACTGTGTCCCCACCCAAGTCTCATCTTGAATTGTAGCTCCCATAATCCCCATGTGTTGTGGGAGGGACCTGGTGGAAGGTCGTTGAATCGTGGGGGTGGGTCTTTCCCATGCTGTTTTTGTCACAGTGAATCAGTCTCGTGAGATCTGGTGGTTTTATAAAGGGAAGCTCCCCTGCACATGCTCTCTTGCCTGCCACCACATAAGACGTGTCTTGCTTCCCCTTTGCTCTCCGCCATGATTGCGAGGCCTCCCCAGCCATGTGGAACTGTGAGTCCATTAAACCTCTTTCCTTTATGAATTACCCAGTGTTGGGTACGTCTTTATTAGTAGCATGAGGACAGACTAATATGACATCACTGTCTTCCACTTCCACCTCTTGTCCCACTGGAAGGTCTTCAGGAGCAATAGCACACATGGAACTGTTCTCTCCGGTGATAATGATGCCTTCTTCTGGACACCTCCTGAAGGACTTAGCTGAGGCTGTTTTACAGATATCTATTTTTTTTTATAAGTGGGAGGAGTACACTCCAAAATTATGATAAAAAGTATAGTGTACTAAAAATACAATCCAGAAATATCGTCATTTATTTTCATCATCAGGATTATGTACTGTACATAATTGCATGTGCTAGACTTGTATATGACTGGCACACAGTAGGTTTGCTTACACCAGCCTCATCATAGACACTCTGTGACATATGATGGCTACAATGTCACTAGGGGATAGGATTTTTTCAGCTTCATTATAGTCTTATGGCACCACTGTAGCATATTCGGTCTGTTGTTAACTGAAACATTGTATGCTAGTTTTTTCTGTTTATTGCTGAGCTCACATTACCAGTGTACCACAGTTTGTTTAACCATTCACCCATTGAAGGAAAATTGACATTGTTTCCAGATTTTGGCAATTATGAATAAAGCTGCTGTGAACATTGATATACAAGTTTTTGTGTAGACAGAAAGTTTCATTCCTCTGGTGTAAACACCCAGAAGTGTAATTGCCGGATCATAGGGTAAGTGTATGTTTAATTTTTTATCAGAGACTCCAAAATGTTTCCCAGAGTGGGGTACCACCTTACATTCCCACCAATGATGTGTGAAGGACAATCTCTCAGCATCCTCGTAAGGCTTTGGTATGGTCTCTATTTTTAATTTTAGTTGCTCTGAAAGATGTATAGTGATATTTCATTGTGGTCTTCATTTCTCTAGTGACTGGTGATGTTAACGTTTTCATGTGCTAATTTGTATATCTTCTTTGTGAAATATCTGTTCATGTCTTTTGCACTGGATTGAGCTTATCACTGTTGAGATTTGAGACTTTCTTTATCTATTTCAGATTTTGTCCTCTGCCAGGTGATCTCCCACCCTGTAGCTTGCCTTTTCATTCCCTCACTAGGGCTTTTCACAGAGCAAAAAGTTAAATTTTCATGAGGTCCAATTTTATGTATATTTTTAAATTGATAATACTTTACGAGTCAAGTCTAAGAATTCTTCACCTAACCCTAGATCCCAAAGATGTCTGTTTCTGTTGTTTTCTACAAGTTTAGTAGTTTTACATTTTACATTTAAGTCTGTGGTCCATTGTGAGTTAATTTTTGTACATAAAGGGAGACTTAGGTCGCAGTTCTTTTGCCAATAGATGTTCACTCACTCCAGCACCATTTATTTGTAGAAAGACTATCCCTTCTCCATTGAATTGCTTTTGCACCTTTGTCAAACATCAATTGGAAGTACTTGTATGGATCTGTTTCTAGGTTCTTTATTCTGTTCTCTTTTCTCTCTGTTTCTCTATAGTCTTGATTACCGTAATGATGGAGTAAAAATTAAAATCAGGTAGAGTGATTCCTCCCACATTTTTCTTCTTTTTCAAAATTTGTTTAAGCTAGTCTAGTTTATTTTTCTTTCCATATAAAATATAAGATATGCTTATTCATATCTGCACAGATTTCTGCTAGGATTTTAATAGGAACTACACTAAGACTATAGATGAATTTAGGGAGAATTGAGTTTTCCAATTCGTGAACATGATATTTCTCCCCATTTATTTAGATCTTATTTTACTTACTAACATTTTGTAGTTTTCAACATACAGATCCTGCACATGACATGTTTATTTATACATAGGCAATTTTTTGAGTTATTGTAAATACACTGCATTGTATTTTTAATTTCAGTTTCTATGGGCTCATTGCTATTATACAGAAATACAATAATTTTTATGTGTGTTGTTCTTGTATCCTGCAGCCTTGATGAACACGCATTAGTTCTAAGAATTTTAAAATAATTGAGGAGGAGATAATTTCTATGTTATACCATCATGTCATCTGCAAATAGGAAGAGCTTTTCTTTATTTTTTTTCCAATCTCTGTGCCATTTGTTTTCTTTTCTTGATTTATTACTCTAGTTAGGATTTTTGGTCCTACATTGAATAGGAGTGGTAATAGTAGACATCTCCAACTTCTTCATGAGATTCAGGATCTGAGTCTTTTATCATTAAGTGTTATGTTAGCTGTGATTTCTCTTTTTTGGTAAATGTTCTTTATCAAGTTGAGGAAGTTCCTCTCTTTACCTGTTTGCCGAGAGTTTTTTTTTTTTTTTTTTACATCATAAATGAGTGGGTTGACTTTGTCAAGTACGTTTTCTGCATCATCAATTGATATGATAATGTGAGTTTTTCTTCTTTACCTGTTTACCTGTTGATGGTGTATTATATTGTTTTCAATGAACCCTACTTTGCATTCCTGCAGTAAACCTACTTGATAGTGGGGTATGATTCTTTTTTTTAAATGTGATGTTTGATTGAATTTGCTAGTGTTTTGCCGGGGATGTTTGTATCTAAGTTCATGAAGGATATTGATATTTTTCATTTTTGTGCTTTCTTTTTCAGGTTTCTATTAAGGTAATACCTGTCGCATAAAATGAAAAAAGATATGCTTTTTTCTCTTTTATTTTCTGGAAGAGATTGTGTATAATTGGTGCTAATTCCTCTTTGAATGTTTGGTAGAATTCTCCACTGATACCACCTGGGCATGGAGACTTTCAAAGAAGCTTTTAAATTAAAGATTAAATGCATTTGATATTGGATGAGCTGTAGTTTTCAAGTAATTGATCCATGTCACCTAAGTTGTGAAATGTATGTGTGCAGTAATGTTTGTAATATTTGCTCCTTTTAATGGCTGCAGGGTCTGTGGTAATATCACCTGTTTCATTTCCAGCACTGGTAATTTGTGTCTTCTCTCTTTTTCCTTTGTCTGTCTTGCTAGAGGTTTATTAATTTTATTGATATGTTCCTGGAAACAAATTTTTATTTTCTTGATTTCCCTTATTTTTCTGTTTTCAATTTCATTGATTTCTGCTTTTTAATTTTCTTTTTCTTTTTTTTCTTGCTTTGTGTTTATTGTGCCCTTTTTCCTAGCTTATTTGTGTAGGAATTCAGATTATCTTGGCACTTAAATTATTGATTTGGGACTCTTCCTCTTTTCTAATGTAAGCATTTAATACACACCCCACAAATTTTGATATGTGTGTTTTTATTTCTATTTTGTCTGTATTATTTACTTTTCTTCTAGGATATTTCTTGAACCCATGTATTATTTATAAATCTGTTGTTTAATTTTCAAGTGCTTTGAGATACTTCTGTTATCTTTTTGTTATTGATTTCTTCTTTGGTTTCCTTCTGGTCGGAGAACATATTTGGTATGGTTTCAGTTTTTTTATGAACCAGGATCTGGTCTGTTTGGGGAATTTTTCATAGGTATAAAATGTATATTACGCAATTTGAAGTGCGGCAGTCTAGAATATTAGATACTTTTGTTTGATAGTGCTCAGTTTTTATGCATCTTTGCTGATTTTGTGTCTAGCAGTTGTATGAATTGCTGAGAGAAGGGCATTGAAGTCTACAACTTTATTTGTGGATTTGTCTATTTCTACTTTCAGTTTTTGTGTTATGTATTATGAAGCTGTGTTGCTCAGTGGCTACTTATTTTGGATTGCTGTGTCTTCTTGCATATTGACGCTTTCATCATGATGTATGTAATGGCCTCTTTTGTCCTTGGTAATTTTCTTTGCTCTGACACCTACTTTATCTGCTAATGTATATAGCTACTCATACTTCTCTTCTTTTAAGCCAACATCTGCCTCCATCCTTTACTTCTAATTTACCAGACTTTGATGTTCTTGAGCCCTGGCAATGCCAGTTGCTCCTTGGTTTGCAGCCTCATGGTAATCATTGTCTGTTCTGCTTCGCAAAGGTGTGGCATCCGTACCCTACCATCTTACCCACTGGCACACTGCACACCTGTGATGGGGCCGGGGATTCTTAGGGTGCTTACGGCTCCAGGATGACACCTGGGGTGGAAGCCCACTTCACTCTCCCTCACAGTCTGCCTCATCAATTTTAAACCAGGTGTCCCTGGAATCATAGCTGTCATATCATGTTGGTACAGGGGCTGGGATGAGCCCAAGGACCAAGACATTGTGGCGTAAGAAAGTCAACCTGATGGACGACAGTGGTAATGGCAATGCCTAGCCTCTGATTTTTCCTAGGTGGCACCACCTCTATCCCCTGAGAAGCCATTGTCCTGTCTAGAGGACCACATGGTCACTATCCGAGAAAGACATCCATGTGTGGAAGAAAGACCTGTCTCTGTGTACCTGTCATGGAAGGCGGAGGTAGGGCATGGTCTGTGAGTGCTCCTCTCTGTCCTGGGGTCCCTGATGCCTTGGCCTGCAGCTCACTGCCTGCCTTGAGCCCCTCTGAGCCTGGGTGGTGGCATTGAGGGCTCCCAGGCTGCCCAGCCATAGTCAGCAGAAAGGCAGACTGTGGGGTTGACCAGCTGAGGTGCCTAGCTGCCTTTCAGCACAGAATCCAAGTCACCCAAAGATAACTGGCCACTCCAGAGCTGAAGTGGGTATAAAGACAAAGGGACACTCAGGACACTTAGCAGCAAGGTAGGAAAAGCTCATTTAGGGGCAACTGCTTATAATTGAGGGGAAAATGGAAGGAAGGGAGGAAGGAAGGAAAGAAGCAAGGAAGGAAGGAAAGAAGGAAGGGAGGGAGAGAGGGAAGAAGGGAAGGAAGGAGGGAGGGAAGGAAAGGAGGAAAGGAGAGAGGGAGGAGAAAAGGAAAGAAGGAAGGAAGGACAGAAAAATGGAGGAAAGGAGAAAAGGAAGGAAAGAGGGAAGGAGAGAGGGAAGAGGGTGAGGAGGATGGACCTGAGCAAAGAGCCAGCAGTGCCCCATCCCCAGCCTGCCCCCAGATCTGGCTGAGCCTGGTTCCGTGAGGCCTCACCCAGAGGGAGCTGAGCTCCATCCGTAGAACCTCACTAATGTCTGACCCGGCCTCATCCCGGGTCTCCTTGGCCTGGCCTTAAAAGGGGATTGTAAAATGTGCAAATCAGTGCTCTGTAGTAGCAAGAGGTTTGTAAAATGCACCAATCAGTGCTCTGTAAAAACGCACCAATCAGTGCCCTGTAGCTAGCAAGAGGGTTTGTAAAATGGATCAATCAGCGCTCTGTAAAATGGACCAATCAGTGCTCTGTAAAATGGACCAATCAGCAGGGATCCTAAAAGTAACCAGTCGCGGGGAGGATTGAAAAAAGGGCACTCTGATAGGACAGAAATGGAACATGGGCGGGGACAAATAAGGAAATAAAAGCTGGCCACCCCAGCCAGTAGCTGCAACCTGCTTGGGTTCCTTTCCACACTGTAGAAGCTTTGTTCTTTCCTTCTTCACTCTTTGGGTCAGTGCCACCTTTAAGAGCTATAACATTCACCGCAAAGGTCCGCAGCTTTGTTCTTGAAGTCAGTGAGACCACAAACCTACCAGAAGGAACCAGCTCCGGACACAGCAGGGTTGGGCCCAATGAGGTGCAGCTCACTCGCCTACCTACACTGCTCATGCCCCGGTTCCTGCAGGCTGTGACCTGCCCTAAAGTTTCCTTAGGTTCGAGCCACCATATTGATTTGCAAATAATATTGGTTGATTGACAAACGATCACGCAGTCCTGTGGGACGGGCGGGCTCTTGGTTGCACTGTCCACAGAACCCTATGGCTGTGTGGAAGATGCTGCTTCCTGGACAATCATCTCTAGGCATCCAGCCTTCCCCAGGATACCTGAGGAGAGACAGGAGAAACCTGCCCACCTGGGGAGACTCAGAGAGGTTGCCCAAGGATTAAAGGGGGCAGCCAATGACCAGCCACCTCAGACGACCCCACGCCTCCGCCTTCTAGGAACTGTGTTCATCTGCATCTGCCAGGCTTTCAATAACAGGTGTGGCTGGGGCTGATTCTGCAGAAAAACCAAGAAACAAAACCACAGCGCCTCCATCGCTGTCGTGCAAAAGGCCTGGGAGCCCTTCCCTTAAAGGCGGCGGCCCTTCCTTTACCTTCAGAGTTGCTTCCTTCCAGAAACTGTGTGGAGCAGTTGGATGTTGGGCTCTAGGGAAGTTAAGGAGATGGAGACACAGCTCCTTTTGGCAAGTGGGGATGCTATTTAAGGACTCCCGTTCTCAATTTTTAGCTTAGGAGAAAACACTTTAAAAATAGTCTGCGGCTCCAGCCCCAAACTGGCTGTCTGGCTGCTGAAGCCTTTTGATTTTCTCCCCCTCGGATGCTCCTGTCCCTGGGGCCTCAGCCTCCAGGATCTGCCCCAGGACGGGGCTGAGCAGGCACTGTGCCCAGTCCCCATGACAAGGGGACCTTATCCACGTGTCAGTCTGGGCTGCTGTACAAACTGCTGCTGATGGGATGTCTCAAAGGACATTCCGTTCTCAGCTCTGCAGGATGGCAGTCCCAGGTCAGGGTGCTGAGGGGTTCTGTTCCTGGGGAGGGCCCTCTCCCCACCTTCCTGCTGAACCCTCACACGGGGTTGGAGAGAGAAGCAGCAGCATTCTGCTGTCCCAGTCCCATCATGGGGCCCCACCCTGTGACCCCACTGAACCCTGACCACCTCCCAAAGGCCCCACCTCCAAATCCCATTACGCTGGGGCCGGGCTTCAACATATGAATGGGGGGAAGCACCCTGGGAGCAGGCTGAGGGGGCCCCCAATCTCACAGGTGCTGGGGCACACACAGTACTGCACCTTAATTTCAGGCCTTGGACCGTGGCTATCCTGATGGGGAAGGACTGGTGTAGGCAGGGGCACCGGCCTCCTTGCCTCCCTATGGCAGAGCTGCGCGGCCCCACCCCTCCTTCTGTAGGGGCCCTGTCTTCCCCCACATTGTCTCCAAATGGCAGGAGAACTCAGAGTTCATGGAAGATGTGTTCAGGGAGGGGTGAAGTGTGGAGAGAGGCTGCAGGTGGAGAAGCCCTTTGGAAAATGAGGTATTCTCAGGGATGGTTTTGTTTGTGTGTCAGATTTTCTGAGAATGTGATCGTCTTAGGATGGGGCCTCACAGTTTCACAGGAATTACTTGAATTACTGTAGGAAGAATGCTAAAATCACCCAGTGGCGGGCACTGCAGGTGTTTTGGTGAATCTGTTTCTGTATGAGCCTTAAGGCTACGTTTGGTTATTCCTTCACTCACCCCGTACCGCATGCCCACTGCGTGTCAGGAATCATCCTGGGAGCTGTAAGTGCAGCAGAGAACAAAGTTGTGAGGACGCCCCTGCCCTCGAGGAGCTGGCTTTCTAGAAGGAGACAGAAGTAGGCTAGTCGAGTAATTCAAGGAGCCAAGAAGGTCAGGGAGAGGCAGAGAGTGAGGAGGGAGGGGTGATTTTAAGCAGGGGTGGGAGGCCCCACTGCAAAGGGGGCATGAGACAAACCAGGAGAAACAAACCATCAAGAGAAAACAGCCCGAAGAGGGGCAGGGCTGCTGTCGGTGGCTCCAGAGCTGCGTGCCGTCTGTGCCACCGAAGGTCCACATGGTGGCTGGAACAGGGACTGGAGTCCTGGTCTGGCTTCCTCCTCAGCAGTGGGTGTCAGTCGGTCCCACCTCGGCCCCTCTGCTGCCCCCCAAGATGGTGCTCAGACCTGGAGAGAGAAGTGCCACCTCCCATCCCTGCTGTCTTCAGATCTTGTCAGGAGTCTGCCCTTCATGGGATGGAAGCAGCCGGTCACTATGTCCCTGCCGTCAGCCTCCCACCTGCCGTGAGTGGGGATGGGAAGACGGATGCTGGATGAGCAGGAGGAGGGTGAACTCCATCAGAGGCAGCTGGACCCAGACCTGGAGGAGACCCTGCCACACGGGCCACCCCTTCCTGAACTGGCTGTGTCCTTGGCAAACCCTCAGCGTGGAGAGCGGGGACACAGGGGTGGGAGCTGATGTGGGTAACCGGTCATCATATGTGGTCCCAGTGCTGGATTTCCATCTTCGTTCTGTGAGGGTGAGGCACCAACTCCACCCCTACCCACACTGGGAATAAAGTGGAGGAGAGAGACCTTGTGAATGGTGGAGAGCTGTTCTCCAGAGCTGGGGGCTTTCTTAGGGTCTGTGGATGAGGCTGCCGCTGCAGGAGGGGAGGGAACTAAGGTATGAGATTGTGTTCATGGGTGGGAAAGTGATTTTGCCAAGTCAGGTTTTCCTTGGCCTCTGTGTCAGGGTCTGTCCTGGGGAGACGGGATTGGGTTAGCGCAGGGGTGGAGGGGCTCAAGAGGAAGTCTCTGCTGGTACTGAATGCCAGGCCTGGAGTGTGGGGGCACCCGAGGAGGCCTCAGGTTCAAGGCTCCTGCAAGGGTGGGCTTCCTGAGAGCAAGGGCGATGGGGCGCATGTATGTCCCGTGTCCAGTCCTCCTTGGTGAGGGCCTCCCCGGCCTGTTGCTGCCCAGGGCTGTGGGACCTCAGTGGAGAATACCCAATGGTGGGTTTTCTTGGCAACATGGCAGGTGCTGGCCATGTGCCAGAGCATGCATGGTCCATCTGTGGCACCTTCCTTGATGCAGAGGGTCACTTGGGCCCCAGAGCAGGTCCAAGGAGGGCGGAGACCCCATAATTCAGGCCCAGGCAGCAGAGACAGAGGCCCTTCCCCTGAGGACCAGGAGCAGGCCCACCTGGACAGCCCAGGCCTCCTCTCCCCACCTGGAGTCCAGGGCTGCTGGGCTGCCGCCCCACCATGACCGGCCCTGTGGCTTCCATTCCTGCACTGCAGCCCAGGGCTGGGGGAGCTGCTCCTCTGCTGAAACCTTCTCAGGGCCCACATCTCACTGGTACCCGCCATAGCTGCCATCTTCCCCGAGGGGCTCTCGTTGTGGGAATCAGGAGGATGAGAGAAACCTTGGGGTAAAGCGGGAGGATCTTTATTGAGTGCATTCAGACCCAGCGGACTTAACATCTGGAAAACTGGGCCTAGAACAAAGACAGCACTTGACTTTTATATACACTTCAAAAAGGGGGTGGGCTAGCTCGAAGCAGGCTTACAGTTACAGTGGTGT
Source organism: Pongo pygmaeus (assembly GCF_028885625.2). Lineage (NCBI taxonomy): Eukaryota > Metazoa > Chordata > Mammalia > Primates > Hominidae > Pongo > Pongo pygmaeus. The sequence goes on along the minus strand of NC_072384.2, from coordinate 140,542,707 downwards.
GGAAGCAAGGATACAGAGGCAAAACAATTAGTCAAATTGTGACAGGTTCATAACTCAGGATTACACGACTGTTGCTATGCAATCCAGATGTCCGTTATCTGGGTTTTTCTCTCGTGCCTAGCATGGCTTATTCTATGACCTTCACTGGGGTGTCCAGGTGGCTGTATCTCAGGCCTGCCCAGATAGTTTATGATCTTCGCTCCACTGCTTAGATAAAACAGAGTGCTTGAAGGTACTAGTTACAGAGGACAGGAATCTATAAACTCATACCATAAGAGACAGGAAAATTTGTTTTTCTTCTCCCTGTGTTGAGGGAGTGCTGGGAGAGTCTTCAGAGCACATTCCTTTATGTCCTAGCTTCTTAGACAGTGTTTATCAAGACTCTTCTTGGATGTGGGCTTTGCCTGCTACTGCCTTTGGGATGTGTCAGCCTAATCCAGGAAAGCCTATTTCTTTCTCTTTTTAATTTTATTTTTCTTTCTTTATTTAATTTCCCACCTCACTCTGGCTGCCTGGACCCTTCCCTTCCTTGGTGCTCAGTGTCAGCCCCTCCCTGGCTTAACCTGAGACCCCACCCCCAGGGCAACTTCCTGCCTGGATGTGCTCAGGGCCTCACTCTGGCCGGGGACTGTGACAGGTGTGTGTATCTCTCTGGGTGTGAGCACACTGGAGTGAGTGTTATGTCCACAGTGTTTCATGTCTGCCCTGTAATGCTGGAGCCTGGGATGGTGCCAGCACCCCATGGCTCCTGGTCAGATCTTGGGCATCAAGTCTGAGTCTGACCCCAGGGGTTGAGACCTAATGGCCAAAGGGATGGTGCAAAGAGGGGGGGCCACCAAGAGCTGGTGAGGCCGTGAGGGCTGCTCCTCCTGAGGGGATCGAGGCTTTCGTGAAGGAGGCTCACACAGCGCCTGTTCCGCGCCTGTTCCGCACCTGTCCCTCACCTGTCCCTCACCTTCCACCCCAGAGGTTGCAGCACAAGGCACCGTCCTGGAAGCAGAGAGCGACCCTCGCAGACACCAAACCTGCTGGCGCCTGGACCCTGGACTTCTCAGCCTCTGGAATGGGGAGGACATAAATGTTTGCTCTTTATCACTTGTGCAACGTTGGTATTTTGTTAGCCGTGTATGCAGATGAGGACGTGGTCTTTGCTGGATCTGGAGATGTCAGGGAACTGAGCTTGGCCTGTGATGGGCATTTGGGCTCCTCCTGCAGGTTGCAGTGTGGTGCATCTCTGTGCCTCTGTGTGTGTCTGGCTGTGTCTATGTGTGTGTGCATCTGTGTGTGTCTCTGTGTGTGTTTGTATGTGTGTCAGTGTGTGTGTGTATCTGCATGTCTGTGTATGTGTGTCTGTGTGTGTTCTGTGCATGTGTGTATGTTTGTGTATCTCTGTGTCTCTGTGTGTGTCTGTATTTGTGTGTATCTGTGTATGTGTGTGTATCTCTGTGTGTCTCTGTGTGTGTATATTTATGTGTGTCTGAGTATGTGTGTATGTATGTATGTGTGTGTTCTGTGTGTATGTTTGTGTGAGTATCTCTGTGTGTCTCTCTGTGTGTGTCTGTATATTTGTGTGTGTCTATGTATGTGTGTGTTCTTTGTGTATGTTTGTGTATCTCTGTGTCTCTCTGTGTGTATCTGTATATTTGTGTGTGTCTGAGTATGTGTGTGTGTTCTGTGTGTATGTTTGTGTATCTCTGTGTGTGTCTGTATGTGTGTCTGTATATTTGTGTGTACCTGTGTATGGGTGTGTGTTCTGTGTGTGTATGTCCGTGTATCTCTGTGTGTCTCTCTGTGTGTGTCTGTATATTTGTGTGTGTCTGTGCATGAGTATGTTGTGTGTGTGTGTATCTCTGTGTGTCTCTCTGTGTGTGTCTGTGTATGTGTGTGTGCTGTGTGTATGTGTATCTCTGTGTGTCTCTCTGTGTATGTCTGTATATTTGTGTGTGCCTGTGTATGTGTGTGTTCTGTGTGTGTGTGTGTTTGTGTATCTGTGTGTGTCTCTCTGTGTGTATCTGTATATTTCTGTGTGTCTGAGTATATATTTGTGTGTTCTGTGTGTGTGTATGTATGTGTATCTCTGTCTGTGTGTGTGTGTCTGTATATTTGTGTGTCTGTGTATGTGTGTGTTCTGTGTGTGTATGTATGTGTATCTCTGTCTCTGTGTGTGTGTCTGTATATTTGTGTGTCTGTGTATGTGTGTGTTCTGTGTGTGTATGTATGTGTATCTCTGTCTCTGTGTGTGTGTCTGTATATTTGTGTGTGTCTGTGGGTGTGTTCTGTGTGTGTATGTATGTGTATCTCTGTCTCTGTGTGTGTCTGTATATTTGTGTGTCTGTGTATGTGTGTGTTCTCTGTGTGTGTATGTGTATCTCTGTGTGTGTGTCTGTATATTTGTGTCTGTGTGTGTGTTCTGTGTGTGTGTATGTGTATCTCTGTCTGTGTGTGTGTCTATTTGTGTGTGTCTGTGTATGTATGTGTTCTGTGTGTATGTATGTGTATCTCTGTCTCTGTGTGTGTCTGTATATTTGTGTGTGTCTGTGCATGTCTTTGTGTGTTCTCTGTGTGTATGTGTGTTTGTATATCTCTGTGTGTCTCTCTGTATGTGTCTGTATATTTGTGTGTGTCTGTGTCTGTGTGTGTGTATGTTTATCTCTGTGTCTCTCTGTGTGTGTCTGTATATTTGTGTGTGTCTGTGTATGTGTGTGTGTTGTGTGTGTATGTTTGTGTATCTGTGTCTCTGTGTGTCTGTATATTTGTGTGTGTCTCTGTATGTGTGTGTTCTGTGTGTGTATGTTTGTGTATCTCTGTCTCTGTGTGTGTGTCTGTATATTTGTGTGTCTATGTGTGTGTTCTGTGTGTTTATGTTTGTGTATCTGTGTGTCTCTCTGTGTGTGTCTATATATTTGTGTGTGTGTTCTGTGTGTATGTTTGTGTATCTCTGTGTCTCTGTATCTGTATATTTGTGTGTGTCTGAGTATGTATGTGTGTGTTCTGTGTGTGTATGTTTGTGTGAGTACCTCTGTATGTCTCTGTGTGTCTGTATATTTGTGTGTGTCTATGTATGTGTGTGTTCTGTGTGTGTGTATGTGTATCTCTGTGTGTCTCTCTGTGTGTCTGTATATTTGTGTGTGTCTGTGTATGTGTGTGTTCTGTGTGTGTATGTGTATCTCTGTATATTTGTGTGTGTCTGTGTATATATGTGTGCGTTCTCTGTATGTGTGTATATCTCTGTGTGTGTATATTTGTGTGTCTGTGTATGTATGTGTGTGTTTGTGTGTGTGTGTGTATCTCTGTGTCTCTCTGTGTGTGTCTATTTGTGTGTCTGTGTATGTCTGTGTGTGTTCTGTGTATGTTTGTGTATCTCTGTGTGTGTGTCTGTATATTTGTGTGTGTCTGTGTGTGTGTTCTGTGTGTGTGTATGTTTGTGTGTGTATCTCTGTGTGTCTCTGTGTATATTTGTATATTTGTGTGTGTCTGTATGTATGTGTGTGTTCTGTGTGTGTATGTGTATCTCTGTGTGTCTGTATATTTGTGTGCGTCTGTGTATGTATGTGTTCTGTGTGTGTGTATGTTTGAGTATCTGTGTGTCTGTATATTTGTGTATGTCTGTGTATGTATGTGTGTGTTCTGTGTGTGTGTATGTTTGTGTATTTCTGTCTCTGTGTGTGTCTGTATATTTGTGTGTGTCTGTGTATGTGTGTGTTCTGTGTGTGTGTGTATATATCTCTGTGTATCTCTGTGTATGTGTCTGTATATTTGTGTGTGTCTGTGTGTGTTGCCTGTGAACTCCGTTTCTCCTGCTGGTCTGGGGAAGTGAAGGTTTCTCAGATCTTGCCAAGCCCAGAGATTTGTGCTGTCCTGTGCTAAGTCCACATCTGCCTCAGTTCCTGGATAACGTTGGTGTTAGTGAGAGAAGACAAATGCCCTCCTTGCTTAATATAAGGCAGGCGGGGGGGATACCTCTTCCACCTGTGGGCCCCTGCCCACCCTTGTTCCACCTTCTGGAAAGGGGAGCTGCTGAGCAAACTGACCGGAGACTGGGAGAAGCTGAAGAGGCCGCACATGAGGATGACAACAGGAAGCCCTCAGCCGCGTCCTCCTGCACGCCGAGGGGATGCCCCTTTCTGGCATCCACACACATGTGCACAGACACTGGCCTTTGCTTCAGGTGCTGGAACATGCAGCCTGCCAGATGGGGTGGGATCCCAAACTGCATCTGGTTGAGCTCGGGGACTCTGCAGTGTTGACAGATCAAACATGGTTGAATACTACAATTTTCCGGTCCAGCCTGTAGTGTTACAGCAGCGGGAGGCAGAAGGCCTGCACAGACGTGAGCCTGATGCATACGTGCAGGAAAGGACCCTGCCCCTTGGGTCGTGTGGCCCGGAGCTCCCCGCAGTATTGAGATGTCTGTGGTGGTGGCAGACAGCCCCAGGGGGAGAATCACTCAGAGGTGTCTGAGGTGCTGAGCAAGGCCACACCACCCACCCAGTGTGTGTACTGAGCCCCTTAGAGATGAAGCTCTTGGCCAAGGTTCACCACGTGACCACAAGGCCAGCCCGTCCATCGTGGCAGAGTCCTGTAGGACCCGTCATGTCCTCAGGTTGCGTGGGCCGAGCAACAAGCCCACACAAGATGGAAGTGGTGCCTCTAGGCCAGTGTCCTCGGAGGAAGGGAGTAAGCTAAGCACGAGTGGCCTCACCCCCAGTCAGCTACGACTCCCACCTGGGTCACTCCCCATGGAGGGCGGTCTTGGCTCAAGGTACAGCCCCACAGAGGGCAGTCTCTTTCAACCAGCTAGCAGAGGAGGAAGAAGGCTGGGCGTGGTTCAGGGATGGGTCAGCTTAATAATTGGATGCAAGCCAAACGTGGGCTGGTGGTTATCCTGCAGCCCCACTCAGCAGTGGCCCTGAGTGGCAGAGGTGGGGGAAATCCTGCCCGTGCCAGAGCTTTGGGCAGGGCACCTGCCACTTGCTTTCCCTCAGAAGGAAAGGAGCTGGAGGAGAGTACACACGTGGACTCGGGCAGCTGGGAACAGCTTGGCTGGCTGGACCAAGGCTTGGAAAGACTCGGAAATTGGAAGATCAGGGACAAGGAGGTCTGGGGATGAGGCAGCACATGGACCCCATGGAGTGACCTGAATGTGAAGATCTATGGATGGACATCGACACCCAGGTAGACAGGATGACCTGGCCAGTTGACCACCACCAGCCTCTGTCACCTGTGTCCTCAGTGTGACACAATGGGCTCCTGGGCGGATAGGAGGTGGTGGCAGGGATAAGGGTATGTGTGGCCCCAGCATTGTGGGCCCCAACTCATGGAGGCTGATCCACCTACTGCCAGATGTCCAGCCTACGAGCAACAGACACCAATGCTGAGCCCCCACGTGGCACCGTCCCTGGGAAAGGCTGGCCAGCCGCTCAGTGGCAAGTTAATTGCATCAAGCACATTCTGCCCAGGAAAGACCCCAGAAGAGTGAGCAGCTACTCTCGCCTGGCTCTAGCATGTGTTCCGGGTACGTGTGTGTCTTTTCTGCCCTCAGGGCCTGGCCAGCACCACTAAGTAGGGGCTGACCCAGAGTCGGCAGGGGTGGCAGGAGGATGACTATCAGCTACAGCCTGGAGGCCAGCTGCAGCTCGGCCCCACGAATCCGCTTCCCACACTTCCTCTCCCAAGCGTTCTGCCCAGGATGGGAGCCTGGCCAGAATCCTGGAGGAGATGTTCCCAGGTAGGCAGCCTTATTCTATGGACACAGGGGAGCCCAGCAGGACCAGAGGTGGGTGCAAAGTGCTGGGTGCTCCGTGTGCCGCCCAGACCCTCCTTCAGGACTGAGGCCCGAATGTTCCAGCTACAGCAGCATTGGCTTCGGATGGTTCATGCCTGAGTCTTTTAGAAAATTCTGTGGGCCCGAGGGGTGTGCCTCCAGCGAGTGAGCCAAGCTGCGCGTCCTCTCTGGAGCAACATGCAGCTGGTGCCTGCTAGACGCATGGTCCAAGCAGCTGCCCTAGTGCACAAACCCAGGAAACCCCCCAGGGCTCTTTCGGATTCAGAGCTGCCAGTGGGGTCCCACTGGAGTCGGTGCCTCCTCCGCTTCCTTGAAGCTGTGATTCTTGTCTCAGTCTGTTTCCGGGGAATCTGGCCTGAAACTGCTGGTCACCCGGGGGCGTGGACTGGGATTTCTGGGTGGTGTGTGGTGTGTGTGTGCACAAGAGAGAGACTGGGGGGGGGGGGGGGGGCTGGCGGAAGGAAGAGAGGAAAGGGGAGAGAAGGAGCAACAGAGGAAGTAGGAAACACACACACACTCGTCTCTCATGTTTTGGTGTCTGGGCTAGGCTGGCTTTGTAAGCATTTTTGGGTGCTTTTATGCTTTGTCTAACCTTGGAAAGGTGTGAATCACGCCAGCAGCTCTGCTGTACTGAAAGTGTGAAGGAATTGACCAGTGGAAGGCTCAGGGTGTGACCCTTTTCGGGGCATGTCGAGCAAGGCTGGAGGAGGTACCTCTCAGGCAACTTCTCCTTTCTTGGTTTAAGCAAACCCTCTCGTTAGATGAATGTGCACGTCCCAGTCCCCCAGGGTTTGCAGAGCTGGTGGCAGGGAGAGAGGGCTCCTAATTCTACACAGAGAAAGGGGAGCCTCCCGGAAAAGAGCAAGAAAGAGTCGACCGCCGCCCTGGGGGATGCAGATTTCCTGCAGCAGCCTAGGAGCTGGGATAGTCCTGAGCCCCTTCTCCCAGGTCAGGGTGTGAGCCAGGATTACACACACAGCTCCCTCCGGGAGGGGGGGACAGTAGTACGTGGTGTCGCTTGGAGAACTGGAGGGCACATAGGACCCATCCCAAGGGGACTTGAGTTTCTGGCAGGAACGAGGCCCCAGTGTGGGGTGACTACAGCTGTGTGCCCTCTGCCCAGCAGACCCACTAGTGTGTGTGTGGTGGGTCTAGACCACTGGAGGTGCTCTGGGGAAACACGCAGTGTGACCGTGGTGGAGTGGCTGGGCTGCAGCCTCCTCTCTGCCAGGCACTTGGAAATAGGACTCTCTGCTCAGGACTGAGCGGCCTCTGCCTGTTGGACAGCTCACGAGGAGGAGCCGGGGGCTCCAGAAGTAAATGCTGGACTTTCTGCCATGGTGAGCAGAAGGTGGCTCAAGTGATTTCTTTTGGAAAAGGCTGATACCAACATTTGTCTCTCAAGCTGGTGATGCTGCTCATCTCGGTCACATGATTATTATATTTTTCTTCCACTTTCATTTTGAGTTCAAGGGTACACGTGCGGGGCGTGTGGGTTTGTTGCATAGGTAAACGTGTCATGGTGGTTTGCTGCACAGATCATCCCATCACCCAGGTACTAAGCCCAGCATCCATTAGCTACTCTTCCTGATCCTCTCCCTTCCTCGACACCCCCCAGCAGGCCCCAGTGTGTGTTGTTCCCCCGATGTGTCCGTGTTCTCATCATTCAGCTCCCACTTACAAGTCAGAGCATGTGGTGTTTGGTTTTCTGTTCCTGCATTAGTTTGGCTGAGGATGATGGCTTCCAGCTCCATCCATGTCCCTGCAAAGGACAGGATCTCATTTCTTTGTATGGCTGCATAGTATTCCATGGTGTATATGTGCCACATTTTCTTTACCCAATCTATCATTGATGGGCATTTAGGTTGATTCCATGTTTTTGCTATTGTGAATAGTGCTGCAATGAACATACACGTTCATGTGTCTTTATAATCGAATAATTTATATTCTTTTGAGTATATATCCAGTAATAGGATTGCTGGGTTAAATGGTATTTCTGCTTTTGGATCTTCGAGGAATCGCCACACTGTCTTCCACAATGGTTGAACTAATTTACATTCCCACCAACAGTGTCAAAGCATTCCTTTTACTCTGCAACCTTGCCAGCATCTGTTGTCTTTTGATTTTTACTAATAGTCATTCTGACTGGCATGAGATGATATCTCATTGTGGTTTTGATTTGCATTTCTCTAATGACCAGTGATGTTGAGCTTTTTTTTTTTTTCCCATATGTTTGCTGGCTGCATGTTTGTCTTCTTCTGTTTGCTTTTCTTCTTGTATATTTGTTTAAGTTGCTTGTAGACTCGATATTAGATCTTTGTCAGATGGGTAGATTGCAATTTTTCTCCCACTCTGTAGGTTGCCTGTTCACTCTGATGATAGTTTCTTTTGCTGTGCGGAAGCTCTTTAGTTTACTTAGATTCCATTTGTCAATTTTTGCTTTTGTTGCAATTGCTTTTGGTATTTTTTTATCATGAAATCTTTGCCCATGCCTACGTCCTGAATAATATTGCCTAGATTTTCTTCTAGGGTTTTTTTGTTTTGTTTTGTTTTTGTTTTTGAGATGGAGTCTTGCTCTATTGCCCAGGCTGGAGTGCAGTGGCACGATCTCGGCTCATTCCAACCTCTGCCTCCCGGGTTCAAGCAATTCCCCTGCCTCAGCCTCCTGCGTAGCTGGGATTACAGGCACATGCCACCATGCCTGACTAACTTTTTTGTATTTTTAGTAGCGACGGGGTTTCACTATGTTGGCCAGACTGGTCTCGAACTCCTGACCTCGTGATCTGCCCACCTCGGCCTCCCAAAGTGCTGAGATTACAGGCATGAGCTGCCGTGCCCGGCCTAGGGATTTTTTAAAAATAGTTTTTGGTTTTATATTTAAGTCTTTAATCCTTCTTGAGTTAATTTTAGTATAAGGTGTAAGGAAAGGATCCAGTTTCAATTTTCTGCATCTTGGTCACATGAATATTAAGAGCCCACTTTGGTTTTGTTTGATTTTTCTAGGGTCCATCTGTTTTGGTTTGGGTTTTCTCAGAAGTAGCCCCTAAGCCAAGGATTCTAATGCAAGAACTGTTATTTCTTTGGAAGGCGCTGGAGAAGGCAGTGGGGTGAGACGAGGAAGAGACCAGCCAACAGAGGGCATGTCATTAAGTCGGAGTCAGCCAGCGGGGAGCTTGGGAGCCAGCTCAGATCACACCTTGGAGTTAGCTGCCCAGAGAGGACGCGGGAGCTGGGACATCGATCCACTGACTCTGGGCACTTGGTGCTTGGGGGCTCCTCCTGGGACAGGGACACTGACCCTTGTCACTCCAGGTTTCCAACAGGGAGGTAGGTGCAGGTGCCACAATGGCTGTCATGGTGTGCAACCCCGTGGGAAGGTGGGCTGTGGAGGGCACTGAGGGCCTGGCCCCTTCTCTAACTGAGACCTCTCACGCTCACTTTCTTTTCAGTGTACCTCATGTATTGTGAATAAGGGAGTGATCTCTGTTAACAGTAAGTTTATCCCATTTTCTTGTACTTCCCTAACAGCGCATTGGTCGACATTCTGCCATCTTACTTAAGGTTTGCCGAGTTAAAGGCATGCCTGCTATTTCTTTGTGAAAGTCACGCAGTGAGTCAGGGAGCCCTCAATCCCCATGGGACAGGACGGGCGCTGCCTTAGCAATGGGAGGCACTGTCAGGCTGGGGTGGGGCCCTGACTCTCAAGTCTGGGAGTGCCGTGCCCAGGGGCAGGGACTGCAGTCTCCAGGACACCTTTTTTTTTTCTTCTATTTTTTAAATTATGCTTTAAGTTCTAGGGTACATGTGCACAACGTGCAGGTTTGTTACATATGTATACATGTTCCATGTTGGTGTGCTGCACCTGTTAATTCGTCATTTACATTAGGTATATCTCCTAATGCTGTCCCTCCCCTCTCCCCCCACCCCACAACAGGCTCCGGTGTGTGATGTTCCCCCACCCTGTGTCCAAGTGTTCTCATTGTTCAATTCCCACCTATGAGTGAGAACATGTGCTGTTTGGTTTTCTGTCCTTGGGATGGTTTGCTCAGAATGATGGTTTCTAGCTTCATCCATGTCCCTACAAAGGACATGAACTCATCCTTTTTTATGGCTGCATAATATTCCATGGTATATATGTGCCACATTTTCTTAATCCAGTCTATCATTGTTGGACATTTAGGTTGGTTCCAAGTCTTTGCTATTGTGAATAGTGCCACAGTAAACATACATGTGCATGTGTCTTTATAGCAGCACGATTTATATTCCTTTGGGTATATGCCCAGTAATGGGATGGCTGGGTCAAATGGTATCTCTAGTTCTAGATCCTTGAGGAATTGCCACACTGTCTTCCACAATAGTTGAACTAGTTTACAGTCCCACCAACAGTGTAAAAGTGTTCCTATTTCTCCACATCCTCTCCAGCACCTGTTGTTTCCTGACTTTTTAATGATCGCCATCCTAACTGGTGTGAGATGGTATCTCATTGTGATTTTGATTTGCATTTCTCTGATGGACAGTGATGATGAGCATTTTCTCATGTGTTTGTTGGCTGCATAAATGTCTTCTTTTGAGAAGTGTCTGTTTATATCCTTTGGGGTTGTTTGATTTTTTCTTGTAAATTTGTTTGAGTTCTTTGTAGATTCTGGATATTAGCCCTTTGTTAGATGGGTAGATCATAAAAATTTTCTCCCATTCTGTAGGTTGCCTGTTCACTCTGATGGTAGTTTCTTTTGCTGTGCAGAAGCTCTTTAGTTTCATTAGATCCCATTTGTCTATTTTGGCTTTTGTTGCCATTGCTTTTGGTGTTTTAGTCATGAAGTCCTTGCCCATGCCTATGGCCTGAATGATATTGCCTAGGTTTTCTTCTAGGGTTTTTATGGTTTTAGGTCTAACATTTAAGTCTTTAATCCATCTTGAATTAATTTTTGTATAAGGTGTAAGGAAGGGATCCAGTTTCAGCTTTCTACATATGGCTAGCCAGTTTTCCCAGCACCATTTATTAAATAGGGAATCCTTTCCCCATTTCTTGTTTTTGTCAGGTTTGTCACAGATCGGATGGTTGTAGATGTGTGGTAGTATTTCTGAGGGCTCTATTCTGTTCCATTGGTCTATATCTCTGTTTTGGTACCAGTACCATGCTGTTTTCATTACTGTAGCCTTGTAGTATAGTTTGAAGTCAGGTAGCATGATGCCTCCAGCTTTGTTCTTTTGGCTTAGGATTGACTTGGCAATGCGGGCTCTCTTTTGGTTCCATATGAACTTTAAAGTAGTTTTTCTCCAATTCTGTGAAGAAAGTCATTGGTAGCTTGGTGGGGATGCCATTGAATCTATAAATTACCGTGTGCAGTATGGCCATTTTCACAATATTGATTCTTCCTATCCATGAGTATGGAATAGTCTTCCATTTGTTTGTGTCCTCTTTCATTTTGTTGAGCAGTGGTTTGTAGTACTCCTTGAAGAGGCAGCACACCTTTTCATCAAGAAGAAAGGAGGAGGCACCTTTAGGGTTGGGTGCAGGGCAAAGCATCTGGGCCAGCATTCCCAGGGGCACACTGGTTGGCTCTTGCCATCCATGGGGTGCACTGCCATTTTCTCTAAATCTTGGGCTGTTCTCTGTGTTTTAGCAACAGGTCCTCTTCTCGTTGTCCTGCCTGCCTTAGCAATGGGAGGCACTATAAGTGCAAGGACTCCATGAATTGGTGTGGGGGCACCTGTCTGGTGTTCTCAAGGCCTGGGGTGCTTCAGGAGCCCTTGTTCTGATTTCAAGGGTCAGCTGGGGTGCTGAGGTGAAGGTGCCCTGAGTATCCCAGAAAATGGCCTTGGTGTCTATCAACAGGGCGTGGTCAGTGCCTAGACAGTCAGCAAGGCACAATTGAAGCCGCAGTTTTGCTAAGAGCTTGAACAGTACATGATTAAATGACTTTTAATTATATACTGACTTCCTTCTGGGTAATATTTCCAACCACCTGGAGGGCCGGGGGTTCTTGCTAAGAGGTGTGCTGGAGTGTGAAATATCTAGGCACAGAGCAGGGCCTGCCCAGAGACCCCGAAGGTCATGAGCTCAGCACACGACTGTGGCCAGGGCTGCTTCAAGGTCCCCTGAGCACCTTGGAGTTATCGCCCCTCAGGGCTCCAGGAATTCCTTAGGGGAATTCTGATCCCACCACAGGAGGCCAGGCCTCTTGCGCATGGGACAGAATGGGAGCTGCGATCTGTTTTTGCGGCGTAGGGGAGGCAGGCCTCCACTTGGGAGGAGACCTCCTCTCCCACCTGGACTGCTTCCTCCCCTCGTGTCCCCTCCCAGGCTGCTCCCCTCCTCTCCCCTCCCCTCCCAGTCTGCTCCCCTCCCCTCCCCTCCCCTCCCAGTCTGCTCCCCTCCCTTCCCCTCCCCTCCCCTCCTCTCCCTGCTGCTGCTTCTTCAGAGATGATTAGCCTCATCCCTTGGCAGATCTGCAAATGCCTTCTGTCCTCTGTCCTGGGCCTGCCTTCTTTCCTCGGAAGCTCTCCCTCTGATGGGGCTTGTGTCCACAAGGGGAAGAGCAAGGAAATCTGACTGACCTCAGGCTTCCCTGCGAAAACCCCCAGACACGGCAACATCCCTTGAAGAACGTGTCCTCAGCATTGCTCAGTGCGGAACCAACAGCACACGCGTGTAGATGCACATACCCCCCCCCCCACACACACGTATGCACGCCCTGCTCCACTTCAGTCGCCAAGAGTCTGCTTGCAAATCTTCGAGGCTGCTGAGGAGCCGAGGAGCACATATGGCGCCTGGAAGTCCCTGGAACCTAGAGGCCCTTTGAGCTGGGAGGACCAAGAATGCCCACTGGAAGCACTGCCTCTCCTCTGTCCTCTGTGAGACTCAAAGGGTTGTCCTTCCATGTGGTGGCCGAGGAAGCCCCCTTCTCACACTGTGCGGTTAGAGGGGGTCTTCACACTGCATGGGGTAGACGGGACCCCAACAAGCCTGGGCACACATTGCGTTCAACCCCCTGGGGTGGGAGGGATCCAGTGAGTTTATACCCAGCAGAATGGGTAGAACAGCAGTTTCCAAAGATACCCTAACCCCTGGAGCTTGTGAATGGGAACTTATTTGGAAAAAGGGTCTTTGTAGCTCAGTTAAAGATTTTGAGATGAGACCCTCCTGGATTAGGGCTTCCCAATGACAGGTGTCTATATAAGAGGCAGAAGAGCAGAAGGCACAGACACAGTGAGACGCCAGTGTGAATGCAGAGGCGGGATTGGAGCCATTCCACCACAAGCCAAGGAAGCCTGGAGCCACCAGACACTGGACGAGGCATGAGGGACCCTCCCCTAGAAGCCTCGGGGAGAAGACAGCTGTGTGGACACCCTGACTTCAGACTTCAGCCTCAGAGCTAAGATAGTGTGTCTGCTATTGTAAGACCCCCGCCTGGTGTGTGGCCAGGTGTTATGGTGGCCCCAGGACACTGATGCACCAGGCTGGGGTGGGGCCCTGGCTCTCAGGTCTGAGGGCACCATGCCTAGGGCAGGGCCTACAGTCTCTAGGGCGCCTTCTCAACAAGAAGAAAGCAGGGGCTGGGCACAGTGGCTCACACCTGTAATCCCAGCACTTTGGGAGGCTGAGGCAGGTAGATCACTTGAGGTCAGGAGTTCGAGACCAGCCTGGCCCACATGGTGAAACCACAACTCTACTAAAAATACAAATATTAGCTGGACATGGTGCATGCCTGTAATCCCAGCTACTCAGGAGGCTGAGGCAGGATAATCGCTTGAACCCAGGAGGTGGAGGTTGCAGTGAGCCAGAATTGCACCGCTACACTCCAACCTAGGTGACAGAGAGAGACTATGTCTAAAAAATATGTATAACAAATAAATAATAAATAACTAAAAAGAAAAAAGAAGAAGAGGAAAGGAGGAGGCACCTTTAGGGTTGGGTATGGGGCGAAGTGTCAGGGCCAGTGTCCCCTGGGGCACACTGGATGTTTCTGGCCGTCTCGGGCGTACCACCACTTTCTCTAAAGCCTGAATTTCTCTGAGATAGGCCCCCACCCCTCCTCCTCTTGCCCCCTTTGCCTGGCCTCCTGTAGTTCTGTGTTCCTGGAGTGACCCCATGCCCTCAGGCCAGCCTGGGCTCCCTGGGATGGGCAGACACCCCCATCTTCCAGGGCGTCTGGACCCTGTGCTGCCCCTCTGTTACCACTGCCTGCCCCTGGTTCTCTGCAGCCCTGAGGCCAGGTGGCCCCTGCCCCACCTGATCTCAGTGACACAAAGTTCTCCCCTGTATCTAAGAGCTGTGGGATCTTCCCTACCCCACTCTCAGCCCAAAGTGATTCTGCTCCAGCAGGGCCCGGTTAGAAACCAGCAGCTGCCAACAAAAAGGACCCATCTGTGAGAAGGGAAGAGACTGGCTTTTAGAATATCTTGACAATGGGGAAGGAAATGGCAGGAAATGGGAAGAAATGGCAGAGCCGGGACACATTTTCCAAACTGCAAAGATTTTCTGAATATACATATAATAGGTATAATTTACATTCTTTTCCTTAGAAAATGCTTCCAGATGATCTCTTTTCCCCTTTTCAACAGGGCAGCGTCCAGCCTTATTTGTCAGGCATGCTCATGCCTTATGTCTGGCCTTACAGAAAAACAGACTTTCACCCAGAGCCTCACTCCAGAAGCATCTGGGGCTGCCCTGTCCTGGGACACGCAGAGCAGCCCAGCGAGGGCAGGGACTGTGGGATCATTCCATCCATCGCGACTGCAGGTTGGCTGGGCTGAGGTGGCCAAGGCCCTTCCTGGTCACCTCCAGGTAAAATGCAGAAGGAGCCTCCTCGCCCTGAGCTCAATGTAACATACAAGCCCACTATGCTGACGTTCTATGGCCACATTCCTGAAAGGTGTTTTAGGGTCCAAAGCACTCATGAGAAGTCTGGTTTTCTAGAGAAATGTTCCTTAGTGGGGAAGGAGTGCACGTCTCACCAGCTGCCGTGTGTCGTGTCCAGCTGTGACCCTGGGAAGCCTCAGAGCCTCAGGGTGACCTCACCAAGCAGAGGTGAGGTGAGCTGGGTCAGACAAGAACGCACTCTTGATTTCCACCACAGCCACTCACTGCCCATGTGAGTTCTGGGCCTGTGTTTCCATGTCTGTGAAACAGGCACGTGTCTGACCTGAAAGGGTGTTGTATGGATTGAGTGAAATGGCCGACTGCAGCCCAAATATCGGCTGGGCTCCTGCTGTCTCTTAGTTTTAATTAAAATCAAGTCAAATCTGCATTCGGCGGAGCAGGAGCCCAGCCCCCTTCCGCAGGAATCCTGGCTGTTTCCAAGGAGCGGCTCTCAGGGCTGCTTTGGGTCTAGACTGCAGGTCTGGGTGCTTTGTTTGCCTCAGGAACCACCCTGGCGCTAAACGGTGTCACCAAATTACCTTTGCCTAAGGTCCCACAAACAGCGTGCACCAGGCATGCACAGAACAAGGCCGTTCCCATTCAGGATGAGAAATGTATTTTAGAGCACAAACCCAGTCCTGTGGACACGGTGTGTACAAGTGTATACAGACATACCTTTGGGGTATTGCGCGTTCAGTTCCAGACCACTGCAACAAAGGGAATGTTGCAAAAAAGTAAGTTGCACAGGTGTTTTGGTTTTCCAGGGCATATAAAAGCTATATTTATACTGTACTATAGTCTATTCAGTATGCAAATAGCATTATGTCTTACAAAAACAATGTGCATACCTCACCTTAAAAATACTTTATTGCTAACAAATGCCAACAATCATCTGAGCCTTCCGCAAGTTGTAATCATTTCACTGCTGGAGGGTTTTGTCTGGAGCTGGTGGCTGCTGACTGCATAGGGTAGTGGCTGCTGAAGATTGGGGTGGCCGTGGCAACTTCTTAAAATAAGACAACAATGAAGTTTGCTGCATCTGTTGACACTTTCTTTCATGAAAGATTTCTCTGTTGCTTGAGATTCTATTTGATAGCATTTTATCCATAGTAGAACTTCTTTTAAAATTAAAATTTTAAATTTTAAAATTGAGAGTAAATCTCCCTGCCACTGCTTTATTAACTAAGTTTATGTAATATTCAGAATCCTTTGTTGTCATTTCAACAACGGTCAAGACATCTTCACCAGGAGTAGTTTCCATCTCATGAAACCACTTCCTCTGCTCATCCACAAGAAGCAATTCCTCATTCACTCACATTTTCTCCTGAGATTGCAGCAGTTCCGTCCCATCTTCAGGCTCCACTTCTGATTCTAGCTCCCTTGTCATTTCCACTACATCTGCAGTTGCTTCCTCCACTGAAGTCTTGAACCCCTTAAGTCACCTATGAGGGTTGGAATCAACTTCTTTTAAACTCTTGTTAATGTTGATATTTTGACTTCCTTCCATGAATCAAAAATGTTCTTACTGGCATCTAGAATGACGAATCCTTTCCAGAAGGTTTTCAATTGACTTTGCCCAGATCCATCCGAGGAACCACTATCTATGTCAGCTATAGCCTTACAAAATGTGTTTCTTCAATAATGAAACTTGAAAGTCAGATTACCCCTTGGTTCATGGGCTGAAGAATGGATGTTGTATTAGCAGCTGTGAAAACAACGTGAACCTCCTTATGCCTCTCCATCAGAGCTCTTGGGGGGCAGGTGCATTGTCAGTGAGTGCTAGCATTTTCAGGGGAATCTTTTTTTCTGAGCAGTAGGTCACAACAGTGGGCTTAAAATATTTAGTGAATCATGCTGTACAGAGATGTGCTGTCATACAGGCTTTCTTATTCCACTTATTACTATTATTATTTGGGGGACAAGGTCTCACTCTGTCACCAGGCAGTGGCGTGATCATAGCTCACTGCAGCCTCAAACTCCTAGGCTTAAGTGATCCTTCTGCCTCCCAAAGTGCTGGGATTACAGATGTGAGCCACTGCCACCCAGCCATTGTTGTTTCATTTGTAGAGCATGGTGGAGTCAATTTAGCATAATTTTTAAGGGTCCTAGGATTTTTCAGAATGGAAAAGAGTGTTGGCTTCAATTTAAAGTCACCAGCTGCATTAGCCCCTAATCAGAGAGTCAGCTCGTCCTTTGAAGCCCTGCATTGACTTCTCTCTAGCTATGAAAGTCCTAGATGGCATCTTTTTCCAACAGAAAGCTGTTTCTTCTACATTGAAAATCTTTTGTTTAGTGTAACCACCTACATCCATGATCTCAGCTAGATCTTCTGTATAACTTGCTGCAGCGTCTCCATCAGCACTTGCTACTTCACCTTGCACCTTTATGTGATGAAGATGGCTTCTTTCCTTCAGCCTCCTGAGTCAACCTCTGCTGGCTCCAGGCTTTGCTTCTGCAACTTCCTTCTCTAGCTTTTCCATCACAGAATTGAAGGGAGTGAGGTCCTTGCTCTGGATTAGGCTTTGGCTTCAGGGAATGTGGTGGCTGGTTTGATCTTCTAGCCAGACCACTTCTCCACATCAGCAATGCCAGGGGATCTGACAAGGTTCTACACCCACCCATCAGTGTCACTCAGCTTTGCTGGGCTATGTGGGTGACTTCCCCACCCCTAGCCCACACACATGGGTTTTTTTTTTTTTTCTATGGAAGAAAAGACCACCCAATGAGAAAAGCACAGGTTACCTACTCAGAGCTTGCTATAGCAGGGGAGGCAGCCATTATCACCTGCATTTGGCAGAGACAAAGATAAGCAGAGGAGTGGGGAAGCTTCATGGTAGGAAAACGGGGAGGCTCAGGTGTGCCCTGGCTAGAGGCCTGTATTAGTCAAGGTTCTCCAGAGAGACAGAACTAATAGGATATATACATATATATATGAAAGGGAGTTCATTAGGGAGTATTGACTCACACGATCACAAGGTGACATCCCACAGTAGTCTGTCTGCAAGCTGAGAAGCAAGGAAGCCAGTCCAAGTCGCAAAACCTCAAAAGTAGGGAAGCCAACAGTACAGCCTTCAGTCTGTGGCTGAAGGCCCGAGAGCCCCTGGCAAACCACTGATGTAAGTCCAAGAGTCTAAAAGCTGAAGAACTTGGAGTCTGATGTTCAGGGGCAGGAAGCATCCAGCATGGGAGAAAGATGAAGGCCGGAAGACTCAGCAAGTCTGCTCATTGCACTTTCTTCTGCTTGCTTTATTCTAGCCTCTCTGGGAGCTGATTAGATGGTGCCCACCCAGATTGAGGGTGGGTCTGCCTCTCCCAGTCCGCTGGCTCAAATGTTAATCTCCTTTGGCAACACTATCACAGACACACCCAGGAACACTGCTTTGCATCCTTCAATCCAATTGTGTTGACATTCAGTATTAATCATCACAAGGCCTTTGGCTGGGGGAGCTGGAGGTGGCTTATTAGAATGGGGGCTCTTATGGCCATTTTGGATTGGACCTAAGTTAGAAGCAGAGACTAAAATTAGAAAAAAAGTTATTAATCAAGTCTTGGCCACTTGGGGCTAACTGTTACAGAAGTCATTATTTGCCTTCTGGGATTGTCCATATTGCTGGCAGGGGCATCGTACATGGCTGACTTATTCACAGCAGGCTGGCCCCAAGCTGGTGCCTGTAGATGATGGGTGAGCATCTGGGACTGGTGACTGTAGAAGATGGGTGGTCTTCCTAGGTTAGTGACTGTGGATAATGGGTGGGTTTCCTGGATTGGAGACTGTAGATGACAGGTAGACTTACTGGGCTGGCGATTGTAGATGATGGGTGGGCATCCCAAGCTGGTGATTGTAGATGATGGATGGGCTTCATAGGCTGGTGCCTGTAGATGAAAGGTGGGCTTCCCAGGCTGGTGATTGTAGATGATGGGTGAACTTCCCAGGCTGGAGACTGTAAATGATGGGTGGGCTTTCCCAAGCTTGTGACTGTAGATGATGGGTGGGCTTCATTGACTGGTGACTTTGGATGACTGGTGGGCTTCCTGGGATGGTGACTGTAGATGATGGGTAGGCTTCCCCGGCTGGTGACTGTGGGTGGTAAGTCAGCTTCCCGGGCTGGCGACTGTGGATATTGGGTGGGCTTCCTGGGCTGCTGAGTGAGGATGATGGGTGGGCTTCCCAGGCTGGAGAGTGTACGTGGTGGGTGGGCTTTTCGGGCTGGTGACTGTAGATAATGGGAGGTCTTCTTCAGCTAGTGACAGTAGATGATGGGTGGGCTTCCTAGGCTGAAGACTGTAGATGATGGGTGCACTTCATAAGATGGTGACTGTAGATGATGGGTGGGCCTTCTGGGCTGGTGACTATAGATGATGTGTGGGCTGGTAATGATAGATAATGGATAGGCTTTTTGGACTAGTTACTGTGGATGACGCGTGGTCTTCCTAGGCTCGTGGCTATTGATGATGGGTGTGCTTCTTGAGCTGGTGACTGTGGATGATGGGTGGGCACCTGGGCTGGTGGTTTGATGATGGGTGCACTTAGGCTGTGGACTGTAGATGATGGGTGAGCTTCATAGGCTGGTGAATGTAGATGGTGGATATGCTTCCCAAGCTGGTTACTGTGGATGATGGGTGGGCTTGCTAGGCTGGTAACTATAGATCATGGGTTGGCTTCTTGGGCTGGTGACTGTAGATAATTGGTTTGCTTCTTGGGCTGGTGACTTTGGATGATGGATGGGCTTCCTGGGCTGGTGACCATAGATGATGTGTGGGCTTCCAGGGCTGTTGACTGTGGATGATGTGTGGGCTTTTCAGGTTGGAGACTATGGATGATGGGTGGTCTTTTTCGGCTGTAATGTATATAGGATGGGTAAGCTTCAGGAGCTGGTGCCTGTAGATGATTGGTGACCTTCTGGGGCTGGTGACTGTGATGATGTGTGGGCTTCCAAGGCTGGTGACTATGGGTGATGGGTGGTCTTCTTCAGCTAGTGACTGTAGATGATTAGTGAGCATCTAGAAGTGGTGCCTGTAGATGATGGTTGGGCTTCTGGGGCTGATGACTGTGGATCATGGGTGGACTTTTTGGGCTGGTGACTGTAATTGATGGGTGGCCTTCCCAGGCTGGTGACTGTGGATAATGGTTGTGCTTCAGGGCTGGTCACTGTAGACAATGGTTGGGATTCCTGGGCTGGAGACATTAGATCATGGGTGGTCTTCCCTGACTGGTGCATTTGAATGATTGGTGGGCTTCATGGGCTGGTGACTGTAGATGACGGGTGGGCTTCCCGAGCTGGGAACTGGATGATAGGTGGGCTTCCAAGGCTGGTGACTGTAGATTATGGGTGTGCTTCATAGGCTGGTGACTGTAGATATTGGGTGGGCTTACTGGGCTGGTGATTGTGAATGATGGGTGGGCTTCCTTGGCTGGTGACTGTAGGTAATCTGTGGGCTTCTCAGGCTGGTAACTGTGAGTGATTGGTGAGCTTCCCAAGCTGGTGACTGTACATGATGGGTGGGCTTCTCAAGCTGGTGACTGTAGATGATGAGTGGGCTTTTCGGGCTGTTGATTGTATGTGATGGATGGGCTTTCTAGGTTGGAGACTCTAGATGATGGGTGCACTTCATAGGCTGGTTATTGTCGATGATGGATGGGCTCCTTGGGCTGGTGACTGTGGATGATAGATGGGCTTTTCGGCCTGGCAACTGTGGATTATGGTTGAGCTTCCCAAGCTAGTGACTGTGGATGATGGGTGTGCTTCCTAGTCTGGCAACCATAGATGATGGGTGTGCTTCATAGGCTGGTGACTGTAGATTATGGGTGGGCTTCCCAGGCTGGTGACTGTAGATTATGGGTGGACTTCCCAGGCTGGTGACTGTAGATGACGGGTGGACTTCTTAGGCTGGTGACTGTGGATAATGTGTGGGCTTCCTGGGCTGGTGACTGCAGAAGATGGGTTGGCTTTCTGGGCTGGCACCTGTGGATGATGGATGGGCTTTCTGGGCTGGTGCCTGTGGGTTATTGGTGGGCTTTTCAGGCTGGTAACTGTAGATCATGGGTGGTCTTCCCAGGCTAGTGACTTTGTAAGATGGGTGGGCTTCCCGGCTTACTGACTGTAGATGATTGGTGGGCTTCCCGGCTGGTGACTGTGGATGATGATGGGTTTTGTGTGCTGGATGCTGCAGGTCATGGAATTCTGTTTTTACATCTGGGCTGGACATTGTATATTCAGCCTCTTACTCCCTTAAGTGTTGCATTGAGGCCCAGGAGCTTCTCTACCCTCAGGGATGTGCAGGGTGGCCCAGTGGCTCATTGCTTTGGCTCTGATGTCCACCTGCCTTACTAACTGACTTTGTTGAGTTGGAGACTTCTTTTGCCTAGAATAAAAATAGCTATCAACCATTTTCCAGGTACCTGGCCTGGAAGCTCTAGTGGTGCAGTTTTCTGTTTCATCCTGGCAATTGTGGAAGGGACCATCACACCCCTCCATCACACCCCTTGATCACACCCCTCCATCACACCCCTCCATCACACTCCTCCATCACACCCCTCCATCACACCCCTCCATCACAACCCTTCACATTCCTCCGTCACACCCCTCCGTCACACCTCTGCATCATACCTCTCCGCCACACCCCTCCACACCCCTCCATCACACTCCTCCATCACACCCCTCCATCACACCTCATCACACCCCTCCATCACACCCCTCCTTTACACCCCTCTATGACTCCCCTCCATCACACCCCTCCATCACACCTCTCCATCATACCTCTCCATCACACCCTGCCACACCCCTCCACACCCCTCCATCACACGCCTCCATCACAACCCTCCATCACACACCTCCATCACAACCCTCGATCACACCCCTGGATCACACCCCTCCATCACATCCCTCCATCACACCCCTCCATCACATCCCTCCATCACACCCCTCCATCACACCCCTCCATCACACTCCTCCATCACATCTATCACACCCCTCCATGACTCCATCACACCCTTCCATCACACCCCTCCATCACACCCGTCCATCACACTTCCATCACACCCCTCCATGACTCCCTCCATCACACCCCTCCATCACAACCCTCCACATTCCTCCATCACACCTCTCCATCATACCTCTCCATCACACCCCGCCACACTCCTCCACACCCCTCCATCACACTCCTCCATCACACCCCTCCATCATACCCCTCCTTTACACCCCTCCATGACTCCCCTCCATCACACCCCTCCATCACATCTCTTCGTACCTCTCCATCACACCCTGCCACACCCTTCTACACCCCTCCATCACACACCTCCATCATACCCTTCCTTTACACCCCTCCATGACTCCCCTCCATCACACCCCTCCATCACACCCCTCCATCACACTTATCACACCCCTCCATGACTCCCCTCCATCACACCCCTCAAGCACAACCCTCCACATTCCTCCCTCACACCCCACCCCTCCCTCACACCCCACCACACCCTCCATCACACCTCTCCTTTACACCCCTCCATGCCCCTCCATCACATCCCTCCATCACATCCCTCCATTACACCCTTCCACACCCCTCCATCACACCCCTCCATCACACCCCACCACACCCCTCCACACCCCTCCATCATACTCCTGTATCATACCCCTCCATCACACCCGTCCTTTACACCCCTCCACACCCCTCCATCACACCCCTCCATCACATTCCTCCATCACACACTGCCACACCCCTCCACACCCCTCCACCATACTCCTCCATTATACCCCTCCATCACATCCCTCCTTTACACCCTTCCACACCCCTCCATCATACTCCTCCATCACACCCCTCCATCATACTCCTCCATCATACCCCTCCATCACATCCCTCCTTTACACCCTTCCACACCCCTCCATCATACTCCTCCATCACACCCCTCCATCATACTCCTCATCACACCCCTCCATCATACCCCTCTTTTACACCCCTCCACACCCCTCCATCACATCCCTCCATCACACCCCTCCATTACACCCTTCCACATCCCTCCATCACACCCCTCTACACCCCTCCATCACACCCCTTCATCACATCCTTCCATCACACCCCTCCTTCACACCCCTTTACATGTGGAGAGAAGGAGACAGGCCTGGCGCGCTGTAAGCTCGGAAAAATGCCTGCTGTGCTTTCGTATGATGACTGTTGTTCTCCTGTGGTCCTTGCCCCATCCGTGTAGGACTTTGTTGTGCACTCATGAATGTGGTTTCCAAGATGATGCAGAGTCGACACCTGCATCTTGCTCTTCTCACCTTGTCTGTGATGCAGTGGCACTAAGTAGCAGGAACCTGCAATCACAGGACATGTCCACATGCTCACCAGTGCAAGAGAAGGAAGGAGAGGAAGGAGAGGCGTTCCTGGAGAGGCATTCCTTGCCTGCCCTTGCTGGTGCCCTCTTCGGGTCTGATCTCTTTTGGGGTTGGAAGCCCCAGGGTTCAACCTCACCAGGAGCAAAGCTCGTAAATACGGCATCAGCCCCCAGTCCTGGGAATTCAGTTGTGGGCCGGGGGCTGACAAAAAGAGCAGAACGTGTGTAGGCAGCTCCCTCGGGGCCACCCTTCCTGACTCTGGAGGCTGGCAGGCAGGGGCAGCGCCTCCTCCAAACAGCCCCAGGTGCAGTCTGAGCACCTCCTGAGTGCTGTAAGAGACTTGGCTTTCTAGGTGCTGTAGGAAATGCCACTGTAGACTTCAGAGGAACACTTTCTTTCATTTTATAACCTCCTTGGTATAAACATTGTGATATTATTGCAGAGTATTTGGAAGTGGAGGAGAAATGCCCATGACTGCATAACTCTGAACAGTCCTGACTCCATTTGTGAGCTGGGCCCTGGGTGGTTCTGAATAGTCCTTGCTCCGTCTGTGAGCTGTGCCCCAGTTGGTTCCTGCATTTCCGTTTTCTCACGGAGCAGGCAGCCTGGCTCTATATTCCATCTTAGCCAGACACCAAAGCCATTCCAGTTTTCTTGGTAGGGATGGTTCCTTCTGCCCGTGTCCTGCTGATGAAAGGAAGAGGGATCCCAGAAGGGAAGGAACTGAAGGGATGCAGGAAGGTGCTGTGTGCCCCAGGGGATGTGCGTGCTTCTGGAGCTGAGGCTGGGATGGCAGAGGGAGGGGTGAACCTGGCTCACTCCCACGACCAGCCTGGGTGCTGCAGTCTCTGGGGGCTGAGTGACCTTCAGGGTGGCCATCAGTCTTCAGGGCCTCCCAACAGCAGGGGGTGGTGGCTTTAGGCCTGGGGACAGGCAGTTAGGTAAGAAGAAGAGGAGGAGGAGGAGGGCCCAGGAGAGGAATTGAATCCAGAAGGAAGCTGCCAGCCTAGAATCCGGAAGCCTGGGATGCTCTCCGGTCCTCCAGCACTTCATCAAGTATGGATGCTTTTCAAAATATAACAGACAATTGTCAATAACAACAACAAAAATAGTCAACTTTTCCCCCTTTGGTTTTATTAATCTGAGGCCATATTTAGGCAAATCCAATCTATTCCTGTGTCTAAACTTGTCTCTAATTTACATGTGTGTTGTACATGCATGTTAATTTTTTTCTTTCACTTTAAGAAAAAGTATGATCTAAAAATGTATTTTTTCCCTAAAGAGTCATGGGAAGAATCAATTTATCACAAATAATTTTAGCGATAGAATTTCTAATAAAAATAGGATTTTTCTTGAATTTTTACTAAATAAAAACTTGAATAATTAGCTACTGCAATGTATAGAGTTACATCTTCAAGAAAGAACATTGTAGTGTGTCTTACATGCTGGGAAGTTTTCCATATTGCTCGAAGAAATGAAAAGAAGGGATACGAAGTTGAGATAAAAAGTGATTTATGCCAAAGTTCTCATGTGTGGATCATAGTTCAGTCTTCATTAACTGCTCACTAATTTATTGCAAAATAAGGTAATTAATTCAGTGTTGAAAATATAATTCCTTATAAACTAAAAGAAAATATTTGTTTAAGGAATGCATAATAAGTACACACACATACACACATACATACGTTGTTTTCCTTCTTTCTGTTATAGAACATTTAAAAAACTTTTTAAAAAGTAGAATAAAATGATGAACCTCTCGGATTCAAACATTTTCAATATTTTGCCAATCTTGTACCAACTATTCCCCTGCTGGTTTTTTCTAAAATACATCAAATCCCAAACATCTTGTCGTTTGACTTACAGATGACTTGGTCTGCATCTTTCACAGATCGGGCATTTTCCCCACGTAACCACAACACATACGACTATCCTTCGCTCCTAACTAAAGTAAGAAGACTTCCTTTACCTCTATAGCATCAAATACAAGTTCATATCCAAGTTTCCCTAATTATCCAGAGATGTGTTTTTACCGTTGGTTTGTTTGAATTAGGAGCCAAACAAGTTCGCATTTCCGATGGTGGAGCCTGTTTCAGCCTCTGTCCTCCCTTCTGTGGCCCCACTGGCTGGTTGTAGTGTCTGGGTCATTGGCTGCAGTGCCCCCTACCCTGGATTTGCGTGTCCTTGTGGTGTTGTTTAACATGCTCCTCTACCCTTGAATTTCCTGTCAATTGCAGTTAAGACGAGGGTACTGCCAGCTTCACAGGTGTGCAATCTCATGGGGCCTTGTACTTAGAAGGGCTCTGTGCTGGGCTTAATGCTCGGCCAGGTCTGCCCTGAATCTTGATACCTTTACCTTTGAACTTGTGTTTTGGAAGCACTGCACAGCAGGGGCAGGAGCACAGGAGATTTGCACAATGTGCACGTCTGCCAGTCCTTGCCTCTCCATTCACATGCGGCACAGTGAGCACAGATTTCCAGTGATCCTAGGATGCACCGGAGACCAGCAGGACTCGAAGCCAGGAACAGGTCACTGTGTGTGTTTGCCACTGAGTCTGTGGGAAAGCCACGCTTTCCACGAGTCCACTTCAAATGCAGAAAGAAGACAGTGGCCTTGTGAATAACACCAACAACCAAGGACCCTATTGTACTTTTTCTTACTCATTCTACTTTCCTGTATTAGCCAAGCACTTACACTGAAAACAATGCGTGGATGGAAAGAAGACAGGAAAAGCCACAGTTCCTTCTTTCAATTCTTCCATATTCACCAGTAAGCTGAAGGCAGTGTCAAGAAGACAGAAGCACGGCCAGTATCAAGAGTGAAATCAAAACCCTTGATTTAGTTTTGCACAGCATTTCCACTGTTCGGGTAAAAATTAAATATACATACATGTGTGAGCTACAAAATAGGAATCGTGTAATCTCTGTGTTTCTGCATGGGTATCTAATGCTCTTATATTTGTATTTAAAACTGACATTGCACAATATAAAATGAACAGTAAAATTCAGCTAAAACATAAAAATTGAAATTTTCTTTACTTAGGATGACCTTAAGTAGCAAATAACAATGATAAATTATTAGAGAGAACAGAGGAAAAGGAAAAGTTTTGTTTTTTAACACTGTTAAGAGCAGTTTTCCCTGTTTTGTGAACAAGGGACTGTGTGTTTTCATTTTATAGTTTCTCCCCTAACCTATCACTTTTGAAGTTGCTGCCCTGGCTTCAAACCTATGAGTAAAGTGTGGAGTAAAGCCCCACCTACACCTGCACAGAGCTTGGGCTCCCCTCCTCACTCATATGCTCTGTGGTCACTGTCCTCTTCGTCTCTAGGCTCCAGCAGACCAGGAGCACAGATGGGTCAGCCTACTCAGTTCTCCACTGGGCTCCCTGTTCTCAGCATGGTCTGTGCGTGGAGAAGACTCCTAAGTGCCTTGGAATAGGTAAGTGAGTTGGGGCAGAGGCCTGGCAGGCATCCTGGAGAGGGAGGATGTGACGTGGACTGGGTCAGTGATGGATGGTGGGGATAAGGAAGAGAGGGTGAAGGCAAGATTCTTCTCTACAGGGCACTGAAAGCCAGTGCCCGGCTAAGATAGATGTGGGGGTGAAGGAGAGACTGGGAAACTGGGTTCTGGGTTTCTGGTTTGGGCGACTGGGTGGATGAGGTGTCTTTACCTGAGCTGCTTCCTGAAGAAGGGGTCAGGGTTGTGGGAAGAGACTTCGTGTTCCACTTGGGACCTGCTAAATTTGAGGTGCCTCAGGATCATGCCTATAGCCATATTCATCATGGAAGAGGGCTCCTGATTTGGGAGTTGGTGGCTCATATATTTCAGCCATAAAAAGATACGACATTATCAAAAGAGAGCCATGCTGGGAGAAGAGGCGAGGGCCAAGGAGAGAATGTCAGTGAGGGAGAAAAGGGGACTCCATAGAGAAGGTGAGAAGGGACAGCCACAGAGACCGAGGAATGCAGGACGGGGCATTGGCAGTAGAAGCTGGTGTGGGGGCTGTTGACAGAGCAACAAGGCAGAGAACAAGAGGAGCCAAGTCCTGAAATGGCCCAATGGGACAAGGAAGAGGACCCAGGCTGGAGAGCTGTGGAGGAGGCAGAGGAGACAGATCTTACTGACAGATCCGGTGTTGGGGACTGATGAGAGGGAGATCCAGAGGAGGTGGCAGGAAACTTGCAAGGCTCTCATCTTGGGGAGGAGGTGGAAGCAGAGGACGGGAGGCAGGGAGAAGGAATGAGGCTGGGATGATGGAGCTGAGGATGGGAGATAGGGAGAAGGAATGAGGCTGGGATGATGCAGGTGAAGACGGGAGGCAGGGAGAAGGAATGAGGCTGGGATGATGGAGCTGAGGATGGGAGGCAGGGAGAAGGAATGAGGCTGGGATGATGGAGCTGAGGACGGGAGGCAGGGAGAAGGAATGAGGCTGAGATGATGGAGCTGAGGATGGGAGGCAGGGAGAAGGAATGAGGCTGGGATGGAGCTGAGGACGGGAGGCAGGGAGAAGGAATGAGGCTGGGATGATGGAGCTGAGGACGGGAGGCAGGGAGAAGGAATGAGGCTGGGATGGAGCTGAGGACGGGAGGCAGGGAGAAGGAATGAGGCTGGGATGGAGCTGAGGACGGGAGGCAGGGAGGAATGAGATTGGGATGATGGAGCTGAGGATGGGAGGCAGGGAGAGGGAATGAGGCTGGGATGGAGCTGAGGACGGGAGGCAGAGAGAAGGAATGAGGCTGGGATGGAGCTGAGGACGGGAGGCAGGGAGAAGGAATGAGGCTGGGATGGAGCTGAGGACGGGAGGCAGGGAGAAGGAATGAGGCTGGGATGGAGCTGAGGACGGGAGGCAGGGAGAAGGAATGAGGCTGGGATGATGGAGCTGAGGATGGGAGGCAGGGAGAAGGAATGAGGCTGGGATGATGGAGCTGAGGACGGGAGGCAGGGAGAAGGAATGAGGCTGGGATGGAGCTGAGGACGGGAGGCAGGGAGAAGGAATGAGGCTGGGATGGAGCTGAGGACGGGAGGCAGGGAGAAGGAATGAGGCTGGGATGGAGCTGAGGACGGGAGGCAGGGAGAAGGAATGAGGCTGGGATGATGGAGCTGAGGATGGGAGGCAGGGAGAGGGAATGAGGCTGGGATGGAGCTGAGGACGGGAAGCAGGGAGGAATGAGATTGGAATGATGGAGCTGAGGATGGGAGGCAGGGAGAAGGAATGAGGCTGGGATGGAGCTGAGGACGGGAGGCAGGGAGGAATGAGATTGGGATGATGGAGCTGAGGATGGGAGGCAGGGAGAGGGAATGAGGCTGGGATGGAGCTGAGGATGGGAGGCAGAGAGAAGGAATGAGGCTGGGATGGAGCTGAGGACGGGAGGCAGGGAGAAGGAATGAGGCTGGGATGGAGCTGAGGACGGGAGGCAGGGAGAAGGAATGAGGCTGGGATGGAGCTGAGGACGGGAGGCAGGGAGGAATGAGATTGGGATGATGGAGCTGAGGATGGGAGGCAGGGAGAGGGAATGAGGCTGGGATGGAGCTGAGGACGGGAGGCAGAGAGAAGGAATGAGGCTGGGATGGAGCTGAGGACGGGAGGCAGGGAGAAGGAATGAGGCTGGGATGGAGCTGAGGACGGGAGGCAGGGAGAAGGAATGAGGCTGGGATGGAGCTGAGGACGGGAGGCAGGGAGAAGGAATGAGGCTGGGATGATGGAGCTGAGGATGGGAGGCAGGGAGAAGGAATGAGGCTGGGATGATGGAGCTGAGGACGGGAGGCAGGGAGAAGGAATGAGGCTGGGATGGAGCTGAGGACGGGAGGCAGGGAGAAGGAATGAGGCTGGGATGGAGCTGAGGACGGGAGGCAGGGAGAAGGAATGAGGCTGGGATGGAGCTGAGGACGGGAGGCAGGGAGAAGGAATGAGGCTGGGATGATGGAGCTGAGGATGGGAGGCAGGGAGAAGGAATGAGGCTGGGATGATGGAGCTGAGGATGGGAGGCAGGGAGAGGGAATGAGGCTGGGATGGAGCTGAGGACGGGAAGCAGGGAGGAATGAGATTGGAATGATGGAGCTGAGGATGGGAGGCAGGGAGAAGGAATGAGGCTGGGATGGAGCTGAGGACGGGAGGCAGGGAGGAATGAGATTGGGATGATGGAGCTGAGGATGGGAGGCAGGGAGAGGGAATGAGGCTGGGATGGAGCTGAGGATGGGAGGCAGAGAGAAGGAATGAGGCTGGGATGGAGCTGAGGACGGGAGGCAGGGAGAAGGAATGAGGCTGGGATGGAGCTGAGGACGGGAGGCAGGGAGAAGGAATGAGGCTGGGATGGAGCTGAGGACGGGAGGCAGGGAGAAGGAATGAGGCTGGGATGGAGCTGAGGACGGGAGGCAGAGAGAAGGAATGAGGCTGGGATGGAGCTGAGGACGGGAGGCAGGGAGGAATGAGATTGGGATGATGGAGCTGAGGATGGGAGGCAGGGAGAGGGAATGAGGCTAGGATAGAACTGAGGACGGGAGGCAGGGAGAAGGAGTGAGGCTGGGATGGTGGAGCTCAGGACCACCTGACTTTATCTAGGCACCTTCCCTGCCGTGCTTCCCACCCCCACTGCGTGGTTTGAATGATGTGTGTCCCCTCAAAATTCGTGTTGAAACAACCCCCAATGCAGCAGTGTTAAGAAGTGGGGCCTTTAGGAGGTGATCAGGTCCTCATGAATGGATTAGTGCCTATGGAAGGGCTTGAGCGGGGCACTTCCACCCCTTCCATCTCCTCTGCCACGTGGAGACACAGCAGTTCTCCCCTCTGGAGGACGCAGCCATAAGGCTGCAGAGAGCAGCCCTCACCAGACACCAGACCTACCGTAATCTTGGACTTCCTGCCTCCAGAACTGTGAAAAATAACGTTCTATTTTTTTTCTATAATCTATCTAGCCTGTAGTATTTTGTTACAGCAACACAGATGGACTAAGACACATCCCAACAGCCACGTTCATGGCAGGGCTGCCGTATTGGCACAGACTCCTCCCCCAGTCTCTCTGATTGGCTCAGAGGTGGGCACATGGTCCATGCTGGACCAATCAGAGCCCTTCTGTGCACATACTTCTGGTCCTCTCTGCAGATCATGATCCAGTTCTCTACTATGCTCTGTGCTGTGCGCCCTGCGCTGCTGCTGGCCTGATTGAGCCGCATCAGCCCACCCCCTGCCCTGGCTTCCTTTTGGGTTTGCCTGGTGGGGAATCTCAGCAGGGGATCAGAGGGGCAGAGAGTACTGCCAGGGCAGGGTACTTACTCCTGGCTTCATCCCAGCTAGTTTCCTTTTGCTGGCTACAACCCCCAGTGAGGGTCCCGGCTCCCCAAGGCAGCCTCTCCACGTAGGCGTTCATGGCCAGGCTCTTTGCCCTCGCTCCTTCAGGTGAGGGGGGCTAACAGCTTCACTGTTGCTGGCCTCAAGAAATGATGCTGTCCCCTGTGGTTTCCTTGCCCCCTGCCTACACATTTGTAGATAGTCTCTTTACCAATTCCTCCTGGGATAAACCTGACTCAGCTGTGCCAACTGGTTTCTGCCAGAACCATGGTCTCCCCCTTGGCATTGGAAACAAAGCTGAGAAAGAGAAGTCATGTTTTGCGTGTGTGGTGGAACTAAAGACCTGTCCACTGTGTGGCATAGGTGGGCTGTGGGTGAAGCGGATGAAGGCGATACAGAGCAAGGACGTGGCCTGAAACCGAGAGCGGCATTCTCCCTTCCCTGCTTTCATCCGTTCCTGGTGTGCGTCCCAGCCCTGGTACGTAAGGCTGTCCCAGAATCCCCTGTGTAAATTCACTTTTCTGTTAAATGATTCCAGATCATTCGGTTCTGTGCAACCAAAAGCCCTCACCCATACATCATCAAACAGCATTAAAGCTTCAGGCGACTTCGGTATGTTTTTAAAACAAAAACATAAGAATTTTTTTCTTCCTTCTAGCTACCAACTTACTCACAAACCCAACACTCTATAAAATGTTGATTTCAGGTACTGTTAGAGAAAGGTGGTCATTAGCAGAACTGAGCAGGGATGACTCAGGCAATGCACCCTGGGCACTGGAGAAGCATCATCCTGTGAAGGAATACAGACATTCGCAGAGTTTACAGAGAGAAAAATCGATGACGGGACTACAGCCATGCTGTCACGTATCTGAGCCACAGCAATTTTAGCAGAATTTCTAGAGACCATCTAGAAATTCTCCCTGCTTATCCTTTCACTCACCTGACCATCTGACATCCATCCTGGGCCACTAGGTCCTGCTGGTGTCTGAACTGGTCCAGCCTTGTTTGGAAGGCATTGATGCTTAGTGCTGGAGCACACAGGAAGGACTGTGAATGAGAAAACTATAGTCATGCATTACTTAATGACAAGAATGTGTTCTGCAAAATGCATTGCTAGGCAATTTCATAATTATACAAACATCATAGAGTGTGCATGCAGCTCCCCTAGATGGTATAGCCTATTACACACTGAGGCTGCATGCTGGATGGAGCCTATTGCTCCTAAGCTGCAGACCTGTACAGCATGTGACTGTACTGAATACTGCAGGCAACTGTGACACAATGCTAAGTATTTGTGTATCTAAACATATCTCAGCACAGAAAAGGTGTAGTAAAAATGTAATATTACAATCTTATATGGAACTGCCACCGTATATGTGGTTCTTGTTGCCTAAGATGCCATCCTGCCGCACAGGACTGTACTCCTGTGGGTCAGCGTTACTCTGAAATGTCTGTGTCTTAACCTGTAACATTCAACCTGGACAGTGAAGAACTTAGTACAAAATATGGTACACGTAATTTTGTCCTGGCCAAACTTTGTTTTTCAGGTACACAGAGGCTATTGAAAATGTTGAATAATAACTGAAGTTATGCTTCCTGTGGAGATGGTACTAAGAAATGCTGTATTCCAACACTAATATTTGTGTATCATTGCAAGGGGGTCCTGGACCCTAAGCCAAGGACCCTGTTTTGATCAGTTTCTTCATGTGAGGGCTGACTGTGGGGCCACACATTGTGATGGATCAGGAATATCTTTTTTTTTTTTCTTTTGAGACGGAGTTTCACTCATTCAGGCTGGAGTGCAATGGCGGGATCTCGACTCACGGCAACCTCCGCCTCCTGGATTCAAGCAATTCTCCTGCCTCAGTCTCCCTAGTAGCTGGGATTACAGGCACCCACCACCACGCCCGGTTAATTAGTAGAGATAGGGTTTCACCACGTTGGCCAGGCCAATCTCAAACTCCTGACCTCAGGTGATCCACCTGCCTTGGCCTGCCAAAGTGCTGGGATTACAGGCATGAGCCACCATGCCTGGCCAGGAACTCTACTAAAAATACAAAAAATTAGTCAGGCGTGGTGGTGGGCGCCTGTGGTCCCAGCTACTTGGGAGGCTGAGGCAGGAGAATGGCGTGAACCCGGGAGGTGGAGCGTGCAGTGAGCCGAAATCGCACCACTGCACTCCAGCCTGGGTGACAGAACGAGACTCCGTCTCAAAAAAAAAGAAAAAAAAAATTGAGTATTTATCTTATAAGCACAAGCAAACATGTGCGACTGCTTTTTTAAAATGTTAAATGAGAACTCAGCAAAACTTCTCCACGCTGAGGTGTTCCAGATCAACTCTGGAGTCTAAAAGCTCTGACCTAGAGAGACACCTTAAGTCAACAGAGACCGTAGGCATCGCAGTGGGCTGCAGAGGAGGCCAGGTGTCCTAAACAAACACATTTGCCAAGCCACCTCTTTGCTTGTGAGCACCAGGAGCAAGAGAGGAGCAGAGATACCCCAAAGTTCTGCTATGGCTTCATCCCTCTGCTTTATTTAAATGCAGTGGGGTTCAGCATGGCTGTTAAACACTAGGTGATTTTAGAAGTAATGCAACATCCACCAATATTCCTCCAAATCAGAGCTGTGATCCTGCTCGCCCACTGTCTGTATTTCAGCTGCCCAGGTGTCAGCTTATCATCTTTTTCCACAGCCTTGTCATCATTCTCAGTGAATTCCAGCATCTCCTTTTTACCACGATTCACTGAAATCACAAGGCTCATGCTAATTCTCAGTGTCAAATCCTCCATCTTCCACAGAAGTGCCCCTTTCTTCCATTCTTCTTATGCAAATATAACATTCTCTTCCAGTTCATTTTTTAACAGTAACATTTGTTTAATTCACAAATTAATTCTTGTAGACATGGCTGTTGAATGACCCCAGTTGGAAGTGACTTGTCTTGCTTTATGTCCTAAGACCATCTTTTTGGCCTCTGTCCATCTGAAGACAGCTGCATCAGGCCTTTCCTTTCGTATTCCAAATGGGAAGCTGCGGCCCCACTCTCTCCAGACCGTCTGTGCCGCCCGCTCCCTGTCGGCTAGCACATTGGAGAGGGCAGCCAGGCCAAGGGCAGCTGTGACTGCAGCCGTCTTGCCCTCCCATCTGCTTCAGCAGAGCCCATGCTGGCTTGGAACACAGGACGGACAGCTTCTCTTGGACCCTGGTTCCTGCCCCTGACCTTGAGATGTCACTGTCAGCAAATCCCCAAAGGCTCAGGCCGACGACTCCTATTAGGATTCCATCTGCTCATGCTTTAATGTTTTTGACCTGGGAGAGATGAAGTCTTGTTTTTCCTGTGTCCACTCTGGGGACATCAGTGGGGAGCTGGCCCCAGCCCAAGCCTGTGTTCTCCAGTGCTATTATTTGCAAGTTAATATAATGATTTGAGCCAAAATAAACTCAAGACAGGCTGCAGAAATTCTGCAAGTTATCTAAGCAAGTGTGTGCAGTGCATCTGATCAAGCCCTTACTGAGAAGGGTGGGTGCCCAAATCCTGCCATTTCCCACTCCTGCTTGTGGGAAGGAGCCCTTATGGGTCACTGTGGGGACAGAGTGGGACCGGGGGATTTCTGCCACGGGCTGCTAATGCCATGAGAGTTAGGGGCTCTGATTGTCCTGCCAGAGTCCACTGGAGAAAGCTACACTTCCAGTGTTTGAGGGGCAGGATTCTGACCCTAAGGAAGGTGAGACAAGGCAGGAGTCAGGGTTGGGATCCTTCCAGCAGGCGTTCAGGGCCAGGCAGACCCATCCAGTGTGAGGCCAGGTCAGACATTCGTGGGATTCCATCCATCCAGTGGGTGGGTGAATGGGCTCACTTTTAAATGGGTGTCCAGTGAAGCCAGGATCATCCGGCCTTTGGGTGAGATGGAGCCGGGCATGTTTTGATCTTTGCTTGGGTTATCAGAATTCCAGAGCCAAATTCCAGCTAATGCTTAGCACCTGATGGGTTTTATTGTTTGCTACCCAGGCTAATCTCATGTTTCAACGGTTACTTTCCATTCTCCTCTGTTTCATTGTAGGAATCTTGATAAGCTTTTAAAATTTTTTTCAGACATAAGTTATTTTCCCATTGATGTGTTGCTGAGCTCATTAGGCTAACTCTTTTTGTTTTTTTTTTTTTGAGTCAGAGTTTCACTATTGTCTCCCAGGCTGGAGTGCAGTGGTGTGATCTTGGCTCACTGCAACCTCTGCCTTCTGGGTTCAAGCTATTCTTCTGCCTCAGCCTCTTGAGTAGCTGGGATTACAGGCATGTGTCACCACACCCAGATCATTTTGTATTTTTAGTAGAGATGGGGTTTCACCGCGTTGGTCAGGCTAGTCTCGAACTCCTGATCTCAGGTGATCTGCCCGCCTCAGCCTCCCAAAGTGCTGGGATTACAGGTGTGAGGGCTCTTTTTGTATGTTTTATTTAAGTGTCCAACTCAATGGTTCTTAACACATTCAGAGATAAATGCAACTGTCTTTGTCTTTTTGTGCTGCTGTAACAAAGTACCACAGGCTGGATAATTTATAATGGACAGAACTTCACCAGCTCACCGTTCTGGAGGCTTGATGTCTGGTGAGGGCCCCAGTCTGTGCTTCCAGGATGGTGCCTTGAACACTGCGTCTTCCAGAGGAGAGAAACACTGTTCCTCACATGGCAGAAGAGTGAAAGAGCCAGGAGAGAACTCACTTCTGAAATACCTTTTATTAGGGCATTAAACTCACCCATGAGGGGACATGCCTGTGGCCTAATCACCTCTTAAAGTTCCCACCACCCAAACCATTACATTGGCAGTTAACTTTCAACATGAATTGTGGAGCAGACAAACATTCAAAGCATAGCAGCAACCGTCACCCATTTCTAGAAAATTGTATCAACTCAAAAAGAAATCCTATGCCCTTTAGTATCGACCTCACTATTTTCCCCTCCCCTCACTAAGCAACTGCTAATCAACTTATGGATATTTCTTTGGGAGTGGATTTTTTTCGCTTAGCATGATGTTTTCAAGGTTCACCCGTGTCGTGTTAGTACTTCTTTCGTTTCCGTGGCCAAGCAGCACTCCATTGTGTGGGTATATCACATTTTGTTTATTCATTTATCAGCTGAGAGGCATTGCTCTTTCCATCTTTTGGCTGTTGTAAATCATGCTGCTATGAACATTAATATATGAGTTTCTGCATGGACATGTTCTCATTTCTCTGGGGTATTTATCTAGGAGTGACATTGCTGTGTCATATGGTAATTCTCTGTTTAAGTGTTTGACGAAGTGTCGTGCTATATTCTAAAGTGGCAGCACCATTGTCCATTTCCACCAGCAATTGTAAAGATTCCAGTCTCTCCACATCCTTGCCAACACTTGCCATCCTTTATAAATCCTTTTTATTTCTGTAAGATCAGTAGTAATATGTCTCCTTTATATTTCTGATTATAGTAGTTTGAGTCTCTTCTCTTTCTCTCTCTCTCTATATATATCTTTTTGGTCAGTCTAGCTAAAAGTTTGTAATTTTTGCTGATTTTTGCAAGGAAACTGGTTTTGGTTTCACTGATTTTTTTTCTATTATTTTTAAATTTTATATTTCACTAAACCCCAATCTAGTCTGTATTATTTCCTTCCCATTGCTTCCATAGGTTTTGTATGTACTTTTTCCAGTGCCTTAAGATGTTAGAAAAATTTGAGATATTACTACTTTTTAAATACAGTCACAGTCATAAATTTCTAAGTACTGTTTTAACTGTTTGAAGCCCATTAGTTTTGATATGTTGTGTCTTCATTTTCATTTATCTCAAAGTATTTTTGTAATTTACCTTTTGATTTCTTCTTTTACTCTTTAGTTGTTTAAAAGCGTTTTATTTAATTACTACATATTTGCAAGTTTCACAAGTTTTCTCTCCATTCTTGACTTCAATTCCATCAGGATCACAGAATATACTATTATTTCCATGCTTTAAGACTCATTGAGATTTGTTTATGGCCTAGCATATACTCTCTCCTAAAAAGTGTTCCATGTGCACTCAAGAAGAATGTATGGTCTACTGTTGTTGGGTGTGGTGTTATATTGAAGTCTGCTAGATCTAGTTGGTTTATTGTGCCATTTAAATCTATTTCCTTGTTTATCTTCTACCTAGCTGTTATATCTATTGTTGGAAACGAGGATACTAAAATATCCAACTATTATTGTTGAATTGTCTATTTGCCCTTCATTCCTGTCAGTTTTTGCTTTGTGTATTTTAGTGGTATAGTGTTAGGTGCATATATGTG
This sequence comes from Pongo pygmaeus, assembly GCF_028885625.2. Lineage (NCBI taxonomy): Eukaryota > Metazoa > Chordata > Mammalia > Primates > Hominidae > Pongo > Pongo pygmaeus. The sequence goes on along the minus strand of NC_072384.2, from coordinate 140,506,165 downwards.
TATAATTGTTGTACCTTCTTAATGGATTGAGCCTTTTATTGTTACTATTCATCCCTAGAAACACTATTGTTTTAAAGTCTATTTTGTCTGATATTAGTATAGCCACTCTAACTTTCTTGTGGTGCTGTTTGCATAATATGTCTTTTTCCATCCTTTTCCTTTCAATCTATATCCTTGACCTAAAGTCTGCCCTATGTGGACAGCATATCATTGCTAGATCTCTTTTTTCTTTTTGTAATCATCTGACCATCTCTGCCTTTTGAATGAGTTGTTTAATCCATTCAAATTTACTGTTGTAATGAATATGGTTGGATTTATGTCTACCATTTTAATTTTTGTTTTGTATATTTTATGTATTTTTTGTTCTTCATTTTCTCTGTACTGCTTTCTTTTTCATATATATGTGACTATTTTCATATATATGTGACTTACTCTATATATATGTGACTTTTTCTAATGTAACATTTACATTTTTAATCTTTTTTTCTATAGTTTTAAATGTTGTTTTCTTAGTGGTTGCCATAAGTCTTACCATATACATCTTATCAGAATCACCTTTAAATTTACAGTAGCTTAATTCCAATTAGATGTAGAAACATTTCTCTCTCTCTCTCTTTTTCTTTTTAAGACAGGGTCTCACTCTGTCACCCAGGCTGGAGTTTAGTAGGTTAATCGTGGCTCACTGCAGCCTTGACCTTCTGAGCTCAAGCAATCCTCCCACATCAGCCTACCAGGTAGCTGGGACTACAGGTGTGTGCCATCATGCCCAGCTAATTTTTGTATTTTTTGTGGAGATTGTTTTTTGCCATGTTGCCCAGGCTGGTTGTGAACTCCTGGGCTCAAGCGATTACCTGCCTCAGCCTCCCAAAGTGCTGGGATTATAGGTGAGAGCCACCGTGCTTGGCCAGAACACTACTCATATATATTATATTTTTCCTTTTTTGTGGTATTATTTTCATGCAGATTACATCTATAAATGTTACTAACCCAACAGTATGCATTGTTGTTATTATCTTATACAATTTTATGTTTCTTAATAAAGCTGAGAGGGAAGGAGGGCAAGTATGTATTTATAGCTTTTGTTATATTAACTTCTATTTACTATTTCTGGTACTCTTCATCTGTTCCTATGGATTCAAGTTACTCTCTGGAGTAATTTCTTTAGCCCAATACAGCTTTGTTCCCACCCACCTCTTTTGTCCTGTTATTGACAAGTATATTACATTTCCATATGTTATGCACCCCAAAATACATTATATACATAGCATTTTATACAATAGCTCTTTTGTTTTTTAAAGAAAGTTATCAGGAAGAATATACAATTACCTTTTAAATCATTTAAGATAAGAAAGGAGAAGTAGCACGCATTTTACTGTCTTTTATAGTTGCATAATTGTATTTACTGGCGCTTTTTTTTAAAATGTGAATTTGAATTACCAACTGGGGTCACTTGCTTCTAGCCTGAAGAACTTTCTTTAGTATTTCTTGGGTATGCTACCAATAAATTCCTCCAGTTTTACTCATTTGGGAATGTCCTTATTTCATTTTAATTTTTGAAAGATAGCTTTGCTGCATATATAATTTCTGGGTGACAGTTTATTTCCTTGAGAATTTTAAATATATCATCCCATCACCTTCAGTCCTCCATTGTTTCTGATGAGAAGTCAGCTGTTAATCTTATTGTGGTTCTTTTGTAAGTGATAAGTGGCTTTTCTTTTGTTGCTTTTTCAAGATTGTCTTATTTTCTTTGACTTTCAGCATTTTTACTATGATGTGTTCATTTGTGGATCTCTTTGTGTTTCTTTTACTTGCAGTTTGTTGAGCTTTTGGATGTGTAGATTGATGTTTGTCAATATATTTGGGATTTTTTTGTTATTATTTCTTTGAATATTTTTTCTGTTCCTCTCTTTCTCTGTCTCTCCTTCCCCTATCTCTTCCCCACCCCCAGTTTCTGTTACTCTAATTATGCATATGTTGGTGCACCTAATGGTCTTATACATTCCTCTGAGGATCTGTTTGTTTTACTTCATTCTTTTTTCTCTTTGATCTTCATATTGCATAATCTCAATAGATCTATCTTCTTCAAATTTGTGATTTTTTTTCTTCTCCCAGTTTAAATCTACTGTTTAGACCCTCTACTGAATTTTTTAATATCAATTTTTGTACTTTTCAGAATTTCCATTTGGCTCTTTTATTAAAAAAAATTCTATCTATTGATATTCTCTCTCTAATGCAACATTGTTCTTATACCTTTATTTTCTTTTTGCTCATCACCAACCTGGGAGCTAGCCCAGGCTAGGCCAGGTGCATGTGTAATAACCAAGTGGAGTAATGTACACTCCCCAGATCTTGGTAACTTAGCATGTAGTGTAATATTTGCAGGCACACAGTCTACTGCTGGTCCAGCTGAGGCTCCCAGGCTCTGTCCCCACATGGAAGCTCCTCATGGCAGGGGCCTGGCCACTGCAGGCTGTGGCTCCTCCACTCCTTCCTTTGGAGAGTCTTTTCCCATCACTGTGGGAAGAGACAGCTGGAGGGAGAGCTGCAGCTCCTCAGTGCTTTCTCCCAGAAGCCACTCCTTTCCATGGCCCCGTGGCCAGGGTTAGCAGCCAGCAGTGCAGTCTGCAGAGGCTGACGTGGAGGGGCTCAGTCTCCATGTGCCTGAGGGAAGGAACTGGACACTTGGAGCACTGTCTGCATCCACTGCACTGACACTGGGCACCACCACGGTGGGCCCCCAAGTCTGGACACAGCCTTCTTGAATCCCCCTCTTTCCATGTAATAATGAAGCGAGGCTATTCATGCTGAATTCTCCCTGCTCAGGACAGTGCCTCTCTCCTGGTGACTGCCAGCAGGGCAGAGGGTGGTGTCTGTTCTATTGTGGGGAAATACTTTTGCTTAGCATTGCAGTGGGAGTGGGTTTTTACAGCCTGGTGGGGCAGCTGGTGGGCGATCATCCTAGAAATCTTATTGTAAAATCATCTTCATGCCAGCACCATCTCCCTGCTCAGCCCTGATGACTGCACAAGGGGCTTTCCTCACCTCCAGCATGTGTTGCTGTGAACCCGCCTGGTCCTCAGTGTGGCTGCCACCCTCAGTGGGGTTGGGGTCCTGGGTTGGGGCTGTGTGTCCAGCTCTGGGGAGGCTCGCTAAGCGGGGATGGACTCCCAGGCAAACAGCTTGCCCTGGCAAATTGGACAGTAAATGTGACCGGGTACAAGGTGTCCATCCTACTTCAGATACCCCCAATCCAGGGCTGCTGACCAGGGAGGAACTAGACTATCAGGGAACAGGCACAGTGGCAGGAGCCCCTCTGTCGGTTGCCACACCCTGCTGGCCCCACAATCCATGGAGCACCAAGCCTCTGCTGGTCCTCTGGGCTCTGTCCTACCCAGGTCCTGAGCCTCTTTGTTCCTGGCTGCACACAGAAGGGCATTGCCAGGAAGCCCTGGGATGCCTGAGAGGCAGGTTTGTGTGCCATATGGAGGGTGCAGCAGTGTCAGACCTCTCATGTGTCTGTCATACATGTGTGTTACTCATGGAGTCACAGAGCTGGGGAGGAGGACCCTAGAGTTCTTCTTGTCTATCTGCCCCTTCTGCAGCTGAGGATACTGAGGCTCAGTACAGGGATGTGCACCTCAGAGTGACTCAGGTGAGAGGACGTTGATCTCGGGTACTGGGCGTGTTGGCGGGTTCCAGGCATCACCAGCAGCACCTGCTCCTCAGGTAAGGCCCCAGCCTGAGAGCGGAATTGACCTCCCCCAATCCCACCAGCACTTGGTGGGTCTCCTGCCAGCCCTTGTCACAATCTGCTCATCCAATGGTCCTCCACAGAGTATGAGAAATAGAGCTTGGCTCAATGCTGTCTTGCCTGGACCTCAGAGGACCCAGTGGACCAGACTGGAGATTGTGGGCTCCCAGGATAGCAGCGCCACCTCCCACCCTCTTCCAATTGACCCCAAGCTCTTGTTTAAATCCTTCAGGAGACAGGAAGCTCTCTGCCTGCAAGTCTTACAGTTCATGTGCTGGAAAACGCTGATTAAAACCCTCTACTCAGCTGCTCTCTGACATTCAGACCCCAGCCCACAGCCCCTCTTTGGAATGCCAGCACATAGTGCCTGGACCAGGGCAGGCTCTTGGAAATAGTGGTTGAATGATGCACCCAGAAAAACCATCGTAGTCTGTGGTCATGCCCAGCTCTCAGCTCCCTGCAGTTCCTTAGCCTTCCTTCCTGGATGCGTCCCTGCAAGACGGGCCCTTAAGAAGGAGCCCACAGGTGCACACCTGCCACCTTGACTCTGAAGATGCTCCTGAAGTCGCCATCAGATGGAGCACTTGTTGGAGTCTGAAACATTTCCCACTCATCCCTATGCTTTGGGTCAACAGTGACTTTAGCATTGACTCAGTAAAGAAGAGGGTGGCCTGTTCCTGCACCAAATAGGGATCCAAAGTCTCACAGATATCATTTTTTTCCAGTAACCAAGTATCTCACACATAGAGACAAGTGTGGAAGTAGATGTCACTCACCTGTGCCCACCACCAAGAACTAACCAGACTCGCAGTTCAGGGAGTACTCTGGCCACCCCTGTGCCATGAGGCTTCGAGGCTTTCCCAGGCAGTGGTGGGGTGACCTCCAAGTGCAGGTGCCCACAGCTGGGCAGTGTCCCCGTCCCCTGCTCTGGCTGTCTTGGGGCATAGGGATCCGGCCTGATGGAGCCTCGTGTGTTTCTCCACTTCCTTGGTGCGGGACCTTTGGAAAAAACAAGGCTGAGCACCTGCCTCTATGCCAGCTGCTGCTGTTCCTTTTGTTTTTGGTTGTTTTTGTTTGTTTGCTGTGGCTTGCCTGGCTGTTTAGGGAGACTATTGGCATTCGCTCCAGGAAATCCTCTCTGGGATGGAAGTACTTATTCACGCAGGCAGCTGGATCGAGGGAAGCACAGTTTCCAGCAACTCTGCTTGGTTATGATTAATGGAGATAAATCTGCCCAAGAGAAGCTAAATTTAGCCAAAAGTTGAGCCCCCTGCTTCCGCACTCCGCCCTCAGGCGCAGGCAGAGTGTGTGTGTTTCTGTTGGTCAGAGCCCAGATAACATCGAGAGGTGGAAAACAATCCCCAGAAATCTGAAAAATGTAGAACAAGGAAAGAAAATGTTCAGTCCACCAAAACAAACAGAGATACAATCTCACCCCCCTTGGTTTTTGTACCACTGGGTTTAGGGGAAAAGAAAACAAGAGACTGAATTAGAGAGATATGCATTAAAAACACAAAAAGATTGAAGACAGGAACAGAGTGCTCCCGCACAGGGTCACGGGGCTTGAGAGACCCCGGACCCTCAAGTGCAAGGCCCTGGTGGGGCAGGGCAGTGAGCAGGAGGGAGGCCGCCTTCCCCAGGGTCCACGCCAGGTGTCCCTCAGCCCTGGCTTCCCTCCCTCCGTGCGTTGCGTGCTCACCTTTTTCTCTCCCCAACCCTGCTGTTTCGATAATCTTCAGGCTTTGAGAGTGAATTCATTACTCCTGTCATTTATCCCACAAAGATGCACTGTGCTGGGCACAGGCAGGGCCTGAGCCTGCAAAGAGGAATAAGATGGTCCCTGATCCCCAGGACTCGAGATTGCTGGGAGGGCGGCCCAGATGGAGGTGAGAGAGCTGGAGGTGGCGTCTGGGCTGCCCTCCGGGTCTCCAAGCAGGTTCTGGGGTTGCAGGGCTCTGTGAGCTAGGGGAACCCTGCTGGCACGCTGCTCATTAAGATCATGCTTCTGGTGGCTTTTGTGTCTGGCTGGAATGCTGGGGGGCAGGCACTGGGGAAGCATTAGAGCCCACGATTTGGGCCCTTGTTTTGATTTCGGGTAGTACACCCTTAGGAAACACTTTGGGAGCCGCAAGCACCCTACAGATGAAGTATTTTATTATTTTTAATAACTGATCATGAATTCAGGGACCATGAACCATCCGCCTGAAGAGTCAGTATTGCAGAAAGTTTGAAGCATTGAACTCACATTCCAGGAGTGCTGGGTCACTGTGATGGGCTTTGGGGAGTGACCGGTGAGCAGCAGAGGGGCACAGTGAGAGGTGATGAGTTCCTGAAGGTCCCTCTCCCCAGTGGCACTTGGGGGCTCTTGGTGGGTGCTCCAGTAGGGCCCTGGGGGGACACGCTAATGTCCCCTTGCTGGTGGGGTGGAAATTGTCCCTTCAGGGTGTGCAGGGCGGATGCATCCCTCTCTTAATAAATGGTGATGTGGCAAAGCTCCAGTGTGAGGCACTGAGGGGTGTTGACTTCTAGGAGGATTTGTGTTTGGAGAGTTCAGAGCTAGGCCTGAAAAAATGTGCTGTCACTCCAAGACATTGCACCTATGCCAGGAGTTGCAGCTCCCTGAGAGCTGGTGTCTGACCCAGCAGGTCACCTAACCCCCAGGGGACCACAGGCTGGGGGTGCAGGAGCAGCAGGGGCCCCCAGCTCATGGCCGCACTCCTGGAAATCAGTGCATGGGGTGGGGGTGCTGCTCTTCTCTTGTGTTTATCACATCACAGCTGCCTTTAAAATAGAGGAAAATGTCTCCTCCAAGCAGGAAGAGTAACTTTCCACTGATTGGCTGTTCTCTCTGCTCTCTCCCTTTCCACAAGCTCTGCCTGTGGGTTTCAATGAGTTCTCTGTTCCTGAACAAAAATGCAGCTCAGAGTGACCTTCCTTTCTCTTGTAGAAAGTTTAATCTTTTTACACATTTATGGTAGGCAGAATTCTAAAGTGGCCCAAAGATTTCCACCCTCTGGTGTACCTGCCTTGGACGATTTCCTCCCATGGGATGGGGCAGGCCCTGTGTGATACATTACATGGCAGTGAAGATTTTTCACAAATGTAATTAAAGTCACTAATCAGCTGGCTTCGAGTTCACCCAGAGGGCAACTATTTGGGTGCTGATTGAAATCACCTGAGCCCTTCACATCTAATTTGAGGGGTTAGAGACAGGGGAAAGGAGGGACTCAGGGTCAGAGACTTGTGCTCCTGTGGCCTGGAGGAAGCTGCACTGTGGCCTGTAATAAAAGAAAAACTTCAGCCAAATTAAATTTAAAAGAGTTTGATTGAGCAATGAACGATTTGCGAATCGGGCAGCCCCCAGAATCACAGCAGATTCACAGAGACTCCCGCGCAGCCACGTGGTGGAAAAAGATTTATAGACAAAAAAAGGGAAATGATGTACAGAAATTGGTAGTGAGGTGCAGAATGGCTGGACTGGTTGTAGCTCAGTGTTTGCATTATTTGAACACAGTTCGAACACTCAGCAGTCTATGAAGTGTGACCGCTGGGATTGGCCAAGACTCAGCTATTGTTACAGGCAGGCGCATACTCCTGAATTGGGTTTTCAATCTTGTCTGACTTTTTTTTTTTTGAGACGGAGTCTCGCTCTGTTGCCAGGCTGGAGTGCAGTGCAGTGGCGTGATCTCGGCTCACTGCAACCTTTGCCTCCCAGGTTCATGCCATTCTCCTGCCTCAGCCTCCCGAGTAGCTGGGACTACAGGCACCTGCCACCATGCCTGGCTAATTTTTGTATTTTTAGTAGAGACAGGGTTTCACCATGTTAGGCAGGATGCTCTCCATCTTTTGACCTCGTGATCTGCCCGTCTTGGCCTCCCAAAGTGCTGGGATTACAGGCCTGAGCCACCGCACCCAGCCTCTTGTCTGACTTTTCAGCTAGGTTAGTTCATTCACAAGGACTCAAATATAGAAGTACGGAGTCCATCACAGGCCATATTTAGTTTGCTTTAACACCTGGCTAAGGAGACCACGAGCAGGGAAGCTGCAGGCAGCCTCCACAGATCAGAAGCGGCCCCAGCTGACAGCAAGCAAGAAATGGGACCTCAGTCAAACAGACGCAAGGCAACAAATGACCAACATCCCTAATGAGACGGACAGGGATTCTGCCCCAAACCTCCTCACATAAGGCAGCCCTGCCACATCTTGATTTTAGCCTTGTGAGACCCTAAGCAGAGAGCTCGGCCGTGTGGTGCAGAATTTCTGACCCATAACACTGTGAGCTAATAAAATGAGTGTTGATTAAGATGCTAAGCATGTGACCATTTATCACTCAGTAATGGTTAACTGTTACAAAAAGCAATGCAAATCTATGGCACCCAAATTAGAAAAATCAGACAGAAAAAAAAAAAAAAAGAAAGTGAAAACCACTAGTAATGAACCATCTAGACATGACTATTGTTAATATTTTGCTGAATAGTCCTCCAAATATGTTGTATGTTTAATTTTCTCTCCCCCACTATGTATCACAGAATTATGGAGCTGTAATTGACATGAATAAACTGCATGTTTTAGCGTCGTACAGTTTGGTAAATTGGCTGTGTGTTTACACCCATGCAGCCTTCACTGTGCAGGATGATGACCATGTCTACCACCCCAGGAAGCCTCTTCACACTGCTCTGAAGCCTCTTTCTCCCACACTGTCCCTCTTTCTGTCACTATACATTAGGTTGCACATCCGAGAATTCTATATCAGTGCAGTCACACAGCATGCATGCCTTTCTTTGTTAGTCTTAAAAATCTTTGTGTTTCATTGTGGATGGTTTCTATTGCTGCCTTTAGGTGCTTTTCACCTGCAACCTTAAATCTTCTGTGGATCCCGTTCTGTGTACTTTTCATATCAGACATGGTAGTTTTCATCTCTAGAATTTTGATTTTGGGCCTTTTTAGTGTCTTTAATGCTCTGTTTAACGGAACTCTCTTTCCCCTCACCCCTTGGACATATGGAGTTGTAAACAAAGTATAAAATTCTAAGCCCCCCACCTGACGAATGGACCCTCCCTCCCCTTGGCCAACGGAATTCCCAAGTTAACCTGAAAAATTAGTTCAGGCTGTGGTGGGAAGGTGGGGGTCAGGCATGCCTCCTTCTACCCTCCTCCCATTTTAATTCAGGCACAGCTGACCAGCATTAACATTAAAACAGAGCCCTTCAGATTTCAGATCTGAAGACGAAACAGACTCTGTAGCAGTGAGATACCAAATTCCAGCCTGACTCTAGTATAGCATCACTTGACAGATGGCAGGTCCTGGAAGAAACGGAAGTATTTTACCCCAAAATATATTTCTTTGACATATTTTGAAATGGCCCTGCAAAGCTGTCTCTCGTGGGGAAAGTCTACATTCTGTAGAGAATCCTCATTCTTTTCTAGGTCTTTTCCCTGATCGGGGAGAAAACCACAGGCTGGAAGCTTTTTAGGTCTGCTAAGAGCTCTGAAGCCTGCTACCTGGAGGCTTCATCTGCATGACACAACCTTGGTCTCCACAACCCCTTATCCTAACCCAGACATTCCTTTCGATTGATTCCAGGTCTTTAGCTAATAACTCTCAACCCATTGCCAATCAGAAAATCTTTGAATCTGCCGCTGCTTCCAGTTATCCCTCCTTTCCAGACCAAATCAGTGTACGTCTTACATGTGTTAATTGATGTCTTATGTCTCCCTAAAATGTATAAAACTGAGCTGAGACCTGACCACCTCGGGTGCACGTTCTCAGGATCTCCAGGTGCCGTGTCACCAGCCATTGGTCACTCATATTTAGCTCAGAAAAAAATCTCTTCACAACTTATAGAGTTTGAATCTTTTTGTCAACAGAGCAACGTCGTACAACTACCTCAGTGTCCTTGAATCTCGACCCCATGATTCGTGCCCACTAAGGTCAGGTTCCATTGACTTTTCTCATCATGAGAGATCACATTTTCCCTCTTCCTGGCGGGCCTGGGCATTTTTAATTGGATGCAGACATAATGAATCTTACCCTGTTGGGTGCTAGGTATTTTTGCATTCCTATAAATATTGGTTTGCTCACACATGCTCTGATCTCTGCACTACCGAAGTCTCGAGTGAGTCCCTTCATGGAACCTGGTGTTGAACTCTGTGCAGCTCTCTCCTCTGTCATAATACAGCCCCCTCCTCAGATGTTAGACTCTGCCTTCTCAACCCAGGGAGTCCTGCAGGCTGGTCCCTCTCCAGGCAGTAAGTAGGGCCGTGACGGGGCTCAGCTCATCTTTGTTTTCTATTTCTCAAGCATAACGTCCTTCATTTCCTCATGTCCAGAGGCCTGAAAAGTGTTCTTTCCTATGTTGTGTCTATTTTTTTGTTGTTGATTCAGACAGACGGGTAACTCTGGTTCCTGTTATCCCATCTCAGCCACAGCAGAAATATTGACATATGTTTTGAAAGAGGTAGACTCATACCAGGCTTCGTGTTTTGAAACCTGACCACGATGCCTGGAAATTCAGTTTTTGCTCCTTTAAGGGTTATAAGGTCAAATCAACAAACCCGTGTTCTCGGCAAAGCTCCGTTCCTCACCAGTGGCCAGGAGTGAGGCAGGAAGTTGCCCACACTGAGTGTGACAAGTGGCTCCGGCTCTGATAACAGCGGTCCCAGATGGTGAGACAAGTTCCTTGCGTGGGGGCGCAGACCGGGACTGGCCTGGGGAGCCCTCCGGAGTCCCAGCTGCTATCACAGCAGAGGTGTCCCCAAGGGCTTTTATTTCCAATAACACTTTGGTTTTCCTCTCACATTTATTCTTACAGGTGAGTTCCAAGATCTCCAAAATGTTTTTCCAACTCCAGGAAGAATCCTCCTCCTAGGATTGACAAGGGGTCACACTCTCTGCTTATAGTGAGCCCAAAGCCTCCCCACCCTTCCCTGCCTCCTCCCCAGGGCTGCCCTGTCATCCACACTCCAGGCATTGCTGCCCAGCCCCTCCTCAGCCCTGCACCGACCTATGTCCTGATCTGTCTCTCTTTTTTTCTTTTCTTTCTTTCTTTCTTTCTTTTTTTTTTTTTTTTTTGAGCTGAAGTCTCACTCTTGCCCAGGCTGGAGTACAGTGGCATGATCTCGGCTCACTGCAACCTCCACCTCCCAGGTTCAAGCGATTCTCCTGCATCAGCCTCCCGAGTAACTGGGATTACAGGTGCCCACCACCATGCTCGGCTAATTTTTGTATTTTTAATAGAGACGGGGTTCCCCATGTTGGCCAGGCTGGTCTCAAACTCCTGACCTCAGGTGATCTGCCTGCCTTGGCCTCCCAGAGTGCTGGGATTACAGGCGTGAGCCACTGCGCCCGGCCGCTCTGTCTCTTGAATGGGACGATCGCATGCCTCAGACCTGCACACACCTGGCCCTGGCTGTGCCCGCTGGGGACACCCCTTCTCAGCGAGAGATGCTTACCCTTTCCCTCCATGAAGAGTCCTTGCACTCTGAGCAGTGTGAAGCAGTCAGCAGATCAAACCCAGGCAGAACAGTTTTCAGAGATGGGAAAGTGAGTGGGATTTGGGGGCAGAGGTCCTAGAATCAATGTTATTAACTTAGTGGGTGGTGAGTTAAAAAGGCACCCCATGGGCTTACCATGACTTGGTTTCATATAACCTGTGCAACAACCCTCATCTGTGTTCTGGACAAGGGCGTCAGGGGACGAAGGGCTAAATATCAGAGGCACACAGCTGGGAAGCATCAGACCTGAGATTCGGTCCTGGGCTGTCAACCACCCTCTCCAGGGCGGGACTTTGGGCCTCAGTTTCCCCATCTCTAAATGTAAGCCTGCCCTGGAGGGCAGCCGTAGAGGATTCACTGGGATGGACCAGAGATGGTGTGGCATTTATGTGGAACTCTGTTTTGTGAGTTGCAGACCCCACAAAAACCAGTGACCACACTTGGGGATGGGTTTGTACATTCCTGCCTTTACCAGGGATCGTCCAGGCCACTGAAGTGACCCAGGTCCACGAGGTCCAGCAGCATTTCCTTCAACACAACAGCCTCCAATCCTTGCTGCTTCCCACCGGGGGCAGCAGCCAGTTCTCTTCCTGCATCCCCGCCTCTTGCTACAACCTTGGCTTCTCCAGTCGTGTTAATGACCGCCATCAACGGGAGACTTTAGACTCACTGCCACGGACAGAACCCAGACAAGAGGCTGGCGTGGAAGCTAGGACAGTCGGGGTCCTCAGGGAACATGCCGGCAAGGGGAGCAAGTGGGCCCAAGGTGGGCTCCACGGATCACAGGGTGAGGGGCTGCGCAGGAGGCCTGGAGAGCCGCACGTGGGTGTGGGCAGGTCTGAGAGCTCAGGGGCCTTCTCCTGGTTCCCCTGTTCATTCCCTCATTCCCCAAATCCTTGATGAGCGACTGTCACGTGCTAGGCAAGAGAGGGGTCAGTAGGGAAGAGAGAAACCTCTGCCCCTGAGACCTTGCGTTGCAGAGGGTCATGCAGACATCACACGGGAGCGCATAGGAAATAAAACGACTCCAGAACTGAGCGCCGTGAAGCAGGAAGGAGGGCAGTGCGGCAGGGAGGCAGGCAGGGAGCACACCATGCAGCTGCAGTGGCCAGGAGAGGCCACTGACTGGGGGACCCGAGTCCGATCCAACTGGCAGGGAGGAGGCAGCTGCACACAGCTGAGGGAAAAGCCTTCCGGGCAGAGGGAGGAGCAATGCAAAGAGTCAGGAGTGAGACCAAGATGGTGACGGGACAGGAGGAAGTTCCGTGGCCAGACGGGAGGGCCCAGGCAGAGGCAGGTGGGTCGGCAGGAGGGAGCAGAGACCTGAGGCTCAGCGTGGTTGGAGGCCCTGGGGGCTCTGTGAGCAGCGAGGTCGCGTACTCTCGTTCATGGTTTTAAAAGTTCACTCTGGCTGCAAGGTTACCAGGGGAGACGAGGCAGAGAGAGGGGCACCCTCACATACCTGATGCAACGGAGGGGACGGGTGCTTTGTTCTGTCCCTGTTTCCCAAACTCTTTTGTAATGAAAATGAAGTGAGTTGAACATATTAGTCTCGTAACTAGAGTGAACCTGTCTCATGGCCACAGAAGAAACCTTGCTTTTACATCTCTCCAGGTTCCGGATAGCGCATCAAAAACCCTCTCTGAAGTTCCTGCTTTGGGCCTAGACAGCCGGCCACACCCAAAGCCACCCACACACACGGCACCTGCGGTGGTCCCACCATCCTTTACCTGTGCTGTCCAGAACAGAAGGAAACAGCACCCCCAGGAGATCTTCCAAACAAGCTTCATTTATAACTCACTGTGCTAAAAACTGGAATTCTCTCCAGCTTCAATTCGAGCAATTGTGTAATCACTTAACTACAGCAGTGAAATCAGATGGGAGAAAATTCAATATTAGCTCCTAAGAGAGACGGAAATTGGGTTTCTGGATCAATAGGAGACACTCTTTAAATCACAGTGACAAAAATATTCTACTTTCACTGTCTGGAAATCAAATAAGATGTGACAATTTAGTAATAAGATTCACACATTATATAATATACATTTATAAAACACTGTCCTAAAAATCATAATCTTATTAAGTCTCCATTTGAGATATTGTGTAATCACTTACATAATAGGAATAGAACTAAAAGAGAAAAAAATCAAATTTAGAAGTCAAAATTCTGGCTATGTTTCTGGGTTACTTTAGTGAGTTTATTAGCAATAATAAAGATACTGTAATTATACTAGTTATAAATAGGATAAAATGTTAAGTAACTCACATAAGTTATTTAAATACTCTGAAGTTATAGAACATTATCTCGGAATTATAAGCAGTTTCCACTTTAGCCATTGAATATTCACTTAATAGCAATAAAATTAAAAAAGAAAAAAAAAACAGCCGGGCACGGAGGCTCACGCCTGTAATCCCAGCACTTTGGGAGGCTGAGGCGGGAAGATCACAAGGTCAGGAGATCGAGACCATCCTGGCTAACACGGTGAGACCCCGTCTCTACTAAAAAAATACAAAAAAATCATCTGGGTGTGGTGGCGGGTGCCTGTAGTCCCAGCTGCTCCAGAGGCTGAGGCAGGAGAATGGTGTGAACCCGGGAGGCGGAGCTTGCAGTGAGCTGAGATCGCGCCAGTGCACTCCAGCCTGGGTGACAGAGCAAGACTCCGTCTCAAAAACAACAACAACAACAACAAAACAGGCTGGGTGTGGCAGTGGCTCCCTCCTATAATCACAGCACTTTGGGAGGCTGAGATGAGAGGATCCCTTGAACCCAGGAGTTAGAGACCAGCCTGGGCAACACAGCAAGACCTCATCTTTCCAAAAACATTTTTAAAAATTAGCTGTGTGTGGTGTTGCACGCCTGTCGTCCCAGCTACTCGGGAGGCAGAGGTGGGAGGATTGCTTGAGCTCAGGAAGTCAAAGGCTGCAGTGAGCCATGATTGTGCCACTGTGCTCCAACCTGGGAAGCAGAGCAAGACCCTATCTCAAAAAAAAAAAAAATATATATATATATATGTATATATATACATATATATGTATATACATATATATGTATATATATACATATATATATACATATATATGTATATATATACATATATATATATATATACAAGAGGAAAAATAAGAATTACTTTACAGAGAGGAAAGTGTCTTGCCCTAGTTCTGGATCTTAGAAGTGGGCACGCTGGAAGGTGGGGTCACTGGAAGGTGACTCACCTCTGCTGAGACACATTTCTCTGCTCCCCAGTGGAGGAGGTTCTGGGCCAGGGACATCCTTTCAGGGAGAGACTTGTGGACGGTGTGTTCCTCCTCTTCTGGAATCGGGGGAAGGATAGAGTCTTCTTCCCAAGAGCTGCCCCCCGGGGACTCTCGGGACCCTCTGATATCTGACAAGAGAGGATGGAGCTGGGTCAGCGGCACCCCTTTCCTGCAGAATAGTTGGATCAGAGCAGCCCAGGGGGATCCCCAATCCCATGGGAGTGGTTGGATCAGGGCAGCCCAGGGGCACCCTGGTCCTGTGGGAGGATTGGGTCAGGGCAGCCTAGCTGAGGGGCATGGGAGCTGAGGCTTGCCATCTGGTGCAGGCTCTGAGTAGGGCTGGGGGGTCTGGTGGAGGCTCTTGTTCTTGGGCCTAATCCTGGGAGGGGCTACACTTTGAGCCCTGGGCCCTGACCCCCTACCCACTGGGGCCTGGTGCTCCTGCTCCTCTGGGTTCTATCATCCCCATGGGCCTCTGCTGAAAGCCCCACAGCAGCATCAGGGATGTGAGGATGCCTCAGGAGCCCCTTGATCCTTCCTCCATAGTGTGTCTCAGAGTGCATTCTCTTTCTTAGGCTGTGCAGGTGTCTCTTAGCCAAAAGTGCTCTCAACTCATTCGCATGAGCTTTTCTTGCAGGGAAAGTAAGCTGCCTTCCATGATGGCCAGGGATTCTCTGCAGGGTTTCTGGAGGATTTCGATGGCATGTTATGCATCCAGCTTTTCCCTGTGCAGTGATCTTGCCATGTGCCCTGGAGAGTCCCCTCTGCCCTCACAGGGCAGATGCTTTCCATCAGTATCTGCCAAACACTCTTTTCCTTGGTGCAGGTTGGGGGTTGGGAGGGGGATGGGGGGATTGGTTTTCCTTGGTGCAGGTTGGGGATGGGGAGGGGGTTGCGGGGACGGGGAAATGGGAACATGGGGCTCCCCGGGAGCTGAGCCTCTCCCTTCTGACTCTGATTTTCTGACCGTGGTGAAGCAGTCAGAAGCGTGGGGGTTTCTCATGTGATCTTCTAAGGACTCGATTTTATTTTCTACAGTTAATTCTTTCTTCCTTGAGAGTTTCAAATCAGTATTTAGCTCAGCTACACCAACTGTGTCTTTGGAACTCCTTTTGATTTATCTTCCACATGGTCTCCTTCCCATGAATTTGTTCCATGCCATCCTGAGCTGCTGTCCCCAGCCTACGAGGTCCCCTCTGTCTCTCATCTACCCTCGGTGTGCACCCAGGGCTTGCTCTGTCTGCTTTAGAGGTTCCAACGTTCTCTCCACCACACAGCACGTTTACTCCCTCTCCCCTCCGCTCCTTCAGCCCCCCGAGGAAGCAGCTTCAGGCTTCCCTGAAGAGGGGGATTTTCTCCTAAAGCGACGGGCAGAGCTGCCTGAAACTGTTCCTCATTCTTGTGATCAATCTTCAAGGATGCTACGGTGTCAGCTACTTGATTCTCATGAGTCTGGCCACATCGGATCTTTCCGGAAATGTCAGCCATCAGTGCGGGTTGCCCTAAATGTTGAGAATTGACTTCTCGTTTTCCTTTGTGGAAGACATCCGTTTTATGCCCAAGGGGTGAGCTGGACCCTTCTGGCTCCTGGATGAGAGCCTCTAGTTTTCATAGTTTGATGCTGGCTTCTCTAACCTGGGTGTGATGAGCTGGGGAGCAAGGCCTGGCTGGGCTGAGTTGTCCCTCCAGGTGAGCCTCAGGTAAGCGCAGCAAGGGTGAGATGGCGGGATTCTGGGTGTATTTGAAGGTAGGGCGTCAGGATCTCTGGGTGGATTGGATCAGAGATGTGAGAGAAGGACGCTGACTCCAGGATGCTCTATCGGAGTGACTGGTGTCCCAGGTAAGCCTGCGTATCCAGGATTCTCCATCGGAGTGACAGGTGTCCCAGGTAAGGCTGCGCGTCCAGGATTCTCCATCGGAGTGACAGGTGTCCCAGGTAAGGCTGCGCGTCCAGGATTGTCCATCGGAGTGACTGGTGTCCCGGGTAAGGCTGCGCGTCCAGGATTGTCCATCGGAGTGACAGGTGTCCCAGGAAAGGCTGCGCATCCAGGTCCATCGGAGTGACTGGTGTCCCAGGTAAGGCTGCATGTCCAGGATTCTCTGTCAGAGTGACAGGTGTCCCGGGTAAGGCTGCGTGTCCAGGATTCTCCATCAGAGTGACAGGTGTCCCAGGTAAGGCTGAGCGTCCAGGATTCTCCATCGGAGTGACTGGTGTCCTGGGTAAGGCTGCGCGTCCAGGATTCTCCATCAGAGTGACTGGTGTCCCGGGTAAGGCTGCGTGTCCAGGATTCTCTGTCGGAGTGACAGGTGTCCCGGGTACGGCTGCGTGTCCAGGATTCTCCATCAGAGTGACAGGTGTCCCAGGTAAGGCTGCACGTCCAGGATTCTCCATCGGAGTGACAGGTGTCCCGGGTAAGGCTGCACATCCAGGATTATCCATCAGAGTGACAGGTGTCCCGGGTAAGGCTGTGTGTCCAGGATTCTCCGTCGGAGTGACAGGTGTCCCAGGTAAGGCTGCACATCCAGGATTATCCATCGGAGTGACAGGTGTCCCAGGTAAGGCTGTGTGTCCAGGATTCTCCATCAGAGTGACAGGTGTCCCAGGTAAGGCTGCGTGTCCAGGATTGTCCATCGGAGTGACAGGTGTCCTGGGTAAGGCTGCGCATCCAGGATTCTCCATTGGAGTGACAAGTATCCCAGGTAAGGCTGCGTGTCCAGGATTCTCCATCGGAGTGACAAGTGTCCCAGGTAAGGCTGCGTGTCCAGGATTCTCCATCGGAGTGACAAGTGTCCCAGGTAAGGCTGCGTGTCCAGGATTCTCCATTGGAGTGACAGGTGTCCCAGGTAAGGCTGTGTGCTGCCCTGAAGGTGATGCATGGCCTGCAAGTGTGTTTTCAGTGAGCCTGAGCTGCTCAGAGGCATGTCGTCTTTCCTCCAGAAAGGCAGACGTTCTGTGGCCTGTTTGCCTCTACGTGAACCTAGTCAGATTTCACCAGCAAACAGACCAACAATCGCCATTAACAATACCATCCCCGGTGCCCTCAGGTCCCCTGGCAGCACGGCCACCACCTGGCAGCACACTCCCAGGACCAGGGTGATCTCGAGCATCACAGTCTCCGTGACCCTCCTAGGTCCTGAGGCCCCATGGACCGGTGGTTTCCCACAGCACAGTGGAGGTCCAGGTGTCAGAGGCAGGGAGGGGCTGGACAGGCCTGAGGTGGACTCTGCACATCTTGGGTACCCAGGAAAGGCCAGAGCCTCAGACGCCCCTGGCAATGGACAACCTGTGCTGGGGGTTGAGGGGGTGAAAGTGGAGGATGCCTGCACCCCACTGCTATGGAGGCGGGGGCCCCTGATTAGAGCAACCAGCTGGGTCTGGGGCTGGTACGAGTGGCCTGAGTTTGGGGCCAACTTAAGTCCCTGGACAGAACATGGCCCAGACTGGAGGGCATAAGTTGAGGACGAGGGCCTTCCAGGGAGCCCTGAGGTCCTGGAGAGGAGCTTTGGAGCAGCAGGGGCCTGTGTGTGCACATGTGTGTGCCTGCGAGTGTGGGTGTGTGTGTGTGTCAGTGGTATGTGTGAGGAGGGATGTGTGTGTCATGTGTTTGGTATGTAGAGATGTGTGTGTTTGGTCTGCATCTAAGTGTGTGGCGTATTTGTGCATATGTTATGTGTATGCATGTGTGCAGTGAACATGTAGGTTCATGTGTGTGCATGTGTAGGTATATGTGTGGTGTGTGTGATTTGTGTGGTATGTGTAGGTATATGTATGTGTACATATGCGTATGGTGTGTTGTGCTTGTGTGTGGTGTGTAGATATGTGTAATGCATGTGTGTGGTATGTATGTGTATGTATTATGTGTGAATGTGTGTGTAGGTGTGTGTGATGTGTGTAGTGTGTAGGTTATGTGTGTGTGGTGTATATGAATGTGTTGTATATGGTGTGTGTGTGTATGGCTGGTGTGTATGTATGCGGTGTATGTAGGTGTGTACATGCAATGTGCATGGTGTGTGTCATGTGTGCATGTATGTGGTGTGTGTATGCATGTAATATGTCGTGTGTGTGTGATGTGTGTTGTGGGTGTGTAAGTGTATGTGTGGATGTGGTGTATGCAAGTGTGTATGTGCAATGTGTGTGGTGTGTGTGTCATGTGTGCATGTAGATGTGTGTGATGTGTCTGGTGTGTGTGTAGGTGTGTGTGTATGTGGGTGGTGTGTGTAGATGTGTGTGATGTGTATCGTGGTGTGTGTGATGTGTGTACTGGTGTGTTCGTGTGATGTGTGTGGTGTGTATGTGTGATGTGTGTGGTGTGTATGTGATGTATGTAGTGTGTATGTGGTGTCTATGATGTATGTAGGTGTGTGATGTGTGTGGTGTATGTATGATGTGTGTGGCTGGCATATATGATGTATGTGGTATGTGCGTCTGTGTGGTGTGTATGATGTATGCAGGTTTGTATGTGGTATGTGTGGTGTGTGTGGTGTTTATAATGTATGTGGTGTGTGTATATGTGTGGTGTGTGTGTGCATATATGATGTATGTGGTATGTGTATATATGATGTATGTAGTTGTGTGTATGTGATATGTGTGATTTATGTGGTATATGTGATGTATATGGTGTGTGTGCATCTGTGTGGTGTGTATGTATTGTGTGTGGTATGTGTGGTGTTTGTGCATGGTGTGTATGATGTATATGTTGTGTATATGTGTGGTGTGTATGTGTAGTGTGCTGTGTGTGTATGTGATGTCTGTATGTGTGGTGTGTATGATGTATGTAGGTGTATATGTGGTGTGTATGGGTGGTGTGTATGTGTGTATGTGTGATGTTTGTGTATGTGTGATGTGTATGGTGGGTAAGTGATGTGTGCGTATATGTGTGGTGCATAGGATGTATGTACGTGTATGTGTGTATGTGGTGTGTATGTGTGATGTGTATATGTGGTGTGTATGTGTGATATGTGTGGTGGGTGTGTATGTGATGGTGTGTATACTGTATGTGGTGTGTATATGTGTGGTGTGTGTAATGTGCTGTGTTTGGGGTGTGTAGGGGTGGTGTGGTGTGTGTATGTGTGATGTGTGTGTATGTGGTGTATGTGGTATGTGTGATGTGTGTTTATGTGGTGTATGTAGTATATGTGATGTATGTGGTGTGTGTGTACATGTGTGGTGTGTATGATATATGTAGGTATATGTATGTATGTGGTGTGTATGCATGATGTGGTATGTGTATGTGTGATGTGTGTGTATATGTGTGGTGCATATGATGTGAGTGCATGTATGTGGTATGTGCAATGTGTGTGGTGGGTGTGTATATGTGTGGTGCATATGATGTATGTAGGAGTGTGTGTATGTGGTATGTGTGGTGTGTGTATTTGGTACGTATGTGTGGTGTGTGTAAGTGAGGGGTATGTAGTATGTATGAGTGGTGTGTGTGTTGGTTGTGTATGTGTGATGTGTGTGGTGGATGTGTGTGATGTGTGTGGTGGGTGTGTATCTGTGTGATGTGGCTGTGTATCTGTGTGATGTGTATAATGTATGTAGGTGTATGTGTCATGTGGTGTGTATGTGTGATGTGTGTGGTGGATGTGTGATGTCTGTGTATGTGGGTGGTGCGTATGTATGTAGGTGTGTGTGCATGTGGTATGTGTGATGTGTGTGGTGGGTATCTATGTGATGTGTGTATGTAGGTGTATTTGTGTATGTGGTGTGTATGTGTGATGTGTGTATGTGGTGTGTATGCGTGATGTGTGTGGTGGGTGTGTATCTGTGTGATGTGTGTGATGTATGTAGGTGTATGTATGTTGTGTGTATGTGTGATGTGTGTGGTGGGTGTGTTTATGTGTGGTGCATATGATGTATGTAGGAGTGTGTGTATGTATATGTGTATGTGGTGTGCATGTGTGGTGTGTGTGTTGGTTGTGTATGTGTGATGTGTGTGATGTATGTAGGTGTATGTGTCATGTGGGTATGTGTGTTGTGTGTATCTGGTGAGTGTGATGTGTGTGTATATGTGTGGTGCATATGATATATGTAGGTGTGTGTGTATGTGGTATGTGTGATGTGTGTGGTAGGTGTGTATCTGTGTGATATGTGTGATGTATGTAGGTGTGTCATGTGTATGTGTGGTGTGTGTATCTGTGTGGTGTGTGTGATGCGTGTGGTATGTGTGATGTGTATGTGGTGTGTAGGCATGATGCATGTGGTGTGTATCTGTGTGTATCTATGTGGTGTGTGTGTATGTGGTGTGTAGGTGTGATGTGTGTGTTGTGTATCTGTGGTGTGTGTGTATGTGGTGTGTAGGCATGATGTGTGTGGTATCTGTGTGTGATGTGTGTGGTGTGTAGGTGTGATGTGTTTGGTGTGTATCTGTGTGTGATGTATGTAGGTGTGTTTATGTGGTGTGTAGGTGTGTGTGCATGTGGTGTGTATGTGTGGTGTGTGCGGTGTGTATCTGTGTGATGTGTGTGGTGTGTGTAATGTATGTAGGTGTATGTGTGTATGTGGTATGTAGGTGTGATGTGTGTTGTGTGCATCTGTGTGTGTGGTGTATCTGTGTGATGTGTGGTGTGTGTATGTGTAATGTGTGATGTGTGTGGTGTGTATCTGTGTGATGTGTGTGGTGTGTGTGGTGTGTATCTGTGTGTGATGTGTGTGTATCTGTGTGGTGTGTGTGTATATCTGTGTGGTGTGTGATGTGTGTGGTGTGTGTGTTATCTGTGTGGTGTGTGTGATGTTTGTGTGTCAGGGGTGCAAGGGCTCCCCCGTGTTCTGGTTCCAAAAAACTAAGGAGAGTGGGTTTCAAACCTTAACTTTTATTTTAAACGGGAAATGTCCCTGTTGCCCCTGAGGCTCACGGGACGCTCACAGTGATCACACGAGCAGAGAGACGGAGGAAGGAGGGAGGGATGCATTGAGGATGGCGACTTTCTCCCTGCCCGAGTCCAGCCGAAGCTCCGGGTAGTGCCCTCCGAGCCGGGTGCTGGGCCGTGCGTGGGCAGCAGGCAGGCCCTGAGCGCTCCTGAATGCCCGGCCGTCTCCCCGGGGCTTGGGATCCGTAGTGAGGGGCGGACGTGCGCAGAGACAGTGAGGGGAGCAGTCCCAGGTGAGCAGGTGCTGAGGGTGAGTTTGCTGGAGGCTGAGCTGAGTGATGGGGAGGGAAGGGGAAGGGAGAGGCTCTGCTTAGTTCAAGGCCTCGGGGTGGCCCCCGTAAGAGCTGAGCGGGGTTCTGTGGGAGCCGGGCCTGGGACCTGCGTGGTTGAGGGCGAGGCAGCTCCTGGGGCTCAGGGCTGCGCCCTGGGTGTGATGAGCGGGAAGCAGAGGTTGGCTGGGCCGAATCATCCCTCCAGGTGAGCCTCATGTAAGCGCAGCGAGGGTGAGGCAGCGGGATTCGGGGTGTATTTGAAGGTGGGGCGTCAGGATCTCTGGGCGGATTGGATCAGATATATGAGAGAAAGATGCGACTCCAGGATTCTCCATCGGAGTGACAGGTGTCCCGGGTAAGGCTGCGTGTCCAGGATTCTCCAGTGGAGTGACAGGTGTCCCGGGTAAGGCTGCGTGTCCAGGATTCTCCAGTGGAGTGACAGGTGTCCCGGGTAAGGCTGCGTGTCCAGGATTCTCCAGTGGAGTGACAGGTGTCCCGGGTAAGGCTGCGTGTCCAGGATTCTCCAGTGGAGTGACTGGTGTCCCGGGTAAGGCTGCGTGTCCAGGATTCTCCATCGGAGTGACTGGTGTCCCGGGTAAGGCTGCGTGTCCAGGATTCTCTATCGGAGTGACAGGTGTCCCGGGTAAGGCTGCGTGTCCAGGATTGTCCATCGGAGTGACAGGTGTCCCGGGTAAGGCTGCGTGTCCAGGATTCTCCAGTGGAGTGACAGGTGTCCCGGGTAAGGCTGCGTGTCCAGGATTCTCCATCGGAGTGACAGGTGTCCCGGGTAAGGCTGCGTGTCCAGGATTCTCCATCGGAGTGACAGGTGTCCCGGGTAAGGCTGTGTGCCGGGGCTGGAGGTCCTGGTCAGCCCCGGCCGCCATGACAATGGACCTCAGAGGAGCTGAAAACACCAGGCATTCATTTATCAGCCTGGAGGCTGGAAGTCCAGGATCAGGGTGGCAGCTTAGACGGGCTCTGGGACTTGGGCTCTGGTGCCGTCTTTACCGCACTCCCGCATGGCGGGAAGAGAGTAAGGCGGCTCTCCACGGTCCAGCCCAACACGAGGGCTCCACCCTGACCTCACCACCTCCCGGAGGCCCCCCCATCCTGACACCATCACCTTGGGGTTGGGTTTCAACTTATGAATATGGGAGGACCCAGGGAAGATCACTTGACTAAGAGGCAGGAGACCACAGGGATGTCTTAGTTCTTCCCCAGGTGACCCTGGAGACGTCCTCAAAGCGCTCTGGGTCTCCATCTTCTTGAAGTCGGCCTGCCCTGCAGGCCTCTTCCTCTGAGCTCCCCTCACCCTCCATAGCTGCAGCACTGGCTGGTCGCCCTGGATGCCAGCCTCCTGGAGCAGAGTGAGGACATGGTCTCCAGTCCTATTGCTCCTCCTCTGTGCTTGGCGCAGATGGCCTGCATACAGCTCCCCTCGGGGCACCTCCCAGGTTCCGTTACCTCAGTGTGTGTGACAAGAGCAGCCTTCCAGCCCAGGAGCAGCAGGATAGAGGCTCAGCTAGGCCACCAAGGAGCTGGCTCAGGTCCGAGGAGCTTTGCAAAACCTCTCTCCAGTTTCTTTCATTTGCTGTTAAGTGCATTTTTTTTTTTTGAGATGGAGTTTTGCTCTTGTTGCCTAGGCTGGAGTGCAATGGCACGATCTTGGCTCACTGCAACCTCTGCCTCCCAGGTTCAAGCGATTCTGCAGTCTCAGCCTCCCAGATAGCTGGGATTACAGGCTCATGCCGCCACGCCTGGCTAATTTTTGTGTTTTTAGTAGAGACGGGGTTTCATCATATTGGTAAGGCTGGTCTCAAACTCTTGACCTCAGGTGATCCACACGCCTCGGCCTCCCAAAGTGCTGGGATTACAGGCGTGAGTCACCACACCTGGCCATGAATTCTTTTTACTTAAAAGCTAACAGGATTTTATTTTCCTCTTTTCTTACCATCTTTGATACATTTTTTCAAAGCAAAATTTATTTCTAAGGTGTATTTCTTCTCCCTTGAATGCTCTTTCTCCTCCCCAGATTTATTTCATATCCAATCAATATTTATTGAGCCTTTTCTCTTTGCCTGGCGTATAAAGGTTATTAAGAAAATGTTCATGGCCTCAAAAAAAAAAAAAACCCCAGTTATTAGCAAGGGAGACAGGTTGAAATCACTGTGGGTTAATTCATGGTAAATACAACCTAGAATACTTTCTCCTACCAACCCCACTGTATCCTCTAGGATACACAACACCCGTGGATATAGATAAAGCTGGTAAAAACAAACAAACAAACAAAGCAAACAAGAACTTGTTGAGGCATACTATTTGCAAAGTATTGTGTTATGTGACTGTTGTACTTTATATCATTTGTTTTTTATCTTTTTCCTTTTCCTCTCTTTTTTTTGCCTTCATTTGAGTTAATTGGTTGTTTAGTAGTTGATCTAGGGTTTAAATAAACTGTTTAAGTGGTTGCATTCTACCTTGAGATAGTATCATACAATTTTATGCATACTCTAAGATCCTTACAAAATGTTTCCATTTCTCTGTCTCATCTTCTGTGCTGTCATCATCCTTCATTTTACTTCTACCTGTGTTATAAACCCCACAGTATATTACTATTATTATTTAAATTGTCAGTTGTATTATAAAATATATTTAAGAAAAAATTCTTAATTTCCCAATAGTCACCATTTTTTATTCCTTTGTGTAGATTCAAGTTACCAGCTGATGATATTTTCTATATACTTTTTCCTATTGCATGTATAATTGCAGAATATGTTTTGTTTTCTACTGTGACAAGTGACCACAAACTTAGTGACTTTAGGAAACCCCACACATTTATTATATTACAGTTATGTAAGTCAGAAACTTAACATGCATCTCACCCGGCTAAGATCAAGGCGTCAGCAGGATGCACTGCTTTTTACATGTTCTGGGGGAATCTGTTGCCTTGACTTTTCCAGCTTCTCCCACATTGCTTGGAGCCTGCTGCCCTTCCCCCATCTTCGAAACCAGCAACCTTAGGCTAAGTCTTTCTCACAATGCTGCTTCACTGGTTGTTTCTTCCAGTTCCCTCTTTCAGTTGGGAGGACGCTTGTGATTGCATTGGACCCACCTGAATATTCCCAGATACTCTCCTTTATTTAAGGTCGTCTGTTGGCAACCTTAATTCCATCGGCAAACTTAATTCCTCTTCTCCATGTAAACCAGTATAGACACAGGTGTTGAGAATTAAGATGTAGTATCATTGGGGTGGCGTTATTCTCTACATCATGGTCAGTCTTTCTAGAGGTTTGTCATACTTTTAATCTTTTCAAACATCTCTTTGATTTTCTCTACTGCTTTCCTGATTTCAATTTTACTGAATTCAGTTCTTCATTATTTTCTTTCTTCTCCTTTTTTGAGTTTAGTTTGTTCTCCTCTTTCATAGGTTCCTGAGGGAGGAGATTAGATTTTTAAATGGAT
Organism: Pongo pygmaeus; assembly: GCF_028885625.2. NCBI lineage: Eukaryota > Metazoa > Chordata > Mammalia > Primates > Hominidae > Pongo > Pongo pygmaeus. Next base: position 140,481,062 of record NC_072384.2, on the reverse strand, counting down.
ACTTTGCTTCTTTTCTAATGTATGCATTCAGTGCCATAAATTTCCCTCTAGTGTGGCTTTAGCTCTGTCACATTTTGCTATGTTGTATTTTCAGCTTTATTTATTTGAATATTTTGTTTTTTAAAAAAAAAATTTCGTTTGAGACTCCCTTTTTGACCTATGAACTATTTTTGAGGGTGCTGTTTAGTTCTCAACTATCTGGAGAATTTCCTGTTATCTTTGTGTTACTGATCTTGAGTTTGATACCACTGTGGTGGGAGAACACATTCTGCATGATAAATTCTCTTACTTTTGGTGGGATTTGTTTTATGGTACAGGATATGATCTATTCTTACTATATGATCCGTGGACACTTGAAAGTATATTCTGTTGTGATTGACTGGAGTGTTCTGCAAGTATCAATTATATCTTACTGATTAATGGCGTTTTGAGTTCTTCCATATTCTTGCTTTTTGTCTCATTTATCTATCAATACTTGAGAGAGAGGTTCTAAAGTCCCCAACTCTAATTGAGAGTTTGTCTATTTCTTCTTTCATTTCTATCAGTTTTTGTTTAATGTATGTTATAGCCTTGTTTTTGGTTCATACACATTTGGAATTGCTGTTTTCTTGAGCAATTGACCTTTTATCATTATTTAATGTCCCTCTCTGTCTGTCTTTTGAAGTTTCTTTGCTATAAAGTCCACTTTGCTATTTATGTAGTCACTCCTGCTTACCTTTAACCAATGTTTAGATGATACATGGCTTTTATTATTTTATTTTCAACTTTACCATATTAATATAAATTTTTATAGTCAGCTTATAGTTGGGTCATAGCTTTTTAACTTCCCAGCTCTGCCTTTTGATTGGTGTTTTGAGACCATCTACATTTAATGCAAAATAATTGATATGTGAAGGCTATGTTTTCCATTTTTGTTATCTATCCTGATTTCCTTCTATGTTTTCTTTTTATTGTATTTCCATGAGTTACTTAAACATTTTTAGTATTCAATTTTGATTTATGTATAGTGTTTTTGAGTGTACATTTTTGTATAGCTTTTTTAAAGGATGCTTTGGGCTTTACATTATATATACATAATGTCACAATCTACTGGCGTCGTTGTTTCAAGTAAAATATAGAAGCCTCATAACCCTTTACATCACTTTAACCTCTTTCACTTATAATGTAGTTGTCTTAAGTATTCTGTCTGTATACATTTAGAACCATACTAGAGAATTATAATTTTTTCTCAAATTGCCAAACATAATTTAGAAAACTCAAGAAGAAAAGGAAAGTCTGATGGATTTACTCCAGTTTTTTATTTCGCTAGTCTATTCTTTCTTCATTCCTGATCTCCAAATTTCCTTCTTTTATGTTTTCATTTCTGTTTAGAAAATTTTGTTTAGTCATTCTTTTATAATGCATCTGCTGGTGATACATTCTCTTGTTTGCTCTTCCTCTGTGATGTCTTGATTTCTCTTTCATCTCTGAAGGTTACTTTTACCAAATATAGGACTCCAGATTGGTAGTTCTTTTCTTTCAGTATATAAAAATGTTTTGCCACTCTTTTTTTTTTCTTTGGTCCCCATGATTTTTGATGATAAATTCACTTGAATTGTTTTCTCCTATAGGCAATACTTTTTTTCTGTCTATAAACTTCCACATTTTTTTCTTTGTCTTGAGTTTATAAGTTTGACTATGATGTGTCTTTGTTTTGATTATTTTGAGTTTATTCTTTTTGGCATTATTTCAGGCTCTCGACTCTGTAGTTATATCTTTTGCTAAGTTACGAAAGTTTGGGGCACTATTTCTTCAAGTACCTTTTTTAGTCCCACCATCTTCATCCTGTCTTTCTGGGGACTCCAGTGACCCAAACATTAGATCTTTAGTTATAGTCTTATAGGTCCCTGAGGGTCTACTATTTTTTTTTAGTCCATTTTTTCCTGTTGTTCAGATTTTCCTGTTTCCAGTTCATTTATTTTCCCTTCCTGTCTCCTCCAATTTTCTGTTGGGCTTATCTACTTATTTTTGTAACATTTTAGTTATTGCATATTTCTAAGCTCTAAAATTTTCATTTGGTTATTCTTTGAATTTTTTTTTTTTTTTTTTTTGAGACATTGTCTTGCTTTGTCACCCAGGCTGGAGTGCAGTGGCACAATCTCAGCTCACTGCAGGTTTGACTTCTTGGATTCAAGTGATCCTCCTGCCTCAGCCCCTGAGGTAGCTGGAACTACAGGCATGTGCCACCGTATTCAGCTAGTTTTTGTATTTTTTGTAGAGGTGGGGTTTCATCATGTTGTCCAGGCTGGCCTCGAACTCCTGAGCTCAAGCGATTCACCTGCCACGGCCTCTCAAAGTGCTGGGATTACAGGTGTGAGCCACTGCACCCGGCCTTTGAATTTTATATTTTATTGCTGGGACTTCATATTTTGTTTGCCAAAACTATTTTTTAATTTATTTCAAGCATACTTATAATTGTTTGTTGAATATATTCATAATGGCTACTTTAAAAATCTTTGTCAGATAACTCTTACACCTATGTCACCTCACTGTTGGCATATTTTGATTTTCTTTTATCATTCAGTTTGAGATTTTCCTGGGTCTTGCTATGGGAAGTGATTTTCAATGGAAATTCATACTTTTTTGCATTATGCTAAGGAAACTTTGATTTAAATCTTCTGTCTTAGCTGACTTTCTGTGATACTTCTTTTGCAGGGGAAATGGAGAGGTTGCCTTAGTATTGCCAGTTGGAGTTCTGGCTCCCCACTAGATCTTTGATGGTACCTCTCTGTGTCAGTGGTAGTACTTGATGTGTAGAAATTTATTGCATAGATGACACATCAGTTAGGATCTTTACAACCTCAAGTAACAGAAAATCCACCGACATGATTCGAATCATCAGGATATTTATGATTATGTTGACAAGAATTCCAAAGTTAAGTAGTCTCAGGATTATTCTTTCAGCTCAGTAATGCCATCAGGCTCTGTCTCTTTCTGTCTTTCTTCTGCTATGAAAATTCTCAGCCTTATGCCTACATCACGCTGGTCCAGGAATCATATCTCCATTCCACATCCAAACAAAGGGAGAAGAGCAGCACTAGGGAGCTCTCCCCTCACATCCATCCTTTTTTTAGGAGGAAAAAATCTTTGCCAGAAGTCTTCCTGCAGTTCTCTGCTTACATCTTTTTTGGCATAGGGATGTGAATGTTATAGGCCCAACCCTTGTACAAGGAAGGTTGGAGAATGAGTATCTGATAAAGGGGATTAAGATTCTCAAGATCAGTTAAAAAGCATTATAATGTATCAACTGAAATTGGCAGAACAATGTACTCTCCCTAAGTACATGGGATCTCTTCCTGCCTCCTGACCCAATCGGCCATCTCTAGGAGGGAAGAAGAAATGGGGTTGGGGGACAACTGTTGGGAGGCAAAAAGTCACCGGCACCATCAGCAATGCACTCATTCTCCTTTTGGAACAATTTCTGTGTCCATTATCTCTTCTCCAACATCAAAACCTAACTACATCCCTAACTAAGCCCTTCCACATTGGAGTGCTTCAGCACACAGTACCTGCTTCCAAAGACTGTACTTGCTCTGATTGTGGTCACTTCAGGTGGGTCATCATGTAGATGTGTATTCTAAACCTCAGCATTAATTCACATCCCAAGACACGATGCAAGGAGGCACCTCCAAAAGCAGTGGGTGCAGGGACAGGCAAGGAAAGACACCTTTCCACAGGATTCATCCTGACTTTCCTTTCTTGGGTCAGTCTGAGGCATACCAAGCCATGCAGGTTTACATGAAGCCAGTTTTGATGGGGAGACAAAAGAATTAAGTTCATTACTCTCCTCCTTATTTGTCTCCTTATCAGCACTGACAAGGGCATCCATCATTTACTTTCTCTAGCTGTGTCCAGATGTCTCCACGATTAGGATTCAAGAAAGGCAAACAAAGGCGCATTCACCACTCTTGCTGCTGATGCTGAAAGAGACTTGTCAACTGAGATTAGAGGGGGAGTTGCAAGGCAGAGGAAACAGATGGGGAAATGAAAGGACTCAGAGAACAAGAAAAGTGCCAGGGAGATGCAATGGGAGGAGGCGCTGGGACATTCCCCAGAGGATGTCTGGGGAAGAGAGATAGAGAAGGGACAAAACAGAACCACCTGTGAAAGGCCAAGGAACCTCTTCATCCTCCTTCCCATCCACCCAGCTCTGTATATAAATTTCTTACAGAGAGGACAGAACTTTCAAAGGATACGAAAGGAGCAGTGTTCAGGGTCAAGAACGACAGTACAATTTTATCGTGAGAAATATAAGAAAAATAAAAATATAAGAAAGTTATTGACATTTGAAGGAAAAGGAACATTTTGCCCAAATGTTGCAGAGGATTGCAGCATCTGGTCTGTGTTAGGCGGGATGACCCTAGCAAGGCCCTTGGAGGTGATGACTCCCTGCCACCCAAGTTAATGACCTGGAGGTGATGTTCCAGGAGGTGATGACTCCCTGCCACCCAAGTTAATGACCTGGAGGTGATGTTCCAGGAGGTGATGACTCCTGGAGGTGATGCCACCATCTCTCAGAGTTGATATCCCCTGCAGGTGATGCTCCTTGTAGGTGATATACCCATGAAGGTGATGACTCCTGGAGGTGATGCCCCCATCCCTCAGAGTTGATATTCCCTGGAGGTGATGCTCCTTGTAGGTGATATCCTGTTGCAGTTGATGCCCCCTGGAAGTGATGGCTCCCCCAGAGTTGATGTCCCTGGAAATGATCTTTCCTGAACTTGATGTCCATGGATGTGATATCCCATGGAGATGATGTCCCCCTGGAGATGATGCCTCTTCAGAGTTGATGTCCCTGAAGGTGATGTCACCCTGGAGTTGATGTCCCTGGAAGTGATGTTCCTTGGAGATGATGTCCTCCTGGAGTTGATGTCCCTGCAAGTGATGTTCCTTAGAGATGATTCCCCATGGAGGTGATTCCTCCCGGAGTTGATGTTCCTTAGAGGTGATGTCACCCTGGAGGTGATGTCATCCTGGAGGTGATGTCCATTAGAGGTGATGTTCCTTGGAGATGATGTCCTTGAAAATGATGTTCCTTAGAGATGATTCCACCTGGAGGTGATGTCCCCTGGAGGCGATATTCCTTAGAGGGAATGTCCCCCCTGGAGGTGATGTCCACTGGAAGTGCTGTTCCTTGGAGATGATTCCCCTTGGAGTTGATGTCCCCTTGGAGTTGATGTTCCTGGAAGAGCTGTTCCTTGGAGATTATTCCCCCGGGAGTTGATATCCCTGGAGATGATGTTCCTCGGAGATGATTCCTCCTGGAGGTGATGCCCCCTCAGTGTTGATGTCCCTGGTGGTAATCTCCCCCTGAAGTTGATATCCTGGAAGTGATATTCTTTAGAGACGATTCCCCCTGGACGTGATTCCCCCAGAGGTGATGTCCCCCTGGAGGTGATGTCTACTGGAGGTGATGTCCCTTGGAGATGATCTTCCCTTGGAGATGATGCCCCCCATCAGAGTTGAGGTCCCTGAAGGTATCTCCCCACTGGAGTTGATGTCCCTGGCAGCGAGGCCGTTCACAAGTGAAGCCCCCTGGAGGTGACGTCTTTGACCAGCTACTGAGTAAGACGAGGTGGTGCTGGCCTCCACGTGCCACGAGGCTCCATGGTAGAGCTGCTTCTGGTTGGGCCCTAGCATTACCTGGCTTCATGCCCCAGAAAGTCACTTCCTCTCTCTAGTATCCCATCCTTCTCTGGAACATGACGGGTGAACATTAGAAGTATGACTTACAACTGGCTCCTGCCACTCTTTTCAGCAGCTGCCCTGCCCATTCTGCACAGTGCAAGCCTCCCAGTTAACATCCTTGTCTTGCCCCTGCCCACCTCCACGGCCCCTGCAAGCAGGAAGCTTCACTTGTTCAAGGCCATGGAGCTCTCCGCTGGGCTCCCGACTCAAGCCACCATGGGGCTCTCCCTCCTTGCCTGGAGCCCTTCCCATTCAGGCATGAACCTTGGCTCCACTTCGCTTGCCAGTGATCCTGGATCTTGGAGGCCATAGGATCGGCTAGGGAGTAGTGAGGACCTAAAGTGAGACCGCTCAGTCCTCATGCAATCACTGGACTAAACCAACATCTCATATTACATCAACAACATGGTACATGAATGGAGAGGCTGAGGAAGCTGGACTTTCCTTTTTCCTCCTTAACCACAAGGTCGTGAACATGAAAACTGGAGCTGACCACAGAGTGTCAGGGAGTCCTCTAGCTTCAGAGACGCAGGAAATCCAGCCAACCAGGGCTGGAACCAGCCAGAGGCTCCTGGGTTCCTGAAGCCACAGAGCGGG